>NC_139344.1:357662033-359144533 GCF_055883805.1 Amblyomma maculatum | reverse complement strand
TTTAGAGATGAGGTGAATGTGCATTGAGAGGAATTCAAGATTTGACATTGTAGAGGGCAATGGAATAATTTAAATCACGTAAGTATCTAACACGCACTGACATCGCACAGCCCACGGACGCCTTCGCAATTTAGTCTTCGCCGCAGCGCGCCCACTGCGGTCGGGTCTGAACCCGGGAACTGAGTAAGTAGCAGCGTGTCTTATCTCCTAAGCCGACGCAGCGAACATATTCGGAATGACATAGATATCAGTGTTTTTATAACTGTTTCAGAAGCAGCTGAGAATCTACAAAAAAGAAAACGATAGAGACAGTAGCGCTTACGCTTAGGAATACGAAAGCGTTACTGTTTTAAAGTGCAATACAGATGAAAAGGTTGCTACATACCTTTGCGCTTCATATAGGCGATATTGGAGCTTTCTCACTGCAGAGCGACGCGTGTCGTCTCGTTGCCACCTCTCGAGCAGCGTAGAGCGCCTCTTCAGCGGTCACTATTTGATGGCTTTGTTAGTAATGAACTGCGGTCTTGATGCACTTCTGGCCGCATTTCTGGCGGTCTCCTTCTTCACTGGTCCGTTGCTGGGGCTCCTCGGAATCGACCATGTGGTTGGCTGCCAGATGAAGCCTTCGCTGCAGGCGGATTTTCCTTGCAGACGGATTTTGCTGTTGTTGCTAGCTTTCTACGCATACGGTACAGGGGTAAAGAATATGGAAGACGCAGTGCGGAGACTGTGCAAAATGCGGAACAGAGTTGAGAACTGGCATCGTGCCTGCATGTGTCACATCAGGTCAGTTTCCCCATGTGGATCTCCGCGTTCAGAAATAATCAGCTCCGTCTAGAACTGTTCTTTCTCTGTTAGAGTGTTCTGTGTACGTGCAGTATCGCGTTCATTCCGTTCAGAAGACGCTGATTGCAGAAATGCTTCATACTACACTATTGTAACCTATTTGAGAGTAGGAACAATCCTGAAAAATCATGCTGCCGAACGAAGTTCAGGATATGGAGGGGAGGGAGGGGAGGGAGGGGGTGTCTGGTATATCCGCAAGGGATGTTCCTGTTTATCAGGAAACTTTTCTGCCTGCAATTCGCGTAGCTGCTCTGAAGCTGCTCTCGAGCTGTAGCCGATAGCGGAAACATTCGCTGGCGCTACTATCCTGGAAATGGAAGACGTAATACAGTGCTGAAATAAAACATGGTGCTGGGCTAGTTGCTCACACTCGTTACGAAGACGGCGCAAAAAACGATGCACAAATTACAATCTGCTGATAGTAGCGTTGTTTTGTGACGCGTGCTCATCTATGGTGGACGTTTTCCGCAGTCTGCCTACCGAGTATAAGACGGACCGTAGAAGCAGTGCCGAGCGCGAAACAACATGCTTAAAAAAGTTCACATGTAAGAGCCCACAAAGGCGGTGGAGTACAATTACATATACCCTCGTTTCCGTTCAGGGAACACTGGTAGGCTTCTTACGCACAAATTTAAACTTTTCATGCAAATAAAACAAACATGTTTAGAGTGAATACACATATGGATTATTTATTATAAATAAAACGCGCATAATTCTAATTTACAAACATTTCAAGCTCTGAAAGTTATACGTATTTTCAGGCAACAAGATAGTGGAACAAATAAAACACTCCACTCTAATCCAATGCCTCAGGCCAAAAGCAGCCTGTAGTACGCCCAGGGTGCTAACCAACTACGGAAAAGAAACATTTCAGTTCCAAACAATACAAATAACGAAAAAAAGTGGAAGAATTAGTTGATTTCAACTGCTCAAAACGCAAATTTAAAAAGCAGATCAAGGAATTGTTGAAATGGCAAAATCTGTATTTCGGAACTGAATAACTGCTCAGATTTTACAATCTCTTATGTAATCTACCTTATGTGCGCTTTCAGGCAATGCAGAACGTGGCTTTCAGAATACAATCCGCATATCTTGTCTTTAGCACTTGTTTTTCTTAGTGTGCACAGCCATCTCTGTAGGTTGTTTTTCATAAGTTATAGGAACTGTTCATGTGTATTCATATCAGTTTTATTTTCCTAAATTGTTCTATGTAGATGAAAATGTTTTGTGCGAAATGTATGATTTCGAGATGAAAACTTTTCTTGTGTATTTAGTATACTGTAGAAGTAATTGTAGCCATGTTTCATTGTCGGTATTATGTGCGTTTTTATCCCAACAGTGTGTGAAATGACAAACTGTTACTGATACATGTTTTTAATTTTTAATGCCAGAATATGAGTGTGGGGTAGGGGGGGGGGGGGGGCACGGACCTCTGTCAGGCTTTTATATAGCCTTTAGTCCCTGCCTCCTCTCGCTTGTACGAGGAATAAATAAACCAATTCCAATTCCAATTCCAATTTAGTTCTACTGCACCATTTACAGGAGGCTCTCGAAGCAGTCGATTAGGCCTCTTTTCATGCCGTCGAAGTCAACCACTTTGCACCCCTTACGATAGCTGCTAGCTTCACTAAAAAAAGGCAATTCTTTTTGAACAGGGCAATATAGGGCGACATTAAAAACTTTTATTATACACTGCCGTACGCAACATTCGGAAACAAAATCTACGTAGTCAGAATCACCGTGTCATTACAATGTATTTGTCACAGAATAAGCGGCATACATTAATTTGCCCATGTTGCATTTATACACACGCAGAATTGTTCTGTAAACCCCATATGTTCACGGAATCTGTATATGTGACCAATGACCATCGGTCGGGCGCGCAGGAACGCGTACGTGCAGGTTGCCTCGGAACAGTATAGCTTTCCCTGTGTTAGCTACAACACTCTCAATGCTCGAGCAGAAGAGTACCTACTGCCTGTGTCTTACGTTCCCCACTCAAAGTCACCCCTACTACTTCCTTTGTATATCCGTATATTATTTTTCCCCTGGCAATGTGACCACCAGAAGACCCGCAGTTAGGGGCGTACGTGACTGTTGTTTTTGTTGTGCGTTATGTTTTTCAAACCTAAGATGGCGGCCATGCAGTGCTGAAGTCTGGTGTGTCTACGTGCGCCTTCCTCTGTGAGTGAACTACTTTGTGCGCTCTATGTATGTGTTTTGTTTCGAATCCCGACCCTGCGCACAAGGCATCGTCGACAAGGGTTTAAAAAGGAGCCGCCGAGGCCCCAAATGCAGTCCGCCCATTTCGCTTCCGAAGAAGGAAACCCGAGCTGCCGCGTGCTCCCGGGGGGTACCGAACGCCGCCGCCGGCACCACATTCTCAGGCCGCAAGCTGCAAAGGAAGGACCGTCGCCTTCGAGTGCCGCCCGTCTGCGTCGGCTCAGTGATGGACTGCAGCCGCGCTCCCCGGTCAATTGTATGTTCGAAACTGCTATGAACTTTCTGTCCCTTACTGTTGCTTGAATTGTTACTTCCATCCCGGAAAAGCATGACCCTGTATACGTAATTAGCAGTATTTAATTCGATTGTTTGTGCACTCGTGCCGTTGCCTTTTATAATGTTAATTGCTGCCCTTTAAATGTTTGTGTATTCCTTGTTCTGAGCTTATAAACGTCTTCTTATTGTCGTTTCAAGTCAAGGCGTCTTCGTCTCATTCTGCACGTTTGCTTACCGGCTACGCCTGGCATCGAACGACCACCCCCCTCTTTTGTCATGTCTCGGTGATGACCTCCGGTGATTACCGAGCGCGTGACAGTTTTGCTTTTACATATACAAGCTGAACAGTCCACTACAGATTTCATTTATAATATGAATGTAACTAAAAACATTTCACAATATACAGGACACATAAAAGAAGCAATGCTTTAAGACGAAAAAAAAGCAAACTTCCCGTCGGTTAGCAAAAGAAAATCAGTCAGCAAAAGTTGACGTAATTTGAATACAAATATGCTCACGGTTTATACCGTCGATGCAGTTTATGACAGGCAGTGTAGCAATATCTTTGAGAGTGCCAAATGTTGTGGCTCGAACTCCCGGATGGCGCAGAAACAACGGCACAGAACGGCAGACTATCACGTGCAGGAAAAAGCGGACAAAGGAGTCAGGCTCTCCTAAATATCGTCAGGTGTAGTTTTGGCGCCTTTTTTGCCGGATAGGATTGCTTTCTTCTATCTTCAGTCCTGCTGTACCTGATCGGTGTATTTCCCCCGTGCCGAAGACGTCTCCGCAGTCTCATTGACTTTAGATATTTAGCTTTCGGTATCGCATGTGTGTGTGCGCGTGCGTGCGTGCGTGCGTGCGCGCACGTGTTCGTGTGTGTGCGTAGCGCGGTCCTGGAGCCTAATATATGTATATGTTTATTTATCCACTGCACAGTCGAGAGAGAGAGTTTTCTCCTCGGTCTCAAATTTTGTGCGCCGCCTGTGCTACGCTATGAGCAAGGAGTGCAGGCGTGTATAGCTTAGCATGCTTCTTTAGAGGACCTAAATGCATACACTGCACGTTCGCTACTCCCACATAGTTTCAACTCCAAAAATAAGTTGAACTTACTTTTCGTCTCAGTCGCGACAGTCACAAGTTTGTTACTCACAGCCAATGTTATCCTTTGATAAAAATTCAAAACGTTCCGAGTGATGTTTCTGTTGGTGATGTTTTCTAGTTCTGGCTGCTTCTAGCACATTGGTGGTAAGTCGGCTACATTCGCGATATTATGGCGCTTTTTTTTTTTAAATGAGTTCATGCAGTGTTACCAGACACATAGCTTTTTCCGGAGTTGGGAGTTACTAGTTGCGGTGCCACGTCGTATCACGATGGCACTTTGCAATAGCTGCAAACGGAGTTCACAAATAATATAAGCAAATTGTGAAGTGTGTTCAGTGTGCGGTGGTCCATCAAGGAAATGCGGTATGCAAATGAAAGTGATAATAACGTTTCTGCTAAAGCATATACATTTCCTTTTTGCGCATTTTACCCGTAGGATGCCTAGGTCGAAATGAGGTCTGGTTGGAAGATGGGATTGTATACTGGAGATAAAGACTGCTCCCCAGTGCACGTAAGTTATAAAAGGCTTCAGCTGTAGTTGTAAGATTTCCAAAAGGAGCCTCCAGGAGGAGGTTGAGAAGTGATGCAGCCCGGGAAAGAAGACCGCTGTGACACACAGTGTGCCATGTCTCTCCACGCTGATGCGTATATTTACATTGTGTAATACCAACTAGCCCAAAGCGCCACCTTAGTAAACTCAGATTTACACCCGTGATCAGAAGCCAAATTAATGTTTATGAAAATAATTACGCAGTCAATGATGCTGAAATCAGGGATACCGGTTGTTTGGAGAAGGATCTTTGGGTGAAAGAAATGAGGGCGTCAAACGGATCAATCTCAAAAGTCATTCAGAGGAGGTGCGGGTTGCCGCTGTTGTGCCCGTCCAAAGCCAGCCAGAAATTCAGCCGGACGCCAAACTTCTTCGGCGAACGCCTCCTTCACAAACTCTGAATACTTCTCTGCAAAGCACCAGTGCACTGGAGGCGAGCCGTACCAAAGGGAGAGAAGCGACGTGTTTCAACATGGTTGGTTGGTTGGGAACTTTGGGATATTCACGGGGGGGCGTCCAGACAGTACGGCGCCGTGGCCCTGACGGTGAACCCCTTCTCGCCCCCCGGCATATTTGAAGCGAGAGCGCAGCAAGCTCTCCCATTGGCCCTGCGAAAGTGCTGCCATCGGATTGGACCATTTTGAACGTCAACGGTTCTCGGAGACGGAGTCTCAAGTGCTTCTGTTCGAGACTCCGAGTGTGAGTTCGTCACGAGCGTCCATCGGGAGCAGTTCGCCCCCTGACAGTGCAGACGCGGCGGAATCTCCCCGGCCGTCGCTGCGCGAGAACAGTCGCGTATGGCTATGTTAGCTTTCGGCCCCAGAGCCGATCTTGTTGTGTAAATACCTGTAAATAGTGTATAAAGCCTTTCCTTCATCTCACCAACGCCGACTCGGATTCATCGCTACCGCCCAGGGAGCTGACAGCCCTCGTTCACGAAACGGGTGACGAGCGCTGCGTTACCAACTCCTTGGCACAACCCTGTTGATGGTGGGCTACTGTGTGATAACCCCACCGGCACAACACCGCCAAGATTCTAAAATTCGCGCAATTGCTATAGGCTTCTTGTTATCGCTAGAAATACTTGTATAAGAATGCATTTCTTTCCAATAATATTTAATTGCGAGTCAGCGCACGTCTATCCGTCGTCTTCTTTTCGCCTTGTGTCTGTTTGCGCGGTACCTTTCCAATATGAACCAATACAAACTTGCCCAATAGTCTAATCTTCTTCGGATAGATCGCTGTTTATATTGAAATTCAACGTAATTGACAATTCCCGCTGTATTCTTCTAACTAGCGGACACAACATCTATGGTGTATTCTTGATAGGAAGCTCCAATAATTGGAGAACCCAACGCGCATCTCCAATAGGCTCGCGTAGATGCTCGCATGTGCAGTGGCGCTTGTGCTCCTCGCTGCAAGCCTGACGAGCTCATCTACATTGCATTCAAAGTCTGCAGCAGTCTAAGCGACATACTAGTAGTTTAACCTTTCCTTTCCATGCATCCATTGTTGTAACCCGCAAATATGAGCTTGTGAAGCACTTGTAGCAGAGCCTATTAGCGTTGGAAAAGACACAGGAGCGCAAGAAGGGTACTATAAGTAAGCAGGAAAGGAACAGGGCGAGCTCTCATCGTGTTCTTATATGTCCGTGTACCGTTTCTTGCACTTTTGTATATTCCTCTATGGTCAACTTACTGACAATAAGTGAAACACGACACTAAAAGAGCGTCAGAGATTGCTACCTGGTCAATGCAGACGGGATTGTAGTATCTTTGTATGTTATATTGCAGCCTCAGCCCTTTTGAGTGGCCAGTTACCTGGTCATATTGTTACGTGGTGGCATAACAAGCGATGGAACACGGCGACACAACAGAAACAGAATGACGGGATGACATGACGATGAATTATGCTTTTATGGCCAGCGGGCCAGGCGCGAGCGCTCCGCCCCGCGCCCCTGCCCGCTTCGTCATCTTCGTAGCATTACCCGGGGACACCGAGCGATCGTCCCGATCAATTGCTAGAAATCCAATGCATGATGTGACGATGAACACAGACACAAGATTGGGACATGAAACGCTGGACACCACAATGAATGCGAAGATGGGATGAATGCTTGCACCGGAGCGTCAAGTCCAATCTTCACCGTTTGCCTGAAGCCAAGGCCCATGGACACGCCGAACGGCTTGGGCAGGGGTGCTGTCTTCGCTCGAGTGGTCGTGAGGTCGCTTTGTCGTGGGGTCGGTCGGGTCGGCTTTGGGCTCTTCCTGGTCGTCTTGTGTTGAGGTCAGGGCTGGGGACGGGGCTGGGGAGAGCGGCTGGTCGAGTCTGAGCACAATTGGGCTGGGGCAAAGCTGGGCGGCAATCTCCACGGGTTCTCGGCCGATAGACCCGGCATACGGTTGTCTTCGATGGTGCAAGGCGAGGATGGGGATGAACCGCACCTCCAACCAAATGTTACGTGGTGGCATGACAAGCGATGGAACACGGCGACACAACAGAAATAGAACGGCGTCATGAAATGACGATGAAATATGCTTTTATGGCGAGCGGGCCTGGCGCGAGCGCTCCGCCCCACGCCACTACCCGCTTCGTCATCTTCGTAGCAATATTTCGTGGCAGCATGTCCGAAGAATTGGACACAGAATCTTACAGCAGAAAAATGTGAGAAAAATGCATGCTTGAATCCAACATAAATATAAATACCTGAGACAGAATTAGAGAATCAATCTTCTGCTGTCATAGTTGTCGACAACAAGCGCCTTTTTGGACACAGTGTTATTGCCAAACTGTAGGTGTTTTCTTTATTATTCACGTTAAGTTTTTCCCAATAGTAGAGGCGATAAGACAACAACAAGCTGCTCTTCCCGAAGGAAAATATTTCCATTTAACAATGATGTGCTGAAACAGCTTTAGAGCAAATTCAGGAGATTTTCTCCTCCTTGTGGTCGCGTTTTCAATGGGTCGATTAGTGAGTCTGCGTATTTTGTTCGAAGTTGTTTAAGTAACATATTATCAGATCATTATATTCATATAAAATAAATTAAATATGTTTGCCTAATATTGAGAAAGCGCGGAAAACAAAACTGTTCGCAAGGGGAGCTCGACAAACTTCGGCTCACTTGAGTAAAGTTTCGCGCCATGAATCAACAACAATCATTTTTTAAAAGGCACTGAATACGGGCTGCAATGTCTAGGTTTTGTAAAGCCAATGAAAAAGATAAGCCGCTCAAGAAAAGCAGTCTATATGAAACCTCTCGTAATCAATACTAAAGAAAGCCCCCAAGTGGCGCTTACGATGATGGGGCGCCGTCACAATTGTTTTCTTCATTTTAAGGCGAAAGCACTAACGGCTCATAGTTGTCCGTCCGTCGGCAAACTCTGTCACACCATAGCTGTCAGTTGTCCACTCTTAGCCACGGCAGTCTCGCCAATCCCTTACGGCACGCTAAGGTGTCCTCAGGAGAAGTGTGACAGTTAATGCGCCTTTCCTTTCCTGGGAACCAATTAAAGATACCTAGAAAGGTCATGCGCACCGATTCCGCTTCAGCCGCTTCCGTCGCGCTATTTATTCTCACAACACTGCAGTGGCCCAAAGTGCTTCCAGTTTTTCTCCTCGCGGGCCGGCGGGCGCAGAGTTTAAAGAGTAGAGAAGGAGCGTCATTTTCCATCGCCGGCGTGTTTGCTGCTTATGAGATTAAACATTTTTGCTTCTTCGAGAGGACCGATAAGATACGTTTTCTCGTGCACATTTTCTAGCTTTAAGAAATCGCTTTTTTAACCCGGCATCCACACCAGCACTACGAAGGTTCCGAAATGAAAAAGGTAGGCTCGAGTTTGTTGCGCAGCAGAAAGGTGCGATTGATTGATCGTTTGTTTTCTCTGGTGTGTCAACGATATGATGGCCCATGACAAGTTTGTAAAATTTGAGAAAACTGATATTCTGATTGCGGTAAGGGAAACGGAGGCATGTGAAAAAATCGAGGCGTAAGAAAGTCATTATGATCAATTACATAAACATATCTATCGATATAAATCAAGCTTGGTATCAAGTTTTTAAGTTATAAAACTCATTCTTCATCCGTATGCGAAACCAGTAAGAGCACTACGACATCGACAGCATATTGTTGAGCTACCAAATATGTAGTAATTTTTAACTTTTCCTCAGTTTCTTTCGCGTGGAAAGAATGCTATGACCTTCCATTTGTTTCTGTGCTTTGTTTTTTGCACAAGGAATTCTAGAGGATCTTTTTCTTTATTTCCTAATTTTTTACGCAGTTTAGCAGGCGGATAATTATGGAATATGTGAAATTTCATGTTTCATCTCACTGCTTCAAAATTTCGATCAATAACAGAAAGAGGGCTAATTAGTTTAATATATCAGCCTGAGAACAATATCAATCACGGCGGCGAAAGATATCGAGCACACCCTTGTGGCGCCTTATGTTGTGTTCCTTGTTTCACTATTAAAAGAGAGAGGATCCCCCCTTCCCAAGAAAAAACATTTCTATTGCTGAAAAATTTCTGTCGTAAAAGTACGAAAAGCGCACATGTGCCGTCCTCAAACAACATGATGGCATACTTTGCAAAACGTTGCTTTTTCTCGAGCCTCCTTCGAGATAATGCCGCAGATGTAAAAACGTTTCTTTTATATTTTGGAAAAAACCACAGTAATGTTTTGAAGATGGGCTTCCTTCTTTAAACAACAATTTTTTTAAATTTCTGGTAGGATGCCGTCTGGTCACGTCTGAGTCGCAAGAGTCAAAGAAAACTTCTAAGCTCTCGGCTGAAGGGTTTCTAAGGCACTGTGGGGGCATCGTAATAGGAGCGCCTCTTCCACCGCGACGCGCTGAATGTTCTACTTAGCGAAGGGAGCTAAATGCATTGGGTGTTGGAGATAACAAGGTGCAGCAGCTGACGTCACCCGGGAAACGTCTTAGGGCTAGGCTGGAGCCAAGGGGTTAAGTTGCTTTCTCATTAATTCTGACGAGACTTTCGTTAGCGAATCTCGCATCGCCTCAAATTAGAACGTTACGCTTCTGCCTTTATGACCTGTGCGAAAAAGTACCAAACTTAGTATGTAGAGATAAAGCTTCATATACCAGCGAATAAGTCCCATTGGTTTATTAAGTGCTGGTTTGAAATATGGAGCCTTTGAAGAAAGGAGAAAAAGAAGGGCAGCAATACCATTTTTCAGTACGCTGATGAAATAGTTATTGCGTAATACTTTAGAGAAGTGGATATAGTTAAACGTTTGAACATAAACTTGCTCCAGAAAACGTACCCACATAGAGAAATAACGAATGTCTGCTTATTACCATCATCCGCTTTATTTTGCTGCTTAATTAATATAGGTCTTTATATTGCTCAACTTATTCATTTTCGCTGGAGTGCATGCAGTGTGCGCATAAAGAACGTTCGCAGTATTCTATGCAGTAGAGTAGCAGAACGTGTGAGGACTAAAATAGGTAAAATACGCAATTGTTTCAATGCAAAAAAAACTACAGTATATTATCGTTTTTTTGCGAAATAAATGGCAGTGCTTTAAGTTTGCATTTCCAAGTGAGAAAAACGGAAGCTCTACTTATGTAATGCTACCTATTTTGCCTAGTTTCAGTGCCTCTACGTTCTCACACTAGGCCAGGCCTCTATAGCTCCGTGAAGCTAGTACTAGAATCAAGCATAGCTGTCGCACATATATAACACTGGCGGTGGTGCGGTGACGGCGGAGCGGTAACTGCGGAGGCCGGCTCACTAGTGGAGAGGCACGCTATATGACATCAGGCCGCTCATACGGTCTAGACGTCAAGCGGCATATCTTCCATTAACTTCATTGTTCTGGGTAGGAGAGTAAGAGCCTCGTTTTTTAAAAAGCCATGTACCTCAAAAACAGAACCTCATTAATACCCGCAGAAATCACGAAAGCCAGAATCGGTTTCCTTTTAATATCCTAAGAATATGTCTCACCCGTGTGACACAACTCTTCTATTCCTTAAAACATCTGTTCGAATATTTCAAAGGGTTCAGTTCAGTTCAGGCGTTCAGTCGTGTCCGACTCTTCGTGACCCTATAGACCATGTCACGCCACGCTTTCCGGTCAAAGGGAGCAACCACTTTTTGCAGATTCATGTCATGCAACATCAGGTATACACAGTACAGTTGCTACAAAGCTTGAGAATATGACTGCCTAATCTTGCACTCTTTGTATAATGGGACATTATGTATGAAATTTTATTATGAATTTTTATTTCATTATTGCTGGTTCAGGTTTTCTCCGGATATTGACGCAGTGACCTAGTCGCGGTTTTCAAGCCCACTCCCATCCCTCTCTTACCCTTCACTTTATATCCACCCATCCCCTTCCCCTAGTGTTGGGTAGTAAACCGGCTTCTATTACCAGTTAACCTCCCTGCCTTTCCTCCTCCTACTCATCTTCCTCCTCCTACTGCTCAAGTGCACTCGGAACGCAGTCGAACCGCACGCTAGTACTGGCGCTCACCATTGGCCTAGTGCTGTAGGTAACGGTATGAGGTAACGCAGCTACGAAAACATTCGCAGAACACTGAAGCTGCAAGTTAAACTGCTCAAAGCTATACATTTTGACATATACGAACTTTGGCATATTCGCCTGTATTGCTTGTGTACACCTTAACCTCTAAGTGCCGGATACATGCGTTTGATGCCAGAGTGGTAATGATCCAGTCTGCTGACTGCTCTTGCCACTTCTCATTAGCTGAGAACCCTCTATTTAATTACAAACTATTGAATTTGTGAGTTCACATTGTCTTATACATACTCATTACGAAGTTGCGACATTGTGTGAGAGAATAAGTCTACATTGCCCAGCAGCACGAGCATGCCTGCGTTTTCCTATTGCGACGAGTATATATATATATATATATATATATATATATATATATATATATATATATATATATATATATATATATATATATATTCGTTCTTCTTTGTTATGAGCTGAATTTGTGATAACTTGCATCAAGATGTTTGTAGGAACTGCAATTGATATAGTTTCTTGCTTAAGGAATGTGCATCATATTAACAGAAGTGCATCCTTGGAATTATCGTCGGCGACAAGCATGTGGCGCATAGGCACCTATGCACTGCAAATAGACACAGTTATCTACAAAATTACCGACTAAAAAGCATGCCAGGACCTCTCATTGCATTTCGTTCACACTATATTGTACTAAGGCAAATAATAATGGTACTTAACAGTATTCGCTAGTCGCGCTCTGGAGGACGATAAAGTGAGACAGACTGCCTAAAATGACGACGTTGAGGGTGGACAGATCTGCACTGCTATCAGCCTTAGCTGTGCGGACTACTATAGTTTGTGGATCTTCCCCGTAACATCTCATTGTGGAAGTGTGGAATAGGTACATACGATAGTTGTCCGCAGTAGTGTTGATGGCAGCGCAGACGTGCCCACCATCAGCGTCGCAAAAAAAAAATCATCGTTTTGCAATCAGGTCAATTGGAACCGATCCCCATGCTGACTGACCAATTTTCTCCTCGTTGAACTCGACCTTTTTGGGCGCTCCCCAGTTTCCACATCGGGGAATAAATTGATCGCCGTCGCCACCGATTACGCTACGTGGTACGCTCGCGCCATCCACGACAAGCAGCGCCACAGACGTCATTGACTTCGTTCTATAAAACGTGACTCCTCATCATGGTACCCCTCGTGATCTATTAACTGACAAGGCTGCTGCTTTCTCTCAAGAGTGGTTGACGAAATTCTTCGTTCGTGCTCCGTCCGCCACAAATTCACCACGGCCTATCAACCCCAGACCAACGGCGGCTCAGAACGTCTAAACCGTACACTCACAGTCGTGCTGTCCATCTATGTGTCTGACAACCGCCGGGATTGGGACGCTAGTCTGCCCTTTGTGATATTTGCCCTACAACTCGTCTCCCCATTCTACAGCTGGATACTCTCAATTTTACCTGCTATTTAGCAGACACCGATTAGTACCCACAGACACCTCAATACTCGCGGCTGGCGCCACAGCACTTATGCCAGTGATGCCGTCGCCCGCGCTCATGATGTCCGCCGGCTTGCTCGTGCCAGGTTCTGCATCTCAATGCACCTGAATATGCCGGTACAACAGTAGCCCCCTGATGTGCTCTATACTCCTGGATCTTTCATCTTGCTGTGGCTCCCGTGCCGCCTAGTAGGATAGTAAAAAAAAAATTTCGCCCCGTTACACGGGCCCTTATCTTGTTTTGCGCCCCGTGATCGACATTACATTTGAAGTTAAACGTCAACATCCGATGCCTTCTTCCGCAACGCCACCCCCGAGATTGTTCCTCCGTCCCGCTCAAGCCCTATAATTCACATTCTATTTTACGTAGAACGCACCAGAACTGTGCTTTTCCAGAGGGGTGTAGTGTTACTTAGCGGTATTCGCTACTAGTGCTCCAGAGGACGATGAAGTGAGGCAGACGCCTCAAAACGACTGCGCTCAGAGTGGACAGAACTACGCTGCTATCAGCCGTAGTTGTGCGGATTAATATCATTTGAGTATCTTCTACATTACAATATAAATTTATGTCCTATTTCTTTTCCGCATTATCACACGCGCATTTATTTACCTCTTTGTATCGTATACCTGTTAAATAGGTGTACGCACATTTTCTAGCATGCTGACGAAGTTCTCGCCCACTAAAGATTTGCGAATATTGAGCATCTTGAGCATGCTCAGTTGTAAGGTATAGGCCTAAGGACTACAATTCTATCGCAGTTTTTTTCTGCAACCAACTATATCATTTGTTCACGCATCAAAATATCACGCCCAATACACTTGTAACACTCTGTCTAGGAAACTGCATTGAAATACTTGTCAACTCAATATTATTGAAAACATATAGCCGGAAAGGCTTTCAAATGACACGTTTCTGCTGGGCCGTTTTACTATCTTCTTTTATTTAAAGAATAAAAGATATTACTGAGCGTGCTTGATAGGAAGTCGACATACAGTTGATACTCGCTGGTCGGAATATAGTATACAGCCGATTCGATATTATGTTGGGTGTGTCAAGGTTTGTAATATAGATTTTAGAAAACTGAGCAAGACGTTTTATTGCACAGGGTGAATGTTATTTTACAGTCGCGTGATTGGCGACCAGTACCGTGATATATCACTACGCGGAGTGGCAGTTAGCAGACGTACCCATTGGTCCGCTTCCTTTTTTTGCAACGGAGAAGGGGACGACAAGAAGTAAATTTCGTCAAGTGTGCCAGCGCACGAGCGTGGAAAGAAAAGCCGTGCTTATGCGCCTGTGCATGTGGCATTCTTTCTGTATCTATCATCTTGGGCCATGATGTCTGCTTTGCTGCTAGCTTTATATGAGGAAAAAAAATTTGTTAAGACGTCACAGATCGCTGAACCCCCCCCCCCTTATATATATATATATATATATATATATATATATATATATATATATATATATATATATATATATATATATATTCGCGCTCGCCAGTTTATAAACTCGGAACAAGAATGAGAGAGTTCGAGATGTTTACGAATTGTAAATTATATTGCAAATTTTTCACTGCGCCGTATGGAATTTCTGATCGAGTTTTCGTAATGTGCTGTTTCCAGTTGCAGGAACTTCAAAGGGCCAGCGCCTAGTCTTTTTGTCTACACTGTGCAGATCAAAGTGTGGAGCGAGAGCTACTTCTCTAAACTAGAGAAAAATGATCTGCTGCCTGGACTGCGTAAGAAAATCGGCTGCTTGATTGCTTTCAATAATATCCTTCTGGACACAGTTTTTTATCTACAAGCGTCGTAAAATTTTTTGCTCTTACATTTCTGCAATCGAAATCCACACGCGTGAAAAAGTTGCTTTTCTGTGTAGCTACACCAATCATGAGTTGGAATCCTCCTGAAATGTTCCGGGTTGGCGGCGAATGTAATGGTTTGCCCGCTAGTAATACGACCACACGTCTGTGTCCATGAGGCGAAGTAGAACAATAATTTATGGTCTAAGACTATAGGACCCCGAATTCCGCTTCGCCGCAGTTTTCCTGGCCTTCTTTATGAACATCCCTCCTGCAGGTTGCCGTTGGCAGGAGCCTTGGCATTCAAGGATTGGCCAGCGGCTTGTGTGACGTCACGTGATCACGCATCATGAGCGCATTTGCAACAGCTGATAACTGTGACAACAATCGTGAGATGAAAATAGAGCGCTCCTGTGCCCATGTGTCACGAAATCGGCGCACATTTTTATCAAGCCGGCGCGGCGCGAGGGCCGTGCGGTCGGTGCCGCATGGAAATTTGTGGAAATTTCCATGCGGCACGCTGGCTTAAAGCGTTTCGCACTTGAAACAAGGCATTTTCTGAGTTTTCGCGTGTGCAGGACACGACTCGTTTTCAGTTTTGAAGCCCGTGAAACACGGTAACTCGAACCACCTTTGCAGGCTGAAGTGTTCGAAACTATTTTGCCCCAGAGGGAGCGCAGCGGGGTTTGCGGAGCCTCTTCCAAGCGCAGAAAAAGCCTCCTCCCCGCGCGAGAGAGCGCGTAGCTTTGTACGCGTAGCCGTCACCTTCTTTCTCATCACCCGACGATGACGGTGATTCATCAGTCTGAAATATGCCAGAGCTCTCTAGAATTTTCTACGAGCCCTAGCCAATGACGACGCGCGGCTCGACGGGAGGAAAAGGGAGCGCTCTAACCAGCGAAGCTAAGTGTGTGAGCGCGCTAGCCTTAGCGCGCCTTAACAGACAGACGCGGCGCGCCCTATTTATTGAGGCCGCGCCGCTTGGGTAGTCAGTCAGCCAGTCAGCCAGTCAGTCAGTCAGTCAGTCAGTCAGTCAGTCAGTCAGTCAGTCAGTCAGTCAGTCAGTCAGTCAGTCAGTCAGTCAGTCAGTCAGTCAGTCAGTCAGTCAGCTAGTGGTTGCGGCGTGTTCGCAAGTGTGACAACTGGACTCCCGGGGATCACCCGCTGCTGGCAAGCCCACGGACCTGCGAGGGAGCGGCGCTCGTCTTGCATGGCGGCCACATCGTGACTCTCGAGGTGTCGGACTGCGACAGGGCCCGGTGAACAATTTGGTGTTAGTTTATGTGTCTCTCTCGTGTTTGATCTGTGTTGTAAAGCCTCTGTGTTATTGGATATCTCTGTAGTTGCATGCTTAGCGTTTGTTATTCTGTGAACCTCTCGTCTGTGCAGTTTTAGTGTTTGTGTATTCCTCTGTATCGTCTCTTGCTGTATATAAATTGTGTTTTGTTTGTTACTTCTGACTCCGACCCTTACTCTGGTTTCAACCGGCGACCGCTGGGCACCAAACGACCACCCCCTTCTGTCACTACAAGGTAGTTGAATTCCGGCTGAGCTTGCCGCGCAGGTCGAGGGCATCTCCTTTGCGACCGCGGAACAGCTACCCCCACTCACTCTAAGGGTGTCTGGGAGTGTGCGCACCGTTCAGGGCGCATTATAAATAATCCCTCATAATTGTTAACGGGTGACACCATGCATATGTGCCGGGGTATACAAGTTACACGCAAGCATTTCAGCTAGATTCTTACGCCTCAGTTGAAGCGGAGATAAGCCAGGTGGTCTTTAATGTTCCGACAGTATGCTAGTAGGTATGTTCGACACGAAATCGAAATGAAAAGTAAAATTCAGTGTGCGTAATTTCAATTTGGCCTAGCCTCGCTTAATAACAAGGACCCCCCCATTTTGTTTTATAAAAACATATTCGGCACACTTAAGCTCTGCCTTTGAGAGTATGATGCTGTAGCGTAGCTTACCAACCGACATGTAAAGCCTCGGCCTAACCAAGCGGAGTTACTTTTGTGTATAGTCCCTCTCATCCGCATCTGAACACTCACGTCACATATACCACGGATACGTGCACCCCTCTGGCACTGCAACTTCAAGCTATTTACAATGCCATTTATTTCCTTACGCCAGTTTCTAAATTCAATGGAGTTCATTTTTACACAGACTCTCTCACTGTCCTTAAGCAGCTTAAGGCCGTTCAACACACATTCAAAATAACACAGTCCATTCATTTGCTCTGTTCAAAGTACCTATGTCCTGAGCGGATACGCTGGATTCGCGGCCATGCTCGCGATCCACATAATATTCAAGCGGATGCTATGACGCACATAAACACATCAGGCGATCCACTACCTTCCCCTCTTCCCCAGATCCGCTCCTGTTCCCCGTTTCCGATTCTCAAGTTCTGCGCCAGCGAACACGCGCTCTCATTCCTCCGTGTTCGCACCCTCTCCCTCGTAGTCTTACTGGGCAGGAGGAGGTGACAGTGCGCCGGATCCGGGCAGGGGCGGCTCTGACCCCATCTGTACGACATCGATGGCGGGAAAAAGATCTACCAGTGACTGACAGGTGCCCTCACTGTGACACTCCACCTGACGTCTGCGATGTGCGTGATTTGTTGTGGACGTGTCCATCAACGACGCACATTAGGCAACGGATAATTATGAAGGTGGGCCTGCGGTGGAATCGCGATAGTTATTATGAGAAATGGACAATCGCTATACTGCCAACCTCTGCGAATACCTAAGCGCAACTGGACTTCCCTCCTTTTAACTTTCTATCTCCTGCATCCCATTCCCCCTTTCTCAACGTATGCTTTGTGGCAAAGTTTTCGAAAAAAAGACCAAGCCGCATCAATCTACCTTAGTGGCTTAGGGGTACCATATCGGACTCAGAATACAAGGGTCCTGTCAGGATGACTCTGATATCACGCTCCCATATGATAGGAAAGACCCAGGTTTTCGTCTCCTGTCAAACGTAATGTCAAGCAACAATACGTCCAATAACTGCACCGTCATGTCAGCATCCAGCTATCACCTGCCAGCACCATGCTCTGGATTTTTCGCTTACAATACCGACACCTGGTTTTCTGCTGAGTGGGACTAATAAACCTGGAGTGACAAAATACGCATGCCCATTAACATACTGATTCCAATAGTTCATGTCAGGGCGCGTCAAATATTCAGGTTTTTGAGGAAAGTGCTAGAATATTGCGGATTCCTGAAAGGAATCTCTTGTTTCTAGCGCCATAACTAATTCCCCGATCAAGTTTTGCCTTTTTTGTTCATTTGCAGACTGCATTCGCTATTGGTGGCTAGGCGTCGCAATCCGCACTATTTTGCAACTCACAGAACATTATAGATTGGTTCTTCCCGCCACCAAATTAGTATCGTCCGAATGAAGCCAAATTTCGCCTCGCCATCCGCATTTCAGGACTTCAAGGCCTAATTTTGGGTAGTTGGCCGCTCAAGTATTATGTATATAATTAAGTGCAGGGGAAGATTAGGGGAGTTCAAAATCTAAACCGTCTCTCACCTTTCAGCACGTAAAGAAGGTAATGAAATAGGAGTGCGTTTGAGCCTATTTGCATGGCCTTTGATGAAAACAATGATAAGCGATACACAGTGCTAAAGAGTGGCCGTTAAACACGCTGCGCAATCGGCTCCTGCGATAGCTAGGAGTGTCCTTACTTCCTCTCCACAAAAAGTGTAAGGTCCGAAACTGCGAAAGGATTTTTTTGACTGAGCTCAGCAGAGCCTGCTCACAATATTTCTGGTTGTGTTTAACCGTGCTGATTAGTGCGTTTGCCTTTATGTTAACGCCCAGGTACGCGCGCGATTATTTGAAAAAGTTGCTTGAACTTGGTCTTTTCTGGAGGGGATGCACTTCTGAGATGACAGATTGGTCTGAAGAATAATGGATAGCTGGTTGAGCCACTACCCGTTCTTAGAGACTGATAGAGTGCTAACAGATAAAAGACCAGGAACAGCGCTTCTCTATGTGGTTCTCTTCTTTCGTCCTTCGTCTGTTTTGTGCTGTACTTTTCACCGCGATGAGAAATTATCTGCGTAAATTTAGCCTCATGACGTGGTATAAACTGTGACGCCTTTTGTATTTCCAACACTGTAAAAGTGAAGCTTTCAATGATACCCTCACAAGCTGATCAATCGAGGGACGCAAAAGTAGCCTTGATGCGAAAGGAAATATACCCGGTAATACCAGCGAGCATTGAAGTCATTTCCAATAAAAGCGATTTTGAGTAAACGCTACTCTTCGTTTTGAACACTTTCCTCCGTGGCCGCTGCCTGGTGAGTGGAAAATTAAACTGTCTGATGAAAAGGGACGAAAGTTTCAATGCTCCGTACATGTCGTCGCCCCAAACCTCCAGGTAGGAAAGTAAGAGCTTTCAGTCTAGAGGCCTCGAGCTCAACGAGGTCGTCGTCGCCTCTTTTAAGTGGCTCACCGCGAGACAGGCCACTCCCTCGCGCGGAGATGGAGGTGGAAGACCTTGGCGCGTGATTCCAGGAAATTGGCCTGGCACCCCGCGGAAACCGCACAGCCCGACTTGCGATTGCGATGGACCGGTACTCTTCAATCCGTATAGACCGTTCTAATAGAATTCTGTCAGTTCAAACCTACTTTCGCTAAGTCAGCTAGTTTAACCTTTGAGAGCGTTCTTAACGCTTGAAATGAGAAGAAGAAGAAGAATACCCTCCTTTGGAGGGCCTTTAGGGGTAACCTGAATAAATAAATAAATAAATAAATAAATAAATAAATAAATAAATAAATAAATAAATAAATAAATGTTGTGTGTTGCATTAAACGCTTATTGATAAATGGATTCCATCCGCGTTATTCATGAGTTTAGCAATAAATATTCCTGATGCAGGGCACAGATAAAACTTTGAACAAGTGGCGCGGTTCATTTTTCATTTCGCTTTTCTGTTATAAAAAGCATAATCCTTCAGCGCCCGATGTCTCAAACGAGTGCAGACTCTTTGCGAAATAGTATGGCAGTTTGTGTTGTACGCATTTCACTAGTACCGTTTATCCTCCGTAATCTGACCTCGCGACCGTAGAAAATGGAAAACCTCCAAACGCGATAACATTGATGCGCGCGTATCGAAGAGAACGTTTCTAATGGGTTTGAGTATGGATATTCCTGCTCGATAGCCTGTCAAGCATCGTATGAATAATGATATTGGGCGCGTTCTTGTTCAGTACCGTTTTGCTGGTTCGCAACAAGATCAACGTAAGGTCAGCGTGATGAAAGGAAACAATGCGGAGAAGGGAGTTCGAGCGAATACAAAACATTGAAAAAAGCGCAGCCACGTAGATCTTACAGAAAATGAAAGTGAAAAAACACGTGTAAATTTATAGGGTTACTCCTGAAAGTTGTCAGACAATTCGCGGCACTGTGCGCATATGATCGCGATTGGGAAGCGGGTGTGGGGGAAATGCTATTAGCTTCGAACAGACAAAGCGAGAGAAAGTGTTCGAACATGTAACCATGTTACGTAGCTGAGTTGACGGATCACTATAGGAGAAAGTGCGAAAAGCGGTACATGGTGATATTCTGCGTTACACTGAGGATGTCCCCTACCATGACGTTTCAGAATGATCAAGACAGCATACGAACCTGATCCGCAAATATCCAAATGGTCCAAAGCATTCACAGACGCCCATTAAGACGTCCATGACGAGCAAGGGTCCGGACACCAGTTGACAACGGTCACGGACCCCAATGCTTATTGTGTCCTTGCTTTGGTGAACACTAATATGCCTTAAACTTTGCGTGATTCCAGCATGAATGGCCCATCTGCAACCATGCCCGTACTTAAACGTCGATTACTGTTTATTGAAAAAAAAAACTGAAAATGATGTCAAAGCATTTTAAAATATTTCACAAACTTTTTACGAAAATCTATCCGCTTCAAACTTGCACTAGCACTTTGGAGTTCTTAGCTGCTGCCACGATGGAATATTTGATTTTGATCAAGACGTCAAAATTAAGCGGAAACATGATGTGGTTATGAGGCCTACTAGAAGGCTGCTTTCATTTTTATAATACCGGCATATTCCTTAGTCCTATTTCCGCGCAGCTTTTTTTTACAAATAATATAAAGTGCCATCTTTGAGAGCCTGTACCGCTGTTGCATTGTCCTGAAAGAATGAAAGGGGGAGATCCGGAGCGCTACTGCCGGCATTCGGTGTGACATTCTAGCCTCGGAAGCACGCATGCGCGCAAGTATTCTTCACTATCGCTGCGCGTCTCCATTGTGACACCTGTATTTGGTGGTTTATTTCGTAGGAAAAAAAATCGTGGCTTCCTTATGGTTTTGCTTCCTGACCAATCACTCAGACCTAAAATAGATTGCTTTTTATTTTGATTTTTTCCGTTCTCCGCATTCCGTCCTCCGTTCTCCGTCTTTTCCGTTTTCCGCATTAAGCGCCCTTGTAGGCGCCGTATTTCACGACAGTACAGGGGATAAAATCAAGATTTGAGGCGCATGCAGCCTTTATCTGATGAATACGCTCAAGCCTGTGACAGCGCTGTCTACCTCGTGTTACAGCTGTAGTGGGCCGAAAAATCTATAATGTGAAAACTGTGCCAAGGTCTCTGCCTGGAAGGGTGAAGTGAGTGCTCTTTCCTCTCGAGACTCCCCACATGCGTTTTTTTTTTTTTTTATCTCAGTCGCTAGTCATGTTGTTTTCTCTCCGTCCGTATCTTCCATTTTTGCTCGCGTCTTGGCAATGTCCGCATCGATGCAGACGTCGGCAAAAATCGCGGTGTCGCGATTGCTTGCTTGCATCTCGACTGTTTTCTGCGACTTGAGATGCGCGCTTGCTGCTTCTGTTCTCGCGCTCATAACGAGTATTCAACGTTCTGTATTTCATTGTTTACGTGGTTGCATGCGAACGAGAAGTTGTGAAATGCTAGAAGAAGGTATATTCTGTTCTGTTACTGTTTCGTTCATTCTGTCAAGCCAGTCCATGCTTCAAATTAAGTCGTTATCCCGTAATTTACGCATGTGGACAATTTCGCCTACACGCTTTTCTTTCCTATGCATTCTTTTCGCGTGCCGGATTACCCACAGAATTCAAGCGCCGAAGCAGAAAGCACTCCTGGCTCTCGCTGACGAAGATATATGTATTGCAGCCTTGAAGTCTTCCAAGGCTTAACAGAATATGGATTGTAGTAGGCGCGATAAGCAGCATCGTTTCAGCACGAGCACGAACCGTGTGATTCTTAACCTAGTTTAACATACTGCTTTGTGTTCTCTATAAACGACCGCTAGATAACTTTAAAAAGGTTGCCTATACCTAGTGTTTGCGATGCGGACTTGGGCATTAACTCGGACACTTCATTTAACAGCGGCCTCTGTTCTTGATTTAACTTCCCAGTGATCACACTTCTAGGCTGGTGAAGTGAAATTTGCCGATGATGCCTATCAATATGTCACAAAATCGGCGCACGTTTTTGTTAAGTATTCGTAGAATGGCCTAGAACATTAGATGAATCTCTCCTTTTCCGCTTGAGGAGAGTGCGTAGACTGGCGGGCATCGGCATCACCCCTCCTCATGATATGTCAGAGACGACGACTCACCCTCCGGAGAAGAAGCTAGTCGTCTCCAGAAAGTGCGACAACGATAAGAGTGGGGGCCTGCTCCGGTTCCTTACCGAAAATAGTGTACATGAGTTTCATAATATGCCTTATGGCAAGCTTACGTAAACAAGAAAAAGAATCTCGGCGGGAGGTCAAAAGGACGTTTGTACAATGAAAGTTAAGTATCTGTGCTCGTCTGGCAGACAGACAAACGCGGCGCGCCTGCAATTTGAGGTCACGTCTCTTCGGCAAGCTAGCCAGTATTGCAGCGAGTTATCAAGTGCTACTGCTCTGCTGCCGTGGTCAACCCTCTCTTCGACAAGGCCACTCTGATATGTGAGACAACGGCGCTGATCTACAGGACGGCCACAACACGACTCTTCAGATGTCGGTCTATGACAATTCCCGCTGAACAATTTGGTGTTTATTTGTTCTGATTGTCTCGTGGAATTATTATTACTTTGAAGCGTCTATTAGAACCTCTCTGGTTGCATGCTCTGCATTGCTCTTAGTGAACCTCGTGTTGTATGTTTCAAGTGTTAGTGTAACAATTCTCCTGTACCGTCTGTTGCTTTGTAAAAAGCTTGTTTTTTTCGTTAACTTTGACTTTGATCCTTTCTCTGGCTTGAACCGGTGAAAGCTGGGAACCACATGACCACCCTCTTCTGTCACTGCAGGCAGCTGGCTTCCGGCTGTGCTTGTCACGTAACTCCAGGCATCTCCTTTGAGACCGCGACCACTACACCTCCTTTCCCCACATTCTAGTGGTGTTTTGGAGTGTGCCCATCAATATTGGGCCATTGTGAATAAATTATAATTACTAACGGATGACCAACTTATTTAATCTTTCTCTAGAAAACTAACTCCACGTGCATCGCCGCCTTATTCATTTTCCTTACCTGCTGGTTTCTGCTTTCTCAAATGCAATATGTTTGATTTTTCGGACCATTAAAATAAAAGCCTTTAGAATAAAACGTCAACGGTATGAAGATATAGAACAAAGAACTAAACTTCTCATCCTGTTAACTGCTTCGGGCATTATGAGGAGGTGCGATTTTCAAGCGTTATGGTTGCGTTGAAGACCTAAATAAATCGAACAACCACGGATAATTAAACGAAACGTGTATAACGAAACAGAGTACTTGCCTTGAAGAAACAGGGCGTCTCTCTGACAATGCAACGAAGAGAGGGTCATAGAATTTGGAGGAAGCTCGCCAATGATCAGAGCCTGCACACAAAGCTATAAGATGCTGGCAGAGGGAAAGAAACCCTACTGAACAATCCGTTATGAGTTTGACACCAGATTCATTATACCGGCTGTTTGTAAAAGCCGGACCGGCATAAAACCGAGTTTAACTATCCTTCCGCCTTTCCCCTTCTGAGTCAGCGGTTCTGAATTCTGTAAAAACTAAGTGGTCTACGGCTAAAAAAAATTCGAACTTCAAAATAACATGGCTGCATTTAACAAAAGTTGTAAACAAATTGTGCTCACGTATGCTACGACTTTACCAACCGTCCTTCGCTGCCCATGAGCCTATAATTTAGGATTTTGTGTGCTTATTTCGCAACAAACTAGTGACCTGCCGAATTGATGAAAGTGAGCCAATTCAGAGGCAACACTAGAATTTTTGAATTGGTCACTTTCTTCAATATACTGTTAAAATCTGGTAGGAATGGCTGCATTTTCAAAACATCAATTACCAGTCAAACAGAACTCCCAAATAGTCGCGGAGAGCTCTGACGTCAAATCAGTATGGCGAATAGAAATACGGCATTGCCACATTAAATTTAAAGCGAATGGCATCATCATATCATACGGAATTCCGTCATCATCTTCACACAGATAGAAATCGACTTTCACGAAGGTTTGTACAAAGGTTTCACTATTCTACGTTTACGTTTTGTGCGAAATTATTCATCGGCTCCCCACCATTGACCAAGAACCTTGTTCCGGAAGAGCGGATATTGATTTTTACTTAGCGCGGATCAACCAGGAGAATCTTATGTCGAAGAGATCGTGGCGTATTCGCAGTATAGCTTCGGTGGCTTTAAAAGCGACATTGTTTTAATATGAAATTTATATTAACATATATTCTATATATATTATTATAAAATACATCGACAGAGTTTTAACAGATCAGCATGCCAAACGCTCAAAGCATTTCCGATAGTTCCTCCATTTGTTAGCGGCGCTAGTGCAGTGTGGCGTCGATTTCGTACAAATTGCTAATTCAAAGCATTCACGGCTAGACGAAAAATAGCCTTGAACTTGGCGTGCGTAGAGCCACTAAAGCTTCTTAAAGGCGCGGCTGAGAGGACACCACGGTTTGATATACATACTTACAGAGGCGCACATACACACAGTTCTTTTGGGGGCCAAAGTAGCTGCAAAACGTCTTGAGTCGAGACGATATGTCCCCTGACTGCTGCCAAATTGCTTTCTGATGCAGTAACTAGTACCGAAAGCAGAATAAAAAAATTCTAAAGTTGATTACGAGAATCCTAAATCGAAATTAGAGCTCAGATGTAGAAGTGTTTTTCTGATACACTGAGGCAAAGAATTTGAGACATGCCTATAGGTATGTGTGTGCAGTTACAAACCACCAGGCATTTTTCTCACAAACCAAAAAAAAAAAAATTCTCAGAAGAAAAGAAAGAGCCGTGATCAAGATGTGCAAAGCCTGTGGTTCTGCTTTCTGTTTTGTGAAATTCTGTTTGGCTCCTGGCACTCGTTCTGTCGGTTAAACCAGTAAAGACAACAACAGCGAGGCGGCTCAAGCCCTGAAGGGATGCATGTGCGCTGCGCACTGTAAACTCTAAACATTTTCTAGCTATCAAGAGGCCGCCGCGTGCCTGTGATTGCAAGCAGTTACAGCTGCAATGCCTTCTATTGGTCGAGGACGAGTAAATCAAAATTGTGACACGTCGGACTGCTTTAAAAGGGTGAATGAGTCAAATTAAGTTCATGCAAGTCCATATACCCTCGTTTTTAACGTTGTATACCACAGATAGTACGCTGAATAAGAGCGATAATCTATTGTAGCAAGTTGCCACAATATTGAAAGACGCGAAGGCAGGTTGTGGCATTGTATTAGAAGTGGCTTCTACCATCAATCTCTTGCAGGGGAAATACCGACTCCAAAAATGTTCCGTAGAGATTGCTTACGAGTGTCAACGGCAAAGGATGATTGCTGCTTCTCGAATTCTCAATTATTCGTCCTCCTCGAGTTTCTGTGTTTCGCCTCCGTTTCTCGTTGCTATTCCTCTGCATTTTGCTTAACCTTTGGCCGCTTCGTCTCGGCTCCTCGCTGTCGAAGGTCTTCGTCACCTTATCATAGGGCACGGGAAAACTTCTATTACGAACACGAACTTCGGACGGCGCAACGCAGACGAATTTTCCTACATTACACGAAGCTATTTTCGCACGGCGCACTTCAGCGCCGGCTGCGTACTTGTGGGGACTCCTACCCTCTTTCTATGAGTGTCAAGTGCGTGAAGGCGGTGAGGAAGAACAAGCACGCACGTAGAGTGTGTACTCAATGTAGAGTAGGGCAAGATGGCTCACTTTATTGAGCAGATCGGAGCGGCTCTGCTCACTAAAGTGAGCCGGCTCAATTTAACGGCCCACTGGCTCACAATTGTAGACGTGAGTGGGTCGCTCAGGAGGGGCCAGATCTTACATATATATATATATATATATATATATATATATATATATATATATATCCTAAATATGGATGGTTTCAAAAAGTAAAATCAATTTATGCGCTCACTTGACACAGCAAGCGGTGGTATTTAGCATCAGTTTCTTCCTGCGGTGGTGATTGCAGTTGCTATCTCTGCCAGTTGAGACGACTGAGGAAGGTGCTACGAATGAACGCGGAACATTTGGACCACTTCACTTTGCTTTTCTCCGGACACTAAAAAACACCGTGTACCAAGCACGTTTGGAGTACGACAGCATTGGCACCGATTCCCTGACGCCCGGCCTCAAAAGCGTCGAGGGCCATTCTTTGTCATTTAATGCTTCTTTGCTCCCCCCTTCAGTGGCATCGGGTGTAGCCGTATATTTTGCATATAGAGGCAAATGGATTGCGGCAGACCACTTTACACAGCGGACGAGTACGAGTACCGGTCCGCACTCGTCGGCATGGAACAAAAGCACAAAACTCTAAGAGAACAAACAAAAAAAAACGTGTGGGCACCAGCAGCAGTGCGCCCTTGGTACCCGCTGGAAGATCCGAAAGCATTGGGTCGGTTGTGACGGTATAGGGCGGTATTGTTGCTTACTCGATTTGCGTTTTGAAAATCTCACCGACATTTTCCGGCAGACAAGGCTCACTGAACGAGAGAGAACCGGCTTTAAAAAAAAAACTGCCATTCAGCCATCTTGCAGGTCTTCATCCATACAACAAAAGCCAAAGAACAACCTGAGTCACTCTCCTAATGAACGGCGCACTCCGCTGAAAAGACAGCTGAGGGCGAGGACATTATCGCCAATCTTGCGAGTAAGGGCAGGAGGTGGCTTTCTCGCATGGGTAATAGATGGCGCGGAAGTCGCACCCGCCTGTGACGGAAAGGTTCACTGAACGAGAGAACCAGTAACCAGCTCTCCGAAAGATCCGATGGCTCCGACCGTTACGGCCAATCCGGATCCGACGGCTCCGGAGGATCCGGCTCCGACTTTGCGGAGCCAAATGGCTCACCCGTTCTTTGAAAGGAGCGGCTCCGAAGATCCGGCTCGGTCCGGAGCCACCCATTCCTTACTCAGTGCGAGCTGCAGACGATGACCCTGCACTCTCGCCGCTACTATACCCTCGCAAGCGTGCTTCAATGAACTGTATCTTGCTCCTTTTCACATGCACCCGCTCGCTTCTTACAGCTGTCAACGATTAGCTGGCTCTCGATACGGTGAAAATTCCAGTATCGCCTATCGTTCTTGATCAGTGGAGCTGGTTTAGATTTTGAGTTAGCAGTGGTTAATATATTTAACTTCTGGTGCCCTTAGGCAAGTAATCGTCGCTGTGTGACGCTATGGGAGGCGGTATATGGCACCTTGAATCGCCTCCAAGCATGGAATTATGGCCGCATCAAAGTCGTTTACACATTGTAATGAGGTTAGACGAAGACTAAGAAAGGCACTAAGAAAATGCAGTTGTAGTCAGAAATTAAGGGTTTAATAAAAGAGAACGCAGCTTGGTTCAGCATAGCTAAGTAGTCTCTGCTTGTTAGCTGGGAGCGGCAGGCGGGTACAGGGTCTTCCATTTCTAAAGAAAACAAGCGGGCGTTCCGCTGATCTTTCAATGCGCCAATGAGTACGATCCGGCAGGTATCAAAGACGACCTGCATACCGTACAAAGCAGCGCCCCTAATCTATCTGCACCAGTCCCACCTTGCTCCGGTGTGTGGCCTGTTCAGACACTGCCCTCTCAAAAGCGCTGGCACTCGACTACTGTTCCCAAACGACGCGGGATCGAATCCCGGCCTCGGCGCCCGCTTTTCGATGGAGGCGAAAAGCAAGGCGCCCGTGTGCTGTGCGATGTCAGTGCACCCCAGGTGGTCGAAATTTCCGGAGTCCTCCACTACGGCGTCTCTCATAGCCTGAGTTGCTTTAGGACGTTAAACCCAACAAACCAACCAACAAATCAAAGGCGCTGGCCGCGCGCTGTGTGTTTTCTTTAAAATCGGAAAAAACTGTACATAGAATCGTCTTCTTCGACATCATCATAGATGTTGGTTGGTTGGTTGGTTTGTGGGGTTTAACGTCCCAAAGCGACTCAGGCTATGAGAGACGCCGTAGTGGAGGACTCCGGAAATTTTGACCACCTGGGGTTCTTTAACGTGCACTGACATCGCACAGCACACGGGCACTTTGCTTTTCGCCTCCATCGAAAAGTGGCCGCCGAGGCCGGGATTCGATCCCGCGTCCTTGGGAACAGTAGTCAAGCGCCGTAACCACTGCGCCACCCCGGCGGGGTTCATCATAGATGTGTTCAATTCTCTAATACAGAAATTTTGTTTTTTTTCTGCACACTACAACGAGAAAATATGCAGAAGCCAGGGCAAATTAAAAGTCTTTGTCGGGAAGCTTGGCGAACCTAGGTTATGATGCCCAGTAACTATATGCAACTACTGAGTTAACACTCGTTTCGGAGCGACTGAAAGGCGCCTTTCGGAGGCAGGCATACAGATACTTCTGACGAGCACTTTCTAGGCATCAATATATTGCTCGCTAAACTACTGCGTGCAACTGTTGCCAGCAAGGTAACTGTTCGAGCTCATCCGAAACGCAATGGTCCTGGCAAGGGGTGTTGTTAGGCCAACAAGTGCACGATGCAGACGCCTTTTAGTCGTGCTCGGGACTTATCGGTGTGCCACCAGATAAGTCATGGAATCTTCCCGCACTAGCAAAAAGCAACCACAGATTACAAATAGAAAAGAGTAAAACAAAACAGACAGCAAAAACGAGTCAGTAGACCTTAATCGCAGCTTACTGATGACGCAGACTCCCATTAGGGGCAGTGAGCTGTCATGAAATCGCTTCACGGCATTCATGGCGTCGAGTTGAACACGTTAACCCTGTTATGTCGCACTGCATACGACGTACCCTAGTGCGATTATAGCAAATATATTGGCAATCAACAATTCGGGCTTGACTCTTAGCAAAGGACTGGAATTCTATTTCACTTCCTGGGGCTTGATAACTGCTATTTCGTTATGAGCGTGTGACCTCCTTATCAACTATTCCCAGCCGTTATGCGAACTTTAGCTAGCATTGTTTTGTCTGATATCAATATGCGAAGGATAGGCGGCAGCAAGTAATTAAAACTAAAAAAGAAGAGAGGGGGCGAAATCAGCACGAAGATGCAATGAAATACCGGTAGACTCTCTGCTTTATTATTTTCATTATTTATGCATCAAATTGCAATCGCGTGTGTACTTTGAAACTAAAAAATGTACTGCAACACCACTTTTCGTAATGCCTCTGAATACTATTCCTATGACAAAACAGAACAATATTCGGTGCGCTTCGATCTGCATCAGCTCATACTGGTGGCGACAACCTCCATGGCATTTCGCCTTCACATAATCAAGCGGCAGTAGCAGTGCAGATATGACTGGCTGTCGGAGAGGGAAGGACAGAAATTAACACAAATTCATACGGCTATTATGTATTTAGTTTTGATTTCAGTGAATGCCTGTTTCGTTTTGTACGCCAATAGAATGTGCTCAGCCAGAGAAAATCATTTTGTCCCCTCGCTCCCTCCCCCCTCCCCGCCCCCCTCACCGCCATGCTGTTTAATAACGCGAGGAACATCTGCAGGTGTATTCTTCTTGTGGAAACAATTTTGTGTGCGTTGTCTGATCGAGTTTCTCACGCGCTGCCGAAGAACATGCAGTCCTATATATCGGGAGCTTCTCCGAACTTAGATTAAACGTGCACTCCGGTAAGCACACGCTGCAGTCAGCTGAGGGGGAGCGCTGGCGTGTAATAAATCTACCCGGCCGCCAATTTTGTCGCTGATTGTACTTTCTGCGTGAGGGAATGTTGCCATGGCTCGGGAAACGCAAACATGATCAGGGTGCGAGTCCAGGTACGCTTTCTGGCGAGAAAGAATGTTTGGTTCTTTTCAGGTGTGCTTGCTTTATTTTCTCATTTCCCGTGAATCGCGCCTCCTATAATCCACAACACGAACTTGATTTTATCTAAGAAAAATTATACATTTTCCACGGTTGGTAAAATGGGTGGTATGTTTATGGTATATTAGAAATACCATAAAATATAGGCAAGATGTGTAACACATTCTACCCATAGTGGTCTGACTTACTGGCAGGCGTGCTTGTTCCATTAATGACTTAAATCAACTGTGGCAAGATAATAGAATGCCGGCATGGTGGTACGATGCATGGTAAGGAGCGCGTAAATTATTATTGCCGACGGCGAGATTAAATAGAATTGTATTTTTGCCTTGATTGAGAGGAATAGTATCTGGTGTTGTACTAGGCCAGCGTTTGATTCTTTCGTACGAACTGTTCAAGTCAATTTATTTCCATTTGAGCGAACAAAATTGCAGCACCTATCGCTGCGTGAAGGGATCGACTATAAAAAGAGATATTCATGATGTGGTACAGGAATATACACCAGCAGCATTGCAGACTGTAGAGACCTCTGAGTAATCTGTAGAGAATTTATTTTACAAAGCATTCGAAAAGTACTGCTTTGCCACATGTTATAAGCCAATCATAAATTGAGTGCAAATGTATTTTTTTTTCTTGCCTTGAATAAAGCTCAGTGTAATTATTTGAGTTGGTGAAGCGTTGTTTTTACGCGAACCCGACCGTTGTTTCAACATACGCCGAGTTAAATATGTCATTCAAACAATACTGAATATTTAATAGCGCCTGCTGCTATAATAATTGTGCTTAGAGGACTACAATATCGCTGTTTTCAGTTTAAAGACCGCCATGATAGTCAACGTACATCATTGATCCGGTGCGAGTACACCTTTGAAGCACTTCTTGAAATTTTTGGCAGCTAAATGTTTTAAAACACATGTCTAGGAAACAAAGAGGGCACTGTAACTTTAATTGTGCCTGTATGGACATTCACCACCGCAAGCTGTGTCCTGTATCTATAGGTCTTTTTATACGTATGAATTATGTTAAAAAATAAATTCAACAGGTGACTGGAAAAATTATTTTTCTTCTCTTTTCCATCTTACTTATTGAACAGTATGTCAATGTTCATTATTTCATGGCAAGAGTGTTACCAGCAGACACCGTACGACCTCAGTTTTGAATTTGCGATCAAGTATCTGTTGCGTATGATGCTTTTTCGCGGAAATCAACAAGCAACCACAGGAAGGGCTTGTCTTAGCGGGTTCGCCGCCGCTGACATACATAGCAGTAAAATCCACAAAAATGATTTGTGCATTGCGGTCTCTGTTTAGTGAACGAAACCATAAAATGACGGGACACTCTCGTCATTATCTGTAGACTGGTGCTTATCTCAAATCAGAGCCTTGACGCTGTTACGCACTATGATGCTGCGCTTCCATTTTTCCGCAATGCTGTGGTAAAAAAAATAGAAATAAAATAAGGAAAACACTCCTTTTAATGTAATTCTTTTGTGATACATTCCCAATCAGGAAAAACCGTATTTATTTCCTTGGATTTCAGGTTTGTCCGGCATTTAAAGAATGGAAAGCTGTAGCATTCCGCCCTGTATGCGAAACAGCCTTTTATTGTTGCGCATCTTTCACGTGCAGTCGCCACCAACTTTCGACCTGGTTTCCAGGCCATAAATCGCTTACTGGCACTGCAGTGAAAATATTTTGCCCGCTCTATGACCATATTTTAAAGAACCAAGACAGACACCCCTGACCTCCTTTTCGCGTTTCAAGGACTGTACTGATTTACATTTCGATCACATTATCCAGAAGTCGTGTCATCAAACATTCAATGCTGGCAAGCCAATGAAAAAAGTCCGCTATTTTATGTACATGCGCCCCTACGTGACACCGCAAAACTTTTACGCTTTCTGCTAAAGAGTAGGACCCAAATGACTAATTCGTATAAGCAAAAAACAGCATTGTTTTAAAGAGCTCCGATGCCTTCCCTGCATAGCTGAGATCGTGATGGCCAAATCGCGAGGGCTCAGCGAGTCCGTGGTTCCAGTACTGATGAATATTTTAGTAGGAGTCCAGAAGAAACAAAGGCCTCGGAAGCTTAGTATTTTTACAGCGGAGCTCTAACCACCGCACTGCAACTCCCAAGGTCACTGACTTGCGCGTTCGACCTTGAGCCGCCAGAGTGGGCCTAGCTAGAGGCTCCTGCCCATCCAACTGCCAGCTTTATCTTTCTCGCCCGTAGCCACCAAGTGACTTTCCCGGTCGTGGATACGGAGGTACTCCGTTGTGACACCACGCGTGAAGGCGTCGGGTTTAGCTTACTTCTTTCCTGGTTGCCCAGTCTCGCCATGAATTAAGTATGCTCTGGGCCGAGTGCATCAACTATTCCGCACAGGTATCCAACTAAGTGTGATCATCCATGCCGACATAGCTCGTCGGAGAGCAGCGGCGAGGAGAAGACTTTTTCGGCTCGAGCCAGAGAGAACAAGAAGGTCGCATAGGGAAGAAAGGCCATTTTGACTGTGCAGCCATGCTTGAATGATGTTGCGCTCGGACAAAAAGGATTAAACGGGCTAAATCTCCGCAATATGTTTATAAACTATGGTTTTTGTGAACATTTGCCTGTTCTTTTAAGCCTATGACAAATCTCGTCGGACATGACTCACTGCATGCTACTCTCCCCTCCTCCATCCACTCGCCCTTTGCATATAGTTCGAATGAGTTTGAAGCAGACTGCTGACACGCAGCCAAAGCGTCTGCTGCAGCCTTGCCCGGTAAAGAGGCCGCTAGCTCAGTGCTAGTCTCAGAAACACGTCACGTAGAAACACTAATTTTAGACACTCAATATTGGTTATTACTATCTGCTGAGGTTCTTCTTTTCTTTCAATATTGGAGAGAACAACGAGCGTTACAAGAAGAAATCACCAGCTCCGCCTGCCTTCCCTATGAGAAGTATCAGCAATAATGGTGGTGTATGTCGGCAGGCGTGACGTTGTGCTAGAATCTTTGGTAGTACTGAACCTATAAATTCAACATTTCTTGTCTGTCTTTTTGAACAGGACTCATTCAGCGACAGATATACTCACCAAGATAAGGATAGCTCACTAAATTATTAGATAAATCTCGAAATTGTTGCTTTGCTACACAAACCACGCAGATTTATCCGGAAGATGTCCCGGACAGCAATCATACATAGAAGTTGGTTAATAATTATGAGTTATATATCTCCCTAGAGCCCAGGCGTTCATTGTCAGCTTCCATTTTTCTTTCCATTGTAAGCATAAGGCAGTGACGGCCTATGAGATGGAGAACATATTTTAAGATGGAAGTTATTCGGTCCGAAATTGGAGCTATTGAAACAACTTTATTTGTGCTAGGTTGAAGCGTCAAAAGTCCATGTGTTGTGGATTTGTATAAAAGAAGGTTTAGGTCTCATGATAAAAAAAAACCGTCACGCACTGCAGCAGAGGCTATTTTTCAGCCAGGAACATAATTGCAGAAGCCACATGCGAAATGGTGAGGTTCGAGGAGCACATATAGTATTAAACTGCAATTACGCACAATTTTTACAAAGTTGGTTTTAACACATGTCTTACTGCTGAAACTCTTAGAGGGATCTCAGCCTAACTGGCGCAGTAGTATTAGTTAGCATACACCTTTTGGTTTGAATGTTTCTTGAGACTGGTGCTATATGATGCGGATTTTTTAGAGCAAAGAGACACACGTTTCGAGCCGGAGCACCGACCAAGGCATGCTCTCTGTGGTCGCAGTGTTTACTCATCTAGAAATCTAAAGACAATCCGAAGGCAGGTTGAAGAATGAAATAAAGCAATGAAGAATGAAAAAACTACAAAGGGCTTGTCATCATTTTTTTCCGAGCACGGGGTCATATGCGTCCCATCCAATGTAGCGGTGTTATTGTTTGCCAAGAGCAACACTCGTAAATACCACGTTTGCCTCCGCTCGCTGCGTCTGTCGTGCACATGTTTACCTCACGGCAATGTTGCTCTTTCTCTCACCATCCGAGAAAGGCTGTAAGCAGGGAAACTTCCTCTCTCATCCGCTGTGTCCCGAGCGTGTTCACCTTTGCACCCTACTTCCCTTTTCCCCTTTTTGTCTTCGCTTCTTCTGTTGTTCTTACGCTGTTCTCCTTTCTGTGTGTTACATTAATACAATGAGACGCAGATGGAGCGGAATTTGTTCAACAAGTACATTATCTGAAGTTACTGCTATTTTCCAGGAACATATCGTCCCCAGTTGAAGCCTGTGTTCTCGAAAAAAAAAGACTTGTGGTATTGGATGTAGATGTCACAGAGAAAAATTGCTGTTCCAACAAAACCTCTTGGCCGCAGAGCCACTTGCCAGTGATGAAAAGCATTCCGTTTGTTTCACGTAATGTTCTGTGCAACACTTCTTCCGTTCTTTTCCACTTCACGAGAGTAGATTGGAATGGCACAGGCTTATTAAAGTACATTTATTTAGCATGATAATAGCAATGCTTCCAAAACATCGAATGAATGAAACATGTAAGAGAAGCGTTTAGACCCATTTAGTTCAGTGGCAATCATGTCGGCAGACAAAACGCATTCTAACTTTATAAGGAAACACACACACACACACACACACACACACACACACACACACACACACACACACACACACACACACACACACACACACACACACACACACACACACACACACACACACACACACACACACACACACACACACACACACACACACACACACACACACACACACACACACACACACACACACACACACACACACACACACACACACACACACACACACACACACACACACACACACACACACACACACACACACACACACACACACACACACACACACACACACACACACACACACACACACACACACACACACACACACACACACACACACACACACACACACACACACACACACACACACACACACACACACACACACACACACACACACACACACACACACACACACACACACACACACACACACGCGCGCGCGCGCGCACGCGCACGCGCACGCGCACGCGCACGCGCACGCGCACGCGCACGCGCACGCGCACGCGCACGCGCACGCGCACACGCACACGCACACGCACACGCACACGCACACGCACACGCACACGCACACGCACACGCACACGTACAATTGGTTGTTCGACGCCCAGGTTATTCGAGTGTCCGCGGCAAGACATAATTCGTGATTGCAAACACAGCTTCCCGTAATTACCCGAAGCCAGATATAGCCCTGCAACACGTGAAAGCGTCCGAAGCGCTGGCTTCGCGAGCCATAATAAGAGCACGGACGTCTACAGTAGTTTTAAGAATTACCTAGCCAGCCCGAAACACAGATGCATCTTGTGCATAATTTACCTCGTTATCCCAATCCCCGCCTAAAACCCCTTCCTTTTTTACTGTGTGCACTTGGACTGGAGTGTCAAAACGGCGCCAAAGAATAATGGGCCGAAACGTGCGCACTTCACGAAAGACGACTGAGATGACCATGGGGCACAGCTGTAGAAGTTGGCTGGTACATGCGCTCTTAGACAAATGCAAGGAATTGAAATCCGCCTCTGGCTAGACATTTCCGTGTGTCTAGAAGTTATTCCCTATTTTAAATGACGGCAGAGAATGAAATAAAGTTTTTTCACCTGTTCCAGGAAAAGTGAATGTGAGGGGGTTTTGGAATAAATCTGTCTGCGCGAGAGACCAGTTGTGAATTTTTTGTAGCTTGCAGATGAAAACAAATGCTTAAGAATTTTCAGAAATACTGAGTGACACGTTGACAAACTTTCTATCACAAATCTTCAAAATGTAACTTCATATATGTTAGTTATAGACGGGCTCATAATGGAATGTTTTGTCTATCCGCGGGATATATTAATTTGTGATTGCCTTCTGACCTGGGATAAAGTGCTCTTGGCCTTCAAACAAACTTTTAGCCCTGAGTGGGCGGAGGGGGGGGGGCTGCGACAGTTTGTTATGTTTTCCATTCTCTTCGTTTTATTTTATAGTATCGAGCCAATGTTTTGGTGCATCAAACTGCATTCTCTTTTGACCTTGTATATATTTGTTTTTTGTTTTACAGGATATTTAGAATCTGCAGAGATTATATGAGAAGTGTAAATAAGATTTATTTTTTTAATTGGGTACAAGCTGAACGAAATTCACATTCAGAAAATTATGCGACAAAATATAGATATTCACAAATACAATACTAACAAGCAAGTACATATAATGTTTATTGCAACAATAAGCCGGCTCTTACGCATGGTTTATATATGGAGAGGTTGTTTGTCAGGACATCACCTACAATTTATATTCTTTCTTGGCATTTATGACAACGCTAAAACAGTTCCATTTCAGAACTCTTAAACGTAGACTATAAGAAACATCATTCAGGTAGAACGAAAGGAAGAAGATGGTTTGCAGGGTATGAAAAAGAACTGAACAAGGTTAAATGGGGTACGCCTCAGTTCTCAGATGAGCCAACGTTTCGACAAGTGGACTTGTCTTCGTCTGGGCATGCTAAACATGATTGTTACAGAAAGCATCATTACGTATATGGCACGTAAGGCTACTTCGCTTGTTTTTAAAAGAAGAAAGAGGTATTTAGTGAAAGAAACTTGAACAGGCAAATAAAGAAAGACCAGGCGCGAGAAAAGTTCAATGGGTAAGACTGTGCGAGTGTGTTGTACGCAAATTGGGCAGCTTTTCTTTGCCCCCTTTCAAGCTTTACTGCTTGGGTTATGTCACAAGTAAAGCAGATGTCTGGCGTACTTCGGAAGAGTAGCTAAGGAGCGTTCTTTGAGCAATCTCTATAAATCAATCGAGAGGCTTAATGCGGCTACGCCAATGCAGTGTTTTGAGAAGTACTTTGTTTGGGTGATGGTTTATATCAAGGTCGAATGCTAAAATGAAAGGTAAGGACGTGATAAAACTATAGATGATCATTCGTTCGTCATTCGTCGCCTCAGCTATACTGCCTTGGACTGAATTACTCGCATGAGGTCCGGTGGTTGTGATGTCACCAGAAAGCTTAGCCAATCAGAGCGATGGCGCACGATGTTCGGGGTGTGCGATTCTCATCTTACCCTTTCGTTTGAAACGAACTGCATGAGGTAGCAGCTCATTCCAACTCGATAATGCCATTTGGTCTCCTGATGACATGCAATCGCAGTCGAAAAAAAACTACAGAACCATGTCAAAAATACGACAGAATATTCTGTAGGTCTGTCCTAAAAGTCAGATTTTCCTGTAGTCCTGTAGTTTTTCTATAGTAGCTTTCTGTTGTCTGCAGTTCTGTCGCACTTTTTTTGTTGTAACTGCAGAAAGCTCTGACGTTACTATAGAAAGTTCTGTTGTCACAACAGGTTTTCTGTCAAAAACCGCATAGAAATTCTTTCGTAACAAGAGGAATTTTTCTGTAGGTTTTTTCGACTGGAATACGCCGACTAAATATTTTCCAGCTTTCCACCTGCCAACTACCTTCTGCTCATGTCTTGATGACACCACGAGCTTCAAAGGTGTAGTCCTAGTGTATCGGCAGTTGCTACAGATAGCCACATAGTGTAGGCAGACTGCAAGAATGCAAATCACTATGGCAAGGAGTAAAGATGCCTTTCCCATTGACTACGTCAAGAAACTGCTTAGTCAGTCAGAGGGACGATGTACAAAATATAGGTGCAGAAACTGCATTCAGACGCAGAACCTGTAGACAGAAGGTGTCCGCAGCATCTGTCAATCACCAAAAAATATACAACTCCTGCCTACACTGGGAATCTAAGCGATTCCCAATATAGAGCTTTAACGAACCGCACCAGGCCCATACTTTGTTTTGTTTATTGCATGAGAGAATATTCGATAAAAAACAGATCATGCTTCAATTCACAGCGGTGTGTATTACAGGGCTGCTACTACCAGCACGCCCGAGATCGTCAGAAGCATTTTGCAATTATCGTTCTCTAGCGTGAAGATGATAGAAGCCATGACAATCACGCTAAAATTAGGGATACGATAACGTTATCAGTGGAAATGATAATGTCGGTGCATTTAGTTGATAATGATAACCAGAGCCAACGCAATGCATTTTGTGCGGTAGCAATACTCAAGCTGATGCAAATCTGCAATGTATATTCCTCGGTGCACTCGGGATTTTGTACAAACAATAGCATGGAAACCATACGGGGAAATTACAATACTATCTTTATTTTGGAACTTGCATTTAGACATTTAGCCACGGTTTATCAGTGCCTCCAATTTTCACGCCTCGTCATTACCTTATTTACGTGTTCATAAAGTGGTCCTTCGTAGTGGGCTTTTTACAAAGCCCATTAACTATTAAGCGTTAAGCACAAAACCTGAGTAATTAGGATCTCAATACAAAACAGATATTAGATAATAACCGACGATGACTACGTTAGATTTCAGGGAATGAATATTATTCTGAAAAATATTCTAAAGTGTGTAAGAAAATCAGGAGGCCGGCAGGTTACGATGTAAAGCTGTACTCTTTCGAAGCATAGGACATCTACTTAAGTAATGCCAAGCCGTAAAAGCCTGAATCCTCGTAGAGAGAATAAAAGTAGTAAAACTGTAAGATTGTTTACTGTGCGTAAAATATCTGGCATGGGAACACATATTGTAAACAGAATCGTGCACGCTCTTAAGAACGACGGCAGTCTAAATATTGTTAGCAGGGCACTCTTGCAACTAACGTAGATAAGGTCATTAAAGCTGCCGGTGAGTTCCCAGACAGGAGTGTAGAGTAGCAAAGGTGTGACAGTGCGATAACGACGAAATGTGAGAAAGAGGATATCCGTCCAAACAAACGAAGAAGTGAAGGAAGTCATACACGCAATGCGAAGGGCAAAATTATATTTAGAAGATCAGATGTCCATACACCTATTTGAGGGGGAGGGGGTGAAATGAAAACTGACCACCTGTAAGCGCTGTTCCCGATATCGTCGAGAGTGTCGGAATGTATGCAAAATGGCCATTGTTATCTTTATCTGTAAGTAAAGAGACGTCAAGGAATTAAAATGTATGCCTTGTTTGCGCTTCATACAATACATTTACTAAAACACTCGTTAATAGAACCACGCCTTCCTTACAATTCGATTAACCATCTGGCCAGAACAGACATTCATGAAGGCTTCTCGACAATAGTGAATGTTTAGTCATAACTTATTACTACACCAAGCGCATGTAATGTCAGAAACTGGCTCTACAGTTTTCACCATGAAAGGGTTCTGCTTCATCACAATACCACCCCTAATTTGAAAAAGCGGCTTGCGAATTCAGCCATTTGTGCTCAGACATTTACTAAACAACTTGATTATCTTTTTTACACCAATGGGGATAACTTCATTTCTATTTACTTTTTGTTTGGTTAAAGAAGGCAGCGTAAAAGTTAAATAGAAGGGGTTAAGCTAGGTGTTACTGATTGCTTGCTTTTAAGCAAGACACGTTATCATCGCTTTTAACGTGCGCAACTCTGTGGCTGAAAAATCAAATTCATGCGTTATCACGCGTCGCGCTGTCCCCAGGAAATGAAAAACTGTGTCCTAGTTCCAGCCTGCACGAACCGAAGAAAGCAAGGAATCCACCAAATGTCCATGCGGCCACAAATACTGGGCTCCTTTTGTGCGGCGCCTACCCGCCACGCCAGCCCCATCAAGCGATCGAATTCCAATAATAGACCACTCTGTGTCTTTCCACTCGAATAAGAAAAGAAACCGGAAGGCAAAGAGCATTCGGGGAATAAATCAAAACCGGTAAGACTCGTTTGTCCTTAGTAGGCACGCCCGGATAGTTCTTGTCTTTTATCGCCCTGTAAGAGGCGCACAAAAATTTGGTTGTATCTCTGGTGCTTTTGGGCCGTCGCTGATAGTGACCATTTTTATTCTTATTTTGTGCAGCCTAAGAATGTGCGATAATGAAGAACACTCACCAAAAATGGGTCATAAAATTGATTCTAATGCGTTTCGTCAAGTGCTGACTTCGCGTTCAACCGCCATCAAGAATCATCCGCCGCACTGAGCGTAGAACGATAGCTAAAGGGAAGAATGTCACAAAGAAAGTAAGCAAATGATATTTATTACAGTATCCAGATCAAGTAGAGCCCCACTCTGGGCTAAATGATGTCCTCCGTCCTCTCACGTTATAGAAACACCTCTCAGTCACTTCCTATTCTAACAAATATTACGAGTTTCTACCACTTCGTATTGTGTCTCTTGGAGTATAGGCCCAAGCATCAGGAGGATATTGGGGCAGAATTCCTATCATAAGTAGTAATTAGGATTGGAAATGATAGATTTCGGCATAAAAAGACAATAATCCAATCGTACAACTGTGCTTCGCTTGCAAGCGGGAAAAATATATATACTGAGCTTACCTGAAAGCAATATTTTCACGGATTGAGAAAATATAGCACATGACGTCTCCAAAAGGCCAAATGGCTTCGCCTTCAAACTCTTTTCGTTTGTATTTTTGAGGATATACAACTTAGCAACTTACAATTAGGCGTGAGAACATTTTTAGCATGAAACCTGTGACATTTTTTGTGCCCACTCTCTCCCGCCCACTTTCCGATCCACCGAAGGTAAAATATCATGCAATTCTTTCACAGAAAGGCGATGAAAGGTGTTCTTTGTCCGAAGAAGAACCTATTTAGCAGTATTATTGGTAACAAAGAATTCACTCGTTCCGATTTCGCACTACGGCTCATGTTCCTCAATGAGTTTTATTTTTACTTAAGTATGCGTTTTTAAAATGGAGGGAATTTGAGCAGCTAGACTTGCTAGACTGTTAACACTCAGACGGAAAACAGAGAGACAAGAAAAACGGAAACAGCAGACATCTTCGTTTGTCCAACCTCCTAGGCTTCGGAAATAAACCCGTGTCATTTGATTGGTAGCTTCAAGTTGTGCAGTTGCCATATCTTGAATTTCAATGCGCATTAAGGAAGAAGAGATTAGACCTCACATGCTGTTGACAACTGCATCAGAAGAGCGAGCGCAGGGGTCATTATAAAATTTAAACTTTTGCTGGCAGCTGTAAAAAGCATTACGCAAATACTTGTTTTTTTACGTAGTTTTTTCTAAGCAGATGTCGCTCTTCCTTCTTGCGCCGCATTCTTATTCGAGGCGGTAAAATAGCAGTTTTCAATTTTAAATACACGGTGGATCATTGGCTAGATTCCACCTGATTTCCTCCAGGCGATTTCCATTTCGTGTGGAATTTACCCTCTAAACGTCGCGTCGCTCACAGTTGTAGATTTCATTTAGATGAGTAGCCAATCTTAGATTTTCATGCTTCGAATTTTCCTCAGTCATTCCCACATTAATCTTCTCCTAGCTATTACTTTCACTAAGCGCTTTTGACCTTCTGGTCTTACTCGCAAGCTAACCCGTTTCTTCATCTGCGATCACTGAAGAGTAGCTCAAGTGCAGGGCATTTATAGCTTCTGGCTACTCAAGATGGATGCACCCATAATCTACATTTCTCTATAACGTTTCTGGTTGCGATGTTCGAGTTTCATATTTCCGGTTTCACAATGTCGCGATAAAAAATCTGAGAGCACTGTGGAATCTGCACTGCAGAAATGTCAAAGACTGCTCGTTGCTGGTGCAAGCGCTGCATCATGTTTGCTCTCATTATCATTCTCAACTAAATACACCATCACTATCATTGTTAATGCCATCATTATCATTATCACTGATTGCGACCTCATTATTATGGCTAATATCATCCTCACTTATACAAGGACAATTATGATGTGTGTTTCATGATCCCGCGCATGTCGTTGGTGGTTAAAGCGCTCAGCTGGGGATCCAAAGAAGGGAGGTTCGATTGCCCGTAGAGATATGACTTGCTTATTTTTGAATATCATCCTCTAGGTAGACAAGAAGAATTATAGTGTGTGTTTCATGATCCAGGGCGTGGCGTAGTTTGTTAAAGTGCTCGGCTGGGGATCCGAGGAATGGAGGTTCAATTCCAGTGGATTCCGGATTTTACTTTCCTATTGGCCCCGCCGGGATGGCGCAGTGGTTACGGCACTCGACTACTGCTCCCAAGGATGCGGGATCGAATTCCGGCCACGGCAGCCGCTTTTCGACGGACGCGAAAAGCAAGGCGCTCGTGTGCTGTGTGATGTCAGTGCACGTTAAAAAACCCCAGGTGGTCAAAATTTCCGGAGCCCTCCACTACGGCGTCTCTCATAGCCTGAGTCGCTTTTGGGACGATAAACCCCACCAACCAAACCAAACTCTCTAATGGCGTTAGCCCCGGTTTCGGGCTATGATGTCCTTTAATTGACAGCAGTAGTTTTACCGAACTGACGAACGCCAAAACTTAGATCTATTAACGGCTTTCTCCCTATCAGGTGACTTGCTGGCGCAATAGTATTCTAGACGTTTTATGAAATGATTTCTCATCGTGTTTTTTTATGATGCTCGTGCTTATCGTATTCACGCTGTCTGATTCATACAATGTGACTACAACTAAGTTTAATCTCATCATAAAATGCAGCCTACCGGGTACCATTATGTCATCGCCGGTTTCTTCAGCTCTTATTCGCAAACCAAATTCAACGACTCATTGCGCAGCTTCAGCTTCTCTGCATTGGACTCAGAATCCACAACATCTGTTGTCGCCTGTCACGTTGGAACGAATCATTGCAATTCTCCATTTACTCTGTTTTCTTTTCCCCTCTTTATCCCTTATCCTATGGCAGCAAAACGGTTTCTTTGGATGGTTAACCAGTAACCTTTAATCCTTCTTTCTCTCCTCCTCTTATATTGGGGAAACTTTCAAGGACAGATATGTTCTGCAAGGGTGAATCTCCGATACTACTAAAGTGACCAAAGGGTAAAGATAATCTGCCATTCCGCTATTTGGTATTTCAAATGGCGAAATGGCCTCGTTATTAATTTAGTTTGTTTGGTTCTACAAAACAATTTAAATCAAGGACAATGAAGACATATCTCTAAGAGGCACATAAAAAAAACTCTCCGGCCATACCACGGGAAGAGAGAAAAATACGAAAACAAAGGAAATGAAATGCACGAAAACGGGCAAACTAACGCCCGGAAAGCAAGTTTGCAGTTGCCGAATAAACTCCGCCAGTACTCCTTCCTCTCTACATTTTTATATTCCTCGCACTTTCTTCGACTGATCCAACTTTGGTCGTCCTGTAACAAAAGTTCCAAACTCGCGTGTGCGTCACAGGGAAAAGAACGCATGCCAAGAAAATAAGGCAACGGCATCAAGAAAAACACAGATTCCCCACCACTAGCGCAGTGGCAATAGGCGCAAAAAACACAGAGAAAAAAGAAGAAACAGCGAGCACAAATCGGCGGGTGAGATTGGTCCCCGGTTTGCCTTCTTTTTTTTTTATATGTTTGCCCAGTTGGCTGGCGTTGTCGCCAGTTGCATTTCTGGCACAGTAAAGTACATGGCTTTCTATGCGTCCTGCAAAAGTAGCCGAACTACTACAACTGACTGCCCGCCGAAAATAGAAACAAAGCAATATCCAGATTCAAAGCCCTGAAAAGAATATCGATAGGCTGGATTTCAGAGTTCCGCGCTAAACCGCGCGAAACGCTATGTTAGCCAGCATTCCCGTTTACTCAAAGTCCCCGCAGGCTACTGACTTGACGTAAAGCGGCTAAAGAGTTGCTGCTTTTGTCAGGTGGTCTTTGGGGAAAGCGAAATACGCGCACGGACACGCGTAGAGAGCGGCGCACAAAAGCCGCAGCCTCTCCTCTGGCCAATCGTTGCGGCCTGTGCTTGTCCGAGCACACTTTGCGATTTCGCTTTATGCGATCATACAGTTGACTTAAAGCCGGAGGCGATTTGTTCCGTTACAGAGCCACGACCCTCTGTTTGCGCTGTGGCCACTGGAATAAAATAAGTGCAGTTGGAAGCACAAAGGTGTTTCTATTTCTTCCATACGGCCCTCCGTCTTATCCACTTCGTCCCGACTCTTTGTCTCGATACGGAACGCCTTTTTCGTTATTTTATTCTTTCACGCTGGCACAGGGAAACGGTCAGCGAATTTTCTGAGCAGTCTCTTATATTGATTTTTTGCTTGGTTGAATGTTTTTTCCGGCTGAAAGGAAAATGAATGAATGTTCTTCGATGATCTTCGCTTGAGACAATATTTCCTCTTACTCTCCTCAGCTTACTTCTTAAGTTCAGGATTGAATTGCAGTGCAAAACGCCATCGTTGCCATGTGTTTCTATCGCAGTCAGGTGATGTAATATGTTCTCGGCGTTTGTGTGTATGTGTGTTTGTGTGCGTGTGTGTGTGTGTTTCTATGTGCGTGCGTGTGTGTCTCTCTGTGTGTGTTTGTGAGTGCGTGGGTGTGCGTCTCTGCGTGCATTTGTGTATGTGTGTGATTGTGCGTATGCGTGCGCGCGTGCGTGTGTGCGTGTGCGTGCGCGCGTGTGTGCGTGTGCATGCGAGTGTGTGTGTGTTGGTGTGTGCGTGCAGTTTAATATAAGTACGGATGCGATAAACACGCAGCATTATTCAGTGTGTCTACAGTGGAGGTAAAGTTTGTTTTCTGAAGAATGAAAGTCATCGAAGAAAAAAAGTATGCCTAGCTTAATGCATGTCAAAAAAAAAAAAAACTACCAATCCACCCTTCCCCCCCGTGCTGTTCCGACGAGCTATATGCTTAATGATTTTTGATCGACCTAAACGAAATGGTAGCGTGGCCGCCTTCCTTGGGGATTTAATGTATTCGTTTAATAATTAGCAATTTGGTTTGGGAAGTGGGGGTCACATTTTATTGAGTTCATTCTAAGGAAGCACAAGCTCTTATCTAGGAATATGTGCCTTCTGTTGAACAGCAAAAGAGCGCTATGTGGCCTTCAGTAAGCAATATTAAAACACAAGAGTGCTATAGTGCACCGGCTAAGGGATGCTAATGTGAAGAAAAATATTGGGGACAATTATGCTTCGCTTATTTTGTTATGACACGACATGCGCTTACCATGGTAAACTCCACATCATGCGAAATACAAGGCGAAATATGCCCATAAAAACAGGTTTCAAGCACTCCCTTTGAATGTTCCTGTATTGCCTATGGGTAGTGTGTTAAACTCCAGGGTCCTTATTCGGTTTACGTCGTTTTCAAAAGTGTCACCTCTCTGGCCTCGTGTCATCTCATTTATGGAGATGCCGAAACTCGAACTGGTAGGGATATCTGGTTTTTTTGTTTCCACAAATTATGCAGCTTTATGTCTGAGAGATAACGGCACTCCTCTAAAGGACACAAATTTTACCACGGACCGAGGAAGGTTCCATTTCCATCGCGCAGAAGCAACTCAAGTGGGTACTTACTAACAATTCAACCATATGATGTGACCTGCTGACCAAACAAAACCCTCTGATCATTCAGCGCCAGAGAAATGCTCGTAATTTTTCGCTCACGTCGACCGCAACGCCGACGCTGAAATTTAAGCAGAACAACTCATTGTTGTCGCGTTAATAACAGAGGCATAATCTACACTGACAAGTACTGCAGTTATCTAAACCATTTCGCTCAGTAAGCGTATTGGGCCTACGTGTCAGCCGCTGCCCTAAAATTTGCCAGGACATCCACCAGCTTGCGGCGCGCATCCCACAATCAATACGCATTGAGTGGGTCCCACGGGATCTGCTGCCTTCCCAAAGTCAAGCTGATTTTGCAACCCGCCTTGTGAACCAAGACGCATCAATCACACGGCTTCTCGAAGTCGACGACGCTACCCTCCTTTTGTCAAGAAAGGAGCACCTCCGGCGCCGCACACGTGCACTTATCCCTCCATGTGCGATATCCCTTCCCCGCGGTCTCACCCGTGCAGAGGAGGTTGCGCTTAGGAGGATCCGGGTCGGTGTTGCCCTTACACCAGCAGTAACCAGGAACTGGTCATACTTCCAACACTTATATCCTCGCCCAGGATGCCCGATCTGTAAAAACGAAGATGTCGAGGCCGACATCGACCACTTGCTTTGGGACTGCCCAGCACTCAAGCAAACACGAATCCGGCACCTGAGAATAGCTGGCCTTTCAGCAACCAATCCTGCCTCATACGTCACTTGGACGCAGGGGCCTCATCATCGCTCACTTCTGGACTTCATAAAATCAGCCAACCTTTTTCCATTCATTTAATCATTTATTCAACCTTCATCTCATAACCTACTGATGCCCTGAGGCAATAAATATCGACTAAAAAAAAAAGAAAAAGCGTATTGAGGCAGAAGCCATTCCTGTGTCATCAGTTACATGCGCAGAAAGTGGCTATTTACCAAATGCGCAAGCAAAAGACAGACCTAAAGCCAATCCAACACAGTCCCCATAACAAACAAGAAAAAATACCGAATCCAGTCAAGATTACTTTGCTATAATGCCTTAATGACACTAAACAACTACTAGACAGATTAGTCAAGACTCGAATACAAGCCAAAGCCAAGACTACAGTCCATAAGAAACATAACAAACCAGAAAAAAATACCAAATCCACTCAGGATTGCTTAACTACAATGCCTTACTGACATTGAACAATGACTAGACACATTATTTATAACCGGAATCCAAAACATAGCCAAGAATCCAATCCACAATGCACATAACAACTCAATACTGAATATAGTCATGATTAATGGGCTATAGCGTTTGAATGATATTTTATAAGGAGTAGCCACATTAGTCATAGCTTGAATACAAGCAAAATTAATAGCCAAGAATACAATCCAGATTCTAAGTTACAAGTCAATGCCAAATCTATTCACGATTAAATGTCTCTAATGCCTTAATCACAGTGCATAATGATTAGAAACGTTAGTCATATCCCGAATCAAATTCATTGCCAAAATATTCAATTCGTAGTCATAAATTCAATCCAGAATCTACATAGCAAGTCTAGTTTAAATGCAGTCATGATTATTTGGCTAGAACGCCTTAATGAAGATGCATGACTTGCCTGCTTCAGTCAATGTCAGCCAACAATGCAATCCAGAACCACGTAACAAGCCAGTCAGAGCCAACGCAAGACGCCCTTGTGTGTGTTCACATCATCGCATGTAAAAAAACCTAAATGCACGCCTTGAGCTTTAAAGCCATAACAGCAATCCCGTAGTGTTCCAACGATAAATACTGCGTAAACTGGCACTTACTGTCCGCGTTACAGTGGTTTCCTTTTCCCCGCAGATCTTTTTTATATCTTTTTCCTACTACCGGGAACAATATTTACAACCTAATCCTATGTTTTTTCAAGTTAATTCATTTTGTTCCGACGGAGCTTCTCGTCTGTCTAGTGCGGAACGGCCTTTCTGAGAGCATAACAGATGCTCTCTGTCTTCCTTGCGTGTGCTTTTTGTGAAAAACTTTGGAATGTGCTCTCGTCTGCTTGCTCTGCTTGCGCTATAGTTAACGCAGACGAAGCTGTAAAAGAAGGCGATAAAAAGTCAAACCATAGAAAGGAAGACCCGTTTTAGCCAACCCTCTCTTTTCGCCCTCGCGGTCGTTGCTAGAGGACCGCCGTACGCAGAGCATATCGGCCTCAGGCGCAGTTAAACTCCGATCACTCACGAAGCTTTGAAATCAAGAAAATCATACCAAGGAGCCACCATAAAATAAAGACAGGCCATCGAACGAAGGAGACCCCCCACCCCTCCCCCCAACAAAAAAAAATATACACATAGGAGGAGAGAGCCCGCGAGGCCGGCCGACATGGTAGCCTCTCACTAAGCGTGCGTAGCGACAGAAAACCGCAGCGCTAACCTCCTTTCACCTCTCCTGGACTTTAGCGATCGCGTCGTCTATTGACTACTTTTGGAATGGTCTTTCTGAATCGTCCTGTCGCGGTCCTGCAGAGTGTTTTTATCTTTCAGGAGCCGTTCGTCCCCCGCTTTCCTTCCTTTCACTTATATGAACTCCCCCTGTGCATGACCTTTCCCTCTTCCGAGGATTATTTCTAGCTTTTTCTGTGGCCTTCGACTATTACGACCTCCAGCAGCCACCAGATTAACCTCTAATAGGCACTCGTGGTTTGGGCCTTTTATAGCACTGAGGGAAAAGTTGTGTCAGCGTCGGTGGCCCCACAGAGGTGCTCTCTTAAACGTCAGGATGCTTCGCACCATCGATTCTGCAGGGTCACTAATGGTTTCACGAGGTCGTCTTTGTCGTCTCCGGAGCGCCAGAGTAAACACTCCGATGTCATCGATGCCGCTGGCGTCCGTCGTTTAGGGCGCTGTGTCGATGGTCCTAGGAAGGGAACGACGGATTTGGTCGTTGGGCCCAGATGGCCGCACTTCTGCGCTTCACTGGTCAAATACGAGGCGGCATTTAGCGGCTCGATTGCGGCGGAAGTAAAATGTGGCACAAGACTTCTGTCATTCGCGCTCGTACTTGTGTTCTTATTTTAATTTACGTGCAATTTCAAGCGCTGTTGGCCCTCATCAAATCTGGCTAGACTTTGATCTTAGCCAAAAGGCCGAGAAGCTATAATACCTTACAATATATACACATATGTCCAGATAAGTATGCTTCTGCAAGATGAAAAAACTTATTGGAAATGATACGTCACCACGCAAAATATATGCGTGCCTCAATAAGCAGCCCAACCAATAGAAAACGTTCTGAATGCGTTGTGTGCTTTATAATTCTTCTCACCTTCGCATATTCAAAATCACAATACAAGTTCTTGTTCCGCACAAAAAAATTACTTTATCTAGGATAGCAGAATCCGTAATCTAATGAGCAGATGTGGCCACATGATTTTACCTGCATGGCATAAGAGTAGCGTATTTGACTCGAGAGCCAAGTGTCCAGGGGTTGATTATCAGCTGAAACGTACTGCACAAAATGACCAATTCGGACATGACATGCGGTACGTTGATATGCAAACCAGCGACATAAAGAACAAAAGAACAGTGTCCTGCTTCAAGAACCTGGACTCTTCGGGCGTCACCCAGTGGTTAAATGACAGATCGGGTGGTCTAGTGCCTATAAACTCTTATTTTTTTGTGATAGGTATGGAAAATAGCCCTGCATGCACAAACTGCGGATGCCAAGAGACTAGGCCACATTCTTTGTGAGTGCCCCATTTACAGCGAGGAAAGACACTGCCTGTGCCGTGCGCTGGAGCGTCTAGATGGATGCCCACTAACTGAAATTAAGATCCTAGGTCCCTGGCCACGGCGATCGTCTGCAGGTGAAGGCCTCCCAGGCACGGCTCCGCTTTATGAAAAGCACAGGATTGATCGAAAGGGTTTGATTTTTTATGTTACGTGATATGACTGTGACGTGATGTCATGTGACATGTCTGTGATGTAACTGTACTGTCATCACCCATCCCTCTCTCACCCACAACTTTTATACCCACCTACCCCTCTCCCCCATTGCAGGGTAGCAAACCAGTTCCTTTACCGTTTAACCTCCTTGCCTTTCCTCCTCATCTTCCTCCTCCTCTTCCCTTTATGCCTGAATTCACAGCAGTTGTCCACGCACTCTGTTTTCTTCATTAGCTGTTGCATGCAAAATCAGCAACATATAATATGAATAATTAAGTATTAAAAATGGCTTAAGTGCACGTGGTACCGCCCCGTTGGACTTGCACAAATTAAGGTAGTGCAGTCTACTGTAGACAAACCGACTCTTATTGCAGGGAAACTATCGAGGTTTTTTTCTTTTTTTTTTTAACGTTTCAGAGTGACTCAAGCTACGAGGAACACCGTTGAGAAAAGTAAGGAAATTTCGATGACATCGGATTCTTTAACCTGTAGTGACATCGAACATTAAACGGACGCCTTGCATGTCGCCTCCATAGAAAAGCGGGCGCAGCGGAAAGGACTGAATCCACGTCATTGGGTTCACTAGCCGAGTTCATACACCACTTAAACGCGGCAGTGTGGAAACTATGGTATTAGCCGAAGGAAGTGCTTTCTTTTTGTCAAATGAGATTTCATGAGCCATGTATAAAAATGGTGTTTGCCGAAATTATTCGCACCGCTATTTTCGGAACTTTTATAAGAACATATCATTGCGTCTTTTTTGCACGGTTATTAGCATCTAGAGAGCATGTGTCGATATACGTTTGTTTTGAAATCTCCTGCCCCTGACACTGTACAGAAAGTTGTGGCTGACTATAGTTCACGTGAAAAGTTTTTGTCTATCATCGCTGGTATTCTAACTGTATGTAATGAATTGCATCATGATGGAACCTCTAATAAAGTGAGACGAAAAACAGGAAACCGAGTAATGGCCCCAAAACTTATTTGTCGTGCTTCCTACATTTAGTTCGCGGTTTTCATGAATCGCGATGAGTAACGTATCCTAGTTGGTATATGAGTCGGCTCTATGTAAACAGCGGTGGTAATAGAGTAGCGCCCCTAATGCATTCGTAATGAGAGTGACCTTTGCGAGCCTTCTGTAAGTTAGCGGTGTTTAGGAACCAGTAGGCTGCTCAGCAGGGGTCGAGCTTTCGTGGCTAATTTGTGCACGGATAAAAAAGCGGTCGCATTAACGCGGCCAATTCTGGCTACAGGCTGAGACCTGAAAAATAAAATATTCATGGCTAGCCTTTTCCGCAAACGGGACCCATGCCAGAGTACCCAGGTGCGACGTCTCAGCAGTGAGCCGGACGAATGGGGTTCGGTACGAGCTGTGCCCTACGAAATAGCGATTAATTTGTACTACTTGGATGTTGAAAGCAAAAAACTTCATACCGCTGGTTCAGTACTCCCTTTTCTTCTCTCCTCTTCTCTCTAACGAGCCAGTGTACACAATTAGAATATAAGAATTTAAAGAAAAATCGATCCCTCTCAAGGCATACTATCTCTAAGCAAATAGGATTCTTCAATGCTGGAAATCTGGGAATTCTAGGATGGCCTCTGTAAAGAATAATTCCAGATAATTAAGAACGTGATGCTGAAAAACGCAATAAATCAAACCAGTTTCATTAATTTTAAATGAAGTCTTATTATTCATCTAAATCCACACAAAAAATGAAAAAGTCAAGGGGAAATATCTGTGCTAAATGTGCAAGAGGAGCGAAAACATTTAGGGACTGCCGAGACAATGTACAGGCGTTGTTAAGGGCCGCCGACGCTTTCATGGCTCAACGAAATTAGTACATCTTAACCCTCTACTATACTGCTGTCCGCAAGGCCGGTGGTACAGCGGGACCAATTAATTCGACACGTAAATCTCTCACTCAAAAATTTGCGGAAGCCTGGTGAGGTGCGCTACGTAATATCCGTCGCGGAATAAGTTTATTACCCGCGCCATACGTGGCAATCGATGCAGCGGTTCGTCATTACATATGTCCAGATGAGAGTGTGTGTCAGAAATGAATAAACAAATTAGAGCAGCCTAATGTAATTGATCGCCTAAATTCGTTGAAGACGAGAGCGTTTTTTTTTTTTTTTTTTTTTCAGAATCGCTCCCCATAGGAATACAAGTGTAGTCTCCAGAGTCGTTGGCCGCCGCCCGCAATTACAAATTTACTCCGGAAGGTCCCGTTAGTTCCAGCCAGTCCGAGAAAAACCGGAGCAGCTCGGTAAAGTGCTTGGGGCGAGAACAACAGAATATTTCGCGTTCAGTATATTATACGGGCCCTATATATTCCTCCTGGTAGGCGTACGTTCCTCCTGGACCACCGGAATTGCTTGGGCACCAGGAAGATGAGAGGGAAGAAGGGAAAGAGAAGACTGGGGAATAGCTTGCCACATGGGCGGACGATGTTTAGCTTGCGGATAGCGTAGCAAGCATGCTCGCCTATAGATGCATTCTGTTATTAGGTTACGCCTACGAATAGAAAGCCGAAAGGCGCCCGGACGCATTTCTCACTATCTTCGTTGCGCCTGTAACCCTCGACGGCAATGGAATGCTAATCCGGCTTTTAATACGTCCATGTGTCTGGGGCTTAAAATACCCAGGACAAAAATGTAGAGATGATGAGAGGCGATTAAAGCTCCCACAGCAAAGAAATTTTTAGGGATAATCGGGACTCCTGTATTGTCGACGTGGGAAGGGAGCAGTATATGTAACATGCGGGTAATTAGTGGCATTCGTCACTCTCCCAGTCATCCGTGCTCGGAGTGTACGAGAAGGATCGGCGACTTTCGGGATGAAATGCGCTGGCTATAGCTTGCGGCCTCGGACAGCGATCACACATGGTCGTGGTACAGAGAGCGCTTTATCCAAACTATCAAACACTAATAGCTAGCAGTGAATCGGGCGCCAATGAGGTCACTAAATTCGGCAGTGGTGCCGCCCTGACAGCGACAGGGCTCGGCGTTGGTGTAAGCTAAACGAGCACTCCCTTTTCCTCCTGCAGCGTGGTGTTCTCTCCAAAACGTTCTCGCCTGTCTCCCATTGTGACCGTGTGTAAGTAGAAATCTGAGAGTGGCTTTGAATTCAAACTATACCTTTTCACAGTAGTTACTTGCAGTACTGTAAAAATATCAACTATCGCAGATGTGATATTTCTGCTTCGTAGTGTAAGGCTAATATAAAATTACCATATGAAGGTATAAAATGAAGAGCTTTAAAGTGGCATTCTTCAAGCGGTAAATCGCCTAAGTCCAAATTGTATGATCTCTTTACCTGCGTCATTTCCAGATATTTGAGTGATTTTCTCTCGCGTCTGTTAAAATATTATTGCCAACATGGGAGGAGCGCTTCGATGCAGAATATCTCTCGTCGGTGTGAACTTATCCTTGTTACTGCGTTTATCAGTGCGTTCACTCGTGATGAATAGGATTCTGCTGCTCCCAGGCCTAAAATGAAACTTCGGTTTGTTACAGAAGTAGTTTTCCTTCTAGGGAGGAGATGGTACCACTGTGACAAAGTTTTATTCACATTTGAATTTGCACATGCTGAACTAAAAATGCTCTCAAGGCTAAAGAATAATGAAGTGCATAATACTATACTAAATTTTCACGACGTTTTTTTTTTTGTTCGGTACATAGAAACTACTTATTTTTATTTGTCCTCATTTAAAGCCATCGCTACATACTCTTTGAGCAGTCAGCGTGCAAACGGTAAGGCGAATGTTAACACTATCAAAGCACTCTCGTGATTGGATAAGGGGTATCCAGCTTCCGTAGTGGTGCAACGTTTAGATGCGAATTAGTATAACTCAAAATTCTTTTATGTCTTGCAGACGACAATTGTTATAACGATTTCTTATGCATGTTCTCTCTTTTTGGTTATATTTTCGTAGCGAGAGCTACTCTACGCCAGCCACTTCGTCTCTTCGCCGTGATCGCATTTTTGTTGTGGTCGCACCTTGGCCGTGGTCGCACTGAAATTGAGCCGTTGCATAGCAACCGCTAGAAGAAGAAGAGGAGGAGGAAGAAAAGGGCGTTGGCGCCGGCAGATGGTAGCTGTCATGGCCGAGCACTAACTGCACGTAGGCAGCTAGGACTGGTTTTGGCAGGAGATGACAACTCGAGCTTCTCCTTTCATGGGGACGGGTGACACCGCAATCAAACCTGCTTATCCTTTTGCATTCAAATTATTTCTAGGCCACGCAGGCACGTTCATAGGCTCGGTTAAAGCGGGGATTTATATGTTGACGGGCAGCTTACGCTTTAGCGTCATCACGAAGGTGGGCGTGAAAACCGAGAGAAAGAGGTGCCCTAGTGGAGAGCTTCGGCCCAGCGCACGATAGATGTTTTCGCGTCAATGCACATAAGTGGTCAGGAATGCCCCATATGGCATAAATAAAGCTGATAGATCGATAGGAATGAGAATGGAAGGCAGGGATGTTAACCAGAAAGGCCTCCGATTGGCTACCCTACACTGGGGAAAGGGATAGGGGATTAAAGAGGGGAATAAGAAAGGGACGTGCAGCACAGTCAGAGTATGTTACACAAGCCGGTGGCTGTTAGAAAATTAAACAGTGCCTTGTATCCATCGTGGCCATCTTATCCACAGTTAAAGGGTGAGGATCGAGGTGGTCCAGCGCACAACGCAGCTTATATCTTTCATTCACAAATGCAGGGCATTCACATAAAAGATGTTCGACTGTCAAAGCTGAAACCGTAGAATAAAGCCGCCGCCGCCGCCATCATCATCATCATCATCATCATCATCATCAGCCTGACTATGCCCAATGCAAGGCGAAGGCCTCTCCCATATTTCTCTAATTAACCCGGTTCTGTGCTAGCTGCATCCACTTGACCCCTGCAAACTTCCTAACCTCATCCGGACACCTAACTTTCTGCCGCCCCCTGCTACGCTTTCCTTCCCTTGGAATCCAGTATGTTACCCTAAGCGACCATCGCTTATCCACTCTTCACACTACATGTCCTGCCCATGTCCATTTCTTCTTCTTAATTTCCGCTAGAATGTCGTTAACTTGAGTTATTTCTTTGACCCACTCTACACGCTTCCTGTCTCCTAATGTCACCCCTACCATTTTTCGTTCCATATCCCTCTGTGTTGTCCTCAACTTAAGTAGAACCCTCTTGGTTAGCCTTCACATTTCAGCCCCATAGGTGAGTACAGGTAAAACGCAACTGTTGTATACTTTCCTCTTGAGCGATACCGGTAAGCTGCTAGTCAATCTGCGAGTGCTTACTAAATGCGCTCCATCCCAATCTTATATTCCTTGTTATTTCCTTTTCATGGTCCTGATCTGCGGTTAGTACGTGTCCTAAGTAGACATATTCGCCTACTACTTCCAGTGCCTCGCTGCCTAACGTAAACTGCAGTTCCTCCCCGAGGCTGTTGAACATTACCTTAGTCTTCTGCATATTGATTTTTAAGCCTACCTTTCTACATTTCCTGTCAAGGTCATCAATCATCATTTCCAGTTCATCCCCCGAGTTGCTTAGCAAGGCAATGTCATCAGCAAATCGCAGATTACGGAGGTATTATCCATCTACCCTTATCCCTAACTGCTCCCATTCCATATCTCTGAATACTTCCTCTAAGCAAGCTGTGAATAGTACTGGGGAGATTGTGTCTCCTTGCCTAACTCCTTTCTTTATGGGAATTTTGTTACTTTCTTTATGCAGAACTATGGTTGCTGCGTAGCCACTATATATATATATATATATCTTCCAGCACTTTCACTTACGGCACGTCTACCCCCTGATTTCGCAATGCCTGCATCACCGCCGAGGTATTAACTTGGTCAAATGCTTTTTCGTAATCAATGAATGCTATAGCTGGTTATATAGCTGGTTATATTCCGAGCATTTTTCTATCACCTGGTTGATGGTATGGATATGATCGATAGTAGAGTACCGTTTCCGAAAACCTGCTTGATCCTTTGCTTGACTGCAGTCTTGTCCTGATACTATTAGCTATTACCTTATTATATAGCTTATACGTCACAGAGAGTAAGCTGATTGATCTGTAAATTTTAAGGTCTTATGAATGAGGATAATGTTTGCATTCATCGTTGGTTCCGGTACCGTCGATGACACCAGGCACTGCGTATAGAGGGTGGCCCGTTTTTCTAGCAAGATATCCCTCCCGTCTTTCAACAAATCTGTAGTTATCTGATCTTCTCCAGCTGATTTCCCCCTTTTCATAGTTTCTAATGCTTTCTAGACCTCGTCCGTCGTCATTGGTGGAATGTCTGACTATTTTTCCCTCTAGCTAATCTCATTACGGTCCTGATTACTTTGGCTACTGTAGAGATCTGTATAGACCTCCTCGGCTACTTTGACTATCTTCTCCATATTCGTGATAACGTTGCCCGCATTGTCCCTTATCGCATACATCTGGTTTTTGACTACCGTAAAATGGGGTTACATTGTGACAGATTTCATACGTTTTCATTCTCTTGCTGAACAATTATCAACATAAAGACGAATGAATAGTGGCATAACGCTGCTAAAGCCTTCCCTCACACGACGGTATGTTCTACAAATCCGCATCTTTAATACAAACGCCAATATTCTGGTTAAAAGCTGTCACAAAGTTGCCCCGCCGTGTGGGGCAACTTTGTGACAACGCTGTTTTTGGCTGAATATGATTGGGAAAAAAAGGGCTGACATAAAGTTACCCCATCAAAAGTTTATTTGCGTTGTCTACAATTGGTTTCTGCTCCTGCAGCGTTACAATTGTATTACAAATGATTGATACATGTACCTCCTCAATCAAGATCTTTTACTTCAAAGATGCCTCGCTTGCCTACTGGCCTAGGGGATGCAATTGTGTACAAAATTTCATCTTTTGAGTACAAAATAGCGTCTTCGCGGTCCGGCCATCTCCAATTCTTTTTGGTCCTCTCCATAGTGCTGACGATGTACTGGTTTGACTTCCGTCACTCTTCCCGGGAAAAGTTGTCTTTCAAAGTTTACTACGACAAAGTCATCCCCCTTGAAGGTGCTTTCTCCGGAAACCGTACCGCGGACCCTCGGGACGTTGCTAGTATTTGGAACCATGGAAGTGGTACGAGTGTCCGTTTCCGATAGGTTGTCAAGACGTCCGGAGAGGACCTCGGAATCACTTATATCTCCTTGCGACCACTTTTTGTTGTCTCCATGCTGACCATCTGAAGACGATTCGCTGTCACTGCTTTCTTCTGCGCGGTCGTCCTCAAGAGAAGACCTCTTCCTAGGTCGTCTAGCTCTGATACCGGAGGAAGAGCTGCCCTTCTTTCCGGTGGTCGGTTTTCCCGTCCTGCTGGCTTCTTTGTTGGCGTGTCACAATGTTACCCCGCGAAGTATCAACATTTCAGTTTCCTTTCTACAACCTTATACAAACATGACTTGATTAAATTTATATTACAGTTTATTTTAGCCTAGATATTAGCAATCAGAAGTACATATCTGTTTTCGCTGGTTTTCTCGTGCGGACGGGTCGAGCACACAAAGTTTACCGTGCTTCACCAGATGGACGCTAAACCACGATTCAACCTGTCGACGTCTGGGCGGCTCCGGAGCGCGGGAACTTCGGCCGGCTGCCGGTAGGTGGTACGGCATGTCAGGCGAGCTTGTTGAGTGGCTCGTAGCTTTTCGGCGGCGCCTGGTCGTGGCGCGAGATGTAAAATACAGAAAACCAAGCGCGTGTCACAAAGTGACCCCTGCAGTCACAAAGTAACCTCATTTTACGGTATGTCCAATTTCTTCTTTACCGCTTTAAGGCTTCCCCCGTTCTTCAGCATGCTCAATTTTATTCATGTTATACTTCCTTATATCGACCACCTTAAGCTGATTGATTAGCTATCGTATCTCGTTAGAATAAAGTACTATGTGCGAAAACCACGTCTTTACTTTCAAGCCGAATTTAAGCGTAGCTATGCAGACAGCCCTCGCGTAACTCCAGGTTTCACCACAAGCTGGACCACAGCAAATTGTTTTTTTGTTTTCACCCAAACATCAAACACAAACGCAACAACGTTTATATTGTCTGTGGAAGCCTTTATTGAATTCTTCACAGTGTATTTCCGCCCAGGTCGCATACAATTTTCAGAGTACTGATTAGATGTCCCACTAACTGAGGCACAAGTACCATCTTCCTCGACAGCTAACGCAGCAAGCTTGCTTGCAGCGGTATATTTTGAGGTGCAAATCAGATTACAAAACTCTGAAAAAAAAAGAAGCATATCCCTCTTAACCAGCCTGGTCAACAAAGCATTATTCATTCATTCATTCATTCATTCATTCATTCATTTATTCTGTGATGATGTTTATATGTCTATACCATGACAAGCGTCAGCTCCAGTAAGATAAATATTTCTTTCGGATTCTGGTTATTTTTCCTCATTCTACATAGTGCGTCTGCAAGTTCACTTGGAAAGCATAAGTTATCTTTCTTCATGGCAACGGTCAAGTCATGATTTCAATTCTCTGCATTGTGCATTTTCACATAAAATGCCATTATTACCACAGTAGTCGCTAATATAATTCTCAGTATGGGCGAACGTCCCTCCCATATCCTACAATTAACCTGTGACGCGGTGTAGGATGCCCAAATTGGGCCAAAACTCGGGATATCTCAGAGAGCTCTGGCGACGCCTTCAAATGATGTACAAATGCTATCAAGACATAATTTAAACCCCTGGATTTCTAGTTTCATTGGTTTGCCCAGGGTTATCACCTCTTGTGCGTCTTTTCTAGGGCTTAGTGAGAAGTCGACAAAGTATGACTCATGTGATCACACCTTTGGGGCTTTCACTTAGTTATCGCTCCACCGAGTGTATTACTTGTGCAAGTAAGTTGTAGAAGGGGTACTTTATCACATTCTTATTACGCCTTTTTAGGTATTTTGCAGTTATTTGCTAGCGTGCAAGATTTTCACTGTGTGCGCTTTAGCACCGCTTGTAATTTTTTTTTTGGAGTTTGCCTTGGCCGCGAAGACAAAAGAAAATGTTAGAATTATAAATGGCAATAATCCTGATCGTGGAAACTTAACAAGTGGTAAGGACGTCATCGCGAATGTATTAGAGCACTGTTGTCGAAGACATATAAAGCTTGAGCTGAGGCTTGTTTCTTATTTTGGACTGAAAGAGCATTTTACAAACGGCATTGTAAAAGCGTACCACACAGCAAAACGAGGACGGCACGTTACTCCTATGGCTTCCGAGGCGAAAGGCGCACAGGTTGACGATAACAAAGCGGTGCTGTGGAGCACGCACGATACTGCAACATAAATGAGTGATAGTTGTCAATGTGGGACAGTATACAACTTGCATAGCATGGCTGGTTCCGTACCAGTCGCGCATTCGTAATCATGACGAACTTCCTAATCGTCTCCGGCCCGCTATTTTTCTGCTACGACCTACTAAGCTTGCCTTCTCCGGCAGTTAAGTCACCCCTAGCGACCTATGATTGCATTGCCTTGAGATTACAATCCCTACTTATGTTCATATCTCGATTATGATTCAAATTTTATCGTCTCACGTTTTCTCTATCACCTGCATTTCTCGCTAATTTTAACACTTTAGTAGTAGCTGTTTTCTATTTTAACTCGTATATCTACTTTCCAACTGCTAAGTTAGGCCTATCTTTACATATACAAAGCTGAAACTTTTCCTTACCAAAAAATTGTTTTGTTGCAAATGTGCCTGAAACTTTTATTTATACGTCGCATACTGTTTCTAAGCTAGCCTATTTAATAAGTAGTTTTATTTCATTGCTTAGTTGTGACTTATTCATACTCATTATTTTTACAGTTTTGTCTTTTTTCCTTAGATATGTCCGCCGTTATACTTGTTCGGAAACAAGCAGGCAACTCGTTTTCCTGGAGAGTGTCAAGCTATCACAAGAACAAGGTACAAGGTTGTAAACAACGCATATAAATTTCGTGAATTAATATACCATAAATAAGATGTGTAATTCTCCGCTATAGCACGTATTTCAGGTGGTCTCATTGGTTCCTGCAGATGCTGCATGGCCAATTTCCCACGCCTCGCAGCCATAATGGGCTCTAGCGGAGATTTCAGACTCGGCTAAGTAGGTACCAGCCATGTGTAATTGCCGGGAAGCTGAGTGAAATAGGCCGCATACAGCAGGCCATGCATCATCCCCGAAGATAGCAAACTTGCAAAGAGAAAATAACAACGACGACTAGCAAAAGCTGGGCTGAGAAATGGAGCACATAGCAATAAACCACGAGTGGACACCACATCTGAGAGAAGAAAAAGAAGCACACAAGCTGTACCCCTGCGGGTGCGTTCCCAAGACAAGACATGATGGCAGCGTCCGCCGTGTAGCGCTTCTTTATCTGTTCTGCAAGCAAAGCACTTCGTCCCATAAGTGCGTCGCCGTGTCTCCACACTTACTCATCGGCGGTCCTTTCTAGTTCGCCTGATGCCCACTCACTTGTCACCACGCTGCATTAGGGACTGATGTGATGACGGTGGGAAGAAAGGGTAAAGAGAAAGAAAAGCCCTCCATGTCACCGACCGCCACCGCTCACTTTTTTTCACCGCCGAGGGTTGCAACTGCGCTGCTTTTTTTTAAGCTATGTTCGTACTACGTTTCACCTTTCCCGTGGTGTTCCTTGACTTTTTTCACAGATGAATGCCTCACGTTGCTAACGGTTCGTCGATGTGCGATGCTGGGGTGTTACAAGAGTAAGAGTGTCAACATTGGTGTGCCCTGACGGCAACACACGCCGCTTCTAGGTCGAGAAAGCCGGGGCTGGAAGCCACTTTTCCCAAGCAAACACGCTACCACTAAGGTTCTTCTGGCTTCTGAGCCCGTTTCACTACCGGTGCTGCCTGTTCCTCAGATTCTGTGGATAGAAAGAAGGAACGAGAAGGTAGTCGTAACAACTACGTCAGCGTCGACAGCGCCTGTGGCGGCAGCTGGGGCGAGGCTCTAATGGTGAGGAAACCAGCGGATTTCGGGCACATACGCTGTGGTCGCTTCTCCCGTCAGCACAAATAACACGAATGGGGAAGAAAAGGGAAGCAGTCCACTTTGTTTGCTTTCCTCTCCGTTTCTTCGTTCTTGATGTGTTCGTTCTTCGTTCGCAATGTTACGCTCGTGCTTTTGTGCACGGATCTCTTCGATCGCATTCTAATGTGGGTTTTCTCTCTCGGCGATGACCTTTCTCTCTATTACATATTGATTCTGTGACGTAGGACCGAATTACGAAAGATTATGTGCACATACGGACAACCCTGTTACAGACATAACACAAAGTGGTCTCTCAAGTGGCTTCTTCCATGGATGATTGAGCCTCTTAACGTACCGTCTACAACATTTGTTTCTGCTTTGAGGCTGCTTTCTGTTTTGCCAAGTATGGCTGTCATTACTCTGCTGATAAAAATATAATTGGAAAAACAGCGGGACTTCTTAGTGGCGCCGTTGTCTAATAGCAAATACTTTCATGGCTAACGAAGGTTATCTGCTTTTCTTTTCCATTCTGAGAAACATCTCAAAGCCAGTTTGTATGAGGTGGTTAATTGGTAAAGGTCTGCCGTCTCTCGCCCTCCCGTCTGTCTGGCGGGATTTTACATCTATCCTGCGTTTCGAAATGCATTTTTCCAAGCAGGGAGGAGAGCAGCACGGCGATTGAAGAGGCAGCTGCCTTTCCGGTAAAGGTTCGCCACAAATGGCCGGTCCTTTTCGATGAGATCTTACGCTTGCCTTGTATTAGATAGAAGATGAAGAGAAACGCAAACCTGGATACAGTGCACACAGTAGCAGCAAGAAAGGTTACGAAAAGAGAACTAGATTTTGATCGCCAGGGTCATTAAACAGCAACGTTTCTTTTATGGAAGCAGGCGGTTACGTGTGTTCACAAGCTCAGCAGTCTGCTTCATGGGTAATCTGGGCTTCTGCCCCATTTTCTTCTGCTTTTTATTTTCTCTTTAGACTCCTTCTTGGGACGTACCAACCTTTTACTTGTTTTATACTTTAAATTACATTTAGATTACGTTTGCTGCAAGTTACGACCATAAAAATCAAGCCCCATAAACATTTAGAAATCTTTATTTATCAAACGAGACAGGGTAGTTTGTCACCGAGGCACATGAGAGCGCGTGTGTTAGCGTCCAGGTGATCGTACGTGGCTGAGGCCCCAAACAATTTGCATGTCTACGTTTGTTGAGATCCGTGCAGAGCCTCGCCACAACGGCAGGTTCGAGAAGACGAGCACCAGCTGCATGGATACCGCAGTATAGAACAAACGCTGCAGAGGTGACTTGCATTTTGCTTTTCCGCAACCATGCATGGATTCCGATAGCTATTCTTAGTACCGTGAGAACGTTCTCGTTTGTCATATAGTGGATCTTGTGAGGAATATGTTAATATACTAATATTAAAAATTTATTCACTGACGTATGTGGGAGGATTTTACGTATTAAAATTTAACAGTAATGATTTGTTGTGAATGCATTAGGAATTTACCTCAATTTACAACGTCGGCTTGTTGACGCAGCTGTCGCTGAGCTCACTCCTGATCTGCCAATTTAAAAATAAATGTAGCTAAGCCCATTATCGCGAGTACAATTTCCCACTGTTGACGAATTACAGAAATAAGGTAATCAGCCTTCATAAAACGCTCCAGCCGCCTCAGTGATGCATAAAGTGCTGTTGCAGTCTCCGGAAGCAAATAAAGCTATCAAGCACTACAATACATAACCCAGAGGCAACGCAATACATTGCAAGCGGCATTTTCTATTCCTGATCGAGTTTCTGTTTGTCTTCATAGACAAGATCTGCTGTTAGCTGTTTCGAGCAGTAATTGACGAGCAGACATCACACAAGTGTGGCTCAGTTAGGTAATGCAAGCTTAGTTAGTAGAAGCATTCTGAGAAAGCGTATTCTCATGGATCGCACTAAACTTGTTTCTTTCAGAAAGTTGTTTTCTTTTTTTATATCGTCAGCAAGGACACCTCTGTATTTACGTTATCTTATATTATTTATAGAATTTTCCGTTTCGTTTTACGCCAGATACTAGTGATAGCCTATCTTCTGTATCAGCCAACTGCAGATATATAGTATTGCGTACATGACTATGCCTCGATCACCTCCTCAGCTGTGGCTTAGAGGCCGCGTTTAGTTGCAAACTAAATGCAAGAAATTTCTGTTTTTCACGATGTCAGAGCATAAAAAATCAACAAGTATGGTAGATATTATGTACCGCCTCTTTGTCAGTGCCCCATATACAGTGAGGAAAGACAGTGTCTATGCCGTGCGCTGGATCATCTAGATGGACGCCCAGTGACTGAAATTAAGATTTTAGGTCCCTGGCCACGCCGACCGTCTGCGGGAAAGGCCTCCCAGGCACTGCTCCGCTTTATGAAGGGCACAGGCCTAACCGAAAGACTATTATTTTGCTGTTATGTTTCGTGATATGACTTTGACGTGATCTGATGGGACATGTCTGTGATGTGACTGTACTAACTGTACTCCTAACTTTTATATCCTCACCCCTTTCCCTTAATGCAGAGTAGCAAACCGGTTTCTCTTACAGGTTATCCTCCCTGCCTTTCCTCCCCATCTTCCTTCTCCTACTCCTCTACTACTAAGTCCCTCATAGCCTGTGCCTCTTTGGGACGTTAAAGACCAGAAACAACACCGAAATCGTTTTTACTCAGTTATTCTGATGTATGTGCACTATAATCTGTGCAGTCAAATAGCACACGCCTTGAATTCTTATATGAAGAAGGTTAAGAAAAAATTTTCTAATAGCCTAGGCTTTCAGAAAGGGGAACAAAACAAAAACATACAAAAGTTTGCTTTCCACATCATCAGGCAGCGCAACAAGCAGGACTGATGTTCTGACTCACTGAGCCCCGAGTCTCTCATCAGCCGCTCGATAAATTAGCCCCAGAAGTACAAAGATAACTACCATTTGCTTGGTCAGTATTTCTAATTGTTTGATATTTACTTGTTAATATTTCTTTTCATTTCGTACATTTAAATTTTTTCTTTTCTATCCGTTGTTTATCTAGTGCATGTCATTCACTCGATCTTGACAGGAGTATTATTCAGTCTGTTTGAATCCTTCGGTCTTCTTTGCAGAAACCTTGTTGTGAAAATGCTAGCTTGTCATTCTGACACTTACGTTGAAATGTTTTCTTTTGCTAATGCTTTCGATATGTCCAGCAGTGAGGGGCGAGTGACATTGAGGTCAATGCATTCTCCGAGAACTCTCCTTTACCCGTTATAGACCTCCCAGGAAAACTTGCTGGGTGGCGTAGGGTCCCCTGGAGGCAATGAAGTTTTTATCGCCGACTTTCCCGATGCTGTTCTCGCAATTTTCGCAGTGCCCACATCCTGCCGCCTGCAAAGTAGGTCGAGTCCTCTAAATTAGAGCCTCCGGCGCTTCGTAATAACACCTATTCCTGCACTACGTGCGCTCGAAAGAGAGTGCCTCGAGTTGGGCATAATTTATGACATTACCGCGAGCAGGCCTCTTCCCCGAGTGCGCGTTACGGGCACAGTTAGTAAGTGACTCAATTTACATCAGACAGTTCTTCATTTTTAATTTTATCGCTTCGCCGTCTAGCGGGCTATATATATTTGCTCGTGAGCTCGAGTTGTTAACGCATTTTTGGTTAGAGGATAAGGAGGATTCTCGCAGCCGGTTTAAAATATGGGCTGCCACAGAAAATGCTAGTTTCAAAGCCCACTTATTTCACACGCTTGTTTAGCTCTTGAAGGCTTATTTAGATTGCCGGAGCCTTTAAAATAACTATATCACCGTCACTTAAGAAAAAAAGCACCAGAATCCTGTTCTGTCAAAGTAATGTTTAGCGCCGAAATAGAATGCGCAAATTAGGTTTTATAAAAAAATTTAATAAATGGTGCCGCACATAAACATTATCCGGCGTCTAACCTGGTTAGACCGACGATGGTATGCGCACGCACAATTTGAATTACCCACTTCAGGAGGCAGACATTGACGACACAACCTGGCGGGCTAATCAAGAGGCTTCACAACATCGTTGATAGGATCGTTGCTTAGCCAAAATGGTGGAAATTAATAGTTTAGGACAAATTTAAAACCTCGGTTTGTGTTCATCCAGCTGGTCCTAGCTCCTTACCGCATCCTGATCGGGCTGATTGCTGGTGCACACAGTGCATCACGTTTGCTCTCATTATCATTATCAACTAAATGCACCGTTATTATCATTGCTAATGTCATCAGTGTCATTACAAATAATTTTTGCGTGGTTGTCATCGCTACTATCATCCTCACGGTAGACAAGGAGAATTTTCATGGGCCATTCATGATCTCGGGCGCAGTGTGCTTTGGTGAAAAGTGTATATGCTGCACGTGAAGAACCTCCAAACTGGATGCCGTATCTAGACGCATGTGTATGTCTCCCAGACTTTTGATGTTCTGATGATTGTGCATTGTCGGGCTGGGGATATGACGGGCTCGTATTAAGCAGCCCGGTAACTTTAGACATGGACATGTTTAAGTAAGTGGAGTTGTTCCTTTTTACGGAAGTTTTTCCATGCAATAAAGAAAAAAAAAAATCTCGGGCGAGACGCAGTTGGTTAAAGCGCTCGGCTGGGGATCCATGAGACGGAGGTTCGATTCCTGGAGTAGACATTATTGATTTCTTTATTTTTAACTATCTTCCTCACGGTAGACAAGGACAATTACCATGGGCATTTTACGATCCCGGTCATCATTGGCGATGACTTCCTCTTGCGATGACGGCACAATCTCGCGGTATTCCGCCGTATGGTAGCACCGGCCAACGGAAAAAACGAAACTTAAACTTGTGCGGAACATAACACTAATTTTTGGTGTAATTTTCATCATTTATTTCAACAATTTCATTGATAAATTCATAGTTTAAATTTTCTTATTCTACCTCATCAAGCATTAGTTTTTCATTCTGCGAACTCTGACACCTCTGTAGCTCCCGTTTTTCAATTGCTCATTTGCAGTTATTTCAATAATTTGATCGATTAGAATTTCAAAAGTTAAAAATTAAAATCACCAACTATAGTTTTCAGTCGGAGCAATGTGACATACTTGAACCCCTGTTTCAATATCTATATTTATTTATTTGAATTATTTCATCACTGAATTAAACACTGTAATTCCTTAAGCAGCATCAAGAATTGCTTTTCTTCATTCCAAGAATTTTGGCACCTTTGAATCCTCCTTTTTTATATTTTCGATTTCTTACAAATTTCAATATCTGTACAGTTACATACTATAAATTTTCGTAATTTGCATCATCAAGCATTGGCTCTTCATTCTTAGCATTTTTAGTGCTCTGAAGGACCTTTTTTTACTTTCTTTTGTTTTATTATTTCTTTATTCGATAATTCTTTTAATAACGTTGATTTCATTAACTTATCCTCGCTCATCACAACAACCAAACATCAATCATCTCAACCACAAATTACCATGGTACATTTTTTAAGCAGTACGCGATTATTTTTGACACGCGGTGCCGACTACAGTCACTACTACTATATTACGACGCCAACGGTTTTTCGGCAGAACGAGATATAAAAGCTATCGCGTGCAACGCACGTTAGCGGACACCTAAACAATACCGAACCTGATTTGCAAAAGTATACGCAAAAAGCATAAACGCGCACACTCAGTACTCTACAGGACACCATGACTTACGTATCACCGAACGTCGCCAATCAAAAGATGAAAGATTAAAAAGGATGCACCCGATGCAAATGGCAGGAGACCCGTAGTTTTACGCTCCAGAATATGAGGCGTTCCATTCATATCACAGCCCGAGATATTAGCTATTTACAAGCTGGATATTTTGGCGGCCGCTATGATATATTCTCTGAAGTATAACGGACATCGGCTGACATTCGGATAGCGCCAACGATGCTTTATGCCTGAAGCTTTGGCTGCTGTGGTCGCGCTGAGTCGAAATATGTCGCGCCATCGAGCATCACACATAGCCACTGTGGCTCCGATTGAATCAAGCCAATTGATACACAACTCTCGAGCCTAATCTCCGTGCGCGCTTATTCATCTCGCAATGTCGAAATTATTGCTGATTAATGCACTGCTTCGACTTTGGTGAATCCAGTAATGCTGAACAACCTGCACGAGGTCCTAATACAGAAAGCAACGCAGATGGCCTCAAATGTAGGAATTGCACCCGTAGAAGTTAGCAGCTGTGGAACTTTTTGAAACATGTTTCACTGATTAATCTCGGTTTCAGTGCTCACATTTATAGATTGAATAAAGGAAAGGCTATAGGCAGGACTTCTAATTTGGAGGTCGCTAAGCCTGCAGGATTAGCTTGCAATATTAGCAAATCGTTGAAGGCGTTCGCAGAATTTTAGAGGGGCTGAGGGGATTATTATTTGAGCGAGGATGCAATGGAGCAGCTGGCACAGGACCAGCCTAACCGGAGGGATACGGGAGAGGTATTTGTTATTCAGTGAGTGTAGACAGACTGGCAATGATGATTAAAAATTTAAATAGCAAAAATAGTGCATTCAATTTCAAGTACATATTTAAGACGTTCAGATGGTGGAACGTGTGTTGAAATAATTCAATTGTGTTGAAATAATTCGTTGCTTATTGGAGGTAGCACAGCTTTGCCGAAAAATCCTTGTCCAAACAAAGCAAGACAAGACCAGGTATAACTTATTCTTACATTTTGGCTTATTCTGTGATTCTTGTAGCCGTGAAGCTATTCTTGAAGCCTAACTGCAACGAAATTTAACTTTGACTACAATGATAGTTCATGTGATCGACGGGCTCTTCAACTAATCGCAAGAAAGTTTTATGATTATTAGGAAAGCACTGCGTTTGCAAGCTTTTTAAAAGCTTTCCAGCAGAAAAACCGTACGCCTGGCGACATTTCGTGGAGGTGGACAACTTCATGGATAATTATAGGAATGGGTTCTTGACAACCGTCCTTGTTAATGGGCTATGATCGGTGAGGAGACTGAAAACGGCATCAAGTAAAAAGCTGGGGCTGACACCTGGCATGGATGGGCTAGGTTCGTCAAATTAGGGAGGATTTCGCTGCCGTGATTATCATGCTGAAAGGCTTTGTAGCCGTCAGGGGCAGCAGCAAGCATGCTTTCAGAGGTGACGTACGTTCCTTACAGAAATACCGAATACAGCGCAAAATAAATCGCAGGATATGTTAGCGGCTGGTGTTCGTTGGCAATGTTGTAAACCTAGACACAGGCTCCCTCGCAATACATGAATATATCACGAGGCCACTCGGTGAGGAATTTACATGCCATAGCGAGCATCGAAAATACCACAACTGCAGACCCCGAGGCTCCTTTTTTGGCCCTTTTTACGTGGCTTCGTGGTCTTCGCAGTGGCGGCCTAGTTCCTAGTGTATGCTCGAAAAACGACGGTTTCTTAGCGATATGCCTGAAGCATTCGCGTAAGTGAATACGAGGACAAAATTTAAGTTATGTATTTTTTCTTGAGTACTATTGAAGAGCTGCTTTTTACGGAGCGTAAAAAATTCTTGGCAGATGGGCTTTCAATTGTCTAATTGCCCAATTTGTTCATTCCTGTTTTAGATTTGCTTTTGAAACCCGCATTCAGAACTGAGCAATTCACTTGTATGAAAATCTGTTCTCAGAATTGTTATATATAGTCATAAGGTTGATGTTTGATATAGAAGGGTATCACTAAACCCCAATTCTCAACGCACCACTTTATCGCATGCACTGTCAGAGAAAAGAAGTAATAAGTAATAACCAAATTATGTATGCACCGGGGTGTCCCGAATAAGTTAATAATATAAAGGCTGCGCGTGGTCACACACACACACACACACACACACACACACACACACACACACACACACACACACACACACACACACACACACACACACACACACACACACACACACACACACACACACACACACACACACACACACACACACACACACACACACACACACACACACACACACACACACACACACACACACACACACACACACACACACACACACACACACACACACACACACACACACACACACACACACACACACACACACACACACACACACACACACACACACACACACACACACACACACACACACACACACACACACACACACACACACACACACACACACACACACACACACACACACACACACACACACACACACACACACACACACACACACACACACACACACACACACACACACACACACACACACACACACACACACACACACACACACACACACACACACACACACACACACACACACACACACACACACACACACACACACACACACACACACACACACACACACACACACACACACACACACACACACACACACACACACACACACACACACACACACACACACACACACACACACACACACACACACACACACACACACACACACACACACACACACACACACACACACACACACACACACACACACCACAACTGACAGATCATTGCGGCGTTTTCAATTCATCCGGTATTAATGACATGTTAGGCTTTTTTCGATCTCCTAATAATAATTGGGATCTACAGGTATCACTCGCTCTTGAACTTCATTAGAACAGCCAACCTTTTTTCTTTCATTTAATATCCCTTTAGGTTTTTTTACATATTCCATTATACCCTGAGGCAATAAACAACATTAATCAAAAAACTAATTTTATGTTTAGCGTGAAAGCGAGCTGATGAAGTTAGTGGAAGAAAATTTTCTAGAATCACGTTGCCTTTTCTAAACATAAATGATAGATTTTCTTCCAAAGCCTTAATCACAGTGCGACGGGGAATAGGTTTAATCCGTGAAGTGCGGCAAGGCTTCTGTGAAAATTTAACATTCTTTTGTCGCTTACTTCATGCGACTCCAAACATTTTTTTTTTCATTTGCAACGAATATCCTCTTCCTGGAAGCAAGCCGAGCAGCCTTCGGCAATCGCAACTTTCTTAACAGCCGAATAATTAGCCCATTAGTCACTCATTACGAAGGCGATAGCGGAGAAGGCTTTTTGTGTATCCACAGGGGAGTTAAAGGTGCGGTGAAGGAGCACCGTTTAGGCAATTATATTTGACAATATAAAGAATAATGTACACTAAAATAAACTGAAGCTCAAAGACGACACGGAAAGCTCTTAATTGCTTCGAAGTGGCGAAAATGTATTGTGGGCGGGGGAAGGGAATCGTTAGCTACAGGACGGCAATGTTTCGGCTTCCGGATGTACTCAGGGGTAAAAGTTGAAAATCGCCTTGCGCTTCACTGCTTTATAGCCATGAAATCTGCCCATGGTGCTCAGTCTTAGAGGGCAATAAAAAGAGGCGCATTTACGTAAAAAAGAAACTCACTTTAAAGCGTTGCTTTGTACAAGTATATGTTTGAAAAGAACTGCAAAAGGCTTTGTCACGGAAAGTTGCCCCTAGATGTTCATTAGAGAGAATGCTGCTGTCTTAAAAGAAAGAAATAGGACAAGCTTTAGCATGGAAAAGCTGACTTAAGTAGCAATAGTTCCTAGTCGGGAAGTACATTTAGCATATCACCCCTTAGGTATATTGGCAGCGTGCATTAAACTCGTTATCAATTTACAGTTAAGCTTTGTACAAAACTGGAGACATTCAAGGACTTAGCTATATTTAGGTGGCCGCTGAGACAATTCCTTTGCTGCATTCGAATTACAATACAGTTGACTTAAAACTTTCACGTATTTCGATATAATGTAACAGTATGAATAAATCACACCAGGAAAATATACTTAGCCACAAAGGAACCTGATGATGTATCTTATTCTAGGTTCGTGACGCGTTCGGTGTAGGTCTATAGAAAACTTTTCCTTTTATTGCTAACTCTTCAGTTTTCCGAAACGAGGGACTTAATAGATTAATAGATAGGGTTAGCTTTTGAGGGTCCTCTATTTCAGCGTGTACACATACGTGTACAAAGCGTCTTAACGGAACTCAAGTGCATCCTCTTTGTCAGGGGATATCAAGCAGCGATCTCCAGCAGGTACGTTTATTCACAAACTACTGGAATTTTCGCCTGTTGTATTTTCTCTTCCGCTTGATAACAATAACAAAAATGGATGTGGTGTGTAGCAGGTCACATTGAATGCTATCTTGCGACTTGACGACGGAGAAAAATAAAACGAACTGATTGAACTTAGGGCAGGCTTAATGTAACTACTGCGTAACATTTAAGGGAAGAACTTATGGCCTATGCATTCGGGACAATAATGAATGAATTCAATCCTCCGTCAATATCCTCTCCTTAGACAGGGAAGCCACCCGTTTTCCTGCTCGGCTGTAACGAATGCTAAAAAGCGTAGGCTTCTTGTCGGCAACAAAATATATTAGGGACTATTTTGTCCCTTTCGCTGGGTTAACCTGTTGGATAAAGAAAGGAACAGTTGGTGGACCCATCATCTTGAAAACATGACAGTATTAATTACACCTTTTATATTCGCTGATCCCATTCACGGTTAGTTATTCCCTCGGACTCCCCGCGCCGCTCTTTCACAATGTGGGTTAAGCACCGAAAATGAAAGCGTAAAATGCATTTAAATAAATAGAGCTGACCTATTGTAGCCACTTTCATCAGAAATCTGCAACCGATATGGTTCTCTGCACGCAACGGTTTGTACTGCTCGGTAAACCAAAACAGTCCAATGAAAACTATAGAAACAGACCGAAAAATGCACTCCATCTCGGGGAAATACACGTACTATATGAACTTCGGGGTTGCTTTGGGAGATATTTTGCCTGTAATCACCGTCAAAAGGAAGAAAAAAAAAACGCTTCACGCTTTTTAGTCCTTGAAGGAACGCGTACTTTTCAGCTGTTCATTTATTTACGCTCTGGAGTCGTATGTACCGCCCACGATAGCCTATTGCCGTTTTAAGGCTTGCATTATTCTGTCACTAAGCAATGCCTGTATTGGCCGTATTCTTTGGCTAGAAATAAACGCGAGTCGCTTCAGATTGCGAAAAGTCGTTACGGTATAAAAATATCTCTAGCATTTTTGGCTATGCCTCAAACGCAGCAGGTGCAAAAGACTGCACGACAACCAGCTCACTTTACGCATGTGCTATCGTCGTATCTAGACTTTCCGCGCTCCTTACACTACCCCCGTATTTCGTTTCAACCGTTCCTAATCTGTTCGGGCAAAGCAACAAAGACACCTTCACCACACATACGTAGAGGCGTTTTTCCACGCTTCCTGTTGCAGATGAACGCGCTTTCTACCTTTCTGGGTAGTTCGTAAAAAGAGCAGCTTCCAGCGAATCGGAGACAGTGAGCCGTGAAATGAGGTAGCGGTGAAAGTCTGGCACGCTCAGAGAGGGCAACGCGAACAAAGGGAGAAGCTCGCGCAGGAAGACGCCAAGCTCAGTAACGGCTGGCACACGTTCTGGAGAAGCTGATGCGAAAAAACACGATGACTAAGAATGCAGCATGGAAAAGTCTTATAAGCAGCGAAAGAGACATCGAGGATGTTTTTTTTTTTTTTGTGCTTCCTTCGCACTCTATATGCTTCTTCGAGCATTTTTTTTTTTTTTTCATTTCAAGCCGACACTTTCGCGTGAAGCATAGCGCTCCATGCGATGATGGCCTTGTTGAGATATTTTTTTTTTCGTGGCGAGTTCCTAAAGTGTACAGGAGGAGGTAGCACATACAAAAATAAAGGCACGCTTGGTTCTGTCTACTTGGCTAGTTCTAGGAAATGATTCCGATGCGGAGTGCGGCACAGGAGAAACGGCGGATGTTCTAAAATACATAAATGAAAGCCTGATTTAAACATCATATTTAAGGGCTAGTATTGTTCTGATACAGTGTGCCACAGCAGAAATTATGGAAACTGGCTAGAATATTTAAAGCTCATCTCCGGCAGCCGATGCCGCGGAGCGCTTCCTTGATCTGGATATGATGAAGATGTAAATTAGAAAACGCGCAGACCTTCAATTTAGACTTCAATTTTATTATGGCAGAGTTAAGATACATTACGGCATATACATACAGAAGGATATCCCAGAGTCAATGACTGCCATAGGCACTTCCTATAAATGACAGATTTAAATCAGCGTACAAAGCAGCAAATGCTCATAATAAGATGAATGAAACGGAGAATATAAATATACGATATCAGCAATCATTTGAAATTATTTCGTTTTTTTCCAATTAATTTAAACAATACTTTTATTTCACATCTGTTTTATTTGATTTCATTGAGTACGGTTGTGGTAAATCTGTGCTGTTTGACATAGTTAACTACTGCGTTTATACTTCATTGATTAACGTAACTATTTTTTCTCGAACAATGGGGTACTGCGTTCCTTACTACTTAAGCGATGACATAATTATACTTCTCCCCCAATGGTACTCGCGCTCTTGTACACTGAGAGCTTCTATGTACAGAATATGTTGCCATCATCGAGTCAACAGCTTCTCTGTAGCAGGCACAGAAAAATCAAGTCGATAGATACTGAGGCTCGACGGTGCTAATTTCATTCCGTAAGTGGTATCTGCCGCAATGACACTACAATGTCTACTAAAGGACACAGTCGTTACCTTTCGCTCTAATATTAACATTGAGACATATGGGAGGCAACTGCCTACCCCCAGGCATTCACATGCAGCTGTAGTAGTTAGTACTAAAAAGAAAGTAATGCATGAGCATAGACAGTATTCACTGGACTTGAATTAGGATCATGCATAATGTGCGAGAATAAGAGAGAAGATTTAAAATTAGGTGGACACTTAATCTGCACTTGAAGAGCAGACACGATAACGTCGTTAAAAACGCCATTTTGTCTACTTATGACAGGTAGTAGCTGCAGATCCGGCCCACATAAGCGAAATAACTAGACGAATGACATTAGGATAGAGTGCATTTGGCACGTACTCGTGGATTATGATACGCACCTTACCATAATATCTGAGGAGGAAGGTATAACAGTTGCATCTTACGTGTACTCACCAGTCGGGCAGAAAGGTACAGGCTATCGAAAAGGGTTCTGCCTAAGGTGAAAACAATGCAGAGAGAGCTGTGGAACGAAAAATGTTAGGTATAACCTTAATAAGTAGGAAGTGTGCAGAGTGGGAAAGGGGACAAACTCGAGATAATGAAAATTAACTTGAAATAAAGAAAAAAGATTGTGCATCGTCGGGCCATGTCATGCGATGGGGGGATAATCAATATTGTGCTAAGGGCAAAAGAATGCATTTGCAAGAGAAGCAAAGGGTAGCAGGGGGCGGCAGAAAATTGGGAGAGGGGAAGATAGTAAGACCATTGCTGCGATCAAGGCGATTGCGGCTGGCACAGGAACGGGTTATTTATAGTAATGTGGGAGAGGCGTTTCCCCTGCAGTGGGTATAGTGCAGCTGATCAGATGATGAAAGCGGTACAGGACAGTTGCAATCGAGAGGGCAAGTTTAGCACTAAAGATTATAAATGACGCTTAAGCCTCGTCTGAAGAGTAGACGCGATGGTGCCTTTAACACCGCCTTCTCATTCCGCATGTTTTTGTTTTTTTTTTTCTTGTATTGAAGCATGGAATATTCGAAATTTTTGCGGGAGGCCAGGTAGTTAAATAATGCTTTTTTTTTAGAACGCCGTCTACGGCAAAAGCAGCGGTTTTTCTGCTGAACTAGCATTAAAAGCTCTCGCGAAAAATTACACGTCTCTAATTGAAGCGAAGGAACAAAAAAAAGTGACTTCGAGAGGATTTTAATCTTTGTAGTCTCTTGGAATAGCTTGAAATCAAATGCCTGGCAACGTTCGGCATGTACTCCAGCTTGAGTGTTTTATCTATACAACGCTAAAGTTCGTAATAGCCTCGTATAAGTTACTCAACGGTTAAGGTGCTTGAATGCTGATACCGAAGACGTGAGTTCAATCACATCGGTAGCGGCAGCGTTTAGACGGCGATATTCTTAGCTTCCTAGTAATGTGTGGTCTCGGAACAGGGTTCAGATCTCCAGGAAGTTAAAATTAATCCGGAGCTCTCACGTGTTCAAGTTCATGTTCATGTTCAAAGGACTGGGCAAGTTTTCTGCGACTCGCTAGAACTAGTGTCAACAGGTAGATGTCGGAGACCCTCAGCGCGGCGAGTACAGTTGAACAGAAGCCAGAAAGGCTACGCAGGAAATCCAGCAATAATATGCCACGGTACACAAAGGCAATTCAAAGTTCAGCACAGTTATAAATCTGGCAGCGCTTGTGTACTTGTCTTCTTAAAAACCACCATTATCTTCCGATGCCACCTAATGACCCCTGGTGGCGATATTATCGTCTCTAAAAATAAGTCCAATAAGGGTTCACGCTATTTATTTGTTTTTAGTTACTTTTAGCCACAGTGCCAAGCAGCGTTAAAGTGGGGGAGTGTATACATAAAAGAAAACATTACGAGTACATAGGCTACGTCAGCCACAGAAACAAGTCAATATTTCATCAAAAAGGAAAGACAAAACAAAACAGATAACAAATCTCCCAGCGCGACAAAACTGAAATGGTTATTATAACGCTGAAAAGAAAACATAATTGAACATAATGCAAACAGTGTGTGGAGGCAACTTGTTTCAATCGCGTATGGTTATGGGAAAAAAGACAATGAAAGAAATCGGTGTTTGTGACAACATCCCATACTTTGAAGTTGTATCTAAGCGGTCAGAAGTATATTGAGGTGCTGGTATATATTCCTCTCTTGCAATGATTACAATAATGATACATCACGTGGAAAAAACAATTGAACGACGCTTAAACCATGACTTTATGAGTTCAACGTGATGGCGTTTAAACCCCAATTCTTTGAAGACAATGGATGGATGTACAGTCTTTGAATGGGGGGCGGCTTGCACCGTCTGTTTCGGCAGCGCCACACAAACGAAGGAATTTTTCAGTGAGCGCCACATCGCAGGTAGGTAAAGCGGAAATATTATTTGCCAGTCGCTTAACTATTTCTTCCGTAATCACTTTCTTTCTATTAACTCACTTAAGAATTAGCTGACAGTCATACGTCAATGCATACATTAGACTGACCTTTATTCGGAGTAAACAATGAGTATTTTTTGAATTGCTGCCTCAGAGAGCAATAAAAAAAGGTTCCGCGTCAAACAGGTCGCACGCTCGCTTCGTCATGGGAAGGAACCGTGTTCGACTCACCGGGTTTTCGCAAAAGTCTTTTTTCCCTGCTTTCTTCTCATTTTCGCGTTACAACCACAACACCAAAATTGGCTTTCCTTCGACACGAAACCATTAACGCTATCTCGGTAAAACCTTGAGTCGCAAGGTGTGTCGATAGACTTCCAAGGGCTCCCATTGCAATCTTTTTTCAAAGTATCGGCAGTTATCGTCTTTCTGCAAATTTCTGACGTTCTGACGCAAACTAAGCAGGTAAATTTTGAACTTCTTAGTAATTTGACTCTAACCCAGTTCTCGTCCTATACCGAGAAAACGTCTACCGTATGCCAAGAGTTCAGAAAAACTATGCTGTACAGAACCAGGCCAAGGTCTTCGAAAATGTTTTAGTTCGGGGGTTGCTTTCATAACCTTCATATTTCTAGGCAGTTTTGTTATTAAGAGTTGACTTTTCATGTAAGACGTTTTATTGGTTTTTGCTATACACTGTTTATGTTTTATGACTCCAAGGTCTGGCTTATAAAAACATCCAGCGTGAAGCTTGGATATCTTGCAGGGTGGCGATGCCAGTGGGGAAAGCGCAAGGATAAAAAATTCTATATACGCGTCTTCAATGCGGTCGCATCATTTCTGGGCGTCTTTCCTTTGTCCCGGCAAAGTCTTGACGGGAATCACAAGAAAAGCTACCGCCTGAATCGCTTGGCGCCAAGCAATCAATATATTTCTAAATGATTTATTTCTTGCTGTCTTTTGTGATCAATTCGCTTGTAATCGGCGCTGGCCGCTGCTGCAGTTCATTCTTGTCGGTAATATTTTCGATGAAGAGGGGTGGGTGACAACACGAGATGCATGTAATCAATTTCTAAATCGATTTTTGCCGACGTGAATTCACCCCTTTTATTCGAAGCTGCCTATTTTATTGGCTCTGGCACCCAAATCCACACTGAAGTAAGAGACGGGAACGACTCGTCATGCGGTAATACGCTGTTTGTTCACGCTTTGAGTGTTTTAAAATCACGAACTAGCGCTTTCATATCCCCGGCAAAGAAAAAAATGAAGAAACAAAACAAGAGTGGCAAATGAGAAATCATCTGGGAAAAACGTGCTTTATCGACGTTGAGCAATCTAGGTTCGTTTCATTTTTCTTCGACAAGAGACGGCACCCAAACGAATTGGCATTATGAAATAAAGCGTTACGTGGATTGTAAAGTTCGTAAATGAAAATTGGCAATGGCTTAGCTCTGCTATGCCTGAATATACGTAGCCTAAAGCATACGCACTAGCGCGCGGTGCAACTGTCGTAAACAAGGCTTCGGCTAAAGGTCACGCGTCGGAGAGGAGCGCGCACCGGCGTATTTTAATACAGAGAGATACATCTACATGGTTTGTGATGGCTGTGCGCAGAGAAAGGCGAATTTAATGTATACTTTAGAGAGCTGTATTATTTGACGAGTACTTAGGCAAACCGGTTATATTTCGTGCATGCAGACAAAAGCCAGTGGCGGTGTGACCGAACAATAAAAAAATCTCAGCGATTGAATAGAAAATCGGAGACATCATCAAACGGCCGTATAACGCACAGGGCAAGCCAAGCATCTGCGATGCTTTACAGGATGCGTCAGACTTATCAATGACAGAGACAACAACAACTTCTGATAATCCTAGACATATCGTGTGTCCGTTAACATATGGCCACTGGCCAAACTCCAAGCAGCACCAGTCTGCCCCACGTATCCTGACATTTTATCAGGAATGTGGCGCAATTGTTTCTTGCAGCGTTCTAAGCAGCTGAATAATACTTCTCGTTTTCCAGAGCATACATCATGCTTTTGAGTTGAGGCGATAGTTTTCTCCAATTGTATTCTTTTAAAATGTGTGCTTCTACATTGACGTCTTGTTCAACATGAACAAGACTGCATTGCAACATGCGACACTAAATAAATGACGTTTCATTACACTACGGAAAATTTCCCCGGTCAGAATATGCGGCAGCACATTGACATAAGCGTCTTATAACCAGAAAGCAACCAACATGTAGCATTACACATAAGAAAGCTTGCTTGGCCTGCCCAACCATCACAATGGGATATTGAGCTTCTTTTTTATATGTACCAGTGTTATTGTGTCTATTTCACGTAAAATCAAAAGCTAATTCAAAAAGAGAGTAATAAAATAATATAAGCAATGCTCGTTAGAGAATTAAGAGCTTCCTTCTTCAAATGAGGAACAATTAATTCAGTGAGTGTAAAGGCATTACCAGAAGACGGAGAAGACATTTGTCACTACAAGCCGGGGTTTCTAATTGGGCTTTCCAAGCTGGTGAGATCTCTTTCGCAATCGTTCTGTCGCAACGGCAAAAATTCATTTGCCCCATCACACCACCCCATTTGCTTCGTTTTTATTGCGTTCTCCCTTCGAATGAAATTATTTAATATCAACGAGCTTTTTTGTTCTCCTTCATAGTTTTATTCTATCTCAGTGGATGTCCTTTCTTTTCTTTCAACAACGAAGACGTATGAGCTAAATCTCTAGAGTGCACTTCGTCCTTTACATCAACCGCACAGAGGATGCTAGCACCACCACTTTGAAGGATGACGAATGGTCTCAAGAGAAAGCTTCGTCCTAGACGCCTGCGCTTGCGGCGAAGCTCGCTTCTGCGGTTTGTTGGGCTTCAGACAGTGCAGGAAATAAAAGCGAAAAAAAGAGCGCCAGCGACGGACAATAGTTAGGGAACATGCGCGATACTTTCGTGGAAAACGGAAACGTCATGGCACAGGTACAGGAACAAATTAGATGCGATGCGAAAAAAGAAAAGAACTCGGCGCACAGTATAGCGATGGAAAACCAGTAAAAAGGGACGGGCGAGATCTAAATAGATAGTAAAAATGAGTAGTAAAATTGAGGCTGAGTCATCTCGCCGAGTTAGGAGTCCGTAGCTTAGCGCAAAATTATTTCCCCAAAGAGATATGAATTGATTCAGGGCAAGCGTCATCGAAAACAGGAGGAACCACAATACCTGCTTTGATTCAGCGTCCGTTACGGACATTACGTTCACGAGAGCAGACAACTCTGGCTCCAGAAGAAACTCGCGCACGTGTGCACAGTGTTCCGCTTCCTTTAAAGTTTTTGTTCTCAGAATAATTGTTTTTTTTTTTATTCTATGTATTTATTTTTTTTTTATTTTTTTCCGCAGAAGCTCCAGAAGTTTAAAACTGCCCGCACCGCTAGAGAAGTCTTGAGCGATGCCACAAATGTAAAAAAATGAACAACTTCTAATCTTTTAAATAAATTATCCAGCTCAACCACTTCGTCTCTGTGGAACTAAAGCAGGGCCTGCTGTGATAAGCCAAAAGAAAAAAAATATCAAAAGCAGCACTGCGCACTCTGATTCTGATTCAAAGTCGTACGCTTAACACGCTAGATAATAACTCGCCTGCATATTGTTTCCCAAATTGTGTCGGCCACATCGGCCTCGCGTTATATCATTCAAAATGTCTTGTTTAGTGCTATATACTTCTATTGTGCCTTGATTTTTTAATACATTCGTTGCGATGATTTCCTTTTAACGTCCTTAGAGAACGACATCACTGAGGGATTCGCGATTCCCTACCGCATTCCGCGACAGTGGCGCTTCTTTACGCATGCGCAGAACGCCTAGACGGCACCATGTGGCAGCACATTCTGGCTAGTGGTGCAGCCTTGCCGCGACCAATCAGCGCGTGCGTATCAGCGGCCCGCGGTGGAACACGCTGGCTCGCACATTTCTGTAACACTAATGTCATGCCTAATCAAGTCATAAATGTTTCTAGCCTTTTGGATGATGCGTATAGAAGCTGCCCCGTCATTCGACAATTCTAGCTTCATAGTTTCTTCTTTGGTACGTTTAGATACTGCCTCATACTTTCTGGTGCTCACCGCTCATGAGGAAATGACACGTATCATATAAGTTATGCGGCAGCTTCGGCAAGTACAAAGAGCTTTGAATAATAGATCTCAGTTGCCTGCGGAGTTGCGGTAAGAATGTGTTTTTTGTTGAGCCAACCCACTTGTTCTTGGTTTGTCACAGTGACTGATATACTTAAATATTGATGAATATCTTAAACAATCGTATTTGAAGGCTAGTGACTTCCCATGCACGAATACATCTTCTAGTTCAAGGCGCGTGCTAGATTCAGAGCTAAGTGGGGGATATTGAATACTGTTCTCCGGAATCCATTAACATAGAAAAATAAGCCGTTTATGCACGTATTCTTTTGCTGCATTAAAATGCGTTGAATTTTAAAAAAATGCGATATTTTAACTGATTATTTTCTGTAGCATTTTCTTACAACTCATTTTTCAAGGCGCGATCCATCAATATCTTACATGGACTGTCAAGAGTCTGAAAATAAAATATCGAGTGAGCTGATAGAATATATTTTCAAGCAGGAGGTTTATTTCGCCCCCATTGTCAACGGGCGTCTAGAGGATGCATCTAAAAGTAGCCGGTCAAACATATAGATAAATATTAGAAGATATACTAAAAATAATATAAATGGTCACACTGATTTTAGTGTCCATATCTGAGATTGTCCCCCGCGCTGCCTGTTTGACGTTAAACGGAAGCAAGTCGTAAGTTCTGCCCATTTTACTGCGGTATAAAGATGACCAGTGACGGGCTCGAGATGAGGTGTCTTCTGCATGACGCGTCCCATTAATGTCAATAAAAGACTGAATATGCAAAACATTGAAATATGTTTTGAATAACACATTGCAGGCTAGTTGGTTGATTATCACAAGGTAAAACCAAAAACAAACTCTGAGTGACATGTTTCACAAGCGCAAAATCACACACAGGACGCCGAAAGGTGAGACGTACACAAGCGCTTTTCGTCTCACCTTTTTGCGTCCTGTGTGTGGTTTTGCGCTGTTTTACCTGGTTAAATATGTCACACAGAGTTTGCTAATATGGCATGAAGACAGCAGCCGCGAAGATGAACAAAGCAAACTGCGAATGCAAGTTTTTTGATTGGGCTTTCCCGATGCCTAGGTAGTCGTCTAATCAAATGCTTGCCTCTATGATATTTACCTTTTCATAGTAATGTGTCTACTTACAGGCATAAGCGTTCTTCAGGGTTGCACTCAAGCAGCAAAAGTGAAATAACCATAAAAATAGAAAAATTATATCAAGTGACCAACGACAACGATAGAGACGATACAACGCGTTACAAGGAGAATTAATATGATATGTTGCACGACGAAGTTGGTTAGAGCGCTCGGCTGGTCATCGGAGTGGTAGGAGTTCGATTCTCGATGGGGGATAATTTTTATTCTTAAAGATTAAACAACCCGTGAGCTAAGCAAGGGGAGGCGGAGACTTCTGGCCGAGAGATCTTTCCCCCTCTCAGGCTATAAGACAGGTTTTCGTCTTAAAAGCCTCGCACGCTTTATGGAGACGAGGTCACTGAAAGTTCAGGCCGGCATTCGCAGCTGAGCTTCGTGGCTGAGTTCAAAAGGGGATCTATATCTGGGGAACAAAGAGCGAAGGCTCCGGCGAGCGGCAGCTTTAATATCGGCTGTTGCTGGAGTGAACCATTCCCTGTGCATCAGCAATCACGGAACCAGCGTTTACGGCATGGTTTGCACCAATTTACCCATCTACGTAGATGGGTAGTACAGTTTCAATCTCAGCCTCTTAAACTTCAAAATATATTCTCTATAATTGCATCCTTTTCTGCGGAACAAGCAACAACAAAGTCACGAAATGCCATATTGGATTTTTAACACAATTGTATTAGAGCTGTCGTAAGAGGCCCTTAAAGAGGAGAATACGGCAGTGAAGCGTGAAGGAAAAGCCGTTGATAGAGATGAGGAGGGATTCAATTGCCGCGGTTCTGGTGAGCAAGGAAGGTACTTGAATAACATGATATTTAGGCCATTCGGACAAAAACGGGAGGGCCGAAAAGGGTGAGTAAATAGAAGGTGGGATTGAGGTGTGTGTTTAACCTGGCGCTACTGAATGATCAGAGTTGTGAAGAGGGGGAATTGCTCTCTAATTTTTTTACAGTACAAAATTATTTCGTGATTCTACTGAACAGGGTGTCTCAAGTTGTGCATAATTCCAAGCAATTCCAGTCGTCTGGTGATTGCGGACGAGGCAGATCCACCTCCCCCCCTAAAGCCTGGGTACTAGCGTGACAGGAAATCGTCTTATAAGTGCCTTCGCAGGGACAAAGCTATATGAGAGCCTCTCATAGCTTCCACCCACAATTATGCAGCAATTACACACGTTTCAACTGCATATATCGTTTTCATCCAATTGCTTTATATCGCATACGGAAGAGGTACAGTATGTCGAACGCTCTCTCTCGCTCCAACATCCTGAAAACAGTTTCAGCTTCCTTGTCTTGCCTGGGTGAGCAGGCGTGAGTAATCAGGTTTCCATGATAATATAAGGATAGTTGCACCACAAATCACAGTGAAAATAATGTATTATCGATGTTATCGCATGCTTTTTTCGCGTTATAATCTCGTTACCTAAATTATTCAAATTCGACAAAAAAAAAACATGTTTCCTCCTCTTTCAGAAACGGAGCTTTGTTCATATCGTGTGATAAACACAATAGCTGAAAATATGCGACTGGCATAAACAACGCAGGCTTCCGCCCTATAAATAAATGCAAACGCATATTTCTCGCACACGGTGGGATCAACGGTTGTAAATTGTGGCTGCCAACCCCTACAATATCAAGTTCTATTCTCGCTTCCCGGAAATGAGAGTATGTCTTTCCTAGAACTTAATTTGCTAAAGTATGCGCCCATTGGTGTTTTGAAAGCTAAAAACACTCTACAGTATTTGCAGATGCTATTTTCTAGGAAGGCCAAAGGGAAGAGCGCTGTCCAACTGCTGAACAGCAACCCTTCGCACAATCCCACGAGCTCTAGACTAGCCGGAGTCATCCAAAGGATATCGTTGCACGACACCTTTCACATTCGGAAATCTGGTATGCTAAAAATGACGAATATTGACCATGTAAGCCAAATGTGGTATTTTCACATTAGACAGATACCCTGAGTATATTCTTGACTGGGCTGACTTTCCCTGATGCGCATCTTGCTTCGTCTCTGATAATAGAGACAACCAGTAGTACAGTGGCGCTCAGACATCGATATCACTAAAAGCATGTCTTGAGGGGGGTGTTACTGTAGTGACACAATACTGCAAATGTATCTTCCTATGTGCAGCAGCTTCTTTCCGTGCATGTGTACGCATTTTGACCTCCGTTCTTTGTGTGTCCAGATCAGTGCTACGAATCATATCTCATGCGAGCTTCGCTGTTCCATCTTCGTTCCTCTATATGATGTCTGACAACGTTAAAAAATGTTGAAGAAAAAGCGTTCGGGTTACTACGATTATCAGAAAGCAAAGGAATGCGAAAGCGAGCAGCGAACGTCGGAGGTGCGCCCTGCGATCATACGTCTCCAGAATTTTTGCTTCGCAAGGTCTGCCGGCTGGTTGTTTGCGAAGCTCTCTTTGCTCCACCTCATGTTATCCTCCTTCTTCGAGGTTGTCTTGAGAAGTACTGGCTGCATCGCGAAATAGAACACCTGCTTCAGCATTGTGATGCCACTGGCCGGAAACGGAACGCTTTCAAAAGGACGAGAGCCCCCCATTATTCCTTCTCTTTCATTTTCGCTTACTGTTTTCCGCCACCCATTCTTTAATGCGTTTTTTTGCTCCTCTTTCATTATATTCGTAGCTCGGCTAGCAGCCGTGAGAATTCAGCGTGACTGATTGGAAGCCCCCTTTGGAAAGCGAGACAGCACTCTTGCTCTTCTTCCCAAATACCCCAAGGAGCATCTGTTCGCGCGCAAGTGCTTAAGTGTGTGTTTACTTTCGTTGCGTTTGCGTAGACAGCGCAAGCTGAGCACACTCGTAGAGCGGGTGGCAAATTTGCTTCTGATGTTTACGGCTGGCTTAATTCCCAGACAGATGTATGAAGCCCTATGAAAGCGTATGAAACTGCAGCGGTACCTGTGCTTGGTGTATAATCAAACCTTCCTTATTTATTCTTGATTGGGTAGTCCGGTCATTTCGTGAGGAAAAAGAGCGATACGTCTCCCCCGCTGCAGCTTCATTGTAGAACTTTTTAAATCGTGTATCTGCCGCACGAAATGACATGCTTAGATATGAACGGAGCTTGTTGCATTGCTTTGAATCTAAACTTGCAAAATCTGTCCAGTATTGATTAGTTCATAACGTTAAAAATTTCCTGAAGGTTGAGCTGAAGCCCAGAATAAAGCTTGTAATATATATTAAAGGTTGAATTAGAAGCGTATGTTGACTAGCCTCTGAAGGTAATTCCTAGGCACCGATTGAAACTCAAAAGGCTAAATCTTATTTGTGGCAGTTCCATTTCATTTTCTCCTTGGAGTGGACAAAATAAAGCATCCAAGAAGCTTCGTTAATACCTTCTTGAATAGTGTAAACTTCAGGCAAATTAAACATTAAGTTGCATAATTGCTGTTTTAAAAAAAAAAAAACGCTTTACGGTTAAATCCTGGCACCAAGGTAATCGGCGCCAGGATTTAACCTCAGGCGCGGCGCGAGAACCCGGCGCCGAGCTTGTTCTTCGAACGTGTCCCGCAATGAGCCGGCTGCGCTGACTTCTTTCTCCTGCTGCGTTGTTTCTACTGCGTACATCTGGTGTTTCTTATTCTTCCTGGCAAACTTTATTCATATACCTGTACATATTTCCGCAAATGTAAAAAAACTGCATGACACAATGCCGCCCATCTGGCTCGCCTCCTAGGGACCTCCCCTTTAAAATGCCCTCGACACCTTTACGTCGTGTAGACCCTACTGTGTTGTCCTTGAGGACTGCAGAGAGCCATTGGGGAATTAAGCGCTGGAACCAGTTCTTCGGCTGCGTTTTCTTCACGCTCGCAGATACCATGTAGGTGTTAAACCATAGCGCATCGTGTCTGAAAGTGCTATATTGTGTTCCCGCTCTGTAAACTAGGTTATCTATACATGTCTAATCTGGATTAGCAACAAAGTGTATTCAAGCAAAATAAGGCGGGCTCAGCCGAGCTAAGCGGCAGCATTTTCGAATAACCCCTTCAGTGTATTGAAAGAGCGTTTCTAAAATTTGACACATTTGGAGGCAAATAAATTTGGCAGGCGAACGGCGAAGGCGCACTAATCACTTAACCGACTTCAAGGAGACAGTTTTCCTGTTATTTGCGCAACGTTTTAGATAGACTAGAATACACTGCATGTGTTACGAGATGCCAACGTGCTGATAGTCATACTTATACCTATATTTTGTATACCAACCTTGACCGTAGCGAGCTTTTACTTGTGCATCAGCTAGACCCTCTTTCAGTGGACGTCCACTACCATCTTTTACCATAAACGTAAAATTTCGACTCCTTTGACTACAAAAACAATCATAGGGAAAGTTCCAATCTTATTATTTTAGTTACATTTACTAAAGAGGCATCAAGGACTTCGACACTGCATATCATCCGTCCCTATTTGCAGTGCTTCTTCCTAGAGTTTTAATCCTGCTTTATTTTACGAATTGTTGCACCCTGCCTGTGCACAAAGAGAACAATAAGGGTGTCTCCAGGTCAAGGCCGACATAGATCGCACTCATATCGACCACACGATCTTCTAAGTGCGTTCTTCCGGCTCCTTCCATCTCCTGGATGAGGCTATTCTACTTGATGTTATCGTTCTTTTTTTTGCCGTACTATGTCGCCCTTCCATCCACCTTTTCTCATTTTAATATACATTGGCAACCTTGAAATAGCTGCCAGGCATCTAGCTACGTAACGTTCTAATTCTATATCTTACAGAAACAAAATTTGAGGTGGGAGTTGACTGAAGATCTGCCCTAAGAGTTGTAATGCGACAGCTTGCACGTTTCCAGCCCACGGCTCTCGTTCAGGTTACTGCATTTTTCCGCTCGCTTATTCAATATGTTCTTAATTTGTGCTTTTATTATTCCAATATACTCTTTAGGGCAGAGTCTCAAAGTGCCATATTATGTGTGAGACCAACTGATATATAGATATAAAGGCCTGCTTAACCAATCCGTATGAGCATACCTGTGAATATAAGGTAACATGCCCGACTCAAAATGCAAGGGTGCTGAAGGGTTTCATTCCCTTCAGTCTGCCATATAAATTGATGAGCCCGAGTTCAAACTCTAGTCAAATCATCAATGTTACGCGATCGCGTGGCGTCGCACAACCCTAGGCCCAGTCAATAGCTGAATATGTTAGCCGCCATATGTCACATGCTATAGTTATGATCGTACGCCAATATTGATCAGTCCTGCCACGTTTTTTAAACCCGCGATCATGTACGTTACACTCGTTCGACTCCAATGCGCCCCTGATGTTCCCCGCGATCAAATAACAGTCTTATACGGGGCATTTCCAAAGAAATTACAACGGATGTTAATTGCGATGAGCCCCGCGCAGAGAGTGCTTGTCGTCTGTATTGGAATATTTAGAGAAAATGCAGCAATGGAGCGCGACAAGTGAAATCCTCACACGCTGAGCTTAAATAAAGACTTAGGACTTCGTCACTCGAAATAAAATTCTGTAGCATAAAAAAGTATTTACATCTGCTATACAGTGCGACCTGGAATTTACATTACCCGAAAGTAATAACTACTTCCAGCAATAACTTTTCCCCTGCCCCAAAATTTTGGTTTTATTCTGCACAGTATGCAGGCTGAAGCCATTGCCATAGTGACTGTACTGCGTCTTTCCTCATTTTGACAATATTTTGTTTTCAACGCATGAAAATGTCTCGCGAGAACCAAAACAACATTGTGCATTATACATTTCTACACAGGAACCTCGTCCCTACAGAGTATTTGGTTTACCGATCACATACCGGGTTACATGTAGAATGTTTTGACTCATCCGATTTCTTTTTGTAATCAAGAGTTCGACGAAACATCGTCTGGTGAGGTGGTGACATAAAGAAAATTATAGAGTCACTGACCAAGTCAAAGTTTAATAAATAAAAAAAAAATAATGACATTTCAGAAGCACCACGGCTTCCTTGTTCACAATCTTTTTTTTGTTTATTTTTTTATTTTACGTTGACTTGGTGAGTGACCCTATAATTTTCTTTACCGATTTATTTTGATAGCAACGGTTGACCTTAAGCCTTGTGCACTGAAGTAGCGAACATTTCGGTCGTCAAAAGACAATCGGTGGCCACCGCATTTTGTCACATCTACGTCCATCCGCCTGCGTCGGCAGTTCTGAATTGCAGGGCAGCAACAGGCAGTTTTGTTCAACTCATGAACCCCATTTGCGCATGGGTGGGCGGCAGTGCCCGTTTCGCTCTGCGCGCAGTATTAGAGAGCATTCGCCACTTGAGCCGAGATCCAACGCATCGCCATAAACTGCCGCAACGGCTAACTGTCCCCCCTCCCCCCCTCCCCGCCACCCCCCCTTCCCCGTCAGGAACACCGAGATTGCCTCGAGAAAGTTGACTCGTGCTGTGGGGCCAAATGAGCTCGTTTGTATGGGCGCACGTGCCTCCAAGAGATATAGATGTAAACGACCACGATGACGTCGAGCCGGCCAGCAGATGACCCCTCGGTGGCCCATGTGCTGTAACGGGCTGCATGATAGCTTCTAATTTGCACTTTGAGTTTTGCAAACCCAGAAGTGGGCGACTAATTTTGACCTCAAGATATATGTTGCCCTGCACTCAGAGTTCGCGGCGTAAAACTGCGAAGCTGACTCGCCAAATCACGGGATTCAATCCTCATAATATTACCGACATATAGGTGGTTTAGAACTCCATCTGTGGGGTCAGTGCCGTAGTCATCGGCTGCTTGCGTCCCTATTTTATCCGAGAAATCTGGCATTTACTTTTTGAAAAACTAATTTTATGCAGGTAAGGGCAACGGGTGATTTGAATATATGCCCTTTTGTATTCGCATGACTTCGTAAGCTCTGGCCCACGAATACCTGGAGCCGATGAGGTCATGTAGGAAGATGTGCGGATTACATGGGTGCGAGTGAACTATCTATCTCTACTCTTGTGTCTACCGGCGATAAGACCAAAAATCGAGACGCATAAAAACAGACGCTTAGAAGAAGAATAAAAAAAGGAAAGATAAATTTATGCTTTAGAAACGCCTTCTATTGCTTTCTTTAACTTTTTTTTCCTATCGCCTCCTTTCCCACATATCAATTTGAACATTAAATAATTTTCTTACATCTGTTGACAAAACAACAAGTAAAGTACTCGTACGCTCACCATCATCGATCAAGAATTTTGACCGATCATGCTTGTGATGTCGCTCTGAGAGGCTAAGATGTATAAAACGAGAAGCCGCTCGGGGCGAAATCCGTTATTGTAGTTTCAAGCACTAAACCTCGAGACGGAGGGTAATATAGCATAGTAAATAAAGCCATCCTAGAACACCTCGCTAGAAAGTCCTAATTAGCGCGTGATTCGTTTAGCGCTAAAAAAAAACAACAACATGCAGCTGTATCCTTCCAGTTCTAAGTCCTAGCAAATGTTTCACAATAAACCCACACCGCCCACCTGGGTAAGGCAACGAAAGCGCGAAGGTCATTGCTTCGCTTGTGTGGTGATTGGGAAAATAGATGTAGTGGAGTAATCTGAAAATTGCCTAAACCAAGGGTGGTTCACAGGAGGGTAATGTGTCTTGGTTGTGGAAACTTCCTTCTAATCGGTTTCTTAAAATGCGGTATCTGGTTCTTCAAATCATATTTGTCGTCATAAAATACCAGCCGCTTAATATCTTATCCTTGTCCTCCATCTTTGTTTAGCCCAGAGGAACGCTTCGAACCACGCATCCTGCATAAATGAATAGCAACAATACAGCATTAGAATAGTTACGAGGCCATAGGCTCTCATTCTATTCTTTCAGAATGAGAACTATAATTGTTATGAGCGAATATCAATGAGCGCAACAAGAAAATAACTTCGTCATCTTGGCGGATAATAAACAAGCAAATGCTATGTGGCTGAAGCTAGTTTAGAATCACAACCACACAAACACAGAGTTTCGTACAGTGTCAATCAATATGTGTTAATCATCCAAACGCTGTACCAAGTGGACGGATAAGAAACGTGTAAAAGCAGCCCACCCCAGCCTATCAGGCGGCTAACGCGTACACCAGACTTCGCGCTCGAAGGAATAAGAGCGCCGCAACCAACAGTGTTTAATCATGCGATCGGTATAGGCTAAAAATGAATAACTTCACGCTGCGTCCAGACTCCAAGAATGATCATGAAAGATGAGAAGAAGAAAGCAGGATTACACAAATGCTTGAGTCTTGCAGAGGTAAAGCAAAATGAAGGGCTGAAGATATCAGAATGCTTTGAAGACAACAAGAAAGAACGGAAAAGCCTGAGATTATGGGATAAAGAACCTACTTTGAAACTAGGACCCTAGTGTTCAAGAGCGCGATGAGCGTTTTGACACCGAGACTCTGCATGGCTGGGTATTTATTATCTGTGGGAGAAGAGCAGGGGGTAGGAGGAAGGATGAAATTAGAGGGCGAGGGAGTGTGCGCAATTGCCCTCTGTCATCCTCTACGCCAAACAATGATTATAGCCAACTGTTGTCCGGGCTAGCGCGGAGGTGGTTCTGGTGAACTGCAGCGAGCCCGAAATTGAATGACTGAACTGTGTCTTTTTGTTGCCAAACAGTGATCCTGTTCACAAATATTCTTTTTTCCTGTTCTCATCTTTGTATTTTCTCCCTGTCTCTCCGTGTCTTTTTCTGCCTTTCTGGCGTGACGCCGCCTTGCGTTCTCACTCTGCCCTGCAAGACTCCGCGTCTTTCACTTTCCTTTTTCTTTATGAGTGTGCCGCCTTTCACGAGAAAACAAGAGACGCGGCGAACAAGATCCACATTTTCTCGAGTCGCAGGTGTTTCTTTCCAACTGCCGATTCCGTGGTGCTGATCGCCGGCACAGCCTTTCTTCCGTGTCTCTTCTTTTCAGTACCATTTCCATTTCTTCCGCCTCCGATTTTGAGAGAAAAACAGACATCGCGCTGACGGGGCAAGCTGAAAGGGCTTCTGCGGCATGTTTCATCGTTTACTTCTGATCTTCGGCAGAAAAGTTTTTCATTTGCCGCTTGTCAAAGCCGGAGGAGTGAAACTTCCTTTTAGAAAAAGTACTAAGGATAGCACCCTGTAGACTTAGCAACGCACTTTGACTTTAAAATTCGGCTACGTTTCCAGCATCTTCAAGACAGTGGGCACTTTCGATGCTACTGAAGGAATGTGACTCTGGCACGCATCTGCTGGGCTCGAAGAGTATGGTAATTATGGCTTAAAAAGAAAGACGAGTGCACCTGATAATAAATGGGTATTAAAGGCTTAAAAACTGCAAAAGTTGCTGTCAAGGCAACCTTTAGCGCCGTTTCGAGGGCGCAACGGTGACTATTTAAAAAGTGGTTGAGGGCTGGCGCTATTCGGCAAACTGGATGTCCATTTCAGCATCTTAGGACCGAATACACCTTTGTGTGCCTATCATTTTATGCCATACAGATAATGAACTTGTGGCACAAATAACCAGATCGCGCAGCAGGAACGCTACGGTGGAGTCATAAAAGCAGCAAACAAGACTTAGCGCAATTGTTCAGCATAGTTACTTCCTGTGCTGCATTGCTGCTCTCCTGCTGAGTTTGGCGTGACTCAAATCCACAATACTAATTATGCTCGCTTTCATAAGGCGTGGCTATAGCATAGTCCAAACAGAAGCAAAAGAGCACGTGTGTGTGTGTGTGTGTGTGTGTGTGTGTGTGTGTGTGTGTGTGTGTGTGTGTGTGTGTGTGTGTGTGTGTGTGTGTGTGTGTGTGTGTGTGTGTGTGTGTGTGTGTGTGTGTGTGTGTGTGTGTGTGTGTGTGTGTGTGTGTGTGTGTGTGTGTGTGTGTGTGTGTGTGTGTGTGTGTGTGTGTGTGTGTGTGTGTGTGTGTGTGTGTGTGTGTGTGTGTGTGTGTGTGTGTGTGTGTGTGTGTGTGTGTGTGTGTGTGTGTGTGTGTGTGTGTGTGTGTGTGTGTGTGTGTGTGTGTGTGTGTGTGTGTGTGTGTGTGTGTGTGTGTGTGTGTGTGTGTGTGTGTGTGTGTGTGTGTGTGTGTGTGTGTGTGTGTGTGTGTGTGTGTGTGTGTGTGTGTGTGTGTGTGTGTGTGTGTGTGTGTGTGTGTGTGTGTGTGTGTGTGTGTGTGTGTGTGTGTGTGTGTGTGTGTGTGCGTGCGCGTGCGCGTGCGCGAGTGTGTATGTGTGTGTGTTATCCCATGTACCTTAAGGTGGACTGTATTATAAAAAACAAATGCCACTTTGCACGCACACTGTTGGCACTTGCCTAGAGTCAATCTGGTTATATTTTGCTTTCTTCTTAAATAACTGAATATTTTGTTTAATCACGGCACGTTTCATATTTTTGCTGCAGAGCGCACATGTGACGCAGAAAGTTGTATGTACATTCATAAACCACATATGGAATAGTTTTCTAAATGATATGCTTCATGGGGTTCTTTTCTTCCCTTTTTTTAAGGAACGCCTGTGAGATACGAAACAAAAAAAGTCACACGATGGTCACTGCTCGCTACCATAGAGTCGTATACATCATAGGCCAGGCCACAGTCGTACAGGCCCCTACGGCTGCCGTGCTCTCCCGGCGCACATTTCGGAGGTGACGAAGGGTACCAGCCATAGAGATGGCCCTCCACGCTACGCCAAATATCCGAGGTCCCGCCATGCCCCGCAGCAGCTTCTTCTAAACTTACAGCTGGCCCCGTCCTCCACGACGTTTGGGCGTGCCCCTGGGAAGTGAGCGTGCACTTACTGGTCGTCTTTTTGTTCGACACAACGAGACCACATCACACGGCCGATTTTTCGAGGCGCCGTCAACTGCGGCTTCGTTTTTGAGATGGTAAGGTAAAATCGGAATGCAGTCTTCCAGTATTATTGGATGGCGAGTTATTAGCTCCTAAACGACCAGGGCACGCTCATACTGCTTAGGAAAAGTAATGCTTGGTATACCTAAATCGGGTGCTTCCACACAATCGGATAGCTTCAGAGGCTATGCCAATAGTTTGTGGGTGATAGTAGATGCAAAAATAAATGTTTAATGTTGTGTAAGTGTAGTGTACGTGAGCGAGGACCAACAAGTTGCGAAGGCAGAGGTTAGGTGCTCCTTTCCCCTTGAATTTTATTTTTGTGTGTGTGGCGCTGTGTGGCCAAGGCCTGGAATGCCGAGCTCGGCCGGGAAAGGGCCCGGGTGTCCACTCTTGCGCTAGTATTACTCCCTTTACCTACTGTTGTGCTCATCTAAAGTGCCTGATACAAGAACTGCGGTGGCTTGTAGAATCAGTGCAGCCAGAGCCAAGTGACAGGTGCTATTAAAGGCTGTAAACATCTCAGTTACTGGCTCATGTCTCATTATCATGCCAATTCATATTGCTTGTCGGGCATTTTCTAAGTGCTAAGGCCTCCAATACTGGGAAAGAAACTGAAATCATTTTCCTGATTCTGCTTAATGAGCACGCATTTCAGTCGTTATAAGACAAAAGCATGATCTCCAGACACCTACAACCGATGTAACGTCTTGTCTCTTAACTGTGGCCCCATTCACTTTTCCAGCTGTCTGAATTCGTCTATCGCACTCTTGAGAGTAGAACAATTGCAGTGGTGGTGAAGGGGGCGCATGCACATCATTTTACGATATTCGTGTAAACATTGCTTAACAATGCTGTTTTAATGTACAGCGTGACCTAGTAGTGGCATGTCTGACTAGAAATACAAGGTTGCTGAATTTTTGGATCAGTTCACACTTTGGTTGGAACTGGGAAGCCCGGGTTCGCAGCTCCTGCCAAATCAGCCACCTCGCGTAACTGCGTAACATTGCACAATCCTATGAAAGATAGGTGCTTGTCATGTCAACTGTCAGCTATATGTCAACTTCCAAAGCCGTGGCCGCTATTCTATTATTTCCTCACAAACCAGACGCCGATACCGACGCCAGCCCCATTGATAATGCCTTTCTGTAGAACAAGGCTTTTAATTTGTCGTAATAAAATGTAAAAAAAAATTCATTTGAAAGCAGCAGAAAATACACATAATGCCTGCAGGAACATGGCGCTATACTCGCCCGGTGGCGGACACTTCCATGAATAGGATACACGTAACATAAATACCTAAGAAACTAGGACACTGAACAGTCGACGTCGTCCTTCTCAGTCAGTGCTACAGCGAACGCAAAATTCGGCAGTAATGGTTTCAGATCCAACAGCCATGAAGAGGTCCGCATTTCTTTTATTTATGGTGCCTTATTTTTCATTGTCTTTACTATTTCACATTATTGAATTCGAAAATTATCTATTTATTAATGCGAAGCAAATGAATTTATACGCTGCACAAAACACAGCGCGGAGTCGTTTTATGCAAAGGACTGTTAAGGTTGAGTGCACAAGCGGCTGACTCTAAAAAAAAGGCACTGGTAGCTTGGTTAAGAGCTGCCACGTGTGTCAGTCACATCAAATTTGCAATTTGTTAGTCTGTCGTTCAGTGAACCCTCCTTTATCGACAGTAGCAACAATGGACTATGGTATTCTTCTATTTGATGGGAAAGATGTGCTAATTGTCAATTATTTTACAAGTAGGTATAGGTCCAACAGATGGCAAATATTTCATTTGGTACATATAAATCTGACCTTGCTACGGTTGCCAATATTGGCATTCCAACGACAGGCTTATCAGATCAGAGACCACTCTTCGACCGAGACATGCTCAGAAACTTCTTCTATGAATGAAAAGTGACACACTAGGCGCCTCTTGTCTTGTAACCCTGTAGCAACGGTCAAGCGAAAATAACTATAAAGCCCATCAAGTCGACGGTAATAACAGCCACTAAGAAAGCAAGAGTACTTCTCAACTATGGCTCCGTGCCAATAGCACGAGAAAATTCTTCGCCTGAGTTCCTGATGGAGAGAAAGCTTTACACATTCTTATGAAAGCTACCGAGTGCCTTGGAACCCAGCTTTTTAGCAGACCCTCACCAGAGTCTCCATCACAAAAGAGAAAAGGCACAAAAGCTTCTTGAAGTGAACACAAGGAATGTTCGCCCGCTTGTTTTTGGTCAGCGCGTATTGCTCCTCTATAGCCGGAAGGGCACAAATCCACCCTAGTAAACGTTGGCCCAAAGCCCAGAAGGTTCAGCATAAAAACAGACACCGGAGGCATCTGTGTAAGAAACCAAATCCCAATGAGTCACACAACGGCAGAATGTTCGACTATTCAAGTTTGATCAGAAGACTACGAGGTATTCGATTTAAACACACTACCAGAAATCCTGAAGTATTCGGGAATTCATCCCCAGCCGCATTAAGTAACTCACCGCCCATTTCATAATTCTAGGAAGATAATTAAGCCTCCTATACCTTATCCAGGAAGCAATGACTTCACGTAAACGGGATAATACAAATGCAGCCTTCTCGATTTCTGTTAAATATGGCCATGTTTTGTGCATACACAACGGAAACCCTGGTTTTCTTGCGATCGCTCTATCTCTTCGTTGGCGCCTGCACACCTGTTTCACACCGCGCGTCACCTATGTACAGAAACCAAGGCTGAATTCTGAATGAAGTTCAATTCGTTTTCTGTTCTCAACTGGGCTGGTGCGTGTCATCAGTCTCTCCGACGACAAGTAAAAGAATGAAGGATGCCTCATTTTCCCTATGTATGTACGTACTTTCTGGGCATATATGTTCCTAATAACCTTGCATTGTGCTCAGGTATTTAGTTTCATTCATTGCCCTCGTGGGCTTCAGTGATCTATATTCCAGCGATTTGGCCAAATAGGTTTGTGACTGATAATAAATACCAATGTCTTGCAGCCGACTGCACACAAAAGAAAGATTTAAGAAACCAGTTCGCATTCTCGAAATTTTAACTGCTTCATGTTTTCCCTGCTCAGTGAATATTTTACAGCTGGCATCTTTTTGTTTTTTTTTTCCTGTTCTGCAAACACGACAGTGTTTTTGACAGACGATAGGTACCTCTCGTCCCAAGAGATTTCATGTGTGTACCTTTTCTGATTTTTTTTCTTCCTGCCATCATTTATTGGGATAGCCCATATCTCCGGTCTGGTAGCCATGGCATGGTTTCTTGCCGTAAATGTCCTGTGCTGCCATTTTTCTGTTCCTCCTTTCTTCACATAACTTTACGGCTCCGCTATAAATGGATGCAAGTAGGCTGCACTATTATATCTGCTTTAAATGTGCTCCGTTAAATCGTTTCGCATCTCGCGGTCTTTATTTAAACCATAATTTTTTGGAGTTCGCGAAAAAGATGCAGATGCCTTAATGGAGAACGGCACGAAAGGGTATAAAGAAGCAACTAGCCCTAAACGCTAGACAAAATGGACGCAGCACCGTGGAATGAAGCATGCTACTTCAGCTGAGCGCAAAAGACAGGGCGGCCATGTTCAACACAAACTTGATGGCGCCCAAGGGCAGAGTTGAAAGAACACGCGAACTATTCAGGGCCGTTAGCAGCTAGTGCTCAGCACGAAAGATAAAGAGAGCCTATTTTCAGTTCTTTGTGTTTACATCTCGAGCGCTCGATGCCTGACCTTGCATGGCGCACTCCTCCATTTAGAAACTTGAATGGGAGGGAAAGTGAAGGCACAAAGGAACGCCGCAGCCAACACAGGCGCCCCAGAACAGGCTGCGGGGTAGCGCGCAGTCAGGACATTCTAAACCGAGGCTCACCTCAGTCCGAACACGACACGCGCGAAGAACTTTGCGTGCCCGTCGTAATCGTCAGGCGGACAGCAGCGCGTAGTGCGCAACTCGTTTTTTTTTCTGGTGGAGCGTCTTCGGTGAGCCTGGCGGCGAAAATAAAAACGCTGCAGCGTTCGTGTAAGACCCGTGGGCTTTGAACCGTTGCCCTTTCCGCTGGAGACGAGACAGGTCCCTTGCCACTATGGGTTTTCCAGCGTTTATTTCCCATGACGAGTGCTTCGACGGCCCGGTACTTCGCTCTGTCACAATCCAGAAAGAGGTTTGAGCTCCGCTACAGAACTGTAAAGAGACGTACAGCAGCACGTTCTCTGTTAATGGTCTGCCATGGCTGTGCGGCTCACCGAAATCTTGTTCGGAGCACTCAGACCAATGACGGTTCTTTGTAGCCGACCCCAGGATTGGGAAGCTTAGAAAGACGTGCGAGTAAAAACTAAAGGATTGACGGATAGAGGTGAGGAGTGCCGATCAGCTTGGCTAAGAAGACGCATAGCTTTGCGCAGAGAAACATAATTCTTTTTTGATGCCGTGTAGGACGTGCTGCAAGCGGATAAATTGCCTTCTTGACTGCATGAAGACTGCGCAGAAACAGGACATTCAGAGAGGCTACTCCCCAAAAACCTGGAGCTATGAAGCTAGACACATTTTAGTGTAGGTGCGGGTAGAAGCCTGGAGTCTGACGAAATATACTACTATGTAGGGATGCTATGTTGATTTGAAAATGTTCATACATCGTCACGCCATGGCGCTCTCTGCAGTCTAAACTTTTCCTTTTGTGGTTATTCCCGAAGAGCAGCTGAAGAGCTCATTGCAAGAATGTTTGAGAACCGGTACTTTATTTCACTCTAAAACTAAGAAGAAAACGAAGTATTCTAGCAACGCTGGGAACATATTTATTTTGAGGTTTCTGCAATAGATGCACTTTCAAAAAGCAGTGAGTTGTAAGGAAGAAGAAACTAGTTTTCGTTTGGTGAAGGGGAAAGGTAATTTCTGGCCCGGAATGCAAAGATGGATAAAATAGAAGGTGGAGAAGAAACTGATTGTTTAATCTCCAAAGTGAACAAGAAAATTTGAGCAAAATGTTCAGCCAGACAATCGATCAACAAATTATTACATAAGTCAATAAATAAATCAAAAATGAAGAAAATGAAACCCTAAGTCAGGTTTCAATCAATGTTAAGTTAGCCATTTAATGAATAAGTATGAAAATAATAAGCACATTTACCGAACAATGGCTTTGCCGATAACTGATGTTTGGCTCGGAAATGGAGATGTGAAGGCCTGAAAAAAACATTGATATTTCAGAGAAAAGTATTTATTTATTGATTTTGTTTTAGACAAAGGAAGAAGAACTCTAAAATGCGATTTCGAAATTTTATGTCTGCCTGCATTCAGGTTAGATTAATTATTCGTATTTCAAACCACTGCAGCACGCCACCATGAGAGAGTAAAGAGAAATTTCCATCGCCTGTTCTTAGGCTTTTTTGCGATTTTTAAAGCCTGAAAGCTACATCGGCTAGGAGGTACTGCGTAGAGTAGGGCCCCGATAATTAAAATTTCTGTGTATTCTTTAACATGCACTAATGTTCGAAAGCGCACTGGCAGCTTGCGTCTAGAGTAGACTGAAGGCAGGCCACACGCTAGGAAAAGTTCTTTTTTGTCCTCCTAAGTCCCATGGATACGCCAGGCTGAACACAACAAGAGAACTTCAACGCGTTATCGCATTGCCTAATTCGTACAAAATGGCTGAACGTGCGGCTGCGCACTGAACCCAGCCTAAGATCAAAAATATATTTGCCCACGTAAGCTGCTTTATTCGAATGCAAGCGTTCTTGCGGTCTATGTCAGTTGGGGTATTGGTTGTTTTAAGGAAGGCTAAAAATAATTATCTGCGAGATATATTCGTGGAAGATATATACTGGCTGCACAGCAACCATAGTTCTGCATAAAGAAAGTAACAAAATTCCCATAAAGAAAGGTGTTAGGCAAGGAGACACAATCTCTCCAGTACTATTCACAGCTTGTTTAGAGGAAGTATTCAGAGACTTGGAATGGGAGCAGTTAGGGATAAGGGTACATGGAGAATACCTCAGTAATCTCCGATTTGCTGATGACATTGCCTTGCTAAGCAACTCGGGGGATGAACTGCAAATAATGATTGATGACCTAGACAGAAAAAGTAGAAAGGTAGGCTTGAAAATCAATATGCAGAAGACTAAGGTAATGTTCAACAGCCTCGGGAAGGAACAGCAGTTTACATTAGGTAGCGAAATACTGGAAGTAGTAGGCGAATATGTGTACTTAGGACAGGTAGTAACCGCAGATCCGGACCATGAAAAGGAAATAACAAGAAGAATAAGATTGGGATGGAGCGCATTTGGCAAGCACTCGCAGATTATGACTAGCAGCTTACCGGTATCGCTCAAGAAGAAAGTATACAACAGTTGCATCTTGCCTGTACTCACCTATGGGGCTGAAACGTGGAGGCTAACCAAGAGAGTTCTACTTAAGTTGAGGACAACCCAGAGGGCTATGGAACGAAAAATGGTAGGGGTAACATTAAGAGATAGAAAGCGTGCAGAGTGGGTCAGAGAAATAACTCAAGTTACCGACATTCTAGTGGAAATTAAGAAGAAGAAATGGACATGGGCAGGGCTTGTAGTGCGAAGAGAGGATAACCGATGGTCGCTGAGTGTAACAAACTGGATTCCAAGGGAAGGAAAGCGTAGCAGGGGGCGGCAGAAAGTTAGGTGGGCGGATGAGATTAAGAAGTTCGCAGGGGTCAAGTGGATGCAGCTAGCACAGAACCGGGTTAAGTGGAGAATAATGGGAGAGGCCTTCGCCCTGCAGTGGGTATAATCAGGCTGATGATGATGATGATGATATTCGTGTGCCCATCTATTGAACATTAATGGAAACAGGCTAATGCTTTACAAGTCTGCGCAGTGTTTGCCGGGGTACTTTCACGAAGAAAAAAAAAATGCGTGAAAGTGCATGTCTGAGTCGAATAGAGGAGTCTATCGTTGCAAACAGTTCGAAATGTTGGCTTATGATTTAATTTCTGGACGCACTTTCTGTATGCGAAATGGCTGACAGAAAAAGCTAGCACTATTCAAGTACTACTGTAACGCTCAATATGGGGTTTCCAGTGGGACGCGTTCGGCACGATATCTGTTGTCAGGTAGGAGATTTAGGCCGGACGTGAAGGAAATTAAGCAAATTCAATGCATCCGGATTGTTTATCAATACAATCATGAATTCAAGTGACTCGGTACATTACAGGTGCGAATATCAGCCCTAACTGCAGAAAAGAATAAAGGGAGCGGCGTCTCTCCTAGATCTTTCAGAGCTACAACGCCAAATTGATGCTGCCTCGGTTCAAGCTTCTCGATTACTTGTTGGTAGAGCTTTGCTCGAGTCCGATTGCAAACGCGTGAAGCATCATGTTGAAGAGACCTAGATCAATGCGTCACGTTATAAACTTGTGACAAAAGGAAGACTAATATCCGTGACGAGATGCTGAAAACTCGGTTGTGGCCTCGCCAAATTTGTTACTGTACTAATCAGTAGAAATAACTAAGAAAAATCACTGAAACTGAATTAAGCGACTGAAACGCACAAACAATATTGTATTATCCGGACAACACCAGCAACATACAAGCAACCGGTGGTACTGTTCTAATTTGCGCATATCACATTCATTGAATATGCAATTCACGACCTATGCTTGCTTATGTAAGACCTTATAAAGTTAAACATCTAATTCGAACATCTACTGAAAAAAAAACCCTGAAACGAAAAGAGGTTTCTTTTTATTCATAGGCACTAAAAATTTCTGGATATTTTGCATCTCTACTCTGAGTTACGCCGACAATCTGCTATTGCTCAACAAAAAAGCTATAATGAATAACACATCTCTTGCCACGCTGAGTTCAAATAGTCGCCGCTCGTCCGTTTACAGCAGGACTATAAAAACCAATCCACTTCATAATAGGAAGCACCTCGGGCCTCATACAATGATAGTGAATGGGTTTTGAACGAGCAAAGTCTCATTTCCGCTTAGGTGATGCTTTAAATGCCGCGTGAGTTCTTCACCGAAGTGCTTTTTTTTTTTGCTTGGAGATATGAGAACTGAGACCATGTACATAGCAGAGAGCGGCAAAATTTAACCAGAAATGCACACGATTAAGTAAAAACTCGCCCGGCGCTTTAATAGCTGAACTTAAAATAGCGGCCAGTAGTATCAGTTTACAGACATGAATTAAAGCATTGTCGTGGAATCGCCATATGAAAATAAAACTCTTTTGAGGGCAATCACTCTTTGTTATGAGAGCAATAGTAGTATATTTCCGACATGCTTTAGTTACTACGTACTAAATGGAGCTAACAAGTCTCACCATAGGTCTAGAAAACGTCCATCTACTTTGCATTTCCTATACTTCTTTTTCTTGTTTAGGCTCTTGTGTTTTCTGGGGTGTCATATTCCCACATCCAATTCCGAAGAGTAACAAAAGACTTCGTAGCGCGCATCTTAGTCTCAAAAGTACGCTGAATATAGTGACGACGTTTATTGTATAATTTACATAGAAATAGATTGGCCTAAGAATACTATCCCTGCCGGTCTTTGATTATCATAAGTCCTAGGCACAAACCCAAGGCTTCATAAATTTGATGTCCGCCATGAGGACTTAAGGATTACTGCATAAATTCAGGCACATACATCGCAGATCTATTCTGAGCCTTAGACTGTGCGCATCCGGTGTAAGATCTCGATACGTGAGCCTATGCTTAGTGCTAACGACCGGTGCCAGCCAGCGTGCTTAAGAAGTAGTGACATCAACTAGTAGAAATCTTTACCTCTAAACCCATTGTAGCCATATCAGAAGCGGCGTTATAGCAGCACTGCAGCGAACACGTACTTTCTATTTATAAAGTAAGCAGAACTAAATACTTTGTACACTTACGAACCCTTTTTCACAATTAAGTCTTGTTTATTTGCCTCTAAACGCTAACTCTGCTAATGCTTGTTGGTCATATAAGGTCAAAAAATTGGCTAAGCGAGTGCATACAATCTGACTTCAAGCCTTCTTCGGCTGGGTAAACCGGGGGGAACATTCATCATAAAACTGAACTGCACAGAGACATAAATGCCAGTACCAAACAGCAAAGCAAAGCAGCGTTTAACGGAACATGTGAGGTGAAACTCCCTGTTGCCAAATGTGCGAAAAATATTAGAGCTTTGATTACAAAGGCTGCAGATAAGCTCGGGACTGCCTGACTTGAATGTGTTCTGGTTAAAGTGAACCGCCGTACGTGCAGAGCTTCCTGCTATTCCTTCAGCTCTCTGTTTTTCTTATTCGTGTGTAATTGTGTCAGGGCACGTGGGGGCCATGCATTCATGTTTACAGGTTCAGCCATTTCCTCTAATAGAGCATTCATCAAACGTGCCCTTAGCAACTTCTCCAGAGGTAAAGGCATGCTTTTCTTTTGTATTTTCAAAACAGCGCTATAAGCTTTCATTAAGGCATCTGCACTCTATCATGATGTCGACATTTCTAGCTTCCTCTTCGCAGACAGGAAGAGTTTGTAGATTTAAGAGAAATCGTTTACTTCAGCTGAAGATTTCAACACGTGAGCGCGAAAATACCTAACTATAAAATCTAATTGAAAGGAGCTGAGAGCCGCACCTTTTCGGTATAGTCTTTAATATTTTGAATAATGGTAAGCGTCTCTTTTAGGTGTTTGCGAACAATTTGCAAAAGGGAAAATGGAATCTACTTAACACAACGAGCTGCTCATATTAATGGTATTGGTCTTGCTCCGTTTCCGTCGCACACTGTTGTCTACGCAAACATATTATTACACAGCATCGATTAGCGTTCATCTACGTGTACGAGAAAGTGCTGCTTTTTTATTTTCTGTGACTAAAATGCCTCAAACAACTATGACTATTTAAATAGACATTAAAAAAATGGCGCTTTCTTAAAAAGCATGCTTCAGTACACGTTGAATTCAAAATAAGCTGTTTTTGTAAGCCTGCAATAAACTGGATTTAATTTCTGCATTCTGAAAAATGCACTATTTTCGAACCCTTGTCGAAGTATAACAAATCTATTGTTGCCTTTCCCAAAACATCAATTTATTCACTACTTATGATAGCGGTTTCAGAGCGCAGCTCTTTGGCGCCCGTTCCTGTGTTTTGCGGCGTCGCCATCGGCGTTGTCCCTCGTAACCAGGTTCTGCACTGCGCATGCGCGCGCCGCTGCGAGGGGCTGACCGAGTGGAGTAGGAAAGCGTCTGCCGGCATCGCATGCTCCCGGCATAAAGTGGATTCTGCTTAGAACGCAGGTAAACTTTGATGCGTTCTGGTTGTGTTCGATGCGACGCTTGGTAGCTTACACCGCCCGAGTCCGGGCGCATAGCCGCCGTCGCTTTCCACTGCGAACCGCTTGCCTAAATAAATAGTATATACTCTGCCATTTCCTTTTAAGCCATGAGCGAGGCAACCGGTCGACGTCTTTCGTAATTCCGCTGCGTGCACATTTACTCCGCCTTGTGTCACCAACACCGTCGCATTTGTAGCGTAGGCCACATATGCGTTTAGATCAAAAACTGTTTGTTAGTGGAGTGTTTCTTGAGGACGGTTATGGGTTCAAAGCAAAAAGTTATCTGTAATTGTACGTACACATCTTGCTCGAATTTTTTCTCCAAATTTATCGAAAAGCTGAAAAAGCTTATGAGCTGCGCTCAAATTTCGCAGTAGGAAGTAGAGTAATCATCGGCAAGTTTTAGTGAAGTTATTCATTGGATATATAAATTTCGATACTAACATCTACACTATTTTGAACTTGCTGAGAAATAAAAAGCTGGAAAGTTAGTCAAACGTTGGTTTCTTGCATGGAACGTACTGAATTTTCCGGAGTTGTTTTTGCGCCCCGTTACTTTAGTGCTGTAAAAAGAATAGATTTAATAGCACTCCTTGACCACGTAATTTCTAAACTTTGGCTTCATTAGTCCAGGATAAGCTAAATTAGTCACCTTCGCGCATAACAAAAAGGGAGACCTACTTCTCAACATTGCGTGCTTTAGACCACTCTTTTATCACACACGATTTCCATCAATTGTCTGCGCACAAGGAGAAACTTGTTTCGAAATTTTACGAGAGCCAATTTATATTCAGCGTTTTTACTGTCTATCCCGTTCATCTCCGAGGCGTTGCAAAATCGGAAAGTAAGAAAGATTTCATGAGCCGGCGTAAACTGTGATTGAAATGATAAGAAAACGAGGGGGAAGATGGTTAGTGAGACAAAAAACGAAGATAATAATGGCAAACTAGAAATCAGTGCCTAGATTAACGGGACTTCAATTTTCAGGCAACGGCTCGACCCAGTTCAATATTGCTTTTCTAAAGTTTTTAAATAAACATATATCAAGCGAGCAAAACCAGGAGACTGAAACCCCTCAGTTTTCAGTCGAGATGAGGAAGTTCAAAAGTATCTAAACATTAAGCACTCAATATCTACACGTATATTATACGCGGGTGAATGAATTTCTCATCTCACAACCCCCCGGAGCTTATGTTGCGTTTTAGGCTGATCATTCGAGAAAGGCAGCTACGCTCAAAGTGTTTAGTAATCATGGCGTGATTATATGGACAGGTGAAGTGCTGAAAATAAAACATGTCGAAAGGAAGTATTAAATATCGAGACAGGAAGAAATACCGCACTTTATACGAACCTGCATTAGCGAACTTTGAGCACTTGGCGTTGCCTACTGATAAGAAAACAATTTGTTTTTAAAATTAGGAGCCCTACATTGGCAAATCTGGTGGTTTAAAAAATATTCTCTTGACACACAAATGCTTAATTCTATTTTTTTTTTTCATTTCCTGCGTATTAAACTTTTTTTGATGAAATGAACATAGCTTTCCTTCGATGAAGGTTTACTGTTTTCAAAAATATTGATAACCGTTCGAAGCAATGAACATAATTTTATATTGTTAGCAGAAAAAAAACGTAGATAATTTTTTTCAATATATTTAGGAAGTACGCCTGTAATAATTCAGTTATCAGCAGATATTTGTAAAAGCTCGAACAGAATCCTAGCAGGTACTTCTTTTGACCATCTTTCAAGCCATATTTATGTAAAACATTCGGCCAGCAAATGATTCTCTAAATGGCTAGTTGTGTCAAAAATTGAAACTGTCGAAGCTTGGCATGCTTTTGCTACAAGACATTTGTAATGTTGTTGACCAAGCCCTCTAGTACACAGGCTCTGTGGTTTATGTTTTGGTTTGCCAAGTTATGAATAAAAGAAGTGTGCCTAAACATCGCTTAACTCAATCAAAAAACGATAATTACAGGACTTCAATTAAGCCTGCTTAAGAGCGGAAATGACGAAAACACTTTGCATGAGTGTTTTCACTAACTGCGTAGTCATTTTCATCCTTACTATCATCATCACGATGGCTACTATCATCCCTATGCCCTAAATGCGCCGCCATTTTCATCGCTGATATCATAAACAATATTCTCACTGACTGTATTGACGTTGTCGCTACTATTACCCTCACGCTAGAAAAAGAGAATTACGATAGGATAGTGGTTACGAGCAGTATTGCCAAGTTAGCGCTTTACCGCTAAATGTGGATGGTTTTGGCATTGCAGGCAAAACTGTTATATTTAAGGGACAGGGATTTTTGGCGGTTTTTGGTATTGATGGCGTTTTTTCTTGAGGGGGGGGGGGATTAAGGTGTCTTATAACATTTGTTAAGTTAGTCCAAGTTCTTTAGAATATAGTCAACATTGAAGAGAGCATCGCTGTGAGCGCATGACATCCCCCGGATGTCAAGGCGGTGGGTATTGGAAAACACCCAATGCGCCTTAATGTGACTTAGGCTGAAATTTTTAATACTGTCACAGAGTCAGCGGCTGCCAGCGGATTGGGGTTCAGCAGTCAGTGGCCCGTCAAGTATGTGCAAAATGTAAGAAACGATACCTCCAGGACTCTAATTTTCTAGGCTGAATACTAGAAGCTCCAATCGCAAATAAGCGTTCTTGTTTAATTCATGACGACTACGAGAAAAAACCGCTGCCACTCAGTTGTACAGAAAGAAGCCAATATTGCCAGCTGGAACAGCGGTGAGACCGTAGCTACATTCTGAGACGAAGTGAACGTGTACAGCGATGCCTACGAAAACATCGATTCCAGCTGCCGTAGTTTTCTCTCTATACGCTGATGCTGCTCTAGTGGAATACAGTGGTAGCACGTATGTTGAGTCAACTAACCTTTATGAAGCGAAAACAGGGAACAACATGTGAATAGTAATGTAGAATGTATTTTGAATAATTGAGCCGGACTGCGAAGACAGAAAAAATGCTGCTGAAGCTATCTACTGCTTGTAGCCGTAATCGCAAAGATCGGCACGCGCTGGCAGCAGTACGGGCGAAAAAAGTTGCCCGCAGAATGCTAGGCATGCCACGATGAAGCAGACAAAGTCTTCGTGCGTGTGAAAGCGCATGTAGTCAGACGTTTTCGGTCAGAAAGTAATTTTGCAACTTTAATTTAAATCTAAGTAGGAAGTCGGGATATTCCTGAAATAAAAGCATTGGTAATCGAAGTTTGGAGCGAAAAGAAAAATTGCTTTTTAATATATTTTTAATAACAGTTTTATGGCTCGTCCAGAAATTAACAATATAAAATGCGCGAAACGTAGATTTGTAGCGCGAATGTTGCATGTAGCAGTATTTTAGGGGGTTTTCGGCCTGCCTGTTGCCGGTTTTCGATTTTGACATTGCAACCTAGCTTGTTGATTCGGCTCTCGGTGGAGTTGAAATTCTTTTCTTAACAGTCAGTTAGTGCGACCTTTTCCTGCGACATCTCCTGCAAACATCTCCGCAGCACTTGAGCCCAGAAAGTCATTAGCCTTAAATAAGAGAGAGCTTCCATTGTCCAGTGCATTAACTATTAAGCCGGATCAGAGTACGTCATCACAGCCTCTGCGCTCCTGGTGGTCATTGAGGAAGGCAGTCAATGCTATGTTGCAGCTACTCTTTCTTCACTTCCGCACGCAGAACAGCCCCGCGTTATATATATATATATATATATATATATATATATATATATATATATATATATATATATATATATATATATATATATATATATATATATATATATATATATATATATATATATATTTGTCAAATGGAGAACATGTACCTTTCGCGTGTATTTTACAGTGTCAAATTCATTTCGTGATGGTAATTGTGTTGTTTTTTGGGCGAAGCTACTGCGCTCTCCCGATGGTCTGCCTTTACCGGCAGACCATCGGGAGAGCGCAGTAGCTGTGCGTGTCATCCAGGTGGTATTTGATCACGAAGGATATAAAGTAAATGAATGTCCAATTTGTCACTATGTTGGACATTACGGATGTAGATTGAGTAGTCATGAGGCGAAGTCATTTGTGTGCTATACAGCTGCATTTTCATCCAAAAGAATGCAGTCGGGTGAAATCGACCATCCAGTCAGCCCAAAAACAGAAACGTTAAAAAATTGTGACCTGCTAACCGTCTGCTCGTAACGCCTTAAGCTGGAAGGAAAGATGTTACTGTGTTGATGTGTTTCTTATTCCAAGCCCCATAACTACATTATAACGTACAAGAACTGGAAACTTTGATGTTTGGAGGTGCACCATACCTGCTACGGAGATACGATCCCGTGCCGTGCTCGGCGTACGAAGTGCGTTGGGCACTGGTTCAGAGGTGCCCCACATATGATCATCCATGAGGTAGGGAGCCTAGGACCATCATGATAACATTACTGCAATCTTTATCATAGTAGCTGTAGATTTAAAGCGTAACAGATTAAAATTATATTAGTTTCGATCACGCACGTGCTCCTGTGTACAGCGAGTAGCGATATGCGACAACTGAAGTAACACACCTAGTTCAGGCTAGTTACTTCTCTTCTCTCCTCTGTGACTGACGCTTCCTTAGGCGATCGCGCTTAGTGTCCTCTTCTGTGCGAGCTTTGTCGCCTGTGGCCTCAGAAGGCGATAGCATTTTAGGTAGACCGTAGTATTCATGGAACGTTCCTCCGATGACGACGCAATTATGTGATGTCATAGCCTCTTGTCAACAATGGTTGCAGTTGACTTTTGTCTTCAACATGTCGTTATAGAGTGTAGTAAATTAAAGACACATTTACAGATAGTATTTCTTCACATGACGTTGTTTTGAAGTAACACTTACTGCAATATACGAGAACTCCTAAATGAGGTAACTAGGCTACCTCAGGAGGTACATCTGCCTTGTTGACGGAAGTCTGACGGTCAACAGAACCTGTAATTGTAGCCGGTAAATGCATTTCTGCATTAAGAAGAGAAATCTCGAGCCTCTAGCGTTCTAAGACGAAAAACGTAGCCGGCTTATATTGGCAACGAAGCCTAGTTGCGTACACGGTGGCAAGGGGAGAAAACTTTCGCAGAACAAAATAGCCTGACGTATTCACAGCGGTCAGCGAACCAATTTTTTACCACAGACTAATGCAGCTAATACCGCCCAATTCACTCTAATTTCTCTCTTAATGCTTTTTTAATTGAGGTCATTTCTACCTCATGCTTCAACATTCCGAGCAGTCAAACGGCACTAACTACCAAGTGGCATACATAACTTGAATGGTCATTGCACGCGCTTTCTTGCAAACCTTCGTTGAACATGAACTATTGATATGCAGTCTAGAAAATGAACCACGAATGTCGGCTGCATGGAGTGAAGGGGCCAGAAGAAAAAGACCCCAAAACTCGATTATCGCGCATGGCTTTGCTCCCCCGTTGTTCTTTATGGATAACTAATTCTCATTCCCAAACTAAATTTCGCCGATATAGCAATGTTTCGCACATTCAATTTTGTTGTTTTAATAACTAGCCAGCTCTCTATTTCGATAAGCGGAAACATCATGACAAACCTGTCGTTTTTAATAACTACAAATAGGTGAGATTATTACTTTGCCTTATTATTCCGTTGGATACTTTTTGAAAAATACCTTTATACATTTTGATAATTGGTATTCATTCTGAGAAGCCTTCTTGCTGCACACGTCGCCTTTAGACAGAGGCACGGGCGTGAAAGAGAACCGAACGTTTTCAATCTATGCTCAGTGCATCGGATTCCTTCAGAATCTAGCCCTAAGCAAGGGTCAGGGTGTTGCCAGTTGCAGCTGCAAATACAAGCGTTGCGCTCGAAATATGGGCCTAGCAGGTGAAGAGAAAAGTGGGACATATAAAACCTAACCGCTGTCTGATTAACACGGGTACGAAGAAGGATGAATGGTTTGGAAATAAACAACTTCGTTGCTTTCCATGGTGTTGTTTGTGTTTCCGCTGTCAGTATATTTTATTTTATTGTCTGCAGTTCCTGAGAAATTTTTCGAAAATGTTTCTTGCGAATAGTGTGATTTCCAAGCATCTTTCCAGAAAATTTAAAAATAGCAAACGTAAAAAAAGGTATTTATTACACTGCCAGCTGAGATACCATAATACATTAATACAGTCAATATTGACCTAGATGCTAATATTGTTTCTTCAATTGTTCCTAACTTTTCCCAATAATCTTAAATATTAGCTCAAGCAGGGAACCTCCTCACCATGAAATCTTTCATGAAACACACAATTTTCAAAATGCACGGTTATGAAGGAGTTTATAACTGAAAATGAATTATCTCCACCGTTTTTGTTCTGGTTGGAAGGTCTTCTTCGCCATCACAAGATAGCTTTATCTTGATCATGCGCAGATAGTTGAACGACAGCATTGGAGCGAGGTCTAGAGGAGTTTACAGAGCTCTATCTATTCTATTCAGGAAGCACTGATCTGTCTACAATACTTATGCATACGACAATTCCCTCTACGCTTTCTCGCTGCGATGAAGAAGGCAACCAGGAAAAAGACGACACATTGTACGTCGGGATCTGTGCTTTGTTCCTTTCTAAACTTGCTTGTTCCTTTCCTTTTTAGCGCCATCTCCAGCACCCACAAGCAACACGAACCAACGACCAAATACCTACTATTGTGCTTAACGGCACAGCTCCTAAAATAGAGGAGCACAATGTCGATGTCTAAAGATCCCTCATTCTAGCGATAGAAGAGCATACCAAGCAAGCGCTTTCGCCATACCTCGCCTCAATAATGTATTTCCTGAGAGGAATATAAACCCAAAACATCTCTAATAATATGCCGTTTTTTTTTTTTGTCGCATAAAAGTGCAGCAAAGAAGCAATCGAAAAGCACCGACACTCAGCACACTCTATGTCACTCTTTTTAGGCATAAAGTGTTTTCAGCTTTTGTTTTCGGTGACCTTCACGTGACGGGGAACCAAAAGCGGGATCCAACACCAGGTACGAGTTCTCGTCAGCCAGGCATCCATTAGCCGTCATCCAGCATCGCTTAGCCGTCATCCGGGACCGGATTGGCGCCTTTGTCACGGCACTGATTTCTCTTCATCCGGGAACCGAAACGTGAATATCCGGGCTCCGATCGAAATTTATCGAGACGAGTTCTGAGTTGTCTAAGATATCCATGCCCTTCACAAGGATAGCGTTACGGTGCCACACACTCATGCACGCATAACATTGCCCGACGCCAGCGGTCGGGGTGGCAGAAGTTCGAAGCACGTGCAGGTATTTGGAATCTAACACTTCTTGTGCTTCGGCATCAGCTCTTAGGAATCTTCCCTTACTGGCGGCAAGCACTCGAACACGCTGTTTCTCCTACGTTCTTCTCTGGCGCGCGTCCCGTTGTGGTCGCGAAATATTCTGCATTGTTCTGTATTTATATACAATCATTATCACAGCTACTCGAAGCGAGCAACGAAGCCGGATGAAAGGAGATATAGGAAGCGCCTTGCAAAAGGCGACCACTTAGAGTTATACGCCACAGCGAAAGACTGAAAGCCCCTGTCGGCTACGTGCTATGCCTGTTACCATTTCATGCATGCAACTATTCTGGATTACTAAAGACCGTATTTTTCATACGTATTAATGGTCCGTGCTTGTACTTCACTGTGCTTGATTTTTACAGCGTTAAGGTACGAGCGCGTTGCATACTTTCTCGCTATGTCAATTTGATCACCATGGAGATTCCACGTTAATATGCCTTCGCATCCAAATGCCGGCTTAAATTGGAACAAAAGTGGGAATTGTAAAATATTGCCTCGACTGTGGACTATGAAATATTCAATCGCTGCAGTAATGAAACATGAAACAAAAATTGAAGGAACATTTCAGTTCACCAAAAGTGTTTATTTAAAATAGTGTACGAGATCTCGCATGTATCAATCGCTCACGGAAGTGATAGGTAGCTGGCAAGCTTAAGTAACTGAAGCCTTGATTCATTTCAAGAAGCAGGCTGTCGTTGCCTCGTTGCGGCCATTGCGTCTTCCTGTTAGTTAAAAAAAGCACTCACTATTGCAGTCGCTTCACCTTGGAACTTTAAAAGCAGCTGAGGCTTCTTTCAGCGTCTGAAAGGCTTGCTTGTTAGGAGAGACGTCAACTTGAAATTGCCGGTTCCCAGCTTTGCCTTATGTTTTCAACCCTTATTCCGGTTGGACCATCTCCCGCGCTTCTTTGTGTTTTTTCATACCGAGCCAAACACTTTAGACCGGAAATAACCCGGAACATCCATCAGGGCCTTTTACGATTACACAGACTAAAGCGGAAGGAAGTGTCACTCCTTTTCCGCTAAAATAAACGAGCTGGGCAAAGTTTGATTCGTCAGTTTCGCCTTTCCGTTTGACTTCCTCCGCAGAAAACCCGTTGTATAAGTTTGGAGACCTGCCGTAACTTACACAGGTGGCGTCTTTATTGTTTTTTTTTTTTTTTGTTTCAGGTAGCTTGCAGTTAATAAGTCAAGAGCACATAATTCACAAAAAAGTCACTATTTTTCTTTTCGCGGGTAAGCAGAGAACAACAACAAGGGCGTAACGTGTACTTCGACTGCTTGCCTGTGGCAAACAAACAAGTGATGGAAATATGCGTTTTACTGAAACAAACAGCGCTAATATAAATTCTTCAGCCAATTTTTAATGTCTTCCACTGTAGAAGGTATTCAATGTTTCTGTACACGTCCCAAATATGCTGAAAATGTTGAAGAAAACATGAGTGCATTAGCATGTGGAAATATTTTGCTTTCGAGCGTGATGATTTAAGCCGGATTTCAAATTATTCGGTAGTGAACTGCACCTTGAGTCCTGTAGGTTATTGATGCTGTGAGTGGCAAGCGGAAGGGGATAATCGGTTTGGAAAACATTCTTTAAAAGCGACGTCACAGTATTGCGCGGAAGCTTTGGTGCAGAAGTGGCACAAAAAAAAAAAACGCGAACATTGTATCTTCGCGGCCGCTACGTTTCAATGTTTTTATTATGATACATTTTTATTGTAATAAAATATATTTCATCGAGCGTTGCCTCTGCTCTTTGCAATACAACCATCCTTCGCAATATCATACATTATAAAGTTAGAGCGCAAAACAACAACCACGAGACAGGGTAACGACAAACAGCATGAGCGCTTGTGTTGTGTTTCGTTACTCTGTCTCTGTGGTTGCCTTTTGCGCTCTAACTTTAGAATGTAAAATATGCATCAACTGGTCCAGAAAGAGGTTTTCATGACGAAATATTATTGAGGCCTAACAGGGCCGAAAGCCTTCATAGGCTCAGAAGCAGCTCACATTGGAGCGATTGCACTGAAACTGACAAAAAACAAATGCATCTTTCTATCTGATTGAACACCATACGGTGTGTCCGCCAAACATTCAACCTTTAATGACTTGCATTCCTCAGAAATGGCCCTGCCGCGTCGAACAGAAGTATCAAGTCTTCCGACAGGCACAAGAGTACTCCGGATTGTTGTTCTTAATTGAATACTGGTTAACATCAGTGACTTTGTCCTTACATGTTTCCGTTCAGAAACGCTGTTACTCTTAAGAGCTGATTATTTTCGTTCGTAAATGCGCGTCGTGAAACGGACTCCTTGTGCTTCTTTGGGCACGCCTTATGGCTTGAATACATGGAGCGTTTTTGCCTCGTCAAGCCGGCGTTTTATGCCCGGCGGCGTACACTCGACGCCCGGCGTCGGAGAAAACGCGCGCTGCGACCGATCTGGCCTTGCGAGATATTTGACGCGCTGGCGCTCGCGGCGTCCTCTCGAACCGGAAGCTACTGCGGACGCGAGCCAATAGGAGCACGGAAAGCTGGCATTTCCGGTTCGAGCAGCCGCTGTCAACATGACCGCGATGGCTGGTGAGGCGTGGGGCTGTTTGGCTACAGTAATGTGATTATCGTGAAAATAAACGCTTAATCAAGCCCGGTAGGCCGCTTTTTGGTGAGTATACGACCTGCTCTCGGATCGTAATGTATTTGTTTTCTCCTTGAAGCGAAATGTGTAAAAAGAAAAAAAAAAACGTGCCGCTGGTATTCGAGCGGGCATTCCGAGGTATCTTCATTCATTCGATCGAGCCAAATCCTTGCGCGGCCTGTGTACGCTTTCTACTTTTAGCACAGTAGCGTTGGACTGAGCCTTTCGCGATTTGAACACAAGGGACCACGTTGATTCTCCCACGTACCTCACTCTGCGGTTATTTCCGCGCAGCACCTCTGGTCATTTAGGCAGCAGTGGTTGCAGACTTATACAGCCACTAACTTGCTTCACCCGCTTCATTCAGGTTGGCGTACTACTATTTTGATTACTAGATTAAGATTTCCTCTGCTGCTGCCGCTGCTACCTTAACTGACTTGAAGTGTAAATCACGCCGTCTTATGCCGAACTTGCTAAGGAAATTCAGTCACTTCGTGATGAAAGGGCTACAATGAAGGCCGCCAAAGCAACATTGAGGGACCTGTATGAAACGGTAAAGAAAGACAACGAAGCGCTCACCGAACAAAACAAAGCACTGAAAGAAGAAGACGAACAGCTAACGCAGCGCATGTCTGATCTTGAGCAATACTCACGCCTGAACAACATTGAGGCGAAAGGCGTTCCAACGACGCAAGGTGAAAACTGTGTGACGATTGTTCAGGCGATTGGTGGCAAAATTGGCTGTCCGGTCAACACGTCCGACCTTGATACTGCGCACCGTGTCCCCGCGAAAACAGATACCAACATTATTGCGCGATTGTTGTCAGGAGACAAGAAAATCAAGTTCTATGCTAAAGCTAGGAAGGCTAGGTTGTGCACATATATTATATTGAGGCATGAAAAGGAAATTAAAATCAGTTGATATCGGGTTTCCATGGAGCACTGAGCAGCCAGTATATGTACATGACCACCTTACACCTGAACGAAACCGTCTTTTTGGCCGCGCACGCGAACTCAAGAAGGAAAAAAAAAACAGTGGAAGTACTTGTGGATTGATAACTGCACAATCAAGGCTAGGAAGGCTGATAAGAGCACAGTCTATCGCATCTCGCGTGTCGAAAATTTTGCAATCTTTGCATAGGCGCTCTCAGTAACTTTGCCATCTGTAAATTTGCATTCATATGAGCACTTACTCGTACAAGCAGACGAAAGCTCCACTCAACGATGAAGAATCTTCATTATCATTACTGCACCTTAACATCCGTAGCATACGCAAACATGACGATGGCCTTGTAACATTACTTACTTTTCTAGATCACTCCTTTTCTTTTATCTGTCTACCTGAGACGTGGTTATCTCAAAATGATAGAAACTTATATGGGCTTACAAACTACGCCTAGGAATACTGTAATCGTGACACTTGTCGTGGCGGTGGATCTGCCATATTCATCAGATATGACTTGACTTATACCCGTCGGCACGATATCTCATTTAGCGAGCTTCAGTGCGAATCCAGTTGGCTTGAATTTCATCAAAGTGTGCGGCTCCTGAACAGCCGCAATACAGTAGCTGGCTGCATTTATCGTTCACCGTCATCTTCTTACACCGAGTTGAGTTTTGTACTCAGTTAGAAGCAATCTTTAATATCTTGAAAACAAAACAAAAACATAATAATATGTGGTGACATAAATATTAATATTCTTGACCTTAGCAGTTCATTCTGTTCTGAATATGTGCAATGTATGCTGAATTTTTGCAATTCTTCTCTAATTCTTTCTCCTACTCGTTCTGATTTTATCGGTTCGAATACATTAATTGATCACATGTTGACTGATACGGACGCTGATTGCATAGCAGGAGTAATAGAGTATACATATATACATCACAACCCCATTTTTTATCTCTGGAGTTGAAAAAGAAGGCCGTGAATAATCATACTAAAGCATCATTTAACTACAAATAATTTACCGGTTTAATTCGTAGAATAGATTGGAGCTCTGAGATTGAGGAGGAATGCACAAATAAGGCGTTTGAGCAGTTTTCGACAAAAATTGCCACCTACATTGATCAATGCACCAAACATATCCTTACCATGCGGTGGTTTCGAACACCACAAAATCCATAGATTACCATTGCACTGGTCCGTTCTATTAAAAAGAAAAAATAATTTGCGCAGAAAGCTGAAAACACAGCCTTTTAATACTGCTTTGAGATGTATACTGCGAAAATATTCTAACGTGCTTTCCCCCGTGCTGGAACTTGCAAACTACTTACAAGAGCGCATTTTAAAAAAATGAAAACGACTGTAGGCGCAACAGGCAACTTATTAAACAATTTATCAACAATGAAAATCGCGAAGCATGCATAACAAAAATAACATGTGAAAGCACCACCTATAATAATACCAGCGAAATTGCCAATGCTTTTAACCAGCACTTCAGCTTTGCTCAGAGTTCACAGGCCGTAACGACTTTACCCTCCTTGACACGTTACTCCCACACGTTTTACTTGCGTCCTACATCTGCAGAAGAAGTCCACCAACTCATTAAATCAATCATAAAACCAGTGCAGGATTAGACTCTATTCATCCCTCTAAAGTTAAGCTTATCTCTGGAGACATATGCGCAATTCTTGCAATTTAATAAACAAGGTATTTAAAGCAGGTGTTTTTTCAGACTGCCTTAAGGTTGGTAAAATAATCCCCATTTTCAAGAGAGGCGATCGAACTTGTATCAACAATCACCGTCCCATTTGCATCCCTTCTTTTTTCTGCAAAGTCATCGAGAAGCTTCTTTACACGTACGGCTAATGAATTACCTAAGTACATTTAAACTTTTAGCCTCTCAACAATTTGGATTCCGACTAGGCTATTCTACCGAATTAGCACTCATAAATTTTATTGAAAGTGTGAAGCGAACCATTGACAACGATTTAATCGTTGGAGTGATTTTTCATTGATCTAACAAAAGCTTTCGACTGAATTAACCATCACATTCATGATTCTAAACTAGAATCATTTGGAATCACCGGCCCACCCCTCGAGTTTATACGCAGTTATTTAAGCAATCGATCTCACGTAGTTCTTGTAAATAATACTTTATCTACCATTCAGGCTGTAAACAAAGTTGTTCCGCAAAGATCGATACTTAGCCTTCTGCCCTTTTTAATGTTCATAATAATCTGCCCGTTGCACTAAATCATACAAATTGCATGTTATATGCGGACGATACAACCATTTATGCTTCTCACAGTTCCACCGCCACACTTCCACATATGCTTAACACAGACCTTAATAACATTACCACGTGGTGCAAAAATAGCAAGTTACAAATAAGTCCCCAAAAAAGAACTTTCGTGCTATTTCACGCTCCTTTCGCTTTTATAAATTTTCTTCCTAGAATAACGATTGATAACCATGCGCTGCCTATCTCATAAACTTCCAAGATTCTGGGCGTAATTCTCGACAAGCACTTAGTTTCATCGCCATGTTCAATCGCCCATGCGTAAAGCTTGTTTCGGCATTCACATCATAATAAAAACCCATGAATATTTTCAACCTCACATAATATGTTCGTTATATTATGTCTACATCCATAGTCACCTTAACTACTGTTTATCTTGCTGGGGAAATACATATTACACGCATATTGAAAGGCTTCAACGCCTCCAGAATCAAGCCATCAGGCTCATGTCATTCAGTTCATTCCAATCAAACTCTCTGCCACTGTGCCACAGTATGAACATACTTCCACTTCAACATTTATTCCGTCTAAAATTTTCCATGATTATGTATAAACTAATAAATCATCATGCTCATATTGATGGCATTACCAACCAGCTTGTAAATACTAACCCTACCAGGTTTAAACAGCGCAATAATCTTCTTTTGCCAAAAGTCAGGACTAATTGCGGAAAATTTGCTACCTTGTTTGCCGGCATGTCCTAATAGAATTCTTTACCTCCAGAAACTAACGCGTCGCATATTGTTCACTATTCCATTTCCGCATGAAACAACATTTAATAAACATGTGACATAGTTATTTTCTTCAACCGTTATAGTTCACTTTTGAATATGCTATTTTGTCTGTTCTATGCACTGAAGTTGATGATCTGTATATTTATCTTATTTTTCTCATTGGTGTAAATTCTAGACGTTGTTTTGTAGGTTGTACTTTAATACTAATTACTTGTTACACTGCTTCCCATTTTTTTTTTTTTTCACATTTCTACCTCACTTGCTTTGTTCTGGGAGGTCCCCCTAACAGTCTTGTACTATGGGACCTCCTTCTGTACAACTATTACTGTATCCAATTTTTGTATGTTTGTATGAAATAAACATGAAACTTGAAACCTGATGTATTTGATTTCGCATCAAGTCATCCTCGGCAGCGCTCGCGCCGCTTGTCTTTCCATGTATCTCGAGCTGGGCGTCGCGTCGGCGCAGCAGTTTTCGACGCGCGAAAGTGGTGGAAAAAAACGCCGCATGTATTCCGGCCTTTACAGTCTTTGATAAACATTGTGACATGAATGACGGCAAGGAGTAGAAGTTCTTGTTATAAATATTATTTACCTGTAAAACATGGTATATAATCGGCGAACATTTTTTAAATGACAACGATTTACTGAATAAAAGTTTTCAATCTTCCCCCTGTGAAGCAAACGAGAGAATACAGAATGTATTACAGGTCAATGTAACTGAGGTTTTAAAAGGCACGGTGAGCCCTAGCCCCAATGAAAGCAAAGGTTGTCCAGATTCACCCATCCTTATCGGCAGTAAATTTTGATGACCACGGTTAATTAATTAGTAAAATTTTATCAGCCGACTTTTCATTTTTGCCTTGTAGAAAAAGGTAGAAATCAAGTTTCAGACAGTCTCAGAAATGGCTAGCTAGATTGTTTTCATCCCGCTACGATAGGGTTTCCGTGAATCTGTTTATTCGACTTCAAGAAATGCGTTCACGTAATCAGCGGCTTGTCTAAAACGTTTTCCAAGTGCACACAAAGCTTTATCGAAGAGAGCACTGAAGAAAGACGCACATGTTTGTCTAGGACAAGTCTGGGAACATTAAAGGGCCGCCACCGGGATCATGAAGTATTTATTGAAGCAGGTATTTTTTTGGGCGGTAAAAAAAAAAAAATATTTGCGCCAATTTTTGATAAAAACAACGTAGCTAGTCGTTTTTAAAGATTTACAACTTTTACATCGACACATCATTGCGCAAGCGAATATCAAAAGTTAGCTAATTATTATTCAGTAGTTACCTTTCGAGAACAAAAAAAAAACTGCAGCCAAGTTATTTCTACATAGTCACTCTCGCGCAGCGAGTGCGCGTCGTTTGCAATCAATGCAGCTTAAAATAATTAATATTGTGGGTACTGCTAGGCTAAGCGAAAACGAAAAACAGGTTTCCGACTAAGCTTTAATTGCCTGTTATGACTGCACTGTCGTATATTAACCGCACATTCAGGCCTTCACCAACAAGAAAATGGTAAGCGAAAAAAAGCATAAAACGCATATTCGGCACCAACGGAATTAAAGCAGTCTGAGCATTACTTGGAGGGGAGCGAGAGAAAAGAGTAGAAGAGAGGGCCGAGGGCCGGCGCGCCACAGAAAGATGGGGGTAACAGCTGCAAAGCGTCCCGACTTGTAACAACGAGTGGCGACGACACACACTGCCCGTTCGCGACTAAGCGTTTCATCACGCCTCTATCAGCCGCCGAAGCCGGACTCACTGCTCCGAAAACATTTCATTCTCGGTGCAGCAGAACCACTGAGTCAAAGGTCTGCAAGTCTCATTCTAGCCGTGTAGAGTGGCATCCTCAGCACAGTAAGATAAAAGTGAAAGAGAAATATCAACCGACAGGAATTCGTCGAGAGAATCACTTTGCTCTAAGCTTGCTTGAAATAAGAACCAAAAGATGGCGAATGAAAAAATCGTATTGTATAGCAAAGTCTGGGACCATGCGATATCCGCGTCTGTGCAATAGTTCACAAACACCGAAGACCGCTGGGATCGCGTCTGACACACTTATCTCAGCAGATTACGGAAGGAGGAAGGACCAGGGTCGCCGGCACCTATTTTATTACTGGGCGCCAAGAATTTATGGTGCCTTGTGATTTAGAGAGTGCGCTATACTGTTGCGTTTATTATAGTCATTTACGCCTTACGAGCCACCAAGAAGTCGGGACGTCGCAACCGCCACGTCTGTAGCCGTTAGCGAACGATGAACCTTTGACATTACAGAGGAATGTGGAAACCTTCCTGGCGTGCGGAAGTTTTTGGGCGTAGGCCTCTGTCTTGTGGCGACTGCTGCCGCAAGACGAGAAATGTTTGCGTTAATAATACAGAGAGGCAATATGAACTCAGATACGACCAGGATTAGTACTAAACCCTATAGGATCTAAAATGTTGAAGAAATAGAAGAAACAAAAAGACAAAATCCCTGGCTGTTCAATGTTCAGTCCTTGTCAAAATTGTACAGTCCAAGAGCTAGGTTTGCTTCTAGACCTTTTATCCTGGATCTCCGTGCATCTCCGTCGTCTCAATCTCACAGATGACGAGAAATACGTCCTCGTTATTCTAAATCTTAGATATAACAGGGGTGAATACAAGAGTCTCATTACAAGACATAGACGCCAACCCCTGGGGCTGTATGTTTTGTACAGACTGTATATGTACGTTTCAACTAATTGCCATTCACTGTATTCTTTTCTTTGTTCCTCTGATACCTTTCAAACTCAAGGTCGACTGATCGGTGATATTTTTCAAGCAAAACATACGCAATCTTTTTCCCGCCTGCTACTTGCGGGAAAGCCATCATGCTTCACAGAGAAACTGATTAGGGAAAAGCGATATTTGGATCATTACTCAATAGTGACGATGAGCTGCCACAAGTGAAAAAAAACAAAGTGCAGGCTCTCATTCAAATACCTTTAAAACGGGCAGCCCCTCGACGCAGTTAAATCAGTGCCCCGCTATAAGCATGTCCACCAAACGTGCTCAAGATTTAGCGATCTCGAGAAAGTAGTGTCGTATGAAGAGTAGGGCTGAATCAGCAGTGATGAGGGCCCTAATAGAAAAAACATAAAAAGGGCCCTACAGCTCCCAAAACCCTACCCCGCCCCCTGCGGTCATGTTTGAGATTTGACGAGGTTTAGAATTACCTACAGAAGACACACATACTATTTTATCGACTAATCTGCTGACTGTGAATATCGCCTCTGCATATACTTTCCCGCAGAGCACATTGACAGACTGGTATCTAGGCTGAGTGCTTCCAGGAAATGACCCCATTACACGCAACTACCTCCCTAAAAACTCGGAAGGCGCATTAGTTAAAAATAAATCTAACGAGTAGACACTTTCTTGGCAATTCGATCACTCAGGCCGATTGGCTGCGTCTGCACACAGACGAAGTAGAGATAGGTCTTGTTCATGAGCTGTTCGTAAATTCTTGCTACATATTTGCTGTCAATCACCTAATAACATTGAGAATTCATACATCGAGTTGAATTGAAGCTCCCCTAAGACAGTGTTTCTATAGAAACTGCGTTATAATGCTCTATATGCTGAGTTAAAGTAAACTAAACGTTTGTTTCCAAACGTTGTCATACTGAGGGGACCTAACCTTTTCGAAATGGTAGCGTCTGTACAAATTTACTTCGCGATAAAATTAGCAGAAAATAACTTTTGTTGAATAATATATATATATATATATATATATATATATATATATATATATATATATATATATATATATACACAGATACACGCGAATGCTCCGTAATCTCAGACTTGTCATCAAGCTTGCGATATGAAAAATACATTTTTTTTATATGAGGGCCTGTTTGCGCTGCGAAAATGCTGCGAAAGATTTGCTGAATCACTGATAATTGCATAATTTTACTAATCGCAGATAGTTTACTAATTTGAGCTTCTTTTTTGCGATGTTTTTTGCCTTAGAGCGTAAAAGGAATGTTAAGAAGGATGAAGGGTAGGGTAAAACAAATGAAGCATGGTTGGTAGTTGTAATAAAGTAGCGGAGTGAACGATGATTCTGTCACTGCGTCGAAGCGGCATATGACGACGTATTGGGAGGAGAGGCCAGCTGCCACTAGGTGCCGGATCCACGTCGGCTTCAGCGCTGGACATTCCTGCAGAAGGTGGTCGATACTGGCCTCTGTATCTCGGGGCTTGCAGACAGGGCACACAGCGTGGGGATAAACATCTTGAAACTGAGGCCACTTTCGAGATACTGCAGGTATTAGGGCCACACCAACCTGAATCCTCCGAAGCGTCACCTCCTCTGCACGGGTTAGGCCGCGGAGGAGACTTGCCGTACATGGAGGTATCAGAGCACGTGCACGGCGTTGGAAGTGCTCGTTCCTCCTTGAAAGGAGGGTAGCACTATCCAATTTCAGGAGGTTCATGCGATGACGAGCTTGAGGTGGAAAGGTGGGTCGTAAAATGCGCATGGCTTTGAAAACTTAGGTCACGCGGAATCTGATTCTTTTAAACTTATTGGAGCCGAGGAAACTGGCCTCCTTGTAAAAGTGACAACAGCTTCTGCGGCTCAATGCAATATAGGAAGCTTTTTGTCGTCAAAAAAAGCTAGCTAAATTATTTTAAAGAAACGTTTTGCAATTGCATGTACGGCCGGTGTCTCAAAACTAGCTCAATGGCCTTAAGGTGGCTTTCAGTCGCCAGAGAATGCTTCGATGTGCGCGCATCAAAAATGTCTCCCGTGCGTTTCTGCACGCCCCGGACGTTTCTATGGTTTTAAATGTGGAGGGAACCAAGGGACCGCCCTGCTGCGATCCTTGGAAAGCCCGTGATTCCACGGGAAAGAGAGAGAGTAGAGAGAGAGTTGAGAAAGTCTCTCTCTCTTTCTCGACTATTTTTTTCCGCAGAGCAAGGGAAAATGAGATGAAAAGAGAGAGAGGGAGAGAGTCCCTTTTTTTTAGAGAGGCCCTCCTCCTTCCTCTCTCTTTTTTTCTCTCTTTCTCATTAGTATCATTATCTATCGCTAACTAACTATCGGTCACTATATGCGAACACCCAACCGATTACCGCGCAATCTCGGGGACCCATCACGCGCACTCTTTCTGCGGACGCCACTCATCAGCTGTTAAAGGCTTTCGCCTAAATTGTCGCTGAGGTCCGACCAAGCTTCTTCTATCGCTCCTGCGGATCTTTCTTCCCACCTACTCCTTGAAGGTCTACTCGCTCGCCTACCGTGTTCAGCTCAAGAAGCCAGTGCCTTTATAGCTCCTTCCACGACGTTCTCATGTACCACACAAACATGCTACATGTATTCCTCTTTTTGTTGTTTTCTCGAAATACTCAGGTTTTCTAGTCTGCTTTGCGTTAAAGGCCCACTGTCCACCCTCCGGTCGAAAATATTTTCTTCCCCGGTGACTGTGAGACTTCGCCCCTGGAACGCAAGGCCGCAAAATGTTTTTGAAAAGAGTAACTAATAACGCAGTTACAGCCACCGCAATCACCCGATTCTATCCTGCCTCTCTCCTTCCGTTCCCTCGCAAAGGTTTTTCACTCTCCTGCCCGAGGTCTTCTAGCCTCCGCAATACAAATTCCCCTTCCTCCTCCGCGTTTGGCGGGAGGTGGGGCGTGGCTCTCCGCGAGCGCGGAAAAAAAAAAAAAAAACGGTCGAGGGAGCGCGCGCCGCTGGATTCAGTCTGGCCGTGGCGAGGGAAAAGCGCGCTGCGTGCGGTAGACACCCATCCTTTTCCCGTCAGTCAGCGAGACGGACCAATGGACGTCGTTCCCGGTACGTACGTCGTTATCGGTGCCCGTCGGGCCAGCGCAGGAAGCGGTGAAGCTGGCTTCTCAAAGGAGAACATGAGGGAGCTTTGAATTGTATTTTCGATGCTTTGCGGCGCGCGTGTAGCTGTAGAATTTTGCACAGACTATCTCCGGTACCTGATCGAAACACTGGGCTCCTTTTCTTAAAAGGGCCTTCCCTGGACAGTGGCCCTTTAAGATATTTCCTTCAAGTACTCTTTGTTTCACCGGATTCTTTTCACTGCGGTGCGTCTCACTCTCAGTGTGTTCTCCCCCCCCCCCCAAACCCTCTCTCATTTCTTTCTCTGCATGTAGTCATACCTCGCCGATTCCGTAAGAAGCCCAGCTTCTGCTTGTTTCGTTCCCTGTCCTGGGCACTCTATCTTCCATTTTGGTTCCCTGGCGCCATTTCTCCTTCCCTACTCCATCGATCTGCAGCACTGGTGGATGGGCTGCTTGATGAGATTTCTTGACCCTGCTGGACGGGCAGTCTGGCCACCTCAGACATAGGAGCAGCCACTTTTGTCTCACTCTCCTGCCGTGCGCTGCGTGCTGCTCTTTCTTAGACTGCCGACCCCTGTTACGCTTCGCAAAGTCGCTCTACCATGGCCTAAGTCTTATCAATTTCCTCTTTATGTTCGTTTCAAGCGTTTTCTTATTATAGGCAGCGTTTTATTTTCTGCCGCTTTACCGCAAGCAAGGCCTCGTGCAAAAGCTAACAGATGGTTGCAAGAATTAGGCGACTGGCCACCGCTGCTCTTCCTGGCTCTCGGCCTGTTGCGAAAAGTTCTCCGCTACAGAAGACAGTCCTAGTATATGTATTGCCGCCTCTGAAACTGGCTCTCGCCTGACAGCAAGAAAGGGAGGAAATGAAGGAGGGAAACGAGAATTCCGTAAGCTTACGGCAAGAAAAATGCGGCGACGCTTAGCTATCCTCAGCAATTGATCCGACAGCAATGCTGCATAGACTTGATGTGCTGTTACTCTGTAATGATTAATTTTGTTGTGCCTCAACAAATGCCTTCTACTGCTACTACTTTCTTTCGCCATGAACCGCTCAAGGCTCGCATGGACCAAAGATGCCTTAAAGTGCGACGCCTACACATGTTAAAAAACTGCAGCTGGTCAAAATTACAGGAGGCCTCCTCATAGCTCCTGGTTTCCTCATAGCTGATATGGATTTGCGATCTTTAAACACAAGGTTTCGAACCAGAACCGGAACCGAACCGAAAACTAGAACTGAACCAGAATTTTCGCCCGCAACCGGAACTGAACCGAACCCGAATGTTTTCCGCCATCTTGGAACTGAACCCGAACCGGTACAAATCGGAGGAACTGTTCTGAACCGGCTCGCGGTACGGTTCCGACCAACTTTGGCTAGCAATTTACCTTGGTTATTTTTTATTTTATCGCTGCTTGTAAAGTGCTGTCCTAACTTATTTCCTACGCACCACTGCTCATCGCTAACACCACAACTATATCAAAAAATTGTCCCTCGCTAGAAGACGATAACAACAAAGGAAAATATAGTGCCACATGCATAGCATTAGTCTCTCGTGGCGGGTATCATTTCATCCCGAACACGGGTGGCCGCTGCACTGCTCAATGGCGCTGCTCATGGAGAATGTTGTCCCATTCGAGAGCCTTCCTAGGCAGTTGAATAATTGCAGATAATTTGTAAGTTGAGTAACATATTCGGATAAATATATACCACGTACAACTCAAAACGAAATGGCAAATCTGTTAAAAATACCAGTGTCTGTCACAATGCTCTACAGACACATATACCCCGCCATAAAGAAGGGAGGAACGTGGGACTAAAAGAAGAGAGAGATGAGCAGCCGTTGCGGAGGGCTACGATCTAGGGCGCTATAATGACTTTCGCCTCATCGCGCTTTAGTGGTCCAAAGTTCCCTCTAGAATTTTTCATGCACTGAAAGAGGAAAAGCAAAGTAGTATTAAAAAAAGTGGAGCCAAAAAATACACCCGAAGGTTTTTTTGTTTTTTTCTGAACCCGTTTGAACCGGTTCGGGCAGGGTCGAACCGGTTCGAACCGCCACGGAATGTGTCTCCGGAGCAGAAACCGAACCCGAACTCGAGAGGCGTGAACCCGAACCCGATTCGAACCTGAAAAAAAAAAATTCGGTTCGACACCCTGGTGCTATCTGTCCCTCTACGCCCCTCTCCCAACTTCCTTGCCACTCTGTTGTCGAGCCACTGCGGCGATCTTAGATTTACATTTTGAACGAGGCCGAGGTACGCGCGATTTTTTTACTTTCTCTTTCATCTTCCTATTCCATATTTATACGAAGTATAAAGTAATCAGTTTATTAAATGCCAATTTACTACTTAATACATAAGTGTCTGTTGGCCAGAGACTCACTTTATACCTTGCGTACACATTCTTTTTATGCTTTTTTTGTTTTTGTTTCGTATATTCGCAAACTGAGGATAAGATTCTTCATCATTGAAAACGCTGTTTTCATTCATATAGAACGTTTGATGCATTCATTGTTCTCAACCTCACGCATTCTTTATAATTTATTTATACAACCATCATCATTAGCCGGACTGTACCCACTGCAGGACGAAGGCCTCTCCCATTTTCCTCAATTAACCCAGTCCTGTACTAGCTGGGATGTATTTGAAGAATACGAAGACAATAACGAAATACCAAGGACAGGCTGAAAAGTTCTTAATTGAAACAAGGTAGCATCACAAGTGATTTTGAATGAAGCAAACCCTACTAACAGCTGTGGAGCCCAAATTAGTGTATTATTTTACCGCCCAGAGTAGAACAGCTAAATTCGTTTCGTGTTTTAAAGGCAGCGTATTTTGTTTAATGACAGCAAAGAAAAAATGGCGAATTCCCTTTCCAATCCCTTCGAAGTCTCTTCACGCGCTGCATTGTAAGAGCGGAGAGTTTGCATGAGACCCTCGGGTATAATAAAATGGGCTCGCAGGCTAATTAACTTCGTCAATGTAAGTGAGCGGGTAAGGCCACCAGCTACAGCCTGGACCAATTTGAGTTTCAGGCAATCGAATTAAGTTAGGCGGATTTGGGGCGCGAAAGGGGATGGAGGTTGCTTGAAAGTTCTCGTCACCACGGCACGCAGTAGCGAGCTTCGTGTTCGGCGTTGTTTCATAAGAAAATATAAGCCTTGATTCGAATTAACGCAGCCCGTTTTGATGTAGGTGACGAATTTTTTCGCCCAGAAATGCACATTTTCTCTCTCATAAAGATGGGAGACAGTGGCCCACTTTAAATACAATAAACTACTTATTCTCTGCATTTAAACATGTTCGACAGGAAAGATTTTTAACAGTGGCTCATTCAATTAGGTGAGAAAATTCTACCTTCAAGAAACTGTGGTATATTTATTTTTGGTAAAACATTTATTCCGGGAAAAATTTTCCTCCGCACAGTGCGCAATATCCGATGACAGAGCTCGCTTTATTCTCGCTAATTCGTGTACGTGCGTTTTTTTGATGTCACTTTGCACCTGTTACGCGTCTTGACCATAACCGTTTTGATTACTGTACTTAGCAACGCGAATCATACTTACTCTATCGCACTTAGTGCACCTAACTACCAAAACTACTATTTATTACTACCCATAGATATTACTAAACACTACGTAGCTCCGATCATTAAAGAATACAAATCCCGGTTTGACATTCCATACTTTCTGGTATAAACGTGTACCCAATGTCTCTAGTAAGTCCCCAAACTATCTATTTTTTACATATTTAAGGAAGGGACGGGACAAAGGGACACAAGAAAGAACAAACACAAGGCGCTGACTATCAAGTGAGCTCTATTGCAAAAAGGCAGAGATTCTCTGTTCCCCTGTTCTTTTTGCTACATAATCTCTGTCTTTTTGAAATAAAACCCCTGTTCTTTTTGCAATAAACCTGAGTTGATAGTAAGCGCCTTGTGTTTGTGCTTTCTTGCGTCTTTGTCCCGTCCCTTGCGCTGTTCCTTTAATATTCAAAACCAACTAGCTCGCCAACTCGCTCTTATTAACCCAAACTATCACTGACACCGACTAGAGTACATTGCGCCTGCCTTAATCAAGTGTATGAATGTACGTGCACCTCGTTCTATCCTATCATTTCATTGATCTCCTCTACATATCTCTCGGGGTCATTACAGAACGCCATAAATACGACAGAGATCGGTTAATCTTCTGTGTAGGGGTTCTAATGATAACGCGTTAAAACTACATCCTTGAAAGACTCGAAAGACAAAGCTGCTGAGAACTTTCTCAGGCCTAGTCAGGAATTTCTTATTCAGCCCAAGTCTATCTGATGCTGTACATGATGAAAAGTTTTCTTTCTCCACAAGAATCAAGCTTCATTGGTTTGCGAGGCCAGGATAAAATTTTGTAACAGGGCTACTCATGCGAAGGCAGCACACAGGCACTAAGGTTAAGTACTTGAGTCTATTCAAAGGTCTGACGTTTTGTTGCGGTGGTTAGTGAAGGGCTGTTTTGTGGCATGAATATGTTTTAGTTGCCTAATGTTTGGTTTGATAAGAACCTTACTGCCTTGGCCTGATGTGTGTAAGCTGCCTGCGATTTATAAACAAATCATTGTAACAAATAGAATACGCTTTCGTGCAATAATGTATTTGTATAGTGATCTGTCAGTAATTGTGGAGACTCCCGCACGTTCGTTTCCATGCGGGCTCTCCTCCCCTTCTAGGTCCTGAGAAGCGTAGTGTGTGGGCAGATAGCTGCGCACAATTTATCTTGAAAATAACTATACACAGGAAAAAAAAAAGGAAGTGTTCTCTGTGCATGCTCTGTTGCATGACTTTTTTATTTTCATGCTTGGCCGTACTGCTGCTGCGGAATACTACTTTATGTTGCTTTTTAGAGCAGTATAGAGCTTATTGACGCGACGTCATTACTGCTTTACTGGCAGCCATGGCACGCACAACGCAACATGAGAAAGGGAGAAAGAAACAGGGAGAGAGGGCCTATGGCGAATCAGGGTACGGCGTCGGTGAAATCCGAGCTCTGGTTGGACGGCATTCCAAACGGCGTCTCAAGTATCCGGCAAATGAGCGGCGCGCAGCGGAAGGGCTCTGATAGACCGGCACTGATGTGTCGGAAGCATTTTTTGTATGTTTTTAGTTTCCAACCGCCCAACGTTGTGGCGTCTCCGTAATACGGGGTTGCCTCACAATGACCACCTGCTAAACCTGATAGTGAATAGGGACTATATAGTACCTTATTTTAAGGCCGTCTTTTACATTTTGAGCACCATATTGTTACTTAATCAATACTCATTTTCAACAGCACAAGAGGGCCTGTACACATGGACTTCACCGATCGGTCTGTACAGGAATCAGATTGATTTTATTCTTTGCCGGCAGAGATGGAGAAGCGCTATACAAGCAGTAAAAACAAGGCCTGGAGCTGATTGTGGCACCGATCATCAGCTTCTTCTTGCCAAATTTAAGCTTCGATTGAGGAAAAAGCAGAAAACTAGAAGGCCTTTCAGGTAAGATCTGGATGAAATTTCATCAGAGTATGCTGTGTAAGTGAGGAAACAATTTCAAGAATTAGATCTAGCAGACAGAGAGCCTGAAGAGATGTGAACTAATTAATGTTCGTGATATAATGCAAGTTGCTACTAAGGTAGTTCCAAAGCAAAAGAAGTGAAAGAAAGCAAACTGGTTATCTAAAGAGGCTTTGCAACTAGCTGAGGGAAGGAGGATGGCAAAAGGTTTTCCAATGCGGATTTTAAGAAAATAGCTAGAAGAGATAAGAATGCTTTCCTGTACATACAGTGCCAAGCAGTTGAGGACATAAGCCAACTGAGGAACACAAGAGTTCTGTATAAGACATTCAAAGATGTCAAAGGAAGCTTCTGTGCTAAGCTGGGCGTGATAAAGAACAAACAAGGCAGGGACCTCACTGAAGCCTCAGAGATAAAGAAGACGGGGCAGGAATACACAGAACTGTACAGGAAGGACCCGGATGTGCAAACCCAACGTAAGACGGTTGTGATTACTGATCTCGAGCCGGGCCTCCTGAAGAGTGAAGTTGAATGGGCCTTAGCCAGCCTTGCCAAGAACAAAGCTAGCGGAATTGATGGCATTCCAGCTCAGTTGCTTCAAAACTTCAACCATGACGACGCTGTGAACATTCTGTATACATTATGTCAGCAAATTTGGACAACCCTGCAGTGGCCACAGGATTAGAGGAGGTCAGTTTACATCCCCATCCCAAAGAAAGGTATTGCCAGAAATTATTACAACTACCGCACGATCGCACTTATTCCGCATGCTAGCAAGGTGATGTTGAAAATCCTCCAAGGTAGGCTGCAGCAGTATGTGGATCGGGAGCTTCCGGACGTGCAAGCTGAGTATCGCAAGGGCAGAGGAACTAGTGTAATTCCGAATGTTGGGCGAGTTGGTTACCGTTCATGATGGAACTTCGTGTACTTTTTCACGCTATTTTCCATCAGGAACTAGAGACCAGATTGCCAATCTTCGCTGGATCATGGAAAAAGCAAGAGAGTTCCAGAAACCAATCTACTGCTTTATTGATTATATGAAAGCGTTTGACTGCGTAGATCACAGCAGATTGTGACAAGCTCTCCAAGAGATGGGAGTTCCAATTCACCCCATTCGTCTCTTGAGGAACCTGTGTGAAGGGCAAGAGGCCACAGTCAGAACTGGGAATGGTCTTGCTGATTGGTTTCTGATTGAGAAAGGAGTGATACAAGGCTGCATACTGTCGCCCTGCATATTTGACCTAGATGCTGAGTGCATCATGAGGAAGGCCGGTTTGGACGAGTCATCAGATATAGTGAAGATTTCTGGGAAACGTATCAACAACCTTAGATATGCGGATGATACTACTTTAATGGCAGAAAGTGAAGTGAAACTCAAGAGACTTCTGATGCGCGTACAAGAAGAGAGTGAGAAGTTTGGGCTTGAACTGAGCATTAAAAAGAAAAAGATCATGGGGTCAATTGCCCTATCGATTCCTGGAGCATCAAGGAACAAGAAATCGAAGCTGTGAAAGATTTTCTCTTCATGGGCTCCAAGATTGCCCCGGAAGGAGACTGCAGCCATGAAATTAGGAGACGCCTGCTTCTGGGAAAGAAAGCCATGGCTAGTCTACCGCCTAGCAAAGAGTAGAGACATTACACTTCCAACCAAGATCCGTATAACTCGTGCTATGGTCTTTTTTTAGTCAATATTTATTGCCTCAGGGCATCAGTAGGGTATGAGATGATGGATGAATAAATGATTAAATGAATGGAAAATGGTTGGCTGATTTTATGAAGTCCAGAAGTGAGCGATGATGAGGTCCTTGCGTCCAAGTGACGTATGAGGCAGAAGTGGTTGCTGAAAGGCCAGCTATGCTCAGGTGCCGGATTCGTGTTGGCTTGAGTGCAGGGCAGTCCCACAGCAAGTGGTGGATGTCGGCCTCGACATCTTCGTTGTTACAGATCGGGCATCCTGGGCGAGGATATAAGTGTTGGAAGTATGACCAGTTCCTAGTTACAGCTGGTGTAAGGGCAACACCGACCCGGATCCTCCTAAGCGCAACCTCCTCTGCACGGGTGAGACCGCGGGGAAGGAATATCGCACACGGAGGAATAAGTGCACGTGTGTGGCGCCGGAGGTGCTCCTTTCTTGACAAAAGGAGGGTAGCGTCGTCGACTTTGAGAAGCCGTGGGATTGATGCGTCTTGGTTCACGAGGCGGGTTGCAAAATCAGCTTGACTTTGGGAGGGCATCAGATCCCGTGGGACCCACTCAATGCGTATTGATTGTGGGATGCGCACCGCAAGCTGGTGGAGGTCCTGGCAAATTTTAGGGCAGCGGCTGACACGTCGGAGCAGACGTACTGCTTGAAGTGCGTCAGTGCGGATGACAACGTTGGCTGTAGGGAGCATGGTTATAGAAGTCACGGAGCAGAGTGCCTCCTGAACTGCCACAAGCTCAGCGCAGAAAGATGTAAGTGGTTCCGAAAGCTGAAACATAGTTGTCTGATTCAGGCTAGGTCTCCTTGGACAGTAGATTGCCGTTTTGGCTTCACAGCCTTGCAGGCTTTCATCTACGTACACTACTGTGGAATCTTGAGGCAGGTGAGTATCTTGCTCTTCAAATTTCTGGCGTAGCAACGATGCCGAGTTGGCAGACGTCGGTCTGCGGATGTCAGTTGGCTTGTTATCTCCTAACTGTATAAATTTCCAGGGAGGGAGAACTGGCGCAGGTGGCTGAAGAATAATGTGTGACGTTGCATACGTCCTTAGTGCTTGCGTGGAATGTGACAAAGTGGCCTGGAGTCTGCGAGCATCACGGCGCTGCTGCACCAGTTCATCGATGGTGTTGAGCTGCGCATTCTCCTGTAACGCTACGATCGGTGTAATTCGTGGAAGGCATGTTATGGTCCTCATAGCTTCTCGATTTACGGCCTTCAAGGCGTTCCCATTGTGCCCTTGTAAGATGCTGGAACTGGGTCTGATAAACAATACGTGGCTGCAGAACCGCCCTCACTAACTGGCGTGCAACAGACGAGCCAGCGCCACCCGTTTTAGGTGCAATTCTTCTTATTAAACTCATAGTTTGAAGTGCTTGCTTTTTTGCCTGAGAAAGCCAAGCAGTCGCTGATCCTGATTGGTGAATTGTTAAGCCCAGTATTTTCAGGCTCGAAGTTTCTTGTATTGGGGGGCCTGATAGAGAGAGACAAATTGGATTTGAGGTAAGTTTACGGCGTCCCCAGCGGTTGGCGACTGACGTGTATGAAGTTTTACACACAGAAAGTTAAAGGCCAATGGAGGATGCGTAATCAGAGGTTACGTCTAATGCTGACTGAAGGGCGGCCTCTTGAGTGAGAAGATCATGGTGAGTGCTCCATACCGTGATATCATCTGCGTACTGCAAAAACTTGATTTCAGGGATATCATGTAAGCGCCACACCAATGGGATGAAAGTAATATTGAACAACGTTGGAGACAATACTGATGCCTAGTGCCCGCCACGTAGTGAAACGAATGAACCAACAGTGTCACCGCTGAGGCGTATTGCAAATTTTCTTCCGTCCAAAAATGATGCGACAAAAGTGCGTACTCTCGAAGGGAGATGAAGCATGTCAATGGCATTCAGGATTGCAGCATGACTGATGTTGTCATATGCCTTTTCAACGTCCATTGCTAATATGGTACGTACAATGCGGCTGCTGGTAGATAATAGAACTGCTGATGCCAAGACAGCCAACCCATCCTCTGTACCTATGTATGGACGAAATCCAATTTGAGCAGGGTGATAAAAACCGTGCTGTTCAAGCCACCAAGAAAGTCTTGTGGTTAGCATTTTCTCTGCGAGCTTGCAAAGCGTTGATGTTAAGGAGATTGGTCGTAAGTTGGCGAGGTCCGTTGGAGGCTTCCCAGATTTGGGAATAGGGATCACGACAGCGGTTTTCCAGCTCTCGGGTACGACACCATCGAGCCACACTTCGTTTATGGTGTATAGTAGTTGAGGAAGTGCAGCAGTACTGAGGTTCTTGTAAACCTCATAATGAATTTTGTCAAGGCCGGGCGCTGTTCTCCGTTTCGCATCGTCAATTGCAACCAGCAGCTCGCACATCGAAAAGGGGCTCGCAATTCCATCTACGTCGGCAGCAGATGGTAGTTTCCATGCGTCTGCAGGGATACCTGCCAAATTAAGATTTACAGCTGAAGGAGGCAGTATATCGTATTTTGGGAAAAATTTTCGAGCAGCTTCTTTGGAGAAATCACCCGGTGACAGATTAGCCGCAAAGCATGCTGTTGATGCTGCGTCAGTAGAACGACGACCGTGTTCCATTGCACGAAACGTTCGCCAGAGTGAGGCATTCTATGATTTATTAGAAAATTGTTCACACCATGCATGCCACTGGCGTCGCGAGAGATCGCATTCATATCTCCGAGCCTTCGCGGTAAGATAATTCAGTCGTGTATGTACGTGCCTGCCCCGAAGTAGGGTCTCGCGTAGCAGCCTGCTCAGCTTGATGGCGGGCTAGTCAGTCAGTTCAGTCGTTCAGTCGTGTCCGACTCTTCGTGACCCTATGGACCATGTCACGCCACGCCTTCCGGTCTCTCACTATCTTCCTAACATCACGTAACTTCATCTTCAGTGCCTCGAGGATGCCATCTAACCATCGCGTTCGCTGCCTACCCCTTCTCCGGCGACCCTCAACCTTTACCAACATCAAGTCTTTCTCCAGCGACTCCTCTCTTCTCATCAGATGACCAAAGTAGCTGAGCTTTAACTTTAGAATTTGACCCTCCAATGAGCAGTCAGGGTTTATGGTCGACAATATCGACTGATTTGATCTTCTGGCAGTCCAAGGAACTCTCAAGAGTCTTCGCCAACACCACAATTCAAACGCGTCAATTCTTCGGCGGTCAGCCTTTTTCACAGTCCAACTCTCGCATCCATACATCACAACTGGAAAGACCATAGCACGAGTTATACGGATCTTGGTTGGCAGACTAATGTCTCTGCTCTTTACTAGGCGGTCAAGGCTAACCATTGCTCTCTTTCCCAGAAGCAGGCGTCTCCTAATTTCATGGCTGCAGTCTCCTTCCGAGGTAATCTTGGAGCCTAAGAAGCGAAAATCTGTCACAGCTTCCACTTGTTGTCTATTGATGCTCCAAGACTTGATAGGGCAAGACGCCATGATCTTTGTCTTTTTAACGTTCAGTTTAAGCCCAAACTTCTCACTCTCTTCTTGTACGCGCATCAGAAGTCTCTTGAGTTCCACTTCACTTTCTGCCATTAAAGTGGTATCATCCGCATATCTAAGGTTGTTTATACGTTTTCCAGCAAACTTCACTCCAGCTGAAGACTCGTCCACACCGGCCTTCCTCATGATGCACTCTGCATATAGGTTAAATAGGCAGGGCGACAGTATGCAGCCTAGCCTCACTCCTTTCTCAATCGGAAACCAATCAGTAAGACCATGCCCAGTTCTGACTGGGGCCTCTTGTCGTTCATACAGGTTCCTGAGGAGACAGATGAGGTGAATTGGAACTCCCATCTCTTGGAGAGCTTGCCACAATCTGCTGTGATCTACGCAGTCAAATGCTTTCGCATAATCAATAAAGCAGAAGTAGATGGGTTTCTGGAACTCTCTTGCTTTTTCCATGATCCAGCGAAGGTTGGCAATTTGGTCTCTAGTTCCTCTGCCCTTGCGAAACCCAGCTTGCACGTCCGGAAGCTCCCGATCCACATACTGCTGCAGCCTTCCTTTGAGGATTTTCAACATGACCTTGCTAGCATGCGAATAAGCGCGATCGTGCGGTAGTTGGAACAATCTTTGGCACTGCCTTTCTTTGGAATGGGGATGTAAACTGACCTCCTTCAATCCTGTGGCCACTGCAGGGTTGTCCAAATCTTCTGACATAATGTATGCAGAATGTTAACAGCGTCATGGTTGAGGTTTTGAAGCAACTCAGCTGGAATGCCATCAATTCCGCTAGCTTTGTTCTTAGCAAGGCTGGCTAAGGCCCGTTCAACTTCACTCTTCAGGATGCCCGGCTCGAGATAAGTAATCACAACCGTCTTATGTTGGGTTTGCACATTCGGGTCCTTCTTGTACAGTTCATCTGTGTATTCCTGCCACTTCTTCTCTGAGGCTTCTCTGAGGCTTCAGTGAGGTCCTTGCCTCGTTTATCCTTTATCACGCCCAGCTTAGCACAGAAGCTTCCTTTGATATCTTTGATTGTCTTATACAGAGCTCTTGTGTTTCTTAATTGGCTGTTGTCCTCAACTGCTTGGCACTGTATGTTCAGGAAGGCATTCTTATCTCTCCTTGCTATTTTCTGAAAATCCGCATTGAGAGCCTTGTATCTTTCTATTTCCCCCATAACTTTTGCCATTCTCCTTTCCTCAGCTATTTGCAAAGCCTCTTCTTATAACCAGTTTGCTTTCTTGCATTTCTTTTGCTTTGGAACTTCCTTAGTAGCAACTTCTTGTATTATATCACGAACATCAGTCCACATCTCTTCGGGCTCTCTGTCTTCTAGATCTAATTCTTGAAATCGATTCCTCACTTCCACAGCATATTCTAATGAAATTTGATCCAGATCATACCTGAAAGGACTTCTAGTTTTATGCGTTTTCCTCAATCGAAGCTTAATTTTGGCAACAAGAAGCTGATGATCCCTGCCAAGAAAACCCTATGACGGCGGGCTACCCACAAGTTAAGCAGGCCGAGATCTGGTGCCGGTCGACCTACATCAATCCAGGTAGTAGTCGTAGCGCTGTTTAGGGCTCTCTGTATATGGCCAACAAAGAGTGACGGCGAATCTGAAGACGTACTGTCGAGACATGAGCGAAAGCTGTCCCAGTTTATCACAGAACATTTGCGGCGCAAAAGGCGGAGACGGGAGGGATGGAGACCGATGCTATGGTCTTTCCAGTTGTGATGTATGGATGCGAGAGTTGGACTTTGAAGAAGGCTGACCGCCGAAGAATTGACGCGTTTGAATTGTGGTGCTGGAGTAGACTCTTGAGAGTTCCTTGGACGGCCAGAAGATCAAATCAGTCGATATTGTCGACCATAAACCCTGACTGCTCAGTGGAGGGGCAAATTCTAAAATTAAAACTCAGCTACTATGGTCACCTGATGAGAACAGAGGAGTCGCTGGGGAAAGATTTGATGTTGGGAAAGGTTGAGGGTCACCGGAGAAGGGGTAGGCAGCGAACGCGATGGTTAGATGGCATCCTGGAGACGCTGCAGATGAAGTTATGTGATGTTAGGAAGATAGTGAGAGACCGGAAAGCGTGGCATGATATGGCCCATAAGGTCACGAAGAGTCGGACACACTGAACGACTGAACTGAACTGAGAGCTGACAGCGATACTTGATTGTTTTTCTAGTTTTCGTGGTGTGCAAGCACTACAGCGCATTTGTCACTCATAAGGCCAGTTCATGCCTGAAGAGTGAATCTGGGTGTATGCAGCGGGGTAAAACTGCATGCATTTACATAGCTCGCACTAAATGCAAGGCCAATGACGACGGAGATGGAACGATTCTAGGATAATTCGGTTAAGAATAGACCCCGTTCATCATCAAGGGTTGACTTAAACTAGTAGTCAAATTTACAGTCGAGGTAGATTGCGTGTCAACCGTTACGGGGTCAATTTTTTGCCGACTTGGCCGAGGCTTCATCGTCGTTGGCCTGGTCCTTCGTGATGTAAAATAAAAAAATATTCGAAATACACGCCGAGAATACGTCACTATGACGGAAATAAACTCAAAGAAACTCAAGTCAGCCCGCATAGCGCTCTACGCAACTCTCGCTAGCATGAAATCTACCTTGGTCAGCCTGGTTTCAAGCTGCTTGATGGTCTCAGCAGCCTGTCTAGCACAGCTGCAGTCTTTGATTGTAGTGATATGCCATGTTTAGCCTACTAAATAAAGAAGCGACGCAGTTGAAACTTAAGGAAGATAACGTTCACTCTGCAGCGCGAGAGTATATTCATTTGGAACTTGATAAGAACCGAGGCGTTTACTGCACATCGTGATAATATGTTGAAGTTATACACCATGCATGATCGGCTGTGGCGATAACATTGTGGTCTCGTACGTCTGGATGCGACAATGTTGATGACGATGTTTGCTGCGGTGAGCGTGAGAGTTCAAGTACAAATGCTTGCGACCAGATGACTTTGAGGCGTGACATGAGAACAGTAGCTCTAAAGTGTGAGAAACAAACATCTGACTGCTCGCTCATGTTCTAGCAGTAATCTTAGTTTCCAGCCGACAGCTGCTTGGTATTTCATTATGGCTTATCAGCTACCGAATTGATCGAACAAAGTGGAAAACTAGCAGCACTATTTTCAACCACCAATTATAAAATTACTATTTGGACGAAGTCTCGGCTGGATGGCGATATATTGAGTTCAGAAGTATTTTGCGCTATTTGAAGCCTACTGTAAGGGCAGAAACACGTTTTGGAGCGTTTTCCTGCTGGTTAAAAAAAGCATATTCCAAGTTCTGTGCTCGACATCAGTAGTTATGATTCTGAAACTGTCTGGTAAAAAGCTCTCCTCCAGAATAGAGAACAGCTTACGATGGAAGCATTTTATCGTTTTTTTTTTTATTAGGAGCAGGTATTATATTCATATAACCCACCTTCATTTTCCTCTTCTGTGTCCCTTTAAGATCCCGCTTTAAAGGCAGACAGAATAGTTAGATATTATCAACACGAATAGGCCACCTTGTTTTAATATTACAATGTCCCTCTTACCAAAGATGTACCTTTGATGTGCCCGGAATAGGCTGAAACATGGTGTGCATGTGCCACCGTCACAGGGCAGGATCGCATGCAAAATACCCCCGAATCGAAACCAATTTTTGTCACCTGTCCCTGGCGGTACGTAACCCTCCTATTCCAATCAAACAGTTGGTTCCTAGATCTTTTAGTAAAAACGCCACATTTCTAATTTCACTGCGGGTAGATATTCAAATCCAATTTCGTAGCCTCTAAATCCGTTTTGTGTAAGCGTGTAAACAGAGAGAAAGAGACAGAGAACATAATTCTGTTCAGAACAATAGTTTAGTGTCGTTCTCCGCGGTTTCTCTTTAGGGCGGCTTTGATGTGCCAAATATAAAAGCTTTCACGTTGGCATATATTTGCATTAATTTAAAACTATCATTCGGTTTATGGAGACAATTTCATTCAAATATTGTTTCTGGAAGCTCTTACAGACGCCATCTTTTATAAGGGCAGCAAAGAGTCATGAGAAATTTAATTTTTTATTATACAACACGTCAGGCAAGGATAAAAAAAGAGTACACGGTGGGAGTACCTGGCCAAAGCCGATTGAAATATAACTCGGAGTCCCAGTTAAATTTTGTATGTTTATGAGGCAAATAGTTTGTCATTTTCCTCAATATTGTTTCCCCTTCTATATGAGTTCCACGCCCATCGGGCCCACCCATTACGTCTAATGGAGAACGACACTTACCTGGTCAAAGGGATAATTGGGGAGTGTTCAAGCATTACTATAGCAAGTGTAAACGACGTAAGAGTTCGCAACAGGTAAACGCGCGTTAGCCATACCAGAACACAGCGACGTGTTTCTGAAACCATCAGGGCGTTATCGTGCAGCGGTGTCGCGATGAAGACAAAGATGAGGCAACAAGAGCTTTGAAGAGTGGTAGAAATGTTGCTACATTGCCTTTCTTCTAACACCCCCACCCCCCCCTCCCTCCCCTTATGGCCTCGGCACTTGCGGATAGAACAGTCCAAGTTTTGAGCGAAGCCTCTAACCTGTAACCCTCCTCGCTTTAAGAGCTGCGCTAGAGGCTGGGATGTGACACAGCTAGACGTGCTTAGCGCCAGGTGATAGAAAGCGGGAGCTAGCGGTGGCAAGGGCAACTGGGTCGGCGCTTGTAAGGCCGCACGTGCGATCCGGAGGAGGGGGTATCAACAGGGCGTTGTGTTGGAAGACGGCCTCTATTTGTATGAATGCGTGTGCACGAGGAACTCAGGCGCTGCCAAACAGCGAGGAATATATGTGAGCCACTCTGCTAACACAAACACGAGCAGGTCTTCGTAGGTTTCTGATGCGTGCGTTTGACGCCTAAATGCGCCAGGGACCTTTTAAAAGACACTTCGGTTGCATGGAGCCCGGAAGCGATGCCTGCTCTCTCATTCCGTTATGTCTTTGTTGTTGTTTGACAAACAAAAATCCGCTTTCAGGGAGTGCGTGTTTGAATGGCGGACATTCTCTTCTCCTACGATACAGCGATGGTACGAGAAAAGGCCACCTACTTCCTCTCTCTGCTCATATGTTGTGTGCCGCCAGGCATGAAGTTGCTGATGTTCTGCACTGCGAAGCCGCTAACCCAAGTGTGGCGTTTCTTGCAGTACAAATCCAGTGTTGAAAAGGGTCGCCTTTACGTAGCTTCCATAAAAGCGTACCATGTCAAAAACATTCTCTTCACGTGAGCACCTTAACTGCCACACAAGCGGAGGTGCATCGTAGGCGGCCCCCTGTCTATGCGAGCTGGCAACGCTGTCTTTTTCTGCCATTATACAGACGACGACGTTTGTATGCAATGCTTTTATTGTGCTGCATTTGTGCTGCGGGAAATGAAGTGTCAATGAAGGCTTTAACAGTCCAGCACTGTTCTCACATATTACAGAATACGTTAAGATAACAACGGCGGTAATGTTTACGGGACGTGAACGGGCGCAGATCTTTCCAGCACAGAACATTTGTCTGAGATGTTCATGCCATAACGTATCTGTTTTTCTACTGGCAACCATGTAGCACACTGAGTCATAAAGATGAGTTAACATACTTTTTATGACAAATAAAACACTAAGCTATCTATAAATATTTCGTTTTGTAACTACCTGACCAAGCTACTTATAAATATTTCGTTCTGTAACTACCTGTCTTCAGAAACGTGCTTAGGAGACAAAGGCACTATTTACTTTTGCAAAATAGGCTCTTAAAATACAGTGTCTTGCTTCCTCTGAGCGTGCTTTCAAAATAGCCAAAAATGCGCATTATTTTTAAAAATGTTTCAACCGGACAGAGCAATGACAAGCAGCGAAATGTGTTTGAGCAGACAAACGCCCGAGATATGCTTGGTTACTTTTGCATATTGTAGCGTGCGCAACAGCATGCGCTTACTTGAAGAAGAAGAAGTGGCCCCCGTGTCGTTTGATTAGAAGAGGTGGAAGTTGTGGTGCCGACCATCTCTGGTTGCTCTGGACCCGCTCCCTTATGCCTTCTGGATTAACCCCCTTTAAACCCTATAGTTACGAGCTCAAAAGACTACGTGACATTGGTGGAGGTGCGGGCTTGAACCCCATGTCTCGGGCCTCTCGCAGCCGCTCATCGAGTCCTGACAGGCTTCCGCTCATGTCTACACCTGTTCATCGCTGCAGCCGTCGTTTCCGGGGTCTGGCGCCGGAATTTGCTCCTCTACCTGAAGCGGCACCATCCGACCAGCAGTTCGAGATTTCTGCAATAGCTCAGGCAAGCCAACATCATTTGTTGCTTCAGCAGCCTCGTGTGTCCCCCAGTTTCCATGGCTTTTCCTTATAACTACATGACCTGATAACCACATGACCTAAAACGCATAAATGCAATATCCCGACAGCGATAGCAAACTATGTCTTTGGTGGTGTCATTGTAAGCGAAAAATTGTGCGTTCCCAAAAAATTTTGTATTCAGAAATGCGCCTGGGTTGAGTTTGTGTCCAAGAGAGGGGACAAGAAACTTACAACCGTAAACTGGAGTCCTGAAATTCTTGCCAGCGCTTAAGTTTAGCTGTTGCGATTACGCAAAAATAACATTTTGAGATGAAAAAGCTTGCGACTTTCAAACGTGCTGAAACTGGAAAGTGGTATGGAATCATCATCAGAATACCTTCACAGATGGTGGTCGGAAAGGCTCAGACGAAACGCTGAGGCTGTCGAAACGCTGGCTTGACCTGCCGACTGAGGCTTCACCCCTCCCCTCTACCCTTGTTCAGTGCTCTATCATACTGTGTAAGCCACCTTCTTTCTTCCTTCTTTGTTCTACCCTTACGAAGGGTAAGTTATTTTATTGGCAATTTTAACAATTTTTTGCATTTAAGGATGGACTTTAATGATCATTGCAATAACATAATATATATCACGAGTATCGTTCACTTCAAATGCGTCATTATGTGCGATAGAGAGACGGCTATAATTCAATTTAATGTTGTGCGTTTTAAATCATGAAAGTGTTTAAGTTTTTCATTTTGCGTCCCTTTGTTATTGGAGTTTGATTACTAATGCATATCAAGAGAAACGGTCATTTTCAACTGAGCCATTGACACTGCTGCATGCGTACAGTAGGGAGTGGAGAGAATAAATTTCGTAGGAGAATACTCTCGCCGCAGCAATCTCTTGCGCCAAAGAGGTTATGCATGTATAGAGTAGCACTGGAACCCTCTAAAACTCTTCCATTTATTGCTATAATAAATTCCACTACCGTATTCAGCCAGAAGAGAGTTGAGAAAAAGATTTGCCAAAAAATTTCGAGAAAAAAAATCCGAGAGCAGTGTAGAATCTACACTGCAGAAATGCGAAAGCCTGACAGTTGCTGCTGCACACGGCGAATCGCGCTTCATTTGTATAACTTTTGCTACCATGGCTTGAACTCTGGCCGCTAAGTGAAAATTTCAGTTTGTTGGCGTGCATTCGTTGCAGTGCTCCTGCGAGTGTGGGATTGAACAGTACGCTGTCGCTTCTGTCGTGTGCCGTTCCTTGGCGCGCGTTCGTTACAGTTCTCGTTCAGGTGTAAGACTTGACGTTAGGCTGTCGCTTCTGTGGCATGCCCTCCATGACGCGGGTTTGTGCTCCTACAAGCGCAAGATTGGACTGTACGCCATCACTACTGTCGTGTGGCGTTTACCCTCTTTATTATTGCCATTATCATCATTACTATCATCTTTATCATTATCAAAAATTGCAGCGTCATTGTGAGCCCTTCTATCATACTCACGCTTGAGAATGAGAATTACGAAGAGCTAACGATAGTGCGCGTGGCGCAAATAAATTCTGGCTTGTTTTGCTTTCCTGTATCAGTGATAGCCTGCCATTCTAGGGTGTCGTATAGAATGGAGGCCTAGAAGCATAATTATTTCCGAGGAAATATGCGCTGACTTTTCGCCATACAAAAAGCGGCTACAGAAGCTCCAGACTGGCTGTTTAGGCCTTAGGGTTACCCTTTGTCGTCGTTGCTGGAGTTTCAATGTCACGATGGCAGGTTAACACTGACTGATCATGATACCCCTATATGTACGTAGTCATGCGCTCTTCACCTTATGATAGGGTGTGTTGTGAAATATTGCACAACAAAACCAGGTAATAAAGGGAACAAAATACTGGGCGTGGCGCAGTTGTTTAAAGCGACTGGCGGGGGATCCGAGAGATGTAAGTTCTATTCTCAGTGGAGACAGGGCATTTGTTTTTCTGGCATTTGGCTTGCTGCCCGCAGATTCTGCGCACGCCACTCGTAAGCAGTAAATGCTTTCGCATTAATAATCGGCGTGTCGATGCAACAATGACGTTCTAGTGATAGCTGCTGCAATAGAGAGTAGCACTGTGGAAATTTCTGTCACACTCTAAACGACAAACGCTTTCATTGACAGTGAGTACATTCGAGTTTCTAGTCCAAGGCTATACTTGCTGACAGGTCTTGGCTTCCTATCTGACAGGAGGTCATATCATGTTGTGCCACTTCCTCTGTCTCCTTTATTTTGTTTCCTACTTGCATCATCCTCTTTCTTTGAATCCTAGCCTCCACTACTCCATTCATTCCCCTTCATAGCAGACTTTATTGAACCCAGTCAGAGGAGAGATTCCGCGAGTAGGGAGGTGGAATGCAGCCATGGCTGAACAGATACCAGCCGGACAACACGCAATGAGCTCCATTGCGCTCTGCGCCGTTGGCAATGCATCACGTGTTCTTTGGTTGCTTCAGCATTCGACAAAAAGAGCACAGATACGATGCAAAGGAAGCCAGGCTTATAGTCGAGCTTAGCGAGTACACTTTTGCCACTCTAACTTCGGGCGTGCTTTCGAACTATGTACATCATCCCAAGCAGCTTCGCTGTTGTGCATATCGTACAGCTGATTTCACACAGTCCAGCTTTTATTCGCTAATCTTCATTAACGTTACTTATTTACTTCAGACCCGTCCCCGCTTTCTTTCCCTTAGCCACCTCCTGTCGCCTCCCCGTGCTTTTGTAACAGTTCTGTTCGCTCGATATCCTTTCTCAGGCGCATCTATTCTCAGAACATGGAGCTTCGGATCGCATAAGACATTACCATGAACAGGAAAACAAAAACAACGTACAAACAACAAAAGGGTCGGACGCTGGCGTGAGATTGTCTTCGTTTTCTCTCTGTGGGCTCGGGCACGCTGTTGCGCGTATCTGGCTTTCAGATGGGAGGAAGGTCCTCAGTATCTCCTCTTCTCATTGATGGAATCGTCGTAGTGTTTGGAAAACGGGCTCTTTCTTCTTGTGGGGCAGCGTTACGAAGAGATCAGATTCGTTCCGGTTGCCTACTTCAGAGCTTGTGTCCTCAGGACTCTCTTCGGTGTTTCTTCTTTTCATGCGGTGTGTGGAGCATGTAGTATCCGTTTTTCTTTACTTTTGTTCTGTCGCGAGTGATACAGAACATTGCACTTCCAAGGGGAAGGCAGAACTTTATGTCGGTCGGTAATAACCCTCTGCAGGAATTCCTAGCTTCAAAATTCCAGTTTCCTTCCACTTCTTTTTCCGTTATTGTTGCGCATGTCTCCTGCTAGCGGAAAACGACAAAAGAAGACGAAACAACCCGGAATGACCTTGAAAAAAGTAAAAAAGAAAAGCAAAGTAAACGACCGCAACCTTAGTTAAAACTTTCAGCGATAACAGTGATGTATTTTTGTCTGCTCTCGCATCTTGTCTTTTTGTGCGGATAAGGTGCGGATAAGGTGAGTATGGAAATTGCGTCGTCTGCGAAGCGACGTCTACAGGAACTTGGCGAAACGCAGACTTTACAGCATGGTGGAGGGGAAAAGACAGTGGCGGAAAAAAATGAATACCGCTTTCCAGATGTGGGCGCCGTCAAACCCATGGGAGAAAATATTGAGAGAATTTTAGCCATGTTACCTTAGACAAATGCGGCAGAGTTTTCTTATGTAAAAATTGTATATTTAGGGCCATAAAAAATGAAGCTCAAAGTTGAGCAGTATGCTGGCGCGCACGCCTCGGGATTGGAGTAGTAGGAGTTTGATTTCCGATGAAGGATAATTTCTTTTCCTTAAAGTTAGACAGAACCCCGCTGCTGTGCCGCGAAAAATCGGGGACGCATCGTGCGAACATACCTAGCGCATGCTAGATTTTCACAATGACCTAAGTAAGACTTTAGCCTTCAAACATTATTATAAAAGCTCCATGGGAGGTGTAAAAAATTATTATAAAACCTCCATAGCAGGTGTAGGCTCGTACTTTACCCTTTTATTATTCATTTTGCGTAGTTATTCTACTCAGACCAACGTCAACATAGCAATAATACTGTAAATACTTCATTTATTCATATACGCTTCTAATTTTTTGCGTTTTTGCAATCACGATAATGTACATCCATTAAAAATTTCGAAAGTACGAAAGCTGGAGGTTTACTTTCTTGAAGAAACGTGTATGAAAACCATCGCAAGAAAGCACTGACTGAGCAATCACGCATAACCGGTAGTAAAGTAGTATTCTCATTCTATGTTACGTACCATAGGGCGCCGACTGGGGCCGGATTCGCAAGAATTGGTTATATCTTTATTTTTATTTTTTCGATGTGGTTTCACAATTACGGCAATACGTTCCCACAAGTTCTTTAAAGCGACATATTCAGCAGAAAGTTGTTTATGAACGTAGCTTATGAGCGTAAATAGTTGCTGCAACAGTAGATATATCTGCCCGTCTCCACTCCGGAAGTGTTTAGTTTCTTGTTATTATCTCTCTTGAAATCGTCAGAAAGCCTCTTAAATTATTTTCTATGCCAGTCTACTACTGCATACGTGAGCAATAAAAGCTTTAAGAGCAAACATTTTCTGGATGTCAAAACACCGGACCATTTCCTTCGGAGTACATTATCATATCCGATTGATGATCACAATTACAACTGGTGTCCAAGAAAGCTTGGCTTGGGATAATGAAAGTATCAAGCGAATTATAATAGAAGTCAAAAGGCACAGTGTCCCTATTTAGATAAAGAATTTTCATCATCATCATCATCAGCCTGATTATACCCACTGCAGGGTGAAGACCTATCCCATATTTCTCCACTTAACCCGGTTCTGTGCTAGCTGCATCCACTTGACCCCTGCGAACTTCTTAATCTCATCTGCCCACCTAACTTTCTGCCGCCCCCTGCTACGCTTTCCTTCAATTGGAATCCAGTTTGTTACCCTCAGCGACGATCGGTTATCCTCTCTTCGCACTACATGTCCTGCCCATGTCCATTTCTTCTTCTTAATTTCTACTAGAATGTCGGTAACTTGAGCTATTTCTCTGACCCACTCAGCACGCTTTCTGTCTCTTAATGTTACCCTACCATTTTTCGTTCCATGGCCCTCTGTGTTGTCTTCAACTTAAGTAGAACTCTCTTGGTTAGCCTCCACGTTTCAGCCCCATAGGTGAGTACAGGCAAGATGCAACTGTTGTATACTTTCCTCTTGAGCGATACCGGTAAGCTGCTAGTCATAATCTGCGAGTGCTTGCCAAATGCGCTCCATCCCAATCTTATTCTTCTTGTTATTTCCTTTTCATGGTCCGGATCTGTAGTTACTACCTGTCCTAAGTAGACATATTCGCCTACTACTTCAAGTATTTCGCTACTTAATGTAAACTGCTGTTCCTTCCCGAGGCTGTTGAACATTACCTTAGTCTTCTGCATATTGATTTTCAAGCCTAGCTTTCTACTTTTCCTCTCTAGGTCATCAATCATTATTTGCAGTTCATCCCCCGAGTTGCTTAGCAAGGCAATGTCACCAGCAAATCGCAGATTACTGAGGTATTCTCCATCTACCCTTAGCCCTAACTGCTCCCAGTCCAAGTCTCTGAATACTTCCTCTAAACAAGCTGTGAATAGTACAGGGGAGATTGTGCCTCCTTGCCTAACACCTTTCTTTATGAGAATTTTGTTACTTTCTTTATGCAGAACTATGGTTGGTGTGCAGCCACTATATATATCTTCCAGCACTTTCACGTACGGCTCGTCTACCCCCTGATTTCGCAATGCCTGCATCACCGCCGAGGTTTCAACTGAGTCAAATGCTTTTTCGTAATCAATGAATGCTATGTATAAGGGCTGGTTATATTCCGCGCATTTTTCTATCACCTGATTGATGGTATGGATATGATCGATAGTAGAGTACCGTTTCCGAAACCCTGCTTGATCCTTTGCTTGATTGCAGTCTAAGGTTGTCCTGATTCTATTAGCGATTAGCTTAGTAAATACCTTATACGTAACAGACAGCAAGCTGATTGGTCTGTAATTTTTAAGTTCCTTAGAGTGCCCTTTCTTGTGAATGAGGATAATGTTTGCATTCTTCCATGGTTCCGGTACCGTCGATGACACCAGGCACTGCGTATACAGGGTGGCCAGTTTTTCTAGCACGATATCCCCCCCGTCCTTCAGCAAACCTGTAGTTATCTGATCCTCTCCAGCTGATTTCCCCCTTTTCATAGTTTCTAGTGCTTTCTTGACCTCGTCCTTCGTCACTGGTGGAACGTCTGACTGTTTTTCCCGTCCGCCAATCTCATTACGGCCCTGACTACTTTGGCTACTGTAGAAATCTGTATAGAAATCCTCGGCTACTTTGACTATCTTTTCCATATTAGTGATGACGTTGCCCGCCTTGCCCCTTATCGCATACTTTTCTTGAAGAACTTTGCTTTATACTAAATGCACGCACGACTTACCATTGGCTGCGCTGACTCCCAAAACGTCACTGGTTTGGTGGCTTCAAGTGGACGCTTGGTACCCGCGGCTACGTCACCGAACAAAGGAAACTAATTTCCGAGCGCCAAATGGCCATGAAATGAAAAATTGATATTCGAACTATGTAGATTACTTTCCGATATGTGCAGGGCAATAGGGAGCCATGAAGCAGACACACTACGACGCTCATTTCAAAATTTTTCACAAAGATGCCTGAGCCTTATTCTAAAGATAGAATTCTCATTTCAACTCGACAAGAGCACGACAAGTCTGATAAGATTAGCGCAATAACTGTCAACACACTGATTTTTTTAAGTGTGAACTTTATTAGGCCATTCTACCAAGTGGAGGGATCAGGGGCGTAATATAAGAAGTACGCAAAATAGCGAGCGCAAGCTGTTCGCTGCGATCGTCGTAACGGTGAGGGTTACCCGAACTTGGTTTTGAGAGTTCAGCAAATTGATTTAAGCTGCCTTCGACTACCTGAAGCAAGGCACGCGTAGAAGATAATCTATAATGGCCGTTTTAACGCGAATGTATGCTATAGCACTAAAACAGCAATAATATGAAAATGTGCAGCAACGAGGCTAATAATTTATGCCGTAGTGATTTTATAAGGTAGATTTCAGAATTACACACGTAGGCATGTTTTGCTGAGAGGTTCCTGCGGTTTCCCGACCTTCTAGAGGAAAGTTAAGACATCTAGTTCATTCAGTTAATTAATCTCTTATTTTTTCTTTATTACGCAAAGATAGCTTACTAAAAGCTCGCTAGCTTGGCTGATATTCCGTTCACTTTTCCACTCGCCGGTCCATAAGACCAATGGCAATATCATTTTTTTACAAAAACATTCGGGTGACAAAAATACATCTATCTTTACGTCACGAAAGAAAATCCAACACAGTATTGAAAACAGGCTGGAAAAGAAACAACACAGTTTAAAAAAATTGTGACTCCAATGCACGCTGGGAGGGTGGTTGGACACCGAAGCTTACAATGACACCCGGTTGTACACTCCGATGTCAATTAAAATTTTTCCACTCGCCGGTCCATAAGACCAATGGCAATATCATTTTTTTACAAAAACATTCGGGTGACAAAAATACATCTATCTTTACGTCACGAAAGAAAATCCAACACAGTATTGAAAACAGGCTGGAAAAGAAACAACACAGTTTAAAAAAATTGTGACTCCAATGCACGCTGGGAGGGTGGTTGGACACCGAAGCTTACAATGACACCCGGTTGTACACTCCGATGTCAATTAAAATTTCACGCACTTGAGTCTGTACATTCTGGCGTCTTTACCTTCCGTGGTCTACCTGTGGTAGCTTGTAATGAACTAAATGGGTTGCTAGACCAGTCTTCCTTTTAATATGATGATGATAATAATACCTTATGAGAGCATAGGGGCGTCACTATATGATTTCTATGCTGTTGGGCAGTCTTACAATCGCAACGCAACCGCAGTCTTTACAGGGAAACACAGGCCGTGAGAAAGAACGTGCTTCGCATTGTTTGCAGGCGTCGTTATACATTATGCGGTTTGCAGTTCACACGAGGGCTTCGAATGTCGTCAACCCCTTTCGAACCGTAGTGAAAAATCCCGTATCGCGACAAATAGGTTTGGACCGGTCCTCTATTATCCCGTATAAATTTCATACCGGTGTGACCAGTCCAGTATGAAGCTTAAACGGGTTTATATCGGACAGGTCATGTCCGGAATGAATCTCAATCCGGACGGTCCGGTCCGGTATAGAGTTAGTACAGGGCAGACCATTTATCAGTATGCATCTCATACATGGCATCCCAATCCGGTATGTATATGAAAAAGTGCCGGCCAGTCCTGTATTGAGCTCTTATACAGGACAGTTCATGTTCGGTTTAACAGAAACCGGACAAACCCGATATGAATAAAACTGATATGGAACAGAGTATTTCCGCTTCTCAACGCAATTCGGGCGGATCGTGAAATAAGCTCAACCAGGATGACCACGTCGGAACATGCCTTCGCGCTAAATAAGCATGAAACCATACATATTATATGTTACACCTTTTCTGTATATGTGGAGTACGCGTTGTTTCGCAAATGCCTAGAAGATATGAAGGCGTCGATGTGTGCGCTAGCAAGTACATAAACGCATCGCGTTTTGCTTTTGCGTGTGCAACAGTCGCTGCAGCTTTTACGATCTTGCGGCGCATCTTCATATCAGCGACTGAAGATCTGCCACCTTCAGCGCGAAAGTGCAAGCAAGAACGTAGCGTTTCGTTAGCGAGGATAAAATACGCTCGAGAATAAATGAAACACATCGCTGACCATCGAAATATGCACAGGTCAGCCGGACATCGGGAGTCGCTTCCTCGAGTGTTTACGTATGCAAAACACTTGGTCAGGAGTAAATTCATTGACGTCGCGGCTCCGCTGGCAGCAGGTGAAGCTAAAACAAGCAGTATTACAAATGTTAGTGCACCGCATATATCTATATGCAGCAAAGCTTGCATGCGTTCTAAGACGATGACAAAACACATCTGCATTAGTCAATTGTGACATTCTGAGTTTTGTCTGCAAGAAAGCGGTACATTGTAAAGGCGCGGAGTACGAATAACCCTTCTTGATAGCCAAAAAACGACTCAGTGTGTTTAAAGGGCGATCGTTCAATTACGACCACAAATTCTACACCCTACAAAAATACAAAAATTACAAAAGAGCAATGTCGACTACATAAGCAGAAATATAACCACTGCCATCGTATCGTGCCGTGATGTAGTGGTTAAAGTACGTTCTGGCTGGCCGATCAGAGCGAAGTTCGAATCACATGTAAAATTTTTTTCCTTTCTATTTTTCTTTTTTTTTTCTTTTTCAAATGTAGTCGCGCTATTTTATATTGTTGCATGCTTTTTTCACCCTAGCGACGCGTTTCTTTCAGGAAACGAGGGCCATCAATCATACAGGCCAATCCGGTATCAGAGCTACGCGCGATTTAATTCCGGACTTTCCAGGACGCTACAGGAATTTCCTAAATAGCCCAAAAATCCTGTATTCTAGATCCTGTACAGAAAACCTGTGTACGATTTCCTGTACGAATTTTATACAGGATTTTTAGTAGTGAAGGCCTGGCGTTTTTTGCTTACGACAAGACACGAAACTTTTTGGAGGTTAGAGGTATACAGCTAACATTATAAATGTTTCTGTCATGTTAAGCAACGATGAGTCTTAATTATTGATCATGCTGCGTGCATCCCAAGCGAAACGCAGTGCCACGTTGTCTTGACTCGCTAGCGGCGTCAGCGGCATCATTCAGGCGCTGCGACCTCTTCGCCGCAACACAGTCCTATGGGTCCACCCGCTGCATCCCGCCACCTCCCGATGACGTAATTGCTTATTCATTTGTGCGACCACAAAGTTTCCTTCATGGCTGTCAAGAACTGTTAGTGTAGAGTTTCGTGAAGGAATAAGTATGAAAAATAAAGAAGTTGCCTGTAATTATACACGCATGTCTTTCTCAAAATCTTTTCTTCCATCTGTCGAAAAAGGTGAAACAACTGACGAGCTGCACTCAAATTTTGCAATAGGAAGTAACGTAATCGTTGGCAATTTTTTCCCTCACTTCTGACGTTGGTTATTGCCTTTCAGCGCTGGTAAGCCCACGGCACCTGCTGCAGCTGTCTTGGTCGGGTGATGTGATCTTGCGACTTCCACAGTGCTTGCCATGCAGAGAACTGTGCAAGGTGCGCCGTTAACTGGGGTACCGCGGAGAGGCTCATATCATGCTAGATGCACCGAATCACCTTCCCACAGATTACCTCAAGCAGCTGAGCGCATCTCTTGTGCTAGCCACGGTTTTGCTTTTGTTAATGTGTAAGCAATAATAGGCTCTTGGTGCCAAAAAGCTGTTGCAGAAATTCATATATACTGAAAGTGACTGACCATGCTCCCAAAATTGGCCATCTGGACCCCAGAAGTTTGATTTGACCAAATTTGTGGTCCACCTTACTTGAAATGCTGCCATCGCAGTGGTGACCTCCAAGTTTCGGTAGGCCACGTCTAAACTTTTTCCCTCTCAACCCTCAATATTTGACCTCATATGAATTGCACCAAAATTTATGTCTAGCTCATTGAAACACGGCCTATTCTGTGGTGTCTTCAAATATTTGGCAGGCAACTTTCTAAATTTAGCCTCCTCAGTGCTGGCCTACAATATTTAAACTCGAGATAATTTGACCAAAACTGATGTTTTACAAAATTTAAGTGTAGCCTATTTAATGGTGACCTCCTATCATTGGTATAGGCCACCCCGGAAATTCTGCCCCAGCTAGATTTCTCGATCACCGAAACTCGACTTTGCTCGATTTTAACAAAAACAGGTGTATAACCAAATTTGAGCATGGCTGTCTCAAAGATTACGAGAGGCGCACTGTAGCTCGCACCCTCGACTGCCACGAGAATTCCAGAGTACGCAAGCGTCAACTCAAACGCCCTCTGACAGTCTAGGAACTAATCGCGGTTTGTTCAGAGGAAGAAAATGTCGAAAGCTTGAGGCGATATCATTTCAAAATGTAATATTTATTTTAAATATGCTGCCCGATACTTCCCGTTTCAATTTCAGGATGCTTTGCTAAATGCTACATCTTTTGGGTTTGAGACCGAAAAACAAGGTAAACTTTTAAGCAAAGAATTCGCTTAAACTTTGGGGAAAATTGCGCCCCACCTTTATATAGTGTATTGGAAGAATTCTACTACACAGGGGAGCACGTTTTTTAAATAAATAGAAACAATAATGTTTCATCACTTCATCAATGGCAAAATAAAAGAAATCTATTGTACAAGCTGCCGGAGGACAAATATTGATTGACAGGCGTGGAGAGAGAGGAATGCTCTGAGCTTAGTTTGGAATTTCACAACGCCTGAGGAGGATTTTCTTTTTTTTTTTCACTCTGCACCACTTCAAGAGGCAGTAGTGATGGGTGTATCATGGGCAACACATCAGTTCTGCGGACTTTCTTACGCGGGTTATGTCAACGTCAATACACTGCTCAAGCAGCTGATTTCGGCGCGTAGTCCTCCGCTGAGGATACACGCTCACTGCGCCGTGTATTACAGCGAAGAAGAGTGTTGACACGGACGTATCTTGCACAATGCTTGTTCAAGAGTGGCAAACAGCCCAACCGAGAAAACAAGCATGATTCGCCTAGCGCATCCGCAAAAATGAGTTCACTCGTGAGACGAGGCACCCTTCGGTCGGCCATCAACAGAGTGCGCCGGAGCGTCTAATAAGCTCGAAACTCGTTTTCGTGCCAAGACTAGCTGAGTGATAAAAACTGTCACTCTACCCTTTTCTTTTTCCCACATTCCAAACTAACTCGCTGCGCCATTTTGCCATTTGCGGCAGACTCTGGCCGAAGTCCTTTTCTTTGCACACCGGCTGAATTGACAGCCGGCGGGTGCTTAACGGGGAAAAAAGCGGCCAATATCGTGCGGGGAGATTGGAAGACGCTCGTAAAGCACTCAGTTCCTCCCTTTGGCAGTGCCGTGACTCCGCTTTGGCTCGCTTCAATAAAGCGGCCACTTACGTTATAAAGCGGCCACTTCGAAACGCTGAGCACACTACGTACGTGATGCTTGCTTTGAGAGTTTTACCACGGGTGTTCCGGCAGGAATGTGAGGAATGGATTTGAGGTGCGACAAAAATTCACGCAGCTTTCCTTAGGCGCCGCGCACCTGGCCGCCGTTGAAATGCCTTGCAGTTCCCCTGGTAAAGGGGCCGCAATGGTGTGCGCACTGATTTGGTATACAAGGCATGCTAGCTTTGAGCGTCTGAACAAAAGTGTTTATAGCGCTTAATTTGATTGGCAGCTGCAACTGGCCTAGAACGCACAATGTACCCCTGCGGACAAAAGTAAACGGAGCACACTATTTGCTTTTAAAATTTTTCCCGTGTTGCATAATTGAAACTGGCAGTCATGGTAAATAGGAATCTATAGTAGATGTCAGTGCCCTATTCTTAGAAAAAAAAAATAATGTTTTCTTATCTGTAGTGCAGAAGGCGTGATTTTAATTTTAACCGAAAAGCGTGCTTCGTTTACTTGTGTCCGCACCTGTACGAGCGGTGACGTGAAAAAACCCGCTGAACGTTTTAACTCGAAGGCAGCTTCGCGAAACTGCTGAATAAAGTTAAGGAGTCCTAGCCAACTTAATATCGTATGATAAGCCCAGTTCTAGCCCTTGACGGAGTCATAACGTAGGTTTGCGAAATTTAATACCAAAGTACATATTACCTGCCCTTCTATGCATTGCTTGTTGTGTGTTTTGGGCTCTTTATTCCATGAAAGTTCATCGGGAGCTTTCATCTAGCTACTCGATATACTAAGCTGATGATAATAATATATTGCTACGGACGAAAAAGGTGATGAAGGGGCGGTGGCGTGGAGAGGAAAGCTCGGGCTATCCTGCTCCTAATATTACGAAGGACCTTTCAAACAACTGGTGCTGCAACTGATCTATGTTTAGGACAGCCGAACAATGCTGCTGACGTCTAAACTGGGAAAAAGAGGTTAATCACAATAAGAAGCGGGATTGCATTCTTTAAAAGCCAGGCGTCGGCACGGCAAGAGCGAGAATTAAAAACGAAAACGGGGTCCATATCACCCATGTGCCGTCAAGGAAGCTATAGAGCAAGACCTTGTGCGAGGGAAGAACGTGGTCACACCTAAGCGATAACCAGGAGTTTTGAAAGAGTTCATGTAATAATTGCGGAGGTGCATATATGTGCGAATCAGGTAATATTGTCAGCCGTTGTAAGCAGCATCAAAATGATGTCGCCAATGGCAGCAAGAAAAAAACGATACCTTGGCTGAAGTTTACGACACTGCGTAGCATAGCATCGATTTGGACAACGCGTCAGTCGACGCGCCGGAGAAGATTCTGTCATCATGACTATTTATTGAGTCACTGCGCATTCCAGTGGTAAAACATGTCTTAAACCGGACGCGGGGTAATCTTTCTAAAAGTTACGCACGCTCATTACGTCACCTAAGCCATACGGAAGCACGTCAATACGCTTTCATTGTGATCAAGAGACCCATGCGTGCCCCGAAACGTCAATATATTTTTCTTATTATTTTGTGCAAGTGTTCATTTATCTACTGCTAAAATATTCCAAGGACAATTACAATGCTTCATAATTTCAAATTTGAACTTGTACATTTCAGCTTTTTTTGTGATGTATTGAAACAAAGATTTTAAGGGATGATTGTATAGTATGTATGGGCGCTTACAAATTTAAGGCGTTCATGGGTACATCAATCGTCCCCAAGATGGCATTAAGACGGCAACTGGTGCTGCAGAACTAGTAGCAGGTGTGAATGTGTTGGCGCACATACGTTCGCTCCTGCCCCATGTAGCCGTTGTCCAGGAAATGCAGAGTTATTGCTATCGGTCTTGCAGAGTGGCTGATTTTTCTCACCAGCCAAATTGAGTTTAGAGATGAAGAGAAAGCAGAGCCACGAACAAGTGGTGTAGATCCCATGGCTCTTCTTTCTCTTGATCCAAGAAAATAAATTTCTCTCGGGACTCTCGCTTCATTACAGCGGCCCCAAAGGTGACGCGGCTCAGTTGCCGAACGGGAGCATAAGGATTACTCAGGCAGAGCAAAGTGGGCTATGAAGTGTGGGGCCCGGTGGGTCCGATGTAGGCAACGCAGCAAAGCCGCGGTGGGCTCATTGTGGGTGCTGCAACGGGGAAAATATAGGCCTTATGTGGGCTGCCGACAAAAGTTTCGATAGGCCCCACTTGTGACTGATGTAGGCAGCCTTTGCAGGCTGTCCCCATTTTTCCCGCATTGCCAAAAGTGTACATCTCGCCAACTCTCCCTGATGTTCCTAATTCGGAAAGATTCAGGCAGCCGCTCTGGATGAATGTTTATTTTTTTTTTTGGTCAGCCCCTCTGATAATGACATAGCACCGGTGCGGGTTTTATTGCTCAAGTGGCACTTGGGCTGCCTACATTATTCTGATAGGGGTCCGACGCAGTTAATTGATGGGAAGCCCTAGTCCAATTTCTCCCATTGAATATTAACAGACATATTTCAGTAAATATTTTGTACACGTCTGCCCTTTTTAAACCGCTACAACATTTTGTTCACAGTGACTGATATCATTAATCTAGAGTAAATGACCTCGTGTGCAATCTTGTTCAAGTGATCACATGTGTTCTGAAGAGCAATATTGTACTGAGAGTTCCAGGGTGTCCACGGCAACTAGATAAGAATAAACAGTTAGCAATGAGTATGTTTTAGGTTTTTAGCGCAGTTTGCACTAGCACGAGAACTAAAGCCACGTAATATATCTAATCGACTAAAATGGTGACAACTGTTACACAAATCATCTATAATAGTAATTTAGGGCAACAGCTAATACAAATAAAGGATGGAAAGAATGCGTGCAGCATAGTGCGCGGACACTCCGGTGTGTTCAGCCGCTGATTAGCGAATATAGGACTCACAGCGGCATTGATTCGGTAGCCCCATCTGTGCTAGTGCTATTTCTCGCTACAAGAGACCGCATTTACTTGGTGTCAGCAATCATTCTTGACAAATCTAACGAACACTCGGAAACTCGAGTTTCTGTCCCCACCAGGGCAAATGTGGGACCTGCAGCTGTTTTGTGGGAGCAGTCTCTATAGGGTTGGGTGTTCTTTGATACCTAAAGCCCACATGCTGTTGTACGGCCTTTCAAGTTGCCCACAGAGTACCTATTGTGATATCATACGCGCACTACCCGCCTTCCAGTCACATTACGGCCGATTTTGGACCTACAGCGTTTTTTTGTGGGTAGTCCTCATTGGGCTAGGTGCCGTTTCTGCACACAGAACCCACTTGCTGTTTCACATGTCTTCAAGCTCCCCACATGTAACCAATTTTGGTATCATGTGGGCAAGCCCGCCTTCCAGCTGGGAACATATACATATGGGTCCCGCAACTAGGGAACCACCCCATCTGCTGTAAGCATACACCACCGAATTATTTTGGGCACAATAAATGTTGATTCCTCCTCCTCCAGCCCCATTACGGCTGATATGGGACCTAAAGCGTTTTTTTTTGTGGGCAGCTCCAAACGGTCTGGGTGTTGTTTTTGTAACTAGAGCCCACATACTGTTGCACGGGCCTTCAAATTCCCCACAAGAAACCGACTTTGGTATCATGCGGACATGCCCGCCTTCCTGCCCGATTACGACCCACGTGGCACTTAAAGCGATGTAGCTAAAGCTGCATCATTTCGGCTTCACGATGGGTTGCCCAAACTGAGGTCTCATTCAATTCCACCTGTCCTCAAGTAACCTACAAGGGGACGTGACGGGTGGCATGTGGGCAAGCTCGTTTTGTTTGCCCCACTGGGGCCCCCACAGAGATTTAATGTGGGCGGCTTTATTTCGAAGCTTTCCCATGAAAACCCACATTTATTTTGGATTTGCCCTCAAATATCCGACAAGGGATCCTTGTGGTCTGGATGCAGGAGTGAGCTCTGTAATAGCCCGAGCAACGCCCATGCAGCAGGAACAAAAGCAAGCCCAAATGGGGCTTACCCACATTTGCCCCGTCAGAACCGATGCAAGGTTTATGATGGTTACCCCAGCCGTACTTGCCAACATCGGGCCAACTGGGCCCCATATTCTATACTACCTACGTCGGCTCCAAAACCATCTCATCACCATCGGTCAAGGGTTTTTTATCACTGGCTTCACCACCCCGTAACATTGTGGTAGAGCCGACAGAGTATTTTCATCCCTCATATTTCTGGCCTTTGAGCTTCGGGCCTTGCGTCTGAGGTACCCATCTGCAGCCGTCTCTGTTCCAACCAGCCATGTGTGGCCCTACTTTAACGTCCCCATCGTACCAACCACACGGCACGATATGAGAAACAACTGATCCTATTCAGAGGAGCACACCAGTTCGAGACGCCACCAACATGCGAAGACACGATTATACGAAGCTAAGAATTAAAAAAAAACCAAATATCCCTTCCGACACGAGACGCCGCCACACGCGAGGACATTGTTTTGGCCATGCCGCTGGAGAATCGTTCCTGAGGTACCTCCGTCAGATCTTCGGGACCTGTGGTTCAAATGTTTATTGGACAATGCAGTCTTTATCCGGTGATAATTGTAGCGGAGAACTGCTCTCTTTTTGTTTCAGTCTTTATTCGTTCCGCCGTGCTCAACGTCATGTCATGCATCATGTCACCTTCGGCATTCTTCCTTGTCAATAATCTGGAATATCATTCGTTGTACCCGGGAAGTGACAAAGAAACAAGCAGTTACGTGGAAGAAGCGCTTGCGATAGGCCCACTCCCATTATTAAGCCACATCATCGGTAATAGCCGTTCTCTTTCCTCACTGCCTTGCGCCTTGTAACAACGTATTCTCCGCATACATGATAAGAGCCTGCCGTAAAGGTTACATTGCTTCGTCAGTGATAATGCGGTGTTTGACAAGGTGCGTTCGCCCAACACGTCAAGAGGAAGACATTTCTGTACCGGTGTATTAAGTTTTGCACCGCATGCTGCTGTCGGTCCGAAGGTCGGGTTGCACGTCGAATTTCAGTTGTGCAGCGCCACAGTCCAGCTTCATGTGTGAAGCATGCGCAAGAGGAGATACATCCCGCATGTCGTCAATAGCATCGATGTAACGACAGCTGGTTCTTTGTTAAAGTCCTGATATTCATCGCTGAAGTTTGCAATGAAGACATCGGTTTTACCGGCGTGTAAATGGGCGATACCACTGACAACAGTGATAGCACGCTGAAGCAGCAGAGAGTATTTTTTTTCCACAACCCCTTCCACGTCGCCGAAACTTGCGTTGCCCAGAGATATAATCAGCGTACACCTCGGTGGTATGGCGACATGTTCATCGAGAACCTTGAGCGCTCTCGGGCTATCCGAGCTACAGATATGCAGGGCATTCTCAATGGACAGAATAAGTGATCTGAAGGGCAGGTCAATAATTGCACCGTTACCAGTTAGGAAATAGAGCTTCAGAATCACGTCAGGCGGGCACGTGTTCAAATACAAACGGTGTAAGATACGTCCGCCCTTGAACTGTGACCCGTGACGTACACATACTACATGGTGTAACCAAATAGCCGCGAGCATTCTGAATATGCGGTCCGTCCCAAGTTGTGGTTACCTTCCGGAGAGAAGAGGGAAATAGCCCACTGATCACTGAATGGTCAGCGCTGATGTCCACAAGAGCGGTGATGTTATTGCCGTCGACAGCAATTCCCACATCGGCGTTGGCCAGCACAACGGCGCCACGGCCTGATGGGTTACGATCACGGCTCTTCCGGTCGGCAAAGTCCCGACTGACTTGAAGCACTAGGTCTTCGGGCGGCAGTCGTCACCATCTCCATTCTCCATGCACACCGTACAGTCGTTGTAGTCGCCATCGTCGTCATAATTTTCGGAACACTGTGAACCTTTCAACGGTCATTGAAGCGTCTGTGGAGGATCTTGTTGAGCTTGCCGGCCGGCATCTTCACCCCTCGAAGACGCAGGCTCTAGTTTTCCTTATGAGGACTCGGGGACCGGTCCTGATTTGCGGGAGCGTCTGCACGGTGGGAGGATAAGAAGCAGAAAGGAGACGGCGACCGGGAAAATACATGCCGTGGCTCAGTGTCGGCGAGATAGTTGTCGATGTCTCGAGGATGTTCATCCGACAGCGGTCGTGGGGCATCGAGGAGCGTCGATAGAAAATATCGACGGGCATGGCCAGCTTCGCCGCAATGGTAGCACAAGGGGCGCCAATCCTGTGTTCGCCATACCGTCTCACTTTCGAGAAGTAGAATATCCCACTGGAATGTAACGGGCTGGTGAACGCTGAGTGCGAGACGGTGGCATGAGTTCCTCATGAATGGGCCCCGAGGACTGTGCCGGGCGACGAAGTATGGCGGCGTAGTTCTCCCGATCTTCGGCGGCACGCTGCGGCGGTGGCGGCAGCAGGGAGGAATCCGTAGCTCCCAACGCCTGCTGAACTTCTTCCCTGATAATGTCGGTGACAGCAGAAGGTTGGGACTGCGGCAAGTGCGGAAACAACTGGCACAATTCTTTGCGATTGTTTCGCGAAGCCTGTAGTTGTTGAAACCAGCCGCATTGACACAAGCCGCAGTTGTAACTTTGCATGAATCATCAAACTGCCTCAAACGCATGTGCAACATTTCTTTGATGGTAGCAGCTTCGGTCGGCAACTGGCTGACGGTGGTCGGACTATTGCACACACGGGCGGCGAAAAATTCTTTCTTGACACCTCTTATCAAAAAGCGCACCTTCTTGCCTTCGGAAATGCATGGATCAGCGCGTCGGAATAGTGGCTTAATTTCCTCCAAGAAAACGGCGAAACTCTAATGTGGATGCTGCTGGCGGTTCTGAAGCAACAGCTCGGCCCTCTCCTTGCCTACAATGGTCGTGAATGTGTTGAGCAGTTGGGTCTTGATCATGTCCTAGGAGGTTAGCAACGTTTCTTCGTCTTCAATCCATATGCGCGCAGTGTGCTCCAAGGCGAAGTACACGCAGCGGACCTTGTCACGGTCATCGCATTTGTTCAGAACCGCAACTCGTTCATGGATCTTAATCCAGTATTCTGGGTCTTCATTGGGAAAGAAATGAAAGGTATGAGTCTCCCCTGATTGGTCACGCACAACCTGAGTCGCTACTGGGACGACCTGTACGGTCAGCGTGTCTGATAAGCTTGCAGCGTTGTTCGTTGGCAGGCAGAACTAAGGATTAAGGCAAAGGAGCTGGCGACTGGCGCGGTACACTGGCGTGATGTCCGCCGAACTTGTAAAGCGAAGGGTGCGCACAAGGTTCTTCGAGGGCTTACGGTGCATGGGCCGTTACCAAGCACCTCCACCAGGTGTCACGACCTGATGCACACCTTGAGGGTCAAGGGGGTAGAGAGTAGTTCCTTGAATTCAGGGCAGGGCAGTAACTGAGGCGGCGTCGACACTTCAGCGAAGCACAGAACTCGAGAGAGAGCAAGCGGCTTCTACGTCATCGGTGCTAGGTTATTTGCGGGATTCGAGGCTGACATGGGACAATATAAACGTAAAAAGGGAGTTTAAAACCAATTTCAAGCAGCACGAAAGAACAATAAGCATCCTAAAGAGAAATGTAAAGGAGGAATGCACATCCAGGTGGCAACATTTTGACTTACCTAATATACACTGAGCATTAAAATCTGCTTCAAATTTAAAAATTCTGAACCTGTGTGCACACACTGTGTTTTTTCCTTATCAATGGGCTAACGCTCGCCCCTGGCGCATTAACCACCCAAAAGTTTTTCACACCTTCTGGGGCTGTGTTGCTAAGTCACCCCACCTAAGACACTAGACGCATTTATCGAACAGTGGACGGCCGCACTGTTCAACAATGACCTTGAAGATCAGCTCAAGTTCATCGGCTGGGAGCCACAAGGGTTGGAAAAAGAATACATACCACTCACTCTTCAAGTTCTTGTTGAATGCAAGGTTCCAAACATATTTAGTCAGTCAATCCGATGTTTTTGGCCTTCTAAACGTATTCGTTCAGTTACCAGCAATAAACACTAACTGGTCAATAAGCAGTGTGCTTTACTGCCGAATTCAAATGTTTTTATGTTTAGGCAGTCATTTTCCCCAAAAACTCGTTTGATTCGCCCACAAGTAAATTCTAAAGCATACAGCGATGCAATCTCTGCTTAATTTTTATTCCAAATCTCACGCCGAGATATTTTTTTTAAATCATAGCAAAGTCTTATTCAGTGGAGTATGAGGTTTCAGTGCTTGAATTTGCAATCACGAGTATCGAGATTCTAAACAGATCGTTATAAACATGACTTACTCGCGGAACAAATTAACTGAATTTGTTATTGGGAGTACGAAAAGCAAAAGAAGAAATGAGGTAAAATTTTATTCAATTTTGTCTCGGAACGGCCTCGCCGCCCGAAACCAGCAGCTTATGCATGTCTCTCTGTTAGTGCTAGGTGATAACCGAAGTAAACATCACACAGAATTTTACTGCTTAATACCCTTGTGTTCCTTCAAACAAAAGTGACATCTAGCTAAACATAACCATTGAACAATGAGCAGTTAAAACAGAAACATTGGTGACAATGCCCGCTTGCCCATGGTTGGAAAGCCTCAACGGGAAATAAAAACTTCCTCGGCCGATTGACGGGTTCCTATTGTCTTTCCTTTCCGCTGGGATCCAACAAGCTTCCCTGGCAAGACAGCCGGTTCTGACGGGGGCTTATTCTGTCGGACGACGGGGAGGGGGAACAACAGTGACAAGAATAACAGGGTAAAAAAGCTAAGGAAAACGCACTTTGAACGCTATAAGGCCGGAACGGATCAGTGAGATGAAGCCAAAACGACGAGAACGACTCTGGACCGAAACTTCAGCCAGACATCCTTGAGAGTGCCGTTGCCAGCTGTCGTCTGACCGCCATGCCACTACTAGCAGAAACCCTCGCGTAAAGGAAAATAAGAGAATGGAACAAGAACCAGAGTACAGGAATATCTGACAGAATGAGCGCCTCTCTCAGTCAAGTTTCTAAACTCGAGCACCTTGTGCAGAATTTTCCTCTTCGTTCTTCACTATTTTCACAAATCCGTGTCTTCGCAACAATGATTCAGAGCGCAGGCCTTTACTAAACCTGAACTCATTCTTTCTGTCTGGCTCAAAATATTTAGTTTGTCTAGATACATTACACACAGTTTTTGCTGGTTCTTCTATCATTCTTAATACATTTCATTCGAGCCTTCGGATACTTTCAATGGAGGTGCCTCGTAAAAAAAGAAAAAAAAACAGGCGACTGAATGTTTCGTTGCATACCATGAGATCAAAAGTGGAAAAAAGAGCTGTTTATCGATTGTGTTTTTTTTTCTTATTCTCGACGCAGTGTTCTTCCTGAATTTTGTCTGCAACGTTGTAAACAATGGGCACTTCCTACGAAAAGGACGTGTGAGTGCTTCTATTTTCGCTCGAGAAGTGCACCTAAAGCATTGTGAGATAACTGGATAGTGTAGATGATGGAAGCAGCATTATGGAATGCATTGAATTCTAAAAATCACTTGCTGTCTTAAAAATGTTGCCCAATATTTTCCTTGGAAACATAGCTTCTGACTTGTAAATACAACCAAAAATCAGTTTAAAAGAGAAAAATTATTATAGTATACCGGCAGAAAAAATCATCTTCCTCTGCAGCTGCCCTCTGAAGCGCAGAAAACTAGCAAACTGAAAACAAAAAATATGATCACTGGGCAATATCTAATTGCCAGCAACGGTTTTTCACTGGCGTTAGGTCGCACATTTCTTACCTCGACAGAGCTTTTTGAGAATTGTCTACGTGGCTTTTATGGCTCTTATGCATAAGCCCTGCGGACAAGCATGTCCGTGAAGGGTCTCGCCTCTTTTAAATCACCTTTTACTTATAATTTTCTCTTTGTTCTTCACTTTCCAACACTACTTTTTGAACGTTGACTGCTAGTTACCATGCCCGACCAAACATCTGCGTGATTAGCGCCTTATAAAGGAAGCAGATTAAACGGAAGCGTGTTGATCGGCACGTTTTAACAAACATTCAGGACACTGTCACCTGACTTGTAAAATATCAGGCGTTCTTATGTTTGGCGCCTGGCATGTTATAATTAAGCAATTACTTTGAAGTCGCAAATGCGAAAAAGTTCAGACATTTGATAAATATTACATATTTGCTGAAGCAACCTTAACCTGCACGTTCTCGGTTGACACATGAGTGTTCATTTCGTATCTTTATTTTCAGGCTGATAATGAGGGACAGCTCACATAACACCCCAAGTACTCCACAATGCTTGGTGTGATGTTTTTACTGCATAGTTTTTGATAGCTGCATGTTGCTAGCGTAGGTTTGAAGAACTTTAGGCGATCTTTTTCTTTGGACGGAAGCTGTCACGCTACTGTACCACGTAACGACACTACATGGTGGTTAGAAAATAGGGCTGGTTTGAGTATTACAGCGCACGCCTTTTTGTATGCTCCTGACTAAACAGACTCGCACGAAGCAGATTTTTGCTGTCTGTACTCGCGCATCTATCTGACACTGGAAAAATTTCATTGGGTGACCGATAAGCTCCAGCGTCTACGGAAGCATGGGGTGTAAATGTTCACAAATCAGGCAGCACTCATGCCTCGGTGTTTCTGAATGCAGTGGTGACACTAGTGAAAACGATTTCACCGCACAAATGAATGCAGCGCGCACTAAGCAACACACGCGATGAACCGATTTCTGTGGCTACATCGGCCTGAGTCACTTACATCAGCCTGCAGGATGGTGGGAACCACTGCGATTTCGCAGTGACCGCATGTCTCTGAAATGAGAGTCTAATGGAAGTTTTACAACATTCAGAATATTGAGCAAATTTCTTTAGCGCCGTGCACGGCCCAACTGGCCGAGGCCTAATTAAAGAAACCCTACGAGAATTCGTGGTTGATAATGCAAAAGAAAAGTTAAACATGCACTCTGATGAAATGAATAGATATTTTGTTAGTACAGGGGTATATCATGGACAAACATCTAAAGCGAGTGGTTATATTCGTAGAAGGGGGTTTAATTCCATCATTCTTACATCAAAGAACGTTACTGGAAGTGAAACCGCTATTATGCCCTTAAAGAATATTGCTGCCACTGATGAAGACGAAATAAAGGCCTACCTCTCAAGCATGCCCCGCATCTTAAAATCATAACGTTAGACCAATTAGAAATCGCCATGCTCGTACGCGGTAAATTTCCAGGTTAATTAAAATATCGAAATTCGCCGTTCTTTACAAAGTTTCTGTAGAAAAAGAAATGCATACCTATAAACCTATTACCGATCTGCCTATATTTTGTAAGGTATTTGAGCGCATTATATTTATAGATGCAAGTCCTTCAAAAACAGTTAATAATTTAAATCTCACAATATGTGTTTCAGAAGAACAAGTTTACTGAACGCGCCCTTATTAATATTCTTACCTGGCGACAAGCGAAGAGGACAGCACAACATGGCGATAGGGTGAAGGATGATTTAATGGTTGGCCTAGCGCGAGGGCTTCTCTCGCGCCACTGCCTATTTTCTTCTTCGTAACACTTCCCGGGGCCACCGAGCGATCGTCCCGATCGGTTCGCTTGAAGTTGATGGTGACGTGACGGTAAGGATGTTCAAGGAAACTAACAATATAAGCAATATATTTTCCTTGATATTGTTCTTCGTAACAATATAAAAAAAATACAACTAAAAATGTTGAAAACAAATTTCTCTGTCTGGCAGTATCTGTAGGTTTCAAAGAGGTGTTTGACACTGTGCGCCACAATATTCTTCTTTAGAAGATTCTTTAAAATCGATATCAGTCTGTATGCATCGGAAGTCTGGCATCTGAAAAGTTGGAAATAAAATATGGCGTACCTCAGAGGTCTCCTTTAGGACTCATCTTGTTCCTTGTGTACATAAACAAATGTCAGAAATACCTTGCTCTCCTGAAATGACATCTGATGACATCATCTTTTTCAAGAAAGATTTGAAAACATCACCTCATAGTTATCTTTCAAAGCTATCAAGCTGGCTCAAATTCAACTGACTATGTTTGGATATACCCATAAAAACAAAGATACAATTTTTAAGCGAGCAGGCAAAAAAGACCGCTACTCAATACTGCTGAAGTTTGAACCCAGCTTACTCGAGCAAGTTATCAAGAAAAAGTTTCTGGGTGTATGGTTTACACAGAAAGTCACATGGAGTACCAAGTTTAACAAATGACACAGCGAGCTGTCTTGAATTATTGGTTTCGTATATAAAATATAGGATATACAACTGACCTGGCTGAAACAGACTTCATACAATCATTCCTTTACTGAAAATCTAGCTACGGAATTTTCATATGGGGAGCCATGACAGCTTCAAGCTATTCGCCGCTAGGTCAACCTACAGGTGGCGCCACCGTCGTTCCGGTAGTGTGGATCGACAACCGGCGGCACTCGCAGAAACGCACTCGGCGTGGGTCTGCTTCCCAGTTTACGGCAGATTTCTTGGCGATGAAGACATGCCTTCTGGAGTATTTCTGCAATATTGCAGAAAAAAATTTATGTATTTCACTAATGCAGCAAAATAAGCGCGGATTTTAGCAAAACAAGGCACGCAAACTTCAGTCTTCTAGATTTACTTTGCATACTTGCGCTGTACCGCAGTCAAGCGCCTCATACTTGGGCCGGACTATGACAGGTTTGTTTTTCTTACCGACTTTTAAGTTGTGTGCGCTTGTCTTATACGAGGAAAACAGCAAATTTAGTTTCAAGCCCACGCAAATACAAGATTCGTACTCCGACATGCAGTACTTTAGAATGAATCGAGAAAGCTTGGTTAATTATATCGTGCTTGAGTGCAGGATTAAGCAGGTTAAGTGTAGCACTGACAGCGTACTGCATGGCAAGTTGCCGTAACTGAGCGCACATCAACTTTGGCTAGGCAACAACGCCCAAGTGTTCCCAGAAATGAGATTACTTCGACACTGCACAGGAAACCTCGCTGCACAGGATAGCTGACTGTTCACGTGCAGAGTGGAGTGCATTGAATTTGCCGAGCTCATAACGACGCGGATGCTTCTTGCGACTACTGTCATAGAATTTGATAGTATATTACTGCATGCGCCAATGACTAAATGATTTTCTGAAACCGAGCAAAGAATAAATGATATCTGTTCTGTGAGATGTTGATAAATAGTAAATAAGTAGTGTAATCAATTTTTTTTTCAATGCCAATAAATTTCACTGCGTGAGAGAACTTTTACATACGACAAAATTTGCGATAATCAGCAATTATTTCTCACTAACTTTAAAGTGCGAGCTACGAACCAGTCGCTGCGAAGAAATCGTCAGTAACTGCGCATAGGCGCCGTCATGCTCTGGCAAGGAATTTTAAAGCCTGGAGGTTTTTTTTATGACTAATTATTGAGCAGTGAGTCAATCTTATGGGAAGCAAAATATTAGAGTTATTTCCAAAACAGGTGTCGGATATAAAATAATGCCGACAGAAAAGGAGTTCATCTTGTCAAGCGACTATAAAGATGTATTTATTCCCGAACTAAACACCGATAGTAAAGCCCTCGTGAAGCTGTTTTACTCCCCTTGTCAGAAACGACGACTTTGCTCGGAAGGCAACACTTAGATGACAAGGAATAATAATGATTATATAGGCTACTAGTAAAGTACGTTGATCGAGGTGTATTGTGTATTATTTAGTGTAACAATTACGGGCACGGAAGATATGTTTCCCAAATGTTCGAGCATTTCTGTAAAGCAAAATGTACTCCCTACTGCTGTTATGGATACGCAGAAGCCTTCAACGGCAAAAAAAAAAAAAAAAAATGCACATTAGCCCGGTGTTTAAATCATGAGAGGGACATCGGCTATAGCGGATGATTACAGAGGCTGGTTTCGGTGTCGTTTCTTTCGTTTTCATTATCTCTTGTCACATCGACCACGTGGGATTGCTTAACGTGCAGTCAAATTTCACAACAGAAGAGCGCCTTTAGAAACGGTTGTGATTGAACCCCCCGTTCTCAAAATCAGCATTCGAGCGCCATTACCACTGAGACACCGCGACGGATGTTTTTAACAGCAAAAAAAAAAAAAAAAGTCCTCACACAACTTCATTGTACATACAGAAGGCATAGAGTGGCCTGTTAAAACTGCATTCTGCTATATGAAGCAGTCTGCGGTCGCATGTTTCAGTAGCTGCGGTATTCCAAACAGAAACGGGAATATACGATTTCCGAACGTTCGCATTACGTTTTATTGGCGGCAGCGACCTGTTTTTCTTTTACACTGCGCTAGTGATAGCACCCGTTTGTTTCACACACCGCATATCAAAAAAATCTCAAACGCCGAAGTTTGCAACTGATGATGTCCTTTCCAGCATGACATACACGATACGGAGAAGTAATTTTTCTTTCAATGAAGAGGGGTATGATGGCCTGTTCACATATCTTTTGCAAGAGGCAGGTAGGTAAAACAAAAGCGCGCTGGAACCATGAAACAAACAAAAGAAATCCTTAACACGCCGCACACGCGCGCGTGAATCACTGCAGGCTGACACGCGACGCGAACACGCATACGTGATGGTAGCGGTGTTGTATACATACGTGATGAAGTGTAGCAATGTGTGCCAGTTGGAATGGTCGGCAGCCACGTACATTGATATGTCGCCTAATGTTCGGTTGAATCTTTCAGTCACACCATTAGTCTGCGGATGGTAGGCCGTAGCAGTGCGATGGGTGGTGTTAAATTGATGCAATAGGGATGAAACCACTTCAGATAAAAATACACGACCACGGTCGATCTGTAGTTCCTGTGGCGCACCGTGACGAAGGATGAAGTGGTGTAAGATGAAGGCAGTGATATCGCGTGCCGCCGCAGCAGGTACAGCGGCGGTTTCGGCGTAGCGGGAGAGATAATCTACCGCTACAATGACCCAGAGGTTTCCTGCAGCAGTGTAGGGAAGCGGGCCGTCGAGGACAATGCGTACTCGGTCAAAATTCCTTTATGGGGAAGGATGTGTGTGCGTGTGTGTGCGTGCGCGTGACAAGTGTAGGCACTTCGTCGAGAAACAGGCTAGCGCCGGCCCTTATGGGCGCTAGCCTCTTACGACGAGGTCAACCAGTTCTTTAGCACTAGTGATTGTTAATACGGTAGCAGTACGCCCTTTTGTTTCTTTTATGCTCTCTATTACTAGTCTCTGTTGTGTATTGCAATACTATTTGCATAATTTCTTTAGCTGCCTACTTCATTTGCCTCATTTTATCGTTCCGTGGCCAGGATTCATTTCTTGTGCGCAATGAGTGACGCTCTTTCGGAACTTGCGTTTGCTGTGCACAAGTTGTGCGCACTTGATACGCTCTTTCCAAACACGCGCCTGTTGCCTGCACTCCCAATTCGCCCATAGAATCCACCCGCCACTCGAGGTAGAAGAACCGGTTTGATTTGCTTGTTGATATTTTTAATCCTCGACATTTCTTCTATCGGCAGATATGGGACATTATAGTTCCTCACAGGGCAGCCCTATAACGTAACGAATGCCTACGCAAATTTAAATAACTGATTTCGATCAGAAAGAGAAATTTTACGTTTTACTTTCCGCCAACTGCACCCTAGGAAGCCGGCTCGACCTCGATACCGCGGCGGTCTCCAAGAGCACTAAGAAAGACATTCAACTCAGCCAGATTGCTTTTAATATTGAGACCTAACTTAATGGGGACACATGGAAGCTATGAACAGCGTGCAACAAGGAGCTTAGAGAATAAGTCAACTGCATTAGTACGGTAACAAATTTCACGGAGGTTATGCTGGACTGCATCTTTTCCTAAATTCGGCGTTCATGTTTGTTATGCGCAGATTTTTTTTTTGTATATACGACAGATTTGCCTAATAACAGTCACTACTGGGAAAAAAGTACACAAGCGTGGATTTGGTACCGGTATTTTTTGGGGATCAAATATCTCCTAATGCAAGTACATTTACCTTGAGCTCCCATCAGAAAAAAAAGAACACTCGTTAAAACTTCTAAGGGGAATGTCACAGCTTCCTTTAACAATGCTAAATTGTACTTGGTATGTTATGATGGCTTCTTTATAGCAAAGCTTTAATAATGTTTAAATTATTAGCAAAGTCAAAGTTTCTCGCCACTACTTTTGGGGCCTATCCTGTGCCCATCCGTGAAATCTCAGCGCTCGTGGAGTAGCTGTGATTCATTTAGGGCGGAAGAGTTGGCCGCATGAATGCTTTTTTCGACATCTGCTAAAAGAGAGCTCCCATCTCTGCCTCGCCATATGGAGTAGGTGCTAACAAAAACTAGCCAAAGAGTTCATAAACTTCCGGTCTCTAAATCCAAATATGTGTACAGTTCCGGCACAAAATTTTTCCGCGCGCTTCCTCGATTGGGCATGAAAAGCGATAGCGGGAATTTGGTGGGCGTGTGATAGTGATACGTATTAATAAATCTGAAACGAAAACAGCATGATCAAAAAAGCCAAGAAAACAGCCCCAGTGTCAATTACCCAGCTCTTTCCGCTTCCGTGTGCTGGCTGTATATCCTCACTGTGCTCTGGGAAGGCCGCAGCAGGTTCGAACTCTAGATTCATGCGCGGCATGGTGAGGTGAAATCAATGCGGACCCCCCCCCCTTTACAACCTTTCTTCTCTTTTCTTCTGTCATTCGCTGATTGCACTGGTATGGCGTTGCCTTGCTTGAAGGTAACATGTACGAACGTGTCGGAAAAAGCGGAAACAAATACTGCGGAACTAGGCGGTAATCTATAGGATAACAGATACGCGGTGAGCACAGATTTATCTCGCCAGTGGAATCCGTCCCTGCCGCACTGCAGCGCACACCCTTGTTGACTCACTGGCTTTACCGAAGAGGCGAGTACTGCTGCTTTTCTTCGCTTGGGAGCATGAAGAGAACGGTGCTCAGGCCTCCCGCAAATGCAACTAAGCCCGGTAGGGAGGACAAAGGTGTGAAGCAGAGCGCTTTGCAAAAAACACTTTTGTGCTCCATCAGCCTTCAACGCGGTAGCGCTGTGGCCGCCGCCATCTGGCGTTTGCGGGATGATGGGTGCTCTGCGCCTGGAGTTGTTGACGGTGATTAGCGTGGCTAAATGAGTTCTGGGTGGCGACTGGCAGCATTAGCCGGTCAAAGTGCGCCATTTGTCGGCACTTCCTTGCCTACTAAAGTGTAGACATGGTTGTTGTTGCTTAGTGCGCGGTTGCACTTTGGATTTCTTTTATAATTTTTCACTCTATTCTCAGAGGTCCGTTTCATGAAGTTATTACTCTTCCTCGCATGTTTTCATGCTGAACGCTAATTACAAAGAAAGCGAAGGATCAAAGTGCTGCCTTTAGATGGGGGCATGTGGGGAGCAGAAATTTGTCTCGTTATCCACCTGTCTATGCATTCGGGAGGCCTTTAAGAGTTCAGAGGAAGCAGGCGAAAATTTCTCCACTGCTGATTTTTTTACTCCTTTTTCTATGGCTGGGTGTTTTATTTTAATATTCTAAGGTATGAGATCATTTTTCGCAGTTCCTCATACAGCATCTAAGAACTGCTCAGTGGAGAGCACTACAGAAACATTGCGCTTATTCAGGGGTTCAGGTCAAGTTTATCCAGCGCCGGCAACACGAGATGGGCGGATGGAAAAAAACTTTGGCGGACACTTAAACACGCACATTGCTACACGCACATTGCTACACGCACATTGCTACACGCACATTGCTACACGCACATTGCTACACGCACATTGCTACACGCACATTGCTACACGCACATTGCTACACGCACATTGCTACACGCTCACTACTCTTAATTTGTTTACTTGTGACTACACACTTAACCATTCGCAGGCACTCGCAAGGTACTATAATATGTGGACGGTCACACGAACTAGATTGAATTTCCCGCTTTAACCAAGGATTACTGACCAGCCTGCGTGGCTCCCTTGTGCGAATCGGTTTGGTGCTAAATTGAAGAAACGAGAGGAAGTGAAGCTGATATAAGAACAGGGCTTCAGAAAAGTTGCCTATTGCTAGTATGAGCCTTTAAGAGTGGTAGGCTTGACTAGACTTTGTGCGAGTGTGCGCTATTGTGTGTGTGATACGTAGGGGTATTCTGAACGTGATCGTAAATAAATTGCGCCAATACATAGTCATTTCTGCCGTTAAGGCAAATAACAAAGCTCGACGATGCAGGTGTGTAAGGGTCACATGGACCGTCTCATGGACCATATCATGGACCGCCTGAATTCTAATATGTTTGCCTCATAGTTATGCAACGACGCGAAATATTAAAGTTACGTAGACAAATAAAAAGAGCTTCTCCATGCTCATACTTTTCATACTAATCTACAAAAGTGTTGTTTCAGGCTTGCGTGTACATGTGTGGACACCCCGCATATAGTGCTAATAATTTGCACAGAGCGTGCCTCTTCGAAGCGTGTGGCTTTCTCTCTGCATACTGTGGCATTTATAGGCGTCCATTAAAACGAGTTTGAAGAATTAGGAACGAGATGCTGCAAAGAAAAATGTGTCCTTAGCTCCAAGAAAAGATAAGAGTAAGAGTAGGTAATCATGGCAAGTGAAGTCAATGTAAATAGCTGAAATCGGCAACATACGCGATTGACTGTAGTACCTCCTCATACACTGAGTTTAAAAGTTTTCGTTTTTCTGAAAGGATTTAAAATCTAATACTTCTGTTCATTAGAGCGCGCAGTTCAGATGAGAAACGAAAAAAAAATCGGAAAAGCACTTTTGGCCCCTAAAGTGCTGGGAGCGAAATCGTTTATAGCGCGGTGGAAGTGCCTGAAGCAGATTTGACACACATGATCTTTCTAGGTCATTTTTCCTATTGCGCCACTGCTCACTTCTCGCGACTCAATGCGCCGCCGCCTTTTCCCATGACGTCAAATGGTTGCTAGGTGCGCCATAATGTCAGCGGTGGTGGTCTCCATGCCATAGACTAGGAGAAATAAGATACATCTCCCGCGTATCCACCGATTAAAAATGAGGACTGTATTCCATGTGATCTGGTAATGGCGTTGGGCCTGCATAGTATATGGAAAAGCAGGATGGCAGTGCGTCATGCAGATCTTGACGTAGGGCTGGGTAGAGAACACTTTAATAAAATAGTTGCAAGATGTTGTAAACTTTTAAAACTTGCGGGTCAAGTACCCGACTGGATCCCTTCCATTAAAATTTAAAATTCTTTTAGAGAATTTTAGCCTCGGTACGTCAGTCATATGCGGCTGATGGTTCCTGTCTAAATATTGTATATTTTGAGCGCAGTAAAAAAAGGACGCAGCGTAGCGAAGTATATTGAAGCACTTGCCTGGTGATCGGGTGATCGGAGGGATTGGAGTTTGATTTGCGCTGTAGCACATTTTTTTTTTTCTTTAGTGTTAAATGGCGCGGAGTTCGAGGAAGCACCCCAGGGAAGCTGCAGGATGACTGACAGCTAAAGCGTAACAGGGTTTGCTGCCAGACGGACAACAAACAATCTTTTAGAGGCTTTCGCGTTTAAAAAAAAAAAAAAAGTGACATTAGGGTCGTATTGCCCCACGCCAGACGTAGCGCTTTCGGGCGACTGAATGGAGGAATGGACGGCTGCGTACAAAAAAAAAAAAAAAAAAAAGGCACATTTTATGCAGCGTTTCCTTTGGCTCTGTACGTCTGAAGCTTCGGGATTTAAATGTACATTGCATGCAGGGAGATGAGCTGTATGTTTAAGGAAATGATATGATGTCGTTAATGGCTCCCTTTTAGGAGTCCTCTTGCGGATGCTCGTTCGCGTATATTAAACTTTGCTATTCCCCTAACCTATAAGCGATTGATTTGCTCGTCTGTTATCTCGCACATATTCATTAGTATATACGTTCATAAGCTACCCAGTCCTGTGAATGATCGCCTCAAGATATATATATATAAGGCATAGCTTTGAAAGAGCCTAGTGCGGATTTACTTGCCCGCGCTAAGATTTGCGTGGGCTACTCATCTTCATAGTGTCTTGGAAGGTTCCGCTCACACCTAATCTACCCATTTCAAATGAGATGTCAGAATTGGTAGCATCTGCTCATTCGACCTTGTCAAGCGGTCTCATAACTTCGCATTAACACGAAAGCTAGGCCATACACTGACGTGAAACCTGCAAGCTACCACCTGCCACATCCACGTCCTTGAATTCTCACTCACACCTTCGAAGCTTGGGACTAATATTCTGCGTTGTGGGGTCTTTAAAACATCGCATTCAAGGGCGTATGTTTCGGGAATACGGAACAACAAATAATGAGGCCTCGCAAAGCGGCGCTCATGGATGACAAAACCGGTTTTACTCTATATTTCTGAGCGCTGGCATGTACATGTACAACACCTAGGGCAGTTGTAGCTGTGAGAGTTTGACAAGAACTTGATGAAGAAACAAGTAACGTATTTTTGCTTGCAGAAAAAAAAAGCGGTCAGAAAGTTACCCAGAACTGATGACTTCGGCGGGTACAGAAAACCGCAAGACCTTTCCTGTCGACAGGTAAATGCTAGAAATTTACGGCAAACGCTATATTTTTATATTGTGGTGTTAGTGGCCCTCGCCATATTAAAAAGATAATAAGCAAAGATATTTGAAAGAACAGTATTACAACATTACAGTTTGATAAGCAGGCCAGAATACTGGCTTCGGATATGAGAGTGAATGGAGCGGCAAGCCGAATTAAGAATCTTAACATATGCTTCGTGCGCCATCTGAAGCAAAAAAAAAAAGGCCTGCAGATAGCTGCGATGAAAGAATTCACCGACTACTTTACGGGCAGGTAAGTATGAGCTATACGTTCACTTTTGAGTTCCGAGACCTCACACATCCAGGTGGTCAATCACTGATTGAAGAAAAAAGGCCTGCGTGCAAAGTACTGGCGGCTTTAAGCTTCTGTGAAAAATGATTGCTGACTTTTGCGTCATATTTAGCAACAAAAAAAAAAAAACAATGTTGTGTTCAAATAATGAGGTAAACCAATCCAGAGGCAATGTGGTGATGCGTGCAGTTTGGTATTATGTAAAAACTATGAAATTATTTTCCCGTCAAGGTTGAGCGCAAGCTTTAGTGCGTTGGAAAAATAAGTAAGAAAACTTAAATATCTATTTTTTCAACTGGTGAAACAACGTCGCTGCAGTTAGCTCAAGAGAGAGGCCTTTTCATTTCACTTGGCGAAGCCGAGCTGCTCCTGCTGATGATGTTGATGCGGTTCACAAAATAAGGACTGAATTGAGAACAGAGTCCATGCGAAGTTCGGTGGCTGGTGATGACAATGATGACACGCTGATGAGGATGTCTGCATCCACAGTCATCATTACATTACGAGGTTCCGAGCTCCGCAGCTCTTTAAGCAATCTATGGCAAGTCTAATAAGTTTGGTAACACTGCCCACTTAGTACCAGCGTATCGGCGCATGGTAGTCTCGGGGAACTGCCCAAGCAGAAGACATCCCTAGAATTACTTTCAAGACCTTCTGATGACGAGGTTCAACCGTTCCTCTGATGATGGTGTAGAATGGTGATAAGGGTGATGATGGTATAAGCAGAACGAGGCTTAGCCGGTCGAGCATCATGGCCGTACTAAAGCATCGCTCCAAGCTTCTCCGGTAAAGCCGGTGGGGTGTCAGCTCGCCTTTTCCCCGTAAACAAAGCGAAGACGAGGCGCTGTTACTGTATTATCGATGCCATCATTATATTTTTGTTATGAATGCCCGCACCAGTTCGATGTTCGCGGTCAATTCAAGCAGACAGGTGAAACAGCTGTAAAAAAAGTTAACATGTCCCTATTTGCGAAGTAGGCAAAATTGTCCCCAAACGGGGACTGAAGTTTTGCGCTATAGAACGCAGACTACGTTTCCTCGTGGCGAGCTGCAAGTATGAATAATAATAATAATAATAATAATAATAATAATAATAATAATAATAATAATAATAATAATAATAATAATAATAATAATAATAATAATAATAATAATAATAATAATAATAATAATTATTATTATTATTATTATTATTATTATTATTATTATTATTATTATTATTATTATTATTATTATTATTATTATTATTATTATTATTATTATTATTATTTTTTTTTTTTTTTTTTTTTTTTTCCCAAGATGGCGCCCAGTAAGGACGCATGTGCGCTGTGCTCCCGCCCGTTTTTTGGCAAGCAGCAGTTTTTACGATGTGCCGACTGTGCGAAACGTGTTCACACGAAGTGCGTCACCTGGGCGGATGACGAGCTGCAACTTCTGAAGTCCGGCTCTCGGCCATTCTTGTGTAATTTGTGTGCGTCGTCGTCGTCTGACGGTGTTAGGCTTAGCGACGGTGGTGCTAGAGTCCCTGGTGCCCCGCTCCTGCCCAGCCACCCGACCGGTTTTCCCCCTTCAGCCGCGACCGACGAACATGGCGGTGAGTTTGCCTCGCTACGGGCTCTCCTCCTCGACGCGCTTGAGGGAATCTCTTTTCTGAGCGATGAGGTTGCCCAGCTACGGGAAGAGAACGAGCGCCTTCGTGTAGAGAACTCGCGGGCTTTCGTACAACAAGCCGAGGTTATCGCCTCTCTACGTGCCGATGTTCACGGCCTACGCCAGGAGCTTGTGCGGTGCGCTGCTTCGCAGTGTGAGCGTCCTCTCGTCGAGCGTCCTCTCGTTGTCTCCGTGGGCAATCCTACCCGTGAGGAGCAGCCATCGGTGGACTACTCCGCCGCTCTTCATCGAGGGATGACTCCTGGAGATATTACCTGTTCATCTTCTGCCTCTGCTCCTCGCCGTGCGGTTGACTTTCCCAGTGCGATGAAAAAGCACCGAAGTCGAGCCATTACTGGCGCATCGAGCTCATCTGTCCTGAACGTTGCCATTTACCAAAAGAAGCGTCCGAAGACTATTTTCGTCTCTAAACTCAGTCCCGATACTACATCGGTAGACCTTACCAACCATCTAAAATCAGTGAATATTACTCCCATTTCCTGCCGGCAGCTGAAAACAAGGTACGACTCCTACTCGTCCTTCCATATTGAAATTGATGAAGAATCCTACAGTAAGCTTGTTGAGCCTTCGATGTGGCCGATGGGCTGCATATACAAGGACTTTCGTGGGAAGCTTTACGACGATATGCTTCATCCCTCTGAACTGACGCAAAATTGCAGTGGCCCCTAATTTGGATATCTATTATCAAAACGCCCGAGGTCTTCGGACTAAGGGATCAGAATTTTTTTCTAGCGTCTTGTCCTCTTGTTATACCGCTGTTGTGGTTACCGAAACCTGGCTGTCAAGTGATATTCCTTCCAATGATTTCTTTCCAAATAATTACTCTGTTTTTCGTAGCGACCGCCCTGAAACAGGTCCCAAATCAAGAGGAGGTGGAGTGCTCATTGCTATTGACAGTTTTGTGAAGTGTGTTCGACGTTCCGATCTGGAAACTGTTGAAGAATGTGTGTGGCTCGAGCTCACTTTAAATCGATATGAAAAACTTTTACTTGCAGCTTTCTACATTCCTCCGAATCTACCTCCTTCAGCCTATGATGATGTTCTGCTCTCAATCGAACATGTTATAACCCGTCATAGCAAACACAAACTTCTTATTTTAGGTGATTTTAATACTCCTGGTATCAACTGGAACTCACTTATTTCTTCTCACAGCAATCATTACATATTAAGTAAGTGTAACGCTCTACTTGATTTTATAGCCTTTAACTCTTTGCAGCAACACAATTTCATTGCAAACTGTTGCGGTAATATTCTTGACATCTGTCTATCGAATTTTGAAAGTGTTCGAGTCTCGAGTTCAGACATACCGCTGACTCGCTGTGACAAATTTCACCCTCCGCTTCTAGTTACTACTGCTCTCTCTGCATCACCTTCTACTAATTCAGATCGGGTGGGGAATTCGCCCCGTTTCGCGTATGCACGTGGTGATTATGTCGGTCTTTTCAATTTCTTCTCTTCCGTCGACTGGTCCCTTTTAAATGACATTAATGATTCAGATGGACAAGTCAGTCGCTTTACAGAAATAGTTCTTGATGGTATGCGTCGGTACATACCTTTGCATACTCCTACGCGTAGGAAGTTCCCTTCCTGGTTTTCAAGGGAACTAATAACGGCGTTAAAGCTCAAGGAACGGGCCCATCGTAAAGCGAAACGCCCTGGGTTTCACAATTGGGCAGATGAGTTTCGCCGTGTGCGTTCTCTTTGCAAACGCTTATACAAGCGGGACTACGACTCCTATCTTGAGTCTTTAGAGAGGAATGCCTCAAATCGTCCTAGTCAGTTCTGGCGTTACGTTCGCAAGCGTTCCATTAAATCAGATTTAAGTATCAGCTTAGTTGACTCTCAGGGTTCGGAAATTCGGGATGTTGCCGACAGTTTTGCACAACATTTTTCCTCCGTTTACAAACATCCACATTGTGATTCCGTTTGCCTCCCTTCTGGTGCACTATCTAATTCCATTCTCTTTGACGAGGAGTTGATAACTGAGAGTCTTAAGCGTCTGAGACCATCTTTGTCTCCTGGACCTGATGGCATTCCAGCTGCCATAATAAAAGCCTTCAGTTATATCTTCGTACCAGTACTGACTGCCATATATAATAACTGTTTAAAAAATGCTGCCTTTCCTCGCGTGTGGAAAATGGCACGCGTATTTCCTGTCTTCAAGTCTGGAAACAAATCTGATGTTTCCAATTATCGTCCGATTTCTCTTCTATGTGCAACCTCTAAGCTTTTCGAATTAGCTTTGCACAGCGTACTTTCCTTCCATCTCAAACATATCATAGTACCGAATCAACATGGCTTCATGTCGGGCCGCTCTACTTCTACCAACCTAGTCACGTTTATGACGTATGCCTCTGCAGCAGTCCTTCAGAGGGGTCAGGTTGACACCGTGTACTGTGATATGAGCAAAGCTTTCGACGTTGTTACTCACTCACTACTTCTTGAAAAACTTCTACTCTCTGGCGTTGAAGTCTCACTCGTAGCCCTCCTACGCAACTATCTCCTTGATCGCTTCTGCTTTGTCAGTGTCAATGGACAGACTTCTTTCGTTTACCCTGCAACGAGTGGAGTTCCTCAAGGTTCAGTACTAGGCCCGCTTCTCTTCTCCGTTTTTATTAATGATGTTTCCTCGGCGATAAAGAACTCCTCGTTTCTTCTTTATGCTGATGATATAAAAATATTCAAGGTAATACATTCTTTTCAAGATTGCGTGTTGTTGCAATCGGACATATCTGCTTTTTCTGATTGGTGTGCGATGAATCGACTTACCCTCAATTCTTCCAAAACTAGGGTTGTGTCCTTTACTCGTAAAACACATAGCTTTCTCTACCATTATTCTGTGAATTCTGTGCTGTTGGATAGGGTTGATGAAATTAATGACCTTGGTGTACTTTTTGACCGCACCCTCAGCTTCTCCTCTCACACTAACCGCATTGCTCAGCGGGCTATGCGCACACTCGGATTCGTTTGCAGACTTTCGAGAGAGTTCCACACTCCACTTCCGTTCCTAAAACTGTACCTGTCCATATGCCTGCCGGTCTTGGAGTATGCGTCGGTTGTTTGGAATGGCACTTGCAAATCGAACTTGGACAAGGTTGACAGAGTACAAAAAAATTTTTACGGATATTTCATTATCGCTTTCCTTGCGCAACTTCCCCCTCTCGCTCCACCAGGAGCGCCCAACTGAATCTTCCTTCCCTTCACTGCCGTCGTATCAGACTTGATATCATATTTCTGTACAAACTCCTTCATGGCCACATTATGTGCCCTCAGCTCTTAGAGTACATCCTACTGCGCGTTCCGCGAAAGAGCATGAGGGAATTCAGACCATTTCAGGTTTCTCCTCTTCATTCCCACTCCCCTCTAGACAGGATGCAGTGGTTGTTTAACACTTTTTGTCCTCACCTTGACATCTTCCAAAACTCGCTCTGTTCATTTACATTGGATGTTCGTAGCGTTGTATTCTAAATAGTACTTTATCACTTAAAACTCCCACTTTCTAGCCTTAAATTGTATTTACTTCACTTTTTGCTTTTTCTCCTGTTCAATGCTGTCTGTATCGTGAACTACTTTTTATCCGTTTCTTACTTATATTTCAACTTTAAACTTTATATTCGAATCTTACTGCCCCTTGTTCAATTTTACTTCTTTATTGTATTATTCTGTATTTCTAGCCTGTGTTTTAAGTACCATGCACTTGTTGCGCCTTGAAGGGTTGTTTATTTTATGTATATTTCTATATTACTATAATCAATGTCAGTTATTTGTTGTTGTTTTTTTTTCTCTTCTATCTACCGTTCTTTTTTTTTCTTTATTTCCTGGTGTGCTAAAAAATTCTCTCACTGTGTATATAAGTGATGCTACTCATTGTTTGCTTACTTTCCGTGATACTTTTCGTCTGTTTCATTTCATGCATTATTTATTTATTTTTTTTGTGTTCTCTCTGTGTGTGTAAACATGTTTGTGCTTTTTCATTTTTGTTTCTTTTTTTTTATTTGTGCTGCAGCACAAAGACCACATGGTTGTTCCTGCGCACATTAAATAAAGATTGATTGATTGATTGATTATTGATTGAAATAAAGATTGATTGATTGATTGATTATTATTATTATTATTATTATTATTATTATTATTATTATTATTATTATTATTATTATTATTATTATTATTATTATTATTATTATTATTATTATTATTATTATTATTATTATTATTATTATTATTATCATTCATACTTGCAGCTCGCCACGAGGAAACGTAGTCTGCGTTCTATAGTGCAAAACTTCAGTCCCCGTTTGGGGACAATTTTGCCTACTTCGCAAATAGGGACATTTTTTCCGGGGAAATTTGCTCCGGTGACGTTTTCATCGAATCCCGTCTGTGTACACATATGTTTTATTTGTTATTAAATACGAGTAAAAATGATCTTCCATACTCTTAGCCATAGTTCGCTACTGGCCAAGTTATTAACAGCAAAATGAAGCCACTTGTTTCTGCTCAGTGCCCAAGAAATTGGACAGCCCTATTTGTAGCATGCAGAAAGCGTCTAATGCTTATAAAGTTCATATATTGCAATATTGGAATATATTTCTTTTCAACATTTTTCATCCAGTCGTCGACATACTGTCAAATACAGCTAGTAACTTCGGCGTATAACATCTCTTCAAGTATAACAGGCCGTTCAAGCTTGACATGAAGTGTAGACGCATAACGCCCTTAACACCAGCTTTTTATCCAGCGAAGTTTTCTTCCACCCCTTTTCCTTTACGTTTTGTTTTTTTAAACAGAAAGTCGCACTGAGTATCCCAGTTGTGAATGGGTACCTAAACTTACATTTAATGGCATAAAATAGTAGAGATGTCAACAGTTGAAATTGCTGTCGCAAGATAGCCACCAAGTTGAATAGCAGATGTATGCGAAATGAGTAGTTAATGGTATTACGCCAATCAGAACTCAGCGCAAAGCACGGCTGCGTCAGGATAGTGATACGAAATAAAGTGCATATTTTCGCGTTGCTAGTACGATAACATCAACGTCGGCTTTCCTGGGACACGGCGCCATTGCGGTATCATGTAACAAACAAAAATGTTTTCGAACGGTGTCGTATCCTCTTCTGGTATACATTTTCATACGGGTGACGCAGCAAACGCATGCAAGCCTCGTAAACACGTAGGTATACACACTAACTGAGGTACAACAACGCTCGAAAATATAAGGCACGTCAGACAACATTCCACATAATCCATTTGAATCCCGCTATGTGGCGGATTGCCGACGCCATGAAACGCAAAAAAGAATAACATTAAGTAGAGTGAGTTCATTGTCCGCGAGTCATATATTCTCATCTTAGAGTCGCTTCTATTTTAGCACGGAAGCGTGCGTACTTATTGTCCAAGCTTGGTGCGTTCGCGTTTAGCATCCAGGCAAGTTTTTCGAAATGCCTTAAGACATCTGCCGACTCAAATTTTGCGCGCCTCATAGCGCACCAGCGTATTCCGACCAGCGAAGTTATGCGGCCGATTCAGCGGCGAAAAGCGCCATTTTGTATTTTGCGGTCGAAGCTTTCATCTACCCACTTCGTTTTTTTTTTCTTTATTTTTGTGTGTGTGCGTGGGGGGGGGGGGGGAGGGGGGTGTCCGTCTTCTTCTTTCTAGCGTATATAATTATCTAGGGTATTCAAACCATGCAAGAGTTACTTGCGCGGGGAGTTAAGAAAGCGATCGATACTTTCTCTTTGCGTGGAGGACGTCAACAGCGGCTTTACAAGCAACGTTTTTATTTCACCAATGGTGCATTCCAAGCAAAATTCTTTCAAACCTGAGAAAAAAATATGTTTTAACGTTTACGCTTGTGGAGAATGAAGGTTGCAAAATATGCCACGCTAGTTTTATAATTGCATTGGCTATTAATGTTACACAAATGTAAAGGCAAAGAAAACACAAGCGTTTCAAACATTTACATAGATCGGGCTAATCTATAATGCGGTGTTCGTCTGTCTTATACCAAAAGAAAAAAATTTCCTCACGCAGCTTTTGCCGAGTCCGCATATACAAGACTTCATTTATCGGGAAATAGCAATCTACAGCGAGCAAGAGTACCTCAACTTCAAACTGCCGCACCTTAAAATGAAACAAACGTACACCGAGTCGCATTCTTGCAAACTTGATCTCTTTTCTATATCCAGGCAATCTTTAAAGGAGCCAAGGAAGCTTTGTGTTGTGGCAAGCAATGAAGCACGCAGCAAATGATTTCTACAGACCGGGAGCATATAGGTCTAAACATAGTTATGTTTCCACCTCTTGCATTACACTGAACTTAAATATTAGCTTGTTGCGTTTTCTTCTACACTTCGTATCATACAACAGATTAGGACGCGACAAAGAAACTTCGAAAGGGTTCGGAAAGGAACACATCCAGCCACTATATCTCCCATCAGCACACCGAGAATTTTCTCAAATGTTCTTTTTGTGGCTTACCGGGGTAACACCCCTATTCTGATGTGGCTGAATGCGAGAATTGTTTTTCCACTTCATTAAGATGACGCCAGACAGCAGACCCTTTAGGCCTCGTAAGAGCCTAGTGTTGATGCAGGTGTAACAGTTCCCGCGGTTTTTGGGGTCCACTGGAAGCCTTTCGAGAAATTGGAAACAATAACTTGAGGGGAGCGAGTTTGCCACTGGATGCTGGCCAGCAATTCTGCGTGATGCGAAAGTACTTTTTGTTCTTACTCCAAATCATGTCTCGTAGATGTTTGCGAATCTGACAAGTTACTTGGCCATTGTCTAGTGAACATAACTGAATATTCGGAATGTTTTGTCCTCGTTACGTTATTCGCATCGTTCCAAGTCTGAACGGGGGACGAGCGCCATGGAGTCCGGTTTGGCAAAAATCAGAGCGAGAACTACAGTGTGCTCCACTTTCTTGTAGTTTTCCGCATCGTCACCATCGTAGTGAGTTCCAGCTTTGCATAACTTTCTTCATTCATGCTACTGCCAGCTCACTTATCGAGGCTCTTCTCTTACGAACTATATTGCGCTAATAAAACTCGTTTCTAACTTAGCACCTGAGTAACGAAATATACTGAAATTGAATGATACATTTCATAAAACTTTCGCTTGGAGAGAGTGCAGACGCAAGTTTTAGCAAGATCATTATTGGCTGGAACTCTCACTTTAAGGCACCGTATAAAAAATGCAATGTGATTACGGAAGCATTTAATATACCACATCATCGATCATGATCATAATATATCACATTTTCAAGAATGTTTTAAAGGCACTATCTTATGTAGTAAAACGACTAATGTGCATTTACGCTATTTGCAATACTCTGACATTTTCGAGCAGTTAAAGTGTAGAGAATGAAAATTAGGTCCAAAAAAGCACATTATTAAATAACCTAATACATAAATGCTACTTTAAAGCAGTAGCCGAGGTATACATTAAAAGCCTACAGAGCTAGATTATTGTCTTCAAACATAATTTCGCGAAGAACGGCTTTTTGAAGAGCTCGAACATGGGGGATAAGAAATACAAGGTTTAAAATATTCTCATAGAAGCAGACCCACATCTTCAACATTGCTATTACCTAGTTGTAAAATGAACCTGGGATGTGAGCGTACCTTACTTATGTAAGGACAGTTTCAAACAGCACTCGAACCTCGAAGAAACGAAACATTGAAGGTTAAGGTTTAATTGAACGTTGCGTCATTATTAATGCTCCTGCTTTTTGTGAGCACACGAATGTATGTCTCAAGACTTTTGAGCTTTAGTGCAGCAAAGGCCTTTTTCTTTTTTGAAACTTTTGGTAATATTTCTAAGTTGTTGGAGTTTTTTCAGGACAACTGTTTATTATTCATATCGCTTAAACGTGCACTGACATCGCACAGTACACGGGCGCCTTGCTTTTCGATTTTCGATGGAGGCGAAAAGCAAGGCACCCGTGTGCTGTGCGATGTCAGTGCACGTTAAAGAACCTCAGGTGGTCGAAATTCCCGGAGTCCTCCAATACGGCGTCTCTCATAGCCTGAGTCGCTTTGGGACGTTAAACCTTGCAAACCAAACAAACCAAACCATATTGCTTTTATTTAATTCTTCTTCACTTGTTATTGGAATTTATTTCTTGAGTAGAGCTTGTAACACTGAGTTGGAGAGCTATTTTCAGCAGGAGGGAATCAAATTACCTTTCATGAAAAAAAAAAATGGAACACTAACCAATACGAACTGATAAGAAATATAGCACTACAGTCAGTGAATATGCACGCGATGAGGACGGAAAAAAACACTGACCGTTCTCCTTTCCCCCTGCTTCGTCCTCTGTGGTCAAAGTCAGTGCACATTGTTCTATTCAGTGTCGCGTAAAATTTCAGTGATCTCAGTACTTCTCGCTCTATTATATTTACGCGCTGTACTGTTACCGTACATAGCAGGTTCAATCAAGAGGCTGCATAAAAAGTGCTTGCTTTTTTTTTAATGCGCTTTTAAAATTGGAGCAGAGAGACGGTTTGTATGTGTAGCATTTCAACTTCTTTGCATCCATACAATTGAACCCTACTAAAGAAAATATTTTACAGGAGAAGTCAGAGTATATTAGTATTGTTATCTAATAACTGATGCGGTGAACAGGCCGCCTTGTAGCGCTCCCAATCAATTTATTGATTTTTCTGGATAAACTTTGTCGCTTTAAAATAATCAGCCAGGACAAATTACATGACATGGCCGTCTTCTCGTGAACTCATGACGCAACGTTATCTGAGCAAAAGTTTTATGAACTTTTTTTCTTCAGTAGCGTGCCTGTTTCATCTTCTTTAACGGGAAGAAATAGTGACCTTTTGTAGTGACGCTTCATCCACACTGTTATAAGATTCTAATTTAACACTTATTTCACAATCACTTTTTTATATTCTTGCCAAATAAAGAATAATTCATTATATTAACCGATAAAGTTGCACATTTTCATTTCTGAAGTATTACCAAACCCGAGAAAATTATTAGCATTGATAAAATGTTTCCTAACTTAGGTCCTCATGACTGAAAGAAAGATACATGCGCGCCAATTCCTGTTTTGCTTTAGTTCTCTCATTGAGCTCCGGTGTTGTGGATCTCTCACTTTGTGTGCCCAATTTTTTCGCGAGGTGTGTGGCTAAAAATAATACAATCTCAAAAACATATTATGAACAACGAAGAAAGAGAACAACAAACACTTGTACCAGCAAGTAAATGCCTATATTGAACAGTGAGTTCTCAATGCCTTCTATCTTAGGCGAGTATATTGATTTGAACGAAACTTATATATTATGCTCCTATAACCTATCTGTATTTGAAAACTTCATAAGGCTTTTTTTTTTTCGCTGTTCTTATCGTTCTTGATAGCTATACTAAAAAAATAAATGAAGTGAGCTTAGCATGCAAATAATCGCTAAATGTGCACTCTGCTGACACAAAGATAAGGTAGCAGCAATTGCCCAAGAATATACGTATATTTCCACCTGATTTCCTCACTGTACTATACACAGCGAGTCGCACATGGGGCTGAGAAAGAACTTTAAAAGTGACATCAGCTGAAGAAGGTACTCTCCACAGCGTTTGTGTGGATGTCCTCCGGTGATGTCGCTGCTTCTGGGCTGCCTCTTTGAACTTCGCCTGGTGCTTGACGGTACCTACGACACTGTGGACAGGCACAGAGAGTGAAACAACCTTAACCGGGTTGTCGTGAATAAGGTGAGTGGTGGCAAATTGCTAATTGCAAATTGGCAGGACGCGCATGTTGATCATTCGAACCAGCATGAGTCTGCAACCAAGCCAACCCAATTCATGATAGGCATTGTTCACACCTTTAATAGGGCAGGCTGGACAGCGGAAGAACTACAAAATTACAAGAACAAGGCAGCTACAATTCGGTAGCTTTCTAAGTTAGCGTTGCGTTTTGCAAATTATTTACATTTTAATGCTATGTGGAACTAAGCATAACTCCGTACCTCTTAGAACCACTAAAGTAAACTAGCAATAGCTACTAAGGTTTGCTCTTGAGTAATTTTGTTAAGAAGGCGAAAACCAGATCGTAGTTCTCTTGCTCGCAACTGTTGGAATGAGCGAATTGATTCGTTCCCAAAGATATTCCGAAATGTTAACTTTAATACATTCAGCACAAATAAACCACTGATAATGCCTAAAATAGTATCCAACAGATTTATTATATATTCAGTGTATAGTTCATTTGATCTTTAATCTGGCGCATATGTACGAGGTGACGAGAAAGCCATATTCCTTGAAGTGCTCTCTTGTTTGTTGAGACACCGCTTGATTTTTTGGGCAGTAAATAAAATTTCTTCATTTTACACCATGCTCACAGTTGGATGAGGAAACTCCAAAGCGATCTCACGCTTCAAAATATTAAAGTGAGGTGAAAAGGAGAAATATGCTTACATATTTAGTATGTTTACTGAAGAACTACAACCAAGGCTCGCCAAGCATTTAAGACTGTGCGGCATACATACAGCATCCTCTCGCCTGCCTCCTTCCTATTGATTTCGGGCATCGTTAATCATTGCACGTATGAGAGCAGAGAGGCGACGGCTTGTTCTTGCCGCCCATTTCGTCGCCGCGAATGCAGAGAGAGTGGCGGAGCAGAGAGGCATCGGATGAGGATGTTTCCCCACTCGCGCCCCATTTCGCCCCGCCCCAAGACTCAACGAGAGCCACTGTTTACTTCGGGATCCGCTTAAGTTATGCGGAACGGCGAGAAGACGGCGAGCGCTTTCCTAACAACGCTCAACGAGAATGCCTTCGGTGACGTTTTTCAAGGCTGGTTTATGCAAAACGTTTTTATACGCCTCTTCTGCAAAGGTCTCGGGTGTCTTATCTGCTTTCAGGAGTCGCCTGCTTCTTATGAGGTGAAAAAGAATGCACATCTCATTACAGACACATTATTAAATAAGCAGTATTCGATACTGAAAAATTACATATTTTATTTAGCGTGATTTGATTTGCAGGGTGTTGAACGATGTGTTTGTTGTTTTGTTCTTCTCCTCTAGTGATATTTTGTTGGTTTTATACTTTAGATATAGTCATTTTACTGCGGGTTTTCTGGACGCAGTCTAAAGCGAACTACGCCTCAAATTTAATGAGTGTTAGGCCTGCACAGTGACTTCTTTGATTCCTAATATCTATATTACAATGAATTACGAAACCAACACGCAGAAAGCTCTTCACAGGAGAAATTTCTCTTCTTGGCCCCTCTGCAAGGTTACATACTATTGCACCAGCTTACAGACTAGCAAAAGCATTACACAAAGCATTTTCTGAAAGAATCATCGTAAGAAGAAAACAGCCAAGTTTTTTTAGAAAAGCTAGAGGTAATGTTTGAGAGAAGAAATACATTTTTGCCAACGCTTCCTCATTACGACACGGCCAAGGCGTGTTGCATTAGAACCAGTAATATCACTAGTTTTCACCTCGTGTAGCCACTGTTGAGCTGTAAACAAAAATATGTTGTTTGCAGCAGTTTATTGAAATTTGCTCTTGTATTTAGCTTTGCATTACATTGAGAAAGAGTCTGGCTGTCTGAGCCCAACCGGGAGCGGTATTTGAGGGGATCGCGCATGCCTGAATCGTCCAAAATTTCAGCAGGAAAATTTTCGGACACTTAAGCTGCACTATAAAGTGTACGACGCGACACCGCTAATGATTCCCGTTTTCTGGCTCCCTTTGAGGATACTCATTGCCGCCAATTCACCTTCCCAAGCAGCACGAACTATTGTTCCAATATTGGTAGTGCAGTATCAATGGACGAGCCGGGCCGTACGTAGAGCCGGGCATCGCCAACATTGTCTCACTGGTGGCACTAATATCTGACCAATTATTGGTAGCGCAATGTCAGTGCACTAACCCGATGTAGGGCTGGACGTGCCAATGCAGTGCCAATATTAGCCCCATAGCTTGCGCTTCCTGGGTGGCAGTCTGTTAATCATTTATCACAATGTGGCCTTAATTATAGCTCACCTTTTCATCAGCACAAGGTCGTGAGGTGTAATATTATTAGAAACGGCTTCAGGCATGGACAAAATATCGCCCTTCGTTTAAGCGCGGACTAGCTTGCTGCGTGGCCTAGAAGCAGCCTGTCTAACTTGGTATCCAGGGGACCTGGAAGGCTTTTTCAGCCGTGTTGGGCGGTCTCATAACATCACAAAACCAGACGACCAACCACAGCATGGCTATGTAACCTGCCTATTATTGCCTGCCATAGCCATATCAGTGATTTGTGTTTCATTACTCCGGCATAGCCGATGTCTGCTTCACTGACGCGGAATTTCTTTGAAAACTGAATACTTAGCTCTCTTACATTGAAACATTTAAGATGCACTGTGGTGAGTAGAGAACCGAAGATGTACGAATTGATGCAGAAGAGCGAATTTTTTTTAAGTATTACTTCGCATCAAAGGAAAATGAATGGCACATATATTATATGTAGGCCACGTTTTTCTGGCGCCATTAAAGATTTCTATATATTTCTATACAAATATTGTGAAACATGTGCCTTAAGGGTGATTATATTGTACTGCATTGTGTCATATTGTATTGTATTGTATTGTATTGTATTGTATCATATCCTCTTTCTATTTTTTGTTCCACACTGCCATATAGAATTATGTAAAAAGTTAGCAAGTGTGGACTGTCAACATTTGTCATTTGGTGCTTTCATTCTATACCTCAAACCTGCAACAACCTCCTTGCGGAGGTTGTTGCAGTTTGTACCAAATAAATAATATCAACAAATAAATAACATTGAAAAAATTATTTCCTGGAATAAGAGGTAGTTGTACATAAATCTTAAATTTATGTCATGCAATAAACGTGGTCTACTTCATTCCTCCATTATGAACAAATCGCCCGGCGAGATGAACCCGTCAATAAAAAAGGTATAATATTGTTTTGTTGCAGCACTTACCCAAATAATAGCCGTAGTCGGTTTGGGACGTGAAACCCCACAAACCAACCAAACCAACCGACCAGCTTCCACAAATAAGCACGCGATTTGGTTTTTTGTACAAGCGAACGGCGTCGACCGCACCTATATTTGTAGCTTGTCTCGCATTGTCTTTTAAGATGCACAGCAAAATTTCGTTTGAGAATGAGTCGACTAAAATAATAATTGGTATCCTTAAGATTACACAACGTAACTGAATTATCTTACCAACCTTACAGCAGTAATCGTTGTACGTAGAAAATATTTCCTGACTATAATTAAAATAGTAAAATTTTAGATTTCGGTTTTCATGCGTTGAAAACAAAGGAACCGTCCACCTCTCGACAAATCCACGTACATATTTCTTTGTTTTTCCGCCTAATTTATTTCCAGTCATTTCCTGACTCATATTTGTTTCTAAGCGCGACAAATGATAAAGATAAGAAGAATATTAAACTACGAAAACGGCGGCATGTCTGAACAGTCTTCACATTGATTGCGTTAAGGGCACAAACAACTGTCTCACCGGCCACACTACTTCCTTATGAGTACTGGGAGGCTTAGCGCGGAGCAGACAAGGACAAGAGAGGCACAGAGAACGAGCGCTAACTTACAAGTGAAATTGGAAGGGGGTAATGTAAGAAGTTGAGGAAAAATATGTGCGCATGCTCTATAAAGCGCTGAATTTGCATGACTAGAAACATAATCCAAACTGAACCAAGATAATCTAGGGCCACCCAAAGGCAGATAAAACAGAAAAAAAATAAAAAAGTAATAATGGAAGCATACAAAAGAACTTACACAGCATTTAAAAACGAGGTTTCCTTTTCCAAGAGAACTACCGACGTTTCACTTACGCACTTATCGGTTCCTAATCTATGGATGAATGACGCCTCAAGAAGCTCACTTGCTAATTGCACCTTAGACCAAGAAATTTTGTTTCCCCGAAAAGTGAATGGCAATAGAGGGTTTACAAAAGTACGTCTGGCAACCGTGAGCGGCACGCCGATCCCCCGCTGGCCGCCATATTTTGTTCGCTCCATCCGTTCGCTTCGTGTCCGTCTGTCAGCGCTCGCCGTTCTGTTCGCGCTTTTCTCGTTTTAACCTAGTGTGCTGTGCTTGGCCCTCTCTTCGGTCCCTGGCGGTTTCTGTTAGCGACGCCTAGAAGCGTATTTTGACAGCCGAGACCTGGCGGGGCCCACCAGCCGCGCTGCCGAGCGCAGTTACAAATTGCTCTACGAGTCATGCATGGGCCCCTCGGCAATCCGCAGCGTCATCCCTATCCAGGTACAGTATCCAGAGTTCTGTAATATGGATTTTTTTTGTCTGTGCGCCTTTGCTGTTTACTTAAACGCCTATGAGATATCATCGCGAGTTTGTTTGCTTGGTTTGCGCAATCACCGTCACTCATCCTACTGGAAGATACTTGGTTAGTGAAATGAGCGAGGATGCATTTTATTTTATGATAAAAGGATCGCGTAATTTGACGTAGGTTGGACTGGCGCTTAGCACTTTCCTTCCCATGCCGTCGACGCAGTAGTTGGCATTAGTCTCGGAAATAATCGGGGGCTGCGTAAAAAAAAGTGCCATGGTAATTTGTGCTTCCAGTGATTGAATATTGATTGGTGTGCGATAGGCGATGACGAGCTAAATCTTTGTAATTAATTGATCAATTGGTGAAATAAAGAAACAAAAAAACGAAAAAAATTGGAAAGTAAGGTTTAAAGGTGTCAGAATGAAAAACCAGTGCTGGTGATGCTAAGGAAGAAATTTTAGAATGTGTAATTGATTAATTGAAATAATTCGAGAATGTGTTCAAAAGCCGATTGTTGCTGACGCATTCGTATTGTGTATAAAGATATAAAACGTGAAAAAAAAAATAAATAAAGAAATGATAGAAATATAACATAACATACGTAACAGAAATATAACATACTGCACTTGTGTGTAGTATGTTACTTTTGATGAATTCATATTTCATTGCATTGTATTATTTTCGCCCCTCCTGCAAGGGCCCAGTTAGGGCTTGCAGTAATTGGTTAAATAAAATAAATAAATAAAAGAGCTAAAATATAACACGTGAAGAAAGTAAACATCGTGCATGTGTGTGTACGAGAGAGAGACACTATCGCGTTATACCTTTAACGGCGGAGCTTAAATGACGCCCTGATTTTTCTATAACGATATGATATAATATAAATCTGATTTTATGAACACAGCCAGTTGCACAAAGCACAGAAACTTCGCTGTGATGTGAGTTGACTTTTCAAATTTCTTTTCGTTTCAGCCGAGTTCCTCCTCCTCCGAGTTCCTCGAAGCTTCCAATGTCAGCGCTTTCGTATGAGATTACGCTTCAAATGTTTACTTTCTGACAAAGGGAATAAACAATAAATCGACATATTTAAAAATTCCAGTGAATTTCAGGTAGCTCTGGATTAGCAAACCATCGGGTGACTCGAAAAAACACACAAAAGTGAAGCGCACGCTTCGTTATTTTATCAGCCGCGCTGGCAGGTATAAAACCTGAGCTGCGCGCTCTGGACGTTGACCGGTCGAAACGGGCTGCACGTGACACACTAGTGGGATGTTATCTTTTCCTGCTTTTCTAGACGCCGCGGGTTTGGCAGCCGCTTGCTTTTGCAGCGTGAAACACGCTCCTCGGGCGCACTAGACAACCGTATTGCTCTCCGCACCAAGCACTACCATTTCGTACGACTGTGAAAAGTAGTTTCGGTAATCATGCCCGTGTCTTAAATCTAATACAAAATGGTAAATGCAACCTATGTACAAAATGTCTCAAAGAACGTATTGGCACAATAGCGTTCGTTATACATCCATTGCTCCTTCTCCCGTGTCCTCCATCGCAGCATAAGCTTATCCTTCAAGTTCACAAGGCTCCATAGCGCGCAAAACAACCTTGCTGTTTTAGGTGATAGCACATTCTGTGAGCTAGCTCCCAGTCAGAGGGACGTGCAGTAATGCTTTACATGATGCAAGTGACCCTTGTAAAGCCGATTAGGACTGCAAACGAACGGTCGCATACACGCGTATACCTTGATTCCGTGCGCGTCTACGACGGTACGCTGGCTGTAGAAGGGCACGCAACAATATGATGGCATCATTCCGAATAGAGCTTGGAGCTAACAGCGACTGCTGTGATGTTAAAAGATGAACCAATCGCTTGTGAGCATTCCAATGCACCTTTCGGTGCATGCACGGGTTCTACGAAGGCGCACGTTGACAGCGTACTCGATGGGAGGCGCGGGCGGACTGAGCAAAACATGGCCGCCGCGCACAGTTTCTGTTTCTTTCACTAGATGGCGCTAACTTTTGTAAAGCCTCTATTACAGCTTAAACAATGTCTAGGCAGGTTGTCAGATTGAGACGATTTAAATGATGCAGCATGTTTCCTTAAGCGCTCATCAAGACATCGGCCCGTCTGTCCTATATAGACGCGGCCACAGCTTAGAGGGATTTCATACACAACACCTACTTTACAGGCAACGAACTTAGTTGCATGCTTTACACTACGTGCCGGTTTCTTGTGGCTTTGGCTCGTCGGAGCGCAAAGACTAGACAGTTTTCGAGGCGCCGTGACAACAACAAAAACAAAAACAGAAAAAGAAATACGTGGTGGTGTCACACGTTCACCGGGTAACGCACAACCTAAAGAGAATAGCAGGACAGTCTGATGTAGACGTTGTACCTATCCCCTTCCAATTTCAGTTGTAAGTTAGCGCTCGTCCTATGTGCCTGTCTTGTCCTTGTCTGTTAAGTGCTAAGCCACCCAGTAATCATGAATTACCAACTAGCTCAGAGCTCTACTTTGCCTGCTTGCTCCTCAGAGTTGTCAGTACAGTTCGGAGTATCCGAGGCTAGACAGCAATTGCCTGCGTGGTCCCAGGGTTCGCCGCAGTTTTCTTCCCTTCTTCTGTCGTCTTTGTTTCGCACTCTTCGCCACTTTTATAAATATCGAAATAAACAGCCCAGCTTGTCATTCTCTGCCTCTAATCAACCGAAGCAGCTTGCGCTCGGTGCAGTTTGGCAATGCTCATTCCCCAGTTTTCCCTCTTGGATCCCAAGGCGACGGGAGCAAACGAGTGTGCTCTTAATGAACACAGCCAATCTCGGCACCTCGTGACTAATTTTCATCTCCGAGAGGCACAAAACTGTCCATTCAAAGACATACGTGAATCCTCATGAACTGCTGCTTGCTACTAGTGCGCTCACTCAAACACACAGAGCAAACTCGCAGGCAGTGCATCGGCGGCACGGAACAGGTACGGTCTTTGAGGCGTATTACTACGAAAAACATACCGCTTGTAGCTTCTGCCACCGAAGCACCTAACCGAGGCGTACGGCAGACCACAACGTTTCTGATAAAACGCCAGTGGTGATCAATAATAGAGGTATGAAAATCAGGTAACAATTTTGGCGGCAACATTGACTCGAATGAATTCAATATCTGAGACAACAGCAAAAAAATGAACTGAATTGATCTTATTGTAATACATCTAGAATTCTATTACTGTGATGCCTGTTATCTGCATTGAGCTGCACGATGAGCTGTATTTTTCGTGACTGCGGTTCCGATCGCTGCCGCCAGTGCTGAGTAATACTTGCGCGTGAACTAATCCCTTCATGTCCTAAGCGTGTGGAGAACTCACAAATGATGTGTCAGTCGAGGTACATGGTTATTGGATGCAGCGTGTTACGTCATTACTTTGGTGGGCAGGCTTGGCAGTGGCAAAGGGAAGAAGAAAACAGCACATGAACACATGATCCTGGCGTCGAAAGACAGGTAGTAGGGCGCCGACCAATGGGCGCACCTTCCCTCTTCCGCCTACAGCGCCACATTCTCCAGCCTCCTTGTCCTTTCTCGCTATCTACTCGCACTCTTCTGTCACAGAAATGGAAACATTACCTCTAAAAGCTGCACGTTATTATGCTCTGCTGTCAAATAAGGCTCTGAATAAAATTTGTTTTTCAGAAACCGCCTCGAAAGGTGAGGCTGGTAATGTTGGCTGGTAACTGCAACACATTCATACTTCCATGTGCAGAAATCGCGGGCTCCATCTCTCTAAAATATGTTTTTGTGCTACGGACTAATTGACCCAAAAAGAACATCTGCTAATGTACTGATCATGTGAAATCGGGTCGCTTGTTTTCTTACAAAACTCTGCTATTGCTTGTCATCGTTATCCTTTTCTGATGTAGTTATTGTTCCGGTGGAAATGAAGTCACTGGTCCTAACATAAGACCACCAGCTTTTACTTATATGACTTTTGTAATGCTTTTACAACTTGCTGCGAATGGCCTCAAAACAGGTTAAAAATGTGACTGTGATGTGCATCTCTCCCTCACAAGTTCTGTTTCTTTAATACGGCAGCAACAACAATTCCGCAATATATTTTTTTCTGATTATTATTTGTTCCACGGACGTTTTTATCTTATTCCATAAGCGGTGCTTACAGCGACACCAACTATGCTCATTCCACTGTGACCAGGTCACTGTAGTACTGATCCATGAAAGCTGAGCACAACGCAGTGTCAACGCTAGACAAGCACTATAAAGGATCAGACTGTCAGCAACAATAAGACAGTGAGATATGTAGCCGAAGCTAGGATGAACTGCATTTCAAGTAAATGCTAAGTAAAAGTTATGAATAAATCATTAATGCATAAAACGCATGGAGCCAATAATTAGGAGGTATATCACGGGGCTCAGAAATTCTATTTACAGTACGTTTGTTTCTTGCGAGCTGCGTTTTCCTAACCCGTGTCATAAAATGTTTACAATCCGGAAAAAGAAAATTATAGTCGTTCCGCTTCCGAATACCTTGCTCATCTCGTATCGTAGTGCGTTTCGTGTTTTCCTTTCGCGACTATTTCCTACCCGCCTTCGATCAAATTGCCGTCGTTATTGCGCGCTCAAAAGCCTCTCTAATCACATGCTATTCGAAATAAGCGCAGTGGGCGTGCAGACTGATTGCTCACGGGATTAGAAGAAGCCGCCAGTAAGACTTCTCAGATCACGAGGAGCGCTGCGGGAGTGAGCGACTCTGTCGTCTTGGCAACCTTTTACACTTCCTCTTTCACTAACTATACGCAAGCCCACAATCGTCACCATCTCAGGCTCGCTTTCGTCTTGCCATCAGACTTTTCTCCTCCTTCGAAGGCCTTTCACAAGCTGTTTAGCCTTTTTTTTTTGCCCTTGTTTCGTAGGGGGCACACAGTTGTCCCTGGTCCTCTCTTATCGCATTAGCCGCCTTCTGGGTTGCCGCCTTCGTGCTCGAAGTACAACCTCTGCGTGGAAGAGATTAAAGCTGAAATCCTGGGCTGCGGAAGTGACGCAGCTCCTGTAAGATGCGCCGAGTACCACTTTGTTTTCATTAAGCCTTTGGGCGCTCCTATGCGAGAGATGTTTCAATTAAAACTTCTCCGCACTACATCGATCCTCTTTTTTCCAAGACTGCGCATTGCACTGTCTTTCTGTATCTACTCTCCACGGGACGTCGTTTAAACCAGCACCAAGTTTTACATTTCAGTAGACCCCTGAAAATCTGAAAAATGGAGGGAGGATACTTCGAATATCTGTTAGTTTCCTCATGTGGGCGGTAAGGTTACAGTAGCGCTGTTTTTACAAGACAGTTTTCAGCTAATACTAAAACACTTGATTGCAAAAAGTAGCGGTGCATTATAAATTTTTTTAACATAACGGCTAAGGAACATAAAAAAGAGACAGCATAAGTGGTTAAGAAGCCGCACAGTCAACGAGAAAGCGAAAAGCTTTGAAAGATTCATCATAACATATAAAAATACCAAGATTTACAACTTCGTAAGTCCTTGTATGCGGGGCTGTGCCTTCCCATAGATTCGAGCCACTGACACTACCTCTTCTGTAAATGAAAAGAATAAAAAATTGTAGACGTTTCTTGAACCAAGTTTCGCTAGCGTCAGCCATTGGCCGCAACCTCAGTTGCTATTGAAGCCAGGGGTACGAAGCTCCGGCTAGTTTCGGTTTAATCTACTTCAGTGCAACAGTCAAGCAATACTAGAAATGAAACAGCTCCCCCTAAGCCATATCCCAGGTAGCACCGAATGTGGGGCCCCAGTAGGTCCGATGTAGGCAAGTGGGGCTGGGGCAACCATCATAAAACCTGCATCGGTCCCCGATGGAGTAAAAGTGGGCAAGCCCCATTTGGGCTTGCCCCTGCTCCTCCTGCATGGATCCCATAGCGGCGTTTCTTGGGCTAATGCAGAGCACATTCCTGAATCCAGATCACAAGGGTCCCTTGCCGGATATTTGAGGGCAATCCAACCTAAATGTGGGCTTTTTATGGGAAAGCCCTCATAGACCCGAAGTGAGGCCGCGGCCATTAAATCTTTGTGGGACCAACATCGGCCGCAGTGGGGCAAGAAAACGGACATACCCACATGCTGCCCCAATCGGCCCCATGTAGGTTACTTGGGGGCAGGTGAAATATTAATAAGAGCGCAATTTTGGCAAGCCCTCGTGAAGCCCAAATGAGGCAGCCTTAGCTAAACCGCTTTAGGTCCCACATAGGCTGTAATGGGGCTGGAAGGCGGGCGTGCCCGCATGGTACCAAAATCGGTCCTTTGTGGGGACTTTGAAGGCCCGTGCAACAGCAGGTGGGCTCTAGGTTCAAAAACAACGTCCAGCCCAATTTGGGCTGCCCACATAAAACTGCTTTATAGCCCACATGGGCCGTAATGGGGCTGGAAGGCGGGAGGGCCCGCATGATACCAAAATTGGTCCCTCGTGGGGAATTTGAAGGCACGTGCAACAGCAAGTGGGCTTTAGGTTCAAAACCAACACCCAGCCCAATTGGGGATGCCCACATAAAACCGCTGTAGGTCCCACATCGGCCGTAATGGGGCTAGAAGGCGTGCGTGCAATTGCGTAATCATTGTTTCCAACCTTTCTTTGCATTAGATGTTGCGCTAAATTACTATTATAGATAATTTGTATAACAGTTGTTGCCATGTTTAGTCGATTAGAAATTTACATGGCTTTAGTTCTCGCGCTCATGCAAATTGCGCAACAAATACTAAAACAAACTGATTGCTAACTGTAGCCTCTTATGTGGTTGCGTTGGACAGCCTGCATCTCCCAGCACAATATTACTGTTCAGAACACATCTCCATAGCCTGAACAAGATGTACATGAACTCATTTCGGCTAGATGAATGTTGTGAATCATTGTAAAATTTAATATTGTGGCTGTTTAGAAAGTGCAGACATGTATAATATAATTACTTAATTATGTGCATAAATATTGATTGGGAAAACTTGGACTAGGGCTTTCCATCAATTTCCTGCGTCGGACCCCTATGAGAATTATGTGGGCAAGCCCAAGTGCGGCTAGCGCTATAGAACCCGCATTGGTCCTATGTCATTATCTGAGGGGCTAACTGAAATAAAAAAAAAATGTTTCTCCAAAGCGGCTGCCCAAATCGGTCCAAAGTAGGACCATCGAGGGGGGTTGGCGGGATGTGCCTTTTTAACAATGCCGGAAAAATGTGGGCAGCCCCGCAAGGGCTGCCTGCATCGGCCCCTAGTGGGGCCAATTGGGGCTTTGTCGACAGCCCCCTCTTGCAGCACCCACATTGAGCCCACCGGGGCTGTCCTGCATTGCCTACATCGGGCCCACCGGGGCCCACCCTTCAGAGCCCACTTTGTGCTACCTGGGATGCCATATGTTTCATGCCGGTAGATTCATCGGGTGAAATACCATGAGATTTAATTATGGTCGTGGGCCTACGTGCTTGTAGAATGCAAAAATGCAAATTGATCATGCCGAGACCATTGTTAATCTCCTGCGCGAACGTTTTGAACATTGAAAGGGTTGTCTGTCTTCGAGAGGCATGTCGGCTAGCACAGCATTAAAATCTTTGCACTGACGCGAAATCAGCAGTGCAGCCGTCCATTTAGACGGATCTGACATCACTATGCCTCAATGAACGGATGTACTTGATGATTCGGAGTCATAGAAAAGATTTTAATGTTGTGCTAGACGAAGTGCGGCCAGCACGTTTGATGAATTGTATTGACAGCCGGCAATAAAGGGGAAAAAAAAGCGACGGTGGCTGTGTTGCCTAAACCACTGGTGTTTCGTCATTGGTAGTTCGAGTCGTGCTTGAAGATGTTTTTTTACAAGCTTCAATAGGCCTTCTTCCGGATACTGTGAAAGGCATCGGCGCTAGCTTCTTAAATGGGGAACCATAGGGTTCTATGGATGTTTTGTGCCCCTGCTGTAGATTCGATCTTGGCTCACTCCGCGCGTAATAAGCCTCTCGGCAACATGCTGGTCTGGCTTCTCTTTGTTCGATGAACAAGGCAGCCTGTCTCTCAAGGCTATTACCTGTTTCTTTAGTGATACGGCATATTTACTTAGGTTAAATGAAGAACCAGCGCAGAGGGAACTTTATGAAGACGATTTTGCTGTAAAACACGGAATGAAATAACGGGAGGAGCACGAGTACGTGGCGACAGCTATGTTGCGCATGCTGTACATCAGTTCAGTTCAGTTCAGTTCAGTCGTTCAGTCGTGTCCGACTCTTCGTGACGCTATGGACCATGTCACGCCAAGCTTTCCGGTCTCTCACTATCTTCCTAACATCACATAACTTCATCTGCAGTGCCTCGAGGATGCCATCTAACCATCGCGTTCGCTGCCTACCCCTTCTCCGGCGACCCTCAACCTTTCCCAACATCAAATCTTTCTCCAGCGACTCCTCTCTTCTGATCAGATGACCAAAGTAGCTGAGCTTTAACTTTAGAATTTGACCCTCCAATGAGCAGTCAGGGTTTATGGTCGACGATATCGACTGATTGGATCTTCTGGCAGTCCAAGGAACTCTCAAGAGTCTCCGCCAGCACCACAATTCAAAAGCGTCAATACTTCGGCGGTCAGCCTTACATAGAGCTGTACATAGAGCAGGAATAACGGGAAACTCGCAAATTAACGTAGTAGAGCTAAACTCTAAAGGGGTAAGGTTAGGGAAGCTGGGCTGGAGGATTGTTTTCTTAGAGGACATTTGTTTGGCGCTATCACGCTCTTAATTATAAATCTTTTGCCTTTCCATTTTTAAAGCGCTTCAAGGACATTTTTTGGCCGTTACCGTGAACTGGTCTCCAGATACACTTACATAGAAGCGGTGGCGCTTATTTTCCAAGTTAGGAAAAAAAGTTTTTATAATTCCATAGCCTAGCTGGGAATAACTTCCTGATGCCGGAGAATCTCAGACGTCATCGGGGAGAAAGGTTAGAGTTTGATTTGAAAGAAACCGCAGGTTCCACTTTGTGAACAATATTAACGAATGAATCGGAGCACTTAAATCTCACTTGAAGAGTATAACGCGGCAACGTTAAAGGCTCCGGACAGCGGCTGCTATTGAGGATTGTAGTTTCAGAAATATTACTCGTCGCAAGCGTGACCTTTCCTGCTCACTTACTCAGTGCTTTCTTAATTATTGCCATTATTTTCTCACATATTTAAGCGAAGTGCAAATTATCACATTGTCCTATAGTCTAATAACTTTAAAACAATAAAGACATCAGGAATATATTAAAATACTAATAAAATAAGTATTAATGGTAATAGTATAAATAAAAAGTATATATATATATATATATATATAAGTCCAACGGGCTTTGAGATGCAAATATTTAGTTTATGATTTCGGATTCATTTCTCATCACAGTTCAAATTTTTCTTTTATTGCAATTCTTTTTATTTCAATTCCGCCCTTCAAATGTTACGTCAAGCATTTACTAACCTATCCGGCTTCCCTTCACGCGCAGCGTCGCAGCAGGCTTCTTCGCGGAAAGGGGGTAGGGAATTGAGGCTGTCGTTTTGATAATATCTCCATGCTACCTCGGTTACAATCGGTTCTTTCGTTTTTAAGCTCTTAAGATGCTTTTAAGCTTGTATTTAGGAAGCCGAATAAAATTAGGATGGAGAGCACTTGCAAGTAATTGCAGATCACGACGAGTAGCTTACTGGTACCACTCAAGAGGAAAGTTTACAAGAGAGCGATCTTACCGGTACTAACATATGGGTTTGAAACATGAATGTAAACGAAAAAAGTTGTACACGTAAGTTGAGGGTAACGCAGAGAGCTATAAAACGAAAATGGTAGGTGTAACGGTAAGAAATAGGAAACGTGCAGAATTGGTCCGAGAAGTAGCTGAAGTAAATGATATTCTAGTCAAAATCAGCAAATGTGCATGGGCAGGTCATGTATTGCGATGAAGGGATAACCGGTGGTCGCTAAGGGTAAAAAGCTTCATTTCAAGGGAAGGAAAGCGCAGCACGGTACGGCAAAACATCTGGCGGGCAGGTGAGGTTGAGACGTTCGCAAGGGTAAAGTGGATGCAGCTAGCACAAGACCGGTTCAATCGGGGAAGATGGAAGAGGCCTTCACCTTGAAGTCAGCGTGATGATAATAATAATAAAAATTTAAGGATTTCACTATGCACGGAGACTTGCGAAGTTGCCTTTGCGGCTTCCTGTGCGCCGGTTCATGTTTCTTGTCTTGAAATATGTGTGATTCTATCATCATCTGCGCCTTGTATTCAGTGATTTATTAATGATCGTAAGCATTCCGCTAGCCTAGTGCTGAAATTTATGTGAGTCAAATATGAGTTTATGTGGTTCTATTTGCAATATCGCGTTTTTTCTTATATTAATAGGCGCCTGCTGTAAACATGTGAGAGAAGTAAGCATCCTTTTAACTTTATTGTAATCTTTACGTACTACCATGGGAAAATGACACTGGTAGTTGTGCCAAGATAGCGGTTTTCACGCTAAGTTTAGTGGGCTTTTAAACTATTTAGAGGGCTGAAATGTACTATTGCCGGAGGCGGGATTTGTAGCGGTTTCAAGGTCCTGTTGGCGTTTGTATTGGCGGTTTTCGGGGCTGCAATAAGTTTTACAAGTTTTTTTTGTTCTTTAAAATTATATTCATTTTCCAATAGGATACTGCTCAGAGTTCATGATGTATCTGAGGCGTCAAAATGGCGAATATTAGAATACACCCAATGCGCGCCATGGTTTGATTTAGACGATATTTATAATGCAATCGTATAGTTTTTGGTTGTCTGGCATGCAACTGGGCGGTGTGTAGCTTGTCCCTGAAGTATACGCAGAAGTTTAGGAAAGAGTAGCTGCACAACTGACGCTAAGTGTTGAGACTGAATACTGAACGTTCGAAGCGCGAATGAGAACTTTTTATGTAGCTAAGAAACCGTCGGTGTCCACCAACGATTCTTTGACCCTTATCCAAATGATGATGGTCACAAGGAGTAATGGCTGCTTGTTAACGTCAAAGGAAGGAGCCCCCTCTTGGCTTCTGCAACAACCGTTGGAGCAAAACTCTAATCTGAGGTGACGTGAACTAGTACGGCGATGTTCAACACAAGACAAAACACCACAAGGTATTCAAGGATATTACAACAAGGACATGATGTGTTATACAAGAATGGTACAAATATTCCTTCTCGAGCAGGAAGAATTCGCTCTTTCTATCGTGATGCCGTTCTAGTAGAATGCGCAAGCTGGACGCATATTCCGTCAACTCCCAGTCGGAAAAAAACTACAGATCGTTGTCAAAAATATGACAAAATATTCTGTAGCTCTGTCGTAAACGTCAGATTTTTCTGTAGTTCTGTAGTTTTTATGTAGTATATATATGTTTTCTGTAGTTCTGTACCACTTTTCTGTTGTAACTACCGAAATTTCTGATGTTACTACAGAACGTTCTGTTGCCGCAACAGGTTTCCTGTCAAAAAACACACAGAAATTCTGTCGTAACAAAAGAAACTTCTCTGTAGTTTTATCTGTCTGGGCTGAACCTTGTCAAATGCAAACAGAGGACCTAATGTGAAGAGCGATGAGGAATCCGATCTGAATTGTTCTAGCCGCACTGCGAAGACATAGGAAACGCTGTTCAGACTGCGTACTTATAGCAAATGCAACAAATAAGATCAGCACGATGAATGTGTGCATTGCAAGCATGCAGTTGATGTTGAAATGCTTCAATGCCTTGTAGAACTGGCGGTACGAGCGAACAATTTCAGGCAATACTTTTCTAGTCCAAACTATCATAGAAAAAGATAAAAGTTGATTTGTAATATATTTAGAATATTGGTTGTTTAGTTGGTTTGTGGTGTTTAACGTCCCAAAGCGACTAATTCTATGAGATATGCCGTAGTGGAGGTGTCTGGAAATTTCGACCACCTGGGGATCTTTAACGTACTGTGACATCGCACAGCACAAGGGCACCTTGCTTTTCGCCTCCAGCGAAAAGCGGCCGCCGAGGCCGGGATTCGATTCCGCGTCCTTGAGAACAGTAGTCGAGCGCCGTAACTACTGCGCCACAGCGGCGGGCGATTTAGAATATTGGTTTATAGACAAAGCACAAAATAAAAATAGGGAAAATTAGTTCTTGAATAAAAATATTGAATTCAGTGTCTTTTTAGATGATTTAAGGGCCTCTTGTGGCAGGTGTTCCTTTTTTTATATCAACACAGGATACACATGTGGAGAAATGAGCGAATAACCTCTGCGCTGACACTGCCCCTTTGTCGACAAACATGTTTGCCATAGAGCGCTTTCTCCAAGCCCTTCTTGCGCAGTTAAAGTAACTCAATGGCTGTCATCATAATTTACAACGTTGGAAACATGCAATGCATATTTTCATTTCACATGAGCAGGGACCCTACAAAGTAAAAGGACTCGATGTGACAATAATAAAAAAGTGTGCAGAGGAGTGAAAGATACGCAAGAAACTGAAATTAGATGACGGCATTATATGAAATTATACACAGCACATGATCCTTTTGAGGCATCCGCGGTAATTAATTGGTTGCAGGGGTAGAAAGAAACTCTAGACTAGCGTTATTACTCAACGTGCGGTTACTCGGACGTCTTGAAGTCATTGGATGCGGCTGTGATTTGTTTGCCGGTCAGGCCTTTACTATTTCGTCTGAATATGCGCGTATGATCTTTATGAGAATGAAAATATTCAAAGATGGCAGAACGAGGTATCACATTATTTTTAAGCAGTTAGTTGTATCCAAGCTAAACTAGAACTGAAAATGTTTATAAATATTTGTTTTTATGCAATTTTCGGCTCCGTTTTGTCTTGATATTATGTGAAAAATGATTTTAAAGGATGTAAACATTGTAGTGCATAAAATTCATTTCGGACTAACATTCGTATTTTGCCAGTGGAACCTTCCAGTGATAGCCGGTTCCGCTAAAAATTGGAGGATCCCGCTGGTGCAAAGCTCCAGCGCAGAAGACGGGGGACGAAGGTGGGACAGGTTAGAGTAGAGGTGCTAGCGTCAGTCATGGCTGTTGTCGGGAGTGTGCAGCTGCCGAGCTCCAGGGCGACAGGAAATCCGCACCTCCACCAAATAAAAGTGGGTTTGCTGTGTTTTAACAGGGAATATATCCCTCTTAAAGCTTCAAGACCGACAACACAAGAACACAGCCAGTCTAGACACACACAAGCGAGCTTGAGCAGCGCAGCGGCACTTCGTCGTTCTATCCTCTCGTAATATCCTCTGATAGTTCACTACAGAAAGGACAAATAGTCATTGAGTGTGGATATGAAAAGAATGAGAAGAAGAGAGACTGCATTAGATCTCGCCAAGCGTTTGATCTGGGCAAGAAGTGCGAACAGCTTATTTAGACTGCAATGGGGTGTGAAAAATCCAGTCTGGAATAATAAACCTCAATAGCACCCCTCAAATAACTTTACCTAAACACAACTGTTGCATATCGTTATCCGGTAGTATTTCTATTATTTAGTAAACAAGGTCCCAACGTTTTGACGATTGTCTTCTAGCACTATGAAACTTCTTCAGCGTCTGATGCTTTTCCGAGAAATTGTGTCGTGCTATGAACCAAAGAGAGCTTGTGGCTATTATTTCTTTCTTTGACATCTCTAAAAAATAACAAATCATCGGTACTTCATTGGTGACGCCTCCTTTATTGTATATGTGGGTGAAATATATATGGCCCAGCACCTCCACCAGATGTCACGTAGTGGTGACAAGGCCGTACATGCCAAAATAAGACACAGGCGTGAAAAAACTCTTTATTGGGGCGGACTTGCGCCCGCAAAAGAACTAAGCAACTCGGCGGCGGCGATAGCAACAAACGCGCTCGTCGGTCGTCGAACAAAGAAATGCCCGTCACACTCGTCAACGCTTATTTTAAAGGCTGCTCAGAACAATCTAGATGACGTCGCATACAGCTACCAGCAAGGGCTGGAACATTGTGGAAAGACACACGAGTGGCCGGAATCTTCGAGATAGATCTCGGTGCATCTTGCGCTACAACGAAACTGATAAAGATGTGAATAGCGACATCGAGCATTAACAAACAAAGATTACGGAACTGATACGCGATCCAGAATAAGAGTGATAAGCCTTTATGCCGGCGGCTGCTAAAAAAACAACAAACACAGTTTTCAAGGTTTCGCGGCATTATTTCATTAAATGACATTTTTGTTATACTCTTTATTGCTTCCCAGGAGACATTTCAACCTGCCTTTTTTGCGTTTTAGTTCTCAAGTGTGGGATCTCGTGTGCTGCTTGCTCGGTGCTCCTTATAGTACCTAGACCGATGCTGTCGAGGGACACATCAGCACAAACTCCTAGAATTATGAGTGTTTTTATGTAACTTGCAAACCTTTTGATAGCATTCTGGCTAGCAAAAAAGTGGAGGTTTGTCGAAATTCTTTTCTGCCATTATTTACACATTTGACAGACGGGAAACGAGTAGGGCAAGAAAGTAAGCAAATCATCAGTCATATTCCCGAGGAAACGAAGAGAACTAGCGAGGGTAAGACTGATGGTGCAAAGTCAAGGTGATCGATGACCGTTAAATGTAACTGCCAAGCGGTAGTAGGGATACGAAGATAATAACCAGCGAGGGTGGGACAAGTGATGCAAAGTCAAGGTGATCGATGACCGTTAAGTGTAACTGCCAAGCGGTAGTAGACTTAGAAGGCAGCTGCAGAAAGCATGTGGCCAGAAGATGCGAATAAATTTGTGCGAATAAGGCGGTAGGACCTGACATTGGAAAAATTTTAAAACATAGATAAGGGAAAGCTTTTCCTTAAGTAGCCGTATGTTGCATAAAAATCATATTGTTGTGCAACCCTGTGCCTTGAATAAAGTCATGTGGGCGGCGCAAAAACCTCGGCATGAAGGCAAGCGCGAAACTAGGGGAGATTTCTCAACAAAACCACCGCGGCAAAAAAAAAAAAAAACGATTACTATTATAGCGCTATATACAAACGAACAAGTTTTTGAACCATATTGAATGGAAAACAGCGCATGAGATAAACAGCGAACAGCGATCGTCCTGTGGCTCTCTACATTGGTCTGTCTCTTGGGCTGTTTTTCATTCAGTATTTTAAAGCATTCTGCAGAAAGTTAAGCATCAGCGTTCCGAGCAAAAATTAAGGTCTTGGTTTTGGCAGATGCTATAGTTGGCACGTCATATGGACGAACACTGATTCGCCGCACGGCTGTGCGCCTTAACGCGACCACATGACATTACCGATTTGGTCGAAGGTGCCAGATTGGGTTCGTTAGGGTTCGTTATGCGGGGCTTTATCTCGAGTCTCTTGCATATATGAGGCAGCTTGCGAATGTATACAGAGACTTAATTTTGAGATCCTAAACACAAAAGGTAAGATAATATCAATAAAACGGCTTCTACAGCATGCGCTCAGCCGATAAAATGTGTTTAGATCGCTTTAGCGGTGTTCAATAGAGAAAACTAAGTACAGTCGTAACGAAGCAACATTTGCAGGAAATTACGGTCAACATGTTTGTGTCTATGCGGTTCACCCGATATTGCGTCTACGCTACAGCCCAGACACTAACAGGGAAACGGAGCACTTGTTTGTGAATTTAGCTTTGCTACCGATGGAGAACCTCACTCTAGTGCTCTAGAAAAGTTTAATGGAATCTCTGCGCGGATGAGGTTGGGCAATGGGAGTCTGCAACCGAGAGCCATCAATATGCCTCCGTTCCCTCCCCCCCCCCCCCCCCCCCACCTCGCCCCATATTTGTATTTGCAATAATTATGACAAAGCAAGGCGGTAAATTCTGTCGCATTGAGATAGGGGCCAATTTAGGCTTGTAGCTTTCTGGTTACTTTATGTTTTTGTGATCCTCATTTATTGAAAATAATCGTGCCTAAGCCCAAAAAGTGATTCGAGTCAAAGAATGTTAGAAGAGAACGCGCTATATCCCTCCTTCGTGATCGCGTAACTGACTGAACGGCGGTAACCAGTTCCTCACCGCAAACACAGATAGTGCTTCCGAAGGTTTGGTATCTGTAGCGGAATATGGGTGCATTATCATAATGTGACGGGCTTATTATTCGCATGCACTGCAAATTGCTTTCAGTGGAAGTGACCGCTGAACGGGCATTGTACAAAACGGCGGCTCGACATTTTTTGAAAGGAAAAACAGCCGATATCCACTCCTTTATTGCTTAAATAACATAAAAAAAATCAGATTCCAGCTGGAAAAAGAAAACAAAAAGTCTTTTTGGCTTGAACGCCCCGCTAGCTTAGCGTTTGAATTCAAACTTCCTATGTCTATCGTAGTGAGCAATTTCGCATAGAAAATTTGGGGTTTCACGCACGGGGGACTAACCGCAATGCCGTACGAGTTACCAGAGTTCGCAGACATTATGCAACGCAGCCCACTGCGGCACTAGCCTGCGAACTAGAGTTACTCTGATTTGCACTTAAATCTGAACTCACGTACTATTGTACGCTTGAAAAAATTCCTACAGATTCTCACTTTTGTGCAGGAAGTGCGTAGTTTGTTAATTTACAATGGCCTTTTCTGAATGTCGCCTGTCACTTCAATTTCATTTTTCCCTAGTCATCTGTTATTTGTTGTAGCTTATTGCTTTCTTTTCCCCAAGATTAAGGAATGCGGAATTACATTGCATGTTAATTTAAACGTAAATAGACGGATTAATGGTTGGCAAAGCAATAAGCAAACAACTAGCCTGGATTTTATGAAATTGTTATCCAGGAGTATTTCAGATGAGGAAGAAAAAAACTAAAACGATTTACCTGCACTTCGGAGCAGCATGATGTAATATATAAAATAGCTTTAATTATAGGATTCATATTCGTAGCATTTTAAATCTATGTTGTTAAATTCATTTTAATAAAATCGGTGCAATAATTGGAGGAAATTTCAATGCGAAATCATCTCTGTCATGTCGTATGAGTAGAGTCACCAGAGTGTGTCAGAAGAGCCTCTCATCTGAGTGTGTTCGCAAGAATAACCAGTTAATTTGACAAAGTATGAACTGCAATCTAATTCGAGTATGACCAACTCGATGGCGACCTCTAAATGTGCATGGACCACACCAAACATTTACGCCTTTCGACATCCATAATTTCACTTCATCCGAATTGGACCAATAGGAGCGGCAAAAATGTAACGAACTTGTGCAAAAAGTAGAGGAAGAAAGAGACGAGACGACAGAATTGAGTGCTCTGTCCTGTCGTCTCGTTTCTTTCTTCATCTACTTTTTGTACACGTTCATTAGATTTCTGCTGTTATGAACCAACTCGACTAGACGAAAGCCCTTATAGAAGCGGCAAGCAACGGTGCTAAGCAATAAAACCACAACTCATAATAGAACTATATGGAACTCGCAATGCTTTTGAAATTGTGCACGCAAGGAGACCTAAGTTCACACCTGGATTCTGCAACTAATGTTGCAGAAAAAGGATTAACATTGGTAAATAATTTAAGCCACATGACCTGCTTTAGCACCCTCTTACAGGTTGTTTATCTGGTTTCTTTACTTTACATTAAACTTGTATTCTGGTTTGGTTTGGTTTGTGGAGTTTAACGTCCCAAAGCGACTCAGGCTATGAGAGACGCCGCAGTGAAGGACTCCGGAAATTTCGACCACCTAGGGTTCTTAACGTGCACTGACAACGCACAGCGCATTGAAAAGCGGCCGCCGAGGCCGAGATTCGATCCTGCTACCTTGGGAACAGTAGTCGAGCTCTTTAACCACTGCGCCCCCCCCCCCCCCCCCCCCCGGCGGGGTATTTGTATTCTGGAGCATTTACTAAATATTTTATCTTAGTAATTACAAGTGCAATGACTGTAGCGCAGGCGGAGACGTTAAGATGGGCGCTCACACACGCAGCCTTAAATTCAGTTGAAATTAGGCCGAAATGGAGTCTAAGCTGAAATAGAAGAAACGTTTCATGAGGGCACTTAAGTAACCATACGTGCAGCAAACCGAAAGCCTCTTGGCCGCCCTGCTACCTTTCGAAAGTCCCTCATTGCTTGAGAGAGAAAGAGAGAGTGACTCTCTCTCTCCTTTCTGTCTCCCAGAGAAAAAGAGAGCAAGAGTTTCTCTGTGCTTTCTAGAGAGAGAGCGAAAGAGTTCTCGCCCTCTGTCTCTCACAGAAAGAGAGCAAAAAAGTTTCTCTTTTCTCTAGAGGAGATAGCAGAGAGAGACTGCCTCTCTCTCGCTCTCTCTGTTCTCTCACACAGAGAAAAAGAGAGCAAGTTAGTTTTTCTGTCGCTAGCTCTCTAATGAAAGAAGAGAGACACTGCATCTCTACTCTCTCCCGTCACTCACTATCCTTACCTATCTAAACTATAATTATTGGTCACCGATATGCGGCGGAATCCCGCACGATCTCTCGGAATATCGCGGACACTTGCCGTGGGCAGATCTCGTCAACGCAATTTTCACATTTAGCCTAAAAAGGCTTTCGCCTTAATAATGCCGGGACCCAGTTGCCGCGTGAGCTAGCATTGCACGAGGCGCTCATTTATATAAATTGCCTAAGCTGCCCTGTATTCCTGTATTGATCAAGGAGACGTGATTCTAACGCAGAACCTTCTGAGAAGCTTAAAAACAGCACATTGTAAGCTTTACCGGGTTAAGTGGAGAAATATGGGAGAGGCCTTCGCCCTGCAGTGGGTATAATCAGGCTGATGATGATGATGATGTAAGCTTTGCTGTCGTGGCAGCCGATCCAACTTGCTCACACGCACGTGCTATGCGCCTACCGGAATTGTGCGCTCTAAAAACCGTAGCGGCGGGTAAGCGGTCATCGTGCGCACTCGCAGCAGCTCCAACAGCGCACATGTCGGCCCCGTACATGCAGCTTACATTGGGCGCTGTCTGGGGAACTTATAACGTAAATGTGAAGTTCTTATTCATTACTATTGTTAAAGAGAGAATGCATCTTCAGCGGAGGTATGACCTCAAGCGGAGGCGACGGACGGAGGTCGTAACCGCAAAAAATTGTCTTCCGAGCGAAAAATGGGCACGCCACTGCGCTAGGAACCTGAAGAGATAAATCATACATACATGACAGGGCCGCCATTAATCCCTTTATTCGGACATGAGGAGCTGTCACATCTGTTTTTCCTGAATTTTTACGAAGAGCGACGACTTCGCCGCCTGCACTGTCGTCAGCAGCGGTGCACGAAATGAATCATCATGTGTGTGTTTCTGAAGGTACGCAATGACGTCTCACAACGTCGCTTGCACTGATTGCTCCTTTTTGCACCCCTTCCACAAAGGATAAAAAGTTTCTCTTCCGCGCTTTTAATGCTGGCAGTGAGCGCTTCCTCGTTTACGTGGATCTGCGAGAACAGTTAGTCGACAGAATTAATTCCTGTTTGACGACGACAACATTACGAATCAAGCATAATCTACGAATTAAAGAAAAACGAGTCTACCATTGGCTAGTAATTTGCAAGAATGTAATGATCACACTGGAAATAACGCTACCTGCTCTGTATGAATTGCTCGCTGTATGATTTCTATTTATTATATTTTTTTTTGTTTGCAGTATATTTGTGATTTGACGATTGCGAAAGAGGGCCTAATGCATTTACTTATTCAACATTGTGTTTATTATTCTTCAATAATAAAAAAATAACTACGCAAGAAATCCTGCTGCTACTTTGGCTGCAAGCAGGGCGCTACAGGTCAAATGTCGTTCAACATTTCTCTATTTTTAGCTTGAATCCTCGCTTTGTTTAAGGTCTGCCCAGCGGAAACCAAGTTTAGAAGCGACACAACAGAACTCATATCAAGGAAAAGGGGGCAGGAAAACTTTAAAATGAAATTGATAATGTTCGGAATTCGGTTATCGATCCAGGGAGAAAAGCAGAAAAGAAAAATTAAACAATTTTGTACTGAACCTTTTTTACATATTTTAACCGAAAAATTCTCTCTATAACAGCAACGACGTATATTTGTAGAACCACTCTTTCGAAGTTAATTTGTCTGCTGTTAAATTCGGAGTTATTTCCCGAGCTGTGTGACTGTATGGGACCTTGAAACAGAAACAGCCCAGGCTTTTCAAGCTGTGTTTTGATTTGAAGATTTTCACTACTCAAGAGCGACTGAGGCGTTGCATTAACCTGTAATACATACTAAGGGCTGTTTTTTCATCAAAACATGGCTTCCTTTTCCTTTTTTCCGTACATGGAAACATAATGTGGATAGCTTTGAGAAAGTCCTTAGGCTGTAATTCTAATAAAGGGAGCGGCTCCATCCCCTACGTAGGTATCTCCAGAAAGGGCAGTTCTTATCTTCACCAGGACTAGCTATATATATCCTATCTTCACCAGCCTACTAGATATATAGGCATCCCATCGCGACACGGAGATCCCAAAAGCATGTTGCTGTCGAAGTTCCTACATGCAGAAGGAATTTTCAAGATCTGCCACTCGTTCCAAAACTTTCACACATTCCGTGTCTTCACTGTCTTTCTTGTAGTGCTGTCACGAAAAAAAAAAAAAAAAAACAGAAGCTCGCATTTTTCGAGCTCCCGAAAAACCTAAAATTACGGCCGTCCTTAGCGCCTAAGCTGCTTATGGGCCGCTTTCTTCGCTTCCTCTCTCATCTTTGCCAGCATGCTCCACAGCTCAGCTTTTTTATCCTCTTTCATTTCGTTGCCTGCTCAACTGCAGCGTCACGGGACGCTCCCTTTTGGCGACAGAATAGCGCCGTTTATATGCCTACAGAGCCGAAAAATATCCCATGAGCAGGTTTTTCCTCTATGTTGTGGATTGGCTGTACCTCTACACTGTCGACGTCAGCCTCTACCACGTGCTCGCTTTTCTGCAAAATAGGCTAGAGCGGTTGCCAGAATGGCACCCTCTCAGTGCGCTCTTTTGATGTAGCTGGCTTCCTTTTTTTGTGTTTTAGTTTGCGATTCCAAATCCTCCAGGGAAACGGCTGTCGAGCGGTGCAATTTGGAAGCGTCGTTCGGTTGACGCCGCTCGTATAATAACGCACGCTATTTGGGGCCTCAAGGAAGAGCGACGCCTGGAGCGAAGCTTATAATAAAACAAGAGCGACTTTCCTCGGAAGGCGACAAATCTGAGGGCCCAGTTCGAAAATCTACTGCGAAGTACGTCAGCCTCAGCTGCCGTTGCTCCTAACAACACGGACATTTGGAAGTGGCAAAAAATATTCGCTTTTTCCTGAACTAGAGTTCTCTCACATTCATTAACGCTATAATGGCGGCAAAGTGAGGGAAATTGTTGCAGAGGGTCGAGCACATTTAAAGACAACCAGGCACCGCAGTAGCAGTTATTCCTTGAGTTGGCACTATTCCGCGAAAGAGACGCTTCGATGTTTTTGACAACTACCTGGTGCAGCACACCCGAAGTCGTTCTTCATAGATGGATAATGCGCATTGAATAAGGATTTAGAGAGGGAGATGAAAAGATATAGCACTATAGTAATGTCGAGACGTGAAAATAAATGATTAAAGAAGACAGATTTTGTTTTATTATGTCGTTAATTTTTTAAAGTGCAGTGACAAACCCTCTAATGTCCCATTTGTTTTTTGTTTTTTTTTTCATTTTGACCTATGAAATCTCCTTTGTGGGCAAGGGAGAGAGGTGACATTGGTAGAATGAATCGACCCCACTATGGGGACTCTGCATGCAGTTTGAAGAAGAGGCCGCTCCATCTAGTGCCGTAATAGTGAGTGAGATAGTTGGGCTATTGTCTTCTATGTATGAAAGCAGAGCGCAATTGCAAACGGTGTGCTCTTTCCATAAATATACTTCTCTAAGACGCCATCGGAGGTGCAAATCACTCGTTACCACAAGTTGTGAAGGAGCGGCGAAGGTATTACCGTGAGGCCGAGCGTGAATGGTACATTCTTCTATTATAGTCTTCGGAAAAAATAATGCGGTAAAAACAATATCGCAGTGCGACGAGTCAAGTAGACTACCGCCTCTAAACGGAAGTTACTGCAGGAGAACGTAAACTGGTAAGAATGAGGTTCATTTTTCAGTTAGTCTCAAAGGGATAACAGATTTTTTGTGATGGCACAGGCAGTCCGCACGAGGTGGCCTCCTAAATGCGGCGGTTAAATTCTCGGTCAATATTCCTCGGTTTTTAGGCCGATGACCTTCCCAATAAAACCGCGGGTATTCTCGGCGCAAGTCTGCTATGCAATGTGCATGGTACCGTGCCGTAATTAATGTTGTCCAGACACATGACCGAGCTGCTCGCCAACATGTTGGCCGTAAGTTGTGAGAAATGGTGTTCACCAAAATCCAGCCTCCGTTTTAGTCGCAGTTTATTTTCTCTTGATTCTTAGTACTTCACTTGTTGGTGCGTGGCCGAAGCCAGCCGGCACATAAGAATGATACAAATTATTCTGAATGGTAGTTTTAATAAGTACTTTATTGTTCATTCATAAAAAGAAAAACTTTTTCGGCACCCAAGAAGTGGACAATATACTGCTTTTGCAATGGGGAATGTGTCCGATAGCGGTTGCTTAGTGGTTATTATGCTATACGACTTAGCCAGAAGGGAAGTGTTAGCTCCCAGCCGCGGCTCATGTTTTTCAATGGAGCCTAAACGCAAGGCACCCGTGCGTTGTGCGATGTACGTGCACATGAAAGGACCCCAGATGCTCGAAATTATCAGGGGCCTTCCGCTCTTAGATGATCGGAGTCGCTATTAGATGATAATCCTCATAGACCAAACCAATTATGTGAGGTAGTGTTATTAGGCAAATAATTTGTACGGACAATGTGTCTTACTATTATTTTAATCACGACCATTTCGTTAGTTCAATTTGCTACTCCTGCTGCAAAAATTTGAATGTGATTGCTCACGTTTTATACATAATTCACTTTTGGATTCACAAGGCAGAGGTACAGGGAGTCGAATGATCAAGCAAAGGTGGCAAACGGAGAGAAACCTCACACAAGGAGACGGCACACAGCGCTTTGTGTTGGAATTCCTGAAGCTGCCTGAACATGGGTGGCAAACATAATTGCGAACAAGGTCGCGTCTACCCGCTCCAATGTTCGGGTGTTTTGTCGTCGCGCTTGCACCTGAGGAGCGAGAAAGTCACACTATAATCTTCTATAGTACATCAGATGTGTTTACCTTTTTTTGGCTTGAATTCATCTATAGACGCGACGATAAGAAATTAGAACAGATGAGCATGTGAGGGTCGCGCTTTCAGCATTTCTTTTTATCGCGATACTATGCACAGTTATCCCGGCAGTCTACAAGAAGCGCTTGGGGTTTAAACGTTGTAAATTTTAACCCCTGATATGCTTCCATATAATCAGGTAATCGAGGAGTTCTATAGGGACCTCTACAGCAGCCACAATAGTCAAGACAACAATGAAATTGGCTGTAACGAAGAATAATAAGACTTTCCGCCAGTAACGAAGGATGAGGGTAAAAAAACCTTCGAAGCTATCAAAAGAGAGAAAGCCGCTGGGAACGGTCAGGTAGCTACATATTTGTTGAAGGACGGAGGGGATGTCGTGCTAGAAAAACTGGCCACCTTGTATACCCACTGCCCGTTGACGTTGAAAGTACCGAAATCATGGAATAACGCTAACATTATCTTAATTCATAAGAAAGGAAACGGTAAATACCTGAACAATTACAGACCAATCAGCTTACTATCAGCTACGGACAAGGTATTTACGAAGGTAATCGATAGAATAAGGGCAACCTTAGACCTTAATCAACCAAAGGGTTAAGCAGGATTTCGGAAAAGGTACTCCACCATCGATCATATCCGCACTATAAACAGGGTGATAGAAACGGGCTAGAAATATAACCAGCCCCTATACATAGCATTCATTGACTACGAGAAAACATGATTTGGCCAAAACCTCAGCGGTCATGTAGGCATTGTGGTCTCAGGATGTAGGTGAGCCATGCGTGAAAGTGCTGGAAGATATCTATAGTGGCTGCACAGCATCCATACTTCTGCATAAAGAAACAGACAAAATTTCAATCAAGAAATGATTTCGGCAAGTTGACATTATCTTCCTAGGGCTACTTACAGATCGCTTAGAGAATGTATTGAAAAGCATGGAATGGGAGCAGCAAGGCATCAATGTCGATGAAGAATATCTCAGTAATCTGCGATTCGCTGATGACATCACGTTGTTGAGTAGATCAGGGCACCAACTGCAAATCGTTATAAACGATCAAGAAAGAAGCAGAAATGTAGGCCTAAAGAGGAATAGGCAGAACACCAAGGCAATGCTGAACAGTCTGGGAAAGGAACAACAGTTTAAAATAGGTAGCGAAGCATTGGAAGTGGAAGGCGAATATGTCTACTTAGGACAGGTAGTGACCGCAGATCCGGACCACGAAGGGGAAACAACTATAGGAGAGTAAGATTGAAGTGGAACACATTTAGAAGGTACTCAAACATTATGGCAAGCAGCTTACCGGTATTACTCAAGAGGAAAGTGTATAACAGTTGCATCCTGTCGGTACTGACCTATGGGGCTTAAACATCGAGGTTAACGAAAAGGGTTCCACCTAAATTGAGGACAAAGCAGAGGGCCATGGGACGGAAAATAGTAAGTATAATGTTGAGAGATAGGAAACGTGCAGAGCGGGTTGGAGAAATACCTCAATTTACTGATAGTCTAGTCATGATTAAGAAGAAGAAATGGACATGGTCAGAACATGTAGTTCGAAGAGAGGATAACCGATGGTTTCTAAGCGTGACCATTTGGATTGTAAGGGAAGGTAAGCGTAACAGGAAGTGGGCAGAAAATTAGGCGGATGGATGATATTAAGAAATACGCAGGGGTCATGTGGTGCGGATGAATGATATTAAGAAATACGCAGGGGTCATGTGGATGCACTGACACAGGAGCGGGTTAATTGGAAGAAAATGGGAGTGGGCCTTGCCCGCAGTGGGTATAGTCCGCCTGATGATGACGGATTATCATGTGGAAACGGGAACCCCAAAGCCGGACCAATTTTGGGCGAAAGCACTGCGGGCGGCCTGCAGTGCAAAGCTAAAGACTAGAACGTGGCTTGGAAGTAGGAGATTTGCTAAAACTGTAAAATGCTACTATAGGTGTCGCCGCGATTAATATGCTGAAACACTGTGCAGTCGTCGCGAAAAAAATCTGAGCAGTGTCATGCAGAAACGCATACGTAGCATGCGCTTCGCAGGCGCGGAAAGCGTAAGGCAAAACAGATCGGAGTTCATAGTGGTGGTCGACGTTCGATCTCCCTGTTGCAAATTTATTGATCGGCGTTCTCCTCACTCCAAGTATCCGCATAATAGCACGAGTACCCACTCACTGAAGTTTATACAGGTAGTTACTTGACGAGTTTAATACAGGAGCACTCCCCGCTCCTGATAAGTACCGCAGGATACGTTCATACAAGCAGCTGCATTTTGTCAAAATGCTACATATATAGCTTCTGACGTTTCGCTATTAGTATTCGCACTCGTTCTTCAGTCCCGCATCGAAAAGGTATGGTTTTAGCGAACGATGATTAAAAAAGTGTGGTTCACTTACGAAACCCATATTTGGCTTTTAGTGCTCGTTCTTGGTCTATATTACAAGCTCCACATTTAGAGAGTGAAAACATAGCTGTAGTTGAGAAGATAGCGAAAGGAATGGTAACCAATCTACGCTTTCAGTAATAGCAGCGAATAGAAATACTAGAATTTCGTATTTGATTTCATACACCCGATTGTAGCATACAGGTAATCGCTTTGGAATGGATTTCAGAACATGAAGTGCCAACGCCTCTAAGTCTGGAGAATCGACATAGATGAGATAATGTCGCGTCAAAAAAGTGATGAAAAAATATAGGGCCCTTAACTATTTTTGATCTATGGTGCGATAGCATTGCCATATGACTATGTGGAGTTCATAGAGTTCATATTTTTGCAACAATTTTATTTAACTGTGTAAGTGGCAAATTAATTATTAGTGATCGTTTGTTATGACAGTTAGTAGTGCGAAGTAGTAGACGTATCCAGCAGTGGTTATCAGTGCTCTTAACTTAAATTCAGTGTTGCTACAATGTATTGCGTGCTTTATGCCCAGTATCATGCCTGAGGCAATCGCATAGTGCCCCCAAACTGCACCACTGGACGAGCACTCCTCCGCGGTCTAAAATAAGTGCAAGCCTGCTTGAAACCGAAATGGCACTGGCTTGGTTCCCACGGGACCAATTTTTATTTTTCAGAAGAGCGTTTTTCTTCTTTACAGCCACTATGGAGAGTTGAAGTACTGACTGGCATCAACACCAGTTTCTTCAGACACGATAGCTGCCTGAAAAAAGACACACGCACAACACAGGGTACGGGACGAGCTCATCCCGTACCCTGCCAAGTTTGCACTTTTTTAGCGTAAATATCATGCCTCAAATATTGCGCTAACTAGATCGACAACACATCCTACTGAACTCAAAACCAGTGACGTCATCACTATGCCGACAATTCGTGGAAATCCTTGTTCTCGCATAGCCTTTGAATACCGCGTGCTTTAATACAATTGCTTCAAAATATGCCAAATATTAGTTACTTCTATCGTTATGAAAAGTGAGTAGTGCAGTTTTTCAACTGGGTAGAAAGCCGTACTGAGGGAGGTTGATGTCCACATAACAGAGAATCCTATTTCTGGGCAACAAGGAATCCCAGAGGCAGGACTGGCCAGATGAGATGCGCAAAACAAGATGGATGGAGTGAAAAGACAAAGAAATGTGCGCGTCGATACGGGAGCAGTGTCTCGTTCCGCCGTTCACAAAATCGAAGTCCTCTTTTTGAGCGTTTCCTATCACCATTACAGGGTCATCAGCAGATGGACGCCACGTGTCTAGGGAGACATAAGCGTCTGTTGCCCTCGTATTCATTTTACTTAAACAGCGACGTTAGATTCGTATTCCGCGTCATCTTGCCCTTTCGACGTCGCTTCTTCTTACTTGATCCCCGTATTGCCTGAGTCAGCGTCGACAGCGCTCTGGTTATTTAGCTGCGAGAAAGAGATTTACCTTTGCCTTTAAAAATTTTTCTTTTTCTTTTACCCTTTTCACCGCGAACTAAACGCATCAATGTCGTTGCTGACTACTGTGGCCTTCAACTACTATTTCTGCTGCTGCAGCTGCGTCGGATTAAGTGAACACCAGACCCACGTAGGGGCATCATCTCCATCGGCGCATCGGGTCATCAACTCTGCCTTGCAAATTGCGGGCCTGTGCCTGAGCTCACTCGATGGAGCCACAAGTCGCCAGACGAGCGAGCGGGGAAGCCATCCGCGGCGCTCGGTAAATGTCTTCACTCGCTTGTATAAAGATATGCACGGCCTGAAACGGCATGTGAACCGCTTCAAAGCGTGTTAGTGGATGTGGCGAGATGGTGGAACCACGAGCACAAAGGATTTTGTTCACTCCTTTCAAATGAAATAAATCTGTGGTTTGAGCGAAGCTTCCTTTCGACCTCAGCTTGAAATATTGACGCTGTAGCCAGTAGCGAGCCACTTAACGCCGAGTTTACCTATTGGATAAAAAATGCAGTTTTTGTACAACCGTTTAAACAAAGGTGACATCAGAACTATCTTCAGCATTTTGTGTTCTCCACTTCCATAAATTGTATGAAATAGAAGCGAGCAAGACATAAGATGACACATTTATACCCGAGATTTTTTTCTATTAAAATTGGAATTTCACAAAATTTGTTTCTGCTATTTCATCCTTGCCCCGCCGTGGTGGCGCAGTGGTTAAGGTGCTCGACTGCTGTGCCGAAGTGCCAGGGTTCGAACCCCAACTCTGACGGCTGCGTTTTGATATAGGTGAAACGTACATGCTTTCGTGTGCTGTGCATTATAAAGGCACGTCTTTTATTTATATTCAGGCTTTGACATGCATCAAAACACATTGCAGAGAAAAAAAGTAAAATCCATCTCCTACAAGCATGTCTCTGTCCCACTAAAATTTTCTAATTGCAATGCCTGTAACCTTGGTAACAAGTCCGGTGTACATGTTTTGAGATATCATTACCCCATTAAACTTGTGAACACCTTCCCTAAAGTACATGGGTGCAGGTTGCCGAGCCATTCCAGAGCTCCATATACAACAGAGGCTCACGAGCATAACTAAATCAAAAAGACAACAATATTCATTATTTCCAGGTAAAATATAATTCCATATTAGGTGAGCGGCAACTCTTTTTAATACTCTTTTGTATCACGCCCCAGAAATAAACCCCTTCCCAAGAGTCCAAAATACGTGATGTGTTGTTTCAGATTGTTTACAGACGAAGTAGTTGGTTCCTCATAGTAGGAAAAAGCCATTTCTCTTTTTCTTGGAAACACTTTACAATGTTCTAAAGCGCAATTTTAATGCGGATGAATTTTTGTTCCGGGCGGGACCAGCATCTCCTTAACCTTTTTCGAAATATTACCGTCTGGCCATCCAGACTATAAGACCATCTACATGGGCTACGGAAACAGTGTTCATAAATATCTGTACATTTGTCGCTTAACATTGCTTAGGCAACCCTTTGAAAACTTGGCAGTCAGAAATCTCTTGCTGGAAAGCACTTTAAAAAAACCATAAATGCCTCCTGTCATATACACCGTGTCTATAAAATAATCGGGGAAGGCACGCCCAGCCTGACTTGGCACACGGTACGCAAAGAAGGATATCTAAGTTTACAGAGAAACATGAGGCTAGTTACCATCTGCCTCACCTTACATGCGCGCAAATCTCACCCAACCCCCCCTTCCCTCGGCTCTCACACCTTGACCTGCCTGAACGAACTTGTCCGACTGAGCCACTCACACGTGAAAGCCCAAGTTAAACTGGAATAACGCGATGGAGCTTCCGTACGTTTTTCGGCGAGCTGAGCAGCTATTGCTGCGCGTACCAGAGCTTGCTTATAAAAAAATGTTTATCACTGTTGCTCTTGCAAACTTTAACAGCTTCGTGGTTTTTCATTTATCAGTCATTTCCTTTGCTTCATGAAACTGCGCTTGCCAATAGAATTTCGTATCACCGTAGTATTCCACTGGGACACCATGGTATTTTACCGGGATTGTAGTCCACTTTACATTAGCGAAAACACCTTGAGTTGATGGCCGTTCTCCGTGCCAAAAGTCTTGTCACTTTCACCCTTTACCCGAGTTTCCAATAATCTTACGGAAGCGCTTTTTCGCATCCACTGGTTCTGTAGCCTGTAAATGAAAATTATGAATTCATCATTCCATAATAAATACAATTTTCTACATAGATACACAAAGAAATTGGACTAAGGGGACAGCCATGGCAAACCGAATATCGCACGGTAATGGGTGTCACCATAGATTTATTCACTATTGACCCGGTAGTCCAGTTGCGGTATGCCAGAGAAATCCCCTGTTTTATTTTAGAATCATTGTTAAAGAAGATAGAAAAAAGCAGTTCGTGCGCTACACAATCAAATGCTTTTTCCAGGTCGAGCTGAAGAGCTGCGGCATGGTGCGTCACAACATTTAAGTACGCACCTAGCCTTGTGAATATTTTCAAGAATGACGTTACCCTTAATTCATTCATTCATTCATTCATTCATTCATTCATTCATTCATTCATTCATTCATTCATTCATTCATTCATTTATTCATACTGTCAGCCCTGGGCGGGCTATTACAGGAGTGGATATCAAACTTGAAAGAGAACAAGAACACATCAAACAAACACTGAGATCAACACTAAATTTCATACATAATTGTCTTTGCCACTTGAACAAAACAAAAACATTGTCATAGAAATCAAGCAGTACATAAAACATTGTGCAGTTTATCTAAAAATTCGCTAAGTGATTGTGACGTGACAACGGAGTTTGGTAACATATTCCATTCCTTAATGGCTCTCGGGAAAAAACTAAATTTAAAGCAATTATTTCTGACAAGCGGCATTGGGATGTACAAACTGTGACGATGGCGTCATGTTTCTCCTGTTTCCGCACGTTTGGTGAGCATTGACTATATTGTGTATAACCGTCTATAGTGTTTATGTAAATTTCTTACGCTACACAACCTACCAGTATCTGGCACTCAACATCATGAATCTCCGTACTTCTGCCCGACTGCAAGGCCACAGGATAATGTTTCAATGGATTCCTACCCGCTGCAGGCTTGTGGAAATGAACAGACCGATGCTGAAAAAAGTGCCCTCAGCATTGGCCTGCAAACAGTTGTGCCTTTTTGAGGAGCGGAGAGCGCGTGTCTTGTTAAGAACTGTATTGAATGCTACGGCAGCTTGCTGGGTCTATAGCCAGACGCCCGACACATCCATCCAAAAAGACTCGATCGAACACTGACATTTTATGTTCCGCCTGAAATTCCGCGCAATTATGCATGATTGCTACATAAACTTCTGTTAAACGTGGCTTTCACGAGTAGGTATTTGCATTTATCTGAACAGGCAAACATCCGGAATGTTCAACTTGTGGCACAACAGAGATATTCGTTTGCCCAATGAATGAGCGTGAACGAAAAGTGCCGGCTGCTTCCTTGAAGAGTTTGGACTAGAGGCCTCTGTCGGAGGAGTTACAGCTGGTCGCTTGGCAAGACAAGGGGAAGGGTGTCGAGGCAGTACGGGTTCTTTGCCGTTTCTTTTGCGACACGGGACCTGATTCGCCCTTCTAACGTAATGTTGCCGTGCCTTATTTTTATATGCCTTCTCCCACATCGTCCCCCATCATTATCCTCTTTCTAGTTCCCTTCCCCTTCGCTAGTGCGAAGTAGTAGTCAAGAATTTAATCATTCCGTCCAACCTCTCTGCCTTCCTTATCAACAAACAGATCTATATATCTTTCATGTAAATTTGGAGTCGACGTTTGTTAGCGTGACAGCTTGTAGGCTGACATCTGTCTCAGTGTTTGTATCTCATCGATTTTCTGTATATAAGCAGAGTATGCTGCAAACTCATGCAGTTCATAGGAATCATTGAGTATCTCTGTCAATAGTAATGCCAATTCTGTCTTAAATGCTTTATAAAAAGCCGCGCAGGATATCCGGGCCCGGCGACACCTCCGGGTGTAAATTAACAATAGCCCTTTTCACCACCCGCTCACTAATTGGCTGCTCTAACTTGGCTGTCCGTAGGTCATCGATTCACAGATTAGCCCCTTAGGGCGACTGTCTAAATTTAACCATGTCGACCTACCGTATAATAAAGAGCGTTTGATAGGAACCAATAAAAGGCATGGGAATACTATCGTACTATTGTCGACGGTCGCGATGCCACCAGCACATTGTAGCTCTGCGATAGGGCTTCGCCGAGGGTTCGTTCTTTCTATTGCCAACGCCCGTTGTGTGGGCGTTTCCACTGCGGCAAATTTATCGGCCCTAACGTGTACTAGCGCACCGCATAAACGCTCCTCGACTATTATTTCAAGCATTTTTCTTTTTCTGAAATCTTCTATAAACGTAGCGGAAGCTTTGCATTCTTCAGCTAATAATTTGTCGAGCAAGGACCTCGGTTGTGCTTCGTTTAACCCCTGTTAATACTGTATGCAGCAAGACATTTCAATGGCTTTTATTTTACTCTGAAAGTTTCCACTCCTGCTCCAGTTCTGCCTTGTCATCTTGAGTTATTTTGTTCAGTTCCTCTGTTACAACCACAGTGAATGTTTTGGCCATCAAACGTTAGTTCTTTATCTTCCAATGTCCCATTGTATAGAATTTATTCGTTTTCTACCCTATGCTACACTTAACCATGCAATGATCTTAGAACGTCGCTGGTAAACTTCTTAGCCATGCAATTTGGGCACGGCACTAGGTCAACACGTGCAAACATTCTATCAAGATGGGCGGGACAATTACGTTGTAAATGTGGGAATATACCACCATGTGTGTGTGCCACGCACTCGGCTGCATCCTCCAGGCAAACTTATGTATTAAACTACCCAGCATCTCGGTGATTCTAACTCTACGGGAACGCCTGCTGACGTTTTCAGCCGCGCTCAAAACACAAATAAAATCCCCCAACATGCGAAGCTGTTTTCCTGTGCTTATATACTGTTGAATACTTTAGAAAGACACAGCTCTGTCTTCAACTATATTAGGGGCGTAAATGCAGATGACCCGTCATCGGTACTGATAAAAAAAAAAAAAAAACACTACTACACACCAGCGTGAAGTACGCGAGATGTAAGCTTGCATGGCAATGCTCGGTAACTTCTCAATAAAGACAATACATCCGGCAGATGTCAGTGCATGTTAAAGATGCTCAGGTGGTCGAAATTACCCAGCAGCCCTCTACTACGGCACCTGTTTCTCTTTCCACTTTCACTTTCCTCCCTTCTCTGACGGCGTGGTTCAGGGGCCCACAAAACAAGTGTGGCAGATACTGCGCCTTCACTTTCCTATGAATCAACTAATTATTATTATTATTAAATCTATGTGACTGTTCTTGCGCACACTGAATAAAGATTGATTGATTGTTTAATTTTGGTTTCCTTCATGCAATTCATAGTGCGATGCTCCCATTCCACTTTATCACGCCTCACGCGTGAAGTGCAATCTTGCCACAGAGCAGCTTTTCATCTCCACGCAATCCATTTAATTTGAAAAATGGTAAATAGAGACTTAAATTATTGAATTGAAAAAGATGAATGGCAGCATAGTATTGTTCGCTGTGCCTGATGTATATTCGAGTGAACGCAGGGTATCAACAACGTAGTTACTAGAGGCTGCTGGAAGGTCTTGGAAGCTGTGTTATGCTTTCACAAGCGTCGCACTCAAAGCAATAAAATATGGGATGAAATGTTTACTACCGGCTAAAGCAGCGGCTATTGAAAATTTGAGAAGAATGGTTGTAAGAAGTCTTTGCTCACAATCTATAGGAACACTCAATAAAGAGCTCCACGAGGAGTCTGTCTTTCAAGGATCAACTGGAAGCTAGACAAGATACGCTTTGCTGCATGGTGTTGTAAATCGAAAGGAATTAAACTGCAGAAAAGACAAGGCTATTTCGTAGAAGAGCCAGGCTCCAGGGAAATAATAGAAGGTGAGCATTTTACTAATCATGGCCGGCTCTTGCAGACGTTTCTAGAAAGGTGCAGACATTCTGCTACTGAAATTCAGAAGCGATGCAACTGAACGAAGCAACAGTATTCAGCTAATATATAAAAACATTCAGACACTCATCTCGCTTTAGGTAGCTTATATATTTTAAAAGCAATTAAAAGAACCTGGCGAAGTGATTGTATGTTATTGGTAAGAATTAATTACTTTTTACACTATATCCGCTTCCGGAAGATAGAAAAACAAGATTGGCGCAAGCAAACTACTGCATATGATATTCAGTACCATTTTGCAATCTATTCAAAATGGTTCAATGTGATCATAGGAAACAAGATGCGAATTGTGTTTATTGTTTTATTTATTTTACACTTCAAGATATGCATTTGTAATATATATTTAAAATGAAGAGATAACATCAAATTCAGAAGCGTAATAAGTGTTTTAAATCACATCAAATGTGTTTTCTTTTCCTAAAGAGGACGCATAAAGAGACTAAATAGGAGCACTGAAGTATAGCAGTCGTATGCCTATTGATAACTAAAGGTCTCCTTCACTGCAATAATGGCCACCTCCAGTTGCTGAACAGGATATGATGCTAAGGAAGATGGGCGTGTAAAAACATAAAGCCGTTTACAATTCCCGAGCATCGGCAACATTTTTCAGTCACTGTATTTCTATCCTTGTGACAAACAGCGACTCAAAAGACAAATGTAACTTGAGAAACAAAGTTTCTCGAGAAGGCGGCCACCGCAGACACGAAGAAAGGCAGGCAGAGGGAAGCCAATGATACTCTCGGCTACTTCTACAACGATAGCTTTCTTCGAACTTCTGTAGCGCTTTACTTACTGCCGAGGTTCTGCTTTCGCCATCAGAGGCGTCAAAGCTCTCTCGTTAGGCTTGTTGTGGCCTCTGACCGAGGGCCTGGCGGTTTCGGGACAAAGAACCGCAGGGGCATGGAACAGCCAAAGGCGTCAATCTTGTTAGAGCCCGGATGTACACTTTCCCGGGTCCCTCCCCTCTCTCTATCTTGGCTCTAGGATAATTGACACTCCGTGTTTCGCCTCGCATCTCGCTTCCTACTAGTCGTTCCTGTGTCCGTGCGTTCTTGCCCCAGCTTGGAATTCATCCTACCATCTATAGAAAAAGCCAAAAGTACCACTAGCCATACTTTATCGTTCGAAAAGAGGGATTCGAGAGAGCAGGCTGCGAGGCCTGCTCGCCACGCTTTCTGAACGAGGTCAGAATTCCCTTCGGCTCACTAAGACAGCGATATGATGGTAGCGTTGTACTTCCGCCTTTGTCTTCTTGGCTCATGCATGGCATAGAGGCGATGTTGCTATGGCCTCCATAGAGTGAACAAAGATGCCAACGTATCTGAGTGGCCTACGCATATAGTAGGATTCCATAACTTAGTTAACGGGATCTTTATTATGATGACTAATAAACGTCTTCGTATGATAAACATTAAGCAAAGCTAGAAGCTGCAAATCATTATATCAAAACACAGGATGTGAGATGTTTTATGCACGCTCTAACAAACTGTTTTATCATTATTTGCCCCAGCGTACTCTAGTTCATAACAAAAAGTAGATTGCATGTGCAAGGATCGCCTTCAGCAACCCCTTTCCAAGCAATGTTTCTTACCCCTAAAGTCTAGCTTACATTTTCACACACCTCGCTACTTTTGAGTTACTTGCTTTTCGTCAATTATTCCTGGCCTTATCAGCCTTATGTATCGCACCCTGCATAGAAACGTAGCGTGTCTTTCTTTTTTTTAAGATAGCATGATCTCCTAGCCTTTCTTAAGATGGGATGGCACCAGCAACAGCAACTTTTATGAGCGATTTTGAATATAAAGGCTCACCTTCCCCGTTTTCAAGTAATTTAGGCTAACGTTTTGAACGGAACGTACAAACATATTGAATCAGCCAAATGCAACGTATTTTCTGGAGTGCAGTATTTTGATATACTAGTCCTCCTATACCCAGGTCCTGTAATTACTTGGCGATACCTGACGCTTCGGATTTAGTGAAATACGCTAGGCTAAATATTTAGTATCATATTTAGGGGCTGATCAAATTATCTGAAATTTTTCTACAAGGTGATTCTTCGTGTCACTATGACCTATATTCTACTCGTTGCGAAAGCCAGCCTAGTGTTTTGGTGGTCTCATGCCCAATGTTGCGCTGATCATATTTGCGAACTTTTTAGGAAGGTGATCATTAACCAACAAGGAAGAAGCTATCAACAGAGCAAGCTGAGAGTGATACGTTTAATAGGCCGCGGTGGCTGCGTGGTGCGAGTGATCAACTGCTAGGCACAAGGATGTGATTTCCACACCGACGGCGACCCTTTTGTATGGAGGCAAAAAGCAACGTACCGATGTGGGGTGCTATGCAAGTGCACATTTAAGAACCCCAGGAGATATAAATTTCGGAGACCTCTACTGTACTCATCACTATAGCTTGCTCTGCTTTAGGTAAAACCTTAGAACCAAACCTTTTTCACGAACCTTCATGATAATGAACAATAAATTGTGAGCTGTCTTAAGTTTTATAGTAGTCGCAAGTTATTATGTACTGTTATGAAGGGTGGGGACTGTTTCTAACACAATCTCCCAATAGTCCTCAAACAGATATTCGGTTACAGCTCCTTTTCTCTTTTGCATTGTTTTCAAGGCCTTCCGTGCATCCTCTTGCGTTAAAAGAGTGAAATCTATTTCCTCTGCGCTACTGCCTCTTTCATTGGTGCCCTGAATACTTTGGCCGCTGTATAGATACATGTAGGGATACTACTGATCTATTTTAGCTGCCTGATCAAGCTCTGTAGTAGTTAAGAAAAAACGTGGTAGCCTTCGATTTTCCCAGGCTATACACACTGCTGGTCAGTCAGACCCAATAGCCCTGCACATTCGCAGTGTTCAGGCTAAAAGAGGGGGGGGGGGGGGAGGTAAGGAGGAAGAAGGAAGGAGAGGAAGAAGAATAAAAAAAGAGGAAAGGCAGGAAGGTTAACCGGCAAAAAAAAAAGCCGGTTTGTTACATTGCACACGGCAAAATTGATGAACGGATATAAACCAGATGAAGGAGTAAAAGGGCAATAGAAGGCAGCACTGTAAAGTCGCACCCTGATGTGCAGACACAATCGCAAACACAGCAAACAAAGGAGGCTGATATCAGAGGTCACAAGGCATCCATTGAAGCGACATCGCACCCTAACTGTTCCCCTTCTTGCTCTTTTTTCCCCGTTTCTTACTCTTTTTAGAAGAGGGAAAAGCCTGAGTCATGCCTAGCGGCTGAGTTGAGATAGCCAACTAAGGACGCCCTCATGCAAGCGCTTCCTACCCAATAACTGAAGAACCAAAAAGGAAAACTATACAGTGAAAGAGCAAATAAGGAACTCAGGCGTCAGGCCGCTCGACGGTTAGCATTTTCAGCATGATGCACCAGCGCTTAAATGTAAAGTACAAGCGATGCCGAAGAGATAGCGTCTGTTTCACGCTGAGTTCAACAATCATTCTTCTTACCCATTATGCTTCCCTCATCTGAAAGACTTCTTTTGTGACATTCTTAGATCTGGAACACAATGTCGCTCCATAATGGCGGTTGGCGTCTGTACTCGGAGAGAGGCATCCCATTCTGTTGAGGCAGCCCAAAAAGACTATCTTAGCTGGCCTCCCTTAGGCCTGGGGACGGCGTTAGATACTCGGGGAACCCATTTATAACGAATCCCTGCCGCTCTCCTGTAAACAAATCTGTTATCGTTGATCGCGTTACCGGCTGGGCGGAAGAAAGCCAGTGGAGTGCACAGAATGAGGGAGCGCAGGCGCGACCGCTTCTCTTGCCTCGCTTCACTGGCCAGTGAAACTGAAACGGCGGCCGTCTTGCCGGAGGCTTACAGATAAAAGGTGCGTCAATGCGTGACGCTGTCCAGATGGGAAAAAGCAGCGTGAGCCGAAACCTAGTGGATACAAGTACCGTGTCTCACTCTAATTTGTGAAGTTTCCCTCTGGTCGTTGCGAGTACGAGTGTGGAATGTGGCCAATCTGGCTGTCTCTCATTTTCCCGGCAACTTAATTCTGTTTTCACCACTGGGGTGCTGTGAGATCGATGTTACAGTAAAATAAAGACGAAAACCATATAGTGAAGTTCATTAATCGGATACTGGCTAATACAGGGCCTTAGTTCCTAGTCCGGGTCATTCTTTCAGTACGCTTTGCTGATAATCAGGTGAAACTTTATTCTGACTTTGCATTTCAGTGTGCTAGAAGTGAATGTCTTGTGCACCATGCTTGTGTTTAAGATAAGGCTATAATAAAAGTGGGCAGCAGCGCAGATCATACAAATTACAAACCTCCTATGGGCACTTTTAGGGCCGTTGGGAAGAAAATTTCGTGCACCGAGTAAGCGTTGCACCTAACCAGAAATCCTCAACACATTTTGAGAAATGATTTGTGAACGTAACTTTTTGCATTTCGTATCACTGCATCAGAGCAATCAATAAATGTCCCTCTCTTACCTCCGATGCCTTGTACTTTTTGGCCAATATTATTGTCATTGTGCACTCAGTGGCTTTCTACAAGAGTTTCGCTGCTTTGTGAAGGCGCAGAAAATATTCTAAAATCAAGCGAACGCAACACATCTGAATATCAGATCAGTTTCTTGAACATCACGTCAGCAATCGTACCACTAGCAGCGGAATGTTATGTTACTTTTTGATGCGGACGCTATCTGTACTATTAATGCACCACGCATCTAACCAAGGGATAAGCTCTTTTGTAGTTGGAAAATCTATAACCAGTTCCTGTGTGCGAAACTGTATCAACACTATGGATGTTTGCTTTGTTGGCTTCAGTTGTTGGTAGTTCAGTCAGTTCAGTCGTTCAGTCGTGTCAGACTCTTCGTAACCCTATGGACCATTTCACGCCACGCTTTCCGGTCTCTCACTATTTTCCTAACATAAGTTCATCTGCAGCGCCTCGAGGATACCATCTAACCGTCGCGCTCACTGCCTACCTCTTCTCCGGCGACCCTCAACCTTTCCCAGCATCAAACCTTTCTCCAGCGACTCCTCTCTTCTCATATCAGATGACCTAGTAGCTGAGCTTTAACTTTAGAATTTCACCCTCCAATGAGTAGTCAGGGTTTATGGTCGACAATATCGACTGATTTGATCTTCTGGCAGTCCAAGGAACTCTCAAGAGTCTCCGCCAGCACCACAATTCAAACGCGTCAATTCTTCGGCGGTCAGCCTTCTTCACAGTCCAACTCTCGCATCCATACATCACAACTGGAAAGACCATAGCACGAGTTATACGAATCTTGGTTGGCACACTAATGTATCTGCTCTTTACTAGGCGGTCAAGGCTAGCCATGGCTCTCTTTCCCAGAAGCAGGCGTCTCCTAATTTCATGGCTGCAGTCTGCTTCCGGGGCAATCTTAAGAAGAGAAAATCTGTCACAGCTTCCACTTCTTGTCGCTTGATGCTCCAGGACTTGATAGGGCAAGATGCCATAATCTTTGTCTTCTTAATGTTCAGTTTAAGCCCAAACTTCTCACTCTCTTCTAGTACGCGCATCAGAAGTCTCTTGAGTTCTACTTCACTTTCTGCTTTCTGCTATCATCCGCATATCTAAGATTGTTGTTATGTTTTCCAGCAATCTTCACTCCAGCTGAAGACTCGTCCAGACCGGCCTTCCCCATGATGCACTGTGCATATAGGTTAAATAGGCAGGGTGACAGTATGCAGCCTTGCCTCACTCCTTTCTCAATCGGAAACTAATCAGTAAGACCATGCCCCGTTCTGACTGTGGCCTCTTGTATTTCATGCAGGTTCCTGAGGGACTAGCCATAGGGTTTTATTGGCAGAAAATACTGGAGTAGGGTGCCATTACCTTCTCCAGTGAATCACATTTTGTCAAAACTCTGTGCCGTGACCTGTCTTTCTTGGGCGGCCCTACACAGCACAGCTCACGACTTCATCGAGTTTCGCAAGCCCCTCCGCCACGACAAGGCAGTGTGTGTGCGCAATTAGTAGATATCGGGCTCTATTCATGCTCACTTATTTACCTTGGCATTTCATCTTGCTGTGGGATGTCGTCTCATTTTTACATGTGCACAATCTATGCATCGGTTAGGGAAGGCAACAAGGAAAACACTAATCTCACAAAATGAATGCAAATTCGCTGGCTGCCTATATAGCTTTCCGAACGGTTCACGCGTGCGCAACTTAATTACGCCGTTATCTGGGGGTGCTAAGCAGGGAAGCTCCTAATGAATGGGCCCCTTTTATGACCCACCAGCAGGGCCGTTTGCTTAGACGACCCGGTACTCTGTTGTTCGGCGTACGTTGTAAAGGTACGCATTTTATACTCCACCTTTGTTAGGATGCCGCTAGTGCCGCTAGCCTTCAGTGGCTTTGGCTCTCACACACTCACTTAAATTAAGTCCTCAATTGCCCTTTCAATCTTTCGTACAGAGTAAGGTCGCTATAGGCTGAAAGGGCGTTCCAATGGATGTCATAGCAACGTGCCTAAACATAATTATGGCCAATTCAAAATAACTTTCAACGTTACTAGACGGGGTGTGATGTACAAGATAAGCACCAAGGCATAAAAGTATTTACCGAGTAGTTGTGCCTAACTTTGCTTAGGATTGCTTGGGTCGATATGAAGTTTGAAAGGAGAAATTACAGCGAAAATAATTATTCACTGAACGTAATTTGCTCAATTGAATATATATAATACTAATGAACCGGAGATGAGTGGCTTGCCTTGAAAGACGATTAATAAGATAGTAGCAGAATTTGCCTAGTTGCTAATCTGGAAAGGCTCTTTTTGCGCAAAACCAATCCTGTCTAGGCTTATCGGAGGTATTTCATTTTTATGCTACACCGCGACAGCTTGTTTTTATTTTATTTATTTAGTAATACTGTAGAGTCATGACTCCAGGCAGGGGTGAGCAAAGACAATTAAAAAAGGTACAACAAAGTTAAACAAGCTTCACGTAAGGGTAAACGATGATGCATAAAACAAACAAAGGTTTCACACGCGAGAGGCTATCAAGGTATCAATAAATATTTTTACATTCGGGCTGTTCATTACACATTTCGACAGATCATTCCAATCTGCAATTGTTTTGACAAAAAAATGAATGCTTAACTGTATTGGAGTATGCTCGCAATTCTTGTAGCATTTTTCCCTGATTAAAACGCGTACTTCCCCGTTAAAGAGGACTAATATAATCATGAGAGTTCAGATTGTTGTATATTAGGTACAAATTTTCAACCTTGCTTCAGTGCGCCTTGCCTGAAGGGATTCTAAGCTTGGGGAGTTAATCATGTCTGCAACAATATCTGTGCGTTTGAATCTGTTACAGATTAAACGGGCTGCGATCCTTTGCACTCTTTCTAATTTCGAAACATTCTTGGCTGTGTAAGGGTTCCATAGACAACGTGCATATTCGAGACGAGGACGCAGCAAAGCCTTGTACGCAGCCAATTTCACGTTTGCTGGGGCCTTTGACCATTTACGCCTCACAACACCAGAGAGTCCTCAAAGCTTTCCCGCAAAAAACACATCTATGTGGGCGTTCCAACGTAGGTTATTGCTTATCTGGACGCCAATATATTTTACAGACGCGGATTCTGGATGTTTTACGTTAGCTATACAATATGAATGTCTCAAGACAGTTTTCGTTTCACAAACTCTGAGGACCAAGCATTTATTATTCTTAAGAAACATGCCCGATTGGGTGCACCAATTAGAGATCTTCTGCAGATTACAGTTAAGAATAATGCGGTCTACTGTGGAATTAATTGTAGAGTTTAGAACTGAGTCATCAGCAAATAGTTTATTTCTAACTTCTGGATCCACTATATTTGTTAAGTCGTTTACATAGATCAGAAATAGAATAGGTCCTAGAACAGATGCTTGTGGAACACCAGATGAAACCGGTAGTGGACCGATACTCATGGTTAACATTAACATACTGATCTTGTAGGTAGGCTTTAATAAGGTCAATAATATTAAGATTGATTCCGGCAATGTAAAGCTTTTCTACGAGTTTAGTGCGCAGAACCTTGCCGAAGTTTAGGAAAAACAGCGTCCATTTGTAGTTTTTTTTATTAACGGCGATAAAAAAATCATGACAAGTGGTAATCAGTTGTGAGACGGTAGATAAGACATGCCTAAACGCATGTTGTTCATTAGATACAAAATTGCTGAATTCCAAAACTCCTCTCAAGGCACAGCAAATCACACGTACAAACATTTTGCAACTGGTCGAGAGCAAAGAAATTCGGCTATAATTAGATACACAAGTTTGGTCGTTTCCCTTAAGGATCGGTACGATATGTGCAGTTTTCCATTCTGACGGTACCTCGCACTGAGCCAAACAGGCACTGAAGACAACAAAGATATAATGGGACAACCATTCTGCATAACGGCGAAGAAAAGCTGGTGGAATGCGATCAGGCCCACCGGACCTGTTGACGTCAATTTGAAAAGCAGGTTAAAAATACCTTCGCGGGAGACGACAACATCTGGCATCAAAGAGGAATAGTCATCTGGCTTAGAAGAAAAACTCGGGTTTTTATCAGCATACACCGATTTAAAATACTCATTGAACGCGTTAGCAATGCCTTTTTGTCATGTGACAGGTAAACCATTGACTATTAGTGACATGTTGCATTGTTTAGTGCTATTTATGTAACGCCAGAAGTTTTCTGGAGCTTCAGAAAGAAAATAATCAAGCGTATTAGTAAAAAATGAGTCCCTGGCTTGCTTGATATTACTTCTTAATAAGCTGTTCAACATTCTCACATTTGCCTCATTCCGTTTATTAGAACGCCGCATCCGCTTTATTTACGTTTAGTGTGGATTATGTTTCTTTTTCTTCACAATATTAGAGACATACATTGTCAAGCAATGAAGGCATAGTTTTTTAAAATGCACCATAATACATTTACATTCTCCTCAACCTTACAGCTATCGAAATAAGTCTAAAAAATCCAGGATTCCCACATAATCAGCTCTATTAAAGTTTGCCACAATAATGGGTCGTTTTTCACACTCATCATAATGTTGTCAGGACAAAAAGAACACGAAACGAGATTATGATCAGACACACCTTTCAAAACATCAACATAAATACACTTAAGGACACGGGTGCTGAACACTAAATCAAGAATGTGGGATACAGAGATACAGATTCTGGTTGGTCTTCCAACAATCTGCGTCAGATTACATGTAAAGGCAATACGCAAAAGGAGCTCAGAATGACCAGAATTGGCACCCTTAGCATCCTTGCAAGACCAATCGATATTCGGCAAGTTAAAGTCACCAGCTAAAATACAGTTCACTCCGTCACCACGAAACCGTTGAACATAACCGAACAGGTCTTCGATAAAAGCAACATCCCCATTCCGAGGTCGATATACAACACACAATACAATAATGTTGCCACAAAGATCAATCTTACAAAACAGACTTTCATGATTGGGAATCCCTGGCCGAAGCACTACAGGTAAAGTTTCCTATTTACTATCGCGACTCCTCCTCCGAACGTCGGCCTATCGAGTCGCAAAATTCTGTAGGTGGGGGGGAACAATTGCATCATCAGGGATGTCGGAATGTAGCCAGGTTTTTGTCACAAACGTGACGTGAGGGTCCAGTTCGTAAAGGAGCGCTTCGAATTCGGCTGTTTTATTTGCGATGTTTTGTGCTTTGAAAGAAATGATTCGCAACGGTCTGCTCTTATCGGCCCGTCATACATAATTATTTTGTTTCTGACGTCGAGTGACTGCACGTCTCGACGATGAGGCAGCACTGTCACTGTCACGAGTTTGGCCACCAGGATCATCTTCATGTTCATTCGATGTCTTTCTTTTCTTTCTTCGTCCTACACATACGTGCTCCCATTGATAACTAGATTGTTAAGTTTTAGGTATACCTTGTACTCGGGATTGCAACTATCTTTAACGGCAGACCAGAGCAGGTTTCGTATTATCACTGGTTGGCTCTTATTGCCTGCTGAGACGCTGTATGCTTTAAGCGCTTCCGGCTTTAATTCTTAGCTTTTTTTTTCGAACACTTCTGTTAACACAGCATCCTTCAGGCTCTTCAGAGTTTCTATGCAGTCTTCCGTGACCCCGAAAATAATCAAGTTATTACGCCGAGAGCGAAACTCTAGGTGTTTAACTTTGCTACACAGTGATGAAATCTGCTCCTGTCGCTCCAGAATTGAACTCACATTCTTCTACCCTCCTTATTGTTACTGCAAAAGGTTCTATTGTTTCTTCCATGGCAGCCAGCCTTCGGTTTGAATCTGATATATGGCCCTCTAACTTCTCCTTGATACATTTTAGCTCACTAGATGACACTTTTTCATTTTCGATGAAGGTTTTTAGCTGCTCAGACACAGTCAAGGGCCTTAATTGGTCGCTACATCTCCACTTAGCAAAAGCACCAGGAGGCAAAAGGAGTCAAAAGAATCCAGCACACACTCACACAGCACCTCTGAGCAAGGCAGCTAAACCAAATATAACAAGTCACTCAAATTCAAGACATTGCTTATTACTGATCTGCATAAAAAAGAGACGGTTTAGATGCGTCGGCATTTTGCAGCTGCTCCCTTATTCACTGGCGAAGAACGCTTGGGGGGCATGTGTCGATGCGTCCAACGATGTCGATGAGGGTCTGGCATGACCGTGACGCGCACGGAAAAGTTCCGATAAGTTCACATCACTGGCATTAAAGAGCTTTTACAATCGATGATGGACAATGCAGGCACACACAGTCCACGATGGTAGCTGCACAGTGACTCGGGCTCAGCTGTGTCTTCATGAAAAGGACTACCGCACGCAACAAAAGCCTACACGAAAAAGAGGAGGCGGTTGAGATGCGTCTGCATCTTGTAGCTGCTGCTTAGCTCACTGGTGAAGAACGCTGGGGGACGTGTGTCGATGCCTCGAAATATGTTGATGTCGCTCTGGCGTGACCGTGATGCGCACGGAAAAGTTCCGATAAGTTCACATCACTGGCATTTGATGCTGAGCTTTCACAATCGACGATGGGCAATACAGGCACACACAGTGCACGATGGTAGGTGTACGGTGACCCTGGCTCAGCTGTGCCTTCATGAAAAGGACCACCGCACGCAACAAAAGCCTGCACGAAAAAGAGTAGACGACTTAGATGCGTCTGCATCTTGCAGCTGTTCCCTTGCTCACTGGTTTGTGAGTAATTTGAGTTCTTTCGGAGGCGAGCGAATAATTGCTGCAGTGATCTCTGCCTCACTACACTGAAGTGTTGCACTCATGACTGCGGCGTAATCGTCATCCGACGCAGCTGAGTGCACAAGGAGGGACAGCCAGATAACGAGAGTAGGACGCCCAAAACCAATATCGAGTTAAAATGCGTTTTCAGTGAGGTGACTTGTTAGAAACCCTGTGGAAACAATCTAAGAGCTTTCCTTCTAAGCGCATATCTCCATGAATAGAATTTATTCACCCTTACAGGAAGTCATTTTGAGGTTTTCACATAACACGCTACACATAAAGATAAATTTTGGAAATAGTGTTACAAGCCTTGAAAACATATTTGATGCGTACCGAAGCAATTAATAAAATGCAAATTCAATTTTTCCAAAACCATTAAGGTGCGTACTAAAAGACGAGGTTTCCTATTTTCAGCTCCTATTGGCGTGTCCTGCTAGAAAAAAAAAAGAAATGAAAGCCTTCACAGGAGGTTATACATTTAGAATACTGCACATAATGTTAGCCTAAATTACCTGATATTGCCGCGAAACGTTCAAAACAGTATTTGTTGTTTTTTAACAGCCGCCGGCATACAGGCTTATCACTCTTATTCTAGACCGCGTATCAGTTCCGTAATCTTTGTTTGTTAATGCTCGATGTCGCAAGTCACACCTTTATCAGTTGTGTTGTAGCGCAAGATGCACCGAGATCTGTCTCGAAGGTTCCGGCCACTCGGGTGTCTTTCCACAATGTTCCAGCCCGTGCTGGTAGTTGCTTGCGACGTTATCTAGATTGTTCTGTGCAGCCTTTAAATTGAGTGTTGCCGAGTGTGACGAGCATTCTTTGTCCGACGACCGACGAGCACGTTTGTTGCTATCGCCGCCGCCGAGTTGCTTAGTTCTTTTGCGGGCGCAAGTCAGCCCAATAGTTTCTTCAGTGCAATCATCGACCCTTCATTTGTGTCGTCAACCTTGTCACCCCTACGTGACAAGGTCGGAAACCTGGAAACCTTCACTCGTACAGCAATTGAATTTCCAGATACAGCGCATTCCAGTCGATCAGCTGAATTCTACCAGCTGAATTCTAAAAGCTGCAAAAATCAAATATCAGAAACAGGAAAAAAGATATCTGCTGACATGGTTATTATGGTGCTTCAGAGCTATTTCAGTCAAAACAGGGCATTTTGAGGTATGAACGTTCGAAATATGCATTTGTAGACATTATTACGTAAAACGCAATTAGAGGCAATATAAAATTAGTATTAAACATATTCTCAATACCTAATGCGTGCTCCTATGTAAGAATAGCAGGCCTGTAATACGTTGCAAAAAAAAGCCCATTTTCCTAACATTCTGTCTCTAGTGACGTTATAAAGATTACGGTGTGGCTAATCAGCTAACACGCACCATATTTATGCCCCTTCCTTCTGCAAATCGCTTGTATAGCTCGACTCTATAAGCATCACAGATCAGTATTTTTCGGAAGGTGGAGTCATTTGATGCAGTCATTTGTTTTGCGATCAGCCGTACTTGTAAATACAGACATTGCCTCTATTTCAAAATGCCGCATTCCCCTCGCCATTCACAAGGAGAGCCGAAGATTCTCTGAACATCTAACTATATATTCACTGATTGTCGTCTAAATGGTGAACGCCATCGCCGTGCAGAATATTACCTGTGAATTTTCAACTCTTGACCATCAAGCGATTGACAGTAACCATTACCCAAGCCAGGTTTAGTTGATGGCCACCGAGAACGTCGGCCTCAGGGACTAAGTATTATGTTCACTGCGAAAACGGCATTGCCGTGCGAATAACGATCATTTGCGAGTTCAGATTTTCTTTCTTTTTTGATGCCGAGGTTGAGAATGTTCATTGAGTGTTCTAAAGGTCAGGATAATAATCAAGCAATAATTACAGCTAAGGATGCACATTAGCCCTTGTATACGGCTTCAGAGTGCTTCATGTGTACAAAGGTATATGACCACCCTTAATTGTCACGACGAAAACTGCGTTGGCACAGTCAGTAATGTCATCTGTGTTTAAATCAATGCAACTGACCTTTATTTGTAAACGAAGAAATGCATAAGGAAAATCTGGACCGATAGCTGTGGGGCTAGTAGACGGTCCGGTACAAAATAAAATCAATCGGGATGCTGTAATGAACAAAAAATTAAGCTTATGGTCCATGCCATTATAGGCATGTTCCTGGCTGCTGTCAAGTATTTTCATAGACAAACCGAATCATAAAATTAAGTTGTGGCTCGTCAAAAATTGAATCAAAAACAGAATTTTATATTTGCCCTGTTTCGTTGCGATATTTGCAATGTTGCCATTCAGACAAGCCTCATATTGCTCAACTAGGCTTAAAGTGAAACCTCCGAGGTGCGAGTTCCCCAATATAAGGAAGACATGGGACTGATATTGTTAAAAATTCTGAGCCTTTACACGTAGTCATGTACTACGAATTTGTGGAGAATTTGTGGTCGTAATTGACCGATCGCCTTTTAAGCACGCTGCATCTTTTTCTTGGCTATCACAAAGGGTTATCCGTGTCCCGCATGTTTAAAATGTATCGCTTTCTTGCAGGCAAACATCAGAATATCGCAATTCACTAGTGCTGATGTGTTTTGTGATCGGCTTCGAGACGCATGTAATTTTTGCTACACATAGAGATAAGTGGTGCACCAACACTTGTAATAATGCTTGTTTTATTTTCGCCTGCTGCCAGCGGAGCAGCGACGTCAATGAATTTACTTCCGACGAAGTGTTTTGCATACGTAAACACTCGAGGAAGCGACTCCCGATGTCCGGCTAACCTGTACATATTTCGATGGTCAGCGATTTATTTTGTTTATTCTCGAGCGTATTCTTATCCTCGCAAACGAAACGCAATGTTCTTCCTTGCACTTTTGCGTTGAAGGTGGCAGATCTTGAGTCCCAGATATGAAGTTGCACAGCCAGATCGTACAAGCTGCAGTGACTGTTGCACACGCAAAAGCAAAACGCGATGTGTTTATGCACTTGCTAGCGCACACATTCACGGCTTCCTAACTTCTAGGTATTTGCGAAACAACGCGTACTCCCCATATACAGAAAAATTGTAACAAATAATATGTATTGTTTTATGCTTATTTAGCACGAAGGCATGCTCAGAAGTGGTCATTCTGGTTGAGCTTCACGATCCGCCCGAATTGTGTTGAGAAGCGGAAATACTCTGTCCCGTATCAGTTTCATTCATGACGGGTTTATTCGGTATCAGTAAAGCCGGACATGACCTGTCCTGTATATGAGTTCACAACAGGACTGGTCCGCCTTGTTTCCTATTCATTCCCGTTGGGATGTCCTGAAGGAGATGCATACTGGAAATGATCTGCCCTGTATTAACTCTATACCGGAGCGGATCGTCCGGATAGAGATTCATACCTGTCCGATATAAACCCGTTTAAGCTTCACATAGGACTGCTCACACCGGTATGAAATTTATACAGGATAATACAGGACTGGTTCAAACCAGTTTGGGGCGATACAGGATTTTTCACTAGGGACACAAGGTGATTTCTTGCTGATTGCTTAAATGTATATTGAAAATTACGATAGGTAACTGAATGTGGTCTGTGAGTAGGGTCGTAGAGCAAGACAGGCATTACGTGCGTCATAGAGTTGAATCGCTTCAGGAATTGTTAAACGAATAAGCTGACCACTTCATTGTAATTTATAGGGCAATATTATATTGCGAAGCAGAATGCCATGAACAGCAAAGGTGACTTCTCTTTTTAGATTTTATTTATTGGCAACGTGGCTGAAGAATCACACGTAAAAACGCGCATCATAAAGCTGACTGAACTTGCTTTCAGGCACTGGACAGTTATTAAATGACATCGCTGCTCATCGTATTCTCACCGACATCGTGTTACGATACACCAACGACATTTATATTCAAGATTATGTTACATTTTCAATATCTGAAACTGAACTGAACCAGCTATCAGGTGCACATTGATTATATTCGGTATTCAGACCTGCATTGTGATTAGAACAAAAATCAAAAGAACCACCACCTTCCGCCCTGATGGCTTTGAATTTAGGAACAAATTATTACCATCTGAAATAAAGTTGTGTGATAAATTTACTTATTATTTGAAGTAATTATCAAGCTCTATAATGCAAATAATGTGCGGCTTGTATGCAACCAAACACCAATCGTTGAAATATATAACACATTTTTTTATTCATGCCTCTGCTGCTTGTTATATTTCCCCATAATAATAAAATGCATACCACTAAAAGTGAGATAGTCAGCCTTGCCAGGTTGTCAACTGGACATAATTCATCTAAATATTGATTTATTTTGCAATGCTAAAGCTATGTGTGCTTCTGTGCTCTTGAGATCAAGCGCTTAAGCTGAAGCAGCGAAGCTTAAAGACAAGGACCAGAAATTAAGTGGCTGAGGAAGAGGTGTTGCCGCAATGCGATGACGTTGTTGAGCAATGGTTCGCAGTGCCGTTCCTCCCACGACCAACACATTAGCGCCAACAGCTTCCCCACGGTGGTCGCGGAGATAAAGCTGTCCCTCACTGCATGGGTGCAGGGCGGGGCAAGGAGTGCTGTTTTTAAATAGGTATGGTCGTTTCTTGTTGGCACTTTCTGCCAGTTGCTAAGTTCCCCTGGAAACAAACCCACCTCGCAATTTAAGTTCAGCGCGTGCTCTTATAGGTACCTTGAACCTGTTTAGTTTTTTTCACTGAAGAGCTATCTATCTGGTTTTGGTTTTTTATGACAATCATTATTTGAGTAGGGCTACTCATATCAAGTGCGGCTACCCGTTTTTATATCTACAGTCTCAAAATTCAAAAATATTCAGCCATCGCACTTTCAATGTCCTTAGCGGTGCGGGCATCTTCCTAATGTTATCTATCGCAGCTGTAGGAGAGAATACTTTGGTGGCCATAAGTTCGTCAGATAAGTTTCCATTGCAACTTTCTTGCTTTGTGCTATAAACCTGCTTATGGGGAATGTCAGACCATCAATATTATACTTTAAGGAGCGTTTACTAGGAAAACAAGATGTTTTCCCTAATATAGCCGTAAGAACAGATAAAGAAACTTCTATTCCCCTTCACACACTTTCTCAAATCCTTGTTTCTTTGGCGCTAATTATTAAAAATAACAAAATTGTTGAATGTGTTAAAATGGTGTCAGAATTGAAATAAAGATGCGCTGTAAATTTAATAATTTCATAGGCATATCGGATCTATTCTATAGATTTTCATCTATATCTTTTCTACCTTTCAGTATATTAATAAAATATGACTAGGCTCCTTCTAGAGTCAAGATCACTCAATCTGCACCTCGAGTATGAAAAGAGTGGGATAAATAGGAAAGGAAATAAAAAGTGTGCTATACCGACCCTAACAACTCTGCCGTATAATTGTCGAACTACTCAGTTCGGCGTGTTGATTTTAACGCCAGCAGCCCGAGGCGACGCACAACTTTCTGTTCATGCATTGGCATAGTAGGCGCAGCTTTTTTGTTATTTTTAGCGGCTACCTGAATAAATATTAAACCACTCGTTGACTTCATATGTCACTGGGCAAGAAATATGCCGCCGATCACAATATCCAGAAAATAAAAACAACAACAAACCAAACAAATTTATAGAGCAAAATAAGTGATTGAGAATAATTAGGGCCTCAGTCAATTGACACGTACAGTGATCTGAAAATGAATAATTAGGATTGAAATAAGGTGCATATTGCCAGTGCACTGCCACTCATATATCATTTTAGTCAGCGCCTATCTGTCACACTTTAACTCCTCGAGGAGGACGCAACTTGAGTTTTCGACTGTGCCACACGATATCATGACACGCCCTTCTTTTGCTTAAACACAATATTAGATTACACTATGCACGTTTTTTGGGATCTTATCTACGAACTGGCGAAAAAGGCGATCATGACCCGATTTTTTCTTGGGTCTCACTTCCGAAGTGTACAGTTACGTACACACACGTGAGTCGAGTGGAGCGCTAAACCACGAAGCGAAGTCTAGGGCAGTGCAAGTCCACTGCAGCGATTTTAGCCACTTTTTATTTTCACCGAGAAAAAAACAACCTGTGAAAAGGAGGCACAACCTATTCAGTCTGACTTGTCTGCTTAGCCCATACTTTAAGCGCTTATGAGTAACTTGTGCTGGATCGCACCATGTGCCCCTTCATGTGCAACTTTTATTAAGAGCAAAATTATTCTAGTATAGCATTGCTTTGACGTTTTTTCACTGAAGTTCCCTGTCATTGATTGCAGCCATAGGTTTTTGCCCTACACCAGTTACACTGTGCAGCAAAACGCCATAGCAGGTAATAAACATTTGCTAAACCGCCTAAGAAAGTGACCAATCGCTGTTCTTTTCCGTGCTGTTTAGGGATGACGCCAATCTCCTTCCCTGTTTGAGCTGCTTCAAGCGCTCCATGGTACATTTTTCTTTGCTCGTCTGTGTATCCCTACGTTTTGTGTTGATTTATATATATATTTCGGAATCACAAAAAATGATGGTGATGAATTCAGCATAACCTAGCTTAAAAGGCGGAAGGTTAGTTATGCATGGTCATACATGGTTTGTTCCGGTGTACTCCTCCATATTTGCGAACGTCAAGGAAACGCTGGCGAAGCACTGGTTGCAGCTCGAGACTCCTCCATGGCTGTCTGCGAAACCTAAAGGACACCACAGACGGTTATAAAGAACACGAAAGTGTCGATGGTATTTTGAAGAAAGGAGGGAGGGGGGGGGGGGGGGTGAGATAGGCGAGCCAAATGGGCAGTGGTGACGGTGGAGGTAAAGGGTGGGCAGGGTGTGTTACAGGGTGTGTTAAAGGTGTGTAAAGGGTGTGTTACATAATGCCACACTAGAAGTCTGTGTGGCATTATGTAACACAATGTTAAATTTTTATGAAGTTGTGTACTGGCAGGTGTGTGAGGAAACAGCAGGCTTGTGAAGTAGAAGAAGCGATGAAGAAGAAGACCGCACGTGCGAAAGGAAGTGAGTAGCGTTGGCTCCTAACGCCGCACCTGAGGTCATTAACATTTAAGTTTTGTATGAGAGAAGTAGAGATGCCGCTCGAGTCCCAGTCAAATCTCTACAAATGAATATAAGGAAGACAAATTCGCGAAACCTCCATAAGAAGACAAACTGAAAGATGGAAAGAAAAAATGAAGCGATAAGCCCCACTCAGATCCCCGAGAAATCAAGCATTCATATAAAAATATTAAAATCACCAGTACTTTTCAGCTATCTCAGATAGGTTGGTAAAATTGCGAGGGTAACAGCCGAGCTAATGTTCGTGTACAAAAGCAGTAGTATCATTTTAACGGCTTCTTTATAAGAGCAGAAAACTAAAAATAAAAATATAAGTAAAATAATAATAAATATAATTCCAGCACATGGCGCCAGGCGTAGGAAGTATTAGCAATAACGGCTGCATTCCGATAGTGGACGATCTCCCATATCGTTTCTTCCTGCGCTTCAGTCAAACTGCCGAGGATTTTTGTTCTCGGTCTTATTACGCAGTCGCCTCACTCCTGGAGCTCGCTGCTTGACCTCGACTCGTTTCCTCCTGGCGCTCTTTGTAAAGCTAGCCAACTTTCCGGCTTCGCGCTTATTGTATTATTCGTCGGAAGGCCGTACCATCTTGCCTAGAACCCTGCGCGTACGAATTTCTTTGCGCGCTGCAGATAAAGAAGGAGAGTCCCGCGCCGAACTAGCCTTAGTGAAAAGCTTGCAAAGGTACACTTTTGCCTGCTTCCAGCAAAAACATTCTCCCTGCTTCTCCAAAGCCCGAATTCGTTGCTCTAAATTACAAACTTTTTCGCCCTTTCTTTTGTGTGCCAGGTAGATTTTATTCTTAATCTCAATTTACTTTGCACTTGAAGCACGACGTTTTTTGCTCAAAGGCGAAGGAGACGGAATCTAGTTTATTACAAAGTAGTTGTTTCGGTCACCCTTCGTTCTTTGGAGTTACTATAGTCATGGGTATAAAAACATTGAGGATTTTGTTTTTAAACAAAGCAAGGTAAAATCAGGCAGATACGAGCGCGAAGAAAATATATGTACGGTGCACATAAGTGTTACATTCAGACATATTTATGAAAATGAAGAAAGCGGTAAAAGAAAAAAGATAAAGACATTCATAATAATTGCTTCGAACAGAAGGCATTCCGTGGGCCGGTTCTAATAAAAAAGAAGCAATGTAATTGATATAATTACGTCTATCAATCTTATTTGGTGACAATCGTTGTAGATTTAAAGAATATTCATGGGCCGCATTAGAGCTTCGCGGTTCGAATGCCCAGGCCTCTCAGATATGACCATAGACAATCAGATAAATGCCTTCGACATCTTCCACGAGCCTCAAATGTGAATTTTAGGGAAAAAAGGCATTTACATTTAAGGTAAGGCATACAGAATGTGATACATGGCATATTAACAATCTACGTAGTTGGCTCACAGCCACAAGTAAACTTAAAATTCATTACTAACGACCACGTCACGGAAAAAAAAAAAAAAAAAAGAAACTCTTCAGTCGTTCCTGCTTTCTCCTCTAAAAGCCTTCCTCAAATCACAAAAATCTGTAGCGCGGCTTCAAAGCCGGCTAAATTCCATCCACGCGTAGACCTTCTCCCACTCTCGTTCTCCATTGGGGCTGCGAGAGAGATTTATATAATACTTTAAAAAATATATAGGGCTGCCTATAAACAACGTCGTGAATTTTCGCTGCTGTGCCCTCAACCAATTTGAGCAAAAGAAATGCCACGTGTGGCTGAGGTATATCGCATCCGTGACGACAATGAATACCTTAACATTTAAAGAAACCTGACTTCAAGCTAAGCGTAGCCAGATTCGGTGACGTTATTTAGCGTGCTTTGAAATTCCTAGCAAAATAAAATAGAAGCAATAGCCTGAACACAGGCTTATTATTTGACAATTATTAATAACCTTTTTAAATCAGGCATGAGAGCGAATAAAGTGCACCAAAGTTTCGCCTTTCAGTTGAGATTTCAATTTCTAGGTGCGTTGCAAGCACATAAATTATCATATGTTCAATACGCATGCTTATAGTTTATCCCAGAATAGGTAGAGCCAATGCCAGAGTAATGTCAGCTTAATTGACTAAACAAAATGGAAAAATAAACGTTAGAGCTGCGTTTTTTGGCAGCTGCAGATCAAATTTGAGTCATGTATGACTATAGATTTGCTTGCCCTGAGGAAGTCCAGGTTTGTTTAGCTTTGCAGTCCTCAGATTATTTCCATGTTCACCAAGAATACCCTTTTAGGGTGTAGAGGGAAAAGTACTGGCAAAAACAATTTCACTGTGTGTTTCGACATTTGGTAAAAAGCAATATTCCTACCTATCCTTGAGCAATGTCACTGGCTTCCACAAACTCATTTACATTTGATCAAGTGCGCCACTGTCTGGAGGTCATTCGTACAAGTCAGTCTCTGTGAACATCAATGAACACTACTCAGCAGGGAGACCTAGCGTGGAGAACATGTGAGTTGGAACTTTCTCCTTATCTGGATCTGAAAATAAAGTCCCAAGAAATTTTGAGGTGGCTACTGGCACCACTCGTAACTTCTGTGCGCCGTCACTGTACTTGGCACTACATCCTTCTACATGTGTGTTTCTCATCGTAACATGCTGTTCTTATAAACATGATTGTAAAGTGCGAATAATTCATGTAACAAACAATGCTAATCGCATGCTAGACTGCATGCGCTGTAACTTTTCTTCTTGCCGCCGCGTAAAATTGATTCTTTACAAATCCTTGGTTCAAATGAAACTGGAATATGCTGCCTCTCTCTAAAAACTCTTTCAATTGAAATTATTCTAATTCGATTCTACAACGAGCAGTGCGGCCCGTGTTATTCTCCAGAATAATCACCGTATCTCTTGCATCACTGCATGAAATCAAGCTTATCATTGCTACTTATGTCCCAATGTTGAACTATATTCCGACTTTATCTATTTTTAATACTAATGATATTAACCTCATCCTTAAGAGCAAAATCATAATGCCACATTGCAGAGTTTCCTACAGAGTTGCTCATCATATAGAAATAGAGGCGAACTTTTAATGTGGCTAAAATGATGGCAAGACCTTTCTCCACCATCGAGTAGTTGGATTCACCTTTCGACAAGGAACGGTTAGCTTACGCAATAATTTTCTTCAATACGTCAATTTTCTGAACAAGAACAGCGCCTAGATCAACGCTGTTAGCATCGGTATGAATTTATGCCTCCATATTTTCGTCGAAGTGCCCTAGTAAAGAAGGGCACTGTAAGGGGCGCTTACGTTCCTTGAAAGCATTATATCGGCGCTTCACATTTAAAAGGTTTGTCAGCCCTTGCAAGCTGCTTCAATGGTTTGGCGGTGAGCGAAATGTTCCTGACAAATCGCTGATAGTAAACGTGCAGCCTAATGAATCTGCGTACAGCTTTGTCGGCAGGCGATAGAAACTTCGATTGCAGTTGTTTTCTCCGGGTCTGGGCGAGCACCGTCCTTGCTAACGCTGTGACCTCGTAACCTCAGTTCCGTGAAGGCGAAGTGGCCTTTTTACGCTTCCTAGGTTGGCCCTGGTGTCTTGATAGCCCCTAGTATCATTTTCAGGTGGTGTTCAAAGCTCTAGGAAAAGACAACATCATCCAAGTATACCTGACAACTCTGCCACTTCGTGCCCGCCAGCACAGAGTCCATTACTCGCTGAAATCTCGGTGTTGCGGAACCGAGGCGAAATGGCATCACCTTGAACTAGAAAAGGCCCTCCGGTGTGACGAATGCGGTCTTCTCGCGATCTCTTTCGTCGACCTCAATTTGTCAATAGCCGCTCTTCAGGTCCATCGATGAGAAATAGCTTGCATAGCAGAGTCGGTGGTGTGTGTCGTCGATGTGAAGGAGAGGGCAAACATCCTTTTTCGTTATGCTGTTTAGGCAGCGGTAATAGACGCAGAAACAAAGTGTTCCGTATTTCTTCTTCACCGGAATGACTGGTGCCGCCCAGGGCTCTTTGACGGCTGGATGACGTTGTCACGAAGCATTTTGTCGACTTGCTCGCGGATGGCTTCGCGTTCTCGCGGCAAAACGCGGTAGGGACTTTGCCGCTGAGATATGGCGTGTTCGTCCGTCATAATGCGGTGTTTGGCAATTGGTCTTTTTCGCAACTTCGATGACGATGAGAAGCCCTCGCTGTAGCTTTGAAGAAGACTACAAATCCAATCTTTTATTGGATAGGGTAGTGCCTGGTTGATGTAAAACATAGGCTGACGAAATTGGTCAGGCGCGTCTTCCAGAGGTTGGTCTAGGAGGGCGAATAGATCTCGGATGTCTGCAATTAGTCGAGAAAAACAATCGACGTGCCCTTGTACAGGTGCTGGTAATCTTCAATAAAATTCGGGACCAAGTGAGCTTTCGAGCAGGCGAAATAATCGCTGGCGAAATAGTGGTTTCATTAAGCATATGCCGGAGAAATGTATCCGGATAAGTTATGTATTTCAACGTTTTGTAATGTTTCTTAATAATGTCTGTTTTTTTTTTTTTTTTCAAAACGATTTCTACACTGCGATTTTGGAAATGAGAGGCTAAATTTAGCTACGACGCTCAAGCTTAGCCTTTTGAGTAGTATATGATAGCGCCTTAACAATCGCCTTTTAGAGGAAGAGTTCTGTACTTCGAGGCGCTGCTCCCAAGGTCAAGTTTGGCGTAATTTGACCTTCGGCTCTCTGCAGAGTGTAGCTGTGGGTGTGACGTCATAACACGTGATGCATTATGATAGGCGCAGTTGCGGCGCTCGCTCAACCTCGCCTCTCGCTGTGAGCATGGCCGCTGGGGTATCACGTAACTGTACTCCGCGTCAACCTTTCTTGGCAGTGCAAGCAAAGCTACGGGGACGGAGCATCTCTGTGTCCCTCCGCTACGTAGTTCATACGGCCAGCCCACACTCTAGTTTTCAAAACACTTTTTGTGTTGTTTTCGCGGTCTGAGAAATTCACTTCGGATAGCGAGGCTCATGCAGGCTTTGTAGCCGTCAATACTGATGATGAGCTAATAAAAAACAATGCGCACAAAATGGCTCTGATGCGCTCTTCGCGAGAGAGGTTTAAAAAACGCATAGACGCACGCATGCAGATTACATTCAGGAGCCTGGTCAACGAGTCATATCACATATCGAAGCAGCCCTGTCGCACTAAATCGAAAGTGATCGCAGCGTACGTGGGATGATGTACCTGAACTGCTTTCATCGCGATCACATGGCACAACGTAACCGGTAGCGCAGGAAAAGCAATGTACTGCACGCGTATGACGCGTCACTTCGTCTCTTGCACCCGACCATTTACGGATTCATTTAGCTGCTCGCAGCACTGTGCTGCGCTATTTCGTTATGTTTCACATTTCTGAGGCTTCACAATAATACTTGCCTGCTCCATTATTTTTGTTCTGATATTATACATGCAGTTATATCTCCAAATTAGATGATTAAATGTGAGGTTGTTTGGACTGTTTTCGCCTTTCCCGAATAGTCCGAAGGGAGTGTGGTCGTCACACTTCGACGCGCCATCTCTATATAGAAGTAGAGGTCCGCTTGCGCTTCCGGATCGCAGCCCTGATAGCGGATAGGATCCTTTGCAGCGTATGTGTTTGGCATATCCATCGAGGCAGACAAGTGAGCAAGTTGGTATGCATTCATCTTGAAAATACTGAAAGGACTATATAAAGGACGACGGCTGTTGTTGCGGCGTGCGTCTTTCTCTCTCCTCTGGAGGGCTGGGGCAGGTAGGTCACCGCTGCTTGCGGCGTGGGCTAGCCTGCCACCGAATTTTTATCTGCTGTAGGCCGTCATTGCACCCGCCACCGCTTCGGTGGTGGACGACGGCTGTTGTTGCAGCTCGCGTCTTTCCTTCCCTCTTCTTTTTCTTTCTTCACTGTTCTCTCTCCTGTCTGCACGAGGCAGCGGGGGTGGCTCAGCTACAGAGCCAGTAGCAGGCCCGTGCATTTTCTTTTCCTTTTTCCTACAGCCACAACCACAACATGACGGCCTGCAACAGATAATAATTCGGTGGCTGGCTAGCCCCCTCTGCAAGCAGCTTTGACCTATCGTCCTAGTCCCTTAGGGCCAGGAAAAGCCACCCTTCACCTGTCTTGGCAGACGGTGAACGCAAGTATATACCCCCGGCTCCGCCATCTACTTCTCTATTGTGACGTCAAAGCGAGCGTAGCGCCTCCAACAGAAGGAACGCAATACGCCACGTCTTCACGCGTGGCGTTACAGCTGAAGGAGAGACGAAGCGGCCACTGATGCATCTAGTGAGGGAGCGCTGAAGTGTCACAGTTACGGACGCCACGGCCCAGATCACAATTTTTTTTTGAAAATTAGGACCTTTTAGTTCCATTTGGTTTTATTCTCTATAGTCGATGATACTATTTATGCCCATAAAACTCCCCAGTGAGGGCGACAGAAGCTATTATTTTCTAAATTCTCCTATTCATTATTATAATAAAAAGATTTTGCTCCTTGGTTGAAACCTAACGGAGCTCTCGACGTGGCGGTACAATTTTAATTGGTTCAGAGTAAGGGAAAGGCGCAGTATCTGTCGCATTTGTTGCTGGGGACACCTGAAACGCGCCGCAAGGGAAAGGAGGAAGGTTGGTTATGAAAGTGGAAAGAGGGAAACAGGAGCAGTAGTGGAGGGCCTCGGAGTAATTTCGACCACCTGGAGATCTTTAACATGCGCTGACATCAAAAGCAAAACAGTGTAATAATTTTCCATCACCCAGCATAAAAATAACAGTTCTTGCTAAGCTAATACTGAACATTCTGAAAAAACGTTTTCTCCAAATGGCGACGATAAGCAAGTTAAAGTACGGGAATGCATACTTGTAGAATCGAAAAACTTAGTACGGCCCGTCGCGTCGCGCTTCAGTGGCTGGGGAAGCGCGTGCTTGAAGTTACAGTTTCCGACGTCATTATTTGTGGAGGCGCAGTCCATGACGTGACGCCGCCGTGAGGGACGGCCAGACGACGCGGAAAGAGTACGCTGTATGTTGGTTGAACAACTTTTATTTCCATTGGAAATGGGCGTCTTCTTCCCTGCCCCCGGCACGCGTGCCGGGGAAGACGGGGAATCGTGCGCCGGCTGATTAGAAGTACGCTGGATGGTTTGGCGCGTGTTTTTTTTTTTTGACTGCTCTGCATGACCGTGTTTTTGCTACCACTGTGAGTGTGTGGCATCGGCACCTGCATCAACAGCTACCTTAGGGGTATTTGCCATCACGCCACGCAACTGCTGCGTGGCGCTTTGCACCACAACTGCGACAAAAGATCCAAAGATCGGCTGACAAGAGTTCGGATTCGATTCCCGGCTTCGAGCAGCATGGCTGAAAAACATATCTTGAGTGGGCTCGGGCGGAAAAGAAAGACGATGGAAGCCGTGTGACAAGTCACTGGTACGTGCACTGCAATTCACAGATGACTACAACAAGAATCCTAAACTGAAGATCCTGCTTCCGTCAGCCATCCCCTCCGTAGTCCCAAGTACATGCAGTCAGGAAGTTCGCAACAAAAGAAGAAACATTGGGTTGACCACTCTGCTGATGGCACACCTCGATAAACTGCAGCTGAGTGCGACGGCTATAGGAAGGACCAATGTATAAGTAGACCTCACCTTTCTGATTGCTACAATGATGTTGCTCTTAACGAAAACACGAAAATGAGCAGCGAAAGTGCTGTATTGATGGAGGATGGATGCCAGCGGGCGTTGAAAATCTGTAGAAAAAAATGTTTTGCCGGTTGATAGGCTTTTCCTACTATGTTTGATATAGCGAGGAGGTTGGATGATGAAAACAAGACCGAGCAGAGCCTGAGATCGAGAGCCGCCCGTCAAGGAAAAGCTCTGTAGAAACTTCAAAGCAATGACGGCAAAATTAAAGAGTTTGCAAGATTATAATGACAACAAGGCAGTTCAGGACATTATGAAGTCACTAAAATCAGCGGAAGCAGGTAACCAAACCACTCTCTTCATCAGAAATCAACCTGTCAACTGTTGCAGGCAAAACACAGCGCACAGTCAACCTATTCTGAGAGGGTGCGTACTTTGGAAAGTGCACTCAATCAGAGGCTGCGAGCACGACCGATCATGAGGTTTTTTTAAGCTGCCTTGCTGTACCCCCCCCCCCCCACACACACACATACACACACAGAGAGGTGTGTTGGTCAGTCGACAGGAGAAGTTGGAGAGACGTCCCTTATCAAAGAACGCCTTCGTGTTGCACTAAATACGGCGTGTGCGTCAAAAAGCTCACTGCTTCTTAATAACTGAAGAAATCGCTATAGCCCAAAACGTTAAATATGACAGGCAAGTCGACACAGTTTTTGGCCTCGTAGTTATAGGCTCTGCAGAACTCTCTACAGCACTGCCTCAGGGTGTAAACCGTTTGTTGTGTTTTGTTCTGAGACGCCCCCCCCCCCCCCCCCCCCCCCCCCCCCGTGGTGGTGCAGTCCCAGACGACGCGGCCGCTGCGTTTCGATGGAGGCGAAACAAAGTGGCGCGCCCGTGTGCTGCGCGATGTCAGCGCACGTTAAATATCCCCAGGTGGTCGAAATTACTGTGGAGCCCTCCACTACTGCTCCCCTTTCTCGCTTTCTACTCTCACGCTCAACTTTCTCCCTTCGCTTACAGCTCGGTCAGGTGTCCTCAGGGCAAGTGTGACAGATATTGAGCCTTTCTCTTTCTGTGAACCAATTATTAATATTATTATCTTACATCATACCAGTGGGCTATTTTTTCAGGTGCTGTCTCAAGTATCTCAAGCTTCATTAAGCCAAAGCAGCGAAGGTAGCAAAGCGAAAGGGCTGGTCGCGCACGGGTAGCGGCAGTGGTAGTGGAGCCGCAGAGCGGAGTGGCGTCTCACATGTACGCAATTTCCGGTTTGATGCTTAGTTGCTTAGCACGCCGTTAGAGGGCTGCGTCGTCTGCTATTGAAGCTTTTATCCGCGTGTAACTATAATACCCACCGCTTTACAGCTTTAAAATCGCAGATTAGTAATGTTGGTTACATGGCCGATGCATTGGGAGTATAGTTAACCGGCGAGGATTTTTGGTCAAGTAGGCATTTAGGATTTGCAACACTTCCACGCCGTTTACAGCTCGTGAGTATTTGTTTTAGTGCTTTGAGAAATCATCACAATCATCGAGCGCCTCTTCACAGCTCATGGTCTGCCATAGTAAGCTCTGATGGCTGTCCCCTGATGCATGCTGCTTCATGTGCAAAAATCTGCACTCGCTTTCAGTACAGCTCCAGAGTGCGAGAAAAAGGTAGAAAGAACATAAAAATCATATTGCGCCCTTGTCTTCAATGAGTGTTTTGTTTTGTTTTCTTTTATTTCAGCGCCCTGGAGACATTTGGCAACCTTGTTGCGTCGGTATTTCTGTATTTGATCGCTTTGGCTCAGCTTTCTACATTTATTGTGCGTGGCTCCTTTAGGAGCTTCCTTCTCAATTCCCTTGTGTCCATCTCTGTCAGCACCATGTGCGCGCTGACGCGCTTCCTGAAGTTTGGTGGGCCGAAAACACCGACAGCTGTGGCGCAAAGTAACAAGGAAATAATCATCTTTTTTCTTCTTTTCGCTTTCTTCCAAGCGCAACTTCTGCGTTGTTGCTGTTCCGTGTATGATATTTTTTACTAACCATAAGAACACCAAGGCAGCCATGTGACCGGTTCCTGTCCTTTCGTGCCGGCGTTCCTTTGAGTGTTATTTCTCTTGCAAGAGTGGCAAACCTTGGGCTTCGCTTGTTTCGTGCGTTTGTGTCAATGTCTGAGAACCCAAACACTGAACTTTCGTATTATATCCCCTTAAAATACTTTGAGAGCTCACATCTGTGAACAACTTCTAAGGCAGCTAAAAGCAGGTAGCGAAATTGAAGTTAGCTGCAAGAGGTAAGAGAGAGGAAAGATAGAACTTATCATCAATCAGCACGTCCACATCGAAAGGTCTTCAGGAGAGCCTTGGTAATTGTTCGTTCATATTCTTATGTAAATAAAAAGAACAACGAAGCAACTGCAGGAATGAGCCTGGCGTCATAATCAGACGGAAATACTTCGAAGAAACCTGTTTCTCATGTCGTAAAATCAGCGGGACAAAACAACAAATGGAAATATTATATTTTATTTCATTTCATTTCAGTTTATTTCACTCATTTACAATGGCTGAGGTGAAAGGAAAAAAGCCGCGCAAAACACCTAGAAATCTAGAGCACCACATTTTGCGCGATATAAGAACGTAACGCGCATAATGAACATGCAGACAAATTAAGATATCATGTCAGTATGCAAGGTAGAAAATGAATATTTTTGCAGCACGTCGCTCCTAAAGCGAAGCTCGCACTTTTTTATGAAATCAACTACAAAAATAAAGAGAATATATAATAATATTTTGAAAGTAAAAGTTGCAAAGAACTAGTGCGCAAATATAGATATAGATATATATATATATATATATATCTTTCAGCGGATGCAGCAGACCTCCAAACTTGCGACCTTTAGAAATGGAAAAAACGGCGTTTTATAACTCTAGAAATATACGATATTTTTCCGAAACGACTACGCGGCATCTTGTAAAACTAAGGTTCATTCCTTTATGTCTTTGTGTCAGGACATTTCCCCACCACATATAAAAATTTAATTGAAAACAAGAAATGGTTATTTACCTCGATTGCCGTTCTTATCCGATCACAATCATACGGCGGCGAAAAATGTGAAGAATGACACACATTGGCACTAAGTCTGCAAATGACCACCATTTATATTATTAAACAGGCTCCGAAGAGTGTTTGAGCAGATATTGCGAAGCGGCGCCAAATTTGTATCTGTCAGTTTCTCACACGGTGTATGCCCACAATAGCAGACTGAGGTAATACAATGCGAAAAAGGTATGATGTGCTTAACCGACCACGTAGGCTACAAATATCGCTTTATTTCGTATGCACGACGAAGTTTCAGCGCTGTAAAGAAATGCGTTCCCAGTTCCTCTTCTCGACGGTACTAGTTCACAAAATCCTTGGCATCAGGCTGCCATTCCAGCGAATGATGTTGCAATTAATGCTTATGCTATCGCTTGAGATACGTCAAGGTCAAAGCGTACAAATAAAAGTTATTTATGGCGCGAGGACAATGCAGAATTATGGCTGCTAAAGCGATCACAGCCTTTGCATTATGGACCCTGTTTTAAGGCAGCGAAGAATTCCGGAGATGGAGAGTGCGAGTTATATGTTCCTGAGGCTTAAGCCGCGAACTGAAAATTCTTGTTATGGTTGAAACGAAGCCATGCGTTCGTATCCTAGCAATTGAAAGCTCCCTCGAAGTAATGAATAAAGTTTGATGAGGTTTGAGCGATAACCGTTGGAGAAAAATTGGAAAATGCTTCGTCTTTTGGGCGATACTATGGTCAGAGTAACTGACTAAATCAGACTATCCTACAGTCCACAAACGATGACACAAATTATATAGAAGTCGAAACACTGGCGTAGCCGATCTGGGGAAATTTGATTATTAACGTACCTTATTCCACATAGTTTTTATTGCATAAATAAAAATATCTGCCGGTATTCCCGGGGATCCCCTCAGTTTCTTCCTAATATTGTTTCATTTGATGTCGAAAACACTGGGCATCGGTTGACTGCCTTAACTACTAGATGCTCGCAAAGGACAAACACTTAAAGCAAAATTTGAGTCGGAAGTTTTGGCCATTATTTTAAAATTTGCAGTGCGAGTACTTTCTGTAGAATGTCCAACCAAACTTCACCAAGGTTTAAACAAGGAAACATTTGAGGTAGGGCAGAGAAAACACTTGTATGCAGCTGCCAGTCAACTGGCGCACTATAATTATTTTTTTATTTTTCAATTACTAATTTTACATTAAAAACATTTTAATTTACAAACTGTTGCCTTTAGAAAATAAATCTGATTCGCAAAGTTGGAGGGCAAATTCTGAAACCCCTATTTCATTTATTTCCGATAAAGAAAGCCTCACGTGTAGCCAACCTGTAAAGAGACCCTAAAATACAAAAATACCACGTGACTGGCGAATTCGTGCGTCACGACTGTGCTGCTCTGAACCTGGGACTCATTGAACGACATCAGCTGCGGGCTTTGCTCCACGACCCTCTTGCAGCAAGAGGCCGATATGTCTGCGGTGGGTAGCACAAAGTGGGCTATGAAGAGAGGGCCCTGGTGGGTCCGATGTAGGCAATGCAGGACAACCCCGATGGGCTCAATGTGGGTGCTGCAAAAGGAGCCAACGTAGGCCTTAAGGGGGCTGTCGACAAAGCACCGATGGGCCCCACTAGGGACCGATGAAGGCAGCAATTGCTGGGCTGCTCAAATTTTTCCCGATTTGCCAAAAGGGCCCATCCCACCAATTTGCCCCGATGGTCCTACTTTGAACAGATTCGGGCAGCCTCTCTGGATGAACATTTATTTTTATTTCGGTTAGCCCCTCAGATAATGACATAGGACCGATGCGGGCTCCATAGCGCAAGCCGCACTTGGACTTGCCCATACTATTCACATAGGGGTCCGACGCAGGTAATTTATGGGAAGCCCTAGTCCAAGTTCTCCCAATTAATATTTATTCACATAATTTAGAGTTTATTTTATACATGTCTGCTCTTTCTAAACAGCCACAATATAAATTTTACAATAATTTAAAACATTAATCAAGCCTAAATAATTTCATGTACATCTTGTTCAGGCTATGGAGGAGTGTGTTCTGAACAGTGATATTGCGCTAAGAGATGCGGGCTGTCCACAGCAACCACATAAGGAGCAACAGTTAGCAATCAGTATGTTTTAGTATTCTTAGCGCAATTTGCATGAGCGCGAGAACTAAAGCCAAGTAACATTACTAATCGACTAAAAATGGCAACAAGTGTTATACAAATCGCCTATAATAGTAATTTAAGGCAACATCAAATACAAATAAAGGTTGGAAAGAATGATTGCACAATTGCACGCACACCTAGCCCCATTATGGCCGATGTGGGACGCTGTTTTTTAACCTAAAGCCCACCTGCTGTTGCACGTGTCTTCAAATTCCCCACAAGGAACCGATTTTGGCACCATGCGGGCACGCCCGCCTTCCAGCCCTATTACAGCCGATGTGGGACCTAAAGCAGTTTAGCTAAGGCTGCCTCATTTGGGCTTTTATTCATATTTAACCTGCCCTCAAGTAGCCCACAAGGGGCCGATTGGGGCAGCATGTGGACATATCCGTATTTTTGCCCCACTACAGCCGATGTGGGTCCCAGAAAGATTTATTGAGGGCGGCCTCATTTTGGATCTATGAGGGCGCTTTTCCATAAACAGCCCACATTTATGTTTGGATTGCCCTCAAATATCCGACACGAGAACTTTGTGGTCTGGATGTAGGAATGTGCTCTGTATTAGCCAGACCAACGCCAGTATGGGACCCATGCAGCAGGAACAGGGGCAAGCCCAAATGGGGCTTGCGCACTTTTGCCCCATCGGGGACCGATGCAGTTTTTATGATGGTTGCCCCAGCCCCATTTGCCTACGTCGGACATGCTGTAATTACATCGTCCGCTTTAGGCAGCCTGCGTACGTGACGGTGCAAGGCGCAGGGAGCGAACTCACCACTTTGGCTGGAAACATGGCGAAAATATCAACCTTCCGCTGGGACCAGGCTATCGAGTCGCGTCCAAAGATAATTTTTCTCTCTCAGACCATGATAGAAAGCACCACAATATAGTCGTACGACTGCGTTAGTCACGTTATATTTTTCGTATTTCGCGGACTTTCTTTAGATCTTGTAAAAACGATACACTTGAGGCTTTGTTTATCGAAAATAACAGTAATATAATAGGATTTTCAGAAGTTGCTCTGCAACCTTGCAAGTCACATTAATTGTTTAAATGCAATGCTTAGTAAATTAGAATATGGTCTTACTTACTAATTAGCTAATTGCAAAAGAAAAAAAAAACTGTGGGGTGCCAGACGGCTGGCAGCTGTATACAACGGTTTCTTTCGCTATCTGAACTCTTTTATTTTTTAACCCTTTGCTAAAAATAGCTTGGACGCCCGGTGTACATAACAAATGGGTCATAAGTATAAAGGGTGCCCAGAAGGCAGTGTTTGTATGCAGATAGAGGCAGCGATCTGTATATTTCGACTGATGACGACGACGTGAATGCTTAGTACAAGCCCTCAGTGATTCACCGCAGTGAAATGATCAATGTGCAGAGCCTGCTTGAGGTAATTAGCGCGATTATGGGGATGAGCTTCACGAAATATCAAAGGGCACGATGCATTGAGAGAAGCCGAAGGAAGTAACAGATATCGAGGCATCTCAAAATTAGAAACCACAAAGGTTGAAGACCAGATTAGTTTACTTGTTTCGCTGAAAGGTGAGGTAGTCCTGCCTCGCTTCGGGCAAGGAGCACCAGTGAAATTTTATAATTTATGTTTTACTATAACATTTGGACACCGTTTTTTGTGAAGCCAGATTAGGTGCTACGCTTCATAACACAAAAGCTCCTTTGATATTATGCATGGCTAGGATAAATAAAGAAATGCTGCCCATTAAAGATTAAGAACAAAAATAACGGAGTACGTGGTTAAGATTAGGATATCAAATTTGTCTGCCCAAAAGAAGGCGCATAGCTGTATATAAATTGCATGAACAAATCAAACCATTACATACCATACACTCGAGAGAGCGTATGGAGCTCTAGTGCGACTGTCATTAAGCAAAGTAAACCAAGCCTAGCAGCAAGTAAATTCGCAAAGGTGTTTTTCGCGGCTTAGTTTTTTGTTTGATTAGCTATAGTGAAACACTTGAGGTTTTGTATTTACACTCCTACACAGAACCTTTGCTTCTATGCAGCCAGGTACTCTCACTTGCACGCCGTTACACGCCAGTTTAAATTCATAAGGTTATATTTTTTAACTTATTTAGAGACTTCTACCTTAAACTATGCAACTGAATGGCATGACTTGCTTTTTGTGAAGTGCCTCCTGGTGTTGCACCGATTAATTATGACTACCATAGAAAGGCAGTTAAGCATGTACTAGGATGACAAGTACCATTCAACTACAAGCGCTCCAAATATAGATCGCGGATGCATTGATTCTTCTCGTTTACTTGAGAATAAGGGTAAATTCCATGGAAAGGTACTTATATATTGGAAAAGGTCGTTTTTTAAGAATCTCTTGTGACGCAACTCTATCCCTCTGGAACACCTTTATTGAGGCAACGGAGCGATATCGTTAAATACTGTTTTCCAATGTCAATGACACGGTCTCCTGTTAATGATTCTCCTTCGAGTGTTTCGTGCATTCTGAGTATAGTTAAATGTGCCACTGGAAAACAATGAGATGAGTTTTTTAAAGATATTGTGAGGCGACTATGCACACTTTAGAATACCTTCGTGAACAAATTGGTAGATAGGGGCTGTGCATCCGATGCGTTGAAAATATTTCTGTGAACTTGTTGCTCCTGTCAGAACGAACAATAAAGGCTGCCATGAAGATCAAAGTGATATCTTTTCGACATGTATACCGAAACAATAGATGCCAGCCGGTAGAGGACCTTCTGATATGTTGATCGCTATGGAGTACTAAATTACCTAAAGTATTATGCCTCACAAATCGTACGTCGGAAGTGCATAAAATATTTGTAGGTAGAGTCGGCAACTTATTTAAGAGTATCGCCCGCCCGTCTGCTGCCCACCGCTTCTGCACTGAAAAGTGAAGGATCAGAAAACACGCGAGGACAAGGGATGGGAGTGAGCGCGATCTGCTAAGATTTTCTGCTTATTGCGACGCATGCTTGGCTACGTTATGGTGGTTAGCTACGTTATGAATCGGAGTCTCAAGATGCTGTGGCTAATTGTTTTTTTTATCTACCGGGTAGAGTACAGGTGGTACTAATAAGATTATGCTTCATCAATGAACTTTGTAGCGGCTCCAGGAAGCGAGTTACCACTTCTAAAAAAAAAAATGAACAGAGTTCCATATCATCGCATCGATTTAGTTAAACGCTCTCAGGCACTACCCGCAACCATAACCAACGCCGAGTGTCCGGAATGAAAGTTTGCGCGTTTGATCTATCAAAGTAACATTTCGAAGCAGAATGGGAATGAAACGTAAGTGACTCGGCCATAAAACTTGTTTTGAGGGGTTTTGTTCATCAACACACAGCAGCCAAGCAAACGGCGCTGGCTCCGGCAACTTAATCAGCACACATGCTCGTTGGCACTCTCGATATCCGCGTTTCTTCGTCTCAGCGCAGCTGCGCCTAGAAATAGACGCTCACGCGATACTTTTAAAAACATGGCCTACATCCCAACAAATCAACCCTGTTATAGGTTCATTTTCCTCACACTGGGAGTCGTTCTCCTGTCTCCACTAATTTTCAGCGATTTAAATCTTTTCGCACCTTTTCTTCTTTCCCAGATTTTATTTTGTCTCAGTAATAACATTTCAAATTCAAGATGGCCTGGTTTTAGCTCTCTAGCATCGATAATATCCATTGAATAGCTGAAAAAAACTGTCGTATAGAAGAAGGCGACATGAACTCCGAGTGCTGGCCAGCATGATGGACAAAAGTGTCGGACTTCGGAATTCGCTGTGAGCTCCCGGTAGGAGTCATATGCATACCCAGCCCGCTATATCAGTGCCGCATTTGGATGGACTCCAATGAAACCTTTAAGGGCTAGGTGTTCTTAATGATCAGTCTCGCGCTGCAGGTTCTATCTCTTAACTTCCTTCTAGTTGCCGCTTATGGTCACTGTCGTCTTCGGTACGTCAATATCATATATGTATCTTAATATATCCGATCACCTTTCAATAAACGCCTAATACCATAAGAAATCCAGTTGGAGCAGCCTGTTCCTTACAGTCTTTTCTGATCCCAGCGTTGACCATGAAAAAATTAAAAATATATTGCCTTACTGACTGGCATAACACTACAACGGTATTGGGAAGAGCAAGTCACGTAAAAATATTTATTTTCAACCCCTCTTTGATCGCTTTAATACAATCGAGCAGGCTTGAGTTCTTCACATCTCTATAAAAAAAGTGTAATACACAGCCAGAATTACCTACCTAACAAAACAGCCCAAAAGGACCTTCCAAGCTGTGCTCAATCAGAGAAACCGTGCATGCCGCTCGAACTTCGGCAGTTGGTAATTGGATAAAGTCCAATTATTCTTCGTAATGAAGTTAGCTGATGGAAATCGTGCATAATTTTATGATTTTTGATTTTGCCAATAGGATCTCAAGTGAAAGACACTCAAGGGACGCAAGAGTGGCAAACAGATATTTTCCTACAGCTCACAAGGGTGAAGTACAGATACCGCCCGTCCCTAATGAAGCTTAATGCAATCTTACATTTACTAGCTAAAGCGAAAATCAGATGAGCTGTTCTTTTTTTCTGAATCTCTATGATTTTATAACAACCTTTGTAGCTGGGCCTTCCTGTGATGTCGGTTACATTGACGATGTAGCCTAGGAGTGTTCAAGAGATGAGTTGGAAACTGTGGTTTCTTGTGCTTGGATTGATCAAGGTCTTTAGTTCGTATATTGGTGCAAGTTCTCCTAAATTATTTTTGTTTCTACCGATTGGAAGCTTTTGACATTGAGCATTATTTGTAAATATTAAGTTTATAGTATGGAAGCGCTGCGGCCATCTATAACAAACGCCGTGGGAGAGAGAATGGGGCACTGGAATAACTTTGAGCTCCCGACATCCTGCAACCTTTCTCATGCGATGTCATCATCAAGAGTCAGGTCTTTTCATACTTTACATCCTGGACCATAGAGCCACTGAGCCGCGGATACAAAGTCCAATCTTCGGATCAACGACAAAGTCAGCACTATAATTACCGTGTGCAAGTTATCTATTCACGCTTTGAACTGAAATTTGAATTGTCTATTGTAGACTGCTGTAGTTACCACTCGCAAAAGTAGAAGTCTGGTCCAAAACAGAGATGTTGGCGGCATTGTATAGAAAATATTGCGGCCCCCAATCTATAGATTCTATATGATTGATATTGACTCGTCGCTGAGAGTGCTATTTTATTGTGTCGGACAATCTTGGTTACCCATAAAAGGGTTTGATACTAGTTTGTGACAATACATGATACTGCTTCCCTTTTCAAATGTTTCTTCTAATATACCAAAAATACTCTTGATTGCTGGTTCCAAGTCTCGGACTTCAGGTGTGGCACCGGAGAAAAGTCAGAAAGAATCATCGCCAACTACTCTCTTGAGCAAGAAATTCTTTATTGCATCATTTTCATTTTTTTTAGTAACCGTCAATTGTGCAAGTCTTCTCTGAAGGTTCAGAATATTACGTCCAAGTCGGACTTGAAAATTTGAAATCCCTTCTTCTAATAGATATGCATAACTGCTCCTTGTGAATTTTGCTATAAGCTCCGTATGCTTCCACAAGCCTCAAAGAACGTACGCTCCTTTCAGAGTCACTTTACGAGCTGAAAGACAGAGCAGCGTCCGCGCATGATCAGGCAAACACATATTAAAGCTTCATAAACTGCACAAAATAGACACCTTGTAGCTCACAGCCCACCAATCTAATGCGAGGATGTGGTTAAAGGACGTTTCGAAACAGAAAACAGGCCAATGGCCAATTCCACGATGGAAAACGCAGCAGTTTTAGCAATGACTCTGGAAGACTGCCGCTGGGAAGACCTCAGTTGTTTCGCCGAACCGCAGTGCCTCGAAAAAACATCGCCATGGTCATTCTCATAAGAATGCCGCTCATACAAATGAGCTCATTAGGTGACCACCAAACGGATACGGCATCTAGGAAGCTGGTCTAGCCGTTTCTAACCGCGAAAGGCAACTTGGCATCGTGGCGAGCTAAGGCGGGCAAGTTGCAGGCTTGAAGCAGAGGTTGCTAATCTTTCAAGCTTAACTAGTCCAGAAAAAACCCAATCACCTCAACTAAGGCATGCCGAAGACCAAACAGCGTGCAGCAGAGACTATTGAAGTACGAAAGGGCTAGTCCGTAGTTTCAGTGCCTAGAAAGGTCGTCTGCCATTTGTGTGTTCGGTAGGCATAGCAACACGTAGAAACAGAAAGATAAAACCAATAAAAGAGCTGATAAAAGAGTAGATCGATAGCACACAGAAACAAAAGTAATGACATCATGACTGATCTTGAGACGAGTGTCCTATGGCACCGTATGGATTACAAAATTGGTGTAATATGCCAAAACAAAGATCGATGAATTAGCTAGGTATCACTACTTGCAAATGGGCGTACGATATAACTATAAATTGATGATGGTATCAAATTTATGCGATAAATACGACTTGAAAATGTAGTGCAGTATGTCGTACCTAGAAAGCGACATCATGAAAGATTTGCTTGTAGCATGTTGCCAAAAAAGGATTCGATTCCGCACTGTATGCGAATATTGTAAACATTGCCGTTTTATTGATGCGGATAATCATTTGCAGGTAAACCAAATATGGTGCCTGGTAAAGCTATCAGGGGAAATGGCTCATTATTGGCAGTCGTAAAATATTAAGATTTAGAAGCAGTTCACGGTGCAGGTCAACTTGAAATCATAATCAAAGTTTACGCAGGCACTTAAGACTGCCTGTGTGCTGTGAAGGAAAATGATGAATGCCTTATATCGAGTTTTGCTTGCTTGGGCTTTTAGTTTGTTTTGCTTTATAATTTTTAATTGATGTTTTATACTCTGGCTGCTGTAGTGCAGTTCATTCACTACGCTGTACAAGCGTGCGCTGTGTGGGTGACGGGAACTCGTTGAAATTCCAACCGAAGTGTAGTTAGTTCAGTTTATATCTCGGGCCGCAAATGTTTCTCTAAATGAAATCGATTAGTTTACCTTCGTAAATTATTTCACGCATGCGATGGCTTTTACTCCCTTATAAGTCATATTTTATTCACTCTTATATCATGCGTGACATCCCGTTGATTTAGATGCCTTTGAGGATTTGACGCCGGTTGCTGTCTAGTAACCGGTGCGATTAAGTCACTGTCTTATTTCAAACCTTTTCCTGGAAGCTGACTTCGCCAGATATCGTGTGAATGAAGATTATAAGGCTTTTGCTCTAGAAAAGCCATAAACAAACCTGGCAAGCCTTCTTGACGTTAGCAACGTTTGCCTATTCCCTAGAAAATCGCTAAGAACGCTGTAAGCTGCGGAAAATACCAGTGCCATTGTTGGCATGATAGTAACGTTCAGAATTCTTTTATTTTGCAGAGAAAAAAAGATTGACACAGTCTTTTTTTGTCCTTCCTTCTCGACGTCGGACGTTTTGGAAGTTGCATCTGCTGTTAAGTTTCTGAATTCGTGTCAGCTGCGCTTACAGCTGAAAGATTTAAGGTTATTTTGATATGAAGGCGTTTAAGACCTGGGCAGGTAGAACAGACGTTAAGCGCAAAGATTTGTTAAAGTCGGTCCACGTCGGGGAGTTTATAACGTCAACACTAGTTTTGTAACAATGGACCAGTAAGTGCAAAGAAGTCAAGATCTTCATCTGTTACTTCTTTCAATCTCTCCTTCTTCCATTCATGTAGAGCGCGGTTCAGGTGTCCACCCGAAATTATTGAAATGTATAGCGCCTTTTCTTTCTGCTAAAACGAATTACAATTGCAGTGATAAACATAGAAACCATGCCTGTTTACTAAAGTGGTCATTACGCTATGTTCGTAATCGTTACCGAGGAAAAGGGATCAATGATTAAATAAAAGCGATTTGTGTGTTATATCAACGCAGCCGTGGCTCGAAATTTGGTCACCAGGGTTGAATTATTAATAATAATAATAATAAATAAATTGGTAAATGTTATAGGAAATGCATAGTTTGTGTCACACCTTTTGTGAGGACGACTAGTTTTTTCTGGTATTTCTTTGAGCAAGTTGACACCGGTAAGGAGGAGGTCGCGCTCTATAATTCCGATCTCCAGCAATAAAGCGAGGATGGTAAAAAGAACAATGATGCCTCGAGTGACATCAGCAAGGTTTGGAATGTAGTTTAAGGAAGAGGAGCGGTTTAACATAGTATGATGTGGTGCCGATTCAAAAACAATAAACATTATCATGGTCACTATAGCCCTCATCACCCTACTCGTGTTTGAGACTTGACGCGTTTTAGAATTTATTATAGAGAACACAAGCGAATAATATAAGGACTGTTATGAGCATCGCCTCAGCATGTACTTTCTCGCAGAGCGCACGGACAGACTGGCATTTAGACTGAGCTATTCTAGGAAATCACTGGAAACACAACATACACAACACAACAAACACAACACAATCAGAACGCGAATTCGTTGAAAATAAATTCCTTGCGTGCTACTTTCTGGCGAATTCGATAGTGCAGGACGATTGGCTGCGTATAAAGAGATAAAGCACAGATTGGTCTCGTTCATAAGCTGTTCGCACATTCTTAGCAAGAATGCGCTTCCATTCATATAATAGTTTTGTGAATTCCGCGAGCAAGACGAATCAAAGTTCGCCTATAGGCACTGTTTCTACAGGAGCAGTGTATTATTTTCTATGGGCTAACTTATACAATATCGAATAATATGCACTACTCCGAACGTTGTCATAATTTTGGGCACTAAATATTTTCGTGATAGCGGCGCATGCAGAAAATTGCATCGCAAATGAGCCGGCAAAAGTTAGGAGTGTCAATAGAAGAAATATGAGTAAAAACAAAGGAGGTTTCTACCGAAGTTACTTTACACAAAACAGATGGTCCAGAAAATGATATTCAAGATTATACGCGCCCGAGTATTTCACACATGCTCTGAGTAGAGCATGCAGCTTCTTTGTGCCTTTTTTTCTGCTCTTTTGCAGTTCCTCTTCTTGATTCTTTTTGTAGAGATTGTGCTATACGCCACGAGTATAAGGATAGGAAGACGTACAGATGAGGTCCACGTAGGCGTTAGCAAAAAGTATACTTCGACCCAGGGGTGTGCGTTCGTCGTATACAGTACGGCAGCTTTGGTGCCAGCTCCCCACACGCTACGAGCATAACAGCTTATACACACGTAGTGTATGCGCAGGCCACCTTACGTCTTTGCTGCTTTTACACAAGCAAACATACGGTTTCCTGAGGCGCCATATTACATCGCAATTTGGTTACGGCGCCATCAGTTGCACCTGCCACCTTGAGCTCAAGAGCTGCTCTGCTCAGTGCACAGTTGACTGGTGCAGCCATAGCGGTCTGAACGCGAAGATGCACACTCGCTGAAGCGAAAGCAGATAGAGCGGCGAAATGTAAAAGGCTTGGAGTTACTCTTCCGTGCCACGGAATGCGGAACACGCCAACAAAAGGCCGCTGGTGCTGCCGTCCAGCGGGAATTTGTGTTGTCTGCTTGATCTAAACTAAATAAGCGTTGTAAACTCGGCTTCTGCTAAAAGCGAAACAAGAGGGAACGCTTGGAATATAAAAATATACCTCGGCACTATCTCACAGATACTCGGGTTGGCACCAGACAGATAGGGCTTTTTGTTTGCCAAAAAAACTAACAACCTAAGACGATGGTCTCTCCGGAATGCGGAAATGCAGTTTCTTGGCATGTACATTTAGATTCAAGACCAATCTTCCATTACGGCTAAGATCTACTTAGCATAGCTACTAAAAGTTTGCCGAGCAGCCGTGTTCCCTCTACCTTAGGTTTTGTATTTAGGGCAAGGTTTTCTTCCTATAGCTATAAAAACTTTTCCTGAAAACTCTGCCCCCTCTTACTACAGCTCTTCAAAATTGACGTTCGCAATTCGCAATGTTTTACGCTAAATGAATAAAAAAATTGGCCCGTTTGTTCAAACTTCGGAAAGGGCAAGCGCTTTCTTGTTGATAAGTTTTGCCACATAAAATAGATCCCAAAACCCCACTTGTTCCTTTAGTAAGTTTAAATGCATAGCCGTAATCAGTGGTAAGCATTGCGAATCGTGGAGCAACAACTAAATGATTTGCAAAGACGGGCAGTGAGTTCTTCAGTGATCTTCTAAAGGTCTTGTAGCAACTTAGCAGATAAAACGTTTTCCATATGAACGTACTGATGTGATGCGATTTATGTGCACTATTCGTAATACGGTAGCGCATTTTCATTTAATAAAAACGTCCGTGGAAATATTTAGGAGATTGCAGCAGGGAGTGCTGTAAAAGAACAGTAAAAATAAAACTCCTAACTTTTGTCAAACATATAACTAAATATTGTTTAGCTCTGTCGTAATGTAATACTTTGCTGTATTTCTGCATGTGCATGTTTCTCAGTTCTCTAGTGTTTTTCTGTCGTACTTGTCTGTTGTTTGTAGTCGTGTAGTTCGTTTCTGCAGTAACTACACAAAATTTGGTGTTGCAGAAATGTCGGCTGTCACAAAAGTTTAGTGATCAAAACCGCCAAGAAATTCTGTTTCGACAACACAATATTTCTTGAAGATTTTATTTTACTGGATATAAGGTATTACTAGTGTGGCCTGTACATCTATATGTCGGCGTGGTTTCTTGTCTGGGGGGTCTCTTTGTCCGCTTCAGGCAGTCGGCGCACGTGACGGTGCATGTCGCAGAGAGCTCACCGCGCTGGCTGCAGCCATCACCAACATATCAGCCTACCGGTGAGACCGGGGTGAAAGACCAACATATCAGCCTACCGGTGAGACCGGGGTGAAAGTCACGGCTCCAGCTCATTTCATTCATTCAAACCACGATTAAGGGCCCTACAATCGCGTCTCATGATATTTGTATTTCGCGGGTTTTCTTTAAAGCTTGGAATAATTATAAGCGTGAGGCTTAATTCACCGCAAATAAATGAAAGGGGGGTTACAGAAGGTGCTCTCCAAACTTGCAAATCTCATTTATAGTCTAAAGGAAATACTTAGTAAGTTAGAAACATTATCTTATTTGCTACTTAGTTAATTTCAAAATAAAAAAATTGCCTGTGGTGTGCCAGATGGCCGGTCGTTGTATACAATTGCTTTCTGTGGCCTATCTCAAAGGTTTATTTTTTAGCATTTGGCTAATGTTCGCTTTGATATCCGGTACGCTGTCTCCCGTATCAGTGATCATGACCAAATATTTGCAATTGCTTCATGCCCCAGCGCTATCAGGGGCACCTATTTCGAGAAAAATTATTTTTGTTTGAGGGTAGAAACTCTCCGCTCATATATGAGATGCTGGATGCTTACTTTCATAATTTTATTCAAGACAGTGCTTCCTATAAGGTTGATGTTTTTTTTTACTTATTTCATGCACGAACCCTAAGTGTATGTCTAGCTGCAAGAGATGATCTTAACTTTTTTTAGCAACAAAATCAAGAATTATAATGGATCTTGTCTCTGCATATTCTAGATATTAAGGAATAAACACCATTGAGTTATTCGAGATAACGCGGACATTTGGGAAGAAAAAAATATTTTAAATATAGAAAATGTGAATATTAAATATTGCCTCCTTCTAGGGCATAAATTGAAAGAAGACCCAAAGGAGCTCTGGAAATTCGCGAGTCCAGCTGCATGAGGCGAACTGTCTATTACATCCTTATGTCAGAACAACTGGAATCAGGCTACGTTACTGATGATGTCGTGAAAGCTGACTAATTCAACATACATTTTTCACCCTGTTTTTACTTCCATACCTTGAGTCAACCAGGAGTGCCTAAGATTTTCGCAACCTATGAAGGAGTGATAAAACTTCTGACTGTTCTAAAGCCCACCTAGGCCTCTCGTCCGAATTTAGTTCCATGTTCTGTTTCAAAATGCTTCTGCGACAATCGAAGCCAGGATTCGAGTACAATTTATTGCTACGGCAGGCAACCAATTCCAAAGGGCGATAGCATTTGCGAAAAATGAGCGTTTGTGTCGATTTTTATGAGTAATATATTATATTTTTTTGGTCGCATCAATTCGTGCAGGAAGTTTAAATGGATCATGAAAGTATGTGGGCCGGGTTATTTGGAAGCATCCGTGATATATTTGAAACAAGGATTTAAGTCTTGTAATTGTTCTGCACAGTGGCAGTGTTTGTAGTCCGGCTCTGTTTCACAAATCAGTGACGATATACTGATTTTAATATGGTGACTATATATAGGAATCTTGGTGCAATATTTTGAGTTTTCTCGAATATTTTTATCAGAAGCTTCTAAGTGAAGCCCCTATTAAATCGGCGTATTCTAATGATGGCTGCAGAAGCTTTTTATAGGCCGTTTTCCCTGGCCCACTCAAGTCTTGCGATTTTCGACAACAAATTTTTTTTTATAATTCCGGCATGCAAGGCGACTGTATTTTAATAAATAAAAAAAAAAGACTCCAACTTTTACTAATCCTTCTCCACGCTTTAAACCTTACATTTCTCCGTCTACCTCCTTCATTTCTCAGATGAATCGAACAATATCGATAGCTCCCAGGAACATATAACCAACGGCTTCAAGTGTAACCGCGTCATCTGTACAATGAGGGGCTCCTCAATACTTGTCGACATTCTTAACAGTGATTATGAGAAGTACTAACACGTCCTCGAAAGCCGACTGTACGTTGAGTATTTCATCAATTACAGAAATTTATCCACACAGTTGGATGGTGTTGAGCTACTGATATTAATCGTATCACATGGTGTTGCGAATGGAATAGTTAATTTTTCGAAATGCAGTAAACGCAAAAACTTGGAGGCAAGGTATAACTTCGATAAAGCAAATATAATCTTGCCTAATAATGCTAAATAACTGCGAATTATTACATCTTCAAATCACACGCAGAATAAACGCCTAGAATACGTAGCTATAAAAGCCTGCCGTGCGCTTGATTTCTTTTACCCTAAATTCAGGGCTGCGCCTTGTGAAATGAAAGGAACTTTATAGTTTACTGAACATTACGAATATCCGCTCCATTTAGAAAATGCCATCGCAGTCCGGGATTACATAATTTTACTAAATTTATAATTTAAAAACTGTCGAAAATCGAATATCATATTTCGTGCCTAGTTCCTACACATATAATACTAGGGTTACCACACTGAAGAAAGTGTTCCACGGCACCCTCTCAAAACACCCCATTCGGCATTAGGCGTACAGTGCTGAAGCGATTAGCGTGGGAAAGATTTTTGTGCGTCGCGATTTTTACCTTCTATTATCATGGAGAGAAGAGAACAAAGCTGTAAAATGCATGAAATAGCCTACGGCACATCTCTATAGTATCCGTTTTTCAACGCACAATAAAACTGTCGGAAACTATACACAGAAGTGCAGTCTATGTGACTCACAACACTTTTTTAGTTCGGCTGACGCAGCACATGTAGGCGTCGGTGTAGAAGTGATATTTGGGATTTTCATTTTTATAATAGCACATTGCTTGCTGCCTAGACCTTGTCGGTATTTCGTCTGCTTACCTGCTGATTGTACTTCTGTTTTGCACTTGAATGTTCCACCTTTGTATTTATAATTTGCCATCTTGTTGATTGCCTCGGATTGCCTGTACAACATGCCATTTTTTCCCTCCTGCTTTGCCGCTTTTTAGTTTATTATGTGGTTGGCAAGGAGTCTGCATTGAGTGTGTTCATCTGTTTAGGTTTTTCTGTTACTCTTTACCTATTATTTTAATGAATTGCCCGCGATGAATTGGTTGACATATATGTACTGTTTTAAGAGTCAGTTTTTGTAATATACCGCTACTTTGGTCACAGTGTAGGTGCATAAATAAAACAAAAATAATCATGGTTCAGTCTGTGGTTACAGGAATCATGTGGTACATTCTCCCACATTCGACATAAAATTCTCCTACTGATATTGGTTGAAGGTAAGCATCAGTTTGGTTCGACGATTTGTCTTGGTCTCAGCCATGGTAGCCAAAACGCAATCCTTCCATTGCCACACCCTTCAGTCTGTGCGCTATTCCGCCTTTACCACAACGTCCTCTTTTCAATGAAGCCATATTTTGGGTTCTTCTCATGACAGCCGCATTCTGGTTGAGCTTTCCCCCGCTCTCGCTTTAACGTCGACAGACACTAGTCCACCCTTCGCCTCCTACCTTCTCTTCTACGTCCTCACAATCTATCCTCTTTTTCTCTCAAGAAGAAAAGTGGTATTACCCCATCTTTCATTTTTTATTTTGGCAGCCGAGACAAATGACAGGCTGTTCTTGTTATGCCGACGGGAAGAAACTAAATAAGACTCATATTCGAGTTCACCCTCCAAAATATAAACACCGGTGGTTATTTTGCATGAGCAAGCCCAGCTCACGTGGTTTACGAGTTGTTCAAGAAACCTCTCACCCAGTACTGCTTATTGTGAGCTCCGTGTGAGACCGTGTTGTCTGGCAGTAATTTGTACATTTTTAAAGCGCCACCACCTGTAATACAATAAATACTTTTTTTTACTAAAGCCTATAAGTAAGGAAGACAGCACAGCACAACCAACTATAAGGGACGTTCAGTCTGACGATACTCGCGAGTACAGGATCTCGAAAGAGCTGGTTATTTTTGTCACCCGCCTGTGCCTGCCATACTGGTAGAGTAAGGCATCTCAGAAATGGCAAACTCAGAACTCTTATTCTTTCTGTGACAATTTAGGACGAAGACTTCCCGTTTACACCTGCCAACCTTTCTCAGGAGGGTGGCCGAATGTGAGGAGAATATCAAAACACAATTGAATTATACAATATAGCAGCGACTTTAGCAGGGCATTCTAAAACACACCTTTAGTGTCTCAGTGCTCCCTTCCAAAACCTAACTTTTCTTGAGGAGCTGTTTCCGTGCCCTCTAAGCTGCACACCAGAACGCGATGGTTCTTGGCTAGAAGCAACCAGAACTCGAATGGTGTGCCGTCGAGTAAGCTGTCCTGCACTTATTTTCACAGTAAGCTCACCTGATCCCGGCTGTTCAACCTAACGTAAGCATCAATCGCCCCATCGCGCTAGTTAGAAGAGTTCACGGCATAATTTTAGTTTTGGGCGCCCCCTGCTGCACTCCTAGACAGCTCATTTCAGGCCCTGCTAAAGGCTCGCTTCCAAGAGACGCTACTCAATCGAAAACCTTTCCCGCTTCTAAAGCGTCCATTCCAGACTTCTTTCCTAGTTCCGGAGCGAAAATCGCTCGCGCAGTACTCAAAACTCGCCTTCCTGCTGGCATCACCTAAACTTCCAGCACATCACCCTAAATGCACTCCACCGTGGTGTTGATCGGATGAACCCGAGTTGAGCTCACGCACGGAGGCCGTTGACGGCGCTTCATTATCGGTCACAAAACCCTAAAGTATTTGTATCATTTTGGAAGTCCTCTAAGAGGGTACGAAAAAAATTTAGGCTCCCATAATTTTTTTAGTTTCTCATGTACCATAGTCGCAGGTACTCACAACGAGGCTCCTGTTGTCATTTCCCAAATTACTGTCTTGATCCCTTTTTTATCTCCTACAGAGAGTGAATGTCTAGTACAGGAGCAAGACTGACATACTGATCTGCAAGCGCTCTCTTCACTTCCGTCCTTTGGTTCTGGAGTTCCTTCCTCATCAGTTTGCACCTGGTTTGGACTGATGGGGCATGTCAGTAACTCTACCTCGCCCTTTTCTGCTCTATGCCTTCCACGGTGTTATATGTCACTCGCTTCACGACACCTGCCATCCCAGCGCTCGAGTCACACAGCGATTCGTCACAAAGGAGCACGTCTGTCCAACTATGTTCAGCGCGAATGTTCTCCACTGAATGGCCTTGTACCTTCCGCCCACCAATTCTGTGCTGTAAACTTTGACTGTGACCAAGGTCATCATTGCTTTGTAGGCCGCTTCCTCTCTATTGCATATTGTAGGTGTACTCTTAGCATTACTGCGGTTCATTTGTTGGTTCGAAACCAGATCCTTTCATGAGAACAATGCGAAACCAGTTGCAAACACTTTCTTCTAAAAGATAGTTTCGGGCTTCACGAACACCTGAATTGTGAAAATGAACCACATCCGAAATTATTAACGAAGTCTCTGCCACTCCGTGAAGCATCGACGTATCACCGTACCACCGGAAATGCCCACTTCGCTAAAGGAATAATCCAGTGGGCATTCCACCAAGTCAATGTAGTCTTTACTGATCGCCTCGAAAGAGAGGGAGTCGACTGCCTTCGGTTGGCGCTTCTTGGGATACGAGCTGTATTTCTTCGAGCAGCTCCCAAACTTATTTCAGCGTGCTTCTGCAGGTTTACGATCACTAGCTGCACTTCAGTCTCTTTGTTCCAGCCTCGCACAGAGGGCTACATATAAATATCAGGGCCCAGTACGACCTATGCTTCTGGCCACCGAATCTGCGATTATACAGAGCGTGTGTCTGACGCACCATTTCTTAGGTAATGCACTTTAAAGATGTCTATCCTTACTGCTTATGACGGGCCATATCAGGATTCCATATCATGTCAATGTTTGCAACTGTAATAATAAATGTTCGCAAAAGGTATTTGCAGTTCCTTATTTGGAACCAACGTACCTCGACAAGGTTTTTTTTGTTCCGTCGGCTCGGCAGGCCCTGAAGCGAGCACCTACACCCCAGCATGTGGATATTAAAAGCGGTGCTCACGGTCTGCACCTGGTTCCCGGTGAGAAATTTAAGGAAAAGGAGACTAACTGTACTTGCTCTGTGGGGAAGCACAAAATCAGAAGTTCAGTTCAAGAAACCTGCTGCGCTGGCCGCGTTTTGCGTTTTGTCATGAGCAGATGATTGCTTACTCGCGGTAACTTCTCACTCCTAACAGCGACTATCCTCTGCTTGGAAATTCTTCAACTCGCCCTTTACAGTGGCGACGTTTTTCTATTTTTGCTATATTCTCTCCCCTTCACGGGCACAACCATTTGTATGGCGCCGGTTGAAGGCCTCGACCGGCTGCACATTTCGTAATTCCGAATATACTCTCCTCTTTAAATGGTAACTTTCCTGCAACCATTGTCTTCATCTTCTTGTTGGCAATTGTTCCCCTTTTACTGTACGTTATTTTCCGTGCAAGAACCGGGCCCTTTATTATTTCGGAGGCAACCATCTTACCGTTGTGCGTTCAATGAGTCTCTACTCTTTGCACGCTCTCCTCCCTCCGAGTGGTTGCTGCTCCAACGACCACTAGATGGTACTTATGACTATCACCCCAGCGATGTTAAATCCATTAACAAACGATTCGTAGCCATTGCTACAAAATAAATAAAATTAGCGACACATTGGTGCTGGTCATAATATCTACTGTTATCTTGAGCACCAGGTCTAACAGTAGCAAACGTATTATAGGACGGAAAGTACTAGGGAAACGAAGTAAAAACAGCAGGCGTAACTGAAAAACTATTGAAAAAATATATGTAAACTACGCGCAAACAGCTGTCACACTCCCAATAAATAAATAGAGATTGCTTCAGTGCGTCGGCAGCCCGACAAAGGTTTCTCCTATATCCTCCAAATAAACTTCTCATATGACACACACACATTGCGATAAACCACTCCGAGCTGGGTATTCTCTCACTGTTCAGCACCTGACAACAGCGGGTGCCTCAGATGTGTGCCAACACCTATTTGCACGTTATCAAAAGCAGACACACACCGCTTCTGCTACGCACGTTTTCCTGTTCACTAGAAGTTCAGAGGAGGCTTCCGAACGCATTCGTCCATAATAACTTCACGGAAGGCACTTCAGCTGCCCGGCTTATCATACAGGAGGAGACAGGTAATTGGGCGCGTCCTCTCACTAAATGCACAAAGGATCTTTTTAACATGGGCCAATAGGCTCATATAGCAGCAGCGCCATCACATGTGAAGAATAAAAACCCGAGTGCCTTCCCCGATGCCAGAATTGTGTTAAGCATATGCGAGAGAGGCACAATCAGCAGCTGTTGGGGAAACATCTGAAGCACACGTAATTATTAGTCGCAGCGCCTCCCCCAGTTTAACCTTGTCAACAGAGAGACTTCATGCGCTCAAATATTCACTCTTCTTGTTCGTTCTTGCTGCTTCCGGCGCAATAGGAGCCTGCCAATGACTCCTCAACTCAAACGGCAGTTCGCTGAGTGCGCCATGCGTTTGCTGGCCTAACAACGCAGGGGTCTGGAAGTGTTCGCCCATGCTACGAGAGACACACCGGTGCTTGTGCATGGGTCACTGCAGTCGTGGTCAAGGGCCCGCAGGCTGCTGAGGGTGGAGCCTCAGTTACAGGCACGGCGCACCGGTTGATGCTAATAGTAGACCCCGCTGCATGCCGTGGTTCAAATACAGCTGCACCATGCTGCCACAGCATGATGTAGGAGTGCCAGCAGCAGACTCCTCTCTGCTTGTGCAGTTGCAGAGCTGCAATCGACCGTACGTAGGCGCGATCAAAGTTTTGTCTCCACGGAGCAGACACTGTGCACGAGGAGGCAGAATCATTGTTCCCAGTAGGCGGAACCGGCGGAATACTCAACAACTCACAGCGATAAGGAGCGCCCCTGAGCAATACCGGTGGTCTCCCAACGAACCTTCTTCGACGCTAGCCGAGCCGAGAATAACTGACTTGGCGCGACTCGGCTAGTCGCTCTTTCTGATCACCGCTGCCATCCGCGGGCGCTGCGGTAGCGACTAGCGCTGCTAGAGCGGGCCGCGGTCCGGCGGGTGGTGTATACGATCGATGTGGTGCAGCGCCCACTTCCGTCGGCTTTCGCTGAGGATGTCATGCTCTTTCTAGTCCAGTTTCGTTATTCAGATACCGTTTCATGCCGTGCTACCCAGAGAAATTTCGTCTGCTGCGTAATAGACCGTTGCTTCGCATTCGAGCACAAAATCAATGCCGAGAATAACATCATGTGCGGCTCGGGTTAAAACTGTAAATTCTACTCCGAACTTTTCCCTAGCAGTGACGACCGACAGGCAGCTGAGACCCCCAGAACACAAATGTTCTCCCCCAATACTACGAAAGCTGGCACTTCGGTCCCATGCAAACATTACTGTTTGTCCAAGGTGATTTTTAAAACTGTGACTCATTATGGAAGCTGTGGCACCGTTATCCCCTAAAGCAAACGTAATTACACCATTTACAGTAAAATGCCCTTTGTCCTTCAACATCAAACCTGGCAAACGAATGGACGAAGACGACCGTTCCGCGAACTCACCTCCATTGACCGCTCCTGCTACTTTTTCCCGGCGGTGGCGTAGTCCAGCGTCGACGTGTTGTCGGAGACCGTTCTCGGTGCGGGGTGGTGGTCTGAAGCTGTGTCAGAAGCGGGAGAATCACTGCGAAAGGAGCTTGGGCGAGGAGATTGCTGGCGAACTTGAGTGATTTCAATGTTGTCGTTGTCCCAGAAATCTGCCCAAGGTCGGGTCCAAGAGCGTGTGAATTGATGTCGTCGGCTTTGATAAAACCGCAAGATGTGCGCCATTCTACCGAAGGTGTAACAAACTGGCGACTCACGAAAGGCGAAGGTGCTTGCTCGGATGGAAGGTGCTCGGAAGGTGCTTGCTTGCATTGATGGTTCATAGGTGGTGAGAGCTGCATGACGCACATTAGAATGTGGAGAAAACCGAGTGATCTGAGGTGTAGAGGAGCGCTCATTACCGTAGGAGTAGTGCGGAAATTCTGGTCGCCGCGGCCACAAGGCTGGATGTCGCGCATTGGCGCCTTGCAGGGGCTTGGTCAGCCCTCCACTCAACTCTTCGGACCAGAGAGGTGAGATCGTCATGGTCAGTGTAGTCAACGTTGGCCACTGTTAAGACGTTGAAGAGGGGTACAAATTGGGTAAAACACGCGCGTTTTTAAAGTACGACGTGCTCGTCTAGCAGCGTCGTGCGCTCGCTGTTTTGCTAGCCGTTGTTCCTGTTGTTCAGCAGTCTTGAGCCCGTTACTGTTTTCTGGCTTCGGCGCATCATTGATGCTTGTACTTGTAAGACTGCATAGCAACTCATTTACCCCGACGCATACTCCTATTTCTCTATTTCCACTTTCACTCCTGTTAGCGATCGTCTTTTATTAAGGCGCAATTCCTTACCCTGGGCGGGGGCCATCCGCCCCTTGGACCCTGAGTGGTGCGTCCCGACCACACCTTTGGCACACGTGCCTGGATTTCGACGTTCGCATGCAACATCGGACCTTGCTTGCATCGCATGCGGTGAGAGAGTGCGATCCGGGGAAAGCCAGGAGTGCGAAGTCCATGAGGACGGGAGTGAGCGGTGCATCCACACGGAGAACGGACGCTTGAAAACTGTGCGTGAACGTTTGTGAGCACTCCCCCCTTCCTCCTTTCGGTTGCGTCGTGGTTCAAGTGTGGACGCAGCTGCAGCTCAAGGTCAAGCATGGCGTTGCGAGGCCGAAGCAGCGGCGCAGCTGCAGCGCGCAGACGGTGCCGCCATCTGGCGGAGCGTGGCTGAAGCGGTTGCTGTTCAAGGTTAAACACGGCGTCGGCCGGGGATGCGCGACGGCTCGAAACCTGGCGCAGTATTGCTATCGCAATAAAACTTCTCCCATGTATAGAGGTTGTCTCTGTGGTTCTCAAACCACAGGAACTACAGCAAGTCTGTGTGATCGAAAAAGAATACCAAGCTCGCGAGTTGCATGGCCGATGACACGTTTGTAGTGTTTCAGCCAATCCTCTACATAATCATCGGCCAGACCACAAAATAATCTGGGCTCACGCTGATGTGGCAAGGAACTGATCTGTATTTGATGCTTGCGGCCTGAATTGGAAGCTGTTCCATTTGAGCGCGAAGAGTGACCCTTCTGTCGTGGCTTGCCATGGCTGTTAGTTCAGGCGGCCAAACGTCTGTTTCGTCGAAATTCAGCACGGTCCAGAACTATTTCGCAAGCCACAATAAGTTGTTACGGGGGTGGCTTTAGATGGGGAAGTCATGAAAGCCAGGAGCAGTCGTTGTTCTCTAAACTGATGGCAAGTAGTCGGCGCAAGACTTGTCCCAGACACACACACAGACACAAAGACGCACATGCGCGCGCCACACAAACACACAGACAAGGACGATGCTGCACTGCGATCGTTATTGCAGCACTTCCCGGGGGCAAATAATCTTTGTTTCAGACCGAGATTCAATTTTTCACCGAAAACCAGCCAGGTTGAATTCATGGCGTTGTAAAAAATAGGACCACCTTCGGAAGCTGTCGGGGTGCCTTCTTGCTTGGAAATTTATATATTTAATTACAATTGTTTGCCCCAGTTGCAGCGCTGAAGCAGTTGAAGTGAAGTATAATGTGTGTTGTCCTATTTCAGCGCCATCAGCATGCGCACTCCTTTACTCATCGTGGTGAGGTCGAGGTAGCTGAAGATTTCTGCCCTAGGGTAGCAGGCCAATCGACCTCAACGGCGAGGCTACATTTCAACAATGTTCCTGTTTTTCGGGATTCACGAATGGACCTTCCCTTCTCCGTGGAAGAACTTGACGCTGCGCTGGCTTCTTGCAGACGGTCATCATCACCGGGTCCCGACGATGTCACATATTTCGTGCTTAGAAATCTTGGACAAGAAGCTATACACACGATCTTTTGGAATATTACAACAAATCAAATCATGGAGTGAGGGTACAGTTCCAGAAGAGTGGAAGTGCAGTCTTGATTCGGCTCCTGGAACCTGGCAAATCGCCTCAGCACTTGACATCATACCGTCCAATTGCACTGGCTAGCTTCGTCGGAAAAGTATTGGAAATAATGCTGCTTACACGTATTGAGTTGTACCTGGAGGGCTACCGCGTATATCCGGAATAATGTCCGGGTTTCGGCGTGGACGTTCTTCAGTTGACAACGTGGTGGACCTGGTATATACTGTACAACCTCAAAAAATGTTGAAGCTCTTACCCACGGCGTTGTTCCAGGATATAAAGGGCGCATATAACAACGTCCCTCACCAGGTCATTTTGGACGCTCTGGAAGCTGCCGAGCGTGGCGGTCGTGTATGTTGTTGGATACACAGTTATTTATTCAACAGATCTCACTTTATGTATACTAATTTTGTCCCAAAATCTCATTTTACTTCACGTGGAATCGTAAAGGGTGGGGTACTAAGCCCGGCGCTCTTCAATCTGACTTCAATTACATCACAGTAGGCTCAACTTTCAATCTATGCAGACGACATCTGTATCTGGACATCAGGAGTTACGCACATACAAGGGACTGATCATCGACTGAAAATTTTCGTGGAATTCCCACACAAAAAAGAGTGTCAGCGATCGCTCACGTACTTATTTTTATTGGAGGAAAATCATGGGAAGCGTCGCGGTCGATGCTCCAGCTGTACAATGCATTATCTATGGGATAATTTTAGTACAGTTTACCTGCACTTGCAAATATCAGAAAAAACAACTTACGAATTCTAAAGAGCGTTAAAACTCAATCTCTTCGAACGTGCCTAAGATTGCCGAAATGTGACTCTACGGCTTGTACCGTATTAATTGCCCAGGAGCTTTCCATCAGTACCAACCTGACTCCCTGACATTGACGCCCTGAAGGCACATTTCCGACAGATCTCTTGATTCCCTCTCATCATTTGGCCAGTCTTCCTATTACCAGGTCGCGTACACCGTTTACAGAGACCATTGATGGACATCGCGCTGTTCTGTCATCATAGTTCAAACCCGCCTCTGGCCGTCCTCTCCAGTATCGACCCTGCATCAACGCCGTGTTCTTCTTTCGATACCCGGTATCAGAAAGAAGGTCCAGCTACCGCCGACAGAACTAAAACAAGTAATTCTCGAATACATCCATGCGCCCTTGCAAACAGTTTGCACGTCTACACCGATGGCTCAGTAAATGTCGTGAGGTTTTCAGGCTCCATGGTCATCCCCGCCCGGACTACTTAAAAAATGAAAGAGCACAGCCGATTCTGCAATGAAGTAATGCTAAAGCACGGATGCTGCTGTTGGTTGCTTCTGGTTGCTTCTAGTTGATTCTACTTACTTAATTCACTTATAGTGTACACATTTTAGTCTTTGGTACTTTCAAATAACTCGCCAAATCCTTCTTATTCCTTTTTTCGGTTCTACATCCGGTTGCGTGACGTCCCATCCTCAACCCCAGGTAGCACAAAGTGGGCTATGAAGGGGGGCCCCAATGGGTCCGATGTAGTCAATGCAGGAGAGCCCCGGTGAGGTCAGTGTGGGTGCTCCAGGAGGGGGCGACATAGGCCTGAAGGGGCCTGTTGCAAAGCCATGATGAACCCCACTTGGAACCAGTGGAGGCAGCTCTTGCGGTCAGCCCCTTATATAATGACATAGCACAGATGAGGTTCTGTAGCGCAAGCCGCACTTGGGCTTGTCTACATTATTATCATAGGTGTACGACGAGATAATTGAGGAGAAACGCTAGTACAAGTTCTCCCAATGAATATTTACGGACATAATTAAGCAATTTTTTATACATGTCTGCCCTTTCTAAACAACCACAATAATAAATTTCACAATTATTCATACCATTAACATAGCCTAAATGACTTCATGTTCATCATGTTCAGGCTGTGGAGATGTGTGTTCTGAACTGGAAGTTGCAGGCTGTCCACGGCAACCACTTAAGCAGCTACAGTTAGCAATCAGTGTGTGTCAGTGTTTTAGCGCAATTTTCATGAGTCCGAGAACTGAAGTTATGTAATATTTCTAACCGACTAAAAAGCTAACAACTGTTATACAAATGATCAATAATAGTTTATAAGGGCAACTTCTAATATAAATAAAGGTTGGAAAGAATGCTTGCACAATAGTGTGCGGAAACGCCGGTGTGTTCAGCCCGTTGCGGCCAAAAAAAGACCCACAGCGGCATTAATTCGGCAGCCCCATTTGGGCTAGCGCTGTTTCTTGAGACAAGAGCCAACATTTATGTTGCGTCCGCAATCATTGTTAACAAATGTGACGAAAATACGGAAGCTCTGTTTATATGCTCGCCAAGGCAAATGTGGCATCTGCAGCGGGTTTATGTGGATAGCCCCAAATAGGCTGGGTGTATTTCTTTTTTACCTAGATCCCACTAGCCATTGCACGTGCTTTCAAATTACCCACAAGGTAGCGACTGTGGTATAATGCCGGCATGCCCGTCTTCCAGCCTCATTACAGCCGCTGTTGGACCTAAAGCGGTTTTGTGCGACTAGCCCCAATTGAACTTGGTGTTGTTTTCGAACCTAGAGCTCAGTTCTCTATTGCACGCGCCTTCAATTCCCCACAAGGGGCACACTGCCTTTTAGCCCCATTACGGCCGATGTGGGAACTACAGTAGTTTCCTGTGGGGAGCCCCAGTTGGACTGGGTGTTGTTTTTCAACCTCGAGCCCACTTGTTGCATATGCCTTCAAATTTCCGATAAGGGACCGATTTTAGTACCATGCGGGCACGCCCGCCTTCCAGCCACATTCCGGCCGCTGTGGGACCTAAAGCGGTTTAGCAAAGGCTGCCTCATTTGGGTTTCACGAGAGCTTGCCCCAAATTGAGCTCATATGTATATTCCACCTGCTCTCAAGTAACCAATAAAGGACCGAATAGAGCAACATGTGGGTATGACCGTTTTCTTGCACCGCTACGGCCGATGTAGGCCCCACATATGTATTGTGAGCGGCCTTATTTCGGATCCATGTGTTCTTTCCCATAAAGGGCCCGCATTTAGGTTGGATTGCATTCAAATATCCGACAAGGCAGTGCTGTGGTCTGGATGAAGAAATCTGCTCCGCATTAGCCCGAGCAACGGCACCATGAACCCATGCAGCAGGAACAGGGGCAAGCCTAAATGGGGCTTACCACCTTTGCACCATCGGGGACCGATGCAGGTTTTATGTTCCTTACTCATGCCCTAATTGCCTATATAGGACCTACTGGGGCACCATATTCTATGCTACTTGGGACGCAACATTCACTCACTTCTTGTTTACCCATTTTAGTGCTCGGTACTTTCAAATTACGCGCCAATCCCTTCCTATGCCCTTTTTCGGCTCTGCATCCGGTTGCGTGACGTCACATTCTTGACGCCGCCTTAATTGACTGAATAAATGAACTATTTTAGTATTTGATACATTAAATGTGCCGCCAAGCCATTTGATAATGACACCATTTTCATCTTTGCTTTTACATTGCTTGCCTCGATATAATCACCTAATTAACGTATCAGCCTGATTTTTTTTTTGGACACAAGATTGTGTTACCCTCTATCGATTGACACCACTCATTAACCTCTATCACTGCTCAATTATTTACAATTACAACTGCTGAGGACACGATTTTGCTGGCCTGGTCGGCGGACGCGGTGGTCCCGCCTGCGGACAGAAATCTGAACATAGCGAAGTAATGCTTTAACATCAATAACAGTTAGGACAATTCACCGGACTTCTCCGACAGCCTGAGAGCTGACTGCTCTTTCTGTCGCAATTAGGAATATCAGTCAGCAGAGCCCCCAGCAGTGGTCTATTTTCAGAGATTTCAAAACAGCCTTGCAAGCCTTACAAGCGGCTCGTCGTCGTGGAGGCCAGGCTTAACTCGTCGCGATAATACGAGAACTTTATCACTATGCCATAAATGAAGGACATGACATCATCTACCAACGGCTTCCAGGACACAGCAGCATGGCGGTCAATCTCACTGCGGACGAGGTCGCGCGAACCGCCCACCAAGACTGCGATTGTGTGTTGATCCCTTTTACGAGGGTAGAGGCACCGGGTAGACTTCGCGCACTTACGCAGTAGCACACGCTCGCCTTGTGGAATTCGGGCTAGTTTTCAAACTGCCGCTTAAAATTTCTGGCCCTGACCTGAAGCTCCGGCTTCCACCCGGCCTACCCCGACGTGAAGAAACTTTGCTTTGCCGCCTGTGGGTTGGTGTAGCGTTCACAAACTCTTATTCCTTTGTGATAGGTATGCAAATAGCCCCGCATGTGTAACCGCTTCATGAAAACCACGGGCCTCATCGATAGGCAGTGATTTTGCTGCTATGTGATGTGATATGACTTTGATGTGAGGTGACGTGACTAGACGGACTCCACTCATCCCTCTCTTACCCATTACTTTTATATCCCTCTTCCACAAGCGCATGGTATCAAACTGGTTTCTTCTACCGGTTAACCGCCCTCCCTTTCCTTCTCCTCATCTTCCTCCATCCCCTTCCTTTACTCATCATTTCAACTTCGTCATCCTCCTTTTTAATCTCGTCACCTTTATGAAGATTTCCATTGCTCGCTTCAGAACAGGCTTTGTTACCTACGAGATACTTTTGAACTTCTCAACTAAGATCAAGATAGGTTGTGCGCAGTTCGCTGGTATGGTTTGGAGTAACTAGGTCCAGCTCAATCCGCCGATTAGGGTCGGTTATTACCGGAAGTTCTAATCGGCGATGTCGTCACTTTCTGTTACTGTTTTAGTAGTTTCAGAAACGTCAACATAGGACATTGGTGTATATGGAAGTGCGTTTATCAAAAATAGTCTTAACCGCATGCAAAACCCAGTTGTAGAGTGATGCACTTCCTATTTATCAGACGCAATACATTTCTCCAAGACAGAGGAAGTTGAAGAGAAAGGAAGGGGAGAGACAGATTTTCGTTTTCTCCTCACTGACTATCAAAAATTACTTGCAATACTTTAGCTACGAACACAAGACTTAGATGCCCTCTGGAATCAGATGGAGGAGGAAAAACAGACGAGAAACCAGAAAATATAAGTAATTAGCGCCAACGCTCCGAAAAATTGTGGGTGTTTAAGGATCGCTCAAACTAAGTTATAGAGCGAAAGCTGTGTGTTGCTGCGGTAGACCTGGAACTCAATATCTAATGCATATACCGGGAAATACATCAATAATAATTTTGGCCATGTGGATTCAATCAAACAATCGCAGTACTGAAACTTTTAGCCTACTCAAAGCAACAACACTAAAACCCGCATGCATGATCACCCGCCTCACCAACATACAACCTAGTGTGCGCGAAGAGGCCACACTAAACCTAGTCAGAAACATGGTATTAGTTGAATCATGTACAGCCTACCCTACCAGTGCCTCACCAAGAGCGAAATACAACAAGCTGTGCCCTGCTACTCGAAGCATATAGGAGATATCCTACTACTGCGCAACGCGCCCACAGAACAATGCATGGACTTTGGATGCAAAACACATCCCAGGAGCTACAAAAAGCGAAGCCTGAGCCGCAAAATCTCAGGCTGTGGCCGACAATGACTAGAAGAGGGATATTGGGGGACACCTGAGCCGCGCCCTGGGGCAAGTGAGCGAATAAATATTTTTTTTGTGTAATTTCAATAACGTCAAACTAGTTTGGAGCGACTCTGGCACAATACTGTTACCACGAACTTTCGTTTAAAAATATGATACCATAACGTTTATACATTACAAACCATATACTGTACAGAAGTCGGCGAATCTTCTCGGCATGACCCGATGTAGACGGTGACTGACGGTAATGCGCCCTACATAGAGGAAACAGTGTGTGGTAGCGAATGCATGTCCATGTTATGTGTTATCAATTATCCGTTTAGCACCTGTTGTGGAAAGCCGTCTGGCAGGGTCTGCCAACTCCAATTTTTCCTTTGAGGTGAGAGGATGTGATTTGTATCCAGCCATTCAGGATTTTTCGATCCGGAGATAGACACGCTGCGGCGTGGCCGCGCAGGCGAGTTCGTACAGGCTGATTAGAAGCAAAGCTTTATAAGGGTGGTTTATCATACATTCAGGTAGCCCTCAAATGTGTGCCAGTGAGGAAGTGAAGGCTATAAGAAGAACAAATTCAATGGCATACACAGTAAGCGAGGAGTAGACAAGGTTTTCGTAAAGTAGGCCTGGGATGAGAGTCGGTAATTCACACTCATTAAGTCTTCATGGTCATCTTTGAAGTGAAGCAGTTTCCCATATGCTATTTGCCCGCCCTAATAGCTGCTGCACTGTACTTAAATGGGGCTCCTGTTCGAGGTTCATTATAAAGACAATAGAATCAGAACCAACCCCTCTTCGTTGCTTGGCTGCGAACGCAAGATTATCGGGTTCGCGGGTACGGCAGATGAATCTCTTTGGACCCACTACAAGGTACGCCATTGGAGAGTATTATACGCACAGTGCGTGCGCTCTTCAATCAATCCTGCCGTGAACTCCGCCCAATTACTTCACTCGTTCTGAGAGGCACTGTGGCAATAGGATGGTTCTACAAGACTGCTAACAATATATATATATATATATATATATATATATATATATATATATATATATATATATATATATATATATATATATATATATATATATATATATAGAGAGAGAGAGAGAGAGAGAGAGAGAGATAGCACGTGTGGTCGTCTGTTCACGCAGCCAGTCAGCCCGCGTTATCGAGTTAGTAAAGGAAAAAAATCCTACGGAAAATTTATTTTTCGGGAATGCGCGTTTCGATTTCTCAGGCTGGATTTTGTATATCTTGTAATTTTCGGGAATAGCTCTGTCTGGATACCAATCTGTCCGCGTGTGTTCTGCTGAAAATTATTTGCTCAGGCGATGTTCAGAAACAGTCCCATATTCTTCGTGTAAATATAGCATTCTCTGTAGTAAATTCTGAAACGCGTCAGGTCTCACGCATTACAACAAGGAGCAGAGTAGGGTGGTGGGCTAATATAGGGGACCTCATAAATGTTATTTCCGCAGGGTATTCATCACTGTTAATCCAGCCAAGCCTACGGTGGTGCAATCTCTGCGCTGTTGCTGGGAAACAGTTAAGTTAGCCGAACGAATCGTATAGAAGGGGCCATATATGAGCTCTGAAGACTACAAGTAACACGCAGAATGGGAAAGAACTGAAAGATTTGCGAAGCCAGAGTTGAGGAATATCATAAAAACCCATATCACAAACAGAAACAATGGAAGTCACATCAACGCAAGAACACTGACTCTCGAACTTTGCTTTGACATCATAGAAGACCACCATCGCAGATGTGTTCCAGGGTACACTTCCTTATCACTCTTGCAAACAAAGCACAGTGCTGCGTAATGTCGTCCCTGTGTCTCTGCGCGTAATAATCGTCGGATGTTTTTAAGACGTAAGCTTTTATTGCCTTATCGTTGTCGTCAGCAAAAGTGTCACGCTTTTGCGGCGCTCCCCTTTTCAGTGGAAAATAATATTTCGCATTCATTCATTCTGATTGGCCGAGACGGGTTGACGTCATGGAGGTCTCAACCAATCACAAAGCACCTCCACAGTAGGCGCGAATGCGTCCCTTATATGGCCATTAGCGAATCAATGACCAATTGGTAATGAATGTCTCAGTAAATTATAATTGACTAATTAAACAATTACGCGGAATAGAAATTCTAATATTAATAATTAGTTACTGAATACGTAATAATTACTTACTATTAATATGGCGCAATATGATCATATGTCAATCAATGATCAATTACTAATTATTCAGTAATTGAATAAATAATTGCTGACTAATAAATACTGAATAATAAAAAAATAACCAATAATTACTAATTAATGCCGCGCACCCGGTAAAATCAATCACACAACACTAAACGTAAAACAACTGTAAAGATACAAGGAGCGCGACCTTGTCGCTAATAAGCTGGTGCCGTCTCCCTGAAATGCTTGCACCTGTGGACAGGCGCAAATTTGGCGCAGCACTCAAGCTTTCGACTTTCGTCACTTAGGTAGCCAAAGAGTCCTCGAATTTTTCTTTCTTTTTCTGCCTGATCACTCAGAAAATACGCTTGATACAATGCCCTGTTAAAACCTCTGGGATCACAGGGAAAGAAAAAATGTCAAACTGACACAAATTCATTTCCCTCTTTTTAGAATTTGTTTTCCTCTACACATGCCTATATCTGGTGGCCCTTTTCTCTTTTCCAAAATACACGCATCGCACAGGTTACAATTCACCTTGGTGTGCCGCTCCGTGCGTGTGCACGGGGAGAGCGTATTTAAAAAGTAGTGTACCAGCGGTGGCGTGCACTGACGTCCTTTTGAAGGGGGTTAATGCTAAAAGCGCGGGAGCCTGGCAGCCGCCTTCCTTTCTCCAGCCAATGCGCTACCATAAATACATTTCTCGTTCCTAAATACACTGCGCTCCTGGGACTCCGCTCGCTTGGAATGATGTGCTGATATGAAGAAGTAAACATCGACATCCGCAACATCTGCGTAAGCAGAAGCAGTGGCAGCAGCAGCGACAGAACCGGGGGTAATAAGACCCTAATGGCTTGGAAGCCCGTGGCTTCCAGGGGCAGTCAATGCGGTCACTTCTCTCTTCGTCGAAAGTAACGCGACAGGGGAAAGAAGAGAAAGAATTGAATTTCTTTGTTTTCTCTTTTTTCCTGTCTGAGGTTTTTCGTTCCTTATTCCATTTAGGTTATATGTTTACCCCTGTGTCCATAAATATCTCCAATCACCACCACTTTTCGGCTCTCCTGTTCTGCAATCACCGTCCACTCTATTCTTATTGCATTTGTTGCGAGAAAAGTGCATCCATATTCATTATGTGTTCTCTCGGACAGCAGGTTCTTACAGAACAAAACAGGAAAGAATAAGACCTTTCTGTGGATTTTTCCACGACTAGAGGCGCCACTTAAGGTTCCTGACCCCACATTCATTCTTGATTCTTGCTGTACCTTTTGTTTCTTGTGTCATGATTGTCAGTCTTCCGATGCCGGGAAAAAAAAATAGAAGAGCATAGAAGCCGAGCTTCCATTTGTGACGTTTCTTACTTTCTACCAATTTATGCAAGTAAATCAGGTTATCTGGTCTGATGTTTATTTCATGCAAGCCTCATCTCATTTCAAATCTTTTTGTGTCCGTTAATGAATAAAAGCCATTCTGTCGGTTGATCACGCTTCAAGTTCTTTCCAGAAATTCGCGTCAGCCCAGCATGTCGCAATGCATTTAGCTGAGCAGGAGGAAGGTACGAATGCGATTTGCAGAGGCTCCAATCTGGACAGCTGCAATTCCTGCACAAATGGCTCTTTGGTTTTAAAATGCTTTCACATTCGGCTAGTCTATGCAGCCAATGCAAAAAATGAACCATTTTTTTTTACAATATGCGGAGGAAGCTGCAGCAACAAGTGTTGAGTGCCGCCAGAGTTTTATAGCCAACATTATTGCTAAAAATCAATCCTTCTTTAACAGAAACTCTCAACTGCGTATAATTGACAGCAGCTGCGCTTCATGTTTCGATTTCCTTTTTCATTTTTAATTTCAGCGATGATTAGGCTCGCTCACTCGCACGTCTGGTAATACAGCCGGAGCACTTTTATTGTCTTTTTGGGCTTAGCTGCTTTTGAACGACTTACGAAACAGTGGGGCTCAGCCGCGCATAGGGCTTGCATCGGGTCGGATTGTGCTCCTGTGCACTATCATGTCGTGGGTTTATGGGGTGTACGGCCCAAATGAGTTAAGCTATGGGATGCCCCGTACTGGAGGGCTCCAGAAATTTCGACCACTTGGGGTTCTTCAAACGTGCATACTGACATCGCACATTCCAACGGCACCTTGATTTTCACCTTTATAAAAGCGGCCGCCCCGGCTGGGATTCGCTCCCTTAGCTTTCAGTACAGCAGTCTAGGTCCTGAACACATACCCCGCCGCGGCGGGACAGGGTTGGAGATCTTCATTTTATGCAACACTGCAGCTTAATTGTAACTACTCCATGGGCATGGGGAGAAAAGCCGGTTCCCTTCGCATTCCTTGAGTTGAGGTTAAGGTTGTCGCGATTTGTTATGATGATGACGTTTTTCGGGTGTTAAGTGCTCGCTTTCTCTGAGGCGGACGAATTAATTCGACTAGTAATTTGCACTCTCAAAACTTTATGACAGACGTCCCCCCCCGTCAGTGACTAAAATTATTCAAATACCAAATACATCAGTAGAAATCATTGTGGTTATGTGAAGAATGTTAAATATTGTCACCAACACACGTAGCAAGCAGCACAACAACCGAGCTGGCCCTTTTTAATCAAGCGAAAACTCGAGAGAGACGAGGAAGACGCTTAGCCACGTGCCAAGACATTCGGCCACTTGGTGGCGCCAGAAGATGGTCAGTGGTGTGGCATTGCCCCCCTTCGAAGGGGCATCGATCCGATGCCGCAAGCATAGGGGAATAGTCGAAAAGCGGGGCAAGTTATAGGGGAAAGTCTCTGGGTCTGGTTTGGACCCAGAAATGGTTTAACGATTGTAGTATGGCTTCATTCTTGCAACGTGAACTATTTCAGATTTCGGCTGCCGAGAGGAGCGTACAGTGCCTTGTGGTAGCACCTCGTAGTTCACCGCGCTGAGGCGGCGGAGCACCTCATAAGGTCCAAAGTATCGCCGCAGAAGCTTTTCAGAGCGCCCTCGCAACCGTATTGGGCTCCATACCCAGACTTGGTCGCCGGGCGTGTAAGTCACCTCTCGGTGTCGCAGGTTGTAGCGCTGGGCGTCGTGTACTTGTTGGTGCCGAATTCGCTGTCGGGCAAGCTGGCGTGCAGCTTCTGCGTCACGAATAAATTCGTCAGCCCCCACGACAGTGGAGGGAGCAGAATCTGGAAGAAGCATAGCATCCAGCATAGTCAAGGGTTCGCGTCCATGAACCAAATGAAATGGAGTGAAGCGTGTTGTTTCCTGGAGTGCAGTGTTGTATGCGAACGTGATGTACGGCAAAATTCGGTCCCAGTTCCCATGATCGTCGTCTACATACATAGAAATCATATCGGCAATTGTCTTGTTAAGCCGCTCAGTCAGTCCATTAGTTTGAGGATGATAGGCTGTTGTCTTGCGGTGGGTGGTGCCACTGAGTCGAAGTACCTCACTCGTGAGTGCCGACGTAAACGAGGTTCCTCTGTCAGTTAAGACGACTGTTGGCGCACCATGACGGAGTACAATGTTGTGAATGAAGAAATGCGCAACTTCATCTGCGGTACCACGGGGAATGGCCTTGGTCTCACAGTAGCGGCTAAGGTAGTCAGTGGCAACCGCTATATACCTGTTACCCATGGAGGACTTCGGAAATGGGCCCAGTAAGTCCATGCCGACCTGTTGAAATGGGAATTTCGGGGGATCGATAGGCTGTAAGAGCCCAGCTGGTTTAATGGGTGGTGTTTTTCGCCGCTGGCACTCACGACAGGTACGGACGTAGCGGTGCACAACGGCAGCTAGCCTGGGCCAGTAGTACTTTCGGCGTATCCGTGCCAATGTGCGAGAAAACCCGAGATGGCCGGAAGAAAGGTCATCGTGGCACGCACGAAGAACTTCGTCATGTAGCGTTGTGGGTACTACAAGCAGATAAGCAGTTTCTGTTGGACCGTAGTTCTTCTTGTAGAGCACACAATCACGCAGGCAAAATGACGACAGTCCGCGCCTGAAGAGCTGAGGAGGAGATGACACTGTTCCTTCGAGGTATTCAATGAGGGGCAAAAGTTCAGAGTCAGCCCGCTGCTTTCGGGATAAGGTGGACGTCGCGATAACACCGAGGAAAACGGAATCGTCGTCGGACCCGTCCGCGTGGCAGGGAGTAGGGGCGCGGGACAGACAGTCAGCATCACTGTGTTTCTTGCCGGACTTGTAACGATTGTAACGTCAAATTCTTGCAACCGAAGGCTCCATCGAGCAAGCCGACCCGATGGATCTTTCAGGTTTGCCAGCCAACACAGAGAGTGATGGTCGCTCACGACACGAAACGGACGACCGTACAAATACGGACGAAATTTCATGACTGCCCACACAACAGCGAGGCACTCCTTTTCGGTAGTTGAATAATTAACTTCTGAACGGGACAAAGTGCGACTGGCGTAAGCAATGACACGTTCTGCACCGTCCTGCCACTGAACAAGGACCGCACCGAGGCCAACGTTACTGGCATCCGTGTGCAGTTCCGTGTCGGCCTCTTCGTCGAAGTGGCCAAGTATTGGCGTACATTGGAGACGGGACTTGAGTTCCGTGAAAGCATTTTCCTGGTCGGGGCCTCAAAAGAACGGCTCGGCGTCTTTTGTCAGGCGGGTCAGGGGCTCAGCGATCTTGGAGAAATTGTTAACAAAACGACGATAGTACGCGCAGAGGCCGAGAAATCGACGCAAACTTCGTTTATCCGCTGGTTTGGGGAATCAAGAGACAGCGGCCGTCTTCTCTGGATCTGGGCTAACACCTCGAGCGCTGACAATGTGGCCGAGAAATTTCAGCTCGTTAAAAGCAAAGTGGCATTTTTCGGGTTTTAGAGAGAGACGGGCAGATCGGATGGCCTCGAAGACAGCGCGCAAACGTTTCAGGTGCTCGTCGAACGTGTCCGAGAAAATCACAATGTCGTCGAGGTATACGAGGCATGACTGCCACTTCATACCAGAGAGTACAGTGTCCATCATTCGCTGAAATGTGGCAGGGGCCGAACACAGGCCAAACGGGAGCACTTTAAATTCATACAAACCGTCCGGCGTAATAAAAGCGGTCTTCTCACGGTCTCGCTCGTCAACCTCTATTTGCCAATATCCACTGCGGAGGTCAAGGGACGAAAAGTAAGTGGCATGGCGAAGGCGATAGAGGGAATCGTCTATGCGTGGCAGGGGGTACACATCCTTTTTCGTGACGTTGTTGAGGCGTCTGTAATCCACGCAAAACCTCAAGGTTCCATCCTTCTTTGCGACGAGGACAACAGGCGAAGCCCAGGGGCTCGTCGACGGTTGGATAACGTCGTCCTGGAGCATTTCTGTTACTTGGCGGCGGATGGCATCACGTTCTTTTGAAGACACCCGGTAAGGACGCTGACATAGTGGACGTTGGTCATCGGCAACTATAATTCGGTGCTTCGTTAGTGGCGTCTGTCGGACCTTGGAGGTTGATGCAAAACAATCTCGAAACGAATTGACAAGATTCTCTATGCAGCGTTTCTCACTGGGCAAGAGGTTCGGGTTCACATCAGTCTGAATGGCTGTAGGCGTCGCATTGTCGGGGTCTGACGTGTTGGATAAAGCGTACTGGCCTGTACATTCTCTAAGTTCTTCAAAATAAGCGACCGTCGTGTTCGCCGTCAAATGTTGGGGTTCACATGTGAAGTTTGTCACTAGCACGTTGGCTTGGCCACGGACAAGTTCGACAAGGCCCCGAGCTACACAAACTTGTCGAGTTAGAAGCAGTGACATGTTAGCTTCAGCAATGCCACACGTGCCAGTGCTGTGATCACATTCGACTGTGACGAACTTGCTCGCGCGCGGAGGGATCGTTATGTGGTCGTCACAGACGCGCAACATCGTTTTAAGGAAGTCCGTGTTGCTATCAACGGCTCGCTTGGTTGAAAACGATACCATGAGCTGCTCACGAAGGTCTATAACAGCACCATACTCTTGAAGAAAATCCATGCCGAGAATCAGATCTTTGCAGCACTCTTGTAATACGGCAAATGTGCCAGTGAAAGTAAACCGCAGATCTCTATGCGGCAAGTGCACATGCCAATCGGCGACATTACATGACCACCGGCGGTACGCATCATTGGCCCAGACCAAGGCGTTAGAACCTTACGGAGTGCCGTGGCTAGCTGGCTGCTCATGACGGAGAAATCGGCGCCGGTATCCACAAGTGCGGTCACATCACAACTGTCGGCGGTTACAAAAATTTCCCCGGAAACAATGCGTTCGCTGCACGTCGGTAAGTTCATCGGATCGGGTCGTCGCCGCTCGGGCCGTCGCGTCAAATCGTCGGGTGGAGGCTGTTTAATCTGAAACGTAGCGGCGGCCCCACCCCCGGAGGTCGCCGTGTTTAGTTTTCCCGGTGAGGGGACGTGCCTCTGAATTGCCCAGAGGAAGAGTACCGACTGGGCGAAGCAAAACGCTTCGGAGATGTCGATCGCGACCGCCGTTGTGGTGACGTTGGCTGCATCTCGTTAGCAGCCAGGTACTCCTCAATCTCCTGTGGCCTTTCGCCATAGCGCGGTCGAGGCGCGTTTGGTGGGAATCCTCTCAAGCCCATTCTCCGGTATGGGCAATTGCGAAGAATGTGACCAGGTTCGCCGCAGTGATAACAGAGCGGCCGTCTGTTGGGCGTGCGCCACAAGTGCGCCTTGCTAATAGCGGGACGCTGGTATTGCTGTGGCGCGACGGGGCGCAGATCTTGTTGCTGCTCGACGGGGCGCATGTAGCGAGGCGGTGGTCCGACAACGGGACGGAATGGATTTGGCTCGGGAGCAGGTCGTCGTAAGACATCACTATAAGTCATGATGCATGACTCCGGTTGTGGTGCTGGTGGTGGTGGTGGCTGCACCGCTCGCCGAATTTCATCACGGATGACGTCCACGGTAGAATTATTATTTGCAGAGGGAGCATTCAATTGGAGGTTTTGCAGCTCTTCGCGGACAATGCTCCTCACAAGCTCCCGCAATGCCTCGTCCCTGGCTGCTGGCACGGACGCGCAGCAGGGTGTGGCCGCTACGCTTGCCTGGCGGCCGTATTGGGTACTCCGTTCCTGCAGGGAACGTTCCATGCTGGTAGCTTCTCTTGCGAAATCAGCGACAGTTCTTGGGGGGTCGCGAATGAGGCCAGCGAACAACTGCTCCTTCACCCCGCGCATGAGGTGCCGTACCTTCGCTGCCTCAGGCATGGTAGGGTCGGCCCGATTGAAAAGCCGCGTCATGTCCTCGACAAACATGGCCACACTCTCATTTGACTGTTGAGACCTTGAACGAATCGCAATCTCTGCATTTTCTTTGCGCGCACTCGAGCTGAATGTTGTAACTCACGGCGAAAGGCTGCCCAGTTGACAAAGGACGCCTCGTGGTTCTCGAACCACGTCTTGGCCGAGTCTTGCAGCGCGAAGTACACATTCATTAGTTTTCGCTCGTCGTCTCATTGGTTAAATGCAGCCACACGGTCAAAACTGGCCAACCAGTCTTCCACATCCTCTAACCGGTCACCATGAAATGATGGCGGTGATCGCGGTGCGAGAAGGACGAACGGTGGGGCGTTGCTGGAAGGCTGGCTTGTCTGGCTGCTCGTCGTGGATGTCATGGTTCGTAGCGGGGTGGACAGCGGTTCAAACTCAGGTTGTAGGCCTCGCAGGCGACGGCTGGCTTTATGGACAGGAGTCGCGTCCACGCGTTGATGAGCAGCGTCACTGACGTCCTCGGGGGCAACGTACATGGGATCTTATCCAGCACCTCCACCAAATGTCACCAACACACGTAGCAAGCAGCACAACAACCGAGCTGGCCCTTTTTAATCAAGCGAAAACTCGAGAGAGACGAGGAAGACGCTTAGCCACGTGCCAAGACATTCGGCCACTTGGTGGCGCCAGAAGATGGTCAGTGGTGTGGCAATATTGTAAAACATATATAAGTACTTATTAGAGTGGTGAAATCTTCCAATGCTTACCAAAAGGCCTCGGCCCAAACTTTCTTGATATAAAATTTCCTTTCAAAGAACAGCTAAGCCTATCCGTGAAACCTGCAGGGCGCATTCCTTGCGATCAGAAGGATAAGTTACAAGCGTACGAGTAAGTATCTGTTGCTATATTATGGTTGCCGTGTTCCCTTTGGTCATACAAGCCAAATTTGTGTCAAAGACGCACTTATCCATAATTTCTGGTCGCGCCTTTCGTACAAATGTCGACGTCTTGCTTGAGTGCATAACCTTTTGAAACACCCTGCACAATCGTGTAATTAAAACCGAATAGGTGTTGCTGCATCTTTCGACCTCCTTTTACTCTTCAAGCCAAATCTTCCAGAAAATAGGCTGGGTGAGGTTGCGATATCTGGAAGCTATAAACGTTGTCTCGTTTTCATGATCTCGAAATTTTTGGAATTTAACTTCATGCCTCCAGCAAAACGATCTAAACTTACTACATTACAGCATCTGGCGTTTTTGAGACGCAGTTTTTCAGAATTTGAATTTGAGATCAGCTCGAGGTCAAAACTATTTATGACATTACATCAACGCCATCGAGCACGTTTGGTCGAGTGTCACGAGATGTTTGATTTCATTTTGGACAAATGTTGATTTTTAATTTTTGCTGCTTCATCAACAGCGCTCTTTCATCTTTTGCACTGCGTTTAATTCAACTAGAGGCATTCTGCTAATGATTATTGAATACTGCTTATTTATATGAGTTTTAAATACGCCACAAACTGGGAAAAAGCCACTACGATTTACACAGTTCATAGAACTAATTTAGGCCTCAAGGCGTTTAGGCTACAGATATGTTTTTCGCTTTGTTTGCTTTTATTGAAGAGTAATAAAATTCATTGAGACCTATTAAAATTTTCGGAAACATCGGATATTGTTATAACCCCGGCGAAAAGGTAAACAGTAAGTCACCTAAAGAAAACAGAAATCATGAATGCTTATTTCGCAGCCATAATTTTGGATCCAGTCCTCAGTGCAGGAACCTGTTCTGGAATGTATGTGGCACAAATGTCAGTGCAAGGCGGAAAAATTTGTTAATCCGGTAATAGGAGGAGGGGGCACGAAGGATTGGTGCCCCATAATGAGGTAGTTGAGTGGTTTCGTAAAACAAAGAGAATTTTTTTTACCAAAGCTTCGTACGAAGTAAAAAAGCAAAAGTAAGGAGGACAAGAGAAGACAGATAGATTAACCAAGAGGGCGCTCCGGTTGGCTACCCTTCGTTTTGGAGAAAAGTGGAGGTTAGAAAAAAAATAGAGAAAAACGCGGATAAGCAGTCAATCTATCACGCAGGCCAGTGATAGATTGACTGCTGACAATGGGGCTATTGACTAGTATGATCACGGTCAGAAGACCTTATCCTCTGTTGGAAGGCGAGGAGCGAGGCAGTCTAGAGCACAAGACAGCCTGCTTGTTTCGGCCGCAAAAGTAGGTACTCACATAGTTTAGAGGCAATTGTCTCCCCACCACTCCTATCTGTGAGAATTAGAGCTGTCGGCCAGCCCGATCATGAATCTGCAGTCATCAGCAAAGTCTAAAAAAAGGTACAGAACTGTGTCGAAAATACAACAAAATATTCTATACTTCTATTGTAAATGTCAAAATTAAGGTAGTTTTTAGTACTTTCACATAGATCTGGAGTTCTTTCTGTCGTACTGTTCTGTAGTCTGTAGTTCTATAATACTTTTCTGTCATAACTACAACAAGTTCTGCAGTTACTACAAAAACGTCAGTTGACAAAACAAGTTCACTGTCAACAAGCGCACCGAAATTGTGCTGTAACAATAGAAAATCTTTTGTAGCGTTTTTTAGACTGAAGGCACTGTTATGTTGCCTGACGTCGCGGTGTGTTTTTCAAGAAACGAAAGCGCCGCCTACACTGGTCATAGGCGACTGTTGGAAATATTGTCACGGTGTGAAGTCTCTGATCAGAAGTCACCGCGGGACACAGGAGTAACAGAAGTCACAGTGCGCAAGGAAACTAGCAGGCCCGCTTCGACAGAAGAACTTCAGTTTCTTCGCCTCGAGAAGACGAACGTCGGTTTCTTCGCCTCGAGGAGGCACACGCTCGCGATCAGCACAGAGGGAAAATAAAGAATGCAGCGTGTCATTGCCCCCCCCCCCCCCCCCCCCGGGTACAAGAAGCATCGTTCCGATGCTGGGAGTGTGGGTAGAGATAAAGAAAAAACCATTGCACGAAGGGCAGTTGCTCACGCACAGAAAGAGTCAACACTATCGGTCGTAATACGGTTTCAGGCGGACCACGTGGACCACGTCCGGGAGCGTGGAGCGTCGGGACTTTTTAAATCCATCAGGAACAACCTCATAGTTTAGGTCCCCAACTTGGCTTACCACTTTGTACGGGCCAAAGTAACGACACAGCAGTTTCTCGCTGAGGCCTCGTCGACGTACAGGAAACCAAACCCAGACGCGGTCTCCAGCTGTGTACCGGGCGTCACGGTGTCGGAGGTTGTATCGCTGGGCATCGCGGCGTTGCTGATTCTGAATTCGCAGCCTGGCCAGCTGACGGGCCTCTTCGGCGAGGTGCAGAAAGGTGTGAACATCTGGTTGTTGGTTGCCGTCGTCTAGATGTGGTAACATGGCATCAAGCATTGTGGTCACTTCGCGGCCATGGACCAGACGGAAAGGTGTCATGTTCGTTGTTTCCTGGACCGCTGTATTGTATGCAAAGGTAACGTACGGGAGCACTTCATCCCACGTTTTGTGCTCTACGTCGACGTACATTGAGAGCATGTCAGCGAGTGTTTTGTTCAAGCGTTCGGTCAAACCGTTCGTTTGAGGATGGTAAGGTGTTGCTTTCCTGTGTTCAGTATGACTGTGAATTAAAATCTGCTGCAGCAATTCGGCTGTAAATGTGGCTCCTCTGTCAGTAATCAAAATCTCCGGTGCGCCATGGCGCAGGACAACGCAATTGATGAAAAACTTTGCAACCTCTAAGGCAGTACCGTTGGGTAGAGCGGAGGTTTCCGCGTATCGTGTAAGGTAATCCGTGGCAATAATGACCCACCGGTTACCGGAGTGTGAAAGGGGAAATGGTCCCAGCATGTCCATGCCAATCTGCTGGAAAGGCCTCGACGGTGGGTCTATTGGCTTCAAGAGTCCGGTGGGCTTAGTCGGCGGCACCTTACGACTCTGACAGTTGCGACACGTTTTCACATAGTGTGAAACGTCTGAGTGAAGTCGAGGCCAGTAGTACTTTTCCTTGAGCCTTGCAAGCGTGCGCGTGACTCCCAAATGTCCAGAGGTTGGTTCATCGTGGCAAGCTTGTAAGATTTCATCACGTAGACACATAGGTACAACAATCAGGTACGGCGTTTGGCTGGCGGAAAAGTTTTTCTTCATGAGGACACCATTGCGCACACATAACGATGACAGAGCACGCTTGAAAGCTCTCGGAGCGGTTGTACATGCACCGTTTAGATAGTCCATGATGTGACGAAGTTCGGGATCTGCAGATTGTCTTTCAGCGAGGCACTCTGTGCTGATGGCATTTAGCAGTATGGCCTCATCAGGAATTTCATCTGCGGGGGGATCTACAGGGGCCCGTGAGAGGCAGTCTGCGTCCGAATGCTGACGGCCAGATTTGTATGTGACAGTTATGTCGAATTCCTGTAATCGTAGACTCCATCTTACAAGACGGGTTGAAGGGTCCTTTAGGGTTGCAAGCCAGCATAGGGCATGGTGGTCAGTTACTAACTTGAATGGTTTCCCGTAAAGGTATGGCCGGAACTTCGACGTCGCCCACACAATGGCTAGACATTCTTTCTCTGTTGCGGAATAGTTCGCTTCCGCTTTAGATAGACAGCTACTGGCGTAAGCGATTACACGTTCTTGGCCGCCCTGGATTTGAACTAGAACGGCGCCCAGGCCTATGTTGCTTGCATCGGTGTGAAGCTCCGTGTCGGCGTTTTCGTCGAAGTGAGCCAATATGGGAGGTGTTTGTAGGCGGCGTTGAAGCTCTTTGAATGCTTGTTCCTGTGGTGCGTCCCAAGTGAAAGGCGTGTCTGTCTTTGTCAGACGTGTTAGGGGCTCGGCGAGTCGAGCGAAATCTTTGACGTAGCGCCGGTAGTAGGCACATAAGCCAAGAAATCGTCGAACAGCTTTCTGGTCTTTGGGCGGAGGGAAGTTGGCAATAGCTGTCGTTTTCTCTGGATCCGGCAGGACACCAGCGTGGCTTACGACGTGCCCCAAGAACTTGAGCTCCGTATAAGCAAAATGACATTTCTCGTTCTTTAACGTAAGGCCAGAGGATGTTATGGCTTGCAAAACAGTTTCAAGGCGCCGAAGGTGCTCCTCGAACGTTGGAGCGAAGACCACAACGTCGTCAAGGTAAACGAGACATGTCTGCCACTGGAGATCTGCAAGTACGGTGTCCATAAGCCGTTGGAAAGTAGCCGGAGCAGAGCAGAGACCAAAGGGCATGGCCTTGAACTCGTAGAGCCCATCCGGCGTAATAAACGCCGTTTTCTCGCGGTCCCTCTCATCTACCTCTATTTGCCAGTATCCGGATTTCAAGTCCATTGAAGAGAAATATTTCGCGGAGCAGAGACGATCCAAAGCATCGTCGATACGTGGCAGGGGATAGACGTCTTTCTTTGTAACTTTGTTTAGCCGGCGGTAATCCACACAAAACCTCAGCGTACCATCCTTTTTCTTCACGAGAACGACAGGTGCAGCCCATGGACTCCGCGAGGGCTGGATGACATCGTCGCGAAGCATCTCTTTCACTTGGCGGGTGATAGCGGCGCGTTCAGTCGGAGACACTCGGTAAGGTGACTGTCTGAGAGGTGGCACGGTATCATCCGTAATAATGCGATGCTTGGCGAGATCGGTTCTGCCAACACGTGAAGAGTTGGAGAAGGTCGCCCGATAGCGCTGGAGGAGCTGGTTCACTTGGCGATGCTGCAGTTGAGAAAGTGCAGGGTTAATGTCGAAGTGTAAATCGGGGGTAGGCCTCTCCATTTCGGTAAATGACAGCGTCGCAAGTCCAGAGGCTTTTCGAACATGCGTGATACCGCAAATATGGGCCACTACAGTCCCAGTGCTTAAATGCTGGTGCTCACCGCCAAAATTTGTGAGTAGGACGTCTGCTTTGCCGTCTTCGAGGCGAACGACTCCTCTGGCTACAGCAAGACTGCGTTCGAAAAGTAAGATCTGTTTACTCTCCACGACACCTTCAAAGTTTCGCAGTGTATTCGCAGCCACAGACGTCATCACGCTGGAACGGGGCGGAATAGTGACGTGATCATCAAGAATGTGCAGTGCTGTCGGTCGCTCTGAAGCACTGTGTATTGCGTTCTCAGTCGATAAGGTCACTGACTTAGTCTGCAGGTCGATAACGGCTCCATTCTCTGCTAAGAAATCCATGCCAAGGATGACGTCGCGGGAACACTGGACAACTACGACGAAGGTTGTTAAGTACGTTTCTTCTTGCACAGTTACCCTAGAAGTGCAGGTACCGGTCGGCGTTATCAAGTGGCCTCCGGCGGTACGAATTTGTGGGCCTGTCCAGGGTGTAGTCACCTTTTTCAGAGTGGCGGCGAAAGGCCCACTCATCACAGAATAATCGGCGCCGGTATCCACAAGCGCTGTCACGTCGGTTCCGTCCACTGAAATGTTCAGGTCGGCGGTTACGGCTGTGGTGTTACCGGAACGTCGTGGGGTCCGGTCACGGCTGCGGTGTGGTACTAGCTGATTTCGTGTCGTCGGAGAACTGGAGCGCCGAGGCAGCGGATCATTGTGGGGCGCGTCGTGTCGTCGTGAAACGGAGTGGCCATCCAGTTGCAGCGGTGGAGGAGCTTGAGAATTTCGTCGATGAGCAACCTTCCCTCCAAAGGTTGCCGCGTCTAGTTTTCCCGATGGGGGCTAGGGGAGCGGACCCGCGTCAGGCCGGCATTACTACGTGTCTGCGAGGAGTATTGGCCCGGTGAAGGCGACCGCGAGTAGTCATAGGGCGTTCCGGATGATTCAGCCAGGTACGCGTCAATGGCAGGGGGTCGTTCACCACGCTGCGGCTTTCGCGCGTCGGCGCTAAATCCCGGCAGACCCATTCGTCGGTAACAGCAATCGCGGAACAGGTGACCAGCTTCGCCACAGTGGAAGCACAGGGGGCGATTATCGCGAGTGCGCCAGACGTCGCTTTTGCGTGGACGCACCTGAGAAATTCGAGCGGGAGGTGCTTGACGAGCGTATGCAGGGGCTGCTTGGTGCTGACTTGGAGGTGGATGCTGACTGGGAGGTGGACAGGCACGACGAGTGACTGCGGAGTAGGTCATGGCCTGCTGTGGTGGCATTGTCGGGAGTGGCTCGGGTGGGTTGAGTGCCTGGTTGACCTCTTCCCGAACCATCTGAGAAAGGCTGGATACTTGAGGGGGTGCTGCCGTCGAAAATAGTTTTTGCAGCTCCTCGCGTACGATGGCCCGTATGGTCTCACGGAGCACGTCAGTGCTACCAGTGTCCGCGATGGCGGCAGCAATAGGGATGGACGGCCGCTCGTAGTGCTTAGATCGCATCTCTAGAGCCCTCTCAATGGTAGTGGCCTCGGATACAAATTCCCCGATGGTCTTGGGGGCACATCGCACTAATCCAACGAAGATCTGTTCCTTAATTCCCTTCATAAGATATCGAAGTTTTTTTTCTTCGGACATGTTTGGATCAGCGCGACGGAATAGCCTCGTCATGTCCTCGAAGTAAACGAGGACGCTCTCGTTAGGGAGCTGAACTCTCGTCTGTAGGAGCAGCTCGGCGCGTTCTTTCCGAAAAACGGTGGTTAAAGCTTGCAGAAACTGGTCCTTGAAGAAACTCCACGTTGGGATAGTAGTCTCATGATTTTCAAACCATGTGCGAGCTGAACCGTCAAGCGAAAAAAATACATGTTGCAGTTTCTGGTCGTCGCCCCAGCGATTGTACTGGGCTACTCGCTCAAATTTATCTAGCCAGTCTTCCGGGTCGTCGCCGGGAAAGGCTTGGAAGATGGGTATCTCCCGCGGCTGCTGCAACACGAAGGAGGGGGCAGTGGTGTCTACCTGCGTCATTACGGGTGGTTGTGTTGTCTCCGAAGGTGGTGCTGGAGAAGATGGTGGCGGCCTCGCAGTACGAGAAAATTGTAGAGGCGCGAATTCAGGATCAAGCCCTCGAAGCCGTCGGCTACTCTGATGGGTAGGCGTAATCTCGATGGTAGGAGATCCTTGAGGGCTGGAGTCTCGGCTGGTTGGAGGTGTTCGGAGCATGGGTTGCGTTACCCAGCACCTCCACCAGATGTCACGGTGTGAAGTCTCTGATCAGAAGTCACCGCGGGACACAGGAGTAACAGAAGTCACAGTGCGGCAGGAAACTAGCAGGCCCGCTTCGACAGAACTTCAGTTTCTTCGCCTCGAGGAGACGAACGTCGGTTTCTTCGCCTCGAGGAGGCACACGCTCGCGATCAGCACAGAGGGAAAATAAAGAATGCAGCGTGTCAATATCACCAGTGTTAGCATACATTTTCAGCTTCTGCGCCAACCTGCCAAACCAACTATTGACAAAAGATGTAGCCATGAACTTTGTAGTTGTCACTAGATCAGGCGCGGATTCACTCGGGCCACGTTTTCTGTGAAACACGATGTTTAGGAAGGGAATACAGAATGATGTCATTGCCTTTGTTTATGGGTTCATCATCGTGTCATGGGACCTTGTGAACTGAGGAAAAAGCTCCGAAGTGCAAATATTGAAGGATTTATTTGGAATGACTGAATGCTGACTTGTTCACTATTTCTCATAAGGATCAGTTATTATTCATCCAAATGTGGCCAGAAGGGCAGCTAGTTTCACACCAGTTGTAATTTTGGTAAATTACCTTCACTTCTACGAAAATCGACCTCGCTAACATCAACACAGAGTCTACAGAACCGTGAAAATGAGGCGCCAACAATGTAAATATGTATGCGGCAACTCTTCAGAAGGCAATTATTCTAAGGGGCTCAGTATGTGAACATACAGTAGTACTTTTGCAAGGATCACCCTGCCCGACGCGGTTGTGGTTAGTCTAACTGGGAGACTCGCAAAGCCTCCGCCAATTCTGCCCACTTGTTAAGCACCCCGAGTTCGAGGGCGAACGGGACGCTCGACCACATAATTTGGAAGTGCCCACAATCCCCACGCATAGGAAAAATATAAAAAAAGTCGAAAAGCTTGGATACCCTGCTGCGAAGCACGAGCCTGCGATCCAGCACCGCACCGTCCATCTGGCGGAAGTGGTTGCAACAAGCCAAGGGCTACCTGCCAGCCTCTAATCCACGGGCGCATGACTCCCCGTCTTCCCCGGCACGCTTGCCGGGGCGGGGAAGAGGACCCCCTTTCCGATAGAAATAAAAGTTGTGCAACCAACCAACCAATGCATATACGAAGCTTACCCCACCGGGCGTTCAATCCAGGTGTACGTGTGCCCATTAATTTGCCGCTTCCTCGAACGCCGCAAGATACAGTAAACAAACGCAGACCCAGATGTTTAGGAGGCGTTAGTACAGCAGGCATCAGCGGCGTTTGAAATTGATTTACAAGACAGAAGAGGAGCAGTATCTGTCACAATTCTCTGCGTAAACATGTACCATGCCATAAAGGAAGGGAGGAATGTGAAACAGTATAGTCACCCTCTTTACTCGAAGCATCATTCACCGCCACATTCCCAACCAAAGCGTAGCAGAAGGCGGCACTGAGGTTTTCGCCTTTCACCATTTTAGCCGCCAAATTGCCTCGTAATTTTCCTGCGAACTTTCAGACCAAACTTTTGGTGCCCAATGTTCGTGTTTGTGTGCAAGGAGGGGGGAGGAGCATGTCTAAAACTCCCTCTGGTCTGAACGTTGAGTCTACTCAATTTTCTAATTGTATAAAGTACCATTTGGGAGTCGGCCACCCAAATTTCGACGGTTGGTCAACTGCGTAAGTCAAATCGTCTCTCGCTTTTAATGCACTTTAAGAGATCATTTCAATGGTCGTGTGTTGAGCTTTATTAATCACGGGCAAATGTTAATGAAGACGACGACATGCAGTTCGCAGCGCTGTAGACAGACAGTTAAACATGCTATTGGACTTGATGTGGCGATAACAGCAATGTTCACAGCCAAATGATTGCACGCCATCCCGTCCTTCATATCAGGTCAATCTGAGTGTATTGTGGGTATTCCGTCCGTATACATAATTGATGTTCTGATACTCTGTCATATGTAGCTGAGTTTGACATTGCATTGAAAAAAGTGATCAATTTGAAATTTTGTAATTGGTGTATATTATATAAACCTGCTCACTTTCGAAATCACTGCCAGCCAGATTTTGCGAAATAAATACAATAAACACAAAGCCGATTAAAGCGAGATTCCATATTCACTTGTCACGAGCATTTGGCGGTTCGAATACGCTTGCGGTTTTTTTCTGGAACTCTGCAAAATATTCACACCAGAATGGGGGTGAATTCTAGCCATGCTAAGTAATATTTTTGCCCTCATGTTAACTTTATCTGAAATAGCAACGCCAGCTTCTTTTATTATTATTTTTGTTTGGAGGGGAGGGGGAACCTTTACGCAATACAAGATTACTCTGAAGAAGGATGGATAACATACGACGTGTTGACAGTTCATAGTAAATAGTAGAGCGCAGAACTGATTAAACACGATGAGCACCACTCCTCTCTGTAATTCTGTTGTTCCGTCTGTTTGGTTCTTTAACATTCACCTATGTGATATATTGCTGATCTAAGTGTAGCCTCTTGACATGTTATTAATTGAGACATCTTTTGAATTTCCGATACTGTTGAAGAGAAACTTTGTACGAGGGCGTCAGGAGCTAGCCCTTGTTGAATTAGGAGCAGGAACGAAACCTTAGTGCCAAAGGAAATATAGCTTCCCAATACTACCAGACAGCATTAAAGTCGTTGCCAATAGAAACGTTTTCGAGTAAATGCCTCTCTTTGTTTTGGTAATCTTCCTTTGTGGCCTATTTCGCATAGGTAGAAAAGGAAACTACCTGATGCGACGAAAGTTCCAACGCTCCTTGTAGGTTGTCATCGCAAATGGCGAGGCGAGAGCGGCAAGCGATTTCACTATTGCGGCTTCGAGCTCCCGAGGCCGTCGTCTCCTTGCTGAAGTGGTTTCCCGTGACTCAAGCCACTTCCGCCCGCGGATGCAGAAAGCAATGTGATGAAACTTCTTCGCGCGTGACTCCCGGAAATTGGCCCTGCACCTTGCGGAAACAGCACAGCCCGACCTACGATGTAGATGCACCTTTACTGCTCAACACGTGTGAACCACTGTAAAATAATTCTTTCCGCTCAGAGCTACTTCTCTGCGTTATAGTAATTTAGCCTTCGACAAAGATGTTAATACTCTAAAGGCGAAGAAGAATTATTGGTGTATTTTATTAAATGCTCATTTATAAATTGTTTCAATCCCCTTCGTTGACTTGTTAGACGATTAATATGCGTCAAGCGGGTGCCGGTAAAACTTTGTAAGATAAGTAAGAAAAGTGATCTGGATAAAAGGAGGAGGCAAGAGGACGAGATGAACGCAGTCATGAATTTTCCGTGCAGTGACGTTGTCGCAGTGTCGTCCGGGGTCAAAAATTGCGCGTTGATTCAATAAAAATAGAAAATTATAAATAGGGCTAGGTGTTTTGTCATTGTTGCTCACACATAGTTTTACTTCTTGCATTGTGGTTGAGTCTAAAGTATGGCGGTGAGCAATCAGGCCTGTGTTAAAAGCAATGCATGTTGTGTAAGCGAAAGATTTCAAAAAGAGACATAATCAGATCCAATCGAGAATTGGAAGGAAACAAATTTATCTGTGAGACTATAGAATTGGGTGTGTAAAATGAAAATGGTCATATTGTAGAAAAACGGTGCAAATATTGCGAAATTTCCACGTAACAGTTTTCATACTTTTTGAGCAGAGAACCTTGTCGTTTTATCGCTTCCTATTAGGTATTGGATGGCTGAGGTTGATCGTCATGTGGCTTAGGCAGCATTTTTTGCTGCTACGCTTTTCTGTAATTTGCCCTTGCAAAAAAAAAAAACAAAAGAAAAAAAAAAACAAGCAGTTTGCTATGAACCCTTTGCAAACGATAGAAGTTGACATATTGGTACAGCGAAATCCTCTTCACTATGGCGGCTGAACTAGTTTTGGAAACCTAAATTTGGTGCAGAGAACAAGACGTCTATTTTCACAATACTGGCCGCGTCCACGTTCTCCATACCTCTTCTTCGTCTTGCGGTCAAAATTATGGGATTAAGAGTCCGCCGCGAAGCCGCTGCCTCGCAGGTGTCATTAATACCTCCTCATCCCGTCGTTTCCATCCCCTCCTGGTTTTCAATAGTGGACGAATGGAGCTCGCAAGGTTTGTGCGTGCCATCAGGCTTACTGGATTAGTCTGCGCTGTACCAAACTTCTGCCCCAACGACGAGCCGCGGCGCCATGGTAACTGGCATTTTACGATGTAGCGAAGCTAACGGGCGCAGCTTTTCGAAGGGTTCATAGCCTAAATATGAAGAGCGCATTGAAGGGGTTGGAAGGATTCCCATACATTGAAGACCGAGCGATTCATATGCCTATTCATATCAAGCCTCACTAAATATCTGACTAAATGGAATAAATAAATAAACTAAATACAATAAATGACAGAATTAGTGACTAAATAAATCTTCACTAAATACAAATATATAATTTTTTTTTCAGACATTTAAGATCGGCGTTTAAGGCTATAACGTAATAACGTTTTACATGCACGGATGGTGCTTTGCACTTTAGTTTTTAACTTTCATTTTGTATTTTCCTAAAGTTTTTATACACCTATACTTGTCATCACTAAGTATTTGTTTCCATTCAGAATATTCTGAAATCTTTGAACGCATAAATATTTTTCAATTATTTTAATATTTAAAATTGACCAATTACTCTAAAATTTACTAATTAGCATCATTAACTACTGGCTTTGTATTTTGAAAATTTGGACAGCTTAGAACCCGCTCTTCCCATTTTTCATTTTTGATTTCTTTAGTTCATCAAATAATTAATGAATTACAATGATTTCATTTACTCGTAATCGCCTATCATACCCCAAGTAAGCATCAATCACAAGAATGCGACCAGGCCTAGGATCTCGTCTCTTAGCCGCTACGAGGGCATGTTGGACGGCCCAGACATTGTTTAAAGCGTGAACGCATTTCACGCTCACTGTCTGGACCTGAGAAAAGGTTTATCTTTATCGAAGGTACTGATTTGATGATGTAGCTGGAGTGCTCAGAGATGTGCTAAACATTTATCTGCGGTATGGTAGAAACGTTTGCTTAGTTTTTACTTGTCCTTTTTCAGTTTTGTTGGAGCATGAAGCAGTAAAAAAAAGTTCTAAATCATGGAAGATGCACGCATTATGTTATTTAGACCTGCGAAGTCAGTATCTCAGGACACATCACGAGCGTGCTGTTGGAAGTGATGGAAACACCGATTATATTTTCCCGTAATGTCAGATCGCCTCCGAACAGTATCCATACTGAATGAGGAGATGAAAGTTATTAACTGCGTAGTTATCCAACATAAACAATTTATTCCACCTGCAGTGTCCCAAAGGTACAGAAGACTTTTCTGGAGCAAGCAAATGGACGCTGGAATCACGCGAGGGCTTACTGGGGTTGTTGTGCCGACCCCACAGTTGTCGGGGTAAAACATGGTATCGTTCCGAACGCGACTGGAGAAATACACCCGTAATTTCTTCTTTTAACTTTTATGCAATATTTCTTTTTACAGCGTGATACTATTCCTCTTCTCATATAGCATTCATCTGCTTAACTGAATGACATATGAATGAACCTCTATTTGTATATTTTCACTGTATTGCAGGTGTACACCGATAAGGGATTTGATACTACGCCTTCATGATACCTAAACCCGACCTAAATAAACGCATATACAAAACGTTAGGAGGATATTTATATTTTTGCTAGATTGGGAAGACGAAAGCCAAGTTGAACACTTCGTCCAACTTTTTCCATCGTTTTCCATCTTTTATATAATCCTTGCGATATCCAACTCTCCAGTGCGTACCTTAATCAACAAGTCAATATTTTCCACATCCACGTCGCGATGGCGGTTAAACGATAAGCATTTCGAGTTGTCTTAGACTCGTCCGCCATTGTGTACTTTCTCGACCTTCGCGCACGCGATTAGGGCCTGGTATGTCACCATCCTTAGCCGATGTGAAATGAAGCGATCAGTCCATGCTACGACGCATACAAGCTGGGTTAGGGCGCTGAGAGCGTGCTTCCGGTGGAGCACTCCCGTGCCACTTCTCATATTTTTCTACTTCCCAGCACCACTGCTGCCATTTCTCCCGCGTCATTAGGCTAGAAAAGGAGAGATAAGGAACCGCCCTATATAACAAAGTTAGCTGGCTGTTCCTCGTTTTAGTATGGTTTACTGTGAAGGCCACGAAAGGATGTACTACGTTTAGTCAAAATACGCCTGCAAGATCTGCTATTATAACATTTTTATTCTAGCCGGCTACTCGCTCTATTCCAATGAAGGCACAGCCTGAGCTGAAAAGAATATCCGGCCCGTCTGTGACTTACTGCCTAACGCGTAAAAAACAGGAACATTTCGACATGGCTTTATTGATTGCTAGGAGGCCATATTTCATTTGGATATTATACCACGTACTCTTAAAAATTGTAGAGGTTCAACTCTCTTTGAACCAAGTTTCACGACCGGAAGCTAACGGCCGCAGCGGCAGTTGCTGCTACTGCTTAAATCTTGGATGGCTTCCGCGCGTGGTGAGCTTCTCGGCAACGAGCTAGTCTAGGTTCCCGTTGTTCGACGGTCTGAGTAGAGTGTCTGGTACGACTGCGGTCTTTGTCTTCACCGAGAGTGGCTAGCCCTACAACACGCCGCTTTATTTTCTTACTGTGCCTGGTGTATTCGCCCGACACTACACCTCGCAGACCTCGCCCGCACTCACCCAAGTCGCTTGCGTGTTTTACTTATTTATATAGATGAAATGAAGGAGTGGCCCACATAAAAGTACAGGAAGACAATATTTGCTGCACAGCGCGAGAGCGTGTTGCAGCTTTATACGAGGCGTGATTGGCTGCAATGTTAATGCTCTCATGCCTGGGCACGAAGATGGACTTAATGATGTGGGGCCCAGGCCAAGAGGTCGCGGTCAAGTGAAAGAAGTAAAACTCACGCTCTAAAAACTTCCCTGAAGCCCGTTTGGAATTCGATACCTCCCGGTTAAACTTGATCATGGTGTACCGCTTGGTATGTTTATAGTCCTGGCCCTTCACAATTTGTGGAAGACGAAGATGTCTGTTTGTCATGCAGATATGAATGCGCAGTCGGCGCGTGATGACATCACTAAAACGTTTTCATTTTTTACGGATGTGCAACGAGCCCATTGCGAACCCTTTTTGTCGTTAAACATTATATAATACTTTGGAGGGAAGAGGAAATTTTGTTATGTATATTTATTCGTTCATATAATGATGTATTCTACATATTGATTTCTATTAGTCTGGTGTTGTTTAAGCAGGCCGTAAAGAACTCGGAGTAAAGCAGTGGTTAGTGCGCTAGGGTGAGACATGGTAGGATAGCTGTGTATTGGCGAGGAAATGACCAAGTTATTTTTTAAATTTTTTTTATTTTTTTTCTGTCCCTCACTACGCAACCACGAAACAAAATGATTTAGGAATATTGCCTTAAAAATTTCACTGTATAAAAATGCAGTGTTTAAGGCACTGTCGTATGCACTCGTAAGGCGAAGATACGCGTCTCCGCAATTCTTCAGTCGTTCTCTCCCGTCTTATCTGTGCTATGTCATGTTGCAAAAAAAAAAGTATAGAGAGGATAATTAGCAACTATCAACATAAACAGGTCCAATAATCTTGAGGAATTACACAAAACCATATCCTCTAGCGCCGCATTTGCCCATCTCAGGTCCATCACCTTCCGTTACGCAGTTGTGTTCCCTTTCATTCCGCTCTATTTGTCCTTTCTGCTGTCCTTGCCCCTCTGGACATTATATCGCTTACCCGTCCATGAAAACCATGCTTGACTTGTACCACATAGCAAACCCTTGCGCGGTATATTTAATGGCATCAAATGCCTGAGTTCCCCTTCTATAAGTCGGTTGGGGTACCAGAGTTTCCTTGCACCGACGGCGAAGGAGCGACATCCGAACTTCGCGTATGGCGTTTGCTCTTCCCATTGGCTGGCCTATCTATAGTGGAGCTCCGTGTTCAAGATGGATAAAAAAAGACTCGAAGGGTGCACAACTTACTCGCCGTCTATGCGTATGTTTTGGGCTGCGTTGTTTACCTGCTTACTTGTCGTCAGTTGCCGGTAATAGTGCCGCTGTTGCAGTACTTAGGACGTTTTTCATTTTTTGTGGTATCTCTCACATGAATAACTGTGTTAAAATTGGGAGATCGATTAAAAGGAAATTGAATGCTATATACATTGCCGTGCTTATTCCAGGTACGCTTCGTCATCTTATCTAATGCATCTAACAAACTTGCAGGTTAAGAGGGGGCAAAATTATGCACTGTCGGTACACATACGCTGTAGCTAAGGGACAATGCATACACTGTAAACTTAAGTAATGGTTGGGCCTGATAGAACTATATAAAAACGCCATCTACAATAAATATTTGGCAGCGACAATTAGTGCAACATATGCGTGTGAATCCTAAACCTATCGCAGTCGATACGCAACGCCCGCGCATGGCGCTTCTTCATGTGGTGCGAGCCACAATGACCCCGGGTACGTGATTTCCTCTATAATGTTCTCTGAGCGAGCCTTCTTCACTCATTCTCCTCCTCCTGCGGTGCCCTTTCCGCTCCTTCACTGATGGTGCCAGTTGGGAAGAGTGGCGAGGTGATTAAGGCATACAATCGGAGGTATATAAGTCATCGGTTTTAATCGCTATAAAAAAAAAAGAGTGTCCCCACTTCACTTTCACGTCCATGCTGAGTGGGAACCCAAATTTATGACACCAACCATACCGCCGCAGAAAAAACGAGTGCTTCACAACTTTGATATTTTTACGTGGCGACAAGCAAGAAGACGGCAGAACGCGGCGACAGGTTGAATGACGATCTAATGGCTGGCCTAGTGCGAGGGCACCTCTCGCGCTACTGCCAATCTTATTCGCGAAAATATGAAAGGGGGAAATTTGGTGCAGTATGGAGGTCAGTTAGCGATACCTACAAATGGCACGCAGACGCCAAGGAAGAGGATGGTGCAGCTGAGCCACAGGGATGTCTCTTGTGAATGCTGTCGTTCCGCGATCCGCTTCGCTGGCTAAACAACGAATTTTCGAATCCGGCCTAATAGGCACCATCGAGTGTTACTGCCGACAGGCATATTTCCGCCCAATACGATTAAACGGGTTTTGCCTTAAAGAGACAACGCACAGACGAGAGTTCAATGGGGCACAGCGCCTGAAATGCCTGCTCTGTCTCATTCTCCTCTCTTGTGTGTTGTGCTTCTTTTTTAGTCTTGAGGTGCTTACAATGAGCAGCAACCAACTCCAAGAGAAAACTTTTGTAAACAAAAAGTGACATTTAAGATTGTTTCCACGATTTGCCTAACTAGAAAAAGGGTATGCTCTACGCAAGGGCAGATCACTTTGTCACTCCGTGAAGGGGTAAGTTCTGGAAGCGGACTGCCCTAATCAAGCGAGTATTTTCGATTGCGAAACTCCCCTCTCAGGCTGTTTGGCTCTGTTCGTCAGTGGTCCAATGTTGACTCTGCAGAACAAAAAGTGGAATTGCCTAATAATAAATAAAGCTGATTTATGAAGACTGTATACTGAAAAGAAAATGGAATGCGAGCGAAATACACGATTTATATTTTGACTCAGACTAAGGTTACTAAAGATGCGCAAGTTCCTAGCATTGTGCAATCGACATCATGAAGAAAAACAGAGGCAAAGTCTTTCTAGCAGCAGAACAACGACCTGCAATAGTCCTGATACTCATTTCCCAGAAGGATATGGAAAGAAGCGATCTGAAATTTAAGTATGTTTGACCTTGTAAACGTGCCTCAATAAGGTACACTATCGTGCTCTTTCTCTTTTTCTGAGCCCGATGGCGCCCTTAGCCCTATTTCCGCGCAGATGTATTTATAGACCGCACACCGCGTAGCCTTAGAGAGCGGTTTCTAACCACGAAGGAATGATCTGGGGCGAGACACAGAGGTAATGCCGGTATTCGGACTGATTTTGCAGCTTCGGAGGCAGAGATGCGTGCTGCATCTGCTTAGCTATCGCTGCATGTCTGCATTTTGAGATTTGCACTTGCTAGTTTGTTTCGCATGGAATAAAATCGCAACTTCCTGCTCGCGCTACTTCTTCACCGTTCGCAACGACCTCTCACAGGACTGCGCTTTTTTTCTTTGCACACGCCTTTCCCTTTCTCCGCATTCCACCTCCTCGTAGACGCCATCTTTCATCACGGCGTAAGGAACGCGATCAAGACTTGAGGCGTAGGCAGCTTTTATCTGCATGAATACGCCCACGCCGATGACAGCGCTGACTGCCTCGCAGATAGAACTAGTAGCGGGAAGAAATGTGTTTTAGTTCGTGCTTTCGTCTCTACCTGGAAGGGTGAAACGACTGTTATTTTCCCCCAAGACTCTCCGCACGTGAGAGCTAGATCGATGTTTTCTCTTTGTTTTTTTCATCGCTGTCGTTTAATCATATTTTTGTTTCCCTCGATTCTTTTCTTTCAGTCATGTTTGCGTCTGAGCACTCTGCCCGCATCCATGCGGACGTGGGCGCAAAGCGTGATCTGTGCGACTGTTTGCTTTCACCTCAACTCTATTATTCGACTTGAGATATGCCCTTGCTGCTTCTACTCTCGCGTTCAGGGCGAGTATCTCAAGGTTCGGGACTTATACGTTTATTCCGTTCCACACGAAGGCGTGATTGGCGGGAGCTGGAAGAAGGTATATTCGGCCTCTGCGTTCTTTCCCGCGTCACTTTCGTCTCGTTGCTCAGGTCGTCGGACCCTTTCCCTCTTTGCTTCCATGCAATTCATCTCACGACGGGCTCACTGCAAGTCCGGCAATATCTATTTGTTTCATCATTTGTCTAATATTAACGACAGAAAGCAGAAAGCATAGCTACGATTGATCGGGTGTTACTGTCTCTTTCATTCTGGTTCACTGCTCCGTGCTTGAAGTCGTTATCTCTAACCCGTACTTGACCCATGTGAAGAACTTCGCCTCCACGCATATCTTTCGAGACTAATATATCATACCAATTTTTTCTCGTGTCAGACAACAGACAGACGGCCCGCAATGCAAGCGCCGAAGCGGACAGCGCTCTGATCTCTGCTGGCAAAAATGTATGCATTCCATTCTTAACTCGATCAGGTTTAAAGATAACGATTGAAAATATACAATGCAGCAGAATTAGGGATTGAATAGACCTGCTCAGTATCATCTCATCAGCACGAAAACAAACCGCGAAATCCAGTAGCTTTGTTAAAATATAGCTTTGCTTGCTTTGCAGAAGGCCGCTAGAGAACTTTAAGAAACCTGGCTTAAGCTTATTCAGTGCGACGCGAACTCCGGCGCTGCCTCAACGTCACGAGCGCACGAATTTCAGACAGCGGCTTCTGTTCCTGCTTTCACTTGCCAGCGATCCAGCTTCTAGGCCTGAAATAGGAGAAGTGAAATTTTTTGATTGTGTCTAGGGAGTAACTCATCTTTCACTACAGAGTTATTCGACATTCCTTACTGCTATACTTGGTTTTTTCTTGACCGCGAGCTCACGCTGCATTTTCAAATGCCTCGTATCTCACCACCCCTATCTTTTCGCATCGCAAGTGTCACCTCGCGGACGATAAAAAGTGGGTCTGTAGAATAAACAACCTACAGTTTGAAGGTATAAAATTCAGGAAAAAATAAAATGCTGACAATCTTATTGCGGTATCGTTGATAAGGCGATGAAGTTCTGCAAGTGTTATGGTTTCACCGTGGTCCCAAATAAATTCACTAGCCAAGAATAAGTAAATGAAAAAGCTACAGTGAAAGCGAGTACTTTCCTCTCAGGAGGAGGTTGTCTCTATAACAATGCCACTTGCCAGAGCACAGTATCTGCACCCTATTTTGGATGCTGGAAGATCGAAAGAAACTCTACCGATCATTTTGTTAGCAGTTTCATACCGCTTTCGGTATACCGGTTTTTTGTACATGATCAAATGCATGAAATAGGGCGGAGCTGTGATTCCGCATTTCCATATTTGATTTGGTAGCCCTGGTTTTTAGTGCGAAATGAGGACATAGGCCTGTAAAATAGCATGGCGACATTTTGAAAAAGTGGAAAAAAAAAAAACATATGCCCATATTGCAGACCCCAACCGCAACGCTTCCATGCCGCAGTTGAGCATGCTACATCGAGTTTCTTGTCTTTATTGACTTGTTTCAAAACGAAAACAACCACGACAAAAAAGATCAATAAAAACTGGAGACTTACCGAATTTTCAAGTTAGCCGCTTTGTATGGGACACACTTCAATATCAGATTGGAAACAAATTGAAGTTCTATGGAAGGAACGCGTAGCAAGAGGCGGCAAAAAATGAAGTTTTTCGATGGGGTTAAGAAAGTCCCAGGGGTCAAGTGGATGCAAGTGGCACAAAACCGGGTTAATGGGAGGAAAATGGCAGAGGCTTTCACCCTGAAGTATGTTTAGTCTGGCTGATGATGATGATAATGGTGATTGTGAGTGAGCTCCATACAGCGCTGGTTACTGCCGCTTTAGTTCCGTAACGAAGGTGGTCTGTCCGCTATAAGTTCCACACCGGACCGGTTCGTCCTTTTGTGCGTCTTACCTGGGATATTCTGCGCAATGTCATTTCTATAGCCTGTCAGGGAGGAGCAGAATAGCGTTATAAAATGCTTTAGCGGTGACAATGAACATAAACTCGAACTTGGGGTGCGTCACGACTCACGAGTTACTTCCGCTCCCTTACAGGTGTTAGTAAGAGGACGTGAAATCTTTGTGTACAGATCCGCATGCACACTCCATCCTAGGGGAGGGGGGGAGGCGGAAGATTACCTGCAAACGTCCTTGAACTGACGCTACTTTCTATGAATGCTGCCAAGTTGCTGTGTGATGCAGTATGTATAGTGCCGTGAGTATATCGCAAGCAAAGCTCAAGATGCTGCAACTGTCACTGTCTTTAAAGGGATCTACACACTCCACAATAATTGGTAGTTGCATCTGACTGCTTGGTAGTGATAATGTGAAAACATTAATACTGCTTCTTGGCGGTCTCAGTTCGCCAAAACCTCGTTTTCGGCGCTTGATCTCTACCTATCGTTGCCGTCTCTTTGCGTCTTGCTGTGGAGATTTCCCCACATCGCCTCGGCCTCTCGTAGTTGAAGTTCTACATCGGCATGTCGTCGAGCGCGCAGAAGGCTTACACGACGAGCACGACACATATACGGTGCGATGCAGACTTGTTTCCCCACACGAAGCGAAGCTGTCGCGCGCCTGATCGCTGTCTACGTATTTACCGATATATCCACCCGTTTCATATTTGTGGTAGACGTGTGAGTGCGAGCAGGAACGCACAAGCACGCGCGCAAAGGGTGTTGGTTACGTGAACGACAGACATTGATCTCAATTGCTCGCCACAACTCCACTCGCATGCCACGGTGCTCGCATGCATCTTTGTTGAGCCGCATCTCCCCCTTTCCACGTGCGCCCGTTGGCGTTGCACTGCTGTCGAGGAGTAGCTGTCCTTTGGTACTTTAAAAATGACAGCATTGCCGATGTCTTTTTCGATCGGTGGGGGGAGTAAATAGCTTTCGCTGTAAATCTGGTTAAGAGTTTTATGTTCCCAACCTCGTAATCAAGGGACCATCTTTGCGTGAGGCTATGCGAGACGTCATGACACTTATAATCCCCTCAATAGATGACATAATGGCAACACGAAAGTGGCTTGCAATATTGTAATAAGGATGCAAGAAAATAGAAAAAAAAGGTACCAAGAAATCTACAGTTCTACTCAGCCCTAACTGCTTGAATGAAACGCAGTGGAGCTTGATTCCAAATGAAACACCACATGGTGAGTATTCTATGCTCGTATGTTGGGGGCAAAGGCTGGTACAGGGTCGCCCATTCTTCGCGTGAACAAGCGAGCGTGCAGCTGGTCTCTGGGGAGCGTTGTGGTCACAATCTGGTCGGCATCGATGATAAGCTCCAGACCACGCGAAAAAGCGCCTTGTAACTTCTCTGAGCCAGATTCACATTTATTCGATGTGCGGCCATGTGGACAGAATGCCGGCTCGAAGACGCCGGCCGCAAGCTGGTGTGTTCCCTCTAAAGTTCGCTGACACTGTACGTAGATTAGGTTTCATTGTTATCATCATTAATGGGTTGTATGTTTACGCGTAGATTTCATTTAGCTGCATAGTACAACAAAGGATATCGCCAGGAAATTGAAAAAAAAAAAGGCTGTTGTATAGCATCAGTGAAACCTATTGTGAAGCGATAGTTGAATCATGGTTACGCATGGTATAAAGCTCTTTAATGAAAAGAAGGTTTTTCTTTGGTTATATCTAGGGAGAGAGGGAGAGAATAGGTTCATGCTGTTGTTGTTGACCAGCATGTGACACAAGCTAGCGATGTTAGAATATATATATATATATATATATATATATATATTTCTGATCGCACTAGCTTTGGTCACACACACACACACACACACACACACACACACACACACACACACACACACACACACACACACACACACACACACACACACACACACACACACACACACACACGCACGCACGCACGCACGCACGCACGCACGCACGCACGCACGCACGCACGCACGCACACACACACACACACACACACACACACACACACACACACACACACACACACACACACACACACACACACACACACACACACACACACACACACACACACACACACACACACACACACACACACACACACACACACACACACACACACACACACACACACACACACACACACACACATACATACATACATACATACATACATACATACATACATACATACATACATACATACATACATACATACATACATATAGAGGTGGGCGACCTCATGAGGTCAACCTCAACCTCAAAATGACCTCAACCTCACAGACTGAGGTGAGGTTGAGGTGAGGTCGGCAACACCTGAAATATTTTTGAGTGAGGTCAGCAAATGAGACCTCAACCTCATGCGTGAGTTTGAGGTTGAGTGAGGTCGTAACTTAGTGAGGTCGGCTTTTGAGGTCGAAATTATTGTTTCCCACAGCGATAAAATAGCCTGCAAAACACCTTTCATAATGCCTGTCGTGTACTCTCTTTTGGCTACCAACGCGCTCGTCACGAACAGTTTGCGTCTGTGCGTTTGCATTCGACACGAAAAAAAAAGGAGGGGGGGGGGCGTAAAGTGCAGCGCGGCAAATGAGTGGGGTCGGACGACGGCTGCAGACTCGAAAGAAGGTGAAACAAGATCCCGCCACCATTCCGAGCGAGTTTGGGAAGTAAAGAAAGTCTGCGCAAACGAAAAGTTTCCAGACCTACGTGGGTGTGTCGGCTTCTCGGAAAAAAAAAAGCTACAATAGTAGAAAAGAGGGAAGCGCAAGATCCAGCAACGAAGGAATTGCTTGGGGAGGATGGCACGAGAGAGGAGGTTTCAGAGAGGCATATGGAAAGAACAAGGATGCAGAAGAGACGAGAGATAAATGGCTTGACGAGAAGTCACCCCACAAAGACTGTATTTTAGTAAATAAAATCTGCTTTTGCTATTGTGTATGGTACGAGTTAAAACGAAAGAAAGCAATAGGACGGTAGATCGTTGTTGTATCAGTGCAATCCCCTCTTTTATTATTATTATTATTATTATTAGTCACTAGACATTAAATTATTCCTTACATAAAGAAGTAAATTCAATGTGCACTTCTCGATGAATCATTGAAGAACAGACAGGTGACTGACGACTGCTTGCAGTCATTCCTTTCTCATACCCTACGTGAGCTTGCGCCTTTTTCATTTACATGTTTGTTTATCGAGGGCCTCCCCTCCGTTTTACAGCTTGCAGCCGAAGTGGCGGGCGCGCCTTTTGTTAGTAAGCTGGCTTCTGCTCTTTCGGCTCCGCAACCGGTGTCCGATCTCAACTAGCGAACAAAGCGCGGACCCGGGAACCCCTCGGCATTTCTTGAAAAGTAAGCCACTGCACATACGCGCGCCTCCAGAAGTTTGTGAGTTTTAGCCATTTTTAAGTGCGTTTCTGTCAACGGGGCCGAGAGTTACAAGGACAGTGGCAGTGTGGGCGAGAGAGCGAGATGTGTGCGCGGTGCTCGAGCGTGTGAATGCGCGAGTGAAGATCTGCGTCTCTTCTCTTTAGTTTTTCAGTACACTTGCACCACCCCTATTTTTCCTCACTTCTTATTTTTGTTTTGTGTGGTCACTTACCGGTGCCCCCTCTCGCGTTTGTGCACCCGCGTTTACTCACAACCGGCCGCTTTTCTGCGGTGCGGCCAATCGTCACCCTTCCCCCTCCCCCCCCCTCCCCCCGCCTAAGAAAAAAAAGAAAAAAAATCAGAAGAGACAATTCTCAGATTCTTCCTCTCGCAACATTCTTTTCTTTTTTTTTGCTTCCTTGGCTTTAGGTTGTGCGCTATACCTCCGACTGGCGTATTCCTGTTGGTCTAAAGAAATATAAAGACGACCTTCTCGCTTCCAGGAACACCGCGGCGGCTGCACGGACTTCTGTCGCTTGTCAAGCATGCAGGCATCTCATCGTTTCGCAGGAGGGACACGTCAGTGTTCAAACTCTGCTCTTCCTCCGTGTAGACGCGTTGCCACCCTGCTCACCACCCGCTAGTCTTCCTCTCTTGACGGATATTGTGCTGTCGAAGAAAAACGAAACAACTCCCGTAGCATGGGTTAAGTGTTCGCGCTTCATTCTCCCAGTGGGCGTGGTTTCTCTCATCGCGACTAGAAGCTGGTGTCACAACCCCCCGTTCTCATCGACACCAATCGTTCCTGGAACGTCTGCTTGGAAGTCGCCCTTAAACGGCGTCGGGGAGCCGCCCGAAATCGGCAAAAAAAAAAAGGCAGCATCTAAACAACATGCTGTGTTCTTCGCCATTTACCGTAGCCGTCTTTTTCAAGCGAAGACACGCAGCCATGCCGTGGTCGGCGACTTGCTGTAATTTATGACGGAAGTTTCCGCCCTTTCCAGCTGAGGTCTGCCCTTCTTCTTCGAGGTCTCTCGCATTGTTGCGTTCGGCGTCGAGGGTGCATGACATGGCTGCGGTTATGGCAGGTGTGGTTATGGCAGATATAGCGAAAAAATCTAAATATACCGACGATGATGTGTGCGCGCGCAGTTGTCGAATTGACAAAGACATCGAAGGCCATTTCCGTTACAATAGCCACGCAAAAGAAACGAAAAGCACTGTAAACTTGGAATGCATTCACTGCGACAAGAAACTGTGTGGACAAGGAAACCAGCTTTTGAGCTTCTCTCGGCATCTCAAGGTAATGTGCGAATTATCCCTAAACCAACGTATTATTTCTTTAACTTACATCAATGATGAAAGGAATGTTTTGGGGCTGCAAATTCACCGTTAGTTATTATAAGTAGAAGGGAGGGTAATCTTTCCAATAATTTGTCACTGCGTTTGTTCTATACAGCACAACCCACTCGTCAGGATTATCGAAAGTAGCGCAATGTCAAAAGTCAAGCACGCTTTACCTTTTCGTAACTAAGCATCTCTGCATATGGCAACGTTTTGTTCTGTCCGCCTCTTGTGATAAGTCCCACGTCAGAAGTCAATTTGATAAAAGAATGTTCTGGTACTACAGCTTCCATATATACGTAAATGGTCGATCTTTTTTTTTTTGTAACAGAGACGTAACATTGAAGAAACATTAGATTGCTTGTGATTTTGTCATCCGATTCGATTTCAATTCGCAGGAAAATGTCTTCACTAAGAAATTATTACTTGCTTGTTATGAGGAAACACTATTTGACGGTCACAGATATATGCGACGTTTCACTGCAGACCTTCAGGGGTTCGCATCCAGCAGCGCCAAGGACACACAAGCATTACAGCGGGAATCAGGTCAAAAGTCACCAATCAAAACAAATAAAAATAAAATTCGAAGAGTTGAAACTGACCAATTATACGGCCGGTATTAGGTCAACCTGCTATGAATCAGTAGCCCCGCTAGCAAATGTTCATTTCAATTTTTTTACTTTACAAGTAAGCCTCATCATATTCAATGTTATTTAAAATTTATGTCGTCATTATGGCGTGTCACCGCACAGGACTTGTGCCATGACGTTTTATAGTTAGTGTTCTCAAGTGAAAAACCTTTTCTTTTTTTTTCTTTTTTTGAGGTCGAGCGACCGACATCAAACTCACAGTTTGAGTTTGAGGTGAGGTTGAGTGAGGTCGGTGGTGGCATCAGAAAAATTGAGGTGAGGTCACCTGGTCAAAACTCAACCTCAAAGCGTGAGGTTGAGTGAGGTCAGGAAATTTTTATTGAGGTTGAGGTGAGGTTGCACTTTTTGAGGTAAAATGCCCACCTCTGCATAGATAGATAGATAGATAGATAGATAGATAGATAGATAGATAGATAGATAGATAGATAGATAGATAGATAGATAGATAGATAGATAGATAGATAGATAGATAGATAGATAGATAGATAGATAGATAGATAGATAGATAGATAGATAGATAGATAGATAGATAGATAGATAGATAGATAGATAGATAGATAGATAGATAGATAGATAGATAGATAGATAGATAGATAGATAGATAGATAGATAGATAGATAGATAGATAGATAGATAGATAGATAGATAGATAGATAGATAGATAGATAGATAGATAGATAGATAGATAGATAGATAGATAGATAGATAGATAGATAGATAGATAGATAGATAGATAGATAGATAGATAGATAGATAGATAGATAGATAGATAGATAGATAGATAGATAGATAGATAGATAGATAGATAGATAGATAGATAGATAGATAGATAGATAGATAGATAGATAGATAGATAGATAGATAGATAGATAGATAGATAGATAGATAGATAGATAGATAGATAGATAGATAGATAGATAGATAGATAGATAGATAGATAGATAGATAGATAGATAGATAGATAGATAGATAGATAGATAGATAGATAGATAGATAGATAGATAGATAGATAGATAGATAGATAGATAGATAGATAGATAGATAGATAGATAGATAGATAGATAGATAGATAGATAGATAGATAGATAGATAGATAGATAGATAGATAGATAGATAGATAGATAGATAGATAGATAGATAGATAGATAGATAGATAGATAGATAGATAGATAGATAGATAGATAGATAGATAGATAGATAGATAGATAGATAGATAGATAGATAGATAGATAGATAGATAGATAGATAGATAGATAGATAGATAGATAGATAGATAGATAGATAGATAGATAGATAGATAGATAGATAGATAGATAGATAGATAGATAGATAGATAGATAGATAGATAGATAGATAGATAGATAGATAGATAGATAGATAGATAGATAGATAGATAGATAGATAGATAGATAGATAGATAGATAGATAGATAGATAGATAGATAGATAGATAGATAGATTATAACCGCATATGACAAATTTGGTACCCGCTGTATCGTTAAGGACACACGACCTACTTAACAACCATCACGGCTGTTGGGCGAATCTTACTTCCAAATCATTAATTTGTGAGATCGGAACATTTTAAAATACGTGACTACAAGTAATGAAAAAAAAATCGGGGTGAGGGCTGAGCATGAATATAGAAAAAAAGTAATACCAATTTTTATCTCGAAAATTCTATTCTGTGCATAAAATTTAAATTCCGTGTCTTTGTAAAGACTACAAAATTACTGGAGCTCTCCTTTCTCTTATGTCTTCAAAGATTACGCCTGCGGAGAAATGAACATTCTTCATTCTGTTCTGAGTCTCGTTGCTCGGATGGGAGGCCACAGCCCCGTGACACTCCGGCTTCCCCTAAGCGAGGAGCATAGTAGCAGGGCGGAATGGTTGGCTGTCGGGAATGAAAGGATGGAATGAACTCAGATTCGTACGCCTTTTATGTCTTTAGTTTGTTGGCCCATAATTGCCAGTTTCGTCTTGTACCGTATGCGGACGTTCCCGTCGGAGTAAAGTGTTTTGACCCTGCCAACATCGTGGGGTTCCATTTCACAAGGAGCCTGCGCAGTTTATGCTTCTCCCTGTGGAAACAATTTCCTGTGCGTTGTCTTACCCGGCTTTCCGCTCACTGGCGAAGAACATGCCGTCACTAACCTCAGGAGCGGTTCCAGGAGGCATTCGTAAAAAGAGCGCCGAGCAGCATTCTGCTGACGCGGCTTTTTCATGATGTGATTAAATGAGCATTCGGCTAAGCACACGGAACCGGCAGCTGACACGGAGCGTAAACTAGCAGTTAATGTACCCCAGCAGCTGATTTTGTCCCGGCTTGTACATTCATTCGTGAGGGAAGATTCCTATGGCTCGGTCGATACAAACATATTAAAGAAGCAGAGCTTTTGAATCATACCGGTTGCGAAACACTGCTTCAAAAAGTGACTAGTTTTTATATGCATTTTTGTGATGCTTGTGAATTTTCGCGCCATCTAGAGGCGGTCAATAGAAACTTTTTAGTTTTGCCGTCATTACACTTTGAAAATCACGGTTTTTTCTTAATGAACTCTACAAGCCACTACACTTAGACGCCTACAAACAAACACACATCAAACAGAGCTCTGTACCACACGATATGACCAACACAATACAAAAGCGAATGTGTGTGGTGCAGAGACACTGCTGCACCATACCACACAACATGGGGGTGTAAGGCAAGCCCCATAATGTCTAAAATAGATAGCCCTAGTTCTGAGCAGTGGGAGGGCCTTATCGCCAACTCGGACGCACAGCATCAGCTCATACTGGTGCAGCTGGCCAGAGCCGCTGCTGAGGCCAACGGACTCCTGGACAAAGGACTGCCGACTACTGCTCTTTCATAACCCACTACCCCTAACCCCAATTTTCCCTCATAAAGTTTATCAATCAGTCAAAATTATTCTATGTTGTTATATCTAAAAATTTGGCTACTGCAAGCCTTCTGCTAATTTAATATTCTAGGTGATTGCTCATTTGTGAGAAATCTGAAACTTCAGATTTCCGCAGATAACCGCAGGGACGGCCCCTATTCGTATACAGCCGAATTCTGACCTGTCAAAACCGCCGTGTTTTGATATATGGGCCCTATGGGAAGTTTCCCACCTGTTAGTATTGAAGAGTTTTGTAAAGAACGGGGTCTAGCTGTGCTCTGTAAAGAGAAAAGAAAAATAACGATTGCGTTTGTTGCCTTGTGGCTGCATTGTTTTCTTAAGTCCCGTGAATTGCATTTGCTATTTTTAGCAATACGGACTAGCTATTTATCCAAGTAAAAGGTTGCGTGTGATCTGAAATATTACAAATGCTATAAAAATTACGTAGTATGTTTAACAAATTCAACAATATTTCTTTTATTGCATTCCTTCTCTGGCTCTTTAAATGAATGAATGTAATGAATAACGGCAAGGAGGCAGAGTGCCGGCAGGCTGGTATGATGCCGTAATAAATGCTCGAGAAATGTTATTGCTGAATCAAAGTAGGAATATAGAAGTTGAGAGCAACTACTACAATTAACACTTTGATTGACAACAATATTCTTAGATATTGTGCTCTGTCAGCATTTCTTGTCTTCACGCGAGGTATTCCAGTAAATTTACGTGGATTTGATCGAACAGCAGTCCAGTGTCTATTCAATCACGCAATTATCATAATCTTTATTTTGCAACCCGAGGTTGGAAAAGTTGGAAGGTTCGAATTGTTTTCGAGGGACTGTTTTTAACATGTGTTCAAAGAAAACTATAGTATCAGTCTAAACTCTGTTTTATTGGTGCCTTAAATACTATCTCGGTGCTCATTATTCAAGTCAATGTAGCATTGTGCTCACGTGAACCTGTCCAATGTTTTCCAGATACGCCTAGTTAAAAATTCGATTTAAAAATAGCAAAGTGCTTAATAGTGTTCGCTGTCCTACCGCGCATGTAGGGCTACATATATGGTTTTCACTTTGCACGTGCTTCACGACAGTCAGGACAATTATTTGATCCCGTGCTCGCTCTAGTCTGAAATGCTCCATGGAATTTAATGTAGTAAATTCATCAAACCACATGACTGGAGAACAAGAATGCTAGCATTGCTTTAATTTGTTTGAACGCATATTATATTCTCTGCCGGAAGTTGTAATGTTCGGTATTTGCACCCAATCTCAACACGAAGTAACCTGCTGAGGAACAAATCCCACCGGTGAGTCGAATAATTATAATTGTGATCTTTTTCACATCTTACTTAAACAGCATTTAAGCCATCAGCAGGCGTGGAAAAAACGCCTATGACAGATGTTTAGTATTGTATCTGGTAACTGTTATGCCCCTAAGAGTGTAAAGCTTGCAGCAAAATAGGAGAAGTTGTGCACAGATATCATAAAAGATGAGCAAACGTGGCCGAATGCAGACCCTCATTTTGGATGTGTGATCCATGATCACGCGTCATTTACTGCTCATGTTGCTTTCTATTCCTGAAATTTATCGGACCAGAACTTTGAAGTGAAATTTACGATAACAAAAATGATTTCCATGGTACGGACTCTGCTTAATGAAAGAAAGAATAAAGAGTTCGGACGCTGTTATCACTATCGGTACATTCGTGCTTATCCCAGATTATAGCCTTGATTCCGCTTCGCGCTTTGATAATGTGCCTCCGTTTGACCTTATTGCTATGACTTCTCAGAAAAAATCTTCTCTTTATGTTTCTTGGCAATAACGTGCGCACCGATACAAAACCATATGACATTTTATGGCTTTAGAAATGCGTTTGATATGAAAAGAGAAGTGAGTAAAATATTCCGCTCGCATATGAAACAGCCTCTCAGGCTTGCGCAACTTTCACAGCCGCCCATAAACTTATACCGAATTCTATGCACGAGATTTCTTAATGGCTTTGCGGCGAAAATATTTCGCCCGTTGTACAATATCATACTTCAAAGAACATGGGCGAAATTGCTCAGCACCCTTTTCGCACTGCGAGGACTTTTAGTTCACATTCCGATCACATTATCCGGAAGTCATGCCATCGAGAATTCACTGTTGCTAAGGCAATACATTGAGCGCGCTGCTTTATGCACAGGCACCTAAACTAACACGCGCTACGCACACTGCCTACCCTTTCAACCAGAAGGGATGCCCCAAAGTATTCATTCTTAGTGCTTCGGAAGTTAACTTGTAAAAGAGAAAAGAAACAGCGTTCAGTTTCGCAGAAGCATTATCAAGTTTTCTGAGCCTGGTTGAGATCCTAGCGATCAGGTGGGGAAACCTCAGCGAACTGTCGCTTCCGCTACACTGGTGCTTATTTTAGTGGTAGGCGCTGAAGGAACGAAGGCTTGAGAAACCTGGAATTTTTACATCACGAACGTTTGCAACTTTAAAGGTAATTCTCTTGAGTATTTGACCTTGAGCTGCCGAAGCGGGTCTGGTCCGAGCGCTTCTGCCCGCGCCACGGCCGTTTCTTAGCCTTCCTCTTCTCTAGCACCACACGAGGCCACCGAGAGATCTTTCCGATTGTTGGCACGGTTATTCGGAGCTGTGGTACCAACGTGGCTAAACGGAGTTTAACAGCTGCTTCGCTACCATTTGGGTGCTCACTCTCGCCATAGAGGAGGCGCGTGCTGGCCCGAGTGAGTCGACACTACAACACAGGCGTCCAGCTAAGTATCCAGCCGATATAGCTCGCTGAGAAGCAGCACCCTAGTGAAAAATCCCGTATCGCGCCAAACGGGTCTGAACCCGGTCCTTTATTATTTCGTATAAATTTCACACCGGTGTGACCAGTCCTGTATGAAGTTTAAGCAGATGTATACCGGACAATTCATGCCCGGTATGAATTTCAATCTGGATGGTCCGGTCCGGTACAGAGCTAGTACAGGACAGACCCTTCCCAGTATGTATCTCATACAGGACATGCGGTCCGGTATGGATATGAGACAGGTCGGACCAGTCCCGTATTGAGCTCATATACAGGACATGTCATGCCCGGTTCAACTGAAACCGGACAAACCCATCATGAATGGAACTGATATGGGACAGAGTATTCCTGCTTTTCAACACAATTCGGGCGGATCGTGAAGCTCAACTAGATTGACCACATCGGAACATGCCTGCCCTCTAAATAAGCATGAAACCATACATATTATACGTTACAACTCTTCTGTATATGTGGAGAGCGCGTCGTATCACAATTACCTAGAAGATATGAAGCCGTGGACGTGTGCGCTAGCAAGTATATATGCGCATCGCGTTGATTTTGCGTGCGCAAAAGTCGCTGCAGCTTGTACGATTTTGCGGTGCATCTTCATGTCTGCGACAAAAGATCTGCCACCTTCAACGCGAAAGTGCAAGCAAAAACGTGGCGTTTCGTTAGCGAGGATAAAAATAGGCTGGAGAATAAATGAAACACATCGCTAACCACCGAAATATGCACTATTTAGCCGGACATCGGGAGTCGCTTCCTAGAGTGTTTACGTATGCAAAACACTTGGTCGGAAGTAAATTCATTGGCGTCGCTGCTTAGCTGACAGCAGGTGAAGCTAAAACAAGCAGTATTGCAAGCGTTGGTGCACCGCATGTCTCTGTATGTAGCAAAAATTACATGCGTTCGAAGACGATGACAAAACATATCAGCACTAGTAAATTGCGACATTCTGAGGTTCTTGTGCAAGAAAGCGATGCAAGGACACGAATAACCCGTCGTGATAGCCAGGAAAAAGATTCAACGTGGTCAAAGGCCGATCGGTCAGTTACGACCACAAATTCTACACCTTACAAAAATACACAAAGTACGAAATAGCGGTGTAGACTACATAAACGGAGATATAGCCCCCGCAACCGTGTTTCGCCGTAGTGCAGTGGCTACACTTCCTTTTCACTATGGCGAAACACGGTGGCGGTGGTTATATCTCTGTTTTATTATGTACTCCATTGCGCGAGGAATTACAGCCACAGTTTTCACTGAACATTTGCGACGTTCATATGGCCTATGCAAATCTGATGATCACGATATCACTTCATCTCAGTGTCCGACAAAAAAGCGAAAGCTCGAGTTAGCAAGGGCTGGACGACATAAACAATATGCACCGTTAATGGTTAAAAACAGATTTGCAACTCTGGCCGAAGAGCTGTTTGATGACCCGCTAGAAGAAGAAGAGCCTGTTGAGGTGGTTGCACAGAACAGTGCATCTTTTGCTTCTACGCTAAAACATGGACGACGCACAAAACGGAGCACAGTGGCATTCACTACTGATGATTTTCCGGACCTTAAAGACTGCACAAGCCAGCAGGATGCAATAGAAAAAGAAATTGCGATGCTTTCAGCACAAATTGCACAGCTGCGACAAAAGAAAGCACATATAGCGCAACGACGAAAGGAGAGCTCAGAAAAACAGAAAGAAACGCTTGCAGGCAGTACGACAGCAAGGTTAGTGGATGCTCCGAATTGTAAACCTGCCGATAACATACCTATTTGGAAGGCGGTACTGGACACGCTTACGCAACTGACACACCTCATTCAGAGCAGCTTACATCATGGATAGAAGTAGCCGAAACAAGTGGCAACAGATTACACAATGGAACTGCAGAGGGCTCTGTAATAAAGTTGGGGAAATAAATACAAAATTATTGTACGGTAAGCTACAATCATGGGCGTTCTTGATACAGGAGCACAATAGGTTATATTCAATAACAGGATATATAGGGTACCATTGTCCTTCTATCCCTGATAAACGAGCAAGAGCAGAGGCCGAAACACCAGGAAAAGCTGCCGTTTACATTAGGGCCAACATTCCCCAAACGCCACTTGACTTGAGCAAGTGGTGCAACACTCAGCAGGAAGTAGTTGCTGTACTCACGCGTCCGAACAAAACGCCCCTTATATTAGTGTCCATGTACGCTAGGCCAAGAAACACAGTGCTTAATCTTGGATGGGTTAAGCATATTCGCCATTCATACCCTGGAATTGCGATACTAATCGGTGGAGATTTTAACGCTCCGCACACCGTATGGGGATATGATTATGATTCTAAAAGGGGTGATCAAGTTCATACTGCCTTCACAGAAATGGAATTTACACTGCTAAATCATCCAGGAGTCGCAACACTACCTGCAACACAAACACGCTCACCAGACTTGACGTGGTGGAAGGGCCCTGGTGCACCACTATGGCAGGCGGAATTAGATGCGTGGGGTAGTGATCATGTCCCCATTGGTATTGGTCTTAATTTGGGACATATGAAGAAAATTCGAAAGAAAGCGTCTGTTACACATTGGGATGGTGTACGGCAGGATACTCGAACGCATTCAGTTAGCCCGAATACTCTCGTTACTACCCTTCAAAAGGTACTCAAGGATCACACCATTACAACTACAGTGAACGAAGATCAGCCAACTCCCGACCTGCACCTACTAAAACTTTGGGCACGCCGAAAGCGGGCCGAGATACAGGCTGGTCGCCATCCTGAAGACGTGCAAAGAAGAATTGAGGTAAACAGAGTGACGGCACAGGCACGCCGATATGAAAAACAGCTGGCTCATAGGAGATGGGATGAGTGGTGCAGTCGTTTGGGCTCAGGAACGAATAACAAGGCCCTCTGGAGGACTTTCCATGGCATGGAAAAGAGGCGGCAGGTTAAAGATCATGCAGAAAGTATTAGACTCGCATTACAGCTTACACCAGAAGAGTTTGCAGATCAGGCTGCTGCCCTTTTCTTCCCGAACCACGCACATTATCCGGCGCCTTCACCGACAGTGGATGCGGTTGATAAAACAGGAATAACATTACCATTTACAAAATTGGAGTTATTGGCTGCTATAGAAGAAGCGAATGGTAAAACTGCGCCTGCACATGACGATATTCCTTATGAAGTATTCAAGAATTTAGAAGGAGCCGCAGTTGACGGCTTGTTGGATGTGGTAAATGAGGTATGGCAAGGAGGAGACATTCCACTTGGCTGGAAACACTCGGTGGTGGTAACAATACCAAAGGCTGGGAAACCTCCCACAAGTCTAGAATCTTTGCGGCCTATCTCGCTAACACCCACAATTTGCAAAATCTATGAAAAGATGATAGCCACCCGCCTGTCATGGTGGTTGGAAAGTAATAAAAAATACCATGCTCGACAAATTGGGTTCCGAACAAACCTTGGGACAGAAAATGGACTGGCTGTGCTCGCTGAAGAGGTCATACACGTGTCGCCTTATAGCCACCTAGTGCGCACTGTAGTGGCTACCGACATGGCGAAGGCATACGACAACGTGTTACATGCCAAGATTCTTAGCAACATGGAATGTATGGGCATTCCCTTGCAGGTCATAAAAGCAGTACATAATCTGCTTAAGGACAGGACGTTTTCTATCCGGATAAACGGAAAACAAATTGGCAATTACACCTCGAACAGAGGCGTGCCACAAGGGTCAGTGTTAGCACCTTTATTATTTAATATCGCACTGATCCCATTGGCGTGGAAATTAGCTAAAATACCAGAAGTGGGGTTCATGATATACGCAGATGATGTCACGATTTGGTCTGTTCATAAACAAATTGACAGACAGATTCGGCATCTGCAAGAGGCTTTAAATACCATAGATGAGTACGTGCAAAGTGCAGGCCTGGAATTATCACCTCAAAAGTCCAGTTACATTCATGTTGCCAACAAGAATGGAAGAAAACAATTGGCAACGCAAAGAGTCTCCCTAAAGATTGGAAATCAGGCACTGGAAGAGGTGGACGAGTTGAGAGTTCTTGGCCTAGAAATTCACAAATCCGGCAAAGGAACACAATGGCTTCATAAAGTGAAAAAAGTAGCTGCGACTTCCTTAAACTTGATAAAACGCATTTCGTCTAGGGGAGGAGGAGCTCGAGCGGACATGGCAAGACGTCTTGTACAATCAGTGTTACAGCCGAGGATACTATACCAGGCCCAATTCCAAAGACTCACGAGGCGGCAATGGGCAAAATTGGAAACAATAAATAGAAACGCAATGCGCACTATCACGGCCTTACCAAAACTTACCCCTATCCCTATTCTCCAAGAGTTTGCACAGATAAATACGTTGACAGAATTAATTGAGCAACGAGAGGCAACAAGGGATATGAAGCGAAAGTACGTTACGCCCATAGCATCCTTGTACAACGAAGTTGCAGTTCGAACACCACCAATGGCTGACCCCCCTCCTTGGGAATTCACTACTATCACGACAAACAAGACCACTCGGCTTCGTCGCAAAGAAAAGCTGGCATCTCGACCTCTGGTTGATGCACTTCCAGGTACCTTAATTGCATATACGGACGCATCAATTATAGAAAATGGCGGTAGAACAGCAGCTACTAGTCCAACACACAGCGAACTAAAGGTACATAAAGAATATCTTTTAGAATACCCGGACCCGCTTGTGATGGAACTCTATGCAATCCGCGATGCTATGGAGGCCATAAATAAAATAGATTCGATAACAGAAGCCCACATCTATACAGACTCCTTAGCCGCCATAAAACAACTAAAGAAAGTGACGAAGACGCTATTTGTTACCCAGGAAATCCACGCACTCAATAAAAAAACAAAGATAAGCATCCAGATACATTGGACACAAGACAATGCTGAGAACGCTGAGCAGAGAAAAGTTGACCACCTCACACACGAAGTTCCACACACTAATGCGCCCCCCACCAGGCTCCCTTTCGATGCCCGCTCCGCTGTTTCCATTTTAGCATCCTCTTTAAGGAAAAGTACACGTGCCCTCATTCCCCCGTGTACATTCCCACTCCCTCGTAACTTAACGAGATTGGAGGAGGTTTCCCTTAGAAGGATAAGAGCTGGGGCGGCCCTTACCCCGTCGGTAAAATGCCGATGGGAATCGCAAGCTGAAATCGGACCAACAACATGCCCAAAGTGTTCCACACCAGCTGCAGAAGTGGATGTTCGTCACCTGCTATAGACTTGTGCAGGGACAAGGGAATCAAGGACAAAGATTCTGCGCGAAGTGGGTCTAACCACAACAAGGGAAGATGACTTTTCTAAATGGCTCACCGACAACGCTAAGAGCGGGAGCCTGCTCCGGTTCCTCACGGAAAACCATTTACATGAGTTTATATAATATGTCTTATGGCAAGTTTGCGTACAAAAAAAAAAAATATGGTCATCCAGTTTTGAGCCTATGCGGCGCGATAACTTATTCAGGCCTGTTTCTGCTGGCGGACTAGGTTTGAAACATCTCTATGTCATACAGTTAGTTGCTCGTTTCTTCTTTTTCCGTAATAGCTCCCATCCAATTACCAGAGCATCCCTGCAAACTAACCTTGTGAACCTTCTTCCAAACTTAGGGGTTCCTTCCAATTTTACCAATCGGCCTTTATTTTTGGTTTTATGAAAGAAGTTTACGATTCAGTGCGTTTTCTGGCAGTTCGCTTCTCCTATGAGTACTGATGTGTGTTGGGTTCAGGGGGCGAGCTTCACCGCAGCGGGCTCAGGAGACGACGATGCATCGAGGCGGAAGGCAGCCAGTCAGGAGAGGCAAAAAGTAAAGTTTATATACACTCTCTACATACTGAAGAGGGTACAAGTCATGAGAGGAAAACTGAGCTATCTGTAGAAACAAAATCCGTCAGTTAAATATGGTTTGGTATCCCCAGTTCCCTAGCTGGGGAACAAAGTTCTTCGATGCTACCTAGTCAGTGGGGGCAGGGGATCCCTCGAGGTGCCGCCCACTGCCGAGGGTGAACCTCCTTGCACATCTTCCGGTGGCGAGGGCGAATCTTCTGATGTCGATGACGATTTTGTGCGGGCGATGGAGTTTCGGTACCAGGGCAAAATGGTCCGAGAAGTCGCCTATTGATAGTGGTAATTCACCCCGCGAAATTCCAAGGGGGCCACCTGCTTGCCTCGAGAATTCGGCGAGCGGGGTCAATGCTGCTCGCCGACGCATCTCGTGCCCATTAAGCACAAGAATATGTGCCCTGTTGTCACCGTCGCTTCGCTGCTTTTGTTCGCGGTCGCTCGCCAACGTCCGCTAAGTACGCCTCCATTGTGAGCTGCTGAAGCCTGGCCGGAACTCCGGTGACAACAGCCTCCATTGTTTGCTACTGAAGTCTGGGCGGAACTCCGGTCACAACAGTACTTATTCTCTGTTTCACGGAAAATTTTATACCAAGAGCTGATATTTATGTTGTTCCCGCCTCCTTTATGTCGTTCACTTTATTCTAATTGTATGGGGCATGATGTGTTAAAGATGGTGCGGAAAATGCCGATCTCGCCTACTACTAAAACGCTTTTCTTTAACCTTCATGCCGAGGTTTTGCCTGTTAAAGTGTGGCTTCAGAAAAAAATATTTTTGTTTCTTCTGTTAATTGTCGTTTATGTGATACACCTGAAACCATCGAACACTGTTTTTATTGCCTGCAAAGATGCAGTATTATTTTGGGACGTTCTGCAAAGAACATTGAAGAAAGACTTTATTTTGAATTCGCACACAGTGCGTTACTTGATAACCACCGAACTTGACCACGAAACCCTTGACATGAGTTTCCTCCTTGGACTGCACAGCCTGTGAAAACCGCGTATGTTGGATCGGAGTGCTGAGCCTCTCGTCTTCCCCGCTGCTCTTTTCGGCCAGGTGGTGCACCAGCTTAGAGACATTTACGAAGATAGTGACTATCAACCGGACTGGCTGCCATTGTTGATGTGTTGTCTTTCCTTGCCACCGTTTTAGTGAAGTTGTGCTAAGTCGTATACTAGTTGTGTGGAGTTGTGTTGTATGTTCCAATTGGACTTTTCGCCTACAGGCTGATTACTTTGTAAATAGTGTACATAGTTCTACGCTGAATTTAAAAGCATGTAATAACGGCCATGCTGAAGAAGAAAAAGGGCAGTGGTTAAAGTGTCTGCTTGTTGGCTGTGAAGGCCGAAGTTCGAATCACGACGTGTCAGTGTTATTTATTTTTTGCAAATGCAGCCATGTTATTTTATAGCTCTGCATACTTTTTCCAGCCTGGCGTCCAGTTTTGTTTTTCTCAAGGAAGGGCCGCGGACCATACAGCAATTTCAGGAATGAGAGCTCCGCGCGGTTTCATTTCGGTTCAGTCTGTATCAATTAACCAGAAACAGGACGAACCCGTCATAGCTGGAACTGATACCGGGCAGATTATTTCTGCTTCCGAACAGAAGCCGGGCTGATCAATGAAGCCTTACCAGAATGACCATGCCAATTACGCCAGGGCACTAAAAAGCATGATACCAAACATATTATACAACTATTCTGTATATAAAGAGCACGTTTCGTTTCACAAATACCTCGAAATTACGAAGCTGTCGAAGTGTGCGCTAGCAAGCGTATAGGCGCATCGCGTCGCTTTTGGGCGTGCAACTGTCGCTGCAACTTGTACGATCTTGCGATGCGTCTTTATATCTGCGGGTGAAGATCTGCCGCCTCCAAGGCGAAAGTGGAAGCACTTTCGCGTTGCAGCACCTATCCACTTGCAGCATCCATCCACTGTAGTAGTGGCATTGTTCTGCCCATAGCAGCACAATCCGCTCGTTACCCTATCAGCTTCTGCGCATTGCATTTGTCGGGCAAAAAAAAAAAAAAATATTCAGCGTATAATTATGTCGATGCAAATATGTACACCTTACTTCCGTATTTTTTTTTAAAATCTCGTTCAAATATGTGCTGCCTGTGTATAGTGAACGTATGAGGGACTTCCTTCTGCTGCTTGTTCTGAGCATTGTGTTCGGGTGCTTGGGTCCCATCATTCAGAGTTCATTTGCCTTTTATCCTGGTAGCCAAGACCGTGTTATTACCTAGATAAAGAATATCAATAGCAGCAATTTTACATTGCATATACCTATCTCTCTCTCTCTCTCTCTCTCTCTATACGAGGTAACTTTTCAGGTATAACTCTATTATTTGTAGTTGGGGCTACATATCAAAATATACATCTCCGTTTCAAGAATGCGCTATCAAAACTAGGCTACTAGTGTTGTATTTAAATATCACAAAGGCAAATTTCCTTTATAATGGAATCCCTTGGCCGCATAATACGCACGTGCGACTGGCATTCTTCACTTTTCTTCAAGCAACCTTAAGCGGAACCTTTCTTCTAGTCTTGGCCACTCCACCAGAGTAGATAAGAATCGCCTACGCGTATATAAGCACAATCACCATTGCATGAGAATAGCGAAACTTAAAAAACATCCTCTTCATGAAACGTGCGATAAAAGCGCTGCGTGCCACGACATGAAACTTCGAAATTAATTATGCATTCGTAAACTACATTTCTCCAGCGGCAATCCAGCCATCAGCCAGCACAACCTAATCGGATAGCAGATATTAACGAGCAAACAAAACTGGTCATTTGGAACTAAGGTTGTTCAACTGCTCGTAGCAAAAGAATAATTGAGTCTAGATTGAAAACAAAACCAGCATCTTACAACCAGACGTGGGAGCGTTACGAAGGCCCAGACTTCAAAAAGCCATCATGAGAGGACAGGCGTCAACAGTGATTCTCAAATTTGCCTAGCCAGCCTGAAACAAAGGTGCTTCTCGTGCATAATTTACCCCTGCATCTGAATCCCCGCAGAAAGCCTCTCTTTGTTTACTGTGGGCGCTTCGAATTGAGTGCCTGGACGGCCTGGAGCAACAACTGACCTAAATGTGTGCACAAGACAAAGAACCACTCAGTTGGCTGAGGGACACAGCTGCGTGAGTTTTCTGGCAGATGCACATTCAAACAGTAGCGAAAAAACCAGAAGCCTCCATGGGATAGCTTGGTCATTATGTGTGGAAGTTGGTTCCTGCCCTAAATGATGTAATAAATAAAACAATGAGCTGTTCCACGAGTTCTAAAGAAGAGAATGCGAGGGGCTGTTGCCGTAAAACCTCCGTTAGCGAGAGGCAATCAGTGGACTCAGTTCTGGCATGAAGATAAAACCAAATACTTTAAAATCTTAAGAAGCGATTGCCACGTCAACAAGCCTTCCATCCCCCATCTTAAAAAAGGTTTTTTAGAAGTTAGGTTCATGATAAGACATTTTCTTTTATCCATGGGATTTATGCCCAACATGTAATTCCCTTGTGGCTTGGAAAAAAGTAAATATTTTTTCGCACTGAAGGGTTAGTTCAGAGTGCGAGCTTCAATCATCTTCACGGTCTTCCCACAATTCGCGTCGTTTTAGTATATATCTTTTTTTCCGCCGACTTCCTCGATATCAAGACTTATTTTACCTGTGTATCTATTACAGAATGCTGTCTATCTAATCTGGGAGTTTTTTTACAGTGGTGGGCTTCTGTAGCCGCCTTATATGCTTTTGCAATGTCGGTACCAGCGGAACAAAGATTCACATATAACTATTGTGTAACAACACGTCACATTTCGAAAGGAGATATTAACCACCACCAGCATCTAACCTTTATTGCAGTAGCAGTGTTGGGTTACACATGATGTGTATATGAAAGGGTTCTTGCCGGTACATCATTTAAAGTATTTAGAAATTGCTTGACATTTATGCCATATTTTAAACTGTTTCATTGCTGAAGAATTTGAAAGCATGCTCTAAAGAACGGTGGTAGCCTAGGTACATTGCAAAGGAGGGAAGCAGCTTTAAACAGACGTCTGTACACTTGTTTAATAGGACAAGCTGTCTGGTTCGCATTTATTCATTGTGGTTGACAGAACCTAAACACTTGGAGAGAGTAAAGAAAACAGAAATTACTACGACACAGGAACTGACACAGTTGTCGTCCTGTCTGCTTTCTGTGCTCTGGCCGTGTGTTTAAGCAGTGTCAACCACAATGGCACCTATTTAGGAACGGTTGAAAGAATGTTTAAAAGTCGTCATACTGTAAGTGCAGTAACTGATGTTGGCAACCGTATTAAATTTCTGGAAGAACAGCCTCAATCAGTATCTTTATATGATCAATGAGTCGAAATTTACAGACCGATCCGCTCGGGGTTCCTTTTCTGCAAGATATTTACTAAAGGAGAACGCTAAAATAAAATCAAGAGCCTCAGACTTCAATAAGCCTTGTGAAAAATGAAACCTTCTCAATGGCTACTCGATAAATGTTCATATTTAGTTATACGTTACTACCGACCGCATATTATACTCGGAAATCTCAAGTACAGGTGTTACTTCGAAAGTCTTCTACTTATGTCACCAGAAATTTTAAAGTGCCGCTTTTGTGTGCAGTCATTTGTGCCCACAAATTTAATAAATTCATTGGTTTTTTCTTTAAAACCATGTGGGCAGTTTCAGTAAGTATTCGTTTTCTTTGTCTTGATTAAGGAATGTGGAGTAAATGTTATATATAAAGCGAAAAGCTAAATGGTACAGGAACTATGCTTTTAAGCCAGACAAATTTTCGCTGCTTTTCAAATGCAGGGGCTTATGGGCGAAAAACCAACTTCACGCTTTCTCACGCGTTGTGCCTTCTACAAGAAAGGAAAAAAAATGCGCCAAAGGTTTTGCACAAACCGAGAAAACGTCAGAAAAGCACCAAATATCCGTGCGGCTGCAAGTACTGGCCCTCTTTTGTGTGGCGCTTAACGCCGCGCCAGCTCCATCAAGCGATCGAATTCCAATAATCGACAACTCTCTTTCTGCCCCTCGAGTCGAGAGAAGACAACGAAAATCAAAGAGAAGTCGGAGAATACATCAGAGCCCGAGTGACTCTTTTGTCTCAAGTAGGTATGTGTAGATCGCTCTTTGCTTTATTCACCTTGTAAGATAGGCGCCAAAATGTGATTGTCATCCCTAGGGCTTTTGTTCTATCGGTTATGACGACCATTATTTGCATAACATGCAACCTAAAAGAAGTAAGGAAATTGAGAACAGTGACCAAAATGTGGGTCACAAAGGTGATTCTAATGCGTTTGATCTCATGCAGACTTCGCGTTCAACAGCCAACAAAAATAAAGTGAGTACAGAACAATAGAATAGACTGATGAAGGTTATAACTAAAGCAAGCATATGCATTCCGTTACAGTATCCCGTTGACGCACAAGCGCCATTCTGGGCTAAACGGCGTCTTATCTTATCTCACATTTCAGAAATACGTCACCATAACTTCCAGGTGTAAGAAATAATGTAACATCCTATCAATCGTACTATTTCCTGGAATAAAAGCGGGAGCAAATGCGGAATATTGGGACGGCTTTCATATTTCAAGTCCTGTTTCGGCTTTGAATAAAAGCCTACAAATAAAAATAAAAAAAAAAGTTATACGACTGCGTCTTGCGATATAAAAACTGCTAGAAAAAAAAAATATATATACAGACCTTACCTGAAAGCTGTACTTTTGATGTTTTCATGGTTGAAGGAAATATAGTATATAACACCCTCAAAAGGAAAAATGACAGCCTTTAAGGTCTCGCTGTCTGTTGTTGTCGTTATTATTTTTTTTTGCAAGCTTCTTAGCCAATAGCATTTACAAAAGGCACGAGACCGCTTTCACCATGATACCTGTGATGCTGTGTTTAGGCATTTCCTGCCGCCCAATTTCCGAAGCATACAACACATAAATATGTCCCCTCCTGTCGTACTGTCGTAGGTTATTCAAATTCGAATTCGAATTTATCTCCTCAGCTCAAAATCTAAGAGCTTTATTTGGATTTAAATTGTCAAATATAGAATGGAAAGAAATTGAGCGGCTAGACTGGCTGTACCCTTAGCCCATGGACTCAAAATAGAAAGGCATTACATGAAGCGCAAGAAGAGCAGGCATTAACATTCGTGATACGTACCAGGCTTCGACAGTCGACCCGTACTCTTTCATTGGTATTGTTTTTGTACTTTCCTCTCATGAATTCCAATGCGCATTCAGGAAGAAGAAACTTTATAACAAATACTGCTGGCTACTGCATGAGAGCTGCGAATGCAGGGACCTTTTAAGGTTTAGGTTTTGGGAGAATCTGAAAAGAGCGTTACGCAAGCACACTGTTTTTCTCCGGAACTTTCTGTAAGCATTCATCCTACTGCTTTATTTAGGCGCTTTTTTATGTGGGGCGGCGAAATAGAATTCCGGAATTCTGATTACGCAGCGGAAATACACAGTGGAACATTAGCTGCATTTTGTTTGGTTTTCGTCGGGCAGTGTTTTGGTTTGGTTTGGCTTGTGGGGTGCCCACAAAACCACTAAGGCTATGAGAGACGCCGTAGAGGAGGGCTGAAGAGGTTTCGACCACCACGGCTTCTTTACCGTGCACTGACATCCCTCAGCACACGGGTGCATTGCTTTTCGCCTCCATCGAAAAGCGACAGCAGTGGCCGGGATTTGATCCCACATCATTGGACGCAGTAGTCGAGTGCCCTAACTACAGGCAACTTCTACTATAGCATTTTCCCCTTTGAACGTCGAGTTACTCAGAGTTGCTGATTTCGTTTAGACGAATAGCCCATATCAACTGTAGCCTTCATCTGCTTCGCCTGGTTCCTCGCTTATTTTCCAATTAATCTTCTCCCTGCGATGTCTTTCACTAAGCGCCTTTGCCACTCTGATCTTAGTTGCATGCTAGCCTGTTCTCTAATTTGCTACTAATGCATGGCAGTTTCCGGTTACTTAGAATGTGCCCCATGGTTTACGTTTCTCTGGAAAATGTTTTGTTGCGATGTTTGAGGTTCATCATATAGATCTCTAATAAAGACGTAAATAGTTGCGTTAGCGGGGCGGTAGCGTTCTAACTGTAAATAATTTTTAAGTGCACTTTTGATGACACTCGTGCGTGCTGTATTCACGCTTTCTTACTCCTGCAATTTGGCTACAACCTTGTTTTATCTCCTCCTATAGGATGCATTGTAACGAGTATTATTGTGTCATGACTGGTTTCTTCAACTGTATAAGCTAATAACAACATTCAACGACTCCGTGCGCAGCGTCAGCACGGCTCTCTCTGCACTCAGAATGCACAATATGGGGTGTAAATGGTCCTAGCCTGCCATCACAAGCATTGCAATGATCAGTTATGTTGGAAGTAATCATTGCAATGCTCGATTTCCTACGTTTTCTCGTTCTCGTTTGTATCTTTTCATCCTTTTTTCTGGTGCAAGATAGCAACCCGGCTTTATTTGCCGGTTGGCCTCGCGTCTTTCTTACTACTTCTTCGGTCCCTCCTCTTATATGTTGGAGAAATTTTCAAGAACAAAATTCTCCGGAAAGAAGAATCTGAGATATCACTATAGAAGCAAAAAAAGAGAGGTAAACGACCGTTCCGCCACGCTTTATTCGGGAAAATGTTGAACTATTGGGAAATGCCTGAACAGCTGGTTTAAGGGGAGCACGGCGTTATTGCTTCTCTTTGTAAACGTTCTGCCGGATAATTTAAAATCAAAGGCAATGAAAACGCATTCCTAAGAAGGAACAGAAAGGGTTATTTATCCACTGCCCCATAGCTTCAGAGAAAGATGCAAAAAAAAAAAAAAACACATGACATAAACAGAAAGGAAATAGGGAAACCATAAAACTCGGGAAGCGAGCTCCAAGTTGCAGGCTTAATTCAGCGAGTACTTCTTCCTCTCCACCGCTTTATATTCCTCGCCCTTTGCAAGACTGAGCCTGCCTGTTTCGTCCTGTAGGAAACTCACTGACTCGCGAGCACCTCAGTCGAGAAAGAACGCATGGTAAAAAATAAGGCAGCAGCAGCAGGGTTAATAAAACGTCCCCGCCACTAATACAGTAGCAGTAGGCGCGAGAGAAACAGAGAAAGAAAGAAAGAAAGAAAGAAAGAAAGAAAGAAAGAAAGAAAGAAAGAAAGAAAGAAAGAAAGAAAGAAAGAAAGAAAGAAAGAAAGAAAGAAAGAAAGAAAGAAAGAAAGAAAGAAAGAAAGAAAGAAAGAAAGAAAGAAAGAAAGAAAGAAAGAAAGAAAGAAAGAAAGCAGTGAGAAAAATTCGCAGACCAGATTAGTCTCCTATTTTTTTTTTTTTTTTCGAAAAGTTTGCCACAAGGCATAAGTTGAGAAGGGGGAATGGGATGCCGGAGATAGAAAGTTAAAAGAAGAAGTGAAGTCCAGTTACGCTTATGTATTCGCAGAGGTTGGCAGTGTAGCGATTTTTCATTGTCCACTTCTTATAATCGCAATTGCGATTCCACCGCAGGCCCACCTTCATGAGTATCCGTTGTCTAATGTGAGTCGTTGAAGGATACGTCCACAACAAGTGACGCACATCGCAGACGTCAGGTGCGGTGTCACAGTGAGGGCACCGGTCAGTCACTGGTAGATCTTTATCCCGCCATCGAGTCGAACAGATGGGGTCAGAGCCGCACCTGCCCGGATCCGGCGCACTGTTACCTCCTCCTGCCGAGTAAGACTACGGGGGAGAGGGTGCGAACACGGAGGAATGAGAGCGCGTGTTCACTGGCGCAGAACTTACGAATCGGAAACGTGGGACAGGAACGGATCTGGGGGAAGACGGGAAGGTGGTGGATCGCCTGATGTGTTTATGTGCGTCATAGCATCCGCTTGATCATTATGTGGATCGCGAGCATGGCCGCGGAACCACACTTGAGTCTCCTACTTGAGTGTCTTTTTCTTATTTTTCACCAGCTCGCCCGCGTTGCCGCCGCAGTTGGACTGCTGGTAGAATAACATGCTTAGCTCTCTATGCCCTCCCGCAAAAATAGCAGATACACTGGAACTGTGTGCACAAAATAGTCAAAGCACTAAAAGAGTGTCAGCAGGCTAGAATCCTGCCTCCCTAAATCGCGGGAAACGCCAGGTTTGACCGCATTCCAATTTAGTCAAATCCCCCTTCGGGCTTATTGGCAAGACGGAAAGCGGCTAAACAGTTGTTGCTTTTTGTCATACTGTCTTTCTAGACAGTGAAACACGTGGATGGACGCAACACCCACACACAGAGAGCGCCACACAAAATCCAAAGCCTTCGCTGTCGGTGATCTGTGCCCGTTTTGCTTCACTGAGGAAAATTTGCCATTTCTTATTTCGTGATCATATGGTTGACTTACAGCCGGATTCAATTTGTTCCGCTTTATAGCCACGCACCTCTGTTTGCACTGTGGCCAATATGATACAAGAAGCGCGACCTGAAGCTCGAAACAGTTTCTCTTTCTTCCCCGCGGCACAACACCTTAGACCCCTCCTTCTAATTTTTTAGTTGGCTTAAGATGAAACGTCCCTTGCTTTATTTTACACTTTAAAACGCCGAAGTGATCAGTCAGCACATTTTCTGTGGAGTTTCTTCTATTGCGTTTATGTTTGTTTGAATGTTTTTATGGACCAAAACAAAAGTGAGGAAAGGTTGTTTGATGTTCTCCGCTTGATGCAATCTTCCTCTTACCCTTCTGGGTTAACCTCTTTCAAGTTCAGTGGGAAGTGTCGACGGAAAGCGGCAATATAAACGATAGCTTGCGCTCTTATCTCGCATGGAGACAAATTATTTTCTCTGAGAGCTTTGTTTTGTTAGCTGTTAGTGCTGTTCAATATTGGTATATGGGATTAACCACACAGAGTTATTCAGGTTGTCTAAAATAGTGCTAGGCATCAATTCTTCTCAAGTATGCCCAGCTTATCAAGTATCCCACCCGTGCTGTTTGAAGACGCTATATGCTGAATTTTTGACTAAATTGAATCAAAATGCTAGCGTGCCCTAGGGAACCGATTGTTTTCGATTAATAACTAGCAACTTCGTTTTTGGCAGTTACGTTTTCTGTAATTATTTCTCAAGAAACACTAGTCTCATTAAAGTAGAAGGAGGGCACACCTTCTGTTGCATGGCACAAAAAACATTAGGCTGATTCCGGCCATCTGTGAACGATAATACTCCCATTCATGCGTGTCTTAATGAATGACTAAATGTAGTTGATGTGTTGGTGGTGGTGAAAGTTTAATCGAAAACAAATACAGGATAAGCGTCAACCTATCTGCCTACACGGCAGCCTGGAAACCTTGGACTCGGGCGGCGTGTTTGGCCAGTCGAATTACACCTAACTGAGTCTCATGGTGTGAGCTCAACAGTAGAGTCTCCCAAAAACGATGTCAAAAAAAAATTTTGGGACACGTAAGCTCCACCTCTAACGGTGTAATAGGACAGGTGTGAGACATCGTTTTAGCAAAGAGTGGGAAGCACCAAATCATGTGGTATATAGGCCAACATAATTATATGAAGCCAAGCTTCAACCAATCCTAGAACGTTCATAGCCCAGGGTAACGTGTCGAACTCCAGGAAGGCTTGATTTCCATCACGCATAAGCAACTCGAATAAGTCAGTACTGCCAACTAAAACATGTCACGTGGCCTCGTGACGTCAAGTAACCCGCTGACCAACCAGCGCCCAGCCGCTTCGGCGGCGAAACGCCACTGCCAGAGGAATGCTCATACTCTTTCGCTTACGCCGAGCACAAGTCGATGATGGAATTTCTACAGAACGGGAACTTAAGTTTGACACGTTACTAAGAGAGCCGTAAGCTACACTCGAAGTAAATCAGTTGTCGATATCAGAAGTAAAGAGTGGCAATTTTCGGTGAAGCTTATGTAAAATTTGTGTTTCTTGTTTCGAGATAATGTATTATAGAAATAAGAAAATTATAAAGTAATGCTGGAGGTATTTCAAGATTTATATCGAAAATTAAAGACAACCAAAACATGCAATTATTACGTATCATTGGGAACAAAATGTTCTACGGTACGAGAAAAGCAAATTCTTTGGGATCGCTTGATTTCCCTATGCGATGCCACAGCATGAACGTCCGGCATTTACGCCGCTAAGTTTGGTCTGCGAACATTGTATAGCAGCAGACCTGCTATATTGGCTTCGATTTCTTACGACGCGCCCTGGAAAATTTTGTTCCCAATAGTACTTGCGGATTCTTTGTTATTTTCAAAAATATTTCCTTTCTCATTCTCTTTTAGGAGAATATGTGCTCAACCCGTGAGGGCTGTAGCTATATTGTTGTCTATGTGGGTTGCCTTCCACCCAGTAAGCATAATAAAACGAGACAAGCGGTCGCGTAATGGTCGCACGATAAAATATTACGCGAACTAGCACTTACTGCTCCCCATTGCGGGCTTTCCCATTTGTTAAAAGGTCTTCTCCGAATATTTGCTTTTTCCTAACACAGAAAATCTCTACTACTTCATCCTAAGCTTTTCGCGATATTTTGTTTTGTTCCTATGGCGTTTCCTAATGCAGAGAGGCGGTCATGCTAAGGCATAAGCGTCCATTTTAGGGAAAATGTTGAAATTGTATTTTCTTCGATTCGCGCTGCTTGAGCTATAGGTAACGCAGGCAAAGCTATACAAAAAGGAGAAATATAAAACAAAATAAGAAGTAATCCTCTTTTAGCCAACCCTTTCTTTATGTTCACGGCCGTTACCGGACGACTGCCGTACGCAGAGCATATAAGCCTCAGGCGCAGTTAAACTGCAATCACTCACGCAGCTCTGAAAGCCAGACCGTTGTACGAAAAGCACAACAAAATAAATAGCTATTCAACAAAGGCGGGCAAACAAAGAAGCATAGACAAGGAGACAGCCCGTGAGCCGACATCTTGGCGTTTCGGTCAGCATGCGTAGCGAGAGAGAATCGCAGCGCTAACTTCCTTTCGCCTTTTCCTGGGCCCTAGCAATCGCGTCTTTTCGTCTCCTATGGAAGGGTCTTCCTGAATCGTCTTGTCGCGGTCCGGCCGAGCGTGGTATTGTCTACCAGGAGCTCTTGGTCTCCGCCCTTCCCGCCTTTCACTTGCCTCTCCTTCCCCAGTGCATGACCCCTCCGTCCACCACCGATCATTCCTTGCCTGTCTCGCACCACAATACAGCCTCCAGCGGTCGTAAGATTGGCCCCTAATAGGCGTTCACAGATTGGACCTCCAACAGCACTGGTGGCAAAGTTGTGGCAGCGCCGGCGGCATCACCGAGATGCTCTATTAGACTCCGGGATGCGTCTCACCATCGATTCTGTAGCGGCACTAATGGTTTAGGCGGTCGTCATTGTCGTCTCCGGCTCAAAGTAAAGGGCAACAAGTCATGGGCCATCGTTTAGGACGCTGCGCCGATGTTCCAGAGAAGCAAATGCCGGGTTCAGTCGTTCGGCCCAGAGGCCCAGTATTGTGCGCCTTACTGGCCTCATCAATGGCGCCATTTCGCAGTTTAATAGCGGCCGACATAAAAGAGGGTAAAATGCTTCTCTTCTTGGCTCTTCCGCTTGTGTTCCTTTTATTTAGATGTAATCTGAAGTCCTGTCGGCCCTATACCTATACCGGATCACTTTATACTACCATATATATATATATATATATATATATATATATATATATATATATATATATATATATATATATTTATACTACAATCATACTACCATACATATATATATATATATATATATATATATATATATTGTTACGTTGTTACGTGCTTAGTTCGCACAAGGGGGTTTATTTACAGAAGGATTGATACGAGCAGGACCGCAACTACAAATGTCCTTCCAACCCGATCGATCTTCTTCCTCTACCGATCGTCCGACGGTTCATCTTCTTCTGCCATCGACGTGCTATGGTGCGTGCCAATATATATATATATATATATATATATATATATATATATATATATAATCACTGCTGTCAAAGTCATTTCATTGCTATAAACGTCCCCATATTATTTTAACCTAGAAGTGAAACATACAAAAAATTGTACCATTGACAAGAGTTCGAAGCGTCTATGACAGTATAGCAATACTGATACCTCTCACTATATAAATATATATATATATATATATATATATATATATATATATATATATATATATATATATATATATATATATATATATATATATCACTGCGTGCGCCCATCAAAGCCAGTTCGCTGTTACAAAAGTCTCCATATTTGTTTACCCTACAAGTGAAACATCAAGAAATTATAATATTGAATAGAGTTCGAAGCATCTACGACAGTATAGCAGTACTAATACCTGTTTCGATAAGAAAAAAAAACATGTTCTTTGAAGTGTTTCACATGTGTAGTCGGGTACCTTTGAAGCCAGGTGTGACTACCTTACAAAATTCCTTTGGTGACAAGTAGCAGCCCCCAATTCATGTCTTCCTTGTTACTATGTTTTATGCCTCTGACTTGTTTGTGTGATTAATATAAAAAACGATGATTTGTTTGCTTCAGCGGATGGTCGCAGAGCCATGAAAGATGCAAGGACAGTGCCTTATGTCTACCAACTGTTGCGGTGCTAAGTTTTACGCTGTATGAATACCGCTAAAGGCGTTTATAAAGAGTGTTGATACTCTGACACCGTGAGAATTGAAATTCTCAGTGTCAGTGTAATTACGTTTTTGCATTACGGTGAAAGCGCCGTCTATACAACTGAAAATAACATTTTGGTAGCAGCAACAGCAACGCGTGCATTGCATCACGCTTATATCTTCGCCCACGCAGACTTCGTCTCCGAAGCTGCATCACAGCCACACGTGGAAGCGGCCACTGACGTGGCATCCTGAGAAGGCTGTTCGACCCGAAGGACATCAGGTGGTGCCGTACTCACCAGACCCGGTACTTAAGGCTGCGACCAGCGCCGAGGAAGACATTTTGGCAGCAGCGTCCTTTCTACTTTTCCTGTCTAGGACATCAATCATTATTTGCAGTTCATCCCCCGAGTTGCTTAGCAAGGCAATGTCATCAGCAAATCGCAGATTACTGAGGTATTCTCCATCTACCCTTATCCTTAACTGCTCCCATTCCAAGTCTCTGAATACTTCCTCTAAACAAGCTGTGAATAGTACTGGGGAGATTGTGTCTCCTTGCCTAACACCTTTCTTTATGAGAATTTTGTTACTTTCTTTATGCAGAACTATGGTTGCTGTGCAGCCACTATATATATCTTCCAGAACTTTCACGTACGGCTCGTCTACCCCCTGATTTAGCAATGCCTGCATCACCGCCGAGGTTTCAACTGAGTCAAATGCTTTTTCGTAATCAATGAATGCTATGTATAAGGGCTGGTTATATTCCGAGCATTTTTCTATCACCTGATTGATGTTATGGATATGATCGATAGTAGAGTACCGTTTCCGAAACCCTGCTTGATCTTTTGCTTGATTGCAGTCTAAGGTTGTCCTGATTCTATTAGCGATTACCTTAGTAAATACCTTATACGTAACAGACAGTAAGCTGATTGGTCTGTAATTTTTAAGGTCCTTAGAGTACCCTTTCTTGTGAATGAGGATAATGTTTGCATTCTTCCATGGTTCCGGTACCGTCGATGACACCAGGCACTGCGCATACAGGGTGGCCAGTTTTCTAGCACGATATCCCCCCCGTCCTTCAGCAAATCTGTAGTTATCTGATCCTCTCCAGCTGATTTCCCCCTTTTCATAGTTTCTAGTGCTTTCTTGACCTCGTCCTTCGTCACTGGTGGAACGTCTGACTGTTTTTCCCTACCGCCAATCTCATTACGGTCCTGACTACTTTGGCTACTGTAGAGATCTGTATAGAACCCCTTGGATACTTTGACTATCTTGTCCATATTAGTGATGACGTTGCCCGCCTTGTCCTTTATCGCATACATCTGGTTTTTGCCTATGTCCAATTTCTTCTTTACCGCTTTAAGGCTTCCTCCGTTCTTTACAGCATTTCAATTTTCTCTATGTTATACTTCCTTATATCGGCCACCTTGCGCTTATTGATTAGCTTTGATATCTCGGCCAATTCGATCTGCTCTGTTGGATTGGAAGCTTTCATACTCTGGCGTTTCTTAATCAAGTCTTTCGTCTCATTAGACAGCTTACCGGTATACTCTCTAAGTATCCTACCGCCTACTTCTACCGCGCACTTAGTAATGATATGCCTGAAATTATTGTTCCTTGCCTCTAGGGTAATGTCGCCATCCTGAGTTAGAGCTGAATACCTATTCTGTAGCGAGATCCTGAACTCTTCTGCCCTCCCCCTCACCGCTAATTCGTTGATGGATTTCTTTCTTACTAATCTGTTGCGTTCCTTCTTCAGATTTAGGCTAATTCGGGACCTCACCATCCTGTGGTCACTGCACCGCACTTTCCCGATTACCTCTACATCTTGCATAATGGCGGGAGTTGAACACATTATGAAGTCGATTTCATTTTTAGTCTCTCCGTTGGGACTTTTCCATGTCCAATTCCGGTTCTTCCGTTTGCTGAAGAAGGTATTCATGATTCGTAAGTTATTGCGCTCTGCAAACTCATTGCAAACTGCAATGACGTCCTATTTTACAACAAGTGAGCTGAACTGATTTCTTCGAAATCATTCCCCTTCTCTAATCCATGTTAACGCGCGTAGCATTCGCAATCATTTTGATGACTTGACAGCCTTTTTGTATCATTGAATACCCGGTTTTCAATAATTGCTGTTTCTAAAATTTGGCTGAACATCGACGATAAACATCTGTTCTGTTTCCCTTCCTATGCATCGGAATATTCACATCGGCTGTCGACCAACCATGGTTGTTCAGCTATATGCATAAGGTCTAACATCACATATAAACGCAGACACGACCTAGAAATCAACGTCACTAACTGTAAATCTGTTTGGGTGGAACTTGCTAACAATTTTCTAAATACTGACCTAAAAAACTTTATTCTTTGTTGCATTTATCGCTCCCCATCTTCATCTGTCCCAGATTTCTGTACTGCTCTCTAACGTATCATGACGACTTTAACTGCCGAAACGAAGAACATCATAATTACAGGTGATATTAATATTAATCATCTTGATATCAGTTCCTCTGATGCTGTCAATTATGCTACATGCTTCCAAGGATTTTTTTTTTTTTGAATCCCTAATCACGCTGCTCACCCGTTGCGTCATTGGTGGTGGAGGTTCAATAATTGACCACGTGCTATCTAACTTAGCATTTCCACCATACTCCGGTATTCTCAACATTGACTTAACTGATCACTACCCGGTTTTCATGCGCTTCAATTCTAATCCTGAACACAGCGCCATCTCGTATACTAAAGTTGTGCTTGATAAAGAAAAGTTTGCTGCTGCCGTTACTAACGCAGACTGGTCTTAACGGATCTCGGTGAACGACTATATTTATACTCATGCTTATCGACGATACGAAAAATTATTGTAGATTATGGAACGAACAATACTTTTGCTAGCCTTCTCGCTGTATTGAGATTTAAATCATGCTGACGTGCGTAGCCTTTTTTTCTGTTTTAATAAAATAGCTTTTGAAGATTCGTAAACTAATCATCGTTCATTGCTGGATACATTTTGATCTAAATTTGAGATTGAAGTTCGCTGTTCTAAAAGGACATTTTAGAAGAAGGAGCTAATATTTGAACAAATAAAATTCTACGTCGACATTAGAAGGATTAGCTCGCGAGGTATCGGAAGCCTTATATTTTGATCAAAACAAGGCGACACATACGTCCTTACGACTTCAGTCTGTCTGCGAGCAGGGAACAGCAATTAAAAAACAGACGAAAACATGTAGTCTGCCGTCCTTACCATACTGGGGTATTCATGTCTTAAATACACATCCCCTCACCTGCGTCCCATTAAATAAATGTAAAATACGCTCCTTTCAATAAAAACAGATGGAGCCAGAGGGGCTGATTGGCTACAGGTGTCCTCTTTATTTTACTACGTACATTCCGCTGCTGTGAGAATGGAGATTAATTATTTGCATTAAACCATGTTCGCAATTGTGTTACACAAAACGACTTTCATCGTCGTCGTTTAAAATGTTGATAAAAGTATTCCTCGCGTACTTTTTCTATATGTCATGAATTGCAGTGCCCTTTGGAATCCACTAGGGAGAATTTAGAGTGCAAATATTTCAGTGTACTAAAGTCTAGTCGTAGCAGTTTAGCTTGAGAATATCAGTAGTTTGATACCTAAAGTCCACAGGAATGGGGCATGAAAATAATTTTCGTTGTGTGAACCAGTTATGAGCCACTATTAGATACATAGGGTATCATTAGCATCGAACATTTTCCTCCAAACGGAATAAAATACTGATTCAAAATATATTCCCAACACAGCGAGCGAAACATGCTGGCCTCATAGACGTCCAAACCATAATTTGTGACTGATAAAATCCCATGAAACCTAATATCAGAGCCATAGAGGCTCTTACTCTGGCTTTGTTCTGTATAAAAAGCTGTCACTCAAAAAAAAATTATAAAGAAAAAATACAGGGTCTCTTAAGATATCTTCAGAGGTGAACGGCGAAAGCCTAGTAGTAGTAGTGATCGTAGTCGTGGTAGTAGTAGTAGTAGTAGTAGTAGTAGTAGTAGTAGTAGTAGTAGTAGTAGTAGTAGTATAGTAGTAAGTCATTAGTATTGTAAGAATGGGGGGTTTATTCAGTAGATCAACAGGACTTGATCGGCAGGACTGAGCAGATCAGCGGCGAACACAGCGGCAGCGAACACAGTCAGATCCAGCACGCGCAGCGATCACGATGCCACTGACTGGCATGTTCCATGTGCACTTCTTCCTCTTCACAATTACCCGCGGGACGAAGAGGAGACATCCTGGCGACTTACGGCGTGAGCAAGACGGCAGGGTCGTAATAGGGTTTGAGGCGCTGGACGTGAACAATCTCGCGTCCGCGCCGGCGTAGATCATGGGACGGCGTAACAGGTTCCACCACATAATTAACCGGAGAGGTGCGCTCCAGAACACGGTATGGGCCATGGTATTTAGCAAAAAATTTTGAAGATAGTCCAGGGGCATTGGAAGGTATCCATAGCCACACAAGAGCGCCAGAAGAGAAGTGCGGTGTCGAGTGTTGGCTGTCATGGTTGAATTTATGACGGTACTGGGTGTTAGCCGTGAATGCGCGGGCGATTTGTCGACAGTCTTCCGCATGCTGGGCTGCTTGAGACGCAGGTGTATACTCTATGTCTGGATGATACGGGGGTATGGTGTCGATGGTAGCAGAGGGGTGACGGCCGTAGAGGAGAAAAAAAGGAGAGAAGCCTGTAGTAGACCGCGTTGCGGTATTGTATGCGTACGTGACATACGGAAGGACGAGGTCCCAGTTTGAGTGGTTGGAGGAGACGTACATAGAGAGCATGTCGCCAAGGGTACGATTGAAACGCTCAGTGAGGCCATTAGCCTGGGGATGATAGGCGGAGGTGGCTCTGTGAATAATGTTGCACTTGGTGAGCAAGGCTTTCACAACGTCACTCAAGAAAACGCGTCCTCTGTCGCTGAGCAGCTCTCGAGGTGCGCCATGGCGAAGAACAAATCGCTGCAAAATGAAGGAAGCTACTTCTGATGCTGTGGCAGATGGAAGTGCGGCGGTTTCTGCATACCTCGTCAGATGATCAACGGCTACGATAGCCCAGCGGTTGCCGGCCGCAGTGTAGGGAAGCGGCCCGTACAAATCAATGCCGACGCGGTCGAAAGGACGTGGTGGGCTGGGTAACGGCAGCAACTCTCCAGCAGAACGTTGAGGAGATGGCTTGCGACGTTGACAGGTAAGGCATGAGCAAACGTACTTGAGTACAAAGGTATACACACCCCGCCAGTAGTAACGCAGCCGGAGACGAGTGTATGTCTTGAAGACGCCCGCGTGACCGGATTGTGGATCAGCGTGGAAATAGTCACAAATTTGCGAACGTAGCTGCCGGGGGATAACTAGCAACCACTTGCGGCCATCTGCGCAGTAGTTGCGGCGGTAGAGGAGGTTATCACGAATGGCGAAGTGGGAAGCATGGCGGAGGAGAGCACGCGACGGAAATGCAGCTGCAGGATTGGAGATAAAATCGAGGATAGAGTTTATCCAAGGACCTTGCCGCTGCGCTGACGGCATGTCATTGATGTGGAGCGATGGCGGGGAATCGTCGGAAGGGGAAAGGCTCGCGACCTCAGCTGTAAGGGGGCAGCGGGAAAGTGCATCGGCGTCGTGATGTTTGCGGCCAGAGCGGTAAACAACGCGAACATCGTATTCCTGAAGGCGAAGAGCCCATCTTGCCAGTCTGCCGGACGGGTCTTTCAGTGAGGAAAGCCAGCAAAGCGCATGGTGGTCCGTCACTACGTCAAAAGGCGACCATAGAGGTAAGGGCGGAATTTAGTAAGAGCCCAAATAATCGCTAAGCAATCTTTTTCAGTGACAGAGTAATTGGATTCAGCCTTCGTGAGTGTACGGCTAGCATAGGCGACCACGTATTCAGTATGACCTGCTTTGCGCTGAGCGAGCACAGCGCCGAGACCAATACCACTGGCGTCTGTGTGGACCTCAGTAGGCGCTGTGGGGTCGAAGTGACGTAGGACAGGCGGTGCCGTGAGGATGTGTCGTAAAGCATTGAAGGCATCGTCGCACGCTGGTGACCACGACGAAAGGTCGGAACTGCCGGACAGAAGTTCTGTCAATGGAGCAGCAATGGAAGCAAAATTCCTAATAAAGCGGCGAAAGTAAGAGCACAGCCCGAGGAAGCTACGTAGATCTTTGATGGAAGTCGGTTTGGGAAAGGCTGTTACGGCACGAAGTTCGGCAGGGTCTGGAGATACACCTTCTTTGGAAACAACGTGGCCGAGAATGGTGAGCTGGCGGGCGGCAAAATGACATTTTTTTTTCAAATTCAGCTGCAGTCCGGCATCAGATAGGCAGGTCAAAACGTGCTTCAGACGGTAGAGGTGTGTGTCAAAGTCACGAGAAAAGACGACAATGTCATCGAGGTAGCAGAGGCATGTTTTCCACTTTAGGCCACGCAAAATGGTGTCCATCATCCGCTCAAATGTTGCCGGAGCATTACAAAGGCCAAGCGGCATAACTGTGAATTCGTACAAGCCGTCGGGAGTTACAAAGGCAGTCTTGGGGCGATCAGCCGCTTCCAAGGGGACTTGCCAGTACCCGGAACGTAAATCTAGGGAAGAAAAGAGTTCGGCGCCTTGCAAACAATCGAGAGCGTCGTCGATGCGTGGGAGAGGATAGACGTCCTTTCGCGTAATCTTATTAAGGCGGCGGTAATCGACACAGAAGCGGATAGAACCATCTTTCTTTTTTACAAGGACAACAGGTGAGGCCCAAGGGCTGCTTGAGGGCTGAATCACGCCATTCTGGATCATTAGGTAGACTTGCTCTTCAATAGCCTGGCGTTCGGTTGCAGACACACGATAGGGGCGCTGTCGTAGTGGTGCGTGGGTGCCGGTGTCGATGCGATGAGTGACTGTAGAAGTTTGACCTAAAGAACTTTGATGAGAGTCGAAGAAGGAGCGAAAGTGATGTAGTAGGTTCAAAAGCTGAGTGCGCTGCTCTGGAGGAAGATTGGCATCGATGGAACGGAGGAACAAGTCTGTAGAGGGGGGAGCGGGCGCAGGTGAAGGGGGGCTGAGCGCAGTTACGGCACAGTGCGGCGCGTCGTCAGGTTCCTCAGAGATCAGAAGGGATGCGATTGGCTGGATACTTCCGAGGCATTCGCCATGGCGCAAAGCAGTAGGGGAGTTAAATGGGTTAGATACCCATAACATGGAAAGGCCAGCGGAAATAGCGAGCACTGCGTAGGGCAGTGGAAGGCACTTGCGGCGCAGGAAAGTATGGGCTGGTGTGAAGAGAACGGTGTCATCGCTAATAGATGCACAAGCGACACGAACAAGCACTGAAGAGCAGGGAGGAAGGTCGATATCTTCGGCGACGAGAGCTTTAGCACCGGAATTTGATTGATTAGCGTCTGGTAAGGCATCGGGCACAGTCGAGAACCCCACTTCAGGTCGAGCACAATCCATAATAGCAGCATGACGCGACAGGAAATCCCAGCCTAAAATTACAGCGTGCGAGAAACTTGGCAGCACGACGAACTCAATCGCATAAAGGGAATTCTGGATAACTACTCGAGCGGTGCACGCTGCTAAAGGCTTGATATGCTGAGCGCTGGCCGTTCGCAACGGAAGTCCCGCAATTGGCGTCTTCACTTTCTTTAAAGTGCGACATAGGTTTGCGTCCATTACCGAAATCGCAGCACCAGTGTCAATTAGAGCCATGACAGCAACACCCTCGACGAAAACTTCAATTAGTCTTTTCGGCGACAGATGAGGACTTGGGAAGTTCGACTGGGTCGCAGTTCTCTCCTCAGGAACTGCGGCCTCTAGTTTTCCTCATGTGAAGCGTTCTGCCGACGTCTCATCGGAGAGAAGAGCGGCGTCGCGGCGACGGTGAACGGCGGTCAGACATGGCTGAGCGTTCTGGGGAGAAATGATGGCGGGCTGGAGGCTCAGTAGGCGCGGAATACTGAGGCGTCGGAGACCAGTATGCAGAACCATGAGTAGGTGGTGCCGACACCGGGAAACGGTTGCGGCAATAACGAGAAATGTGTCCAGCGAGCCCGCAAGTGTAACAAATTGGCCGGTTATCCGTCGTGCGCCAGGGATTACGTGGTTTTGGAGCCGGTCGCATAAACTGCGCAGGAGGCCGCTGAACGTAGGCAGGTGGCGGTGGAGCATATGTAGGTGGCGGTCGGGCCGCAATAGCCGCATATGTTAACGGCGCTGTAACAGGCATGGGTTGAGGGGCTGGAGGAAGAGATTCAGCTACCTGTTCTTGAATAATTTGGCGCAAACTGGGAGCTAGGTGTGAGGAAGGTTCTTGATGGCAGGATATAAGGGAGAGCTGTCGAGCAACTTCTTCCCGAATGAAGCTCTTAATTTGTGGCAGGAGCGTAGAATGTTCGCCTGCATTTGTCAGGCCAGCAAGGGACTCAGAGTGCATGGTGTTCGCGCGAGTTATGGCCCTTTGTTTCCGCAGTTCATCATAACTTTGACACAGTGTGACCACTTCCGCGACGGTACGGATATCTCGAGCCGACAGCATCTGAAAGGCATCGTCATCGATGCCTTGCAGAATGTGCTTGATCTTCTCGGCCTCTGACATGTGTGGGTTAACGCGCTTGCACAAGTCGACGACGTCCTCGACATAGCCCGTGAAATTTTCGCCAACTTGCTGAGACCGCGTACGCAAGCGCTGTTCAGCGCGGAGTTTCCTCACAGCTGGTCGGCCGAAAACTTCAGAGAAGCTAGCTTTAAACGCGGACCATGATGGAATGTCTGCTTCATGGTTTCGAAACCATAGGTTTGCTACGCCGGTGAGATAGAAAATGACGTTGCTTAACTTTGTTTCCGCGTCCCATTTGTTGTAAACGCTCACTCGTTCATAGGATGTGAGCCAGTCCTCGACATCGTGTTCGTCAGTGCCGCTGAAGATGGCGAGGTCTCGCTGGCGGAGGGAGCCGGGACAGATGATGGCCGAGCCAACGTGTACAGCTTGGTGGTTGACGTCCTCAGGCATCGCAGGAGGTGGTAATGTACGGCTGCGAAGTTCCAGGGCGAGAGGATAGATCTTGACCGGCAGCTCCACCAAATGTAAGAATGGGGGGTTTATTCAGTAGATCAACAGGACTTGATCGGCAGGACTGAGCAGATCAGCGGCGAACACAGCGGCAGCGAACACAGTCAGATCCAGCACGCGCAGCGATCACGATGCCACTGACTGGCATGTTCCTTGTGCACTTCTTCCTCTTTACAGTATTCATTTTAGTGGTTACTACGTTTTACTAAGCATTTTATTCATTTATAGTGAATTGTCGTCGTTATACTGATCGTCCTTAGACATACTGGTCATTACAAATAATTTGGATTGCTGTTAGTCACTACTATTCATTGCTAGGCATTGTAGTCATTTCTATTCAACTTCAGGCATTAACAAGTCGTCGTTAGACATATTGGTCATTACAAATCATTAGTAGTCATCACAAGTCCTTTGTTGTCATTTTAGCGATTAGTATGTCATTGTAGTCATTTTTACTCAAGCATTTTAGTCATTTTTAACCAATTTTACTCATTGCAGGTTATTAGACCTGTTGGTCATTGCATATCATTGGTAGTCATTGCAAGTGTTTGGCAGTCATTATAAAGTCATTAGTATGTCATTTTAGACATTACTACTCATTACTAAGCCTTTAGTTACTTTCAATCAATTGTATTTATTACAAGTGGTTATTAGACATATGGATCATTAGTAGTCATTATTGATTATAACCTCTACCAATATCTATTATAAACTATTTACTCATCATTACTCTCATCCATCAGTTTTCCGTCTGTAATCTGTCGTCATGGGCGAAAATTTCCTAATGACGCGTCTGGCGGTCACAACTGGCGGTCACTTTTTTTGAGGTACCATTAGGCTGAAAAGGTTTTCGCTTTCAAAAAGCACGTTGATTTGATTTGATTTGTGAAACGTCCTAAAGCGAGTCGAGCTATGAGACGCCGTAGTGCAGGACTCAGGAAATTTGACCATCTGAGTTTTTACCGTGCACTGACATCGCCAGCGCACGGGCGCCTAGCTTTTCGCCTACATCGAAAAGCGGTTGCCGAGACCGGAATTCTATCCCGCATTCTACCTTGACTACATTAGTCGAGCGCCCTAAATACTGCGCCACCCCTCCGGAGCAGAGTACGGTGAGTTTTAAAGCGTTCGATCTACTGAATTCATTTCAAGTTTTGCACTAATCCGAAATCCTAGTATCTCATCCATTCTATAGACGGCTGCACGTAGTTCTGTACCATCTGCCTCCCCTTTTCTAACTGCTCTGTGTGTGTAACCCGGAGAAGTACCCTCTTGAAAACAAAACTGCGCTTCGGGCTAAGTTACCCTACTCCTTGGCGGTTCCCAACGATTGCGGGACTTGCGCTTGCGACGATTTGTGATTGATGGGATATATCGCCAGGACGTGCAAACAATGCTCGAAGTTTGCATCGCAGAGCTCAAGAATCTTGGTCTTAAGTGCAACTCCCGATAATCGGTTGCAGACCAGTTCGCAGGGTATGTGCCAGAGCAAGAATCCCTATAGTGATGAATGGAGAGCTTCTGATGGCCAACACGTCCTACAAATCCTTGTGTCTAATGGTATGCTCCGAGGCCGGCATGCTTAGGCTTCACGACACTTAAGATCCGTCAGAAAGCGCTTCGAGCGCAGTGCATTTTCAGGCTCAATGCAGGCTCAAACCCCGGTGCATGTGGGAATGTCATTAGTACTGTATGGTCGCGAACTCTCGAAGCTGGATCTTGTACCATACCTCCCGTTCACCGACACAATTGTGCGCCTCTCATCGGCCACGAAGGATTGTCTAGGGCGTTGTCAGACGCAGAGATAGGTCGTGCTACTGCTGGGTTTGATGAATGTGTAACGAATGAATTCATACAAGACGATCATAGTTGATTAAGCTCGGAGGCAAGGGAAGCATTCAGCAAATTGGAGCACCGGATTGCACATCAGTTCATGAGTCGGAACCGACGGGCTAGGCACGTGTTTGGGCTCCTAGCTGCGACACGCCTGCCCACAACCTGGAGGAAGGGTCTTAATAGGCTGCAAGACTGGTATAGCTTCTTCCAACCCACCATGAGCGCCGAATCGGCACTTGAATTGAAACAGGCAGAACACCTGCGTATCCACGAAAAGGGCTCCTTAAGGCCCGTGCTGGTGTCCTCCACCATCGGCGTTTTGCCGCCGCTTCGATGCAACACCAGCGGTGAAAGAAGCATGATGCCTTGCGTGTGGTGATGCGGAGGATACCACTGATCATATTGTGACATTGTCCCATCCATAGCCGTCAGATGGCACCATTTTTTCCGCACGTGCTCGTGTTCTACCACCCTGAAGTAAGGGAGAAGAATGGGAACCACCAAAACAAGAACGATGCAATGCTCTACACTGAACACCGTCTGACTGAATGGTGGAGTACTCTGTTTAGCGGCTTGATGCTGGGCACGTGAAGCTGAGTGAAGTGCGAACTTATCGCCCCACCCCTCATATTTGTTTAACGTTTTCATTACGTATTTTTGTCCTTTAATTTAGTTACGATGGCCTCCACTTATCTATCCATCTTTCTATCATTCCCTATTTCTACTTTCTATCCATCTATCTATCCATATATTCATAAGCACCTGTCACCTAGGACTCTGCAGCAAACATCGCCATTATTGTCGTCGCGTCCAAACACGAGGTCAATATACTATCGCCGCAGCCAATCACGCCTTGTGCAAATCTGCAACGCACTCTGGCGCTGTACAGACAACATTGTCGTCTTCATGAAATTGAGCCTGCGTCGATCCTTCATTTAACCTAGGTAAATACGCCATAAACGCACTCCACCTACCTGCATGCGATCAAGGGACCGTAAAAGCATAACTACATCAGTTCCCGCCAACATGCCAACCATCGGGTCGTGACAGCATTGCTAAATCAGTTTACGCCAGCATGTGAACCAGCCCATTGTTAGAGCATTGCTAAATGAATTTACTGAAGCACACAAACTAACGGGTAGTGCCTTCAACGACAAATCCCCTAACTAGCGCTCGATAGCGTGGAACTGCCTTTTGTATCTTCAGAGATAACTCGCCTTCCATAGCTACCTTGGGGAATGAGCAAAGCATCGGTCAGCGCGTTTTGGTTCTTTTTTCGCGTAACTCTAATTCAGATTTCAAATCGTGCTGGTTGGGATAGAGGGATGGGGAGATAGTACTATAGCATTCACTAAACATCAATGTAATCATTTATTTACAAAAAATATATACCCGAAATGAACTTGAGTCATCACATTGACATCCTAGTGCAGCTTTATTTAGTCATTTCCGAAAGATTAAAACACAATCTTTTTAAGTGTCACGTTATAGTGTAACTTTCAATGATAAAATTATAAATGTGATAAACATAAGCAATTTAACGGAATTAAGATAATTATTAGTCTTTGCAACAAGATATGGTGAAGAATTGACAGCGCCGGCACACTGCTGAATAGGGATATCCTCATTAATTTCGATTTGTTTTCCTGCTGACTTCGAGAACTTCACAATACGTTTTCGAAAGCGTGGTTAATCTTTACAGATATATACGTCTGCCTTTATCGTTTGCTCTTCAGTGTTTCATTAATGTGCTTGTTTCTAAAATTATGCGAACGTTTATGTCGCCTCCTTGCTTATCATTATGATTGTATACTGTCAAGCTGACCAGGGCACCCTTCTACGACTGCGCCTTTAATATTGATAGTTGGAAAGTAACCTTTTATTTGATTTTATTCTTTTTCTATTCGGCAGCTAATGCTGCCAATGGTGATTTCCGGTAGAAAAGAAGGCACCAAGTGTCGAAAGGATGTCTTATCATCAGAAAGTAAACTTGTGAATGAGTACGAAACAGGTACAATTAAAAAATGCCAACCTTAGCAATAATTTCTTAATGTACAATTCTGATTTCATTTCTTTTTTTTTTTTTAGTATTGGAACATCTTAGATTTTATACACATACTTAGGCGGTTGCGGTTGCCAATAAGTGTTTATCTTTCATAAATACCTCGAATTGGAGGCTTATACTAGACATGTTTGAGAAAAAAAGCTTTGTAGAAACCGATGTTTTTATAGCTAGGATACACCCCGATTGCCTGCGCCTAGTTTGTAAGAATACTGAAACTCGAAAACGAAGGGCTCATATAAGCGCCTTGGATATTTACAGCCAAACACACGCATGCTCGTCAGTTCCACGCACTTTTAGTCAGAAGCGACTTCAGGCCCCCCAATTCAGTGCCACCTCGCGACGAAGCGAACTCGTGACAAAATTGCCCTCGGCTCGCCTGAACGTATGGGTCCCCGAGGCACCCGATCGTTGAGTGGACGCTGTTCTCCCTCCTGCCGTCGGAAATATATCGCTCCTCGTTCGCTGTTCTTCGCTTGGATAGTCGGTTTCTTTTCCTGCCGTTTTCTGGGCTCTGAGAGCCGGACGACCTGAACACTGGGAGCGAAAAACTTGGGCGACGTTTTTGCTTTTTCTTGGGCTCTCATTTGTTAGGATTTGTAGGCTCAGCCATTTCGTGAGAATAAAGGTGAATGGGCTCAAAAGTGTTTACTTTCGTATATTTTGTGTAGGGGCAGATATTCAACTTCCTTTGGTAAGAAAAGACGCCTAGGGGCAAATAATGTTCAACCTGTTCCATGCTTGCCATTTGCGTGGCCGTAGCAATCTGTTCCTGAGCTATACTAACAAACCAGGGGATTCAGTCTTTTCTCTTTGAGTAAAACTTACCTGTCGCACGATAGCAAAATGCGCGAGAGCATATAAAATTGCGCTACGCATGGCTTTGTGTTCAGCAGCTATCAGCTGTTTGAAAACTAAGGAAGCGGTGAGATTTGTTGACCTGAGGATAATACCAGTGCATGATTTCAAGAATATCCTTCTAGCAAGTTTATAAGGTGACCTTTAAGAGCCATTTTGTTGTTTCTTTCTACAAAAGGCAAAATGGCACACTGAAATACATTTTTTATTGCTAGCATGGGAATGCATTTCCTTCCTCTGATATCGTGCGTACCACTTTTATTTATGGCATAACATCAATAATATGAATGTTCCCGTTGCTGTAATTAAAAAGCACGTTTATACAGTGGAGACTACATGAGAAAACCTATTTCGAATTCACACTTGTCACCTGCATTCTGTGGTCTTATATACACTGTTTAGACGTGCCTTGTTTTAAGCCCTCCTCTGATTAGCGAACAACGATTTTAACGCGCGAGCTTTAAAGCTCGCGTAGAGAGAAATTCGAGCGTCGACGTTTTAGTAGATTCCGGCTTTGTAAGCGAGCAATCGCGAGCATGCCAGTGGTAGGTCGTAACTGGGAGCTGACATGTGCGGACATTCTGTGGACGGCTGGAGATGTGACGCCATCCCAGGTCGTAGTTGAGAGGTGACATGAGTGGGCACTGACTGGACGGCGGGTAATGTGACGTCATCCCAGGCCATAGTTGACAACTGACATGAGCGATCACTGACTAGACTGCGAGCGATGTGACGTCATCCGAGATCGTTGTTGAAAGGTGAAATGAACGGTCACTGACTGAACTGCAGGCGATGTGACGTGATTTGATTTCGTAGTTTAGAGGTGACATGAGTGGGCACTGATTTGACGGCGGGTAATGTGACGTAATCCAAGTTCGCAATTTAGAGGTGACATGCGCGGGAACTGACTAAACGGCGAGCGATGTGAGGTCACCCCAGGTCGTAGTTGAGAGGTGACATGAGCGGGCCCTGGCTGGATGGAGGGTGATGTGACTTAATCCCAGGTAGTAGTTGAAAGGTGATATGAGAGGACACTGACTGGATGGCGCGTGATGTGACGTAATGCATGTCGTAGTAGAGAGGTGCATTGACCGGGTGCTGATTGGACGGCTAGTAATGGGACATCATCCCCCTAGGTCGTAGTTTAGAAGTGACAAGAGCAGGCACTGACTGGACGGCGGGTGATGTGACGTCATCCCAGGTTGTAGTGGGGAGGTGAGATAAGCGGGCACTGATTTGACGGCGGGTTATGCGAAGTCACCATACCAAATGCCATGATCGAATTTGCAAGAGCTGCCAACTCGGCCATGATATTTGGCCTCGCGACCGCACACAACACACCGGGCAATAAATCGTCTGCTAGTGGCCTCTAGGTTATTTGTTTCATGAATATTCCGACCTGCTAATAACTACCAACTCGAGCAAGGATATCATACAAAATGGGAACAGAACGCAGATCCTTTGAATCCAGGGTGTGAGGCACTATTTCCCGGGCGCACGCATGTACCTGCGTTTCTACACCTTGGTCAAAGCGGGCTTCATAAATATGTCGCGTGTTATTTTTCATAACCTGGGAATTTGAGACCGCATGCTAATGAGTATGTGTGAGATATTGCAGGCGCTAATTAAGTATTTACTTATTAGGAAAGTTGAAAATTGCATTAACGCGAACGAAGATGCGAAAGAAGAGACGCAAAAGAACTCCATTAAGGATTTAAAGTGATACCCTTTGAAGGGAAGCCTGAGCGCCCCACCCAGTTTCTCCCTGCTTAAATGAGTCAGTTTATATCTCATCATAGTTTCCATAACATCTGGGGCGCAGCGTCGGATAACCAGGATCCCCTAGTTTCACCTTCATTTTACCTTCGAATGTGGAGCATGTTTCATGCACGAGGCTCTCATCACCTTTTAACTCGTCCCAGCTAGTCTCAGTTATGTCCGATCTTGAAGATTAAAACGGCGCAGTGTTTCAAACAGACGAATTATACTTTTCTTCTCAACGACACACATGTGACATCAAAGCCTTCTCATTATTCAAACGCGCTCTTCCTGGTCAAGATAATTTGCGAAGAATTTCACCATGCTCCGTTTCGACGCTCTTGAGGCACCTCAACGACAAGGCCCTGTTAGAAAATTAACTATACTAATAATTTTGACCACAGTTTAGCAATTCTTTGATACTAAGAAAAACAATCCGCTCTTTTATTAGTCGTTTCTTTGGGGGTGCAGTTTTCCTCTCATTATTCACGCTAACCATTTTAAACCATTTATTTCTTCTAGTACTATGCTACGCACCCAGAAATTAGTGCCCAGTGTGAGCACCCAGAAATTAGCGCCCGTCTGGCGCAGAATTTGTCATCTTTCCCAACTATACTGCGAGTCCAAAGTAACCAACCTCTCAGGTTAGTAAACATGGATTATTAACGGTTACTATTGATTCAGAGTAATCGTGGAGAAAGCGGTGAGACATCTCATGCAGTATTGTTTTCTTACGTGCTTTTAGATTTTTCTGCTGCTGGCGACAGTTCTTGGACGAGAGCGCACGTTTTCCTCGGAGCTGTCGCTGTTATGTCTGAATTTTAGTTAACACACACACACACACACACACACACACACACACACACACACACACACACACACACACACACACACACACACACACACACACACACACACACACACACACACACACACACACACACACACACACACACACACACACACACACACACACACACACACACACACACACACACACACACACACACACACACACACACACACACACACACACACACACACACACACACACACACACACACACACACACACACACACACACACACACACACACACACACACACACGCACGCGCACACACACACACACACACATATATATATATATATATATATATATATATATATATATATATATATATATATATATATATATATATAAGCAGATAAATGACGGGGAAATGAGGGTGCTCGTTATAATACATGAAGGAAAGAAGCCAACAGTCGGCGAGGCCAAGGAAAGCATTGGGGATTGTACTTTGTCTTTTTTTTATTTTTACTTCGATAATCACATAAATTATTAACAATTCTGTTAAGGGGAAAGATAATAAACAGAAAGTAGAAGAAAAAACACTGTGCCGATGTAGGGAACCGAACCCACGACCTCCGAATATCGCGTCCGGTGCTCTTCCAACTGAGCTCTACATAGGCCGCTGTCCCCCCTGCTATATATATATATATATAATCATTTGTTACGGACCAGGAGTTCACTAAAGACATACGGGGAAGTATATATATATATATATATATATATATATATATATATATATATATATATATATATATATATATATATATATATAGATCATATTTCTGTATCTGGTTTTTTGTTGTAATAGCATCAATATTTTAATGCTAAAGGATATTTTGCGCCATAACAGTCATTGTCATGAACATATGATGTCATCACAGCGTGTCCGTACGAACTCACATTACGCAAACTGCTCTTGTCACCGCCAAGAACCGGACCCCCATCTGAGCAGATCCGCTTCCTTAGGTCAGGCACGCGAACACAATGCCATCACCACAGCCGATCATGCCTCGTGTAAAACTGCAACACACTTTAGCTCTATGCAGTAAAGATCGCCATCTTGATTAGGTTCCATTTGCTCAGCTCTTTCATTTAGCCTAGGTAAATGCACCATACAAATGCGCTATCTGGCCGAATAAATTTAAGTGAGCCACTTGATTTTCTCTCGATTGACAGTTCATGCAGAAGCGCTCTTTGCATATCTCCTGCCCAGGCCACTCATGTGAAAACAAATGTTATCGCATTTAAAAGAAGCTCTGGCATGTTTACCTACATGTTTACATGTCTGTTATTTGTGAGCTCATGGAATTCTAAAGCTCGTAATAAGTGGAAGGAGAGAATCGTGATGAGAGAAAGCCCACTTTGCACAACATCTCGGCTCAGTTCGGAGCACACGGGCTGCTACAAAGACGGCGCATAGCTATGACCATAAAAAGGCAAGAAAAATTCAGAGAAAAGTTTGCGGCAAGGCTCACCAGCTTGGCGCTCGCAAGGAGGCATCACAAAATAAAAGATGGGGGAATCTCTGCATTATCGATTGGATGCGACAGCTTCAGAGTCAAGCGCTTCTTATTTTTGCCGTTCGCTAAAGATCATTCACATATCAGCTTGTATTCGCGCTTCTCTTCTCTCGACTGGTGAACATGACGCTTGTTCTTTTGCACACGTTTCAAGAGGAACACGCCACTCTTTCACAATTTGTGCGGCACGCTCTTAGTGACGCGCAACAGCTGCTGCTGTGAAGCACATTTTTGTACTTCCTCGGCTTTCGGTCAACACCGGCTAAGGCCGGTGCAAGCTTTTTCTTTGTGGTCAGCCGTCCGCTGCGCTACGTGAAGTCGAAAGGAGTGGCCCCATCGATAGGCAAGACGCAAACCAGCCAACACATTACGTTATAAGAGGCGGGCCGCTCGAAACTGTCTCCCTTAAGAAGTCATCCTCTTTATCAGTGTTGATAGTGACGTCACTATTTCTCTCGCGCCCTCGTTCTCGACCTCCTTTCATCCTGCTGTCCATTTCAGCAACTCCACCGCTCCTCTGCGCTGCCTACGGACCGACGATGACTTTTTTGTTTTGCAGATAACGTTGTAATTCGGTCGCATGAAATGGAATATGTGACGAAGAGTTCAGCGGGCTTCACGGCTCGACAACTAATGGCACCATCGCTGGCTACCAAAACACTAGTGTAAGATATCTCAAGACGACGAGCTTGCAAATATGTGAGGGCTGTGCAGTAAGTAGATGCTACGGAAATGATCGGCTGATTTTAAGCAAATACTGAGCTGGAATGCCTTCTTGGTTTTGTGGGCTGCGTCTGAAGTACGCTACGTTCGTAAAATTTTATGCATTTAACGGTGAAATATCATCGAATGATTGAGGTTGTAAAAACGCTCCACCGTAGCGACCTAACAGCTAAATCAGGTCCGCAAAGCCGACAAACACCTGAAACCTGGTTAATTTCCATCGCTGTGCGAGCAATCCAAACTTACTCAATAATCAACTTATGCTGTAACTACCTGTAACTCAGATCTGACCTCTAGGTTAGCTTTAAAAGCAGGCGTGAAGCCTCCCTTCTACATACCGGTTTCCTGGCGGGTAGGAAATGTTCTTGTTCGAAATATATATGAAGGACGTCTGCTTTCTTGATAGAAGCGAATAACGCACACCTTCCCACGTTCTAAATTGGTCAACACATGAGATAATATCCCCCTATCCACAGTACCGCTCAAAAGAACGAAGACGATATGTAACATCCTAGCAGGCGTACTAGAAAAACTCATGCGAATGCGATGTTGTATAGTGGCTTGGAATCTTTTAATCTTTTGGTCACACATTGTTTCTGGAGTAAACTCCACGACAGTGGGTGAATGCTGCTTATCTGAAAAGTCTTCTGAAACCGTGCGGAACTTTTCTCGGCTGATCTCATGCCAACGTTTCATCTGCGAGGCTCTTCGTGTACTTGTTGCTCTGACACCCATGCGTGAGGGTACCCATTGCAAATGACAGAATAATTCGGGCTGCAATAGTTGTTCAAAGCCTTCCCTGGCTTTCCTGTTCATTACCCTATTTTTCATAAATTTTAACAATTCACTGCATTTGGGAGATTTTTTTCGACTAGCACCATCTGAATTCTCATGGGACGATAAGTCAGTTTATTTCTGTTTTTAGATCGTGTACAGGAAATCGATATTTGGCGATTTTCTTTACGATTAGTTGGTGCCGCGCATTAGTCCTTCAGTGCAAATAACGCAACCGTTAGTTGCAATCTTGTGATTAACCCAGCATGGACCTAAGGCCGCAAAATGAAGAAAAGAGTAGCTGCAGGCGTTGTTAAATTACATAAATACAAAAACAATAATGAAGACAAATGCATTGCAAGAAAAAATACAAAAAACGTGTTGTTTTTACAGGCATGTTAAGAATAAATATTTTGATAATGGCTGAATATAATCGAACATGTGTCGCAAAGCAAGCTCTCGGTCTGAAGAAATAAGAGAAGAGGAAAGATAGCGAAAGTACAATAGACTCATTTTTAGCGGAATTTGATCCTTCTTCACGACATGATGGGCGAAAGAGATATATTTCTTGTTCTCCTGTACAGAGAAAGCCAGGTATCATCAAGTTAATAAGCTTATCTTCATTAGGACGGCATCCGTAATGTGACACGAGTGGCGGTAGTGCCAGCGTAGAAATTTTTTTGAAAATTAATTGTGCCAGAAACCTGCGCTCAGATAACAAGGCTGAACTGTTCTTTTTTTCATGAAGCGTCCGCCATCGGAATAGCAATGAAAAGCCACGACTTACTGGTAGTAATGAGACGAAAACGTTTAATGCCTCATCGTTGTCGCCAGAAGGTTGTCAGCAGAGGTGTCACTCTGTCGAGAGCTACAGCTAAAAAGAAATTAATAAACCTTGTCTCCACCGGGAATCGATTCTTCACCACTTGGATCCCGAGCTCAGCGCTGTACCAACTGCACTACGCCCGGGATCGTGAAACGCTCCTCATAACTCCTCTTGTCTACCATGAGAATTATAACGGGATTCCGCGAATGGCAGATACTGCGCCTTTATTTTCCTGTAGACGATTTATAGAACACCCGTGAACTTTGATGCGTTCAATGAAATGCTGGTTGTGCTCGACAAGGGGCAGGCGACGTACTGCCACGAGAGGTCATGACGTAACCAGGCGATTCTTGCATATAAGAAGCTGACCTCGCCGGGCATCCGATTCAGACGTCTATGCCAAGCCTATCATTGGCCGCTTCCTCGAACGCCGCACCATACAGAAAACAGCAGACCCAGATTTACAGCAGTGATCAGCGGTGTTCGAAACTGATAAACAGGATAGAAAAGGCGCAGTATCTGTCAAAATTCTTCGCGGACACATGTACCACGCCACAAAGGAAGGAAAGAAGGTGGGAGTGAAAGAAGACAGGGAGATAGATGTTTCGTAGTGAAGGGGATCCGCGGTGCTATAATGGTTTTCGTCTCATCGCACTTTAGTGGTCCAAAGTACCCTCTACAGTTTTTTACAGTTTCTAAATCTCTACAGGTAGTCACGCCTTATTTACACAATGCGCCAGTAATTCCCAAGCCGCATGTTCTTTGTTTATTTAGCCGTAGTGAGACATTTATGGCAATACTGTGCATAGAATTCCTGAAGAGTAGATATGACTAGTACCATTTGTACAACTCGGTACCATGTCACCTTCAGAAATGACAGCTTATAATCCCTAAAAGAAAATTTTGTGGCATGGCACTTGTACGCACTCTGTACAGGAAGCTTTGCGTGTGAAGTACATATAGCGTCCAGGATGAGTTTAGGGCCCTGCTGAAATTATTAAAAGCGGTAGAAAAATAACAATGAAAAAATAGTGGCGAGGATTGAGCGTGGGTAGAGTAAATGTGAGTTATATGCACTGACATTATGTTTTTCACAGTGGTTTCGGGCCACACCTGCTCATTTAAAATGTAGTGCCTGTAAACCAGTTCATGTACACACGCAAAATAACCCCTGACAAAGATACGAGGTGAAATCAACAAGTTATAGGCTTTACATTAGGCATGGGATATGACTGAAGTACACGTGCTATAGTCACGTAGCACCAGCAAAAACGAACTTTAGGGCAGTCGTCAAGTAGCCAAATCGAGTCTGGGTGCAGGAAAGCATTCGTTTTTTTTTTTTTTTTAGAGGATTGAATGTTCCAACGCGACTAAGGCTATGAGGGACATTGTGGCAAGAAGTCCGGAAAAATTGAATACCTGGGATACTTTATACTGCAGCGACATTGGATATTACACGGACACCTTGTTTTTCGCCTCCGTAAATGAGCGGAAGCCGCGACCGAGATTAAACCTGACTTCCTGAGTTCAGCCGTAGAGGTTTAATATCACTGCAACGCAATGGTGCGACCTTAGCAGCTGAAAAATGTGCTGCTGTTGAGTCAAAAAATTTACGCTGTCATATCCCAAAGTGCTGTTTGCTTAAATCTGTCCAACGGCTAACTTCGAACAATTTTTGTTTATGAACATGCTGTTCTTTTTGTGTGTGGGGGGTTAACAGCATCCAGCGAATATCAATCAAAATGATTTTTTCCAATGCACTGCACCTACCGCCGTGTAGCAAGATATGGCTCACTTCATTTCTACGGGAAAAGTGTTTAGCTTATCATTCCTGGTATTTTCGCTACATGCAATGAATTGCATAGTGAAAACACCTATGATAAAGTGAGAAGAAAATCACGCAACGAGTAATGGCCCCAAAACTTTGGCGTGGCGCATCCCACATTTAGTAGCAGTTATGAATAACGGAGTAATATACATCCTAGTTGGTACACGAGTATAGGTGTTAAATCAAGAGGGGAGTCCCATTACCAACGCAAGCAATGCATTCGTAATGATAGTGAGTTTTACGAACCCTCGCCAAATGAGCGCATGTTTAGGGGCCTTAATACGTTAGTGAGCACAGGAACTGACTTGGGGCTTCGTTGAGCTTCCGTGCCCGAGTGGCTCGCGAACACAGAAGAGGTTGCAATTACGCGGACAGTTCTGATTCCTGGGCCTAGAACTGAGAAATAAAATATTCAAGCCTATCCTTTTCCCGACTGGACAAATCCAGAGAACGAGGCAGACGAGCCAGGTTCGGGGCTAATAGCGGTTTTCTGCAAACAAAGTAGTTAGCTGCTACTAGGGACAAGATGCAAGCAAACATTAATGCAGTCTAGGTTTTGAATTCCCTGTACAGTCATACTGAAAGAATAATAAAACCCAAACAGCACCCTCTCATGGCATATTTTCAACCATGTAGCATTCTGCCGTGCTGATAGTCAGTTTGGAAATTCTCACATGACCCAAAATGTGAATAATTCGAGAGAATCAAGAATTCGTGGCGGGAGAAAAAAAGAAACAAACCAGTAGCATGAATTATGCAGGAAGTGTTATTATTCGCCTAAATCCGCAAATTAATAAAAAGCGTCAAGAGGAAATATCCGCAAACTGTGCGAGATATACAATTAATTTTCGAAGTTTCCGAGGCAAGGTACGAGTATTATGAAGTCACCAAGACACTTTTATGACGCAGGGAAATTAATACACCATAGCCGTCTGCTATACGACTGCCCGCATTGGCCGGTGGCACGGCTTGGTCCGTTTCAGTCTACACGTAATTCTCGCACGCCCAAAATTTGTGAAAGGCCGGTGCGGTCGCCGATGTAATATCCTTTTCGGGGTGAGTTAATTTCCCGCTCCTGACGCGGGAAACGGGGCAGCGGTCCCTCATTAGAGACGCACTAGCGCCAGTACGTGTCAAGAATAAATACAGAAGAGAGAGAAACCTTGCACTAATTATTCGCTGTCAGGGTAAGGAGAGCTTCTTTTTAAGATTCTGGCTCCCCACAGGATTGAGAAGTGCAGGCTGCAGATTTGTTGGCCGGCCTCCGCGATTATAGTTACTCCCGAAATGTCCAGTTCATTGGACCCATCCCAAGTGAAGCTTGGCAGGGTTTTGTTTTATGGCAGAAATACTCCAGCGCTTGGCGGCTGGAAATAGTCCTCCTGGACCGCCGGAATCGTTTGGGTATGCGGCGGATGAAATTGGAGGGGAAGGGAAAGAGAAGCTTGGGGATAAAATGAAATGCTCAGTTTTGGGTTCGCGTAGCCAATATTCAATAGCACTATACTTACAGCTGCGGTTTAATAATTAAGTTGCACATACTAATAGAATGCCAAACGGCACTAAGACGTATTTCTCATTGTCTTCGATTGTGCCTGTAAAGTTTCACGGTGATGGGATGCTATGCCGGCTTTTAGAGAGCCCACATGCCTGGGCTCAAGCCAACCGAGAAAAAGCATGCACTGAAGGTCAGTGACGGTTAGAAGCACCAGCGCGAAAGAAACTTCTTGGGATAATTAGGACGCGCATGTCTTTGTGGAAAAGGAAGGAACGCGTGACGTGTGGGTATTTGGTGGCATCCATCAACCCAACAGTCATCCGCGCTTGGAGTGCACCAGGCGGACTGGCGACATTCGGGACGAAATGAAGCGACAAGCGGGTGAGGACCGCGATTGCACGGTTGCGGTGGACAGGGGGACTTATCCGAGCCCATCAAGCACTCATAGCTAGTGGTGAATGGAGCGGCAATGAGGTCGCTGAATCAAGCCTTCGTGCTCACGTGTCCCGCACTGACAGCGACGAGGCGCGGCATTGGTGTCAGATTAACGACCACGCCCTTTTTCTCCAGCGATCCGCTGCTCTCTCCGGGAAGTCTTCGCCTGTCTCCCGTGGCATCCTTATGTACGCAGAAGGCTGAGGGTGGCTCGGAACTGAAACTGCAGTTTTTAGCTGTTGTTCCGTGCAGCACTACCAAAGTTCAATTAGAGTAGGTGTGACGTCGCGCTTCAGCGAAACGTAGGGTCATTGTATATGTGATAAAGTCCTTCAAAGGTAGATTTGTAAAACGATCATTTATATAATATATATACATGTCCACGTTGTCTACGTTATTTCGAAAGTTAAGCGTGCGTGAGTCTCGCGTATGCAAGAGCGGGATTCCGTTCGCTCAAGGGTAGGGTGCACTTACCAGCGTCACCTGGCGACAAATAGCAGAAATATTGTTAAAAAGTATGAGAGCTTATTCCCGTCGTCCTGTGGTGCAATAGAAAATAAAGATAAAATAAGTTTTTCGGCGTAATGCATTAACACCACTTTTCTCAGTCAATAAACATCTGCTCGAATCCGCCCTCGTTTTCTTCTCCCTCCTCCCTTCCATTGAGTGCAATTTTTTCTACCTGTTTAACTCACAAAATTCGAATAAATTACTAACATCCATCCAGCGGTGTGTTTCTCTTTAGAATTAATTGTGTGATGTTTTTGAGTAATTCACAGCCGCAAAACGGGCCTCGAACAAAGCCAGGAGGTCATGGTACGGCATCATTACATAATGCAATTACCTTCACCGTAATCATTTCTTGCCTTCAATGAATGCGTGGTATCCTTAGTTTGCGTTAAGAGACACCTCTCAGCAGCAACAATTGCCGTTTAACTCGCTGAGAGACAACCAGTGAGGGGAAAGAAGTCGCGGGACCCTTACGCAAAGCTAGATGAGCATTCCCAATATGGGAGCATACTAGGAGGCATGATGTCTCGATTCCGAGGGAACTCTTCCTTGTTTCTAGGTTTATCAAAAGCACGTTCATTCCTCATAAATCGTGCACTGAGCATTTCTTTGACCTCATCTCATGAATAGCAACATTTATGGCCAAGAAACTTCGAAGAATATTTCTGCCGCTCCTAAGCCGAACACAGAATGTCTGTTTGTTAAAAAAAAATTGTTTCAATTTTAGAAACCCGATGGCACCATTGGGCTGTAATGATTAGTAATTATCAGCGTGTTTGCGTATGCAGATGCTAAACTAAAAAAGATGACATGACTAATATTGAAATGTAGTGCAAAATACTATTATATAACTTGATAATGTTGTTTGAGTGTTCGGTTTGCACATATTCTCTTCAAAAACCATTGCAGTATATGCCTAGAGCCGATGACGTGCAAACTGCAAACCGATGAGGAACGCGCTCAAGATACTCTCATGATTTTATATAGTGTCTGTAGCTTTCATAGTGCTGCACAGAACAATGAGCAATAGCATATATAGATTGTTTTTTTTTTCGTTGCCGAGATTAATGGAATATTGATCATCCCTGCCCGTTTTCCCGTTCTGTTATTTACTTTTTCATTCTCACCCAAACAACAGCCCAGCGAGATGTATACGGCTTGTCGAAGTCTCCACTTCAATTGTGCGGTGTGGACATCGGCTCAGAAAGAACACTTTTTCGGGGTACTGAACTTCCGTCACGTAAGCCACGGCACACACAAGCCACCACTTCAGCAACAATCAATTCCGGGTTTTGCACCAAGGAAGAGCCACTTTTATATATTTTTGGAAAGGAAATGAGCTTCATTGGTCATTTTCAACTAACCATTCTTCATTCCTTGATTCATTCATTATTATTTCATTCATTTTGTGATGAAAACGCTTCGACAAGATTATTAGTAGCGTCAGCTCCAGTGAAATAAATACATATAGTGACACATGCGTCAGGTATAAAAGAAAAATAACATATGGGGTAGGAATAGAGGACGTGGAAGAGTCAGCCTTTCGCCTTTCTGCTCTAATTCTTACTTCTAGTGGTGTGCACCTAGATATCACAAATGATCTTTCCTCATGGTAACGGCAAATTCATGTATGCAACTTTCGCTGGCGCTCAGTTTCGCGTACAATGCATTATTAACACCGTTTTCATCATCATGTTTTTCAACCTGACGGTACCCACTCCATGGACGAAGAACTTTTCCATTACTTCTCTCTTAACCCGACCCTGTGCAAACAGCACCTGGCTAATTCTCGCAAACTTCTTAATCTCATCTTCAGCGCTATATTTACGCTAACTACTGCTACGCTTCCCTTCTTTTCGAATCCAGCCACTCACTATTAGCGACCGCTGGGTATCCTGCCTTCAAATTATATGCTCTGCATATGCACGTTTTTTATTCTTCTTAATTCAGATGCTCTTCATATGCATGTTTCTTATTCTTCGTCATCGTCATCATCATAATCATCAGCCTGACTATATCCACTGCAGGGTGAAGGCCTTTCCCACGTTTCTCCAATTACCCCGTTCTGTGCTTGTTGCATCCACTTGACCCCTGCGAACGTCTTAACCTCATCTACCCACCTAACTTTCTGCCGCCCCCTGCTACGCTTTTCTTCCCTTGGAATCCAGTTTGTTACCCAAAGTGACCATCGGTTATCCTCTCTTCGCACTACATGTCCTGCCCACGCCCATTCTTCTTACTTGAGATAAAAATGTATTATCTCGCATAACTCTCTCACCAGCTCTGCTCGCTTTCTTTCAATGTTACACCTATCATGGTGGATTATAATTATATGCGCGTGTTCATTTCTTTTAACGGGAGGTTTACGGCCCCTCTGATGGTGTGTCAGTTCGCCAGGGAACGGCCGAATGAATAAATAAACAAGTGCGGGATTAAAGTTTAGAATGTATCGAAGGGCTATCGGTCCTCATAGAAACAAAACAAAACAAAACGAATATAGAATAGTCAAAGCATCCTAGACACGCATGTTTAACCTATAAATAAACAACACTATGGCGCCTGCAAGACGCGGGGACGTTGCTATCGTCAGTCGGGGTTTACTTGGGGTTAAAATAAGGCTTAATGTGGAAGAAAAGATCCCCAAGCAGTTCTCTGTTTTGATGGTTCGCCTATTAATTTTTCGTTTGCGCAGAGCAACCATAATGAAAATTCTGAAGAGATTGTGGAAGTCTAAAATGCCATTACGAGGAAGGAGTGTCTTCAAAACACCTCGAAGCATATTCGCCGCGATCGACCTAGAGGTGGCGCCACCGCCACTCCGGTAGTGTGGATCGGCAGCCGGCGGCGTTCGCAGAAACGCACGCTGCGTAGGTCTGCTTCCGAGTTTACGGCGGGTTTGTTGGCGATGAAAACTTGACTTCTGCAGTATTTATGCAATATTGCAGAAAAAAATCCAAGGATTTCGCCAATGCAGCAGACGAAGAACGGATTTTAGGAAAACAAAGCACACAACCACCAGACTTCTAGATTTACTTTGCACTCATTATTACAGCGCAAAGACGGACGGGACAAGAAGAGGACACAACAGCGCTGACTGTCAAATAAATTTTATTTAGTTGACAGTCAGCGTCATTTAATAAAATTTAGTTGACAGTCAGCGTTGTTGTGTCCTCTTCTTGTCCCGTCCGTCTTTGCGCTGTAATAATGAATGTATGTAACCAACTCGCCCAAAATGTTGTATTACTTTGCACGTTTCTTGCGCTGTACCGCGCTCACGCGCCTAATGCTTGGGCCTGCCTAATGACAGCTTTGTTTTTCTTATCAACGTTTAAACAGTTTGCGCGTGTCTCATGCGAGTGAGACCGGCGAATTTAATGTCAAGCCCACGCAGATACAAGGTTCGTGCTCTGACCTGCAGTAATTTAGATTGAATCGAGAAAGCCTGGTTAATTATATCGTACTTGACTCGAGGATTAAGCAGGTTAAATGTAGCATTGGCAGCGCACTGCATGGCGAGTTGTTTTAGACTGAGTGCACATCAACTCTGGTGCAGACAACCACGCACAAGTATTCCCCAAGAATGAGATCACGCCGACACTATACAGGAAACCTCGCCGCACAGGAAAGCTGATTGTTCACGTGTACAGCGCTGAATGGATTGAATTTGCCGAGATGCTTTTTGCGGCCAGTGTCATAGAATGTGATAGTGTATTAATGCATGCGCCACTAACTGTAAATGATTTCCTGAAACCGAGGAAAGTACAAGGGATTTCTGATGTGTGTGATGTTAATATATAACGGTAAATTAGTAGTGTAATTATTTTGTTTTGCAATGCGAATAAATTTCACCCTATAAGAGAACTTTTACACACTTGACAGAATTTACACTGGTCAGCGATTAATTTTCAGTAACATTAAAGTGCAAGCTACGAATTACTCGCTGCGAAGACATCGTTATAAACTGCGCATGGGCACTGTCTTGTTCTGGGAAGCAATTTTACAGGCTGAAAATTTCTTTATCACTAATTGTTTAGCAGTGACTAAATCTTATGCGAAGTAAAATATTGGGGTTGCTTCCAAAACAGATGCCGGATATAAAACTATTCCGAAAGAAATGGAGGTCATCTTATCATGCGACTATAAAAATATATTTATTCCCGAACTAAACACTGATATTTAAGCCCGCATGAAGCTGTTTTACTCCCGTTGTCAGAAATAACGAGTTTTGTCAGAAGACAGCACTTGGACGAAAAGGGATCATAATGATTATAATAGGCTACGAGTAAAGTGCATTGATCTAGGTGTATTATGTAATATTTAGGGTAACAATTAGGTGCAGGGAATGTGTTTCCCAAACATTCGAGCATTTCTCTAGCAAAATGGGCTCACTAAAACTTTTACGGATGCACAGAAGCCTTCAACAACAAAAACAAAAAAAAAAAAAGAAAAGAAAAGAAATGCATATTGGCCCGGGTTTAACGCATGAAATTTAAGCGGCATCGGCTATGACGGATGATTGCAGAGGTTGGTTTTTGTGTAGTCTTTTTTTCATTATTAACACCACATTTACCACGTGGGTTTGTTTATTGCGCAGTCAAATCCCACAGGGAAACGCCTTTCGAAACGGATGTGATTGAATCCCCCGTTCTCGAAATCAGCAGTCGAGCGCCCTTACCCTTGAGACACCGCTACAGAGGTTTAAAAGCACAAAAAAAAAAAAGAGTTCTCACACAACTCTATTGTGCATACAGACGGCATAGTAGGCATAGAGTGGTCTGTTCAAACTGCATTCTGCTATATGAAGCAGTCTGCGGTGGCATATGTTTTAGTAGCTGTGGTATTCCAAACAGAAACGGGAATATGCGATTTCTGAGCGTTTGCATTAACTTTTATTGACGGCAACGACCTGCTTTGCTTTGACACGGCGGTAACGACAGTACTACTTCGTTTGAGACATTGCATGTCAAAGGATCTCAAGCGCCGAAGAACGCGATGGATGATGTCGTTATCCAAGCATGACATGCTCGATACGGACAAGTATATATATTTTTTTATGAAGCGTGGGGTTATAGACTGCTCATATATATTTTGCAAGAGGCGTATAGGTAAGCAAAAGACTCTTGTACACGCCGCATGCGCGCGCGTAAATCACTGCGGGCTGGCACGCGACGCGAAAACGCACTCACACAGAGTAGGTTTCGCCGCTTATTCTGGTCCTTTCACACTGCACCCACACATACAGCAATTTGTAAACAGTTAGCAGAAATATGCGACTCTGTATGCAGCGAAATATTGAAAGCACTTTGTCTTTAAACCGCTCCTAGTAAGGTCTCTGTTTTGATCCTGGAAATATCTCTAGAATGGGTACTGTCCGCTGGGGGCTTCTTCAAATCGGAAAAGATTCTTCAGCCCAACATGATGCCGCACCCTCTTAATGATCTCACAAATACTGTGGTTCAAACTCTACAAAAATTCATATTGAAACCGGAGACAGCCCGTGATAGTATCAAGGAACCGCGCAAAGTACCAGACGGCCAAAACAGCTTATACAGACACGTGCAGTCTGAGCCGGCGTCTCCTATAGAGAGCGCTCGGTTTTCTTTTCCTCATTTCCCATAATGTTTGAGAACTGACTTTTGAACGAAATGCTTTATGGTTGGTATAATATCAGCAACAGCAATAAGTAGGTAAATGTAGCATATGGAACAGCTTGTTAGGCGACTGGAGAAGCTTGACCGCGCAGCTAATGAACCATTTGCGCATATGGAACGCATATTTAGTCGAGTGTCTTAGAAACGAATTGCCTTTGATGTGTCGCTACATGAATTGTCTCACCCTAATTCAAATTCCTTAAGAACTGCTCACTTCCTGCTGATTTATTGCGTGCAAGGATTAAAATATTACGAAATGCTTTGCTTACGAATGTTTCTGTTGGTGGCGCCCCCTATTTGTATACCCGCAGAGTTGAAAAGGTCTTCGGGCAATGCGGGAATTTTCTGCTCTTTAAACGACGTGGGCGTCGATTCATTATTGTAATCCGAAGTGATATATGCCTGCATATATTTTAATACTCGTCTCCACCGCATCGTCGAAGATCACGAACCACTTTCTGCCCTTTTCTCAGCGAGTCGTAGTAGGCCAGATATTTCCCAGCTGATCTCTCCGCCTTGCATGACAGTAAACATAACAATTAAAATATTTACCCATGCGCCGCTCAGAGGTCACAACAGCACGATCTAGAATAGAGTAGCAAAATCGAAAGTTCCCAAAAAGAAGTGCTCTACTGAAGGAGCAGCTCCTTTTTAAGGCGGGCGCCTTTCTTGATTCTTGAGTGGCCTACGCAGAAAGTGACTGTCCGCGGAATGAATGACCAACAAGCCAGGACCTTTATTAAAAACAAAAATCGTTTTCCACTAGGAATCGAACTCCTGCACCTCCTATCACCAGCCGAACGAGCTGACGAACAAAACCACACGTAGGAAACATATCCTAATTCACTTTGGCTAAATTGCCTGCACTCTCCATGTCAATATGACGACGCAGTTAGTGATAGTCAGAACGGTTCACTTGCCGCACAGCGCTAAACCGACAAAGACGCGGTGAGATATACAGGACAAGATAGTCATAATCAAGATAGTATCGATGACAATGACTCTGCATTTAGTGATAATGATAGCGATAGTATAGGAATGACAATAACGGTGCTTTAGCAGCGGTAGCGTATGATGACGATTATAGTGGGGATGAAAATGACGACGCCGTTAATGAACACAGTTTTGTAAATTGAGTTTCCCCATTTCGGCTCTTGAGCATACTTAAGGCCAGTCCTGACTATTTTTCCAACGTTTAACTTTATTTCTGTCTAATTTCAACTTGGTTTTTTTTGTTTCTTTACAGTTTCAGATATGAAATTTTCTTTACAAGAAAAAAGCTTTTCTCGCAAATGTACCTAAAGCAGTTATTTCGACATTGAGTACTAAACATAAGCTAGCGTGTATTAATAAGTATTTTTGTTTGTTTGCAGGCTTTTCGCAGATGAACACCCATTATTATTGTAAGTTAGCTTCACTCAGTTGGGCTCTGCGTTACTTGGCCGGTTAACAAAATTGCCGATTCCTTCACCAGGAGGGCATCAAGCGATCACGCGTGTAACGTGTTAAGGTAACCTGCAACACAAAACTTTCAGCTAATCATATAGCAAAATAGCGAGAGGTGAAATTCTATGCTTTAGTATCCATGTTTGGTGTTCCATTGGTTCCCCCAGAAGTTACAAAACCACTTTCCTACGCTTCGCTCCATAGTCGACTCTAAAAGAGCATGCATGTGCAGCTAAGTAGGTTACGAGCTGTGTTTAATTGCCTGGAAGCTATATGAGTGAAATGGGCCGCATACAGCAGGTCATTCATCACCACCGAAAAAGCTATATGAAAATAAAAAATGATGACAACACCCAGCAAGTGGGGATGTGAGAAACGGCGCAGATAGCAATAAACCACGAGTGGACACGACATTTGAGAGAAGAAAAAAAAAGAAATTGCACAAGCCGTCATACTGCGGCCGCGTCCCCAAGACAAGGTACGATGGCAGCGTTCGTCGTTTGGCACTTCTTTATCTGTCCTTCAAGCAAATCACTTCGTCTTGCAAACGTCGTTCTCGTCTCTCCGCACTTACTCATCGGCGGTACTTTCTAGTTCGTCTGATTCCCACTCGCTTGTCCTGCCGCGCTGTAGTAGAGGCCGATGGCGTGACAGTGGGAATAAAGGGAACGCTAAACAAAACGAGTGCCTCTTCATCGACGGCCGCATTTTCATCGCCCGGAGTTGCGATTGCGCTGCTTTTCTTAAATTATTTTCATGCCACTCGTGACTTTTCCGACAGTGCTCTTGCACTTTTTCCACATATGAACACCTCACCCTTCTAACCGGTCTTCTTGGCGCGACGCTGATGTGTTATAAGATTGATAGTGTCAACATTGGTGCGCACTGATGGCATCGTAGGCCGCTTCTCAGTCTAGAAAGGCAGGCGTCCGGATGCTACCTCCGTGCCCCAAGTAAATACGTCGCCGCGAAGACTTTCCTGATTCCTGAGCCCATTTTGCTACCGCGGCGCCGCGGCTTCCAGCGCTTTGGACTCAGTGTGGATAGAAAGAAGAAACAAGGCGGCATCCGCAACAACTACGTCAGCGTCGGCAGCATCAGTGGCGGCAGCTGCGGCAATAAGGCCGTAATGGCGAGGAAGGCCGCGACGGCCGCGATATTTTTGGCACAGACACAGCGGTAGCTCCTCTCGTCGGGACACGGAACATGAATGGGGAAAAAAAGGGAAGCAATCCACTTTGTTCGCTTTCCCCTGCTTTTCTTTCTTCTTGATATGCTGGTTATTCGTTAGTATTTTTACGGTTGTGTTTGTGTCCCTAACCGTTCTTCTTCTGCAATGACCTTACTCTCCCTTCCCTATTGATGCTGTGACGTAGCAGCGAATTACGAAAGATTATGTGCTCACACGGACAAAAGTTGATTACAAGCATAAATAACACAAAGTGGTCCCTCAAGTGGCTTGTTCCGTGGCTGGCGTTTCCTCTTGTCGTTCCGGTAGCAACATTTGCTGCTGCTCTGTAGTTGCATTTTTTCCTAAGGTATGGTGGCACTATTCTGCTGATAAAGAAAGGAGATAATTTGAAAAATGGGCTGGGCTTCTTTGTGGCACTGCTGTTTTTTTGCAGTGATTTCCGCAGCTAACGTAGGGCATCCGCTTGTTTGTTTTTCCCTTGTACCCGTCTTAGGTTGTTAATTCGTAAAGGTCATGTCGTCTCTTGACCTCCTTACTCTTTTTAGCCAACATTCTACGTCTGCTTAGCTATCGCAATGCACGAAGCTAAGCAGGGGGCACAGCAGGATTGCGATTTGAAGAGGCAGCCGTCTGGCGGGCCATGGCTTCGGGACAAATGCCCCATCGCTTCAAGAGAGCTTTTAAGCTTTCCCTGCATCACAGAAGGGCCGAAGAGGAAAGACAGTCTGTATACAGCGCACACAGTAGCAGCTAGGAATGAAGGAGAGAGAGGGAACAGAGCTTGTTCGCCGATGTCGTTGCTAAACTGCAAAGTTTTTGCGATGCAGACATTAATTTACGTGCGATGTCAAGTTCGGCACTCTGCTTCTCAGGTAATCTGGGCTTGTGCCTCATTTTTAACTCCGTTTTCTTTTGTTTTCTTTCTTTTTCGAGCGGTGATATGCACTGCCACAAGGGAAATCATAGGATGCGCTGGGTCGTTTGCTATTTGGAATGAGACTCGGAACGTTCCAAAATTTTCTTTCGTAGGATTTGTAGATAGTGCTTCGAATATGTTTCCTAGAATAAGGTTGTTGCCAATCAACCCATATGTTTCCTGCAAGCTACGACTACCGGAACTATGGTTCATAAAAAGTTACAAACATTTAAATAAAGCGAAACAAGAACATAAAAGCGAAATACACCGTTTTCATTCTATTAGCATGTAATGATACTTTTAGCGTAAAATTACTAATGAAGTCGCCAGAAAAATGCGCTGTACTCCCAATTCCGTAGGGAAAATAATGTGTTGCTTAATACTTTCACCAGTTTAATTTCTCAGACAAAACTCGTTGCACGCTTTGGCAGGCTGTGCGGAGAGATCATTTGCTTCATTAGGTAAATGGTTAAGCTGGGAACATGGCAGTATGTGACAATCCATGAATTATTGCACGCGGACACTTTCCTTGGATTGTATATTGCTATCATTCTTCTCGAGCTTTGGTGTCGTAGTAGTATTTGCTGGGGACCCACTAGAAGGGCTTACAATTAAGCAACGCCCTTGAGCTGTGTATTTCTTTTTGATAGACTGCACATGCTGCAGTCCTTATTTGCCAGCGCAATATTTATGAATACTGATTTCTCGGTGAGAAGTTGTATTTGTTCATCAGCCGTGGTGGCTCAGTGTTCTGTGCGCCCAACTGTTGACCCGAAAGACGCGGCGGCCGCATTTCGGCGGAGGCGAAAAGGAAGGCGACCGTATATAGTTCGATGTCACGGCACTATGAAAGAACTTAGGTGAACCGAATTTTGTGGGCCCTCCACTACGGTGTACCTCATAGTCTGAAACATTTTGGGACGTTAAAAGCCACAAATCACAGCAACCAATTTAAAGGAGCCTCTTGATTTCCTTGTTCTGGTGTCCAAGTACCTGCATCTTGATGTATTCAAGCGCAGACGCGGTCTTTCAGGTGGTGAAGCTTGCCAGACCAGACCTTGTTCGTAAATGCTAAATAAGCGCGGAAATAAGACGAGACAAAGCGCATGTTTATCTGTTTGCTCTCCTTTTGTCGCCGCTTTGTTCTCACGCGCTGTTTACCGTTCAGGGGGACTTTCATGGTAGACGCTCCCTAGAGTTTGCCTCTCTTTATTTACTTTGACCACTGCGGGTATTCGCAACAACGGCAGATTCAGCAAGAGCAGCATAAGCTGCATTGATGCCGGAGTATTTTAGGGAAATTTTACACAACTAACTCGCATTGTGCTTCTTCCTGCCTATGCACCGATGTTGATAACTATCACTTTTACCCTGCGAACGTTCTTGCTTGCCCTAATATGAATTTGTTTATGCTTTCGAATATATTAATATTTAAAATTATATTCACGAATGCACATGGGTGCATTTATTCATGTTATATTTAGCTTTATTAATATTTTATTCGTTTATCAACGCTTCAGCAAACATTTAGACATTTCATAGTATATATTTCCCTGAGCGCCAGCCTAAAATTCTAATTCGCGAATGCATGTGGCTAGCCTCATGATCGTACGTACAATTTTTCACAGCAGCGAGGTAACTCGCTTTCAGAAATCCCTCCTGCCGCCTGAGTGACGCATAGATTACTGTTGCAGTGCCCGAAAGCGAATAAAGGTATCAAGCGTCACACTTAGGCAACCGTAATTCCTGTCAGCGGCTTTTTCTATTTCTGATCGATTATCTATACGCCTTCATGGACAAGACCTCTCTTTCAAGTAGTGGTTTTAGGCAGGAACTGACCAGCAGGCATCGCACAACAGTGCCTCTGTCCGAATATTTAAAATAAGCTAGGATACGCCATACTGAATTATCTGAACGCCCAAATCGCAAAAAGCGTTTTCATGGATCGCCTGAAGCTTCTTTCGGCAAGTTGTAATCTTTTTTTTTTCTTTTTTTTTTTTGTCAGCGAGGGCTTCTCTGCATTTACAGTACGTTCGATTTACGATGCCATTTTCTGTTCCATCTTCAGCGAGAGACGCCTGATAGATTGCCGTTCTATACCATTTAACTGCAGAACGTCAAGCCAATAGAGTCTCTCTTTTTTTTTCTTCCGATGTGGCTTAGGGCTCAGAGTGCTGACTACTAATCATAGCGGTCGCGTTTCTATCATTGCTAAACGCAAGTCTCCTTAGTACTATTGGATGTCAGTACAGCTGAAATCACCTAGCAATATTGAAGCTATTTGTAGCCCTCGACTACTGCATCCCTAAAAACATGACCCACTTCTTAACGTTGAATAACGAAAAACACTGAAATGTTCTTTTTTTTTCTGCAAGAAAACTGCAATGCAACTTTTTTAACAGCTGCGGCTCCCAAAAATGAGAACGAGAAAGAAAAAATCTAATGTTTTGGTCCCCTTGACGCAGGCACCATGAGCTCAGCTTAACAGACTTCCTAGTCAATTGAGTCTCTAGTCTCTCATCAGCACTAGATCATTTCGTTAGCTTGGCAGTACAATGACAACTACGCAGTTGGTCGGTTGCTATTACCAAATGTTTTAATTTCTTTGTTTTTGTCCTCTGAATTTTATATATATAAATTTTTCTTTTCTGTTGGTTGTTTGCGGGTGCACGTCAATCAGTCGGTCGTCCCGGGAGCAATCTTGACTCTTTGCGATGGAAATTGTGTTTGGTCATTAGATCAAACAAACGTTTTCTTCACATTTTGCGTGTGTCTAGCAGCGAGAGAGGAGCGACACTGGTTCTCAATGCCTTCTCCGAGCTCTTTCCTCTCCGCGGGTTACATATGCCAGAACTATGCGCTGGCCGCGTTAACAACACCTGGGGGCAATGAAGGTTTTATCGCTTACTTTCCCGGCGCTGTTCGCGAAATTTTCGCAGTGCCCACATCACGCCTCCTGCAAAGTAGGCCGAGCGCTCTAAATTAGAGCCTCCGGCACTCCGTAATAAACGCCCATTCCTGCACAGCGTGCGCTTCGAAAGAGAGTGGCTCGAGTTGAAAATAATTTATGACATTACGGCGAGCAGGCCTCCTCCACGAGTACGCGTTGCGGGCTGAGTTGGTGAGTGATTCAATTTACGCTGGCGAAACCTGCATTTTTATTTTATTACTTTGTCGTCCTAGCAGCTTTCACATATATATATATATATATATATATATATATATATATATATATATATATATATATATATATATATATATATATTTGTTTATTTATTCATTTATTTATTCATATATTACATATATATGCTGCACTAAGTCGATTGGTTAGTGGTTTCTCGGTTAGATGATATGGAACGTTATCGCTGTTGGCCTAAAAGATGTGCCGCTATAGAAAGTAATTGTTTCAAAGCCCGTTTCCTTTTACGTACGTCTGCTGTACGAACGCACAAAACAGCTTTGGTCCTCAATGCTTATTTAGATTGCCGGAGCCGTTCGGAAAATTAATTTGCCGTCACGTGGCAAAAAAAGAAAAGCACGAGGAACTGGTTCTTTAGCAGAAAGTTCTAACATCAAAGTTGAATGCGCAAAATAAGTTTTTAAGACATCTTTTAAAGACCCGTAATTGCCGCGCACAAAACAACATTACTCAGCGTTTAATCTGTCTAGACCGATGGTAATGTGCTTACGCACAATTAGAATTACCCGCTTCAGGAGGTACATTGACGACACCATCTAGTGAGCTAATCACGAGTGAGTCTTCAGAACATCCTTGCTCGGCTCAAGCTTTGATATATATAATGCTTTAGGACAAATACTAAATCTGGCCACATATATTCACCCAGCTGGTCCCAGCTCTTTACCATGTCCTGAATGGACGGATTGTAAAATCATGCTTAGAAATAGAGTTTCAGTCGCGCCACGAGTGTATCGCGGAAATTCTGTTTGGACCGAAATCAATGAACAAATGATTTTCCCTACTTAAGCAATATCAGTGCCAAGAGGCAAGAATGAAGACCTGGACATCTTCCTAGTCACCGCGTGAGGCCTGGGGCACCTGTAGTAAGACGAGGGCAAGAACTGCCCCCTCAACGACCGGTGATATGGATGTTTACTTTGGGGGAGAAAAATGTAAATTCTTCAGAAGTGTGTTCAGGGACTCTCCTAAGTGAGTGATGATTGAGGAGAGAAGGCAAGCCACGCCATATTGCAATCCACGCCAATAAACTATAAATGCAATGAGTCTAATCTTAAGGCCACAGTGATCCAATAAATCCAACCAGAGCAGAATTAAATGGCGCAACTTGAAGCAAAGGTACACGGCAAAAAAAGCATATATAGAAAAACATAAAACAAAAAAAGCGTACATGAAATTTTTTCTCTTTGTGCAATTTTTAAATATTAAGATTTCACTCGTGGGATCTCGTGACAGCTTGAACGCCTGTAAGGTATATAAATTCAATGAAAAAAAAATATGCCGAACATGACGTGGCGATGACTAATATTTGGGTCGCCGTAACTCCTCCATTGAGCATCAGACTGCTAGTATCTCCTATTACAGATGTAAGACCATTATCACTCTCCTGCACTGCCACTTGCGATGTGCCATGTGAAAAAAAAAAAAAATTATATATCCTAAACCTCGCTGCAAAGGCGAAACAAAAGCGCGTATATGCATGCTTTGAAAGCACAGGTTCACCTGGTATAGCTTATTGTGGCGCACCGACTGCTAGTCTAGTTTCAATTAAACCTGTTGCCCACACACCTAGGCCTCTTTCCACATCAACATAGGCAGCTTTTATATTACACGCAGACTTTGCTGCTAGGGCTCATTACAAATGTTTGAAATATACGCAGGTCCATCAAAGTGTAAGCACATGCCTGTTTTAGTTTCTAGACTAAAACGGAGAGCGACAGTACGGAAGGCGTGAAACCTGCGGTGTTCCCTTTGTTTGTCTAACCTTAAAAATAACTTAAATCATTAAATATAGCGAAAATGAAACGAAACTTGTGGACGGCGCAACAATATTGAGCGTGGTTTGCAAAACCGTACATAGCAAACACACACACACTCGCAGTCATCGCATACACACGATACCATGGCTTGTGTTCATCGTCCCCATTTAACGGACGGACGATAAATTCTAGGAGGCACTTTGGATCACTAAACTGCGATTAAACGAAAGCCTCTATGGGACGGTGTTCAGAAGCCCTCCGCTGCGGCACCTCTTTCTCTCTGTTTTCACTCCCAGTTTTCGATGACTTGAAAGCATAAGCTACCAACCAACATATGAAGCCCCGCTTTAGCCGACCTGTATGAACGTACATGTTTGGCTACAGGTATAACGTGACTTCAAGTGTATTGGCAAGCTGAATGCGATATCGCCCTCCCACATGAAAAGAGAGGCCCGAGAGGGCAGTTCCTGCCAAATGTATTGTCAGGAAGCCCTACGTCCAGTTAGCGCTCGGCCATGTTAATTATTGATAAACAATTGCTTAAGAAAGTAATTATTTAGCTACCCTAAAATTAATAATTATTTATTAATTATATTATTAATAAGTCGCAGTTTCATAGCAGAATGCTGCACTCAGTCTTTTGCCTTTCGCTCCTTTAGTCGCTAAAGTCCCTCGTAAGTTTTGTTTCAGCCGAGTATACCCACGGGCATGGAGGAAGAAAAAACTAGGAGGGAGCGCGAGCAGCCTCCGCAAGCCAACCTCCTCTGACGCCGCTACCTTCTCTCTCTTGCGCGCAATGATTCTTGGCAATTTAGCCAACATAGTTGCCAGACTCAAAAGCAGCAGGGTACATGGTATTTTTTATTTGCTTTGGATGGCCCAGCGGAAAGCTTATGGAGCGGACTACCGAAAGTTGTGCGTCTCGTCCGTCGTAACGCATAACTTTATTTAAAAATGTCGCATTGTACGCCGTGCCTATAGGCACACTGGTGAGAACTGCAGGTGAGCTTTTCATCTTCGGTTTCAATAAGGAGACTACGAATTCGACATAACGTTTCATGCCTGGGGAACTGGCTTCGGCATAACAATGTATTTAGAGACTTGCATTTCCTAAATGAAACAAAGGATTTTCGTCTCGAACAATGCATGCACATACTCTGACAAACAAACGTTTCCTTTCTCGAGGAGTGCGCATAACAGGATATCGACCGGTGTAGCTACAGCCGCGAAAGGTATATGCGTGTAGTTCTAGCATCCCGGCACGCATCATTTCATATGGCAGTACTTGCTGTTGGGCTAGTTGGCTTGATTCCATGCTTGCGAGACTCAGCGCACAAAAACTGAGCACAAGAACACAAAGGACGACAGGACGAACAGCACTTCGTCCTCTCATCCTTCTTGTTCTCGTGCTTCGTCTTTGTGCGCCGAGCCGCGCAAGCATTTCATATGGCGCAGCTGAGGGGATCGAGACATAAACGCCAGATACACGGGTACACTGTATGGCGGTGGTAGCCTCTACGGGATAAGCCCGTTTAAAGTCCAAAGTTTCATCCATCGCCTGCTCGCAGCGCGCTCCTCAGGTTTCTAGCGCAGGCGTCGCGTAGCGAAGGCCACGCTTAGGCATTCCTTCAAAGCGCAGCGAGCGAATTTGCAACTGAAACCAGCTACTGCCTACCGCTTGCCGTATCATGTGACGGCTAATTTCCCATGATGCTTTCCATTATATTTTTATGGATACGCTTTACTTTTCCGTCGCGGCGCTCCATCCTAGCGTTTTCCCTTCCTCCATGCCTACGGGCATCAACCTTAGAATGACACTCCGTAGCAGGCCTTCTGGCTGCTCCGGGGCGTCGGTATAAGGTCTGTCAAAGGAGCGGACTTCGAAGTGTTTTCAACACGATAGTTCTAAATGTCCTATGCTTGAATAAGTATGCATTTAAAGTAAAGGACCAAAAATTTCGATTCCTGAGTTTTGAACATTCTAGTTTGATCTACCTTTCCTCAGTACAGCAATATGTTCTATAGAGCTAAGGTGTATGAGAACCTAAAATTTCGGATACCTTGTGAATGATTGCCCAATTTTTCGGGCTTTATTCGCCCCACCGCTATTCGAGGACGCTTCACTGCTGGATATGTGAAGGCTATGCTGTGAAGCATTCACTAAACGCGGCGGCTCAGCGAACCCGTAGTGGCAGGTTCGCTTTCACGTCTGTAAACCATCTGTACAGACGTTCGCCCGCGACGTACGGACGGCAGTGCAGCCATTGAATTCTGTGTGAATAGGCTTTTGGCACTCAAAAACATCTGCATATTTTATTTGATTTCATTGCATTTTATTTCTATTTTTTTTATCAAGAGCTCCTCACAAATTTTTAGGGGGGCTATACGTTTTTTATTAAATTTTTTCCGGCGTTATTCTGAAGCTGTCATAGTTGAACCTAAGAATAGTTTTAGGTACTGCTATCAGACTGCTTAAGTAAAAAAGCTGCACTATAATTGTTTTTTTCTTGGACAGTAAAATTTATTTTATATCGAAGCGTGAAATAAGGAAAATGTTTGTACCACAAAACGCGTTTGGGTTATAATATTAAGATTTTTGATGATTAGTTTTAAGCAAATTAGAAACATTTTATATGTTCCAGAAATGGTTTTACTAATTTTCTTAAAAAGTGATCTTATAAATTCAAAATTTTGACACAGATTTAAACAATTTTCTGCTTCCAGGATTTTTAGTTTTATATTAGCTCTAAGCATTTGGATTAAAATATATGTTTTTCGAATGTTTATTCTATTTCTATCAGTAATATGTATATTACCTATTTTTATTTCCCGTGTACTTCGCAACAAAAAAAGCTTATCGGAGACTTATGAGAAACAGCCATTTTTCCCCTGGTAACGAAAGAGTTAAAAACTGTAGTATAGTAGATGACGCGGGCGCCAGGAGGCGTGTCGCGGGAGTTGTACACTTAACGGATATCATCTCGGAACGGGCATTCGGGAACTGGTCTTAGGCTAGACCGATTATGGTCGAAATGACTTGAAACAGCATGAAGTGAAAAGCTCCAAGTTGGAACGTGGCTTGGCGTTTATAGGTTTTTTACAAAAAATGATTTTTCCACCGCGATTACTCTGTTCAAAGGCATTTTAGCGGCCAGCGTCACGATGGCGCATGCAGTGAAAGAACACGCACTCCGCACGCCTTGTACAGGTACATAAAGCATAAGGTAATATAAATTGAAGTCCATGTTGGCGGTTGTCCTTCGTTCGCAATACTGTAAATTTATAAGATAGGCGTTCGCATCTCTTACACAACCTGAATATATCGCATTGCTACTCGCTGAGGTTTTTAAAAGCGACAGCAAGTCTCAAGAATCCACGACTGCAGCTCACGAGTGTCTGTCTGATTTTGCTCCTTTCTACATCGTTTCAGGCTCTTAAAAGCAGCCGTTTTTTAGTTTATGTTAGAAAACCGACGGTTTCTGCGGATGATCCCTGAAATGGTTAATTCAGCGATTACGAGTGCACAAATTTGTCTTTATTATTTTTTGTTGACGTAATAATAAAACGGTCCTTTTAAGGATCCAAAATGTATACTGTAGTTGGGATTTGAGTTCGATCTTTTTAAAACCGTTTAAATCACTTGTATGAACCACTGTACTCAGATTTTCTATAGTCATCAGGTCAATATCTGACATGGAACACTAGCTCTAATCATGAAGCCTTGACGCACCACTAAGTCGTAAGCGCTATCAGAAAAAGGAACGGATTATTTATCACGTCGCGGAGGCCCGAATAACTAAATGTTCTAAACGCTATATCTAAAAAGTTCTAAAAGCTATCTCTTCCAACACACACACACACACACACACACACACACACACACACACACACACACACACACACACACACACACACACACACACACACACACACACACACACACACACACACACACACACACACACACACACACACACACACACACACACACACACACACACACACACACACACACACACACACACACACACACACACACACACACACACACACACACACACACACACACACACACACACACACACACACACACACACACACACACACACACACACACACACGCACGCACACGCACACGCACACAGAAATGAAAAGTTTGCGGCATTTTTTATGCATTTGAAGTCAATGCCCTTTTAGGCTTTTCTTTCGAGCCTCCTGATATTTGCATCTAAATGTGTCTCTCATATTTACAAACCGTGTGAAGACTAGATGATGATATTAGTAGAAAAGAAGATATTCCTAGAATTACATCGCCTTTCCACAGTTTGATTGATAGGTATCCTTCAAAATATTAATCACAGCGTGAGGGTCAAGAGTTTGAATCCGTGAAATGAGAAAATTAAGGTTTATATGTAGATATGATATTCTCTTGAGACTAGTAGTTTAGAAGAAATGGCTTCCTGGCAATCAATTTTTTTCCCTTTTTAGCAAATGGCACTGTCCTAGGCTCAGGTCAGGCAGCCTTCCGCTAGTGGGACTTTCTTAACGGCCCGTTATTAGTCCAGCGGTCATGCATTACAAAGGCGATAGCACTCAAGGTTTTTCGCTTTTTCAATATCCGCGCCAAGGGTAAAAAGTTAGCGAAGAAACACCGATGAGAGTGCTATTCGAAATAATAAAGAATAAGATTAAAACAGCAAAGTCTACGGAAGCACAAAGACTACCCGCAAAGCTCTTAATTGGCTCGAAGTGGCGAAAGTGTCTTGTGGGCGGAGGGGAAGGGATCATTAGCCTTCCGATGGGGATGTTCCGGCTTCCAGATCTCGTCAGGGGTAATGGCCGAAGAAAATCGCCTTGCGCTTCACAGTTTTACGGCCATGAAATCTGCCCACGGTGCGCGGTCTGTGTGATTAAGGAGAAGAGGCTCGCTTCCGTAAAAAAGTGATGTGAAATCACTTTGTTGAAAATGTAGTAACTTTGATGTTAGACCACCCCTTATGTAATGCTTCTCGTGGGCCTTTGTGATACTAATAAATGAACAAATAAATAAAATGTCTCTTTGTGAACTGTGTGTCTGCACAAATTGCGAAGTTTTTGCCACGGAAAGTTGCCCATCGCCCTTCTTCAGAGAGAAAGACGCTGTTGAAAAAAAAAAAAAAAAAAGAGAAATGGACAAAGCTTTTCCACGGAAATGTTACTTAAGTCACAATAACGTTTATTTTGAGAAATAAAAGTGAGCATATCACCCCTTCTGTATTTTGGCTGTGGGCATTTTAACTGACTTTTTTTTTAAAGGTAAAAAAAAAAAAAAGAAAACTTTGTACGGAACCGAGCACATTAAACTTCTGGCCATTTTTCAGCGTGCACTAAATCTAACACTCATTCCTACGTTACATGTCTTTTTAAACCTAATTGTACTGAAACTGTTGTATTTTGCGTAATGTAACTAGCTGAATAAATCTAAGACAAATTTAAAATCTTGCTCGGAAACACGACTAATGTTTCATCTTGCTTTAGGTTCGTGGCCTTCGCGGCAGGTCTGATAGCTTTTTCTATTCTTTGCAAAAACTTCGATTTGCCCATTCGACAGATATAAAGAGGTAGCAAAGTGTTACATTTTCAGCGCCGCTATTTGGCAGCGAGAAATGTCTAGAAAGCGTCTTAATGCAACTTAACTGCAATATTGTTGGCAGGGAATAGCTATAAGTGCTCTTCGGGAGGTACGTTTATTTGCGAGCTACTAACGTTTTGCCTGCAATGCTTTCTTGACTGCTTTAGAATAACAAAAGATGAAACGAGACTTATGAATTTAACTGCACATCATCTGCATAAAATCAGTAGCTATTTTAAACCTGACGGTAGGGAAAGATGCATCAAGCTGCCTGAACTTAGCTATGGGTTGAGTGAGCTATTGTTTAATATTAAGCAAAGAACTGAACGGGATATGCTCGGGACAATGCTGTACGAATTAAGCCTTACAGCAACTGCCCCTTTCTCGACAGAAAAGCCATCCTTGCCGCAGCTCGGCTGCAATACATGCTAAGAAGGTCATGCTTCTTTTCGCTGGCTAACGTGCCTGGGGGAAATTTCTTCCTTCCTAATGAATTTGCCGTTGGACAAAAAAGAGCAATACATTGTGGACCCATTTTGTGAAAAGCATGGCCATACATTTTACGTATTTTATCTATTTGCCAGGCGCTTGTGTGCTGTGCGATGCGAATGCACATTAAATAACCCCAGGTGGTCGAAATTTCCGAAGTCCTCCACTATGGCGTCTCTCATAGACTGAGTTGCTTTGGGACGTTGAACCCCACAAAACAAACCAAACCTTTGCTGTTACTCCCTGCCTGAAAGTACCTATACGCCGCTTCTGAAAACACGGGTTATCAGCGTTCGCTGGAAAGGAAAGAGGTCAAATGTATTGGAATAAATAGAGCTGCACTAATATACTGACGTTTGTTAGAAATTTAAATCACCACAGCTTTTTGTACACAATGGTGTACAGTGATATACACAAAGTAAAAGCAATGTGGGTTTGTGTCAACATGGAAGTAATTTTCTGCGTGGTAATGCAGAGTAGCCAATGAATATTATAGAAACATGACTGGCAACTGCCCTTCATTCGCTGGAAAGATAGGTCCGAAATAAACTACAGGGCTGCTTATAAAAATCCCGTCTTTCGCCGCCAAAAGTAAAAAAAAAAAAAAAAAAAAAAAAAAAAACTGTACTATGCAGTTCAGTGCTTGAAGGGATGCGCTCACCCTTCAGATATCTATTTATTTCTGCGATGAAGGTATGTGTGGCGCCTGTGATTACGTTTCGCCATTTTTAAATTAAAGTTGAATCACTTAAAAACTATAAACGTCCCATGCAGTCAGGAAGCGATATGCTGGGCGAATTCTTTAGCTAGAAGCAAACACATGCCGCTTTGGATGAGCAGATCAATACCATGAGCAGATCAATACCGCTATCGTATTGTACAATACATCAGACACCGCTGCCAGACGAAGGCCACGCAACAGCCAGCTCAGTTTATTCACATGTGGACTTGATTTCTAGGCTTCACAAGTTCTTTAGACTACGCACGTCTTTTGTTTCAGTCGTTCCTAATTCGTTCGGGCGTTGCAACAAAGACAGTTACGCCACACATACGGAGAGGTGTCTTTTCATGCTTCTTGTTAGAAATAGACACCCTTTGGTATAGCTCAGCTTAAAGGACCGCTTCAAGCGATTCGGAGACAGCGAGCCGTGAAACGAGGTAGCGGTGAACGTCTGATCCTGGAGGAGCGAGAGGCGAAGCTCTGCAGCGACTGGCACGTGGTCTTCAGCAGCTGATGCGAAAAAAAAAATAGCAAAGAATGCAGCTCGGAAAATTCTTATAACCAAGCAAATGAGACGCCGAGGGTTCTTCTGTCTATACGCTTGCATGTCATTCGTAGTCTATACGCTTGTTTGCAACTTTATTTTTTTCACCTCAAGACAACCGTCTCGCGAGGAAAATTGCGCTCCATGCGTCCGTGGTCTTGTAGAGAGTTTGTTTTCATTTTTTGGTCGTCTTTTAAAACTGCACGGGAGCAGGTCACATACAAACATAGGGGCGCGTTCACTTCTGTCTGTTCCGCTAGTTCTATGCAATGTTTCGACGTGGAGTGACCGGAGAAACGGCCATTTCACTAAAAGATATTAAAAAAACAACTAATTTAGACATTTTAAGCGCTAGTTTGGTTCTGTAATGTGCGGCAGCAGAAAGCAGGGAAAGTGGCGAGGAATATTTACAATACAATGCCGACAATCGATGTCGCAGAGTGTTTCCTGAATCTGGATGTGATGAATCTGTGCTTTGGAAAGACAACAAGACCTAAATTTAACATCTGTTTTATGCGGTTGTAGAGAATACGGTAATGATAAGTTTGTATGTGGCTTGACGTGCCAGTTAGCTATTGCCTAGTTACTACATTTAATACCTTAACTTTTCTCACCTTTATTATTGCGGTATCGCGTTTCTTATTACTTACAAAGATACAAATAATAACGCTCTCCAAATCATACTGGCGCTCCTACTGAAAGCTTCTACGTACAGATATGTTGAAGTCACGAGGGAAGCGTCTTCTCCGGGGCAGGCAGAAAGGAGGGAAGTCGAAACTAATGAACCCTGCCAGTGCTGAACGCATTTCGTAAGCATTTTCTGCAGTTACGGCACCACTGTGTCTACTAAAAATAGAGCACAGTCTTTACGAATTGCCCTTAAAAGGAACATTGCAAAACGAGATAGATGGAATGCATCCGCTGGCTTTCAGCCAATACTGTGCAACTATAATAGGTAGTGGTAAGAGAGACGTAATGAATTAAGTACATGTAAATTAATCGCGTATGAGACAGAAATGTTGATACCGTTCAGATCCTTAAATATGCTCAAAATCACACGCTTAAATATTAGGAACTTGCTAAATCTTCACTTCAGGGGTACCTGGAACAGGGTGGCCATGCGGGCTGGTCGGTTTGGATCAAGCATAACGCAACCAGCGAACAAAACGAAACACAAGAAGAAGGAGTACACAGGACAGCGCTGGAATTCTAGGTTTAACCTGAAATTTAACATGGTTAGTATAAACTCAAACCGGTTAAAACTCGTAATGGCCTAACGTAGTGGCTCAGTGGTTAGGTCCCTCGAATGCTTAGTCCCAAGACGCAGGTTCAACCTCTGCCGGCGCGGTCACGTTTTTATGCAGGCGAAACGCAAGGCTGCCTTTTGATGGGTGGTCTCAGCGAAATTTCGAGCTGCAGTAGTTGAAATATACCTGGACCTCTCCACTATGGCTTGCTTTTTTCATTTTGTTGCCCTGAGAACGTGCAACCCCAAATACCAAACGCCAAACATAACAATTTGAAATGTAAAGTCTTATAGCTAGAAATCAAAACGTTATCCACACGCTATAACCAAAGGCATTGACAGGGAAGTATTCTATCTGTGTTATAAATGATGGCGCATGACAGCTGTAGCGCACCATGTGCCCAGGCACAAAGAATAAACATTTTAAATGGCTTTGCTCAACTAGACCAGGATATACGTAGCGAAAGGTAGGGGAATGGTTGACCTAGCTTATTCAATATGTGAGGGTGCACCGGATAAGCAATTGAGAGATTGTCGTTGTTTTCGATATGTGCAAAGCACATATTTCTTCAAAGATACGCTCTATAGACATGAAGACCGACAGGTCATCTGTAAAGTAGTTTGCCACCGTCTAAATTGTGATTACGCAGGGTCTAGACGTGATGATCCTACTTTGGTACACAAGATCAATGGCAATGCCGCATTTGGTAGCCTGGACTTATGATTAGTTTCCAAATTAAAGCCGCCTTTCGTCTTCGTACATTCGCTTAGCTTCGACTCGTTCTTGCAGTTCGGCAGCGACTCGGTGTCTTTGCCGATCCGAGACTTGGCGCCGCCGCTTAGCAAGACATTCATCCCGCTCTGCAGGCGCCTCCGGCGCTCGCTAAGCTTTCCTTGCTTCATTCGCACGTTGTCGGGCGGCCTCGAGGCCTGGCAGTGAATTCTACGTCCATCGACGCTTCTTCGCGTAGCCTCCGCTGATACCGTTCAGTACCTTCCCTCTTTGTCCGCGACTTGTATTATGACTTATACGGTAGGCATCAGTTGCAGGGGCTTAGCTAGGCCAGGATCATCACGATCAGGATGATCACGTGTGATGATCAAGATGAAGACGATGATGTGGATAGCGAAGCGTGACGCCTCGCGCAGGCGCCGTGAAGAGACCGGTGCAACCGGTTGCAATGGTTACGGCGCATGCGCGGAAGTGACTAGCTACAAAAGGAATGATCGCGAATGCCTTTGAATTAAGACTTCAGAGCCAAGATCAAATTGCTCTCTTGTTGACTGCAAGTGGTGCCCCTAGCTTTCGCACTGCAATTTCTGAGATGCTTTATAGTGGAGTGCTCCGGAAATGTAGACTGCCTGGGGTATTTTATATGTACTTACCCGTGACAAAGTCGGGGGCTGAAAAAAAATGCTGGTTGCTGAGTGTCGCCGTAGATTAGATGTGTGCCGGTGAGAGGGCGTCAACGCTTCGGCACAGGCGTAAGGGTGATGTGTAGCCGTGCTTAACAGACCTCAGGTGCGGGTAACTAGGTTTAACCGCGATAAACCTGAGAAATTGTTTGACACCTAATAACGGGTGGGTAAGCGTAAAAAGACAAGAACCTTCCGAAGATTGTAAAAAATGCGAAGGCTCGCATAAAACGTAGGCGCCGCTGCTATCATATCCGGATTTCAGGCTTATTCGGTTCTTTTTGCAGTCCGGTCTTCGTTACCACAATTTTGTAAGAAATAATGGACACCTTCTGGCTAAACAACGTCCGAAACACTTTCGTCCGGAACAGTTCATTCAAAATGAGTGGTAGTACATTACGACCAGAAAAATATCTACACACCGGTAGGCAAATACTTGAGACTGGAGGTCTGAACAAAGTAAAACAGGCGAGAGTTTTTGAAAGTTTTCCCCGAAATTGATGCCTATAGACTCCTTGCAGCAAAATCAACTTTTTTTTTTTTTACCTTTTATAAGAACTCGGTAAATTCCAAATCTCCGATGAGCTAGCTAAAGAGGAGCGCTATAAAAGAAAACCTGGCACGAATAACCTAAGTAGAAATTTTCGTTAAATAAAGAACTCTTTATGTTACGTTCACGAGCAACCAGGAACAAGAAAAAGTGTCCTCGATGCTTCTTAAGCTAAACATCAATGTATAAGGGCTGTCTACTATCTTCTTAATGGTATAATTTGCGTGACCACGCCAAATGTTGTATTTTTCTTGGAAAAGGCTTCTCGTAATAATTCCTTTTTCCCTAGTAAACAGACGACGTATCGGCAAGAAATGGAGAGCTTGACTCCCGTCTTTCTCATTACACAGTCAGTACATTGAGAAAGAACTCGGTATTGCTACAAAAAGCCCCTATTCTTTTGCCATTTATTTTCGTTAGCCCGCAAAGCCTTCTACTCGTAATTGTTAGCTTCTTGCTCAGCAAGAATCCCCATGTCCTTAAAGACAGCACATCTGTCCTGATTCGGCGACGAGCTGACCAATTGCTCAGAGTCCTCCAGCTCCCCTGGCCGAAGACAAACGACTGGGGTGCCGCGTTAGATATCGCGACAGTGAGTGGACAAACGGAAAGGCGAAGTTAGTGAGCGCTGCTGCCGAATTACATTGGCCAAAGGGAAATCAATCGCAACGTCATGGTACCAAAAACCACGAATTCTTGCTTTTCGCGTCTGCGGCTTTATGGGTCTTCGGTGTCACAGTGACCTCAGGCAGCGCAGCTTATGCACTAAGTGTTCACAGTAATACTGCTTTTCGTATTACGTTTCTTACCCGATAAAATGATTATCTCCGTCCTGGATTCTGGAGGCATTGGCATTCGCAACGCGCTGCACGATATTAGAGACTGGAAAACTGAACATCTCAGAAGCTCTCTTTTTAGCAACGAGTCCTAGCATGCTGATAACATTCCGAAGCTACGCAAGCACCTCGAGGAATAAAAGCCACGCCTATTGATTGAAGTGGATTTTAAGTAGTGAGGGAACAGATCCGCAGTTATTACAGGTGGCTGGAACTGCACAAGCCGCATGACAGTAGTGATAGAAACTTTATTTTAAATGCATAATGACTAAACTAATAAAATTCCAGAACGATTTAATCATGACTTAAAGTTGGCTCTCCTCTTCGTTGATGCAAAAATTTGGTTAGGACTTGTTGAAATTCGTTAGCATTGCTCGCAGTAGTTTATAATGTTCAAGTACTATTTGTGGTGAAGAATGTAGCGCTCGGAATCACGGAAAGCACATGCGCTGCGAACAATCAACACGCTCAATTTGCCACCCTCATACAATTTCCTGTAGACCGCGTACCCACATAGTATTAAGAGACTACGCTCACTTATGACAATGTCCCTCTATACAATGCAGGTGTGCTGCAGAGCATACACAACACCCGCTTGTCTGCTTGGAAGGATGTCCATGATTTTAGGAACTCCGAAATGCAGCGTAAACTTGAAAATAGAAATTATTCGCTCTGCAGTGGCGTAATCGTTCCTGGTGGCTTATTGACTTAGGCTCCACATAACATTAGTCAGTCCTTAACTTAGCAACTACACTAGTCGCCTCCGTCAAAATAGTAAATGCTCATTGATAAATTAAAAAAAAAAAAAACTCATCATCCCCACAATACGCGACAATGTGACAATCAGAAGGCCGTAAAAATCTTGCCGGCAGATAAAAGCATGTAGAAAGCGGGATTCGTGATAAAACTTCTCCTTAAAAACCTTCGGCCGAGGTATTTCATCCTCTTTTTTTTTTCCTGCAGTCAATTAGCGTTATCACTGCTTGCAGACAAGTGTTGTAAGTTAGTGACTCATTTAACTGCAGGAAGCAGGGTTTTAGTTCCTCTCAAAAAGCTCATTATCGACTTCGTGAGAGAGGAAAACATAATTAGTTCATACTGTACAAAACATTCAAATAGAAAACATTAGCAAGTTTCTGGCCAATTTTATAAACTTGAGCCTGCGCAGTAATGTAGTCTATTTGAACAGATTTCAATGAGCAGTCACAGTTTATTTTGTGCGCCGATGAATCAGCATTCTCATTTTTAACATTCATAGTGTCGTCTCTAAATATAGCTGAAGAAAGCGTTCCCGCAATGATTCTCAGATCAGCTAGTCTCAAACCTAGCAAAAACTTACTGTGCCAAGAATGAAGAGCTCTACACTCAAAGAATCTTGCCGAGTTCTCAAAAGAGGCCTATAGCTGCTGGAGTGCTTGCGTAAATCTCACATTTCTCTCCGATTTTGCTTTTAGCCACGAAATTTTCGTTTAAAGTGTTTTGTTTATTAAAACAGCCCTATGTTAAAGTTTTCTCCGAGGAAGACCGCCATCTTCGATTTGAGATTCCGAAAGTATGCCTCCATCTTTGATTGTGACGTCATATTCACGTGATTTCAATATCAATGATGTCCCCAATCAACCGCAAATTGGGTTGCTATTCATTTGCATGTGATAACTCTTAGCTACCGCTCATATAAACTTTGCCGTGTGGCGACGACAGCAGAAAAAGCGCTACGACCAGAAAATATTTCGACGCCTTCAGTGCTATCGCGCCATTTCGGGCGTCTTTCCTTTGTCCGGAAGCAGTCATGAAAGGAACCACAAGAAAAAACACTGCCGCCTAAGTCCCTTGGCCCCAAGCAATCAATATATTTCTATTGATTTTGGTACTTGCTGCCTTTTGTCGTCTCCTCGCTTGGAGTTCACGCTGCTCTCTACTGAAGTTCCTTGATGTCGTAAGGATTTCCGAATCTGAGGAGTGGGTGATGACACACGATGCATGTAATTGATTTCAAAATCGATTTTTGTCAACGCATTTTAAACAATTCGTTTTGAAACCGCTTATTTTATTGGTCTCTGGCTCCCCTTCCACGCTGACGTACGCGCTGGGAACGACTTCTGATAGAGTACTACCACTTGTATTGCTTGATTTGAGTGTTTTATTATTAAAAACTCGCGCTGGGTGTTATTCCGACAAGCAAAAAAAATGTAAAACCAAAAATGCACTAGTAAGAGGAGAAATCGTGATTGAACGGAATTTTATCTACATTAGGCGGCTGCTTCGACTCCATTTTATTATTTTTGTTATTCAGGAGATGACACAAAAAATAATTGGGGCGTGGCTTTGAACAGATATTTCCTTAAAAAAAACTCACTGGGAGATTACAGTTTTCGGAAGGTCAAGTGGACAGGGTTGGCGCAGTAGCATCTGGTGAAATATTCTCGAATATAATGAGAAAGGGAGGACAATATCTTTTTCTCTTTCATGAAATGACGATAAGAAAAACGGACACGATACATATTTCGTATAATGCTTAGATTAGCTTAGCTTTATCGTACGATCCAATGGAATGAATTTCCTTGAACGGCTTAGCTTTTCAAATTTTGTTGCTGTAATGATTGCCTTCTAGTTGCCTCGTTGAATGCAATTTGCTGCCAGTTTCTCATTTTAGTGATGCTTGGACTTTTCGTGCTTGAAGGCACCTGGAGAGCTGTATCGAGTGGGTGGCGTATTTGTAGACCCTTCTGGAGGAGAAAGGTCGCTAATCCTCTGTAGGACACTATTAAGTCAGTTGGTGCTTGGCGGCGGTTTCTGGATGGGGAAAGTGGTTTGAGGGCCCACATGTGGAGTATTGAGTCCATAGGCCTTCATGAGGATGGAGTGGAGTGGCTGGTGTCGGTTCTGGATGTTGAATGTGCGGCATGTTTGATGGTGGAAGATTGCTTCTAGGTGACGGTATTATTAAATAGGAGGTAATGCTTCATGGTTCTAGAAGCGCAACCTTTTAGCTGCTAGCTCCAACATTATAGAAGACCAGATTTACATATTTCTCCAAAGGAATTAAGGGCTCTGTATTTTCTTCTTTTCTGCGAAATGAAATATGATTTCAGGAGAGGAGACTACATTTTTGACACCTAACAGACGGCTTTTGACGTATACTCAGGCATCGACGGGTTCTAAGGTCACTGTAGACATTCAGTTGCTTTTAAACTCTCCTATGCGTCAACGCATGCCGCGCAGTTGTCACATATTGCATGCTTCCATGGTTTATGGAACCGCCGCCTTTAGGCAATTCTTTTCTAGCTGAGCAGCTCCTTGGAGCTACTTAAAACTTCTGATGCTTTTGATGCTTTACGTGCCGCGCCCTTTGAGCCGTTGACCCTTTCGCTCGAGTTAGTGCATTCAGCTTGTCCTGTTACCTTCGACACCAGGGAAAATGTCAGACCATTAAGACCTCCTTCCCAATCACGTTCGCAGCTGCAAAACACTTCTCTAGGCAATACAGGCTCAGCCTTCTATCTAGATCCTGGCTTCCTTCCAAGGGAGTAGACAGGTAGCAGTGAACATTTCGAAGCTTCGAACTTGGGGTTAAAGTTGGCGAAGAAGACATGTCGAAATACGCAGAGCGAATGAACGATGTGATAATCGAGGGTTATAAGGCAGCGGGAAATGAAGGCTCTGCTGACTTTAGCGGCACTAGTTAGAATCCAGGTTGAAGCAACTGTATGGTATTCTACAAATAATACTTGAAGCAACATTGTTGGACTGTCTCAATCACTCTTAGCAGGAACACGGCTCCGAGTGGTTACGCATCTGTGCAGCACCATTACGCCGAAGCCCGTACCAAATTCACCAAAAACGTTTTGACAACACGAAGCAGAGGTGCGAGGTCCGCAATCTCATTCGCCAATTTGCATTGATTCATGATTGGGTTATGTGCAATGGAGAAAAAATTATACACGGCCACGTGGAGCCGCATTCCCGCTAAGAGTTATTTGCCCTGTAGATATCTACTTTCAGTACGATGCTGGCGTAAGTTTGTCGTGAATGACGGAGAGTTGAAAGTATTTATAAGTGTACCTCGAAATAAAGCCGCAGCTTATTTGAGGGTTATCCCAACCGCGAGGAATAGGGACAGGAACAGGCATACTGTTTGGGGTTATTATGCCATCCTTCACTATCTCACAGTTCAGAAAATCCTTTCCCGCATATTCAGTGTGTAGGGCTTGGAGCCGTTACGTGCGCTCATCTAGGCGTCTATAGCTAAATGGGTCAACCAATGAGATTTTGTATAGCACAACTATACTTTGGCTACGAAAGACACTGTCAACGAGAGCAGTTTCTACGCGAGGGCATGTTGGGCTTTGCTTATAAAGAGTGAACAGCCAGTGAAGCATGGCTAATTGACTTCATTTTTTACGCTTTAGTATATTTCGTTTCCATGAATACATAATTCGGCTTTGAAATATGTCAACAAGGCTGTAATACAGCGTCTGAGGCTCTTCGTCTAGAGAAAACTTGTGGCACTTCCACAGGCATGTGGTGGTGAGAATCCGATGGCCAAAGCAAGCTGCCTGCGTGTAATGACAGCTGTACAGACCTTGCCCCAAACAATCTATTTAAGCTGGCTTCGACGTTGGGAATAATTGCAAAACTGTAACATTTTGAGTGCTGTTCACTGTCTATAAAAAACAACTCCGTAAATGCTCAACCTGAATTACCTAAGCTAATCGCCCAGGCACGCATTTTGTACATGCACTGCCGACTGGCTTCTGAGGGTGCCACGAATCTTATGGGAGCGTTTAGAAGAGAAGAGTGCTTTGATACCCAGAGCGAAGGCAGGCATCATTATAACGCTGAACCTCTGAGTGCCCTTATCTCGCATTCCTTACTCTCACCTCTCTGAAAATGCAAACAGTTTAGAGCAAGACTGAACTCTGCTCTTCACATTAAAGGGGGATTTTTCCTTACCTTTACCACAAATAATGTTTTAGTCTGTAATGGCAGTACGCACAGCAAGTCGAATTTCATGTATATGCTTGTCCGTGTATTCTTTCTTGTGAATGTGTCGTTAGCGCTCTGTCCTTATTTTAATAAAGTTCATGTATATACTTTATAAAGCTTGTTGCTTTGACAAATACTTAGACAAACGCATTATACGTCGTCCCGTAGCGCAAACGCCGGCGGCGTTCTGACCGCGCCATGAAAATAACAATCTTAGCGAATAAAACAAGTAATGACGTAATCAAGAGGCCGTATTACGCACACAGCAATAGCAAAATGGCAGCGTCGATTGTGTATTTCCCCTCAGCTTAAACTCGTGTTCATGTGCTAATTTATATGAGAATCACACATTAAGCCAATCATCCACGGTGGCTTTGATTATACACCGGACCTATCTGTGGCTGAGGGTACCGCCAACTCGAAGAATCCTAAACATGTCTGTCTATGCAGTGGCCACTTGTCGACCTCCGCGCAGTGTCCAACAGGCGTATAATTAAATTTTATCAGAAATGCTGTGCAACTGTCTCTTGCAGCTTTCTAGACAATTGCATAATGTTTATTGTTGCACAGATTATACATGTGTTGGTCAAGTTGAGGGCTGCAGTATCTTGCTTCTGTAAGCTTACAAACTGAGGTTACTGGGAATAAGGTTACCAGACGCAGAATGGAGTGCAGACGAGTGCTTAGGATGCGCAAACATGAGCGCCGAATACAATACCAGCGAGAGGAAGTTTGACTAAGGTGCAGAACCTCCCTCTGAAATGTTTACTACTCAGAGCTATGCTTGTTTAGCTTCCATACATATCAGCAGTCTTAAGCGCTTTTGCTGATTTTATGCTGAATTTATTAAATATAAATACATGGCCAAGTTTTTATTTTCGGAATTTTGAAGACAGCATTGTGTAGAGAAAGTAAACGCCTTCAACACCGAAGGACGCTCCTTGTGGAATATCTTAATGATTAGCGTCGTTCGATCGCTCAGACTTAAAACAAATAATCATTTGACTGGGCTTTGTGTTGGCTTTATAGGGGTCCATACGAATAGAACTGCCTTGTTTGCATTTTTATGCACGAAATACATATGATGTTTGCAAATTTGACGATGTAGGATAAGTGGACGCAGATTTAGCTACAATGCTACGCCGAGCCATGCCATTTTTAAATATGCGTTTCATGGAAGCACACTAAGCGAGCTTTCAGTGGCGCATTTTCTGCTTTCGATATCTTAAATCCCATAGTGATTAGTGAAATTTAAAACTAGCCTCACTTGTGAATTTGGAAAGCCTTCAATTTCTCAGTAAAAATTGGCCCCTAAGATTCAAACTTTCAAGTCAATTAGTTAATTAGGACCTTAACCATTTAAGCATTTTGGTTTACCTCGGACATAATATCAACGAGTACAATTCACGTCCACAGTTCGCAACGATGTCTCTCTCACATGTTCTAATATAACGAAATCTTTGCAGCACTGCGGTAATACGTGCACGTGTGTTTGCTTGCATGAAATTATTCTGTATTATACTTTGTTTTTATTTTTATCTGGCAGCATATAGCATTGTCCATATTGTAAGTCTCTCCCCCCCTCCCCCCCCCCTCCATCAGTGTAATGCCAAAACTCGGTGTTGTTAATGTTATAAATAATAAATAAATAAATAGAAGTTGGCAAACGCTGAAGAAAATCGAAAAACGTATGTACCGTCTTTGCCAAAAGTAACCAGGCTGCATGTTTTGCTTCTCGCTTGTATTTTAAAGCCCCCCCCCCCCCCCCCCCAACATGGTTTCCCTGAAAATCACAACTAAGTGAGGACAGGAACTCGCCTTTACTTAGCACAGATTTACAGCTTCATAAGATGTGCGAATTCTACGCTACCCGGCTGAGAAGCAGAACACGCAGCCTGGTTACTTTTGGCAAAGACGGTACAGATGTTACAGTTAATCTGACTGTATATAGCTCTACGTGGCTAAACGCATTTTTCTACTTGTTAGCAGGTATTTTTCACATGTACTGCTACGCATTCCTGTTTTGATAATAATCCTTGATAAAGGCTATGAGAAACAGGGCATTCATAAAAGACATAATTTCCGGCATTTATATCTTCCATTTGCGCTACGTCATAACTTTTCAGGTAAAAAAATTGTGCGTGGCTCCACATTAATTGCAACGGAATATCACGCTGTATGATCCTGACAAAGGAGTCATTCCTGTTGGGAACACAAAGGAGGCTTCATTGCAACACGCCACAATAAGTAATGTCTCATCACACTCTTGTCAATGAAGCGATCCGATTGAGGATCTGGCAGTACATAGTCATATGCTTCTAAAATAAGAAAAACAATCAACATTTAGTAGTATCAACTTTAGCAGTATCTTAATAAAGCTTACTGAGTTTGTTTCTAACTTGAACGTATGTTAATTTATCTATTCCACTAGCTCTCAAAAGCTGCTCAATTCGAGAGTAACAAAAATATTGTAGAAGAAACACTTGCCAGGTAATTAACCGCTCGAGAGTGTCGCATACGGGGGTGAATGCTTCCTTCTTCAACAAAGACAATCCAATGAGCGTAAAGCCTACACCAAAAAGCGAAGCAGTCATTGGTCGCTGCAAACTGGAGAGCCTAATTAGGCTCTCGAAGCTGCTGCGATTTATGTTTCCCTCGTTTTGTTGCATCGGCAGTTTCTTCGTTTGCTCCAATGCGGCATTTTATTTGCTTCGTTTATCATTTTCGCATTGTATTCTCTGGTATTTTTTGGCTTACGAATTTATTTAATTGCAAAAAATTATTTAAAGCTCCTTCAATGCGTTCTTCTTTACCGGTGTATGTTCTTTCTTCCCTTCCGACAGCGGACAATGTACGAGCTAAGTCTCGACAGTCCCACAGTAAAAGTGCACTTCTTCCTTTAACATAACCGCGCCAGGACTACTACGTTGGATGATGACGGATGGTCCCAAGGGAAAGCTTCGTCGTAGGCGCCTATTTAAAGCGGTGAAGCTCGCTTTTGCGATGTGTTGGGCCACAGAGAGTTCGAAAATAAGGAAAAAAAGAAAAACGTGACCATGGCGAACGAAATTTTTTTAACGTGCGCGTCTTTTCGGGCGAAAAGAAACCAGGATGAAGCATGTAGAGAAACGGAGTAAAAGTTGACAGGGGTAATACAATGTCGGAAGAGAAAAGAGAACTGAGCGGACAGTACAGGATAGACAAAATCAACACAATGGGAGGTCTCAATAGATGGCAGGAATGAGGCTGCGTCATCTTGCAGAGTTCAGAGTCGACAACTCAGCGCAAATTTATTTCTCGCCAGAGCAACATGAATTGATTCTGGGCACGCGTCATCGGAGACAGGACGAACCGCAATACCGCAGTGAGTATTTGTGCGTGACCGACATTATACTGCTCTCAGAGCAGCCAACTCAGGCTCCAGACGAAACTCATGCACCTGTGTGCAGCGTTCCATTTCGCTTCCTTTGTACTTTTTGTTACCGGATTTTTTTGTACTGGAGGCCATATTGTTTCTTTGTTTTTTGCGCTACGATAGCTGCTGAAGTTTATACCTATGCGTGCAGCTAGGGAAGTGTGGCGCGATGACTCATAGAGAGCGAAGAAATTGCAATTCAATGAGCGAAATTTTCGGCTGGACCACCTCATTACTCTGCAAATAAATTAGAAAGGCCTGCTGTCATACGCCAAAGCAAAAATATTAAACGCAGCACACATTATTCTGGCTGTGATTCAAAGTCACCCATTAACTTGTGGGGAAAGAAAAGCTCTGCATATCTTTCTCTCAACGGTGATGGGTACTCTGGCCTCGCGTTATGTCGCTATAAATATCGTTTGTGCGGGATATCCTTATAGAGGCTTAATTTTCTTTTCAATATGTATGTTCGATTATTGCCATGCACGTCATTAGTAGAGAGTAAGGGGAACGCGATGCACTGTAGTTTTTCGCGACAGCGGGGCTCCACTGCGTATGTTCAGATCACCTAGACAGGATCGGATGCCGGTGTATCTTAGCGCGTCGCGATCGATCACAGCGTCCCAAGCATCGCCCTATCCCACTCAGATTGTGATGATGGTACAATTAACGCCAGTCGCGAAAGTTAATGAAGTAAGCTGTGAATTGATCATTTTTGTTCGGGATTTCCTGATGCCTATTCACTTGTTTTATTATATGATTGCGAGTTAGGCATCAATTTATTTTGAGGTGCGTACTTACTCTCATAGGCGTTCTACTTGCCCTCAAATTAGTGAGACTGAAACAATAATAAAGATAAGAAAATGGTACCAGAAGGCCATGGAAAACAAGGGAGAAGAGGACAGCGATATGAATGATAGATGTAATATTCAAAAGACAAAATTGTACTAGTGAGAAAAGGTTTCATCCGACTTAAAATCAAATAAAATACATCAGGACCAGAATGTGTCATGGCTTTATACACATCACTTGTAGAATGGGGTTTGGTTTAGTTAGGTGATAGCCTCTCATAAGTTCCGCCACATTTGTGCAATAATGACCCACTTTGATTACGCGTATTGGCTGCATCAAAATTGTTTTTGTTTTTTTAATTTCATGTTCCAAAGGAGTTCAGTATGTCTCACGGTCGGTGTAGCTTCAGCCCTCAGAGAAGTGTTTTTTTTTTATTTATGGCCCTGCCTGTGGGAGCTTATGTAAACAATGAAGTGTCCGTGATAATATAGAGTGTAAAGGACCATGCTTTTCACTACGGAGGCATATTATTAGTATTATCGTAGCCTTAGGGCTTCAGCTATTGTTATTTAATTCAGTTAAAGAAATCATGTTTTTCTTTCAAATACGGCCAATTGCTGTTTTCGCTTGAAAAAAAAATTAGCTGAAAATACATAAACAACAACAAAAAAAAGCATATTTCATGTACATTCCGTGATCATTCCGGTTACAGAACGATGTTGCACACCCCAGGAGTAATGGCCTGTATAGTTGCTTCGCGAAAATTATGTCAACAATCCAAAATTCCTCTTGCTAACAAATCCGTCCAATGGTGTTCACAGGGCTTAGAACAGTTTGCCTTCCGGCGTTTGCAGGTGCCATTGTTGAGGAAGGCCTACGGAATTCGCAGGGGACTTTCTGTACCACTTTCGACCTGGTGGACAAGACGTTTGCATTCTCTCACGAGGCTCAGACTGGCCGGAGCCATCCAGTGGATACCTCCCCACAACGCATTTAATGCGCGGAAAACAAGTACGCCGTAAATGCGGAAACTTGAACATTAAACTCGGCTGCATTATTTTCACACTAAAGCGTTACTTTTGGGATTTCTGACACTAAGCCGGCTTTTCCAGATGTACCTGCTGCTTCTGCTGTAATAATAGAGACAAGGAGGAGCATAGGGACGCTTCGTCTTCCTCACATCAATACGAAAACAGATTTCCGTGGAACGAGGGAATATGTTGCTAATATATCTTCCTTCGTCCAGCAGTTTCCTCCCGTGCACGTGTGAGCATTTTGATCTCAGTTCTTTCTTTCCCAGATGAGAACCACGGTTCGTGTATGATGCGAGTCTATACGGTGCCTGACACCCTTTAAAGAATACGAAAGCTAAAGCATTCAGGTTTGTGCGATTATGGGAAAGCAGACGCTTGCGAAAGCGACTAGCGCACGTGAAGTTTCGCCCAGCGATCATACGTCTCGGATACGCTTCCTTGATTGGCGAGGCTAGCCGTTTGGTTCTTTGCGAAGCTCTGTTTGCTGCTACTGGTGTTATTCTTCTTCTCCAAGGCTGCCTGGAGAGGCACTGCTAGCTGCATCGCGCATAGATCCCACCTGCTTCAGCATGGAGACACCAATGCACTCAAGTGGAACGCTTTCAAAAGCACACCGGCCGCATTTATTTATCTGTTTCACGCTGTCTTGCTATTTTCCACAACGTTTTTTTTTTTCTACAGCCTTTTATTTGGCTTTCAATCGATCGGGTAGCAACCGTGGGTATTCAGCGTGACTGATAGGAAGCTCGTTTTAGAAGCGAGACGCCGCTGTTGGTCTTATTCTCAAATGCCCGAAGTACGCATGTGAGTGTGCACGTCCGTACGCGTGTGTTTACTTCAGTTGCGTTTGCGTAGACCCTAGAGTTTGGGCACTCTCGTGGAGCAGATGCAAATTAGCTTCTAATCTCTGCGGACGCCTGTTTTCCCCAGGTAGACGTAATAAGGAGTGTTGCCAAGGCCATTTTTTGTTTTTGTTCTGCCAAGTATTAGGTCTCCTTTTTTTTTGAAACTGCAGCGACAGCTGTGCGTAGTGGATCTTTGAATCGCTCTTTTGTCAAGTTAATTAGGTGACACGGTCATTGCAGCGGCAGCAGAGCGCGCTCCTCCGCCACAGCACCGTCATTCTTGGAACAAACCGAATGTCTGCTGTGCGATCCCGTATCAATGCTGGCATGCAAGCGGGTGTTCGGTTTCCCACATACAGTTTGGATAATGCATTCATTGTAGCGGCGTGATAGACGTCAAATGTATTTTGCAAGTCTAGAGCCAGCAGTACTCTTGTGCGTTCGCAGTGTCGGGGGTGGAGGATGTCTTCGGATATCTGTAGCATGACATCTTGGGTGCATAGGTGGCTGCGCTAACCTAGCGCTGTGTGAAGAAAAAGGCCGCTAGTTTGCATGTTGTATGTAGCCGATTCAAGACAGCACGTTCAAAAAGTTTCCCAAGACATGAATCTAATAGAGTAAGCGGTTTGCCAAGTTTAGGAATAAAGGTAACCTGAGCGTGAGTCCACTGTGAGGGAAGCGTTCCCTCTTGCCAGTGTTTGTTGAATAGTTTTGTTATTGCTTGGTTGGAGTTCTCGTCAAGGTTTATGAATGTTGTTTTCGTTACATGATCGGCTCCTGGAGCAGACGTTGTGCGGAGTTGGAGTATGGCTGCTCTGACTTCACTCTTTGTGATGTCTTCGTCTAGTTCAGGATTTTGGGCTCCTAGGTACTGCGGTAAGGGTGTCTTCGTTGTGCTTGTGAGGTACGTATCTTTTAAGAACTGGATAATTTTGTCGTTGTCCATATCTAGGCCGTGGATAAGACGAGTCACATTGTCCCTAAAATCCCCCACATTTACCCTTGGTAATAGGGCCACCCCGCCAGGATCAGTCCTTTCCCCTCCTTTATTTAGCATATATCCCACTCATCCCAATGGCTCAAAAGCTGTCACAGATCCCAAACTCCCTCTCATTCTTTATATGCTGATGATATCATCCAGTGGGCCACCACTGGTAATGTCGGTATCATGGGAGAAACTCTTCAGGAGGGTGCGGACATAGTGTCGAGACGCGCAGCCTCAATATGTCTTGTATGTTCCTCCACTAAATCCGAGCTCCAGATACTCAGCGCAAGCCCGCGGAGGCACCCCATACCCCTATGCCCATCACCATAGATCGTCAGCCAGTACCGCAGGTTCACAAACATCGAATACTACGTTTGTTTAAGCAAGATAACGGCCTCAGCACGGATTCACTATCCAGACTCACTACCACAACACATTTGATCACCCGCCTTATCAAACGTATAGCTAACAAGCACTGTGGAATGCGCGAGCATGACCTCAGACGCCTAGTATACAGGCATTCGTCATAGCCGCATTCTCTACTCACTTTCGTACTTATAGCTAACAGGAACAGCGACAAACAAGGCGGATGCTCTCATCAGACAGGCGTATAAGGCAGCCCTTGGCTTACCTGAACTGAAATACGAACTACGCCAAGCCGGGCATGTAAGAAGCCGGGCATGTCTTAGTTTCCCTTTTCTTGCGTTCCTGCCGTCTCTATGGCAACATAGGGGAGCAACGATGACGCGTGCAGCCAGGTATCCATGTGATGATGTTGATTATTATATCGAAGTCCTGCCTTTTTCAAGGGCGTGTGGCGCACGCCATCTGCCGCCAGCAACGAACACCATGCGCCGCAACGAGCGAACGACTTCGCCGTCGAGTAGAGCCGCTTACCTGGAATCCGGCGCGGAAGAAGCACTGTGTGACCGACGGGGTTTTAGCAAATAAAAACTACAGTACAGCAGCACCCAGGTGCCTTGTCATTACGGACTATTTCGTTTAGGAATCACGTGGAGGGTCAAATGCAGAAAGTAGAAAGTGCCTCAAGAAACCTTTCTGGAGAACAGCGCCTTTAACGCTAACGCGTTCAGAGATAGGGGGATGCGGATAGACAAAGGACCCGCATAGTGACATCGCACGCGGGATGCGGTGCATAAGTGTTCTTGCAATGTGACTCAGAGCTGTCACGTAGTTACCCTCGCGATCATGTAGGTTACACTCGCTCGACCCCTCCAGCGCGAAAGCGGTGATCGGCACGTCGAAATACCACTCGATATAGGCCATTCTCTCAAAACATTATAGTACTACTTATTTATCACTATGAGCCACGCAAAAATGGGGTCTGTCAGCAGCCTGGGAATATTTAACAAAAGTGAAACAATAAAGCGCAATAAGTGAACATTGCAACTGACCGTTATAAAATATGTTCGGAGTCGGTCATTCTCATTAAAATACGTGGAATCAAGGACTTCTTATGCCTTTTCTAGAATGCGACCTTTTTTTTGCCGTTACATAAAATAATTACGAATTCTTACAATAACTGTTTCCCAACCTAAACATATTTCACAGTTTATCGAGCCTATTCTGGTGGCCACCATCACTGTAGTCGAATATACTGAGGATTTTCCCATTTGGACTTTTTTTACAAATTAATCTGTCTGGGGAGAACCAAAAATAAATTCTGCCTTACACGTACATTTTACCCATATGCCTCGTAATTACAGACTACTTTATTTGGTGATCACGTGCAGGGCCAAATAGATAAAGTCTATAGTTTCAACCCACCATCCCATTGCTTTCTAGAGGCGTTTAACAGTAGGCCTCTCATACAAAGGTAGCTAATTTCTTGGCTGTGATTTGGACAAGTATTTTGGCATAAAATTTAAAATCCAAAAAATTAGTTTTGATTTAACTCTGAGTAACCCTAGTTGAATTGCGACAGCAACGGCGGAAGCTGCTTTTGCCTGCTTCGTTATTCCCCTATCACCGCCTATCAGTGTAAGGGACTACATGATTGGGGACACTTAAGCTCATCCTTTAAGAGTATCACGCGAGAGCGTAAGTTACAAGCCCACATATAAATGAGCAAGTGTCAATGCTGATGAACTGAATGTGGAGCGAAAGCATTAGCTGCTGGTGACCGAGCGTTCTTTTTCCTCTTCTACTTCGCCGCTGTACAAAGTCAAACGTGGCCCTTCCCGGGACGACGCGACGGGCCGAAACCTGGCGCAGTATTGCTATAGTGCCTAGAATATATTGGCTAGTGTGCCGACCGAGGCCTCCCGGGTGGCACCATGAGCGATGAATGCCGGCGGCTGCCGCCAGGAGCGCTGCAAACTGGGTGGGTACCAGCCGCGCTGTTTGCTGCCTACCGCGCTCTCACATCTTCGGCAAGAGGGCTGCTTGCACTGCATTTCAGCTCTAATTAAGTCGCAACAGACCTCAGTTATAACTGAAGCCGCTGACTACAAGTTTCAGGCTGCGTGTTTTGTCTTAGACTGGAAGCGGCGAACGTATTTAACGCTTCTTGCTTGCGAAGGCTTCTGCGAAGTTTGAGCATCTTAGTCCCGGACATCCCGTGCTCACAAACGGAAACCCAGAATTTCTATTCTAACAACAATTAAAGCAATTGACAAGCAAAGCAACAATTGGTATAAAATATATTTGTAATCTCTGGAACAAAGTGAAATGCTTCATTTTTATTGATATATGGTTCTTTCTGCGCACTGTACACTTGCTGACAAGTAAACACGTACGCGCAGTTTCATTTATATATTGTATATGCGAACAACACAGGAAACAAAGTCACGCAAGACTCCTCTTATGTATATGTAATAACAAACACAGGCACATGTGGCAGAATTGGAACAGCAGAGCACAAACGAGGAACCTTTACTTACCGCCGGCTAAGGTACATCGCGGCCTGTGATTGCACACAAGGTTTTGCCGAAGTCACCGTCTTTTGAATGAAGAAGCTGACCAAGGTTTTTTTTTTTTTTTTCCTCTCTCTCTCTCTCTCTCAGGCACACAACATGCACGAGACGCGGCCGGTTCATCGCGATGAAGCTCGTTGGTAATGCCGCGCTTACGGTGAAACATGCGCCTAATATATAACTGCATCCATATGACATATGCGTAGCGCAAAAGGACAATCGAGGGACACAGAAAAGGTACACAACACAGGTGCTGTCTGTAGCGCCTGATTGTGTACACTCTGTGCCGCACACTGTCATGGAGCACCGTTACCGACTCGCCCAAGTTTCCATCCTTGTGAATATAACTGCATGCTCTAAAAATGGTTTTCGCCAACAAAAGCAGTTGCCGTTTACCTTCCGTCATTTCTTGCTTCGTTCCCATTGTACAGAATGCGTACTTACGTAGCATCAGATAGCGCAGTAATACGTACGCTCCTTGTTCTAGCGGTAGCCCCGTTTGCCAAAAAAGAAAGTCTTCTCTGTGCACCACCGCTTTCTCTTTGGCATTTTTCTCTGCCGTTTAGTGAGAGGCACTGGGGAAACAACAATCGGGAACCGCGCTTCACCACTGGCGACGCAGTAAAAAAAGAAGGGATACAGGCGAGCACAGAACGCGCGCATAAAACGAGAAAAAAAAAAAAAAAACCGATGCAATCGTCGCCGAGCAGGTAGAAGTGCGGAACGACTCGCATGAGCAAACACCTACACCGTAAATAAACTGCTGCACCTTCGTGAAAGCAAAAGACGCGCAGAAGCAGGTTTAACACGCACGCACAACACCAACAGATTGCCGTATTCTGAAGCGAGAAAAACTGCGTCGTCTGCTCAGGTGGTACCCTCCCGACAAGCAGCGCCCTCTGCCGCTAACAATTGGCTTTCATTGCAAATAGCGACACCCTCGCCCATAGGGAAGCGTGGGCGCTCGGCACACTAGCCAGTATATTCTAGGCACTGTAGTATTGCTATCGCAATAATAGCATCCGTCTAAGAAAGCCGTTCGAATTGCACTCCAGAAACAGAGTGCTTTGTTCAAATCACAAGCCACCTTACCAAGTGCCTCGCACTGCCCGTTTTGCACACCGCGCGGTATTCACACCAAGCTCCCCACTTGAGCCCAGCTCCACATCACTTGCGCCCACCGTCAGGAACACCGCGATTGCAGGAAGCAATGTGTGGCGCGGGGTGAGGCTTAATGATCTCATTTCTATGGGCGCACGTGCCTCCAAGAGATATAGATGTAAACGACCACAACGATGTCCGGCCGGCCAGCAGGCAGCTCCTGAGTTTTCCATGGGCTGCTAACGGGCTCCGCTTAAGCATGCGACCAATCCCTTCTAATCTGCGCTTTAGCCTTTGTGAAAACAGAAGCGTGCTACCAATTTCTACCTGAAAAAATAATAGGCCTCACTGCATTCACAATTCACAACTTAAAGCTGCGAGGCTGGCTCTCTAGACAAGTTGGCTCGTTCTGCAAATATTACAGATATGTATACGGAACGTAACTCTAACTCTGAGCGCTGTACGTGAGCGTCGGTTACTTTGATCTCTAGGTTTATCGACAGCTCCAAGCTTTACTCGTTGAAAAACTTTAATGTCACTTAGGAAATGAATGCAATGGGTGGTTTTGAAAATATGAGATTTCTCGGTCACATTACTTTCGAAGTTGTAGCCCGAAGTGAATGGGGTCATGTGGAATTATTTGCCGAAAGGATGGATGCGACTGAACTCTCGGTCTCTATTATTGTATCTACGTGCAAAAGCTACACCAATTGGTGCGCATAGAAACAGACGCTTACAGAAGCGAGGAAATATAAAAACAAGGTATTTAGGCCCGTAAGCGCCTTTCTCCTCTTTTTGGCTTCTTAATTTGAACATCAAAGAATTTTCACTCAGCTCTTGGCAAAACACCGGCATGGATTATTTGTTTTTCGCCAGTTATGATCAGGCCATGCATGCTTTCTTTCTCAAATATAGCAAATAGGAAAAACGAGTGGAGTTCCCACAGAAATCGTACTGAACTGGTATAAGGATTACGTCTATTCTGCGGTGGCAAACGCGTGCCAGCACCATTCAAGACAAGTACTCTTTCGGTCGCTGCGGCTAAATCAATAATGTTGTGGAGACTGATCACAGACACAAGTCGTTGTCAATCCTCCGCAATTATATTTGACAGGACCCGCTCAGCCCGGCGGGAATGGGGCAGAGCGCCGCCTGAGCAGCCACGAAATAAAAACTGCGTGTGCTTTACAGGCGTACTGGGGGTCTTCTGGGTCCCGACCACGATGACGCTCTATCAATTAAAGAAGAAGTGGTAGTCTTCCGTAGACTTTACGACTGTATTTCAAAGAAGTTAAGAATACAGCAGACCTGGCAGAAGTCATGTTTTCCTTTCGTGATCTGAGATAGACGACCTTGCACTACATTGGGACGGAGGTGCAAAAAGAGACGGCGTTAGAAAATATTTCAATGCAACTTTCGAAGTACTTGGGACTTTAAGCCATTGAGTCTGATGAGAGGATTAAGACGCGAGTTAACAACAAAAATTGAATAAGGCCTGCAAAAAAAAAAAAAGAAAGACACGTCACTAAAGGAGCTATGGCAAACTCTTGACACAAAAGCGTATGAGCGCAATTAGCATGAAGCGACAGCGTCGGATACCAGCCCACACGTAAAGCTCTGCTTTCACAAAGCCATACGAAGGTGCCTGCGTAGCTAGGCATAAGGTGAGTGCAATGCCCTGGCAGGCTGATTCTGATATCACCGTCCTATATAAAAGGAGAGACCCGAGTGGCCAGCTCCTGCCAAATGTAATGTCAGGCCTACGTCCAGTTAGTGCTTGGCCGTTGCAGCACTATATGTATATATGTATATATATATATATATATATATATATATATATATATATATATATATATATATATATATATATATATAGACATGGATTGCTTGTTACTAATGGGCCAGAGTTAAATTCAAACAGGGTGTCACACAACTTTCCCGATTATCTATTTTATTCCAACAGTTTCGGACGGTGGACCGTCCTTCTTCAAGGTAGAATTGAGTATCTACTACCTACTCAATTCTACCTTGAAGAAGGACGGTCCACCGTCCGAAACTGTTGGAATAAAATAGATAATCGGGAAAGTTGTGTGACACCCTGTTTATATATATATATATATATATATATATATATATATATATATATATATATATATATATATATATATATATATATATATATATATATATATATATATATATGTATTTATATAATGCTACCCCGTTCACACCTGCAGTACTCATGCAAATGCTTGCCACATATGATGACCAAGAATTTGGTCTTTCTTCAGGAATAGGTCTTTACAACCTTCCATGGCAGTTTCAGCCCCTCGAGCATCGTTAAGCACTGCATCAGGACCACAAGTTGTAATAATCATTACGTTTTCTTTGCCAGAATGGCCCGAATACTTGTTTTACTACTAATACAGGGTAATATTAAGTAAATAGGGTTTACACAAACATCGTTTACGCGCGCTAAATAGATTTAATGCTTTCTAGAAAGTGGCTGATTCTCCTAGAAAAATATAATCAATAAAGCAGCAAAAAGCGACACGCCGCATAACGGAAAAAAATTTACATTTCAGAGTTACCACATCGACCTTCGCCCTTGGTTATCTTCATCTGTACAGAGATGTTACTTTTCCTTGCTCCTGCTGCCAGGCTTGCAAAGTCGTCTTTCCCCCAAAGCCGTTAATGCAGTTTCAGGCACTTGAACACGAGACGAATAATTGCAAAAGATGCTAAATCGAGTCACCCTTGAATACCTCGTAAGGAGCACTAATTACGAGAGATTCAATTAGCGGTAAACTGCAAGGAGCTGTCTCCTCCTATTTCTCAGTGCTAACGACGACGGCGTATCACTTCTCACTCCCCACCCATCTCCTGTCCCACAGCACACCCTCACCTGCCACCTGGGTTAGCCAGAAAAAGCCAGGGCAGCCATGCAAACTTAACATGTGTACTGGTTTCGAAAGTGGAGGTGGAGCAGGAGTGTACATATAGCGTTAAGAAAGAGTGTTTCGTAGGAAGGCAGCAACTCTGGGTTGTAGAGACTGGCTTGTAATTGTTTTCTGAAAACGCGATAGTCGGTTCTGAAATCGCATTTCAGAATTAAAGTGTGTGCCGGTTAAGACGCAGACCTCGTGTTAGAATTTTAGAAGTGCATATGAATGCTTTTGAGCTATGTATCTATTCTTGACGGAGGTTTAGAGATACCTAAAAAAAACTGTTTTCCGAGAATGCGAAATCATTAGCGCTGCAGCGGTGCTTTTAGGCTTTGATGGTTTCATCTTTAACTTATTTTAATAAATATTTATTTTTCATTGATATTTTATGTTACTTCATTTGTTTTTATTTCTTATTTTTGCTTCAGTTTTAATTTTTATTTTATGACATATTTTGTGCCTTACTTTTTTGCATAGCTTATTAATGGTTCGTCATTCATGCTTTATTGGAAAGTGAAGGGGCAGTATCTCATATTGTGGACTAGTGCAAAAAGAGACACAAGAGAGATCTTACACACTTGCTCCGTGGAAATCTGAACCGCTGTGGCTTCACAATTTGCTTATACTTTTTCGCGCCCACATAGCCTATCAACGTTTTCGCATAATAAATACAAGTAATCTACTTAGATTATTGCTGAGTTAATCGGTTATGCTAATCTATGGTCACTTTTGCATGGGGCAAAAAGAGAAATATTGCCGTGATCTGGGAGAACAGTAAACTACCATAGTTTACCTGGCGATTGTCCTTAAGTACGGTGCATCTCATCTTTATGAGGGCACCTGCAGCCGGTTTACAGCGGAATTATCTGGTTTTTCGCATTAAAAAGGCAGGCATGGTCAACGACTACAGAAACACAGTGTTGCATAGAGTATGAATCAGCTTATGGCTCTCATCCAGACGCCCTACTGCGCGGACGTACGGACACAGGAACAAAACGCTCCAGCCTAATTGGCTGCTGACGCGTACTTCATAGATCCCGCTCCAAGAGGTAAGATGGCCGTAATTAAGGTGTTTAATCAAGCGCTAGGTATAACCCAGAAAATTGAATAATGTTACGCTCCATGAATTCCGCAGAATAGAAGAACAGTAGTGAAAGAAAAGACGAAAAAAAAAGGAGCTTAAAAAAGCTTCGGTCTTCGATACGCCATAAGTAAAATGAACGACTGAAAGTAAGACAGCGCTAAGACGACAATAACAAAGGACGGAGAAGCTTGGGAAAGCGAGAAAGAAAGCCTGCTCTGAAACTAGTACCCCAGCAATGAAGAGAGTACGGCGAGCGTTTTGACCCCGAGAGTTCAATTCGAGCATGCCCCGGTATTGCCTGTAAGAGAGAAGTAAGGTAAAAGGAGAGGGTTTAATTGCACGCTACCATATGCTGAGCCAAGCTTCAATATCACCGAGTGTTATCCGCACCAGCGCGACGGTGGCTCTGGTGAATTGCTGTGTGGTTGAAATTGAATGACTAATCTGCGTCTTCCTTTCTTCCGAAACATTTAACCTGCACGAAACCTTCCTTTCATCCTTTTGGCGTCTTTGTAGCCTTTCTCTGTATCTTCTGGCTTTCTATCGCTCTGTCTCTTACGTTTTTTCTGTCTCTGGCGTCACGATTGCTTGCGATCTCACGATGCCTTGCAAGTATCTACGCCTTCCACTTTTCTTTATTTTTCCTTTTCATTGAGCTGCCTTTCTTCAGAAAGCAAGAGACGCGGCAGAAAAGATCCGCATTTTCTCGCGTAGCAGGTGTTTCTTTTCAACTGCCGATTGCGCGGTGCTGATCGCCGGCACAGTCCTTCTTCCGTGTTTCGTTTATTTCTTTTTCTTGGTTGTTTTCATTCCTCCCGCCGCCTAATTCGAAAGAAATACATACATCGTACTGACGGGGCAAACTGAAAGGGCTTCCGCAGCATGTTTCATTGTTTACTTCTGATCTTCAGTGCAATTTATTTTCTCTTGCCTCTTCTGAAAGCCGGAGAAACTTCCTCCTCCGGAAAAAGGAAAGCACTAAAGAGAGCACCCTCTGAAAGAAGTATTCTTTTTTGCTTTAAAATTCCGTGCCGTTTCCTGCGTCTTTTAGGCCAGGCGCACTTTCGATGCTACTGAAGCGAGGCTAGTCTGGAACACACCTGCTAGGCTCGAATAATATGGCAATAGTAGCTTAGAATAAAAGAGTGGCGCCCCTGACAATAAGTGAGTGCTAATAGCTGGGAAAGTTGGAAAGTTGCTGCCAAAATGACCTTTAGCGCCGCTTCCGGGTCGCCTCATTGACTGTTTACAAGTTAGGGACTATAGGGTAGGCTGAATGTCTTTTTTTTTTGTTTTTAGCAGAGCAGAACCGAACACACTCCTCAGCATTCAGCATGGAGTACTCTGTTCAATGAACAGTATCTATTGAGCCAGTGATTATATGCCATACTATGCAATCGTGACACCTATATAATATCAGTCAGTAAGAAGGTCAGGGTCGTGTCATAGCGCCAACGAAGAAGACAGCGCAATTGTTCGAAATAGCGACTTCCGGATCTGCAATGGAGCTCCTCTGCCGGGACTGCTGTGAAATAAATTTTCATAATGATAAATTTGTTCACTGTGATAAGACGTTACGAGTGAAGTCTAAGCAGCAGCTGGAGCGCACACAGAAGCACTGCTCATCATTTTTCTTACTCGTTCAATTTTTGTTCCTCTTTAATATCTAGTTTGGGTTACTTCTGTAGTGCTATTGCGTGGTGGAATTGTAGACTCGTTTAAGACTTTATATGCGCGCAACTGCGGAAGGAGATTTCTGGCTCTTCATATATGACACGTAGCCCACTTAACTTAGGCCAAGGGTTAAGCAAAAAAATATTTCAAATTGACCAGCGGAGCCAGTTGCATAGATCTGCCAGCTGTCGTGAGCACCACCGGTATTTTTATTTCAATAGTTTTTTTTAATAATTTACTAAATATTGACTGTAGACAAAAAATTGGATTTCCAAAATTGCAGCGCACCTACAGAAACCTCCAATCTATTATTTGTGATAAAAAAAATCTCTTGAGTATCTTTTTTTTTCTAAGCCCAAAAGAAAGCCCGCGAAGTGCAAATAAAATCACTCGAATTGCTTATTTGCGCGCCATGATTATGGGGCTCTCAATCGTGACTTGAGCGAACTAAATCAGCCGGAACCGTGACTCCAAAGTCCCGTAGTAGCGGCAGGCCGATATTGCTGCGATCGTCTTTTCGCCCTCCTCGGCTAGCCGGCGCACATGACAGGGAAAATTGCAGCGAGCAGATCGCGCTTTTTGAAACCGTCGCCAACACGTCAGCCTGCCATCTAGCTTCATACCCACCTTCATAAACAACCTAAAAAATAGTTTCCTACATGCTATGTCCCACGATGTTCCTTATTCTCTGTTCGAAAAAACTCTGAGATATGAAAACAAAAAATGGAATGGGAGAACACTTAAGCTGCGTTTTTAAGGGTATGATACGACAGCATGGGCTACAACCCCACATATAAAGGTCCATTTTAAAGAAAGCCGTATGAACGTGTGTATGCGGCACAGTGATAACGTGAATTCAAATATGATATTACCCTCCCATATGAAGAGAGAGGACCGAGTTGGCAGCTTCTGCCAAACATAATTTCAGGCTACTCAACGGCCATTCAGTGCACAGCTATGAGAGATTGTGTTAGAGAAATAACTCGAGTTAATGACATTCCAGAGGGATTCAAGAAGAAGAAATAGGCGTGGGAAGGGAGTGTAGTCCTAGGGGAGGTAGATAGGTATGGATGAGGAGTGAAGGCAGGAATGTTAACCAGAAAGGCTTCCGGCTGGGTGCCCTACACTGGGAAAAAGGGATAAGGCGATTAAAGAGAGGAAAAGAAAGGGGACGTGGAGCACAGGCAGTTTGGCACACAAGCCGGTGGCTGTTAGAAGTCTAAACAGTGCCATGTATACCTTAAAGGTGGTCGACTGCCGTAGCCATGGATCAAGGATCTTATCCGCCGTTAAAGGGCGAGGATTGAGGCGGTTCAGCCCACAAAGAAGTTTGTCTTTAACTAACAAATGCAGGGCATTCACTTTAGAGGTGCTCGATTGTCTCTTCACAGACAAAATTTTCACAGGCAGGGCTGTCGGCCGTTCTAATCCTGAAAGCATACTTGTTGGTGAACGTAGCATCGAGCCATAAACGGCACAGCAACGTTGCTTATTGACGAGCAATATGATTGGGACGGCAGAGGCGCTGTTCGTTATTCAGTGCCCTAAGGCGGCGGTTGCAAAACTCCCCTGTGTTCTACGCTGAAATTGTGATCCCCAGGGCCAAAGAGCGAAGCGCACATCCTGCATCAACCATCAAAGTGGGAATTGTAACTGGAACGCCGTGACTGTGGGCAGAATCGGCAACCTTATCCGCCTGGTGGTTTCTCTTGAAGCCGAAGTGTCCTGACAGCCACTGAAAAATAATATTGCGACCATTTCATACTGCGTCGTGGCACAGCTGGCGGATCTCTCCAACGAGTTGTTCATACGACCTAAGGCGTAGTGCTGCTTGCAGGCTTTGAAGGGTTGCTTTTGAATCTGTAAACACTGGTGCGGGCGGAGTTTTACTTTGGACTCCATCTTGCCTTGTCCAGTGATGTGGACGTTCTTTACAAATGAACTCAACTGCCGCGCTTAGGGCAAGTAGTTCAGCACTAGTTTAAGAAGTCAAATATGATGTTTCAACCGTTATCAGGATTGACTTGACCGGTATAACCACAGACACCGCGGAACTGGCTAGATTAACTCAGCCATCTGTACAGACATGTACACAATTTTTATGTTTTAATGGCAGATAATCCAATTTCAATTGTTTAAGAGCAAGTGGTGACATATTACGGCTTTCTTCGCATTTCCAGGCATATTAATTTGTATCCTTGGTTCATGTAGACTCTTTATGTGGGAGCATGGTCTTACAGCGGGGGTGAACTGCGAAGGAATATAGGTGCGATGGGCTTCTATAACTTTGAAGAATCCAGTGCGTGGCCTAATTATTGGAAGGGTTGCTAAATGATGACTAAGAACCTTGGTTAGATGCCGAACATGCATTCTTATTGTGTCAACAGCAATATGTGTGGTAACAGGATGATCCCGGGCAACAAGAATAGTCGCTGCTGTTGAGCACATTTGGGAAGTCCAAAGGATATACGAGGAGCTTGAGCTTGCAGACATTGTAGGGTCCTAAGGTTCCTTTTTGTAATGTTATTAAATAAGCGGAAGATGCATCTCCTGTAGCCCAGAAACAGTGTTCAGTGCAGTTGGTGCATCGAGCGCACTAGTGTGCCCCAGGGCCTTCTCCCGAGGAAGGAGAGAACTTGGACAATCGCTAGAAGTTTGCTCCTCATTTCTCTGAGATGAGGACTCCACGAAAGATTTCTGTCAATGACAACTTCAACGTATCGGTGGCTTCTCTCGTAGGAAATGGACTGGTAATTGATACATATGGGTTAACGGGACATTGTTTGCGAGTGAATACCACAAGGAAATACTTCCCGGTCGAAACATCTAAGTCTCGCAGACGAAGGTATGGCGTTAGGATCGTTGAAGCCTTTTGCAGCCTCGCACGTACTTGCGACCGAGTCACACTAGATGCCCAATAACATATCATCTGCATAGATGGAGAGTTAATATGTCTGTGAGGCCTACGAGAGTAAGGTTTAATAGATTTAGGCTAAGCTATCCACCTTGTTGTGTAGGAGAGGATAACCGATAACCGAAGAGGGTGACAAATCGGATACCAAAGTAAGGAAAGCGTAGGCGGAAGGTCAGGTTGACAGATGAGATAAAGTTCGCAGGGGTCACTTGATGCAGCTAGCAGATGACCGGAATAATTGGATGAATATGGTAGAAGCATTTTCCTTTACTCAAGGCCTAATATGTTGCTGTATTCAAACACTGGAGTCTTGGTTCTGTGTATATGTTTGCAGCGAGCGTAAAGTTCGTTGCGATGAAGAGGAAGCACGACGCAAAGCTGAGGTTGCTTGCAAGAATTCAACTTGCACAATTATTTTCTCACCTAAAACAAAAGGTATCCTCGGTGAGCTTTCAGCAATAAAGGGCATTTAATGGCACTGCGAAAACTAGTATTTGTTCATAGCATTTGGGGTCACTTCATTAGGCAATTGATAGCAAAATTTGCCTCAAAATATTTTCCGAATTTATATTTTTTTTTCTTGCGCAATCACAATACGTTGCCTATTTACGGAACATTTTATAAGTTCGTTTGTCTCCTGAAAATTTAGAAACTGAGAAATAGCTGAGTTTACAGCTGTGAGATAATAATATGCCATAAATATTTTGAAATTTTGTCGATTTGTATTATCACCGACTCTATAGTTTCACGCAAAAATAAGACGGAATGGTTTAATTTTCGATGCAATTATGTTCTTCCCCTTTTTTGTATTTCATATGTATAGCGATGTATAGAACCTCCTCCCCTCTGTAAGGCTTCTAGTAAGCTCTCAGGGTACAAGTATGTAAACAAATAAATTAGGCGCATATCAAGAGCACAATGCATTTTGTAAGAACGACAAAAATGCAGATAGTAATACGTCGAAATTTTTATTGTCATAATTTCATGTGCTACTAGGTTTCGCAATCGCTAGCAAGATAAGGATGGCGGTCACCGGCTGATAAAATGTTTTCGCCAATACCATGTCGAGATAACGTTCCTCATAGTAACATAGTAGGCAACGACGTTTTGAGAAGAACTCTAAGGTGGTCGAGAGTACAGTATGAATTAGATGGTGATGAACAACCCAAAGCAAATAAGGAAGCGACGGGTGCAGCAGTATTGCTTCTTAACTATCAATCAACACCAATAACAAGATACAAGTCGCCGGCTCAGCTCCTAGCGGAAAGAAGGCTTCGCACATTCTTACGAATGCTGCAAAGTGCCTTGAAGCCAGGCTTTACATTCGACCCTCATCTGAATTATCTGCAAGAAAGGCATAAAAAATGCCCCCAAGTTGACTTTCACACAAGTAACCAGCCCTCGCTTGTTCTTGGTCAAACCGTATGGCTCCTCAATAACTTAAACGAATCAAAAGTCACCATCGTATATGTTGTTTCAGAGCCTAGATGGTACACTGTCAAAACAGACACCGGTGTCATCTACCGGAAGTAATTGAATCCACCTGCACCATTGAACGGATAAAGCTCCGGCTTTCCAAACATAGCCGGAAGGCTAAGACGCATTCTTCCTAGCCATATTATATAACTCCTCACTAACTTCATACAATTATACCACTAAGGCAAGGAAAACTTCATGTGCATTATCCAAGAGGAACCGATATTTCTGATAAAGGTATTGATATTACGGGTGCAGGCCCCTCGACTTTTGCTTAAGAAAAGCCATGTAATGTGCGCACACAACGGCAGCTAGGCTTGCCTTCTTTTTGTGCTACCTCTCCGTAGTCGCCTCACTGCAGCAAGGTTTCACTGCAGGCGGCACCGACGTAACAGCAACCAGGGCTCAATTGGACATAACCCTTCATTCCTTTTCTATTCCCAACTGGGCTGGTGCTTGTCGTCAGTTTCCCCGAGAACAAGCAAACATAACAATAAAGGGCCCCTCATTTTCGACATATTCGGTCATAATATCTCGGTATGCAAATAAGGTATCTGCAATTTGCGCATGTCTTTCAAGGTTTCAAACATGGTCATGTAGACTTGTGGTCTGCAAACATTTCGACCACTTTGTGTTCTTTAATGTGCACTGATATCGCACCATACACGGACATTACTCTGTTTTGCCTCCATCAAAACGCGGCCGCGGTAGGATCGAACCCGGGTACTCCGACACAGTAGTCTGGCATCTTAACCACTGCGCAACCGCGGCGGGTCAGAGTGCTTCTGATTTTTTTTTCTTCCCAGTCGAATTTCTATCCAGAGTTCTGTTTCTGTTGTGTCGCCGCGTTCCATCGCTTGTCATGCCATCGCTGGATAGCCATCGCTGGTTTCTCGGCATAAATGCACTGTGCAGCCTTTTCTTCGTTCTCCCTTCGTTCGCACAACGGTACGGTCCGCTATAAATGCACGAAAGCATGAAGTACTTTGATATCTGCATTTAACGTCGTAGGTTAAATAGCTTCGAATCTTCAAGTCTTAAGTTAAATCTTTCTCTTGTTTTGTAGCACGCGAAAAAGATGTAGGTGATTGAATGGAGGCCGGCATAAAATGGTACAAAGAAGCAAATGGCCCTAAACGCAAGAGGCAGCAGCACTGAATGAACCACGCTATTTCTTCGGCCGGGCGCAAAAGACAGGGAAACCATTTGCAACGCAAAGTTGATGGCGCCCGAGGGCAGAGCTGCACGACAACGCGCACCATTCAGGACCGTTTGCAGCTGGCGCTTAGTATGGAATATAGAGAGCGAGACCCGTTTTTTGTTTGGTATGTTTTATTTTAGGCGCTTCATGCTTGGCACGCTCCTCCATTCCGAAACTTGAATGCGACAAAAAGTGAAGCCACAATGCAACGCCGCCGCCAACACAGTCGCGGAAGATGCGTTGTGGGGCAGCGTACAGTCAGGACATTCTAAACTATGGCTCACCCCAGACCCAACACGACACGTGCGAAGAGCTTTGCGTGCCCGTTGTAAGGGTTGTGGAAACAGCTGCCCGTAGTGCGCAGGCTGTCTTGCGTTCTGGCTGTGCCACTCTCGTTCGGCGAGCAGTGCAGTGAAATAAAAACATTGCAGCTTTGGTATAAGGCCCGTGTTCAGTGAGACTTTACCCTTTCGGCCGGAGACAAGACACGTCCGTTGCTGCGACGGGCTTTCCAGCGCTTTATATCGCCTGACGAGTGCTTCTAGTTCCGAAGACCCGTACTACGCTCCGTCACAATCCAGAAAGGGGTTTGACCTCCGCTATACCGCTGTAAAGTGCCGAACAGCAGCACGTTCGCTGTTAATGGTCTGCCATGGGTGCGCGCGGCTTACCGAAATCGTGTTCGGAGCACTCAGACCGATGACGGTTCTTTGGAGAAGACGCCAGGATTGCAACACAGAGAAGCAAGTGCGCGTAAGATAAAAAAAAAAAATGAATAATGACGACGAAGCGTGCCGATCAGCTTGGCTTAGGAGACGCCTTATCTCGCTTGGGGAAACGTAATTCTTTTTCTGCGCCCTGAACGTGTGTTGCTTTGAGGTAAATCGCCTTGTTCACGGAATAAAGGTATCGCAGAAGGTGGACATTTTGGGAAGCAACTCCAGTAAATCCTAGACCTGTGAATTGAGACGCATTTGAATTCAGGTGTTAGTAGAAGCGTAGCCTTTTAGCGAATATGCTGCTTTTCAAAGCGTCGAATTATAAAGTACTTCAAGCATCTCCAGAAAAGAAACATCGAGAAACCGATTTCAGGGATGCTATGGGAATTTGAAGGTACTCGTACGTCATGACACTACGCCTGCAATATGCATTTTTTCTTTTAGTATTTACTCACAATGCGCAGCTGACAGAGCGCATTAGAGGCGTTTGTCAGACTTGGAAGTTTATTTTACTCGCGACAGAAAAAAATATATATTCTAGCAAGGTTGGAGACGTTTACATTTCGAGGCTACTGCAACTAGGCGCATCTTAAAACAGCAACGCGTTACAAAAAAGAGGAAACTGTTCTTTTTGGCCAAAAGCAACTATACATTTTATCCAGAAATGTGTCGCTTGACAATAAAGAAGGAAGAAAAAATAATTCCTTAATCTTCAAAGTGAACGCAGCAAATCTCATGGGTAATCGGTTGAACGAAATCAGTCAGTAATTCAATCAATCAATCAACAATAAATCAATCAATCCCCTCCATCACAAACTATTCCCCCTATCTATTTCTATTACCCTCGCAATTCCCTCCATCACAAATCGAACCCGGGAGGACTAGAAGGCGACCCTGCTCGGCTGCCACGGTTTAAAAGGCCCAACAAACCTTAGTCGGGCGTGCCCGGGTGGCGGCTATCGACCCTGGATTCCGAACTAGGGACCTCCACCTAGCACTTGTAAGGACCGGTCTCTTACGGGCAAATCAAAGCACACCACCTGTTTCTTGTACAGCCTAATAAATGTTTTCACCACCACCCACCAGGCTTTCGTCGACTTCTTAAATGTGTCGCGTCAATTGAGGTCAGTCGGATATATTACATAATGCATCAGATATTTGTTACCACACAGTGTTAAAATTGTTGCCATCCATATGCTTAGAGCACTACATACACAAGCCAACTTTATATTAGAATGCATCTGTGACCTCATACAAGAGAAGCCTAGGGATTTTGCACACGCTCACCTCACCTCCTCCTCGGCGCTGCGGAAACGTCTGCGAGCGCTTGATCGAGTGGCTTTTGTTAGATTTGAAGATATCAGAATGGAGCATTTATATATCGGTCGAGAACCGGCTTATTCAGTATGGCATGGCGGACGGCCCGCCGTGGTGGTGCATTGGTTAAGATGAACGACTAATGTGTCGGAGTAACTGCGTTTGATCCCAACCGCCAGCGGCTGCGTTTCGATAGAGCCGAAACAAAGAGGTGTCAGTGTGCTGTGCGATATCAGTGCACGTTAAAGATCCCGAGGTAGTCGGAAGTACTGCATAGCCCTCCAATACGGCTCCTCATCCTCTCTTTCCACTTTTACTCCCACCTTCCTCCTTTCTCTTACGGGGCGAGACTGGTGCCCACAGAAACAAGTGCGACAGATACTGCGCCCCTCTTTTCTTGTTAACCAATTCTATTAGCCCTTGCATATAGCAGAAAAAACCATCCACCAATGAGAAATGCATTCGCTTTAGCAGCAGCTCACGAGGCGATGAGTTAGCTGAACCCTAAAATTGCTGCATATATTATTAGTTTACAGGCGTGAACCAGCGCATCGTCGTGAAATCGTTATATGAAAAGAAATGACTGCTGTGAAGGAAATTACTTTTCATTTTGAGAGAAATAGTATTTGATCGGAATTTATTTTACCACTAGGCAGTGAACAGCACCAAGAAGACACGTCGTACGCCTAGAAAACTTCCCTCTACGTTGCGCTTCCAACATTTTCTTTTCATTTAGAATGTTTTGTGTTATGTTTCTGCCAGATCATATTCCGCACCAAATTCAGGAAAAATGGCATAAAGCTACCTAGCGTTATCTTGTCTCACTAGAGTAAGCGTGATTAGTAACAGTGTTTTTTCTGTAATCTGTACAAAACGAGAGTGGCGTAGAAATAGATACCGGTCTCCATCATTCTTCGATGATCATAAACCCATGGCGCAAACCGTTGACTCCGCATTGTTTATCTTTTGTGACCTCGAATTTGAATGTATCTTGTGGTACAAGTAAAGAGCAGCAAAGCAAGTACATTGCCATTTATTTATTCCGCAGAAATCAACGACTTGTTCCCTTTTGAGGAGTCCTCTTTCACAAGAGTCCCCTTTCATGGTAACTCTATTAAGCCCTGTTAATCTAATAAGAATTCTTTAAGCTTAAAAAAAGGGATCGATAGGCATTACAGACCGGCATACAAGCTTCCTCCGAATTTATAAACATGGGCGACCATCCACCATGACGCCCATGGTGTAGACATATAAAGTAAAGCAACCATTTTGCCAGACGATTTGTGACAAATATTACCGAATTCATAATAATTCTGCAGTTAAAATCGGAGGCTCGTCAAACACGGCCTGAATTCGTTTTAGTTACCTTGATGCACCAGTAATACAGATACCTGGGCGATTTGCTCATATGCTTTTCGTATTATTGCGTAGCTGTGCCAGACCTCATATGCCCCGACATGGTTATAGGCGCAGCCATTTCCTTTGGTTAAGCATTCATCGAATATTATTTGATTTCAGCTGCCTCCAGGGTAATATGAATGGGAGAATAACTTTTCAGAAAGTCCTCTGCAGTCTATCGCCGTGCCCATATTACTGCCTCTCTATTCCCAGTCCGAAAGAGCTTGTAGGGTTAGCAAAATTGCTTATCTGTGCTCGTGAATTAACCTGGTGCTCAGTACAACAACGAACTATAAAATTTAATCAAAGAACATCTTTGACGCCTTTTCGTTAAAATCCTTTGAATTCTGAATCATGCTAAGCGCCAGTTCTATGTATTTGCAAAACGTTGGCAGAAGGGGTGATATACTGTACGTAATATGATGAACTGCTCCTAATTCATAATGGTATAGCCCGTTATCTTTACTTTAGCCAATTGTGACTAACCAAAGAAACTAATTAGATAGTATGGGTGGAGCCTTGAGCTAGGCGTACGAGAAAACTGTCACTTTTTATATTTCTTCGGAGGAGAGCTACAAAACCTAAGGGTGCATGAAGCAATGACGACCATTCCAATAAATATCTTCCCTATACGTCGCCTTTTTGAACAGCTTGCTCCTTTACAAGCTGAGCTTGGAATATATCTGCGAAATGAGCAACTAAGATGTATTTGATAGCCTGCAATGAAGCCGTTTTAATTTCCTCATTCAACCAACTCGCCTTTTTCAAAACATTGTTCAAATATAACACGCCTATTCCCGCCTATTCTAAAGTAGCAATCAATTCGCTAACAATAATAGCATAAATGAATTTATTTTCTCGGTACACGAACGTCAATACCGACGTCCACAGCTCCTTTCAGCATAGAAAGAATAACTGTAAAGTTGATTCAACTTTGTTTTTTGTTTTTTTGCATAAAGAGGAGATACATTTCCAGAGATGTCTAAGCCTCCTGTTACTACGTTGCTAGCAAGTGTAGGTATATGATATCACTCCATGACAATGCAGATCTCACAGATAACCTGCTTCTACTATCGTGCGCTCTCCTAAATTAGTCCCATTTGCAAAGAAAAGAGGGTGAGCGAATTCAAAATATCGGGGCCCTTTTAGTTCGTTTCTTTATCACACGATTCTTGTGACATCGGGAGATAATATGGAAAAAATTTCTGCGTCCACGCCAGTTGAGCAGTGCAAAAGAAAAACGGAGAATGAAGAGTGGACGGTCAAAGTTGGCTTCGTAGCGGAAGCGGTCTCTGCACAACGCAAAAATTCTGCTCCGGAATTCAAGCTATGCAATTATATTCAATCTTTTCATTTCAGTTCTAGTTCATTCGCTAGGCCTTACGAAATCGGAAAGGACTAACGGTTTTAGGACGGCAGTAAAATGTAGATGAGCTATTGAAAAAGATGAAGGGAGGGAGCTGCTAAGAAAATTGAAGTGAATAAACATGGACAGTTAGTCGGACGACAAAAAAAAAATAAAGAGATGATATTTGGCGAGAACGGTAGTCAGAATGTCATGCTTGAAATCTGACTCTGGAGTAAATGGAGGACCAAGTTTCAGGAAAAGACTCTGACCTTGTTCTATATTTGTGTGCTACGAATTCCTCAGGGGAAAATACCAACCAGAACAAAATGAAGACTTTGAAGCCCCTCAGTGTCCCCTCAGGATGAAGGGCCTAAAATATATATAAATATTTTACAGTGAACTATCGAAACGGATATTATACACGCGAAAAGGATGTGCTATCATAAATGCCTTCAATTTTCTTTGCGATTTATGCGGGGCTTTCGAGAAAGGCGGCTGAGTTTGAAGCTATTAAAGATCACAGCGTATGTATTTGAATGGACGAATCACTGAAAATGAAATATGGTGACTTACCAAGTTTAAGGTGACTGTTAGATGGAGATAAGGGAAGAAATACTGCGCTTGATACGTGACTTCAGTAGAAAAAGTTTTAGAGTTGCTATCGCCTACGGACAAGAATTACTTTTTTTCGAGTTTAGGAGGACTAAACGTAGAAATCGTGCCCTCTGCGGAGTGACTTTTAAGAAGGCAGTCTTTGATTCAATGCGACACTCTTCCGTCCTAAAACCAAGTTAAACAGCCCCGCTTAATTCTTATATATATATATATATATATTAAGAAGGCAGTCTTTGATTCAATCCGGCACTCTTCCGTCCCAAAACCAAGTTAAACAGCCCAGCTTAATTCTTATATATATATATATATATATATATATATATATATATATATAAAGCCTGTTTTCTTGAAGCATTTTTTTCTTTCAGGGATATATTTTATAGCGATGGTAATATGAGTTGTTTTATACCCGAAAGAAGTGCACTCTCCTGCTGGCCTGCAGCGAAAGGCAGTGTCGTCCAGGTGACGTTTAGCCGTAAGGGATATATAGAAACGGAATATCTAATTCTTGACTTGGTTGTAGAACAGGCCTAAGGATGTTTTTACTTATGACAAGTCGTTGTTCAGCGGCACAGGTGTGGCTGCTAAGGCTTTGCCGTGGTGAAGGTAAAGTACGGACAGTTTAGTTGTTTTGAAATGTTCTGGGGGAAATAAAAATATTGCGGCAAAATGTGTGCATTTTTGAACAAGTAAAGATAGGGATTAAATGGACGACTGTGTCCGCCCAAGAGCTTGTAAAAACGTTAAAAGAATTGTCATGTGCTAATAACCTGTTCGTAAGGAGTTAAACTAAGTCGTGATGTTGATGTCTTTCTTATGGCAAGTCCAACCCCTACATAATCTACATTATAGAGCATAGGAACAAAAAGCTATGACCTATGGAGACATACAATTAATAACCGGTATAGGAGGCCGGCCGCGCATAGCGGTGGGCAAACGGAGGGTTTTGAGCAGTAATTGTGAGGGGATCTACATGTGTCCAGCCATGATTCAGTGAGTCTGCTGTCACCAAGGTAGCAGCACGGCACCCCCTCCTAACCTTCAGTATTGTATAGTTTCGATTTAAAACGTTGAAGAAGCCTGAAAGAAATCTCTAGTTTCTAACTTTTCAAGGCGAAAGCCTATGCGGCTGATTACCAAAAACGCACGGATGCATTTAGCGGTGACCAGAAAAAGTGGGCGAAAAGTATTTGCTTACCTCATGTCGCAAACACGTGGGTAAATTTAAGTTTTTCTTGTTTACCACATGCCAACTTTTCTAATTCAGTTCAGTTCAGGCGTTCAGTCGTGTCCGACTCTTCGTGACCCTATGGACCATGTCACGCCACGCTTTCCGGTCTCTCACTATCTTCTTAACATCACATAGCTTCATCTGCAATGCCTCGAGAATGCCATCTAACCATCGCGTTCGCTGCTTACCCCTTCTCCGGCGACCCTCAACCTTTCCCAACATCAAATCTTTCTCCAGCGACTCCTCTCTTCTCGTCAGATGACCAAAGTAGCTGAGCTTTAACTTTAGAATTTGACCCTCCAATGAGCAGTCAGGGTTTATGGTCGTCAATATCGACTGATTTGATCTTCTTGCAGTCCAAGGAACTCTTAAGAGTCTTCGCCAGCACCACAATTCAAACGCGTCAAGTCCTCGGCGGTCAGCCTTTTTCACAGTCCAACTCTCGCATCCATACATCACAACTGGGAAGACCATAGCACGGGTTATACGGATCTTGATTGGCAGACTAATGTCTCTGCTCTTTATTAGGCGGTCAAGGCTAACCATTGCTCTCTTTCCCAGAAGCAGGCGTCTCCTAATTTCATGGATGCAGTCTCCTTCCGAGGTAATCTTGGCACCCAAGAACAGAAAATCTGTCACAGCTTCCACTTCTTGTCCATTGATGCTCCAGGACTTGATAGGGCAAGACGCCATGATCTTCGTCTTTTTAATGTTCAGTTTAAGCCCAAACTTCTCACTCTCTTCTTGTACGCGCATCAGAAGTGTCTTGAGTTCCACTTCCCTTTCTGCCATTAAAGTGGAATCATCCGCATATCTAAGGTTGTTGATACGTTTTCCAGCAATCTTCACTCCAGCTGAAGACTCGTCCAGACCGGCCTTCCTCATGATGCACTCTGCATATAGGTTAAATAGGCAGGGCGACAGTATGCAGCCTTGCCTCACTCCTTTCTCAATCGGAAACCAATCAGTAAGACCATGCCCAGTTCTCACTGTGGCCTCTTGCCCTTCATAAAGGTTCCTGAGGAGACAGATGAGGTGAATTGGAACTCCCATCTAACTCTCTTGCTTTTTCCATACAACCCTTTCAATTCCGAATGTTTTCTTAAGCCATCTTAATGTGCTTCAACCTCATGCTTCTGCATTCATATCGCCTCTATACAAGTCCGAAATTGCTAGTTCAAAGGTTCGCCTCAAGTCATCGACACTATTTTCGGCGGGGCTTTGTTCAACCTCTCTCCTCCCCCTCATTGTTTGGTTTGATAAAGAGCCAAACACTTCCGATTGAAACTGCCACAGAAAATTCACCAGGGACTGTCACTCTTCCACATTCCAGAGCGGAAGAAAGTGTCACTGCTCTTTCGCCAAAGTAAACGAGCTGGGCAAAGTATGATACGTCAACGTGACCTTTCCGACGTACTTCCTGAACAGAGAACCCGCTTTATAATTTTGGAGACCCGCGTGCAGTAGCTGCAGTGCTAGGTGGATTGAAATTAATAAGTTTAGAGCGCATCTTTCACGCACAAAAAATCGGCATTTTTCTATTTCTTCGGACAAAGAGAGGAGAATGTGCGATACCTAATGAATGCTTCGACTGTTTGACGAAGGTACCCAAACTAGTGATGAAACCGTGAATATGGTTTTATTTACTAAAGCAGGCGATGTCCATATTTATTTTTTAAGTCGATTCTTAATGTTTTTCACAGTGCGACGTATACAATGTTTCTCGCTAAGGACTCTGGGGACGTTCGTTACCATCAGTTGGTAGCGCGACATTGGCAGAATAGCTGTGCACCGCAAAAAAACTACAAATGCGGGCGCACATCCTCAGCTAGAGACATACACTTTCTGCCAGAAATATACTTGCCAAAAATGCTCCGAGTTTTGAGAAATGCATGAATGGATCAGCATTCGGAAGAATTGTGCTTGCGAGAATCATGATTTAAGTCACGCATTTTTATTATTCGGTAGTACAGTGCACCTGTGAGAGCTGTACGTAATGCCGATTCGTTGAAACATGCTCTCTGTTTATTGTTTGTACGACGTGATAATAGTAACGCTATGAATTGATAGGGAAAAATGGTTTGGTTTGGTTTGGTTTGTGGGGTTTAACGTCCCAAAGCAACTCAGGCTATGAGAGACGCCGTAGTGGAGGACTCCGGAAATTTCGACCACCTGGGGTTCTTTAACGTGCACTGACAACGCACAGCACACGGGCGCCTTGCTTTTCGCCTCCATCGAAAAGCTGCCGCCGAGGCCGGGATTCGATCCCGCGTCCTTGGGAACAGTAGTCGAGCGCCGTAACCACTGCGCCACCCCGGCGGGGTGATAGGGAAAAATGCTTTGGAAACATCCTAGGAAAACCACCATAGAGTTCTCTGTGTACATTTGTTGCAGAGGAGCGGAACACCAAAAAAGTGATGAAACGGAGCCGTTGGTGGTCGGGATCGAACTTCGATAACACGGTAGAGTAGTCGCGCATCTCAACCACTGCACCCCCGCGACCGGGCGTTTGGAAACGCAAACAGAAATTCATGAAGGGTCTTGAATACTCCTACTTGAGTAAACGTGTCTCAAATTATTGGCAGATGTAACTTCTTATTCCATGCTTCAACTAACTAGATGTTGTTGCTATTTCTAGTATGCGTTTAACGTGTAACATATATGTTTTGTGCACGGCGGGAGAAAATTTTGAATACCTAAAGAAACCGCATGACCCAAATCCAAGCTTTCTTTCCTTTAATAACTACTATAGAACAAAACGCATCTGCGCAGTGTTCGCACTGTGCGAGAACTTCCCCCTTTTACCTCTGTACATAACCGATTCTTGGCATCCCGCTTTGACCCGAGACGTTATGAAGTAGACTTATTTCCGATGTCCGGCTGAGAGCACATGGTATGCATAAGGCTGGATTACCGCTGAGGTTCCGCGGAGCCCCAGTAGGCCTAGCAGCCAGGCAGCGTCGGCATTCTGCAGCTCCTACCCAGAGAGCTGCGTCCTTGGCGATCTTCTTGCCACACACAGATTGTTTGGCCTTTATGCTCTTCTTCAAGAGTTTGATGGCCGCTATGTGGGCGCGGACTACAGAAGAAGCTCGAAATCTTACTGGGCACGATGTAGCCACGGTGCTCAGCGACACGTCTTCTTCTTCTTGCTAATAAGATGTCAAGCATGGGGACGCCAACGGACCCTCCGTTAGTCGCCGTGACTTCTGCAAGTACAACGGCAGGCTGCGGTAACGAGCCGTTACCTGGAGCTAGCACTTGGCCGCAGACAACGTGGACATCGGGGCAGCTACCCGAGCCGAAAGATACACATCAGACTATGGATGTGCAACAGGAAGTCGTCACTAACATTTCTCAACGGACACCCCGGCTTGTCAAACTACATGGGCCGCCAGTCAACGCACCACCGGCAAATAAAGGCCGCCCCTGATAAGCTAGCTTATGCTTATCCAACACCAGCCTTGCAGCAATCCTTCAAAGTGTATATCAGAACAACAGTGCAGTTTAATATCACGAAGATACCCACCAGAACAATACAGAGAGTGATAGATGCAGCACTTGGTACCACAGTGTATCAGGGGTTTGTAAGCCACAGGGCATCTAACGCTGTTACAGTGCATTTAGCCACACTCGAGGATGCACTCAAAATGTGCATAGCAACACAGATTCTAGTCACGGCAGAGGAGCATCTTGCTGTCCAGACCTATCTTGCGTCTGGTCCAAACACTCAGCAATGTGTCGTCTATGAACTAGACCTATACGATATCCCAGAGACGGTGGCCAGATATCTCATATCAGGAACACATACTGTGTTAGCCGCACGTCATATGGGGAACAGAGGTACTTTTCTGATCACATTACAGGGACCAGACACGCTTCCGGACAGATTTTACTACAACGGCCGCATTGTGCGACCCGAAAAGTACAAACCTAGGCCGGTACACTGTTACAGGTGCTACGGAGAAGGCCATATGTAGAAATTTTGTCCATATGAAGTTCACCCCGAATACATAACTGAATCGGGAGAGGTGAAATTCAAATGCGGCCTATGAAAATCTGATGATCCCGATATCCCTTCCTCTCAGTGTCCGACAAAAAAGAGAAAGCTCGAGTTAGCAAGGGCTGGACGACGGAAACAATGTGCACCGTTAGTGGTTAAAAACACAGATGCAGCTCTAGCCGAAGAGCTGTTTGATGATCCTCCTGAAGAAGAAGAGCCTGCTGCGGCTGTTGCACAGAACAGTGTTTCTTTTTCTTCTACGCTGCAGAATGCGCAACGCACAAAACAGCACAATGGCATTCACTGCTGAATTTCTGGAACTTGAAGACTGCACACGCCAGCAGGATGCAACAGAAAAAGAAATTGCGAAGCTTTCAGCACAAATTGCACAGCTGCGACAAAAGAAAGCGCGTATAGCCCAACTCCGAAAGGAGAGTTCAGAAAAACAGAAAGATACGCCTACGAGCTGTACGACAGCGAGGTTAGTAGATGCTCCAAATTGTAAACCTGCTATTACCACAGTAATATGAGAGGTGGTACTGAACACACTTACGCACCTGACACACCTCATTCAGAGGAGAATACATTATGGATAGAAATAGCCGAAACAAGTGGCAGCAGATTGCACAATGGAAATGCAGAGGGCTCTCAGATAAAGTAGGGAAAATCAAGACGAACTATTGTACGGAAAGCTGCATTCATGGGCGTTCTTGATACAGGAACACAAAAGGTTATATTCTATAACAGGATATATAATGTCCCAGTGTCCTTCTATCCCTGACAAACGAGCTAGAGCAAAGACCGAAACGCCATGGGAAAAGCTGTCGTATATATTAGGGCCAACATTCCTCAAACGCCACTTGACTTGAGCAAGTGGTGCGACACTCAGCAGGAAGTAGGTGCTGTATTCACGCATCAAAACAAAACGCCCGTTATATTAGTGTCCGTGTACGCTCGTCCAAAAAACACAGTACTTAATCTTGGATGGATTAAGCATATTGGTCATTCCTATCCTGTAATTGCGATACTAATCGGTGGAGATTTTAGCGCTCCGCACACTGCATGAGGATATGATTATAATTCTAAAAAGGGTGATCAAGTTCAGTCTGCTTTCCAAGAAATGGAATTTACACTTCTAAATCATCTAGGGGTCGAACACTACCCGCAACACAAACACACTACCAGAATTGACGTGGTGGAAGGGCCTTGGTGCACCACTATGGCAGGCATAATTAGATGCGTGGGTAGTGACCATGTCCCATTAATATTGGTCTTAATTTGGGACATATGAAGAAAATTCAAAAGAAATCTTGTGTAACATATTGGGATGGTGTGCGGCAGGATACTTGAACTCATTCAGTTAGCCCCAATACTCTTGTTACCACCCTTCAAACGGTACTCAAGAATCCCACAATTACAACTACAATGAACAAAGATCAGCCAGCTCCCGACCTTCACCTACTAAAACTTTGGGCACGCCGAAAACGGGCCGATATATATATATAGGCTGGTCGGCATCCTGAAGACGGGCAAAGAAACATTGAGGGAAACAGAGTGACGGCACAGGCACGCCGATATGAAAAACGGCTGGCTCACAGGAGATGGGATGATTGGTGCAGTCGTTTAGGCTCAGGAACGCCCAACAAGGCCCTCTGGAGGACTTTCTGTGGAATGGAAAAGAGGCGGCAGGTTAAAGATCATGCAGAAAGTATTAGACTCGCATTACAGCTTACACGAGAGGAGTTTGCAGATCAGGCTTTAGCCCTTTTCTTCCCTAATCGTGCGCAGTATCCGGCGCCTTCACCGACAGTGGATGCGGTTGTTAAAACAGGAATAACATCACCATTAACAAATTGATGTTATCGGCAGCTATAAGAAGAAGCGAATGGTAAAACTGCGCCTGGACATGACGATGTTCCTTTTGAAGTCTTCAAGAATTTAGAAGGAATCGCAGTTGACAGCTTGTTGAATGTGGTAAATGAGGTATGACAAGCAGGAGAGGTTCCAATCATCTGGAAACACTCGGCGGTGGTCCCAATACCAAAGGCTAGGACCCCTTCCATAAGACTAGATTCTTTGCGGCCTATCTCGCTAACGCTGACAATTTGCAAGATTTATGAAAATATCATAGCCACCCGCCTGTCATGGTGGTTGGAAAGTAATTAAAAATACCGTGCTCGACAAATTGGGTTCCGAACAAACCTTTTCACAGAAAATGGATTGGCTATGCTAGCTGAAAAGGTCATACACGTGTCGCCTTACAGCCACCTAGTGCGCACTGTAGTGGCTACCGACGTGGCGAAGGCATACGACAACGTGTTACATGCCAAGATTCTTAGCAACATGGAATGTATGGAAATTCCCTTGAAGGTCATAAAAGGAATACGTAATCTGTTTAAGGACATGACAAGGGTCAGTGTTAGCACCTTTGCTATTTAATATCCCTTTGGCGGGGAAGTTAGCTGAAATACCAGAAGTGCGGTTCATGATATACGCAGATTATGTGACACTTTGGTCTGCTCATAAACACCTTGAGAGACAAAATCAATATCTGAAAGGGGCTCTAAATACCACAGATGAGTACGTCCAAGATGCAGGTCTCGATTTGTCACCTCAAAAGTGCAGTTACATTCACGTTGAAAACAAAAATGGAAGAGACCAAGTGGCAACGCAAAGAGTCACCCTAAAGATTGGAAATCAATCATTGCTAAAAGTGGACGAGATGAGAGTTTTTGGCCTAGAAATTCATAAATCCGGAAAATAAAAACAATGGCTTCATAAGGTGAAAAAGTAGCTGCGACTTCCCTAGACTTGATAAAACGCATTTCATCTAGGGGACGAGGAGATCGAGCGGACATGGCAAGACGTCTTGTACAATTGGTGTTAAAGCCTAGGATAATATACCAGGCCTACAAAAACTTAGGAGTCGGAAGTGGGCGAAATTGGAAACTATAGATAGAAACGCAATGCTCACAATCACCTCCTTACCAAAACTTACCCCTATCGCTATTCTCCAAGAATGTGCACAGATAAATACGTTGACAGAACTAATTCAAAAGCGAGAGGCAACAAGGAATATGAAGCGAAAGTGCGGCATGCCCTTAGCATCCCCGTATCACAAAATGGCAGTGCAAACACCACAAATGGCTGACCCCTTTCCGTGGGGTTTCACGACTATTACGACAAACAGGACTACTCGGCTTCATCGTAAAAAAAAGCTGCCATCTCGAGCTCTGGTTGACGTACTTCCAGGTACCAAAAAAATCAGCAAGGTTTGTTTATAGTTCGTAGAGTTGGCACACTTCAGCAACCGCTCTAGTGCAAAAAGCTAATTTATATCCTCTGCAGTTACGTTGCTTTCATGAATGACTGAAGTACATGCATCTTTTATACTATTCTAAGCAAGGAATAAACCAGAAGCTATATATCGAACCTGTTATTCGGCGCAATACGCGTCCGAATCATTCTAAAAAAATGAAAGAGTACACCTGCAAAACCAACGCGTTTAAAGATTCTTTCTTTCCTTGAACAGTCAGCGAGTGGAACGCACTTCCTGCTGATATTGCAGAATGCCCGACCGCCGAGTCTATGTCATCAAAATTAAAAAATCGTTCTTGATATATTCACGTGTAGTGCTTCTTTATTACTGTTGGCGTTTCTAGTACATGTGGTTTGCCGTTTTTTATCTGTTCGGGTATTTTGCTCTTGTATTGCTCCTACCATTTTCTTTTCCTTGCGCATGTGGTTTCATATGTCTGTTTTTAATGTATCTTTTTTTTTTCTTTTTTGGTGGTCAATTTCACTGTACGAACAGCGTGTTGATATGTGAGTATTTCAATCCATGTTTCGGTGGCGGGTCGACACCAGGATGATTTTTTATTTCTTAGGTTTTTCCTCTTGTTAAGCTGGTTTTTCTTTTCTGCTGTGTGTTTTAACAATGCATGTAATCTAACTCCTGCCTAAGGCCTTCTGTGAAGGCTGGCAGTATTTCTGAAATAAATAAAAATGCATTGCATATACGAACGCATCAATTATAGAAAATGGCGGTAGAACAGCTGCTACTAGCCCAACACACAGTGAACTAAATGTACATAATGAATATGTTTCAGAATATCCTGACCCGCTTGTGATGGAACTCTATGGAATCCGCGATGCTATAGAGGCCATAAATCAAATAGATTCCATAACAGAAGCCCACATCTATACAGACTCCTTAGCCGCCATAAAACAACTGAATAAAGTGACTAAGACACTGTGTGTAACCAAGGGAATCCACGCACTCAATAAAGAAACAAAGATACGCATCCAGATACATCGGGCGCAAGACGATGCTGAGAACGCTGAGCAGAGAAAAGTTGACCACTTCACACACGAAGTTCCAAAACACTAATGCGCCCCCCACAAGGCTCCCTTTTGAAGCCCGCTTCACTGTTCTTTTAGCATCCGCTTTAAGGAGAAGTACACGTGTCCTAATTCCCCTTGTACTTTCTTTCTCGCTCATAACTTAACGAGATTGGAGGAGGTTTCCCTTAGAAGGATGAGAGTTGGGGCGGCCCTTACGCCGTCGGTAACATGCCAATGGGAATCTCAAGCAGACATTGGACTCACCACATGCCCAAAGTGTTCCACACCAGCTGCAGAACTGGATGTTCGCCACCTGCTGTGGGCTTGTGCAAGGGCACAGATTCGGCGAGAAGTGGGACTAACCGCTGCAAAGGAAGAGGATTTCTCCAAATGGCTCACTGACAACGATAATAGCGGGAGCCTACTCTGGTTCCTTACGAAAAATAATTTACATGAGGTTTTATAATACGCACTATGGCAAGCGTGCGTAAAAAAATAAGGCTGCATTTCTTTCATGGTTACAAACATAATAGCTTTTGTATCTCAGCATTTATCACGGGTGGCGCAACTTGCATGCATTTTAAAGCGAAAGACTTACTGGCTGAGGAGGAAGGCGGGAGTAAAAGTGGAAAGAAAGAAGCGAGGTACCATAAAGAAGGGCTACGGAGGAATTTCAACCACCTAATGTGTTCACGAAGAAAGTGGTACCGATCTGTTCCTCTAAACAAATATACCATGTTAGCTTAGGCTAGCAATGAACCTTCGAAGAGCCGGAAGACAAAGTGTGGCTGGGAATATCCTGAACCGCCCTCTCCCTAAAACATCTGCTTCGCGACATTAAAAAATATGTGTGACCTTTACAGGAATAAGTGCAGATGATATAACACCAGCGAACTTTGATGTGTTCCAAGGAACACTAGTTGTGTTCGACAAGGAGCGCGCGATGTCTGCAGCAGCACTTTTTAAGTTCCGCATTTCTCCACTGCAGATTCTGCTGTGCTTTCGGTACATTTAGTGCTGCAACATACATGCAATGCGCGGTCTGGAAGCATGGCCACCTGATTAACACAGCAATGTAACGTTTAATTATTGAGATGCAGAAAACACAATCCTGTCAAAACGCACTGCTGTTGCACGATATTCAGTGATTAACTTAGTTAAACCATCTGTATGTTTTTACTATACAGCCAACAGATCGCCAATTTATCAGTATTGTCGGCGCCATGACATTGTTCATAAAGATAATAAAGCTCAAAGGTCCCACTGCGTGGCTAAAGGAAAGCACAAAAGCTTTCTTTGAAGCTAAATATGACGTAAAAATGCACGCTCAGGACTTACAGAAGTGCAGAAGTTTGAGCATTGCTTGCAGAGGCGGGGGAGGGTGGAGGAGCTGAGCGAGAGGGTTGAAAGCCGGCACGCCATGGAGAGACGATGGCGACAGCTGCAAAGCGTCCCAGCCAATACCGAGGGTGTCAACGACACACACTGGCAGTTCGCGACTCAGCATTTCATCACCCCTGTATCGGAGGCCCCAGCCGGATCCACGAGCGGTATGCTCTGCAAACCTTTCATTCTCGGTGCGGTAGAACCACTGAGTCGAAGGCCTGCGAGCTTCATTCCAGTCGGCTGGCGTGGCGTCCAGTGCGCAGTAAGAGAAAAGTGGAAGAAAAAGAGCATTCGACAGGAATGCATCGAGAGAATCAGTTTGCTCTAAGCTTGCGTGAAATAGGAACAAAAAGGATGGCGAATGAAAGGTAAGGGGAAAAGTGTGGGGTAAGAGAAATAACTCAAGTTAACGACATTCTAGTGGAAATTAAGAAGAAGAAATGGACATGGGCAGGACATGTAGTGCGAAGAGAGGATAACCGATGGTCGCTGAGGGTAACAAACTGGATTCCAAGGGAAGGAAAGCGTAGCAGGGGGCGGCAGAAAGTTAGGTGGGTGGATGAGATTAAGAAGTTCGCAGGGGTCAAGTGGATGCAGCTAGCACAGAACCGGGTTAAGTGGAGAGATATGGGAGAGGCCTTCGCCCTGCAGTGGGTATAATCAGGCTGATGATGATGATGATGATGATGAACCCGATATTTGCGCGTGAGCGACAGTTGCCAAAGGCCGGTGGCCGTCTAAATTCAGTGTGATGCAGTTCTCGGTAGGGTATGGAAGGGGGCAATCTCCAAAGTCGTCAGCGCGTCTTTTATTACAGGATGCCAAGAATTTGTGGCACTCCCTGGTTTGTAGAGTACCCAAATGTTGCTTCTAGAATCGTCATCCAGTTGTTACGAGTCTCCATCACTCCGGGACATCGAGACCGCCACGGCTATATCACTGAACAAAGACTGAGCCTTCTGTATTTTGTGAGGATACAGCAGCCTTCCTGATGTGCGGTAAACCCAATGGGAGATGATGGCCGCAGGCTGCTATCTTGTGGAGATTACAGTTGTAGGATGAGAAGAGCGTTAGCGTAATTAGCTGGGAAAAGGCAAAATGAACGATCAGGTACGAGCAGGTTAAGCAATAAATCCTATGATCTCTGAATGGAAAGAAATAAATACAAAACCTCTGGGGCATTCATGTACATGCATGTTTAAATAAATGACCACTCACTTTTTTTCTTGTTTTAATGCTTTTCAGAATCAACGGCTTCAGAGCGCTGCCGTTTCTCAAGAAGCACTGCGTTATTTTATTCCTGCCCGTGGTTTTCAGAGAAGCCGTCATTTATATAAGAACGCTCATTAGAGAAGAGCTCAATTCTGGTTCAGTGACCTTGAGCTAGCGGGATTGAAATTACAAAGTGATTTCTTGAAAATATATTTAATACGAGCGCATTCCCGCCAACTGCATCAGAGCCACTCCTTACACGAGCTCCCCAAACACCAGCCACCTCGTGAAAACATTGCCATGTAGTGAGAAACACGTAAGGTTCGGCAGCTCCTAGAATTGTTTTACATGCGCACCCAGCCATGCAACACTGTTCAGAGCGGATAAGCAGTTTCACGAGAAACTTCAGAGTGCGAGGGCAGAAATGTATAATATACCAAAAGCTGCCTATTTCCAGAGCAATAAACTAAACGATGAGATATATAATAATCATTGCTGCTATCACTAGCTCGATCTTATTACCGAAGAAGAGAAGCAGCAAGGAGAGTAATAATATAATTCAAAATTAACAAAGAAACATCGGCAGCGGCTCGATTAAACCATTCGGGGCTAACCCGAGTAATAACGTCTTTGCGCAGTTGAAAAATCGTTGACCACAAGCGCGCGGACCGTAGATATTTTTTGGTCTAAAGACAAATCACAACAGAAAAACAGGTACCGGCATTTGGACTCCTATACAAGCCTGGGGCTGAAATAACATCAAGCAATATCTTCGCAATCCAAACTGTTTTCCTGTTTTGCGAAGAAATTATTCCTAAATACTTTACGCTTAGAAATTTGTTGAATTAGAAATTGTTTCTCATGTGTTTGCGCAAGTGTGGTGATCCTTTAAGAAATCAGTGCGTGCTTTTTCTTTTCAATAAAGCAATAAAGTGGCACCAGAGGGAAAATTGTGCTGAACAATTTACTATCGACAAATTTAAACCTCCTTTTTTAAACAGTATATATGCAGTTTGTGATAACTATACAAAAATATTACAGCCTATATCGCAGCATTGGTAATAGCACAGTGTCTTCCTTGAAAGATGTTTCACTCGGTAGGTATAGCTGTTTCTCTCTGAGATGGAAATTCATTTCGTCTTCCTGGCACAGCAATACATGTATCTTATCGTAGCTGCTACGAAGGCCAGCACTCACAGCGACAGCTAGAGTGTCGTCCGCTTTGTCGTCTTCACAACTTCATCCTCTTCGGCGCGCGGCGACTCTATGTTGCTCTTCTGTCAGTTTTTTCACAGTTCAGGCATCTCTGTTACAATATATATATTCACACACACACACACACACACACACACACACACACACACACACACACACACACACACACACACACACACACACACACACACACACACACACACACACACACACACACACACACACACACACACACACACACACACACACACACACACACACACACACACACACACACACACACACACACACACACACACACACACACACACACACACACACACACACACACACACACACACACACACACACACACACACACACACACACACACACACACACACACACACACACACACACACACACACACACACACACACACACACACACACACACACACACACACACACACACACACACACACACACACACACACACACACACACACACACACACACACACACACACACACACACACACACACACACACACACACACACACACACACACACACACACACACACACACACACACACACACACACACACACACACACACACACACACACACACACACACACACACACACACACACACACACACACACACACACACACACACACACACACACACACACACACACACACACATTCCGGAATACAAGTGAATGACGCACTATTTCAGATGAAGGTCATTGACTGCACTGCTACACACACACATTGTGTGTTTGTGTGTGTGTGTGTGTGTGTGTGTGTGTGTGTGTGTGTGTGTGTGTGTGTGTGTGTGTGTGTGTGTGTGCGTGCGTGCGTGCGTGCGTGCGTGCGTGCGTGCGTGTGTGTGTGTGTGTGTGTGTGTGTGTGTGTGTGCGTGCGTGCGTGCGTGCGTGCGTGCGTGCGTGCGTGTGTGTGTGTGTGTGTGTGTGTGTGTGTGTGTGTGTGTGTGTGTGTGTGTGTGTGTGTGTGTGTGTGTGTGTGTGTGTGTGTGTGTGTGTGTGTGTGTGTGTGTGTGTGTGTGTGTGTGTGTGTAGCAGTGCAGTCAATGACCTTCATCTGAAATAGTGCGTCATTCACTTGTATTCCGGAAATTCTGATGTCAGCTTTTCTTCTGGTACCTCTATGTGTTTTGCGAGTCCCAAGTCTCTGCAAGCTCAGATGCTGCTCATCCAGCTTGCTATCTGCAAAATATATTTCCAGCTAGCTAGGTCCGTTTGAGACGCTATGCTTCTGCGAAGAATAGAGAAGCTCAGTGGTGCACAGGAAAGCGCAGGTTAGTTTCTCACATACTGCGGCAATAAATATCGGCGTTCGGTGGCACCGCACAGGCCATAGCAGAGAGTTTACTTATTTGCGTTTCTTTTTATACGTATCGAGACTGATTACACTTGCCGTCCATTCAAAGTGAGAAATATACTCCGGAGCGGCTTGTGCGACGCAATGCAATGTGCACACTTGTCTATCGTCTACAAAAAAGCATGCAGAAGTATCGTAAGCAATGCTTTTGAAATTGCAAATGCGGTCAGTCTCGCGAAATGAACTCTACGCCCTCAGAGCTTTACTTTTGGTTCAGCCACCATAGAATGTAAAATGAAACTCAACATTTGCACAGGTGGTAAAAAAAAACTGCGAATGCTAATAGCCCGTGATGATGCACTGAATCATACGCTATCTAATTGTGCTTCCAGAATGTAGCAAGCATTTTGCAAATGTACCTTCTTAGAACCGAAGACGTAAAAATTCGAGGCCACTTTGGCGACTAAACCGATGAAAGGCGAAAGCCTGAGTGCTGCATTATGATACGCGACTACTCTTCCACATTCTGCGAGTGCATGTGGAAGAGTAGTCGCGTATCAGGCTTTCAGGCTTTCGCCTTTCATCGGTTTAGTCGCCAAAGTGGCCTCGAATTTTTACATTTGTCCTACGTTTGCTGTTGTGTGGCTTAGTTTACTGAGTGCGCGACGTTAAATAATATTTAAACAAATAATTACGCAAATGTCTGGAATAAGTAGTTCTTATAAATTTTGTCAAAATGTGTAATATAATTAAATTATTTGACATAATTATTATTGATAAACAATTAGTAAGCAGCTATATTTAGTAATTAGTACCTAATAATAATTCGTCAATAATTAGTCATTTCTCATTCACTGCCATACGGCCATATAAGGCACTCATTCGCATATGTGATTGGTCAAGATCTCCATGACATTATCCGTCTGGACCAACCAGAGCAGCTGCAAAAGCGTGACACTTTTGCTGAAGACAAGGATGAGGCAATAAAGACTTTCGCCTTAATAGCAAAACGTCTCTTTTCGGAACAGCAGAGACGACTGAAACAAAGCCAGCTGATCGTGCAATAATGCATCAGAGGAAGGCTTTACGAAGGCAATGCTGTAAGTTTTCAGGGTGATTTCCGCAAAGTCACACAGGTGCTACCAAACTCCTTCTAGCACTCTTGCAGTTCTTTCTTCCTACCTGCATTTTAACAAGATACTTGCTCTCTGACCAGGTTCAGCTTGGGAATCGAGCGCCTTTATTGCGGCTATTACGGCGTTCCCATGTACGCACTTCCTACACGTCTTCCTCTTTGTCTCTTTTTCTCGAGGGGCGCACGTTGGTTTTCTGATCTGTTTATATGTTGAACTCCTGCCGTCCCACTCTCCCTCTTCCTGGATTCATTTCTGTGTGGTGCAACTGACTCTCGGGGTTCTCGCTTTCTTCGCACATTTCGTTCTCTGCAGCCACATCTCTCCGCTTACGTAGAAGTGCAGCCTCTCTTTGTTCGGTTCCCTCTCCAAAACACAATAGTTGCCTTTTCGTGCTCCCTAGCGCAAATTCGTCTTCCCTGGACCATCGATCTGCGGCGCCGGCGGTTGGGCTACTTGATCAGATTCCTTGACCCAGCCGGCCGGCCAGTCTGGTGGCCTCAGCGGAAAGAGCAGCAGCCGTTGGCTCTTTCTCCAGCTACGCTCAGTCTGCTGCCCGGTCGCGCCTGTCGGTCCCTGTTAGGTTTCTCAAAATCTCTCTGGCACAGCGTTCTTCTTTTCAGTTTCCCGTACTCGCTCGTTTCAAGCGGTTTTTTTATGTAGGGGTCCCTTTTTTCTGCTCTTTAAGGTAAACTAGGCCTCGTACGGAAGCTGATAGAGGGATACAAGATTTAGACGGTCGGGCACCGCTCTTCTTGCGGTCTCTTGGCATGCTTCGGTACGTTCCTTGTTACAGAGGGCATCCCCATTACACGTGTCGCGGCCCATGAGACTGGCTCGAATGTGTCAGCGCAAAAAGTAGTGAGTGATTGAGTGTATGAGTGTCCCGTAAGTTGACACCGAAAAAAATTGGGGGACGCGTAAGTACCCTTAGCAGCTACTCGTATATATTTGCCCTATGCACTTTATGCGCTGTTGATACGTATTGACTTAAAATATGCGCCACTAATAAGTGGAACGAGCAGTAGTACTAGTAGCTCTAAGTAGTAGTATGAATTTTTAGTGTTTATCACCAGAGCTAGTTAGTGGTATTATTTTTCAAATATTGTTGCTATTGTATTAAATCACTGCTATCTATTCATCGGTCTGAGAAGGTCCTATAACGCTTCTAAGCAATCGCGCTTGGTAAACACCGCCCTGTGGTTTTGAGGCGACGTCCGTCTTGCAAATCAAAGGAAAGTACGTCCTTCGATTCCCACTCACTTCGTTTTTCCTCATCGAATGGCGTCACAAATTGCGAGCTAATTAGAGTAATGCTTTTCCTGCTGCCTTGCAACACTATGCCTGCTGTTTATACTTATTTTTCCATTCCTGTCAGAGCCAGAGAAAGGCTCACAGTATAGTAAAATAAATAAATAAATAAATAATACAGTATAATGTTGAGCTAGGAGACCTTCTGACTTGATCTAACATGCAGCTGAATAGAAGAAAATACGCAGAAGACACGCACCCCCCCCCCCCCCCCCCCCACACACACACACATAGACAAGGACGTTGCTGTACTGACAACCAATGAGTTATACCCGCACGCCTTTCTCAACTTCTTATATGCACACATTACTTCAGCTTTCACTCTCCTGCCAGTAGTCTGAAAATTTTCTTTTTCTTTAGTAAGTAAACAGAAGGTGTACTAATACAGTCCTCAGAATCCACAGTTATCGCCTAGGCTTCGAAAATCTCTTTCGTAAACTTAACCTTCTTTCTCAAAACTGCTATGCTATTAAGGTTTGCTGGCGACTTTTCATTCTTATGTAACCTGCATTCCTTTATTACTTATTTATTTAAAATATCATCAGGGCCGTACGGCATTACAGAGTGGAGTGGTTATCAATTGTAATAAAAAAAACAACAACAATACAAGCATAGTTTTACAAAGTGTGGCTAGCTGAGGCATTTTTAGCTCAGGCATTCTTGGAATAAATGGTAGTCAGTAAGTGCCTGTGATGCGGGAAGGTGATTCCACTCGTCGGATGTACGGGGTAAAAATGAATCAAAGTAGTGTTTTGTTCTGCAGAATGGTACGCCAACTTTGTGTGCGCGATCCATCCGGGCTAACACGTACTGTGGGGGTGAAATAAGTCGTTCGCGCAGATGAGAATGATAAATTTTTATAAAAAAAAAAGACGAAGACGAAGTGTTTTTTGACGAGACGCGAGGCATAACAGGCCGAGGCTGGCTTTTGGTGGATACGCTTGCTGTTCTGTTATAATTAGAGAGGATAAACCATACAGAAATATTTTGGAATATTCCAGTGAGTACGTTAAGTTCTGCTGGTAAGGATCCCATATTGATGCTGCATACTCTAGTTTAGGTAACACGAGTGTCTTGATAAGTAAAAGTTTAAGAGAAGAAGGTGCTTAGTGAAAGTTACTACAAAGATATCCTAGTGTTCTGTTGACGATGTTAATAACATGGGTAACATGAACAGTCCGGGTAAGGCTGCTAGTTATGTAAACACCGAGGTATTTATACGAGAATACTTAGTCTAGAAGCATGCCGTTAAGGTGATAGATGGGCAAATTAATAGTCACTCTACATACATACATGAATTTTCACTTGATAAAATTGAGGTTCATTACCCAAGATTTACACCAGGTTGAGTTGGAATCGAGATCAGATTGAAGAGTTAGCACGTCGCTTTCGTATTTTGTTTTCCTAAATATTACGCAGTCGTCGGCGAATAGGTGAATGTTAGATCAAATACGGGAAGCTAGATCATTAATTTAAATAAGGAAAAGAAGCGGACCAAGTACGGAGACATGAGGAACACCGCAGTGAACCATACTCGGATCCGAGGTGAGGTCATTAGTTGAAACGAACTGTTGACGGTTAGTAAGAAAAGGTTCAAGCTAGGTGAGAATCTTTCAGTCGAGATTAAGCTTCTGTAGTTGTACAGTAGTCACCTATGCTAGACTTTATCGAACGTTTTGGAGAAATCAATGAATACGCAGTCGGCTAGTGAAATAAAATCAAGAATGTCATGCAGCTGGTTAGTGAAATATGCAAGTTGAGATTCGCATGCGGAAACCATGTTGAATTCACGAGAAGAAAGAGTTTGGTTCTAAGAGCTTAGCTATGTGAGAAAATAGGATGTGTTCAAGAACTTTACAAAGAATGCTGGTGAGCGAGATTCGCCGGTAGTTTATAGGAGAATGCTTGTGACCTGATTCGTGCCGTGGAATAACCTTCCAGACCTTCCATGCGGCTGGTAGCGAACACTGGTCAAGCGATTGCTGGAAACTTTTTCTTAGCATGACGAAAGAATAAGCACTGGTATACTTTAAAATCTTGCCTTTGATTAGGTCACAATCCGAAGCGATGGATACTTTTACAGAGTTGATCAATTTCACAACACCATCAATGTCAACTGTAACAGGATACATCGGCATATAACCGATTGACTGTGTGCTTGGAAGGGGGGGGGGGGGGGGGGGGTTGTGGAGACAGAAAAAGTGGATATGAAAACACAATTTAACACAGATTCCAGCAGTTTGGGGGACGGGGGGGGGGGGGGATGCTAGTGGCAGTATTGTGAACAAGGGCTATGCTATCGCTATCACTTAGGTTAAAAGTTCACTTGCAGTGAAATGCAAGATTAGTTCCAGACTTCTCCAATGTTGCAGTTGCGTATTCTCTTATCCTGTCGTTGATACATCTCCCAGTCTGGCCAATATATATCTTGCCACAGGACAGGAGAGTCTCGAAATCTCACATATAATCTCTTGGATGCATTTTGCATATCTAGTTAAGTGCGCTGTCTTACATCTTAATTTGTTCACGTTCCCGTTCACTCTATCAATCATACCTTTAGCTTTGTTGGGAGCCGCTGGAATAATTTGAATACCGTCTTTCTTACCAATTTTCATGAAGTTGCGGGTTAAATCATGGGTATAGTGCACCAAAGATAATTTCTTGTTCTGCATCAATTACCCATTTTTATTCTGTTTTTCTAGTTCTGCAACACCAAACTGTTGCCTAGAAAATTAATAGGAAATCCAGCCTCCAGAGGCATCCAAAACATAGTATTGCCGGCGTCTGTGGACGCCGGTATACTCGTATTACTACAAAATTGCATATTCTCGTATATGAATTGACTTCCATAAGTGTAGGGATGAAAATATGTCTCGGGGGATAGGCAGCATGCCCTAACCTCAAATGCGCTAGCCGATAAGCCCTTTTTACTCCCGTAAGAGTTTAATTGTATTTAGAGTTTATAGGAAGTTTTAACGCAAATGCACAACCGAAAAAAAAGCATCAAAATGGCCTTGGCGTGCCTCATTTCTAGCCTTCTTGGACCACTAAGTTTAGAAAGCGGGGCTAGTTGGTAAATAGTACAAGTATGAGACATTATTTTAGCGGGCGATCGCGTGGAAGCTTCGACTTAAGTCCATGTGTTTTTCTTTGCTGGAATAATATGTCACAATTCGTAGACCATATATGCGATGGCCCAGTGGCTAAAGCATCCGCTTAATGTGTAGAGGAAGCTGAACAAGTGTTGGATGGGAGGCTCTGGGCCCCTATTGGGAAAAGCATTTTTATCTGAAAGAATCTGTGTGAGCACCTATTCAAACAGCTCAAAAGATAGGAAAGAGCTTTGTACAGCCAAAATTTGCGCGATTTATCTGCTTGTAAAGGGTAAAAAACATTGACAGTATTGGACAAAATAACCATGCATTTTTCGGGCCTTTGTTGAAGGGCACTTCGCTGTTAGCCCAATGCTCTTCTTGGTTCCAACATTTTTACACATAGTGTGCATTTTCTGGCTAGGTTGAGTACGTGCTTAGAGGTACCAGCACTCGTCCTTATGTAAAATCGTTTTTTCGTAGAAGTACGATAAACCTTCAAACCTCCCAAAGGGGTTTTTGATTAGAAGTACTGACGGAACCACGCATTTACAGATAACGTTTTGGCATCAAAGGCATGTTAACTAAGATTGTGACCCAATCGTGCTCTATGGTTGCCAGCGGAGATAAGTGGGCACTTTTAAGCATGAACATTTAAAACAAAAGGTCTGTACCTGCAAGAATTATTTGTGCGTCCAGCCGTGTCCTGTAAACTTTTGCTGCCGTTATTGCCTGCATGTGCTCCGTCATATTTAAGCGGAGAGCAAGACTACAGATAACTTCGTTTGAGACCCGATTTATTTGTTTGCCACAAACAAGATTAAATACAACTATTGGATGGAGATGTAATAGCCGGTAATTGAATAAAAACAGAGTAGCCAGCTCACAGGAAGGAAGCCTTAGATTTAGTATTTCTGTTTTGTTTTTTTTGGTGATAATTAGGGCGAGCACGGCCAGCAAGAACCTGTTTTGCATGGCGCGCTTTTATGCAAGCTTCGTCAAAGGGACACTATTCAAAATTCGAATTGCACTGCAAGAAGCGTCACACTTGCGCCCGCATACGTTTGCGGCGCAGCAAATCAACAACTCTACGCCCGTTGGCTCACAACAAGAGACGGAATACTGTATACAAACAGTTGAAACAGACAGGAAGAGTAGGCGGCCTGTTCTTGTACCAGCGCTTCAACGTGGGAATGGAGAATGTCTACCATTCAAGAATGTACATAGCAGTCCGGAATGTTTCTTTCCGGTACTGCAACATACACATACCAGAACGAGACAACAGGCTACGCTACTAGTTTCCACGCGCGCTCTGTCTTTTTGCCTCTGCCTGGCGCATCTGAGTGTCACGCACGCTCCCCAGCCGCATTCGTAGTAGAAACCTACAAATACCTCGTAAGTGCGGCGTGTTTGTGTTAGTAGAGGAGTTCACATACTGTTTTCGCTGCTTTGCAGCGTCTGAGTCTCTCGCGCGGACGCCTTCGTGCAAGTAGATGCCAACTTCCAACACAACTCTCTGTTGGTGCCCCCCCCCCTGAGAACAAGTGTGGCCTTATAACCGCTGACCCGTTATCCCAGAGCAGCGTGCTCCAGTTTTATATCACCTAGCGCTAGAACGCATATGGCTGTGTCATATCCATATACACCTAAGTACCACTTGATGCGAGCACAGGAGCATAGGGCTGAGGCTTCGAGCCGCACTTGGGCGGTTCGAGCTGAACGTGCCATGGTCTCAGATAGGAAACAGACAATGCAGCAACGTTTCTGCTGCTGTTGGAGGTTTTTGCTTATTCCTTTTTTGTCTGCACCGCTGCACTGCTGCACCGCTTCACAGTCACGCTTTGTTAATTTCAAGAACACGTCGCTGTATTCTCTTGTAGCTAGGAGCACGTTTCCCTGTAACGAGCTCGGGCGTCGTTTCCAATCTTGGTGTATCAACGCGTCATTATTCATTTGACTGGAAAACCTTTTCCGTTGGACATAGCGGGTGGCCCAGGACGCCGTGCACCGAACGCATATGCATCAGGAAGTGACACTGGGGAAAATGACAGTGTACTTGTCAAACAGACTAGGATGGCAAGCAGAATTTTAGATACATATTTTTTGAGCTTTGGATAAATAGTTCGATCTATGTGCTCTCACAAGCACTTCTTATTTATCATACTTGCATAATGTACCGTCTTTGCTAAAAGTAACCAGGCTGCGTGCTCTGCTTTTCGGTCAGGTAGAAGATAATTCGTACCACTTCTGAAGCTTTAAAGCTATGCAATGTAAACTCGAGCTCCTGTCTTTACTTCTTAATAACTTGCGATCCTCTGGGAATCCATTTTGGCTGTAGAATACAAGCAAGAAGCAAACCATGCAGCCTGGTTACTTTTGGCAAAGGCGGTACTTGGTAACATAAAGCTCTTTCGTGCCCTTATGGAAAACAGCTGCTGTCAAAAGCTCCCGGAAACAATATTCCACTGAACATATATAAGTATACATAAACTGAACGAGAGTGTTAAATTTAGGCAAATATAAGGCAACATAATGTCTTTGCACTTAGTGCCAGAAAGCTGCCTTAAAGTGACACGAAGGACATCAACTGCACTAAAAATGTCCTCAATAAAAATTTGTTATCTTCTGCAAATCTGGACGCCCTCGAGGCAAGACGAAAGGGATTTAAAGGCGGTGAAATTGGATTTGAAATCTACCTTCCATCCATTGAAAACTGAAAGGACGTGTAATCGCCCATTTGAGCTGAACAAGGTTGTTACGTACCATCATAAACAGGCGCGCGAAAATCAGTTTCGACTCAAGGCGGTTTTGCACGTGATAATGACTTTTGAAGACGGTGCCTGCGTTTTATTTTCGAACCTATGTCGAGCGTATCAGAGATATATTTTTCTTAAGAGGGGCACTTTCAGAGAAGAACGGTACAACGGTAAGCAACATTTAAGTCTGCGTTGTAAACCGTGTCTTTGAAGGGACACTAACAAGCAAAATTAAGTTGGCTTGTATTTTATTTTATTTATTTAAGTTGTTAACAATGCTGTCAACCCTCGTGCGAGAATCTTTGAGGAGAGAGAATTAAGAAATAAACCTTCTTACTTAACCAGGAAGCGTGCAGATTGGGTCAGAGAAATAACTCAAGTTACTGACAATCTAGCGGAAATTAAGAAGAAATGGGCATGGGCAGGACATGTAGTGCGAAGAGAGGATAACCGATGGTCGCTTAGGGTAACAAACTGGATTCCAAAGGAAAGGAAAGCGTAGCAAGGGGCGGCAGAAAGTTAGGGTGGCGGATGAGGTTAAGATGTTCGCAGGGGTGAAGTGGATGCAGCTAGCGCAGAACCGGGTTATTTGGAGAAATATGGGAGAGGCCTTCGCCCTGCAGTGGGTTTAGTCAGGCTGATGATGATGATGATGATGATGACGACCTAACCAGCCATACTCACAAGCGCTGTATACACCAGTGTCAAACGATGCATTTAAACAGATGACCATCCGGAGTGCTTTCGAATTCATGCATATCACACTGTATCGCAATATACATCGCCAAATTTTTGCATGCCCTCGGAGTTGCATGTGAAAAGAAAGAATGTGTGAAAGTATAACCAGGACCATGTAAGGCTGGATTACCTGAGTGTGGGTCGTTGTAGAGATCGGTTTGCCAGGTGTTTCTATGTATGTTTGTCTCCTAACATCTATCTGCCTTTCGTAAGTCTGAAATAATAGTTTCAACATATTTTGTTTTGTAACGAAAGCTACAGTGTAGTAGGTTTCCAAGACATCGCGTGGGTGCACCTACGCCGTGGAGAAATGTAGCTATGGTCGCCTTATAAAAAAATCAGCCTGCTATGATATTTGAATTAACTTTACTCCTGGGCGTTGCGTTGAGGCGTTGCGTTGGGAACGAAAATTCAGAAGCAGGAGGTAACAGGAAATTGATATTGCCGCACTCTGAGTGAAGGATGGTTACCTGACGATACTTTGGGCAACAGCTGCAAACACAGGGCTCTCCTTTCATATGGGAAGGTGATATCAGAATAAGCCTGCCAGGACCCTTGAATCTGCGTTTCCCCTAGGCCACGGAGGCACGTTCATATGACCATGGTTACAGCGGGGGTTTATATGTGCGCTGACGCTATTGCATCCTACCGTTATGAGCGGAGCCTATGTGTCCTCTTTAATTTTTTGTCGAAGTTGTAATTAGCGTACGTAACATAAAAAGCATAAAACTTTCTGAAACATATTTAATCACCGAGGACGTCAGTATGAGTGACGCGTATAAGTGTACGATCAGAAAATGTTATGGTCCCTTTACTCACTTCGTCTAAGTGTTGTGCGCTCATTTCTTATATTTTAAGAATAAAATTAGTAAAATGTTCACAAAATTAAGAAGATTAGAAAAAGTCCTTTTCTAGCTCCTTTTTGGGGGTATGTGTAGGCATTAAAGCTATTTCTAAAAATGCATACTACTGTCTTCCAAGGCTCAGAGAAGTCGATAATCGAAATGAGGTTGACGGCCAGGTTTATGAGCCGCTGTATGTGTACGTCCCTTTGTTTACCGGTATCTGTTTACGAGGTGGGCAGTGCGCAAGGTATCCGCTTTTTAAGTTTGGACGGTTCGCTGCACACAATTCGCTGATCCTGCTTTATTGAATTCGTTGCTGCACTTCTTTGAAAATAGGTGATGCTTTCCTCTAGTGGCCTGACCTGGCTGAATTAGATCGCCACCAGACTACATTGGAAATGAACTTTTTGAATCATTCATTATTACAGCGCAAAGACGGACGGGACAAGAGGAGGACACAACAGCGCTGACTGTCAACTAAATTTTATTCGAGACCAGTAGGTTTTTATACCGCCTGGCGATCAGGAACGGAAAAAAAGCAGGAAAACATGCTAGAATATCAACAGGAAAGTGCAAGGGTACACGCATGCATGATATTCTAGCATGTTTTCCTGCTTTTTTTCCGCTCCTGATCGCCAGGCGGTATAAAAACCTACTGGTCTCGAATAAAATTTAGTTGACAGTCAGCGCTGTTGTGTCGATCCTCCTCTTGTCCCGTCCGTCTTTGCGCTGTAATATTGAATGTATGTAACCAACTCGCCCAAAATGTTGTATTTTTGAATCATTATTTCGATGGGTGATTCGCAATTGAATTGGAGCCCCATATCAGGCAACCTAAACTGCTGTCACACGGAGCACGTATTGTTGGAGGTTGCAATAGTGTCGAACCTGTTTAAGGTGCAGAGGAGCATAGCTTCTCTGCTGACACCATCCCTTGAATAGCAGCTTGGGCATGTTGGTTATGCATCTTGAGGTAACAGCGCGGAGCGTGGACGGAAGCACAAGATTAGAGGACAACACAACGAGCGCTGCGTTGGCTCGTTGTGTCGTCCTCTAATCTAGTGCTCCCATCCCTTGCTCGAACCTCCAAAATCTCGTTGTGCTTCTCATAGCTTTTTGATAAAATATACTTCAGGTCGAGCTTCAAGTTCCTCATTAAGTTTTGATGATGTTCGTCTGAGTTTCCCAAAGAGTAGAAGCTAAACTTCATTAACGCTTAAAAGAGAGAACTGAACCTATAACGTCGAATTCCGAATTGACACATAAACTGCGATGTTTTTATACGTGGTTCGACGTTGCGCAGTAGCTGGCGCTCAACTGCTCGTTACGCTATCTTTAGCTGCATTTGCAACTTCAGTCGGGTACTTGATCCAGCTTTCCGGCCTTTAAAGCCCTTACGCTCATCATAGAGCACGCAATGGTCATAACCATAGGTCGTAATTTGGCCTCGTGTAAGGCGCCCATTTCACATTTCGCAGCATCGGATGCTAGGACAATATGATCTCAATGTTCTGCGAATTTTCACTTCTCATTGTAGGCGTGTTTGAGCTACCTTATTGGAGATTACACGCTCTTAATCTTTTCGTGATCTGCACAAAGTTGGATATGTTTTTTCTAGACGGGAATGAAACTGTACTCGTCTGAACAGCCTCGTTATATTTTATTCATCGTAATGACCTCTCAAGGTACTTAATTTTCTCTTGACAGCAAGCTGACGTCTGCACGCTATGCTCCAGTAGCAACAAGTCTTACTTTTGCTTTCATTGGGTGAGGGCTCGTGTTCGCACTTTAATACCAGTCTGCCGCTTCACGGGCTTTTGGAAACCATGAATTATAGAATAATGTATACAGCGTGGTGTATTGCAATAAAGGAAATGGCTTTCTTAACTTATTTCGATTTGCCCATTCCGATGATGCAAAAGTTAGGACGCCTAACTGCTGTGGTCAAGTACGCGAGATCGAATCCAGGCCGCGGCAGGCGCTTTTCTGTGGAAGCAGAAAGCAAGGCGCCCGTTTGCTGAGCAATGTTAGTGCACATTAGGAATCCCAAAGGGTCGAAATTCCCGAAGCCCTCCCTTACGGCGTCTCTCATAGCATGAGTCACTTTACGGCGTTAAATCCCATAAACCGCGACTACCATTTGAGAAATAATTGGTGTTTTGGGTAGCGTCCCCAAAGCGACCCAGACTATGGATGCGCCTTAGTGGAGGGCTCCAGAAATTTCGACCACAAGGGGTTCTTTACCGTGCACTGATAACGCACAGCACACGGGTGCCTTGCTTTTCGCATTCACCGAAAAGCGGTCGCGGCGGCCGGGATTCAATCCTGCGTCCTTCAGCACAGTAGTCGAGCGCCGTAGCTACTGCACCACCACGGCTTGTTCATGATAAATAAGCCTACTGAAAAATCCTTTATAAAAGTCATACAAGAAATGTATAGAGGTTTATTGTACAGGATATAGTATTGTGGGCTATTTCAGGAAATTCCAGTACTGCCGAGGGAAGTCCTGAATGAAACCGCGCGTAGCTGTGATGCCGAAATTTCTTGTATGGTTGATGGTCCTCGTTTCCGAAAAAAAAAAAAAAACGCGTCGCCAGGCTAAAATAAGTATGCAACAATATAAAATAACACATTTTAAAATAATAAAAATAATATACACTAAGAATAAAAAACTTTCTGCAAGAAGTGTGGATTCGCCCCTTAGATTGCCGCTTTAACTCATTTCTAAATAAGTCTTATCTTCTAGTTTTTTACTATAGAACATTTTTTTCAAGCTCCTTAGTAATACACTGGAAGTTAAGACATATTTAGAAATGAAGGGTTTTTTGTACATTGGGGAAACCACTGTTTCATATGCCGCAAACCGGGAACTATCCAACACGTTTTCTTAGACTGCTGTAACGTATAACGTAACGCAAAGTGTAACGTGTATGGTTTCATGCTTATTTTGCGCGCAGGCATGTTCCAGAGTGGTCATTCTGGTTCACGACCCTCCCGAATTCGGTTGAGAAGCGGAAATGCGATGTTCCGTATCAGTTCTATTCATGACGAGTTTATCCAGTCTCAGTTTAACCAGACATGACCTGTTCTGTATATGAGCTCAATACAGGACTGGTCCGCCCTGTTTCATATCCATACCGGTCTGGCACGTCCTGCTTGAGTTGCATATTGTAAATGGTCTGTCCTGTATTAGCGCCATACCGGAGCGGACCATCCGATTCGAGTTTCATTCCGGACATGACTGTCGGGTATAAACCTGTACAGGCTTCATACTGACTGGTCCCACCAGTATGAAATTTATACGGAATAATACAAGACCAGTTAAAACTCGTTTGGCGCAATACGGGAATTTTCACTAAGGAAGCCAGAACAAAAATGACAGTACAGAGACGTTCTCTTGCTTTATATTCATATCACACTAGTAATTAATGTACAGTCAAATAGAGAAAGTGTGAGGGAAGCCTTATACAGGACGCGTAGTTTCAATTCGATTCATGTAACGAGTTTAGGAAATACATACCACAGTCGTGTTATAGTTAAGTGCCGTTTTGCATGCCCGTTGGTAGCCTAACTACACGCACTGTGTCGCAAAATCAAAACGGGTCATCAGACAGTCCAGCAAGCACTAATTCTACTACTAATTGGTCCTAGGTATTTGAGGTAGAGTAGTTTCGTTATTCCTTTTAGCTTTATTCCTATCTAAATCAACGCCTCTCAGTTCTACATAAAATAGCTGCTATTCATTAATAGTTGAAATTTCATCAGTATCGCTTAGCTTCCAAGAATGAGAGGTGGGAGTAAAGCTACGGTTGCTTGCGCAATGCGGCTGCTACTCAACATAAAGAGATATATTTCTTCTTTAAACTGAGCATGAAAAATACATCAGCTGTCAGCGATTCCAACATCTGACATTATTTTCTCTATCAGCTGTACCATATCCTAAAGAGACGTGCCAGTATTTGGCTCGCCTTGACCATGACACGATTATCTCAACAGGGGTTGCTGCCCTATTTACGCGTCCCTGGCGGTGCACCACTACACCAACATGCTGCGGCGCCGACATGTTACAGTTCGAATTTTTAGACTATGAGAAAAGATGGCGACTACGAGATGAAATCCTGCACACAAATTATTTTCCTTTAAAAGTAAAACGCGGATAGTTCATGGCGCTGTTGCGGATATAGAAAACGAAGCGCGACAGTGCAAGGTTTGCAACTTGCGGGTAGGTTAGTGAGGGTTCAATGACTTGACAGCTTAACAATGAGCCCCTAAATGTTTTGCTATTGTATTGTACTCTTCTGACCTTAGGTCTGCTAACGATGTAAACAAACACTTCCGAGATTGTTGTTCTCCTTATGTGGAGTGTTAGACCTAGTGAAGGAAGTTATCAATTGAAAGAGACAATGTCTATACGCCAACTAATTTGTATGAAAGCAGCCGCCTTTCTTCCAGTTGTTTTTTTTACACGCATAAGCTCTTCTTTCCCATTATTGATAATTATTGCAGCGCTTGCATAGCTGGCTTGAATATCAAATGCGTTCACTGTGGGTTTTGTTTGAGGTATCCACATCCTTCTATATAAATCTTAATTCACAAAATTTTGCTGTAGCTTCACGAATTAATGGAAGGGAAAGAGGCGAAAGCAAAGGTGATGGAACTCGATTCTTCGTGCTTGATTGTTTGAAAGGTCATGATCGTCCACTTTTTAGAGCCCCAGGTTTCTGCATATTTGTAGCTTGTACGATTTTGGAAACCACCGTGAAGGTATTAAACCTTTAAGAAGGTATACAACCGTCCTGAACATCTACACGTCAGACTAAATGTGTACTGGGTTTCTGCGAAAATGTCGGCATCCTCTTATGCAGGCTTTACAGTTGGCATAAAAGAACTGTCAGCGTGAATGTGAATTTCGCATATAACTACACGATTCGCAAGCAGTAATCGTCGCATCAAATACCTTGTTATTGTTCGTTGGATTAGCCACGTCGTGCAGTACGGCTACCACGAAACAGAGAAGCGAAACTATTTCACTTCAGACGAAAAAGGCATCCATGAGAATGCTCCATTTGCTCACGTATTCTATGAAACCGCTTCCTCACTGAAGCAGGTGACTGGGCGGCCGTCTATATATATATATATATATATATATATATATATATATATATATATATATATATATATATATATATATATATATATATATATATATATATATATATATATATATACATATATATATATACATATACATACATACAGCGATACTCAAAACTATTTACTCTGACTTCCGATGCATTGACATCGTCAGCTCAAAACTGCTTGGAGCTGTTCATGTCATGTTGCAGCTTGTAAGCTGCTTTAGATTTTCGTTATGGCCGTCATTCGTTATGGACCCAGTTCAGGCTCTGGATCTGCAGCCGTGGACAGACCCTGCAAGCAGACACGTCTGCCTTACCTCCTCACCAAGGCACCAGACGGAGGCTACGGAGAAGGTTCTATGGACCGCGGGGAAAATGGCGGCGCAGAAAATTCCTCGGTTTCTGTACGCCTGTCACCGCGTCGCATGCAGCTAGGCTCGGCACTCGGAAGCTTCCTGGAGCTCAAGAGTTGTACGTCTTTAACCGTCGTTTACGAGGACAGCTTGAGTGAGTATGGCAGCTGACTTCTTCGTCATTGTGCAACGCGATATCATATATGCGCACTGCGCACCGCCGTGGATTGTTCGTCCCTTAAGCTTTTTAATGACGGAAGAAGGCAGGTTCTAGTGTAATACCATAGATTTTCAGCGCACCACCTAGAGCGAATTTTGTAAATGTGCATTCAAATTGAGCTGCTTTGCTGCAGGCAAGGGTGAATTTGCCCCACTGGAGCCTGTTTCTGCGATCCCTGCTTTGCTTGGCACAACGAATATTTCTCGTGTAGCGGCCGACGAACATGAAATTGAATTAGGGAGAACAGTTTGTAAGCAAATTTATTTTACGATAACTGCTGGCGTGTTGAGCTTAGGGATGCGATTGCTGAACACACCTGAAGATTCAACCTGTGCACATTTCATCTCAGTTATTCAATATGTCAGTGACTTATCTGCTTGTGCCAAGCCAGCTACTATATATATCACCCATATACGACCCCCGCCACGTGGCACAGTGTTAGGGCGCTCGAATTCTTGGCCTCAGAATGCTATATGGAGTCCCAGCCCCGGCGCCTGCTTTTCGATGGAAGCGAAAAGCATGCCCCCGTTGGCTGTGCGATGTCAGCGCATATTAAAGAAACCCAGGTGGTCTACATTTCTGTAGCACTTCGCTGTGGCGTGTCCCATAACCTGCTCCGCATTGGCACATCAAAACCCTTAAACCCGCCCAAACCAAATCAAACCACACACACACGCGCGCACGCACACGCACGCACACACACACACACACACACACACACGCACACGCGCACGTACGCACGCACACACACACACACAAACACACACACACACACATATATATATATATATATATATATATATATATATATATATATATATATATATATATATATATATTGCACAGGTAAACAAGTGGACGTGGCACGCTCAAGTACAGGTAAAAGCAATGACCGCGTTTGATGATATTTATTAACGTTTCTGCAGTGCCACCCGCCTTCCTCAAAATGTCTGAATCTATTTGTCAGAACGGAGTATATAGCGGAGGGAACAGCAACAAACAATAAAATAGCATAGAGGATGATATAACAACGGCTCAGACACATGGCCGCAAGATGATATCAGTATCAGAGTAGACGTAAGCTGCATGTGCTACACAATATCACTAATTCTCGTTTCATAACACAGTGCAAATAGATAAACAGGCGTGCACAGTGTCAGTGCACGCATGATAGTGATCCGCAAATATCGGGCAGAAAGTACACAAAACTGAGAATTGTTACATCGTTTACAGGAAACGTGGCTGCAAGTGTGTGCGAAAAACAGGGTCGTCGTATTAATACAACGAGGAGGACACCTGATTCTATGAGTGTAACCCAAGATTTCAAAAACGACCAGCGACCAAAATATTAAAGCATTCTCTGAGCGAAAGTGCGAAGGCAGCCAGAGGACTGAAACAACAAATGAAATAAAACCATTATGGTTAAAGTTTAGGATAGATAAAGATAGGTGGATTTATTGAAAGGAAAAGGCAGAGAGGTTGGCCCGAATAATTCAAATCTGGCCTGCTACTGAGGATAGATAAAATACTTATAGGCAGGTCATTAGACCCATGGTTTCGTTCAAGCCCGGTGAAACAGTGTTGAATTAATGGATGAGAACATACTCCCTAATTTCTCACCCAAGGTTAGTTCTGAAGCCGATTTCAAGAATAGTAGTTTAAATCTGATCAAATGAGTGACCGATACGTTGTAGGTGTTTGACAAGAGAATGTTTGGAAGGGACTTAACACGTGCTCTATGGTTATTGAAGCGCAGGCGTTTTCAGTCTGGCCTATGTCCAGCTGGTCTTAGTCGGTCCACTGGAGTAGGTAAGCAGCGCTTGCATTATCGCAAGTGAAATCGCTGTGGTGCTTTGGTAGTGCTATACCGCTCTGAGGTATCATTTGGGGGAATACTTTACACCTGCTCTTGTTATAGGGATACCAGCCAATAAGATTGGAAGAATTGTTTTTGGACGATGTTAATATCTCTCCCAAGTTACGAGATATTTTGTGTATGGTTGGGTATGCCAGCATTTTCTTCCAGCGCTCACTTTGCATAAATATAATGCGGTGCTTCTTTAGGTTTGCCGAGGCGTTCGGAACAGTTGTGGAATGGTTGAAGACAATATTAGTATTCAAGACGGAGGTTTTAAATTGAGTTCTTTGGAGCCCGTTCCTTTGTTTCATGTCTTCGCCGCCGGTGGCGTCGTTGTCACTTGAGGCGAATTCAAACTGTCGACTAGGCGGTAAAGCAGTGCGGACTGATAAAGAGCAAGCTTTCTGGATTTTTCAGTGGTCCCTGCAGTGTGCCACGCAAGAGAAAGGCGACACGAGGAAACGGCGGAAAAGCGCAAATGCGAGGGTAGTCATGATGTTGAGCAGGTGTAATGGGGCTTTAAGATGCTTTTTAACTCAATCAGAAAGATCTACCCTGCCCTTCGACTCTTTCGAAGTGGTCTTTTAACACGCTAGCATTGTAAGCTCCATGTGTAAGATCAACTGGCGTCCGTCGAATATGGACGTGTGTAATTTCTCCCGATATATATGTCGAGCAGATAAATGAAAGTATGAAACAAGATGCGATTACATTACTTGCACTTCGATGAGGCTAATGGGATACTACTCTAGCTGGTATGAGTGTTAGTACGTGGTTCTTCTAATGACGTGGGTACAAGTTAATACTATAAGCTATAGAATGTCAAAACGAAAGTTGTACTTCTTATGGGTCTGTACTACTTAGTGGGTATTAATAGCTATGGGTAGTAATAAATAACTGTTGTAATCAGTATTGTAAAAACTGTGAGAGTATATATAAATTGAGCTTCTGCGTGCTGTTATCAAAGCTGCTAGGATCAATACGACGTACAGAAGACGCAAACCGAGAGGTAAAGAAATCATAGAAGCGCACAACCTGACTATAGCGAGCTCACTGCCACCGCATATTGTGCACTGTGGTCCTAAATAGTTTCCCATAATGTATATTTTAAGCTAATATTGAATACACTGCAGCGAAGGGAAGCTTAATGATAGGATCGTATTTCTATCTTTCCTCGATGTTTCATAAACATATCATTTTCTCTGCCATTTAAGTGAGCTATTATTTCTGCTGCTAACAAACTTTCCCTTTGGACCTGCTATAGGTACTGAGTAAATAATAATTTATATCTAAAGTGCACCACTTTTTTCATCTAACCAGGAGAGAAGGTGCACGTTCCTGTGGGGAATATTTCGCCTACTGTAGCAGAACCAGAGCTGCTAATTCAAAGCAAGGCTTCTATTTCCTTGCGAAACAATGCCGAAGCTCAAGCTCGCTAGTTTGTGCTCGGTGCCGAGAAACTTTTAGTCAACCTCTGTTCCTTCCCACCCTCCATCCGCCTGCCTCAAATTGCTGGAAACTCTACAACTCTCTAATCTCTCCATGCAATAGCTCGTGGCTGGCCCATCCACCAACATTGTCGAAGTTAATTAGCTTGCGAGCCAATTTCATTCTCCCCAGGGATCACTTGCGAACCCTCCGCGCTTACACGGTAGCGCGTGATGGGAACCAAAAGGTGGAGAAGAGGCGGAGACTTCTTCATTGTCCTTATTTTCTTGTTCCCGGGTGAAAGAAAAAGTGTGCTTAAATAATAAAAGAAATGGATTTACCCGTTCTTCTCTTAAAGTTAATGAAATACACTAATGTGGGCTGCACAGCTGTTTGTTGGGTTCACTTCGCTGAAAACAACTTTTGCTGGTACCATGTATAAATTACGTTTTTTTTTTTCTACCCTGTCCTTAGGGTTTCGTTCTAATGTTTCTATTGTTGGAATGTATTTCAAAAGAACTCACGTGGTTCAGAAAAACGAGTGAATAAAACATTCCAGTATGAGAACATAGCGTTTAACGAAAATGAGGAAACTAGTTCGCAATTTACGAATCTACGAGGCAATCAACACACCGTTTAAAACATGAAGAGTATGAGTATGCAAGGTAGAATCGCAATCATATACTTACACTGGCGAAGTTATACCTATATATTATGAATACGTGGGCATTCAATAAACTAATGACTTCACATATCACGAGAATATTGAATAGGAAGATAAAGAGACGGTAGAAATATGGCTCATGTCTTGGCTTCATTAAAAACATAACGCTGAGGGCGTCCTACGATGCATCGAAAGAAATGTTGAATTCCTTCAATAGGTTTTGCCTTGCTTTGGTTTCTGTTTGCAACTCTGTGTTCATTATGGAACCACTTATGTATTTCATTCGTGATCGCATTGACAGTGCCACACCTAACCACACTTACGATCCTGCACACACTTGCACTGACTTAATTACTTCACACGCATACACGTAAATACTGTATAAGAATTATGCCCAATGAGTAGAATTTCTGCCAGGAGTTTGTTTGGCTCCTTTTTTTTTTTGTCTGTTAGCCTTTGTGTCAGCTGTGAGCTAGTATTTTGTTGTAAATTTCTTGACGCTATCGAAGTGTGAAAAACTCGCAAATTTCTGTAATAGATTTCGTCGTTGGGGTTCCTCTCATGTCATTAAAAATATACCGCTGTTTTAAAACCTATCTCTTCGTGGCTGCTACGTATACTGCGCTGTAAAGATTCCGCGCTCCTTCACGCTTAAGAGGGTTTTTAGAAAGCAACAAGTATCTTTTTTTTTTTCACCACCAAATAAGGGATCATGTTTCCCCAAGTTTATGGCGAAAAATAAAAGCAACCACTGTGTCCATTACAGATACCCGGAAGTGTCCAAGTTTCTCACTGCCATGATTTTAGGAGACAAGGGTTCAGCCATGAAAGGTAGAAAGTTGAGCCTTCAACCCCCCTCCTCCCCTCCCCCCTAAACAAAGAAGCAAATAATTTATGCGCCTGCCTCTTCTCACGTCTCGGGCAAGCGATAAACTTGTCGCGTGAGTCTCGGGCCTTCGTTCTATGGTTTTCATTCCGCTTCCCCCACTCCCCTCTCCGTATTCTCGCTTCCTGACAAGCCCCTTCCTCGGCTTGCTTGTCGCACTCGCCTCTCGCGTTCAGCGGCCACTGTTGTAGCTCGTGCCGGGCGTACAGCCAGAGGCCGCCCTATTTTTTCCTCCCGACTTTCTCCTCACGAATGCTCAGCAGGAGAGAAGCTAGCGCGGGGCGTCAAATAAAGAAACAGAAATGCTTTGTTGACCCATATAGCCTTACACCGCTTTCTCTCTCGCTTTTCTTTTTTTCCCTATTCACATCATCCCCTTTCTTCCAGCCCCATCCTCTGCTGCTCCACTCGTTTCCTTCGTAGTAAACTTCGCTGAATCCGGGCAGAGGAGGGGGTACGCAACTAGCGAGCTGAAAGGCAGCCAGGGCTGAGCAGATACCAGCCGGACAATACACAATGAGCTCCATTGCGCACTGCGCCGTGACCGACGCATCACTTTTTCTGCGTGCTGCGCTCGGCAAAAGGAGCGCCGATCTGTCGCAGTTCAAACCAGGCTTACAGCCGAGCTTAGCGAGTACCCTTTGGCATTCTAATTTCGTGCGCGTTCTGAATTCCGAGCGTTATCCGGAGTAGCATCGCGTGCTGTGAGTAACGGTACAACTGATTTCATGCAGTTAGGCTTTTATTCACAAAAGATTACTTATTTACTTCAGACCCATCTCCTCACTCTTTTCCCTGGCTCCTCCCGCTTTTGTAGAAGCCCTGTCCGGCCGGCATCCTTTCTCTGGGGCGCGCATCTTTTGTCAGAACGTGGAAGCCCGGCGCGCAAGAGAGTATACACGAACAGAAAAACAAAACCAACATACAAACAACACGGGTCAGACGCTGGTGTAGGATTATCTTGTTTTGCTCTCCGTGGGATCAGGTACGCAGCTGTACGTATTTGGCATTCAGATGGGAAGCAGGTTCTCAGTGTCTCCTCTTGTCATTGCGGGGATCGTCGCAATGTGTGGAAACCGGGCTCTTTCTTCTTACGTGGTAGGGTTACGGAGAGATGAGATTCGTTCCGGTTGCCTACTGCAGAGATTTTGTGTTTACGACACACTTCTTTTTTTTTTCTTCTTTTCTTGCCGAGTGTGTAGCTTGTAGTTCCGGTTCATCTTGATTTATTCCTGTCATGAGTAACCCGAAATCCGGTGAGGTCAAGCTGATCGTAAGAGTTCGAGCTCGTCGGCACAATATCAGGCTAGAATTCTTAGTTTAAAAATTGACGTTTGCTTATTCTTTTTCACCTATATTGTTGAAGGTATCATGCATATTTCCTGCTTGTGAAAATGGCAAAACATAACAATTCTATACACTAGGGGACCTTATTAAAAGGGAAAAAAGAATAATAGCAGAAGTAGGGGGTACTAAAGTTCAAATTCTGGATGATAGCATTAATATCTGTCTGCTTTTTCTCCCGTTTTCTCCTTCTCCTCTCTTTTCTTTCCACAATCACTATTCAGTCTTTCTTCTTTCTGTCCATTTGTGTCCTTGTTTTGTCGTTCTATTACTTTGCTAGCAATTACCTTGGTTGAATTTTCGTGAGTTTTATGCTGCTGCTTTTCGCTTTTGTCTTTTGTTTTTGTCTTATGCCTCTTTTGACGTGGCCTCTGGCTGGTTATTTTTCATTACTTCATCCTATTTTTGCTTCCTTTTTTGAGTTCAGTTTCGGTTTCCTGCATATCATGGCAGATTACTTCCTCAACTTGACTTACAAACGTCTGCGAACTAGAACGAGTGTCAGTAATAATCTCAGGTGGAGTCGTACTAATAATGCCTGTTTCATTTGAAAAAAAAAAAGAAAAACGTTCTTGAGAAGGATTCGGCAATTCTAGTTAAAAAGGGGAGCAATAAGTAAACGGAATATACAAAATGAGGTGGCAGCGCAGCCCCCCTCTTCTCAAAACCTCTAATATAACGTTATTCGCTGCTGTATTCTGGTACCTTACCATTTCTTAATCATTTCGCGTAACAAATCGATTCACACGTAGTTTCTATTTCTTGCACTTATGCAGTCAAGATCAGCTGCACCCATTGGAGGTTGCGTTGAATGTACTACAAAAAAGTAATAAAGCTTGAAGCTGTAGCCTAATTTTTAATAGAACCTGTGTGAAACCATTGCAGACAGTACGCGCTCTGTATTTAGGCACAACAGATAAAAATATCGCGTTCACGTTCTGTGCCATCTATCTTATGGATTCGACAAGGGCCGCATCTATAAGGATGTATTCTGTCTTTTTGAATTTCATTTGATGGGATGTAAGGGTTAGGACAGCAAATGCTCATAACTTCTCGGAAAGCGCATATTTCAGCCGGAAGTTGTTGATGGCCGTAATTTATGAGTGTATCGTAACCTTTAGCTAAAACAATCAATATATCGCCTTGTCCCTCTCCTGGAACTTCGTAGTTTCTTGCTTTACCATTCTTTAAATCTTTCGAATGTTGCTCATTTATTTTCTGTGAAACTCTGAACTGCTCGATGGGAGCGCAAGACACACATCAAATGAAGGATTTTGCTGACCACATCGGACATATGCTGAAATTAACCGTACCTGACATCATTCCCAATTTTTCTCACAATTTTAACAGGGGTGTAAGAAAGATTGCCTTGTCACACCAGATTAAAAATCGAACAATCACAAAACTCATAAGACAGATTCAAAACACGGAGTTGAAAAACTTCGCTTCATACTAACCGCACGCAAAGCTTTCAATTTGCTGCACTGGCTCCAAATGAGCCAATGGTACAGTAGCTTCCAATAATCGCTTGTATTCCGTGGCTAAGCCATCGAATAAAGGCCGCTAATTTCAGGGCACCAAATAGGTAAAAAATGGGAAGTTGATATTAGAACCATGTAAAATTAGACCCCAGATGGTGCAGCTGGAAACCATAAAGCGGGTACACTAGGGCGCTCATCTCAGTTTATTTCTTGAAACGAAGTCAGCTATCCCTTTTAACGATTGATGAGAATTACCATTCGACAAGAACACAACGAGTAGTGCTAAGATGAACGCAATAACTGCTAGCACTCTGAAACGTTTCAGATAGAATTGAAGCTGCACAGAAATAAAAGCAAGGGATGAGCACGTCACCCTTAACACTGCTGCGGCACGCTATGACTTGTTTCAAAACACAATGCTGCAGCACCGTAAACAAGTATGCACGGGAATGCTACTATAAAAGAGCGTGTTCGCTGGACTGAAGGGATGACAACGCATAAACGGTATTGGGTCTCAGCTGGTTAGATTGAAATGTAAGCTGACGACGGTGAAAAACGAAATCATCTTGAGCTATTTCAGCTTTCAGCATCATGCATTGATTTGCCAAAGCATCGGTTATCTCATGGAGCGTAGCGTTAAATTCGGCACGCGTTTATACTGATCTCGGCCTGGATAAAAGTCCATGAGGGCGATGATCATGTAATAGTTCGCTTGCATGGCGGACGATTGCTGAGGTTCTTTGCTTTACATTCACTAACGCTAAGTGTAAAGCTTGAACTAGGCACTAACCTTCAATGAAGTAAAATGAATCAAGTGTATAATAGAAAACAAATACATTTTTTAAGCCATGGCTGGCGGGTTTTGTTCCACTGCTCAACGCCCTTAGGTCGCAAAAGGGGCTAATGCTTATTTCATTCGCTTTCTCATATTTCTTTCTCAGCGACATTGAATATTTGGGCCAGTCGAGTGAATTAAAGAACTAGCGAGAACTAATCAAGTATTAACTTCTATTGACGCAGAGCGGCATAAGAAAAGTCAAGTCAGATGCCAATGTTTCAGCCTCTCCCCCCATTTCTTTAACCGTTAGGCTAATGCAGCGGTTGAGAAGGTAAATATCATTTCTCTCCTCACCGCGAAGAGCTCTGTAACCTTTAACGAGGTCCATAATATAGCCTAGACTTACATAGTCCAAAACGAATCTCTTCAACCTTGACCTTTTTTTTTAATACTAATATGGGCTCAGCGACGTCTTCAGAATAAGATGCCCATTGTATGCATTCTATTAGAGTCTACGTAGGCCAAATTCATTATTTACAGCGCAGTAATATGGTCCTGCACCTGTTCATGGAAGCCTCTTGTTCATTTCTGGTACCGCAAAACTGATGAAGCACATCGGGCGACCCTTCTATCTTACCACCTTGAAAACACCCATGCAGCAGCGTGCCTATTTACGGAGCTAATTTCTCAGTTTCTCAATACAATTTCTCTAAGTGCTGGAGAACCTTATTGAAAGTAGCCAAGTAGTCGAAGAAGATGCTCCGAATGTACCGATTCTTATTACTCTAATTCCGAGAGCCGCACCAGAGTGAGACATCGATGTCGGGAAAATCATGCTGTGCATTTAATTAATTAATTAATTATTAATTAATTAATTAATTAATTAATTAATTAATTAATTAATTAATTAATTAATTAATTTATTTATTTATTTATTTATTTATTTACTTATTTATTTATTTATTTATTGATACTGCAATCGCAGTGTTGGGATTTTAGCTGGGTGGGAATACAAACTGAGCAGTTTTAACAAAACAGGCAAAAAAAATAATTACAGTGCAGGTTGAAGCTGTTCTGCACAATTAAGAATAAGAATAAAGAATAAAAGAATAAGAATAATGCTAGCCGAAGAAGGGATATAGTCTACAGAGAGCTAGCGAATAATAGGAACCCAGGTACTCAGCAGGTTAATAATATATGAACGTAAAGAAAAACCAATAATGAGAGAAGCGATAGCGTTTATATTGATGCCATGGCATTACACGCGGGGGGTTTGAGAAAAAATGCAAAACTAAATGTGTTACTTACGACGAAGGATTTTTTTCCGCAGCCAAAGAGCTAGCCTTCTACGGTATCTGCTTTTTCGGTTGATCCTACCTACCTGTCAGAAGTGTCATTAATTAAACACGCTCTCAGCGGTGCATTAGGCTAATCTTTGTGCTAGACGTATGTACAAAACGCACTGAAAGCGAGAGTGGGCCTCTCTTTCGCACACACTGCACAGCTCAGCCCGCGTGGTGTCTGTGTGAAGGAATATCGCCAACCTCATTTTCCCTCATGCCATTCAAAACGTTTCCCTAATCTCATGTGGGCGACTGGCAGTGAGAAATTGCTACGTCCGGCATCACTAGTCTAGCTTATCTTGGCTCCTGCGGACGGGAAAGCATTTGAGTCTTTCCGATCACTTTCTTAATGCTAGAACAATACTACAACCCTTATTTCGGACATTTTTCTTGATTCTTTGAAGGCCAGGTACATTACTGTTAAATAAAATTGCCAAGCTATTTGCTTTCGGCAGATGGCCCGTGTTTCCTCGTTATTACCGTGAACATTTCTATCTAAACATTTATGTCAAATAGTGGAAAGTCAGCTTAGCTGGAGGAGCTGTCTCTTGTATCATTTCATTTCAAAACAAACCACACACATGGTATTGCTAAATATTAGAAAAAGAACCCATAACCAACAGTATCTTGTTTTCGCCCTTAATCAGACCGCACGTACTAAGTTTTATATACTGCCAGAATTAAAAATAACAATGAAGCTTTGGTGGATTAATCGCTTCTCTGAATTTCTGAACCTCCTTAACATAGCAAGCAGATTCACGAACGTCATCAAGGTCAGAAACACTGGCCTAGACGATGATCTCAGGAAGTTGGTTTGAAAGTCCGTTCAGATAACCGTTTTGTTAGATAGAAATATTCTTTCCGTTGTAAGACCCTCTTTGTAGCTCACATATGAACTTTAAGCAGCTGCATGCAGGCAAAGATATGCAGAAATTCCTCGTTTCAGTGTGCCCGAATATATTTCCATTTATTAGGCAAACAGTGCCCGTGAAGCTCAGTTTCATCTCATTTAATAAGGGTACGTAAGTAGGCGGTGTCGAAAAACGCGTAGGCAATATTTTCAGTAAAGTAATCTCCTGCACACGTAGCCCTCATTTGGTGCCTACTGCCTGGCTGAAATGTACAGACCAGTCAAGTTCATTAACTCGCGAAAGGGTGCCGCATGAACGAACTTCCATGGCAGTGTAATATAAGAACAACGTTCTCTTAAAAATAACATAACTAAGCATTCATCCAAATCACTGCTTCTTTTCAAAGAGACGAGCAGCTTCACAACATGTGAAGCCAGCCTGTAAGGCAAATTTCGTTGTTTTCTGAAAAGACACGCCGATGTAGAGCTGAACTACAGGCACCGTTGTCTTCACGTTTTGTATTATGTAAATTACGTTTTTTTTTTGCGTTTTCATTCAGTTACGTGCAATTTACACTTGTTTTTCTTTTTGCCTATCTCTCCCTAATGTGCCGCTTACCTTGAGCATATAATAAATAGATAAATGAATCATTCTGGTAACTAAATGTAATGTAAATATAAGCCACATATGCCGTTGAAGGAGCTATGTAGTTATTAAAACTAGAGGTGTGCAAGCCATAAATATATAATTCTAATCGGATATTAGTGATATAGATAAAAACCGAATTCATTTCGATTAGAATAGCGATAAAACTGAATTTAAAACGAATGACACTTAGGAGTATTCAAGTTGTAAGCAACTATTCGGACAAATGAGAACGCTAATTCAGTATATATTTCAGTATTCAGTATTAATTATTAAGTAAAAAGCACTACCCTTCTCTATCAAGGACGAAAAGCGTGAGCTACAGCCACGCCTCAGGACATGTGGGGCAAGATTGAGTTTTGGACTACGGCGGCGCATCCCAGCAGAACTTGCAAAACTTACCCGAGCCAATTAGTGCATCCTCGAATCTAAAGTGCAGTATACGACCGTTCTGCAGGCCACCACATGGATTGACGGTGTCCTGGCGTTGAACCTTTCTGCGGCCTCGATGTCAGCCCCCTTCATACATTAGGCACTCAAGAAATTTAAACGTTATATAATATATTTTACGCGAAGCGTATGCAGGCTTTCGGTCGGAATTGCGTCGTTGTACCCAGTTTTGGTTCGGGTGTTGTTCGGTAGCTGTCAGAAGTGTTCGAAACGGGGAAGAAAAATTGTGGCCTTTAGTTGTTCGAGAAGTGCTAGGTAATGAATGGGAAGTAATTTTTTATAATAAAAAGTTTCTGAAAAGTTCACATTATATAAATAATAATAAAATTAAACATTCTAAAGCGAAAATAAATAAAAACAAATGTAATAATATATAAAAAAACACTAAAATGTGCTGTCAGTGCGCCATAGTCCGTCATGAACGTGGTTGGTCAGTATGTCGTAGTCGTCGTACTAAATTTGAAGCGCTAGTGCGTCTTAGTCCTTAGCAGCTATCGTAGCTAAAAAGTGAATGAAGCAATTCTGAACGCGCGCCATCGCCAATAAATATTTTTACCAACGCTGACTCCTATTGCAAAATTTAGACGCCCTCCTAATTTTTAATGTATTCGTAAATTTACACTGCTCAGTTGAAGGTCGTTGCAAATCGATATGGTAAAAAAAAAGAAAGTAAACATTCAAAATCAGGCGAAAATTTGCCGATGAAAGTATGACTAGAGACACGACAAATGCCAGCAAAATGATTAATGTTCTGTAGCTGCCTGTAGCAGAAACTCAGAAACAAATGTTTGGCATAAATAGTTTTTGAGCTTAGAAAACACTGCCAAACACGAAAACTCCCATTACTAACGCCTTCACTAGAACCCTGCAAACAAGGTGGCGGCATTCTTTTATCCTTAATGACCGGCAAAACAATTCAGTCATTTTTCGTTCTTATTTCTTAGTTCTGCAGATTGCAACATTTCATAACGTAAGTAACAGAAATGATTCTCCTGCCCTGCATTTACCGGAAATTGTTCAGATTTGTTTTGCTAGTAAATTCAACGGGTCCAAACGGAGAAGGATTACTCCGTAATGGGGAAAAAAACGGGGCCTTTGCAAGCAATTATCGGTAAGATTTTGTATGTTTTATATTTTCCGCACGACATAACTTGTATACGCTCACCGCTTTCGAGAAAGACTGTTATCCGATCCTGTTTGTAACGCCGCGCTCTGGTTGGATAAGCAGTTTCTTAAACTTAACCCTATATAGGGCCTCCAATATATGGGTCTCGGGGATATCCCTAAATATCACTTGTAGGTATCCCTAAAATTGTTACCTCTGATTTCTACTTTCACGAAGAACTCCTATACGTTCAGCGACAGTCGCATACCATTACTGCTTGTACTGACATACTGAAGCGCCAGGCTACATAAGAAAAAATTCGAAAACTGCGAATCAGTTTGGCATCATCACACTATTGCGTATCGTTTCTTTTTTTTCTGCTAAAAGCTTTTTGATGCGCGGTTATTTTCATTTATTCTTGTGCGTGCCTTGTGCAGGCTTTCTTCGTTCTTGTAGTGTGTGTTTTGTCGAAGCGAGTGCTTTTCAAGGTCGCTGTTTTTGACATTTTTTTTGCAATGATCTTATCTTGCTTCTACCATGTCTGGTCGCCAGCGTGGGGCAAATAATTAAAACATAAAAACCATCTTATTCCGTAGCCGTGTCACTTATAGCGCGCACTCGGATATACACATTCTACTGTAAATACATATATTGCTTGAACGCGGCTAATCGGTCGCCGAGTTAACGTCAGAAAGATGTTTGACTGAGTGGTACGTCAGTGCTCACGTTATTAGCCATGGTCTTTAGCCAAGAACAAAAAGATATACCATCTGTCTCGAGCACTTTAAAATTATTGAATTCGAACAGTGTAGGTTCATTCCCTAGCTGTTTTGTTTTTCGCGCATATTTCAAACGAGGCCGAGGCGAGAGATTTTTTCGTACCAGCTGGCGTTGTCCTAGTTTGGCGCAGTGTGAAGACATAAAATCAAAGCAGTTTTTTTTCCCGTCTTCCTCTTCCTCTGCTCCTCTCACGTCGGTGTCCCGTTGTCGTTGCTGCCGTCTAGTGCTTTGTGGAGAGATCCTTTTGTGGCGCCAATTGTTCAACGCACGTCTCTCTGAGCTCCGTCCTTTGTACTCGAGGCTGTGGAAACGCCGGTCCAACAGAACTTCTCAGCGTCCTCTTGTATAGAAGGTCGGTTAGGTTTTGTTTGCTCCCACATTTGTGTTTGTCTTCTGAGTCTAATTTTGGCCCCCGCTAGTCCCACTCGTCCCTGTGATGAATCATTGTGAATAGGCATACACTGCATGGGTGAAAGGGCGTCGGTTCCGAAGGACAGCCAGTAGGTTGAAAGCGCCGTATTTTATTTTTCGAAAGCAAGTGGTTTCAGCAGGATCTGTTTCAAATTATACAAGAGTATGTGTATGCAATGAAAATATAAAAAAATGGCAGTGGAATAACTCAATTAAGAAAGTTGTACAAAGCGAAACCAGTAGTCGTCGTGGAAAATGAATCATTTCCTTGTTGTTTTTGTAGCACCTTTTTCACCGCCTTGCGTCGTCGCTTCGCAAGTCTTTCTTCTCGCTTTTCGGCAGTTTCCATCGCTCGCTTAGCTCTCCTAGCTTCATTTTTCCAATGAGCTGCTTCTTCATGACTGGCAATGTAGGCAGAATGAGTAGATTTGCTTTAAGTTCGAGCTTAGTGAGCTCTCGCATTAAACGTTTTTTCCCCTCCTCCATGGCCTAATGCTACATAAATGCCGCACTTCTCAGCGTATATACACGCCTTCACAAGTGAGCGGCTGCTCCACGGCTAAATACCCCGCTGAGGCCCACAGCTAACTGATGACGTCACGCGCGGAGCTCCTCAGATGCCGGCGATATGTACCTGTACGAATGAATTTATCCAGCTGTGCGAAGAAGAAGCAGGCGTCCGAAGTAAAAGAAGGAGCAAAGCAGCAAAACAAAAAGCATGGCGCGCCACCCACTTCGTGCGCCACACGTGGGAAGAAGCGACGGTTAGCAGGCCGCGCGCCGCTGGGAAGGCGGCTGAAGGTCGGAGCGCGCGGCAGCTAGCCCAATGAAGCATTCGCTTCAAATTGGAAGCCAAGCATTTATGTGCCAAGCATCCGTTTGGGTTATGTAAAAATGTTATATTTAACAATTATCGGCCAAGCTGTTTGCTGGTTCAAACACTTCGTGAGGAGTTCTAGACTTAAAGCTGAAATATGCATTCACGTCTTCGATTGCTAATTAACATTTTGAGAACAGACTAACCTAAAGCTTTTATTTTGAACTTAAACAGCCGTGGTACATTCATGGCAGCAAATTACATCACTTTAGATTTTTTTTTCATTTTATATAACACTAGTACTCATGAAAAATATAATACCGAGTTTTAGAATGAGAGAACCCTATCGGTTAGGGGTATAGGATAACTGTGGGGCGGCAATGCGCACGTGATGAATGCTGAGATGAAATTACGAGAACTGCTTTAATCACTCCAAGAGTTGTTACTTGTTTCCCACTATCCTGTGCAATCGCTAACGCAGCGGCCTCGGATTCCAGTTCATATGTCCGACCGACGGAACAATTTGAGTCATTTCAACGCGGCCCAGACCATCGCGCAACGCTCCGATCGTCTTGTTCCGTCATGTTCGATCTCCATGTACCCTCGTGTGTTTGCGTGTTTTTTGCGAACGCTTATCAAGATTGATGCCTGGGGCGACAACTGCCGACACTGGCTGTGCTAAGAGGTTCCTCCGGCGCCGAAGTGTCTATTTCAGCGCGGACATATTGGCGCTAGTGCAAAGAGAGGATAACCGATGGCGCTAAGGGTAGCAAATAAGAGTAGAAGGAATGCATATACTGTGTTTTTCTTCCTGAGGGAGCCCTCTGTCTAGGGCATAATTTGCCGCCTCTATCCTGCAAGCCATCTATAGCAGCTGGCGCTGGTCTTGGGGAGTGGTGCTGGAGAGAGTTGTCTTAGGGAAAACAAAGGTTTCTCAATCCAGAGAGGAAAGGATTGCGTAGCATGGGCGTAGATTGTCGAATGCTGCTAAGAAGTTCGCAAAGGTCAAGGGGATAAAGCTAGAACAACACCGGGCTATTTGGAGTAACATGGGAGAGGCCTTCGGCCTGCACTGGGCATAGCTCGGATGACGATGAGGATGACGGTTATAATTTCCACTCAATGTAGGAGAGAGAGAGAGAACTCTTTATGAAGGGCAGGGAATTTAGCCGGAGTTTATGATTCTCTGACATGCTACCTCTCCGTAGGAAATGGAATTGGGGAGATAAAAGCGGAATGAGAGTTGTGTTGAAAATAAAAAATGTAGCGGGAACTAGAATGTGACCATTGAATACGTACTAAGGTGCATCATCAAGTAATGTTAAACAATGAAGTGATGAGATGCATAGTCCTACAAATGAATTTGCAAATTTCACTCCGTAAAAAATGGGGAAGAGTGACAAGCAACGTCAAATTATAACTTTTCAAGAAATTCAATGTATTTTAAATATGGAAACAGAAAGTTCTTTGCTTATTCTCTGTTGCCTAGGACAGGCTAAGGGACATAAAATACTGTAAAATGTTAAAGGCACTGGGGGGAGCTTCTCCATGCAATGTTCACAGCAAGCACGTTTTCCAGTATATTCAGGCCACCGAAGCAATCAGTGTTCTGTTGTTTCGTTCGCGCAGACGTTGTTACGATGCGAACTGCTCGTCTTACCGAAATGGTATCGCAATCCTTTTGCAAATGTAGGGTTCAAACGAACTCGGTGTTATAGCATTTCCAGACGCGAGGAAACTTAGGAGGGAGTCTTGATCTTATATGTGGCTCTACTTAGTGAATGAATTTGTAGTCATGTTGAAAAACTTCAGAGCCACTATTTTTCTCTAGAAGCATATGTTTTAGCCAATTGTAGTGCATCATATTGCATGAAGAAGGTCCGAATAGATCTCTGATATTGGTAAATTTGCATTGATCTACCAAACGATACTGCCGGCATATGGTGTCCACCTTCAACGCTCCACAGCGCATGCCCTCAACTTCTCGCGCTATTTGCTTTGAAAGTGTCCTTATAACGATGCTCTCTGTCTATTTTTTGTTCAGCAGTATCCTATGCTGGTAACTCCGCTTTTTGAACGCTTCTGAAAGGCGGGCATCTGCCCATTCCGTTCGCTGCCCTTTATTACATTCGCCTCTTTCCGTCGGCTCCAGCTTTCTTTATATTAAGACCTGACACGTTCCGTTTGCGTCTTTCCGGATTTGTGCTTTTTTATTCTGCTTCTCCACAGCGTTCCCTTTGTCGCGCGCAGTTATTGACCGCTTCTCCACTCCGTAGTGGCCCTTTCGACTCGTCCTCTGGTAGGAAATTTTCCGCGACAATGGACAGAGAGCGTGGCCCTGACGACGCGAGAAGTGTTCTTTCGGCCGTGTTCTATTAGAAGACGAGGTCTTGCTGGCAGCCTTCTAAGGAGACTCCACCGCTTGCAGCGAGACACTTGTGCAAACTTTCTTAGCATCGTTCTGAACTCTGTTCCCTTTCTTATTTAAACTCTTTTATCGTTCACGGCTACCCTTTTGCCTCACCGTGAAGCGGAAAGTAATGGCTAAATCGATTCTGAAGAATTTCTTTGATCTGACATTCACATTTCTTCCATGCTGTGTGCGACCGGAAAATGAATGTTCAAGAAATTACGGGGGAAAAAAAGGAATTTTCTTCACCTAATGATATGCCACATCGCGCGGTGCAACATGACACAAACAAAATAACTGTGGCCTGTGAAATAGTACAACAGATCTTTAATAAATGATTTTTAGGGCTTAGCCTTTGTTCGTTTCTTATGAGTATCCTCCTTTCATTCATAAATTTTCTCTTTTGGTTTGCTTTGTATGCGTAGTGCTTGCTTGTATTTGGTTAATGACCTATTCGTTTTCACCACAGCTTATATTCTCCCCGCGTTTAATACCATTTGGGGTAAAAATATATTTTTTACTGAACTCACAGTGCTTCTATTGTTCAATTATTATACCTATTTTGTTTTTACCACGGCTGACCATAAAATGGTACATCATCCTTAATTAAACGCCCAGTGTGACAAACGACAAATGGTTCAAGACATGCTGCACTGACTAGCGCCAGCCCTAGGGTTTGAAATGCGGCGTTTTGTGATGTTTCAATTGCTGCACAAGTTTTAAGAGACGCCCCCTGTTTATTTCAAAAGAGTTTTCCGTGCCTGGTTTTCATCCTTTAATGGCTCGAGCTTTTCTGAAGTTCATTGGCAGGGCGAACCACGGTCGATGCGTAAATGCTTTGACATGCTCTGTAAGGGTGTCCCTCGTTCGTACATGCTGAGCGCCTTGGAGTATCAGTATCTATATTCGCGCCACTTTTTCTGTAGGCCATTTCGTATAACGTACTGCCCTTCACCTGCTAGAAATATGCTCGCACTTTATTACAAGAATGCGAAGTTGACAGTATTCAAGTGCAAGCTCACCGTATTCACCTGGAGGAAGGTCTACGATAAGCATATTAACCTTCAAGTTAGGCGAAGATTAACCTAACGCTCCGGGACATAGCTGAGACTTGAGGACTATATGTAAAAAAACGCAGCGCATCCCAGCATCTATAGCTTATTGGTTTCTCTCAGGTTCCGTATTGCGTCGTTCACTCCAAACCATCCATATTAGACAGAAAAACACCAAATACCCGCGGTGGCTTCAGTAGTGTCGTTGTCGTGCACTTTCCTCATATACTCCCTACCTGCGGTATCTCTTCTCCTACTATGGGAAACACCATGTGGATGGCTGGCGGTAGCTATCCTACGGTTACACTCCTCCGCTCATGACATACCATCTTTCTTCAATAATTAACGCTCCTCACGAACCTCATTCTTACGTAGTCAGATACCATATTTGTTTCCATAGGATGAAAAATAAAGATACGGTGTATTGACGTATAAAACCTTGTAACATCATGGCTGTGGTTTTAGTGCACTTTTACTTGCCCACCAAGCGTAGGAAAACGATTATGCCCAAGTTGGGATCTGCTACATCGCCGGCTCTAGGTGTGTTGTCAGACGCCCGATACTTGTGGTAGTAAGAGAAACTGACACCATCCACTTAGAGAGACATGCGTGCTTCCCAACGGATATCGCATTAACTGTATACTACAGACCCTCTAGATGTCGCCGTCTGTCGTTCCATTATTACCGTACCAGGAAAAGTTTCTTTGGCGAATAAAAAGCTGGACAACATTAACGAAAATCACTGCGAACAGAATCAGTGACGGCGTGCATTTCTCAGGTTTGGCGCCCAGGAATCGACGGGAAAGCTTCAAAAGGGAGAGTATCAAGACATGCGAGCAGGCGAGTAAGTAAATTGGGAATGAGATATGCCAGGAGAGAAAGAAGATGTATGATTTTTCGGCGGTCTATGAACAGTATTCAAGTTCATTCGTTCATTCATTCATTCATTCGTTCATTCATTCATTCATTTATTTTATTTGTTGTTCACAACATGACATGACATATATACCTCCCTTGCCTTGTCAGATGGAGGGGAGGGTGCACTGGGTGCAGCCCTCCTATGAGGGTACAGACATCGAACAACAACCCTCATCATCCTACGGCAACCCCGGGTAAGGCCCCCCCCACCACAGCGGTGGGGAGGTTTTTGTTTCGGGGAGCGGGCGTTATTCCAGCTAAGGGGCTCATGCAATCTGGATATATTCCTCCCTTTGGTATTAACGGCACCTAAGGGATACGTGTATGACAGTAAATGAAAATGTTAGCAAAAATAGTAACATGTCATTTTTATGATTGACACGTGGAAAAGCTCGTGAAATAACTGAAATATTACATTCGATGCATAAAGACTGTCATGACAAAAGAATTAGAGAAATGTATCGATAGGGTATTATTTTATATGATATTTGCAGTCTAATATCAACATGAAAGAGAGTTTATAAAACAACTCCTTTAGGCTTCCAAAATAAAATTCTACAATGACTGTTTTTGCTTTCACATGTTCTTCGTGTATTCTAGGAAGGAACCTAATAATCTGGAGAGCGTAGTTTGTGCGATATTTCTGCACTTTCCAATGGTCAATATTGCTTGCATTGTAGGCCACATTGCCTATTAATTCTAGCTGCAATATCTGTAAAAGTAGTGTGCGATTTTCCCTAATGTTGATCTCCGGGGTGGCGCAGTGGTTACGGCGCTCGACTAGTGTTCCCAAGGATGCGGGATTGAATCCCCGTCTCGGCAGCTGCTTTTCGATGGAGGCGAAAAGCAAGGCGTCCGTGTGCTGTGAGATGTCAGCGCGCGTTAAAGAACCCCAGGTGGTCGAAATTTCCGAAGTCCTCCACTACGGCGTCTCTCATAGCCTAAGTCGCTTTGGGACGCTAAATCCCGCAAACCAAACCTATAATCGCGCGGAAGTGTATATTATGCATATTCGTTAGAAGAAAACATCTCCAAAGTCCTGCGGAGGCTACTCAATTAATCATTCACATTGCTGAGTGGCAGAGATATGACATTCGAGCGCTGATATTCGAATTGTTTTAATGTCAGCGTGGTTGGTAAAATTTGTTTGCGATCATGCTAATATTTTAGTTTTTCTTCGGTGATTATCAGCTACGTAAGGTAAATTGATTGTAATAGTCGTATTACTATCAAAATGGCTGAGCAGGCCATTAATATTTTGAAACACAGAAGTAGGCATGGGTTGAGTTGAGTTGCTGGTAGTATCTAGGGGTGTTAAACATACGGTAAAATCTGGTGGCAACTGCAGACATAGCCTTGTTATATACGGCCAAAGCAGGAGAATGGGGACTGTTGTGTACTGGTTCCCATGTTTTGCAAGAGTGCCAAATGTAGCCTCAATCGGAACAATGTTTTCAGCTAGTCAACTTGACAGCCAAGTTTCACCCCTTACAATATTGCAGTCTATAAGGCAAACTTCGTAACATCATCGTTACCTCTGCCATGTTGCTTGAGATGTACATTAAGCTTTGAATACGTAGTTCAAACGAAAAAATTCCAGTAGCGGTTGCCGTGCACTGACGCACACCGGCGCATTCGTCTCACCGCTGTCATTCGAAAATTCAGCGCGTGTGGTTAGAACAGGAATGTGCAAAAAGAAAGGCATGATGATTAGATATTTCATTTGCAGAGAACCACTCTCAAAGAGCAGACTGTGAAGAAAATGAAAACTAAATCACTTACACAACACGCCTTGTCATAGGCAGTTCATTTTACGCGATGGCAAATGTACCTCGTTTGGTCGATGGGGCATTGCCTTGCCCTACGCGGGAAACCATCATTGACACCAACGTAAAAAAAAAAGAAGAAAAAAAATCTACGTGACTTCTCGTTGCCATTGGGGTGCAACAGTTCTTTCGGTAATGTTAATTGTGGTCTAAATACAGTTCACCTCATCTGTCTCCTCGGGAACATTTATGAAGGGCAAGAGGCCACAGTCAGAACTGGGCATGGTCTTACTGATTGGTTTCCGATTGAGAAAGGAGTGAGGCAAGGCTGCATACTGTCACCCTGCCTATTTAACCTATATGCAGAGTGCATCATGAGGAAAGCCAGTCTGGACGAGTCTTCAGCTGGAGTGAAGATTGCTGGGAAACGTATCAACAACCTTAGGTATGCGGGTGATACCACTTTAATGGCAGAAAGTGAAGTGGAACTCAAGAGACTTCTGATGCGCGTACAAGAAGAGAGTGAGAAGTTTGGGCTTAAAGTGAACATTAAAAAGACAAAGATCATGGCGTCTTGCCCTATTATGTCGTGGAGCATCAAGCGACAAGAAGTGGAAGCTGTGACAGATTTTCTCTTCTTGGGCTCCAAGATTACCCCGGAAGGAGACTGCAGCCATGAAATTAGGAGATGCCTGCTTCTGGGAAAGAGAGCAATGGTTAGCCTTGACCGCCTAGTAAAGAGCAGAGACATTAGTCTGCCAACCAAGATCCGTATTACTCGTGCTATGGTCTTTCCAGTTGTGATGTATGAATTCGAGAGTTGGACTGTGAAGAAGGCTGACCGCCGAAGAATTGACGCGTTTGAATTGTGGTGCTGGCGGAGACTCTTGAGAGTTCCTTGGACTACCAGAAAATCAAATCAGTAGATATTGTCGACCATAAACCCTGACTGCTCATTGGAGGGTCAAATTCTAAAGTTAAAACTCAGATACTTTGGTCATCTGATGAGAAGAGAGGAGTCGCTGGAGAAAGATTTGATGTTGGGAAAGGTTGAGGGTCGCCGGAGAAGGGGTAGGCAGCGAACGCGATGGTTAGATGGCATCCTCGAGGCGCTGCAGATGAAGTTATGTGATGTTAGGAAGATAGTGAGAGACCGGAAAGCGTGGCGTGACATGGCCTATAGGATCACGAAGAGTCGGACAAGACTCAACGACTGAACTGAACTGAAATACAATTTCGCTCATTATTTAGCGCCCAACTGGTAGCGAAAATGTAGGCTAGTAAGCGACAAGCGAGAAGGACTCGAACTTTCGATATATTTACCTGCAACTCTACATTAGTAAAAAATAACCAACGACATTTAGCAGTTCGAAAAGCTCTCTGCCAAACACATGGAAACCAGCCAAACAATACCGTGCCAATTATTGCCTTCGTAGTTTTAATATATTTAAGCCTAGTTACAACTATGCTAATTTTACTTTCGGGTCAAAGAGCGCCGTTGCCGTCACCAGGCTTTACGCCAACAGTCGAAAGGCTAGTAATGAAAACAAGGACGCTGTGGTGCCCACTCAAACGCGGTGTCTAAGAGTCTCTCAAGATGTTCGTAATCTGTGCCTGGCTGCTCGCCACGCATGAGTAGTAAGTGCGCGATCAAAATGTCAAACGCATGCTGAGCCGCAGAACATGCGCCAGTTTTCCAGTCTTCACCTGAGACTCGTTCAATCACATAACACATGTTCTATCAGTTGCGGAAAGTCACCGCTCATTGGTTTTTTGATCTAGTAGAACTCTTGTTTCGGCTAGTCGGTACATTTTTAATAATAAAATAATACGGCGCGCCGGAGAAGAACAAAGAGGGCACCCAAAGGGTGCAAGTCATGTAGTTGGTGTGTCTGTTTGTGCTCGTCGTCGTGCCGTATTATTTTTTATTCCGGATAAAAGAGATGCCGTAGAGGACGGCTGCGGAAATTTCGACCACCTGGGGTTCTTTGTGCGCTTACATTTCACAGCACACGGGCGCCTTGATTTTGGCCTCCATCGAAAAGCGGTCACCGCTGCCGGGAATTCATCCCGCGTCCTACGGTGCAGAAATCGAGTGCCCTGACCCTGACGGCACCGCGGTGCAGTGGTTATAAGTGGTTAACAGTTTAAATGCTTCCATAGTAACTACGAAATCGTCTGTAAGGTGGCTGGCTACACTGCTGCTTTTTTTTACGTCTCTGGCATTTACCCTCGTCTCAGATTTTTCGCACACTTTAAATACAACGTGAGTACATGCCTTGCTCTGTATATCACAGGTTTAGGTATAGAGTTTTTGAAAAAGAAACCTGGTAGCGTGATTTGCATCTCATTCACTCAGTGCAAAATTATAACTCCCCTCTGTAGAGGCCTGTGCTCCCTTTTCAAGACCTTTTGGTACTCGGGCAGGCCGTAAGGATCCCGCTACACAAGTTATGCAAATCAGGAAGCCTGATTACGTTTCTCAAAGGATGTCAACCCGGCGCAGTGATAGGCCCACGATGCACGGCGAATCTTAAGTGAGCTAGCTGGAAAGTTAGAATCGCCGCGGAGCGTTACTGCTGCAGTAAAGTAGTGACCTCTCTTGAAGAAAAGGACTGGGACGCTTGCTTAACGACGACCTGGATCAGGCGGCGTGCAACGTGTTTACAATATGAGCAGGGTTTGGTACAACTACCAATGCTAGTTACATCTCTACTCAAACACTAAGGAGGTGTGCATCGTTCTTTTGATGGCAGTCTCTTTACTCGCAATGAAGTTTTCGTCTGCCCTCTCGATCACTTAAAAAATGGTGACTGCTTGTCCTGGCTGTGAACGTCACACCTTAGGATCAAATAGCAGGAATATTTTAAAACTCAATTTTCTAAACCAGTAATGCTCTTTTTACTGCTGGAGAAACGTCAGAGCCAAAAAGAGCCACAGGGTAAACTTTGGCTTTAAGAACAATAATTTATGTAGTTGTCCTCATTGCCTCTTATCCCCGTAATGCTTACACTTCATAATTCCCGTCATACTGTTCCCGAAAGGTCTACTTTATCATAATACGTAAAGCGTGGGTACAAACTCCGATGCAAACATATCTGCCGTATGCAGCGATATTAGGCCGTATAGTGAGGGTACGCGGCGGTGAGCTGCGCGAAGAAACATATTTAGATGTCAGACGGCTTCCAGTTTGAGTCTAACCCCTCGTTTTACGCAAAGCGTATAGAGTTCGTTCGCTCAGGTACCCATTGCCATACCTCTGTTTCGACTGGGGTGTTGTTAGCAGTGGTCAGACCTGGTCAGAATGCGTCAGCTAAAATCGCTGTGTGCAGTTGAACGGTTACTATATGGTAATGGACTGGAAGTGTGATATTTGATTTGTGGTTAACATTGAAGCCATAATTGGTTTGTTCTATTTCAGAAAATAAAAAATTAAAATACAAAAAGGCAGAGAATTAAGCAATCAAACCAAGCAGAAATATCAAAGAAAAAATCAAAAGGAATTAAACTAAAAAGCACTTAATCATTACGGCGAAGTCCGTCGTAGCAAAACAAGTACACAAGAAGCAAGCGGACGCACGAATCGCGTCTTCTCGTTAAGGCGAAGCTTAAAGTTTGGTGCATAATTCGTCGACAAATTAGATATATATGTTCGGTATAAATAACATCCTCTCTTCAGGTCTTCGAGCTAGTTGGATACCTCCTATTTAGTCTCTAACACTACTCGGGCTAGATGAAGAAAATAATATATAATAACTGGTTCACAGGAATGGAAAGGCGCTGTATCTGTCACATTTGTTTCTGTGGACACCTGAACCGTGCCGTAAGGGATGGGAGGAAGATGGGAGTTAAAGTGGAAAGAAAGAAAGAAAGAAGAGCCGTAGTGGAGGGGTACGGAAAATTTCGACCACCTGGGGATCTTTAACCTGCGTTTTTACATCGCACAGCACACGTACGCCTCTTCGTTTCGCCTCCATCGAAACACAGCCGCCGAGGTCGGGTTCGAACCCGGGTACTCCGGCATAGTAGTCGGGCGTCTTACCACTGTACCACCCCGGCGGGGCATGGAGAAAATGGAGAAGCTAAAAATTGTTCCCAATAGACTGAAAAGCTTCTTGATGAAGTTAGCAATAATTTCTAAATTTAGTAATACTTTTTTAAATGTGACTTTCTTGTAGTGTATTGCTTAGTAAGCAACTGCTTTTTGTCTTTCCTTCACAATATCGGTATTAAATGTTTTTAAAGGAGAACAACTCGCCTATCACTTGTTCTGTGCCGACCAACCGAACAACAGTGATCTGGCCCCATTGACCACCAGATAGGCTCCCATTATAAGCATCGTATCCGTCAATTGCCCAGCAATGTTCTCATGTTTATATATATTCAGAATAGAGATAGAGAACGGCTGAGAAACGAGCACGGACGAGCACGGCTGTGAAACAAAGTTCTGCCCTCGATCATTGTAAGTTGTTTTCTCAAGAAAGAAACTCTAGCTCCGCATTTGCATGGTATGTTTATACGGGGATAAAAGTGTCAAGTGCACTGAAACCTTTTCCCTTTGCGTTGACGGAAAAGCGCTGGAATATAATAACCTGCAACTTAGACGAATATGCCAGCCCCATCAGCCCAAATCGTTGAATGGATAGTGCGCCGTCTCACATTTGGCTAGATAAATCAATTTTAGCATGATGCTTTTGGATGACCTTTGTATGAAAAATATTTTTCGGAGATAAAACGCGACAAGAAGTGGTGTTCAGTGCAATCTATTTCGATCCAAAGGCACAATGTAGTACCGTGTGCGCAACATGTTTGCATAATACGAACAAATGAGAGGACACACTATGAAAAATATACGTTTGGATACGATAGCGTATTGATCGCTGCCAATATTTTAACACTAGCACTGCTTGAGACGAAGCGGCCTGCTGCCTGAGCGCCAGTCGCTCGTCGTGATTTTTCCATCATACATTTCCCATTTCTCCTTGATGAGTATGGTAAGTCAAAGAGGAGCGACTTACCAATACTGAAAGTCATACGCAAGATGACGTGAGAAAAAGAATAACCTACATTGAAAACCAACCCACTGCCGCGTCATGTCCTACGAGATACATGCTCGCATCCCACGCCTGTCACTTGAATGCAAACATACGCAAGCGCCGACTGAAGCGACTTTTCCCTGCCATAGGAATTAGTCGCTGCCTGCTCCGGGGAAAAAGGGTGAGGATGGTGAGGGGGGTATGATTGCAACATAGAAGGGTGTCTAAAATGTATCGGTATACTTTCAATTTGAGGTTGATAATGCGTTGGAGTATGCTACATTTCTTGAGTCTGCAGAGAGAAAAAGAAAAGTAAGCATTCACGGAAGGATGTGGCTCAGGTTCTGGGTGAAAAAAGTGTCCACGACGTTTTGTATATAGAATACTGAGTGATCAATTCAATTGCACAGAGTAACGTTTTGACAAAAAAAAAAAAAGAAGTCGGTTAATGTTACTTATTTGGTCGATGGAAACATAAAGTGGATTTTAATGTAACGAGCTGGCGGAAGATGAGGAGCGATTGAAAGGTTTGGAGAGGGTCGGAAGGAGTATTTTATGGTCATTTTAAATTTCACAATGGCTGAAAACTTTTCTCGTAGCATTTTCTGACTTTCGCTTTCACAATTTCAAGTATAATGAACAAACACCAGCTATGGGTATATCATCGGAAGCACATCAGTTATCCATGTCTTCTTACAGATTTTCCATCATTATCAAGCACTCTGCTACAGCAGCTGATTTCGCGGTGCCATCCTACTGAAGCTGACTCGCTCGAGGCTCCGTAAAATGCAGCGAAGAAGGGTGTTGACACGGGCGTATCCTGCACTGTGTTTGTTCAAAAGCTGCAAACAACATAACCGAGGAAACAAGGATGCTTCGCCGAGTGGCTCCGCAAAACTTAGTTTACTCGTGAGACGAGGCGCTCTTCGGTCGGCCTTCGCAGAGTGCGCCGAAGCGTCTAATAAGCTTCAAGCTCGTTTTGGCGTCAATACCCGTTAAAGCGGAAAAACCGTCGCACCACCGTTTCCGTTCTTTCCCGTTTCAAACACTAACTCAACTACGCCTTCTTTTTGTCATTTTCGGCAGTATACTTCGGTATTTTGCTTTGCTCCCCAGCTGAAGTGACAGCCGGCGGGTCGTTAACAGGCAGAAAGCGGCCAATATCGTGCGGAGAGCTAGGGTGACGCTCGTAAAGTGCCCAGCTCCGCCAGTGCGCAGCGCTACGCCTCCGCCTCGGGGCGCCTCAATAAAGCGGCCGCTTCGCTTAGGCTCTCTCTGCAAACCGCTAAGCACACTGCGTATACGATGCTCGTTTTCAGAGTCATGCCAGGGGCGCTTCGGAAAGTATGTGAGGAACGCATAGCGTGAGGTCTGATGAAAGTCAACAGAGTTTTTCTTAGGTGCTGCGAGTCAGGCATAAGTGGAAATCCCTTTCGGTTTCTCGAGATGCCTTGCGCACTATCGTGCTGCCAATAATGTTATTTGCGAGTATCTGAGTGAAAGATTGCATTCCTCTTCATATGATCAGCAGCTGCAACTGGGACAGAACGAGTAAGGTAAGAGCGCTATTGCGCAAAACCTCACACAATTTCTTAAAAGCGACGGTGGCATAGCAAATGTGCCTGATTACGTGCACGAGTCCTCTAGGAAAGTTTAAATGGCACAATATGTCCAGCTATAGTACTTAACTGAATCAGAACGGGGCAGCGGTGCGCAATTAAAACCCTACTTCCACATAAAGTAGCCTTCACTGCGTCGCTTGACCTTTAAAGCCGAATATTGCAAGGTATTTTTAAGGACAAAAAAGACGAATAACGGATAGTCATGGGCTCGTTCTAGGCCCGCTACTGTTATTGAAAGCCCATCTGATCTCTATCAGTTGTGCTGTTTCATCTCTGGCTTGATGCCCCGTAACCATATCTTACTGTGAAAAAGGCGCTTAAAATGGCTTCACGCTACGCCAACTAAAGACAAATACTTCAAAGTGAAATACGAAAGACGAGCACATGCGGATGGAAACGATTTGACCTGCATGATATACATTTGGTATCAACCTTTTCTTTAAAGTTTAACACATTTTCGAACTGCGCGAATAATGTCCGTCTCCTTTTATCCTAATGCATGCTGCTGGTGTGTTAGCAGCCTAAACCTCTTCCATACTTTGTTCCCCACCGCGGTGGTGCAGGGGTTAGGGTGTTTGAATACTGTTACCTATGACGCGGGATCGAATTCTGGCCGCTTTTTCGTTGGAGGTGAAAAGCAAGTCACCCCTGTACTGTGCATTGTCAGCGGACATTAAAGAACCCCAAGTGAGTCAATTTTGAAAGTTAAAGCCAACAAACTGAGATAACCCCACCTTCCACTATGTGTGCTTCTGTGACGACACGCATTTTGTTCGAGAAGTGGGAAGTAGCAATGTTCAGCAACAATCCCGACAACCAGCGCAAGATGATCGACTGGCAGCGGCCATTGTTCTGAAAAAGGAGTGCCGACCACTGCGAGACTCTTTACATTTTCGTTACTTGAACGCCTTCAATGATAACTATTTAGGCAGTCCGATATTCTTGGTTTTATAATGGAGCCATTCATAAATTATTACTAATAGAAGAAAGCTGGTTCGCTGGTAGTGTAATTTAAAGCTATATTCAACAAATATTACGTTTAGGTAACAATTTCTGCAAAACAGGAGCCTCTTAAATGAATTTACATAGTGTCGTTTTGATCGCTATGCCAAATCCGGACTGCTCAGAGTTGTTAATTTTGGACAACGGCTTTTTATACAGCACATCACAAAATTTCAGTGCTTGAATTTGGGAAGTGGAGTTTAAATACCTTTAACTGCACTTTGTAAACATACCTTATTCGCTTCACAAATCCAAAAATTATTAATAGGTCTTCTTAAAAAAACAAAACAATTCCAGTAAAAATTCAAGAAGTATTTCGCCGAAATGCGTCTCACATGCTACACTCTCGTCTTTTTTATAGCAATTGGGTCTCAACGGGCATGTCCTCAAAGAGAAGCAGCTTGCATATCTTCGATTTCTGTCAGTGTTTGCTGGTAACCGAAGTAAATGTCGAATTTTTTCTTCTTGGTATCCTTTTGTTGTTAAATGAAAGGATAGCCAGCTGAACAAACCCAACTATACTATGAGCAAAAAAACAAACTTTGGCGACGCTGCCAGCTAGCTGGTGCTTGGAAAGCCTCATGGGGAAACAAGAGCTTCTCTGTCTGTTTGACGGTTTTCTATTCTCTTTTGTGTTCACTGAGATACAAAAACAAGCGTTCCGAGCGTCGAGACAAGCCAGCATTGACGGGGGCTCATTCTGTCGAACAACAGGGGCGAGGTGGATAACACTGACGAGCATAACAAAGGATAAAAGCATAAACAAAATATGCTTCGAACTGTGAAAAGCCGGAAACGATCAGTGAGAACGCCGCCCAAACGACGCGAACGACTCTGGACTGTGATTCCAGCCAGAGGTCCCAGAGAGTGCCATTACATGCTGCCGCCTGACCGCAACGCGACGACACTGGCACAAACTCTCGCGCACAGGAAAATAAGGAAATTGACATGAACTAAGCCAAACAAAAACGCAGCACAATGTCTGCCATTCTGAAGCAAATCTCTAAGCTTGAATCCCTTGTGGCGGGTTTCCCTCTTTTTCTTCGTTTCTTTTTTTTTTTCAAATCCGTCTTCGCAAGAATGATTCAGAGCGATGTATTTTCCTGAACTTCCACCAGTTCTTTCTGGCCTGAAGTATTAAGGCGAAAACTTTTAATGCCTCATCTTTTTCAGCACGAGCTATCGGCAGAGGTTGTCGACAGAGGGTGCCACACTTTCGGGGAAGATAGGTAAAAGTAAATAAATAAACCTTTCCTTTATTATTATTATTATTCCTTTACCGAGAATCGATCCTCCATTCCTGCATTCCCAGCTGAGCGCTTTAGTAACTGCGCCACTAGGGTTCCTCGATGTGCCACGCCCCGGATCATGAAATGTTCATCATAATTCCCCTCGTCTACCGTGAGGTTAGCGCGACTCTGCAAGTGACAATACTGCGCCTTCAATTTCCTGTGAACGAATGATCGAACACCGGTGAACATTGGTGCCTTCAATAGAATGCTGGTTGTGTTCGACAAGGGGCGCGCCATGTACCGTCACGACTGACCATGACGTCACCAGGCGATTCGCTGCAGTCCGACCACGAGCTGCACCGTAAAACAAACGTCCACCCTAAATAAGAGACAAAATCTCTCTGTTAGACTTGAGTCGTGAAGGCTCCGGCCTCTATCACCTAGGCCTGCGTGCCGGGGGTGGGAAATAAGGGGCCTCCATTTAAAGTGGACAGTAAGAGTTGTTATCCATCCATCCATGCATAGACGAAGCTGACGCCGGCGGGCGTTCGATCCAGGCGTCCGTCCGGCGGCTTTCATTTGGCACTTCCTCGAACGCCGCACCACTCAACAAACAGAAGCAGACACAAATGCCTGGGAGGCTTTAGTACAGCAGGCATCAGCGGCATTTTAAATCAATTTACAGGATAGAAACGGCGCAGTATCTCTCACTATTCTCCGCGGACGCATGCATCACGCCGTACAGGAAGGGAGGAATGTGGGAGTGAAACAAGAGAGGGAGATTGAGGTGCCGTATTAGAGGGCTTGATGCGCCTCGCTTTATCGCAGGTTAGTGATCCAAAGCGCCCTCTAGATTTTTTTTTCTTTTCTAGTGGTTTTCCACAACATTGTTAAAATTCATTCTAGTCTCCGAAAGCTTTCAATACAGGCCCTAAAACCGAACCCTGGGGTACGCCAGATTTGACGGGACTTAATTTGGAAGATGTATTGTTAGTAGCTACGAACTGAGAGCGGTTACAAAGAAAATATTCAAGCCAGGAAAAAAAACATTTATATCGAGGTTAAGTTTACTTAGCTTGAGGAGTAGTAGTTCATGGAGTACTTTTGTAAACGACTTTGCGAAGTCGAGAAAGCTGCAGTCGGCTAATGAGCTGCGATTGAGGGTGGCATGAAGTTTGTGTGTGAATGATACTGTGTTTCGCAAGACAACCGCTTACGAAAACCATGCTGTGCATTAGTAAAAATGAATTGGAATCCAGGAAGTGAGCAATACCTGAATATAATATATGTCATAAAACATTATATGCGATGCTTGTTAAGGAGATGGGGCGGTAATTCAGGGGTGAATTCTTGTTACCTCATATATATATGCGGACCACCTTCCCGACCGTCCAGTCAGCAGATATGGCACCAGTGTGGAGGAACTGCTGAAATATCTTAGACAGTAATAATGAACAGTAAGGTTTAGCACCCTTTAGAAATTTTGATTTGATTAAGTCACTGCCTGGGCTAGAACAAGTTTTAAGGGAGTCGAATAACTTCTCAATGCCTTGGGGTTCGATTATATTGGATCTATAGTTAGGTAATTACAGTTTTTAGTTTGCGGAAATGAGGTGTGGTTACACTGAACGAAATTGCTGCAGAAGGCGGAGTTCAAAACTGTTGCGCATTCTTCATCAGGGACGGAAAGGCCGTTAGCGTCTAATAAAGAAATGATGTTAGTATCGGTTGGATTAACCACCCTCCAAAATCTTTTTGGGTCCATGGAAAAAATGTTGGGAAGCGTTTATATGAAGAAAATTATGCCTGGCGTTTTTAAGTGCAGATACGTAAGCATTGTTAACCTCGTAATATGCCTCCCATTTTTCTTGACTACCGGATCGTTTGGCCATTCGGTAGAAGCGCTTTTTTCTATTTTACAGCCGTTTTAAGTATGAGTTATACCGCGGAGCTTTTGAGTAGGAAGATATAGACCGTAATGAAATATAAGTATTTTTTCAAGTCAGTGATTTTAGTTAGAGATTCCAGTTAATTTCAACAGAGCAGTTATCAAAGCCCACAGAAAAAAAGTCAAGAAATTCAGCGAGTTCAGCGTTAACAGCCGGAAAATAAGCTTTTTTTGTAGTCACGGATCTGTTTGGTAATCTTGCAAGCTGGTGAGGTATGTAGGCAAATGTCGAATGAGAGCGATAAGTGCTCAGTGATTACAGGGAGGTACGTAATTTTTGAGGAAGTATCGGGATATGTGGTAAGTATTAAATCAAGGGTGCTAGCGTTAGTGTTGATAATTCTTGTCGGTTGAGATGCTAGTTGGGAAAATGAAAAATTTGAACAAAGGTTTATGAAGTCGTTGTTTAGACTAGAAATCGGACTCTGAACAGGTGCTTCGGAAGACCAAGATATGTTGGGAAAGTTGAAGTCACCTAGTAAAAAAATAGGCGCCTTTGGGTGACGAGTAGAAACTGCATTTATTGCATCTTGTAAGTCATCGATGACGTCAATCAAATGACCGGGAGGGCGATAGCATACACCGAAAATGAACTTTAAGTGTCCAAGTTCAGTGCATGTCCAGACAATCTCGAGGTTTGTAATGATGTTCAGTGCGTATGATCGGATTATTTTATAAGCAGCTAGCAATACTCCACCACCTTACTGTGATGTGCGGTCGCAGCGATAAAAAGTGTGGCGGGATGAGTCGTTGAAGGCTTCTGCGTTACTTATTAGAATGAAGTCAGGTTTCGGTGAGGGCAATAACATCTGGGGTACCAGTGTCAGCTACAGAATGAAATGTGTCACGCTTGTTAACAATGCTTCTCACGTCACCTAGTAGGATAGATATTCGTGGTATGGATGACTGTCCACGTCCCCTCACGTGGTGCTACGGGATGTTATCGGAATGTTCGGCATGGACTGTGGCTCGCCGAGGTGTGTATTCAGGTGATGATTCAGCTGGCAAGTTCTTTATCAGTTTGATGTTGTTGATGTGGTCACAAATGTAGTATTTTTTGTTAAAGTAGAGATTGTTATGACGCAGTTGGTACTTGGGTGATTCCGGCAGGCTTTTGGCGAAATCAGTAAGGTGCTGGCGCGCTTTGCTGGTGGCGGGCGAAAAATCTTCCGACACGAAAATGTTGTCAAATTTAAGTTCAGATCGCGTTGCCAGTATCAAAGAACGAACTTTAAATGAAAGGAAACAGACAACTATGGGCCGACACCACTCCACTGAAAATGAGCCTATGCGGTGAGTACGCTCTATGAACTAATCGGGAAGTTCATTGTAAAAGATATTTGAAAATGCGGCAGAGACCTAGCGTTCCGTTTCTTCCCAGGTTTCACGTTCGTCGGGTATACCTCGTAAGATTAAATTGTTGCGGCGTGAGCGGTCCTAAAGATCTATACGGGCCTGTAATTTATGTTGTTTCAAGGTTAGCTGGCTGACAGTATCTTGAGTTGAGGCGATATCAAGTTCTAGGGCCTCCACGGTTTTCCACGCATTTTCAACTTGTTCCAGACGGTAGAATACATCGAGCAACTTAATTTTTAATGCTTCTTAGTTTGATTTGATTGCATTGACGTCAGTACCTATTTTCGCTTGTCCAGTCGTGAGTTCCGTCGTTCTTTTTTGTCAATGATTTTAAGCAATTTAATCACTTCACTCATTTGCTCAGGCTCACGCTTCGTCACTGAGGAACCAGAGCCAGCGCGTGTGTTGGGACCGGGGCTAGACTCGACATCACCGCAACATAGCAACAAAAGAGCAGAATCAAGGCACTCGCGAGCAACCGCACAAACTACACTTGGACAAAGAAGCTATAAAAGGAATCTATTGTCGCATTTTTTTAGCGAAAAGAGAGCTGATTACGCACCTATGATGCGAAGAAAAGAAGCGCCTTAGGTATGCTGCTGCAATGACTGCTTCCTTGCCCACTGAAGAGGATGACGGGCTGGAGGGTCTTTGTAGCCTTGGTCTTGTGCATTGTCAGTGCAGAGGCAATGTCGGCACAATAACGGCTAATTGTTCTTCAACGTAGGCGCACGCGTGAGCCCGCTGATATGCTGGCTTGGCAAGAGGTAGATAGCCGGGAGTATCCGCACAGGAAGGTTGGCAAGAAAGCAGACAGCACGTCGCCAGGGACAGGAACGCCTGTGGTAAGAAGAACAGAAGCGGGTTAGCCGTGCTGCTGCAATTGCTGCTTCCTGCCCACACAATGGCAATATAGAATACCCTGCCCAACACTGTTGTATCATGCCCTCATCACAAATCATTCCGGGAAAAACTAAACGCCCATTTTTCGTGAGGGCAATCATTTGAGTCATATGTCGAACTACATAGGGTCAATTGTCTTTGCTATTTTTTATGCCATGTCTTTCATCCTGCGTTTATTATGTGTTAATTTTTTTACTTGTTCAGTTTTACTGAATTTTGAATCACCTTGAAACTTACCTGCTGTATAATGCTGTTCCTTGTTATTGTTTTCGTTTGTCTAATTATCATTTGTTCTGTATTGTTCTTGTTCTTGTTGGCATAAAATCTTGAGTTTGCTCCCTGCTCTTTTCTTATGTAATTCCATCGGGCCTTTAAGGAAAAAATATGCGGAATACTGAAATGAAAAGTCACGTTAAAATAACTTTTCTAAAAGCCCCAAAACTACTTGTAGCATCCAACCTTTTGACCAATCTCAATTTTCTCAGCGCTGGACTGTCTCCACCAGTTTCGTCGCTGACAGGAAGTCAAAATAACAACTCCATAGAATGTCAGGCTTGTCGACGGAGGATGGAAGCTGCCGAATGCTCGGGGCTAATAACAAAATGCCATGATGGCTTTATCCTTATCTGATAATTGGTCATAGCGGTCGAGAAAAATAAGAATAAAATTCTTCGCAATGTGAAAAGGGCAAAGAAGAGGCGGTAAGCAGCAAGTTCGAGCTGCACGTAATATTCTTGGAGGCGGAAAAGCCAAAGCGGAAGTCCGCCAGAGGGCGTCATTCGGTAAGAACATCTAAATAATGTATTACGATCTGTCACAATGTCAACCAGCCGGACCTCTAACACGATACGAATTTGTGGACCGTCCAGACGATCGCGAAACGCTGTCCTGTTTTGTGGTTGTAGCGTCCTTCATGGATATTCTAACTGCAGACACCATTACATATTCCTCAAAGCCTGCTTCACGTTGGGCGAGCAGAGCTGTAATTCGGAAACCACTGTCGTTAATGTGCACCTCACATGGCATGCTGTGGGCCGAATTATTTGCAGATTTGCCGCCGTTTCATGCCAGAAAGACTTGACTAGCCCGAGCACCATCCTCTTCCCTACAAAAGCAAGATTTTCTTTATCTCTGTGATGTGGATAGTATACTAAAATATAGCCATTTACAGACGCACAACCTATGTCAAGCAATGGCCTTTGCTTTGAAAGATACTGCATAAATCGGTGTTACATGATTTGGTTCGGACGTGAAACCTTTATACTCTCTGATCAGTTGTTTAGGATCTAGACTGCTTCAGCAGTTTCAGATTTTGCGCTATGAATCATGTTTCATTTCTCCAAATCAGTTCGCAATTCATCGATGCATAAGCACTTCAGCTAGGAATGTAAAATGGCTGGAAATTTTAAGCAGAGAAAAAAACATGAAAAAAAAAAACTTTTATTTCTTTATATATTGGACTAATTTAAAAATTTCACTTGTTTATATTAAGGAAGGCGTATAGGCTCATTAAAATACAAAACAGGTTTTTCGAGCTCCAGCTGTTTGCTGCTAGTGATAACTGGACAACAGGGAACATGGTTCCATTCCATTAATCAGGTAAGGAACATCCCATCTGAATAACCGACCAATTTTGTTAAGTTCTTCTTGCAAACTAATGGAATATATTTTGTATTCAAATAGTTTTCACTTATTGGAATCCCATTCTTGCTTTACTCAGGCTCAGCATGGTTTCCGTCGAACGTTTTCTTGGGAAACACAACTCTTTCTTTTTACACACTGATTTCCTGCTATCCTCGACAAAAATTTACGGGCGGATTGCATATTTTTAATTTTCGCCACAACATTTCAAAATGTTAATTAAGGACTACTTCTGCTTCAATTTCTTTTCTATTCCTAGAGAATAATGTTTTAGCCTGGTTTCAGTGTTTTCTTAGTAACTGTTCACAGTACGTAGCAAAATTATTGTCCACATTTCCTCTTCAACTGAAATTACTTCAGGTGTTCCCCAAGGTTTTGTGCTAGGCCCACTACTGTTTCTGTTATTGTTTGAATATATCAATGAGTTGCCTAGTGGTGCTCCTTCCACCATACGCTGATGACTGTGTTTTGTATAGTGATATGTTTACCGCAGACAATCAGCACTGCCTTCTGACTGATCTGCATAACATCATTCTTTGGTGCAATAAATGGCAAGTGCAATTAAACCCCCCAATGTGCGCTTTGATGAAAGTTTCCAGACAGAATAACACTCCCTCTTTTCATGCCCTGGAGAGTATTCTGAATGAATCTGTAACATGCTGGCGGTTTTTCGGCGTGCTTATATCCTCATAATTAACCTGGAAACTGAACATCGAATTAATCGCTAAAAGTAAATTCGGTTATTTACGCTGGAGTGTGTGTAGTACCCAAGCCTGTTTAAAATTTCTGCTTTATGAAACAGTTGTTCTGTGGAGTATGCCGCCCGCATTTGGGACTCTCACCTCGCCTCTCTTTGTGCTGCATTAGAACGTGTGCAGAATAACGCAACTCGTTTTATAGTTTCTAATTAAAACTAGACCGCGCGTGTAAAAGCAATGAAATCTAACTTTTTCGTACCCTCCCTAGCACAGCGTTGAAAAGTTTTGCCATTATGCCCTTTTAATACACGTCTTAACACTGCACCTACCTATCACTGTTTTCATGTTGATCATCAGCACAAAACAGGATGGATCCATTGTGTGCCATACCAACACGTTCTTATATAGTTCAGTTCTTCGCAGATCAAAAGATTTGAACCACCTTCCGGCCGCCGTGGCTTGCATAGTGGATTTTGCTGATTATCATCAGTCTCTGATGAGGCAACTTTTTTTTAGGTGTCCTTACTCCGAATTTTGTTTATTTATTGCTTTTTAAGTGTCACGTGATAGGTTTGTGATTGCTGTTGTGTAATATTTTCTTCTCACTTTAAATATTTCTATTTTCTCAAAGGTTAGTTGTGTACAGTTCCTGCGTTTATACTTTTTTGTTTGTTGTATGAATTCCCACTCCCCCTTATAATGCTTCGACAATTAAGTATATAGAACAAAAATAAAAACAGAAATATGTTACGCCACTTTTCCGTGGTTATAAAAGGACACAAATGGCAAGTTTTGCGGTCTTAGAAGGTGGCAGCTATGTCTTTGGTGGCTTATATTTTCGGCAGTTCCTACCACATGTGAGAGGAACTGTTCTGTTTTCACCGTCTGCACACCAAGAACAGAGGTACAGCCTTTATTAAAAGTTTACAGCCCAGAGCGTTCGCTTTTATACCGTATAATATGACTTCTGTAAACATTATGGAAGTCCTAACCATTGGAGAGGTTAAGATGTAAAACCTTCTTGTCTTCAGCAAGTATAGAAACCTGGGAATGCATTACGAGCCACATAGTATCGCTCAGAAGTAGACCTCCTGGGCTGTAAACTTTCGATAAAGACTGTACGTTCAAAGGACATTGAATACAGGAGCTTGTCTTCATGAATTCTAACTTAGAGCTTGAAGTATTTAATTAAATTAGCAGCGCAACAAATGACAGCAGCAGCGATTTGGAATACTGGGGTGAACAAAATTCTTGCCTCACATTCGAGCCTCCCTTTAGCTTGTGCATTCGTTAAATGCCTCGTTAATGGGAAAAGTAGCGACCGCGGTCATCCGCCGGCATTGGCGCCATGAGCGAAAAAAATATGAGTAGGCATTGGCAGACTGTAAGCTGGCAGCTGACATAGCCGAGCACTAACTGGACGTAGGGTTGCCTCACATTACGTTTCGCAGGAGGGGCCAACTCGGACCTTTTTTTTGATATGGAATGGTTTCATCATAATCAGCTTGTAAGGACTCTTCCATTCACTTCTACTCTTAGACTACGCAGACACGTTCATACAGCTTGGTTAGAGTGGTGATATATATGTGGCCCGGAAGCCTAATCTATCGCGTCATATCCTTACAGCCGGAGCTTAAGTGTCCTCCGTAATTTTGTGTGCGCAGTTTAATTAGCGTACGTAATATAAAAGACTATGTGATGCATTCCCTTGCTCATAACGTCATGAATGCGTTTTACAAGTATAAGCGTAGATACAGAAAATCTACAAAGCGTTATTGCAGTTTGCCCTGTTCACATCATCCAGCTGTTGTGCGCGTTGATGACTCGTAAGTTCTTGCGTGTTTAGTAAAAAAAGAAAAAAAAAAAGCTTTCATATTTTGAAAACTTCCTTTTTTTTGGCCCTTTCATTACTGACTTCAGCAGGAAGATTTGCTGTGCCCTCTTCCCTACCAGTCTTAGGTGCTTTCAGCAGAGGCAACTGAGATATTTTTCTTTAAGAAAACTCTCTAGCCAAATACTGGTAGAGGCGACGACTGAGAACATTTTGATCCTGTCGAACGCGACCATAATTTTCAAGGCTGGACGTAGAGCCCACATATTTAACTGCCTTCTGTCATTAGAAAGTAGCAGTATGCTTCAATTCTGTTTCCAAGGCGTTGCTTCACACTGGACAAGGGTTCTAGCACAGCAGTTAGAAAACGACAACCCTTGATATCGGCTATTAAAGACAACATATTGTTACGGTACGCAGTGAAAGAGACGACGACGAAGTGCTGGGCTGGTGGAGAAAGACGACGCTGCAGCTATGTCTGGTTCTCCTATGAGTGTGTCCCTGACGGTGAACTGTTGCGGCTACGACGTACCATCGCCTCCTAACATCTCGACGTGCCTCGTAACAATATATTCGGGAACCATGATAAAGATTCTTCTCTTTCTCTCCCTCCTTCTCTCATTTACAGTGTTCATAACACCTTCATGATTAGGGTTAGCCAAAGGTGTGGTGTTCAAAATAAAACCTAAAAAGTATATATCATGTTACGTTTCTCCACCGAGAAGTGGGACAGCTGACGCGGCCACCGCATAGCAACAGGCAGAACCGCGAGCGGATCGGCCATTTCGGCGCCGTTCATCGGCCGCGCAACGCTTCCTCCCGCCGACAAGTCTCAGCGTGTTCCTGCCACGCGCCAAATGTGTGTGCGTGCGTGTGTGTGCAAAAGCTGGCCAAGCCTGGAGCTCGAGGGAAAGTGCGTCGCCCTCTCCTGTCCGCTGGAGGTGGAGGAGATGAGGTCGGAACACCTGCGATTGAGTCATTCGTCGTGAACCAACATGTTTGGCTCTCCCTTTCCTGTGAGTGTTTACCCTTTCCCTGTGAACTGGAAAAACTATAAAAAGCAGCGGCCGACTCCGCTGAGAGAGAGACTACTTTGACGCGCCGTTGAGACGACGCTAGACACCAGCTGTGTGAGAGTGTCTGTAATCTCTCCGGGTCAGTTTCACTGCCCGTTTCTTCATGATGTTGCAGTAAAGGTTGTTTCGTTAGTAAACGCCTCGTCTTTGCTGGCACCTTTGATGCCGTCCGCCGTCCACGGAGCCGCCAAGCCAACGCCACCGAGGGGTGCACACCCCAAACCTAACAATTGGTGAACAGCGGTGGGACGACGACGACCAAGCCGTAACTGTGGTTGGAGGGACGAGCCAGGCGATACCGTCGTCCAACAACTGCTGAACAGCGGTAAGCGGAGAGACGAGGACGACCAAGCAGTGACCGTGGTCGGTGAAACGAGCCAGGCCTGACTGAGGTGCAACATCTGGTGGGAAGAGCGGAGATGTCCGAGGCGTGACCCGTGAATCAAAGCAGCTCAGCGGAAAGGCGGGAGCAGTGCAACGAGCCCTGTGTGATGACTGGTTGCCTGCAGCGGAACGACTGCGTTGGATTCTTGGCTGCGAGGTTGGTGAGTGCGGGACTTTCTTCTACTTAGTTTTGCCAGGCTTTTGTTAAGTAGAGAACAGAGCTGGTAATTGTGTTGTCGTTGTTGCTGGGTTAATTGCAGCAAGGCAATAGTGGGCAGTAGAGAAGGCAGCACTCGGAACAGCCATGGATTTGGAGTCGTTGCGCAAACCGAAATTGCTGGAGCTTGCGGAGGAGTTGGGTCTGGATTTGTCAGACAAACTCAGAAAACCAGAAGTGTTAAAGGCTATTCTTGCGTTGGAAGCTGAAGATGACGAGCTTTTGGAATGCCTTGAGATCATTGACGAACGTCATGAGAAAGAGGAACGTGAACGTCATGAGAAAGAGGAACGTGAACGTCGCGAGAAAGAGGACGCCCGCGTAAGCAAACTGATACAGCTGGAGATTTCAGCACATGGAATGAGCGTGGAAAAGATTAAAGCTTTTAATGCCATTAATTGTAACAGTTCAATACCGCGAGACGGTCCGCCACCGTTCCTCATCGCCGAGGATATGGCAAAGTATTTGGCAGACTTCGAAAGTGTCTGCAGAAGTAAACGTTTCGAGCGAGATAGTTGGGCGCAGATGTTGGTAGCTCTTCTCTCCGCTGAAGCGTCGGAAGAAATCAAGCGATTGGTTGGCGACCGCTTGAAAAATTATGATGAACTAAAAGAGTCATTGCTGATACGATATCAGATAACGCCTCATGATCTTCGGAAAAGATATGAGAGCGAGAAAAAGTGTTACAAGTCGTACTTTGATTTGGCGTATCAGTTGAAAGACGCTGTAAGCGATTGGCTAAACAGTGCGGAAGTTCCGGAGCAAATCGAGCTTGCACCGGAGTGTGAGAAACAGCTTCGGGAAGCGGCTGAGCAACGTGACCGCAGTAGCGAGCCGACCGAGCCTCGAACAGAGGAGTATTGTGTTACCTTGGTCGAGCCACTAGCTGAGACGGTTAGCACAGGCTTAATCGGCGAGAAGTCCGAAGTGACGCCGTTAAGCGAGGTGAACTGCATGCCAACCCAAGTAGCTGTAGGAGATACAGTTCCATCAAATGAGTGTGGGGAACTGATAATAGCTGAACCGCCTCTCGAGTTAAATGCAGAAGCTGGTCTAGAGCGTGGCGGAGATGGAAATCAGCTAGGAAATGAGAAAATTTCGGTTTCCGAAATCAGCTGTGTCGTAGAGCAGGGCACGCAGAAAAACGAAGTGCCGATCTGGGAAACTGCGCAGCCCGCGAGTTGTGATCAGCCAGGGCAGACCGACGAGGAGTGCGCGTCCGCTGTAGAGAGCGAGACTTGCGAAGGCGACAGCGTACGTCTAGAGCAGAGTCAGAATCGTTCGTGCCCTGATATCACGCTAGGTTGTATTCGCGAAAGCAACCCCAGTGCGAACGCGGACGTAGCACACATGACCCTCACGCTATCCGAAGCGCCCCAGCTGTCGAATGAGCTTGATCGTGCGCCGGTTAGCGCTGAGCAATGCGGCTCATCGGAGGACCCGTGTAACGTGAGTGGCGAGCTGCCAGAGGAAATGCCTAGCTTGGGGGCTGGCGTGAGCAGTTGTTGTTCGGACTTGTCTGAAGGTGAGTCATGCGCTGCTGGCCTCGATACAGACGCGGCACCGCACTTTGACTGCTTTGACCAATTCGATGACACCGGTGTCCTACTAGCACCGGTTACAGCTAGAACGTTGACCGCTAGTTTGCCAGGGCTCGCGCCGAAAGAAAGTAGGACTAGAGTATTCCAGTGCGGCCGACGAAAAAAGCGGAAGGGCAGGAGCGAGAAAGAATGCTGCCATCGTAAGGAGAGCAAACTCCAACGATTGCAAAAAGAAAGCAGAAGGCTAGTATTCCAGCGCTGCCGACGAAAAACGCGAAAGGGCAGGCGCGAGAAAGAATGCTGCCATCGTAAGGAGAGCAAACTCCAAAGATTGCGAAAAGAAAGCACAAAGCATGTGTTTCAGTGCTGCCGTAGAAAAAAGCGTAAAGGCAGGCGCGAGAAAGAATGGAGCAAGTGTAAGCTATCGCGAAAGAGAAAGCGACTATCCCAAAGGCACAAATGCGCCCGTGCCCAGAAAATGCGTGACTGGTGCGCAACACGTAAGGAGAGGGATAGGTTGTTCCGAAATGTGAGTGATTCATGCTCATGTGTTTCTTCGCACAGAAACAGGAAGGTACGGTTGTTCCGTGAAACGGACAGCCGAAGCTTTAGTGAAAAGGGTGATCTCAACGGTAACGCCGATGGCTTAAGTCGAAGCTCCTAACGTGAGAAGAAGCCCGTTTTCACTTGTTGGTGTTTTTCTTCCTGACTCAGGATTTTGAACAGATTGCATTGTATTATTTTTGTTTGGGAATGCTGTTTTGAAAATGCGTTTTTCAAATTTGTGGACGCGTTCCAAGTGCTGCTAAGCTGCCCTTTAATATAGAAGGGGGCATAAGAGGGAAATAGTCTGGCAAAACTTAGTGAAGTTTGTGCCGTGCTTGCTGGCTGACCGGTTGAGTTTTTAGCGTGGTTGTGACGTTGTGGGTTGTTAGAAATCTCTCCTGAAGACAAGTTGCAGAGTGCCTTGGAAACCCGGACTTGCCAAGGAATTCTTCAGGCTGACTGGCTCAAGAGAAACAGAGTCGGATGATCCCGGCTAGCAGCAACATCCCGATCCCTCCGGACAGCGGATGCAGTCCCCTGCCCTTCGGGATCTCCCTTCCCCGGCGGGGCAGTCTGTTACGTTTCTCCACCGAGAAGTGGGACAGCTGACGCGGCCACCGCATAGCAACAGGCAGAACCGCGAGCGGATCGGCCATTTCGGCGCCGTTCATCGGCCGCGCAACGCTTCCTCCCGCCGACAAGTCTCAGCGTGTTCCTGCCACGCGCCAAATGTGTGTGCGTGCGTGTGTGTGCAAAAGCTGGCCAAGCCTGGAGCTCGAGGGAAAGTGCGTCGCCCTCTCCTGTCCGCTGGAGGTGGAGGAGATGAGGTCGGAACACCTGCGATTGAGTCATTCGTCGTGAACCAACATGTTTGGCTCTCCCTTTCCTGTGAGTGTTTACCCTTTCCCTGTGAACTGGAAAAACTATAAAAAGCAGCGGCCGACTCCGCTGAGAGAGAGACTACTTTGACGCGCCGTTGAGACGACGCTAGACACCAGCTGTGTGAGAGTGTCTGTAATCTCTCCGGGTCAGTTTCACTGCCCGTTTCTTCATGATGTTGCAGTAAAGGTTGTTTCGTTAGTAAACGCCTCGTCTTTGCTGGCACCTTTGATGCCGTCCGCCGTCCACGGAGCCGCCAGGCCAACGCTACCGAGGGGCCGCGCGCCGCAGCGGTACGCTACCCCGGCACTCGCGACCCCCAAACCTAACAATCACTACAATGTTCTCCGATTGTGATATATAATTTTGTAGATAAAATCAACGAAGTTGTTTGGCCGATTCACCTTTAGTGCAGATCGCGTTGAACAATCGCGCTGAAAAAGTCCGCCTAGGAAGCAGGAATGAAGGCAATTTATCAGCTGTTCCCTCTTCACTGTCTGCAATAAAACAGGCATTCAAAGGAACACAAGAGCAAGTGAAGCGATGAACTAAGAAAATGCGGAGCGGGGCACTCATCTCTACTGGGTTAGGGCTACATTTTGCAGTCGCTTTATTTTGGACAAGCCCTTCCAAAGTGAAGCGTCTAGGGAGCACCCGCACCAGCATCTCCATTATGCATATGGCTAGAATAAGCATGCCAGGGGAAGCAGTTGGCGGTATCTCTCTCATTTCCTGCAGGCCTTATTTCGAGACTAACTTCGTTCCATGCGAAGCTAGTTTACAGCGTTGTTATGCCACTCGCATCGCTCATATCGTATCACATTGCTTTCGAGGACCACGTCATTCAGCAGGAAAGAAGAGGCAGAAGGGGCAAGGTAGCTGTATTCAAGACCAGGTTTTTTTCTTACTTCACCTATGCCGCCATGACGCAGTTATTTCCTCAGCGGATTTAAAAAAGACAAGCTTGAATATAGTGGAGTTTGTGGGAGGAAATGCGGCAGACAAAAAATCGCACACAGAACCGCCACCATTCGCACATTGCTTTGTTGCATGGGAGGGTTGTCGTAAGAGATATGAGTTGATCGCGAAAACTTTGTGAACATAAGGAATGTGTGACAGCTTCCTCAATTTGTTTAGAACGCAAGTCACTAAGCATTCTACATCGTCCAAATGAAATAAAGAAAACGTTTGAGATGAAAATGTGGGTGTCTGTTCTCTTGAAATTCTAGTAAAATTCTAGTGATTGTAGCTGTTCTTTCACGAGGGTGACAAAACCGCAGTATCTCTACATAGAGACGATAAAAAAGTATAACGACTTTCTTCATCTCGTCAAGCGCGCGGCAGAACGGGGGTGCACGTCAGTTTTGGAGCTGCGGCTAGCGAGCGCGATGCAAGCAAGTGCAAATGACGCTCTGATCTCCATTTCAAGGACAGCCTAGCTGCAGCACCCTTTTGCGACAAGGTGGAAAGAAAGACTCAAAACTTCTGCGTTGAAATAGTGCAGCAGAGAGACGCAGCAAAGAATAAAAAGAAAGCTGGCCGCCGGCGGATTGCTTTATTGGCTTTCTTCACGCTGGGCGTAGGATTAAAAGAAAGTAAGCGCATAAAACTGGAGGAAAGATGCTTCGCGGCACACCGTTTGCTCATCCTTGGAACAGTTCCACTGTTGTTTTCTTGATTTTGTAGAAGCTAAAATGGCACTGGAGCAGTACCCAGTTAAATGTATGCGAAACTTTGCTTTGTTTGGAACTGAGAATAATGAAAGGCCGAAAACGGCGACATTCAATATATTGAGTTCAGAAAATATTAAGTTCAAGACGAAAACGCTTATTTCAGTTATGGCTTCGCAACAGACGTTGCTTTGTCGAAGAAAATATTTCTTACTCTTAAAACAAAGCAGTACACTCTGTAAAGAAGTTGGTACTGTATGAAGGTTTATAGTGTTCGCAACCTTAAACCATTCGGGAAGGTTAACTTCCCATTTTTATGCGCACTCTTAGCTATCGTGTTTTGGAGTAAAATATGCAATCCTAGCAAGTGTGCCTAATGCAGCGTGAGGGATCTTTTTGTGCTAAATCACCACCTTACTACCCAAAGCTTCAAAACCCCAGTCAATTGTAAGGCCTGATCTTGAATTAATCTTGTAAGCTTATAGTACAACAGCATAGCAACAGACAAGCGAAGAGAAGAGGAGACTAGAACCCAAGTATTTCTTGTGGCAAATGAGTGCGGAAATTCGTAGGTGTCGCTGATGCCAATCACGAGGCATATTTAGCTGCCATTCCTTCGAGCAGTGCATTCCATGTTTTTGTCCTCATCATCTTCTACCCATGCGCAGTAGATTCAAACCTCCTCTATCGCATTGCTTCGTTCACATGCATTTATCTTGAGAGGTCGTTTGACTAATTCTCATGACCAACCACGAAAATTTTGATTGCGCATTTGAAAAAATATGATTTGAAAAAGCAACTTGGCACACCGCCAACATACATTTGACCCAACCTGCGAAAAAACGGCGGGCCATTATAAACATTACGAAGGAAAGTCCCTAAATGTGGTGGACATTTGAGATTTGTAAGTATTCGCACGATACCACGTAGCTTGGCTGACTCTAGTATCACGAATTTATAAGTTCTTAGTTTGAAGAAAATGTTTAAGATGTTTCCTGAAAACATCCTGCACTCCGGGAGCTGAAACACATTATTCATAGATATAGAGTTACAGCAAACGATATATTTCGAGGTATCAATTGAAAATTTAGGTTTTAGAGTTAAGCGAGGATACTTTTGCAGCTGTTTTGATAGTCCGTATAAATCATAGTTGGAAGAGGAAAACTTCATGTAAATGCTCTATCAACCGTCCGTAATGTCATGGGCCAGGGTCACCAAGGGAAAATGACGCGTCAGCGGGCCTAGGATAGCCCAGCACGTTAGGGAGAGGGGTGTTCAAAATGCAGGTATTGAATTGCAATGGGGCGAGAGGAAAGGTAGTGTCCTGTGTTTTAAATTAGAACAGGCGTGTGGATAATTCGGGAATGCAGCTGACGTGTTAAGACACCTTGTGGAGAACTGGAAGCGGTGCCGGACCCCTTAAAACAAAAGCGGAGAGGGAGTTGGGGTGGGGGGGGGGGGGGGTGATCTTGAGCGGACTGTAGTCGCTATTCCGGGAGAAGGGCGCGGAATTAGGATTGCGTGTCTGATAAAACGATCTCTCTAAATGCGTGCTTGATAAGCCAGCACGCCACGGCCTGCATAGGAATTGGGCCAGCGTCATTGCGTCGGCACCGGTATGCATACTTCTGAAAGGTATTCATACACGCTTCTCGTTCAAAACTTGTCTAGAAACACAAGAGACATTTCGCCACCATTGTTTTTTCCTGTGGGCACCGGTTTCACGGATCACGAAAACCGTTTCGCAGACTACTTTGGGTTTGCATACCCTCATTTGAGAAACACAGCGGTAGATAAATGATCGGAAAGGAGTAATGATTGTATTTAGGTGTAGGTGTTAAAGACTGTAATTGCGTTGTAGTAAGGAATGTTTACTGAACAGGAACTACACGAGGAGGTTTTCTAAAGTTCTCATAGTGATTAATTTCTTTTTTGCAAGGAAGAGTAGCCTCCCTCGTGTCTGGGTAAGGCCAGGAAATCCAAGGTGCTCGGTGCCGTAGCTCGCAGGTGAATCAATGCTCTACTTTAGTGCCTGGAATTCCACCATGACGAGGAATTCACCTCGGTGTCATATTGTGGGTAATTATAGTCAGGCACATCTCAGGTCGGCAGCAACTGCCATACACAATTCCTTCATGAAACAAAGTAGTCCGCTCCTAACGCTACTGTTGTTGTTTAACCAAAATCATAACCCCCAGGTGAAGTTATAAACTTAAGTGTTCAGATGCCTGTGGCCTGCTTTGCACATTAATCAAAATCGGATTTTGTTTCATATTGAGCACAGTGATGCACACGCCGCATACGATGGCCAACAGTTTGCAAGTGCAGTATCTTTAGCTGAGTCCAACTATATATTGATGAGAGCTATTTGTAGATCATCCTATTGTAGTGCAGTAATATGACCATTATTAATGGAGCATATAGGCTGTATTGAATCAGTGTGTTCGGCGGCGCAACACAGAGGTCTTAAATACTGGCTATCATTGACACGATCTCTGAGGTTGCTGTAAGAGGAGAATCAGTGGAAGCATTATCGCCGTGAGTCGCCATCTAGAACTACTCTCAAATGAGTGAGCAGCCGCTCCAATGTTATTTCGTGATGCATATGTACACGATCTTCGAATCAATAGGATGGAGAAAATGGAAAACGCGAGCACAAAGACTGGGTGAATATCGGCTGCCACGCTTCTTGGAATGGGACGATTCTGATGTAATCTTAAAGCAGGCAAAGAGGCATAATGAGATTGAGGTCGATAGGTTTTAGTGCATTTTACTGAAGTATCCAGTTTACTTGTTTAGCGCTAGAAAGACGCTCCCTATGGACGGGAAGGGGGGGGGGGGGGGGGGGCACAATAGAATTCAGCAGGCGCCTCGGCGAAAGTAAATTGAAGAGGTCGTTTGAAAGACAGTGTTGAGATTTTCATACCTTCGTCATCATCTAAGCGATGATTAGGGTGCTTATGCAACGCTTATCATTTAGCACGTCTTTTGCATTGTTTATGCGCAGGATATAATCCTTAGATGTGATGGTTTCCAAATAAATATTCTTGATGACGTTGCGTTAACTCGCGCGCAAGCTATTGCTCATAAAACCTATGCGTAATGAACCTCCTACAGAATACCTGGCAATTAAGTGAGGGGAAGTTTATAAGTCCCCTAAAATGACCATCGGGAAGAGCAAACTTAAAAGCAGCAATCCCAAAGTCACTAATTTCATGATAAACAAGACACTCAGTATATTTGGAGTTCGTCAAACTTCCAAATTATTTGTCTTTTAGTTCGCTGCAGCATATATATCAAAACTGTTAATATTTATATTCTCGAAAGTTTGGGAACATAGATCAGACCAGTGCTGTGGACGATTATCTAGTCTATTTCGTTGTAAGTCTGTCTTTCCATGCATTACCTCGCGGTTAGCAATTGAGCAGTTTAAAAGTAAAAAAAAAAAAAAAACTCTATAGCTAAAATCTCATTTGTGGTTACTGGACTGTGGGGTGAGCAAATACCTCCCCAAAATTGCCTGTGGTATCTCTATCTCAAAAGGTGTTTGGAAAAGGTACTGTGGTTTTTCTTCAATGCGTAATGTTTCAATGGCGTAATGAGGCCATGCTTTCGTCACAAAAGTACCTCTTCGATCGATGCCTCTTAGTACCTCTTTGTGTGCTCTTTATCTGTGCCCATTCATCCTAGGTCTTGTACGTGGTCGACCTGAGGTCCTTCTACAGTTCGCATTGCAACGTGACCGGCTTCCAGCTGGTGGTCACGGGAGAGCTGCCAGCCCACTTGGCGCAGCGCCAATCAAGGGCAGACGTGGCCGTCGACGACTCGCTGCTCTCCCCCTTGGGCTAAGCAGATATTCTCCAGCATAAAGTTGGGTCAGCCACTTCCCGTGCTTTCCCTTCACTCTGAGCGCCTTTGTTGCGTGGACACCAGGAGCTCGAAGCCCAAAGATTGTTACGGCACACAAGAAGATTCTCCTTCTCTCAAAAAATAGTGCATTCAATAGAAAACGAAAGTTTAGCAAACGAGACACGAAATAATAATCCAGCGCACTACAGCAAACATTGCTCAGTAACTACAGGTACAAGAACCCAAAAAATATGACCGCACCTAGACTGCACTTATCATTCGCAAAAACTAACTTCGTTTAAACTAACGGTAAATCAAGTTTACTGGCCTATGGAAAGGGTATGACTGGACGCTGCCATCCAACATCGTAACCTGCATATTAAATCTAATCATGAAGAGGAACTTCGGCACAGGAAGATTGTGACCACTTACTGTGCGAATATTCAAATCGCAGGCGAACAAACAAATGTTTATTTTTTGTGCACATTGATAACAAGATATTGGCATAATAATCATCGATAAAGCTTGACGTATACCTCATTGTAGGCATCATAACTAATTGCAGCTAAAATAGTAAAACCATTACTGTTTTTTTTCATTAAGCAATATTAGTTTCTTCTGGCCTTTGAGATTGTGAAACGCTATTAATTAATTCAATATTTGCAACGAAAATGCGTGGAAAAGATATAACTGCCCTAATCAACAAAGTATGATGCATATATTTGCTCACTAGTTTGCACAGTGCTGTTTCCGTGGCGCCCATAAGCAGTCATTTTTGGCAGCCGGATTTCGAAGGGTTTGGACACAAACATTTCTACTTTATCTGTTATGGGCTTCCGCTACATGCTTTGTCGGCCACTTAAAGTATATATGCCTGCGCAAAAATTTAAAGCATATTTTAACTCAGCTCCGAATAGTCACAAATGGATCTTTCTTGTGGATAGGACCCATCGCTAGGGAAACCCGTAATGACATATGAATTCTGGGGATGACATTGGTGAACACCAATGACATCGCAGTGAAGTACTGTGATGCACCAGGGACACGATGTGGTACTTCAATGCTCAGAGTGCTCATCTGCGGCTGCTTCTCACGGCCACCTGCATCGCAGGTGGAGCGACTGTCACACAGCTCAGATGATGACTAGATCGTGGGTTGACAAGTGATTAGTAAATTATTCTCGCTGTTAAAAGTATGCCGCCTCATTGTTCGCTTACTCAAGAAGGCGCATTAATGTTGGGACAGAGTATAAATTGACTGTTTGTCAACTTCACGGTCGCTCAGCATCACTTGCACGCAAATGAAGCATTGTTTAATACCAGTCTACATTCCCACATTTACTTTCCATCTTCGCATTCATAAACAGGCCTTACCTCAGCAGAAGGCCTGCACCCGTGCGTTTATTCTTTAATATTGTTTGATGAAAAAAAAAAAAAAACGTACATAAATGCAGGTCATTGTTATTTCTTCCCCTGCGGGCAATCCGTGTCACTCCTCTATCTTCACACTCGTTTAGATTAAATTTGATTTATACGCGCATAAAGGTATATATACATGAATAACATATCTGATTGTCCCGTGTGAATTCATTCCACAGTAGTAATTTTCTTTATAAAACAAACAGAGCCACAGAGCCCAGGTCAAATATTTTACGTTTTGTTTTCGAATCCATTAGTTGCTCTCTGCTGGCGAATCAAGCGCCAAAGCTAAAAGCTGGGCTAGTTGGTTGGAATCCATTTGAAATATAAGACTAGCGCTTAAGAAGAGGACATAGAAAAAAGGGGCGCACAGAACGAGCGCTAAGCATCAACTGTTTAGTGCTGATCCTGTGTCTCCCTTTTTTCCGTGTCCTCTTCTTAAGCGCTAGTCTTATATTTCAAATGAATCAAGCGCACGTGATCTCAGAGAGTCGTCTTTGCAAGAAGGCATGCGCCAAAACACAAAGGAAGTGAGCGTGCTTCTCGTGGCTTGAAAAATGAAAGACTAACAGCGAGCCAACAGAATGACTCGCCAGCGTTAAAACGAGAGTTTTTCGCGCCCCGTACGTGCTTTACCTGCACATGACCTGGGAGTGGCGACCAAAAGAACTGCTGCGCAGCGTTCCTAACATAGCGGAGCAGAAGTAAATGGAAATGGAACGATAGTCTCCCATCGACCAAAGCGCTCATGAAACAAAAGAGCATTGTTAGAAAGGTCATAGCTTCTATCCGGAAGTATAGATCATTAGGGCACACTCAGATGACATGCTGGGGCGCTGACGCACTGACATCATTAACTTATACCTTCTAGTTCTGGACATGTGTCTAAAATTAATTTTCACTGCTGAGCAAAAACGTGGAATTAATAAGACCGAGTTGGCGGGCTAGTTAGTTTTGCATAATTAAGGAACAGCGCAAAGGGCGGGACACAGAGACACAAGAAAGCACAAACACAAGGCGCTATCAACTGGTAGTGGATAGTCAGCGCCTTGTGTTTGTGCTTTCTTGCGTCTCTATGTCCCGTCCTTTGCGCTGTTCCTTAATTATTTAAAAACGTGGAACCGGCGCAAATATGCATTTTTTAGTCGAGGCATCTCAGTGTGTGTTGTGTCGTAGCCAACGTGCAAGAGCGATGATTTATTATAATTCGGAAAAATGTGGTTTGACTACAGTTCAGCAGAAGTGGTAACTTCGGCTCTAACACCACCTTTAGGCTAGTGCTCGAAATGATTGAACCTACAGAATTTTGCGACCAAAAGAGCAGAGCATTTTTCTCTGTTATTTGTCTCGTTTGCCCTTTGCATAGAGAGAACCAAGAGTCTCAACGCTGTGTTGCAGAGCCCTTATTCCACAGACTTGGTCCTATCGCATCGGAGCCAGCGGCAAAGCATTCTGTAGGGTCATTGTTTTCGCTTTCTTAGACTTTAAACATTCCTCATGACTGACAACATGTCGATACTGAGACTGGGTCACTGCTACCATGTCTGAATCGCGAATGCTATGCTTTTGACCTTGTCCTGCTGTGATAAATGACGGGCCGATCGGCTACACATCCTTCAGTAAAATAATTCTGAGGGAGTCCCTTGTACAATCGATGCCATATACGTTTGTTCTTTCCCCAAGTTTTATGCTAACTTAACGGCGGTCGAGTTTGGGTTGAATGTACAGTATGAAATATAATTTGAACGAAACTCAATATTATTATTATCTAAGCGTCATATTTCACAATATGCGGTATGCTTACTTTTTTTTTCTCCTCGTGCGACGACGACGAGTCACTTTATTCGAGTAGAAAACATAAATTCGGTTTAGCTAAGAAACTGACTGAGAAATTCCTCTTTGCAGAAAAAAATTGGTCACCATGTACTATAAATATAATTGAGGTATGTACATTTTACCTTGGCAATAATTGCAGTCGGGCCCACGTATAATAATATTGAAGTATCAAGAAAAATGTCATTGTCATTACCGACAATTGCTTTAACCGGTCTAGGCCAACACAAGAAAGAAAACATGAGAAATTTGGCAAATTTTTTGAGGCGGACGTAGCTCAGTTTAAATTTATTTTCATGCTGAAACTCTTAATCAATAAGCTTTGGCTGCTTGACTGATATCTCTTTGACATTTCTCTGAAGGGCATCCAGCTGCTGCAAGTAGAAGAATGAAAGGTTTTTAGCACATATGTCCATCAGGGGCTTCAGTCATTCTTAAGACTGAGTGATATGGTTCAGCTGGCATACTGGCAACGTTTGCAGGTATTCCTTTCCTGTTACGGCTGGCGATAAGTGATCAAATGTATTCGCTATAACCGATAATGTACTGCTACAGCATCATTGTATGCCTTTTTTTACCATAGAAGTCATGGTAAAACTGCTGAAGCCAGTTACACCTGTCCATTGTTATATTCGATATATTATTCAAAGTGTTATTGTTATAAGTTGGTTTGACTGAACGCGGTAACATCTTTGCGTCTTAGTTTGCTACAGGTCGATTACGTCAACAGTAAAATCAAGGCAAGTACTTACATTGAGCACCCGAAAAATTTGTGACCTTTGGGTATAGGTATAAACAGCGGGTTAGTAACTCTTGAATTACGTGCACTCCAAGTTATCCCTTACCAATACCTTTCATCCAAGAGCTGACGTTAAGGTAAATATGGGTAATAACGTTATTGTCTGAGGCATCTTTGGCAATGATCTGTAGAAAATTAAAATGAGGCTCAAGCTTCGCCCTGACTGACTACTAACTAACGTCACTAGGACTATTGTGACTAGGAGAGGGATGCTCAACGAGCAGAGAAATGGTAGGACTCCGCCCTGAACTCTGCTTAAGGAACGGTTGAATCAGAAGTTTGATATGAAATTACCTGCGTATTTTACCGTTACAACCACGACAACGTCGACGCAGACTTTTTTATACGCCGTTCCTTTACGCGATTGCGGGAGACACAAACACGATTAAGGTTGACACTACCTTCTATACCAACATAGGTTTTACTACATGTGGCTTACCAAACGCATACAGACCTCTTACGCCCTTAGGGACACAAATTGAGGTACGACAACGCACAAAAAGATAAGGGTTGCCAGGCTGCAGTCCACACAATCCATTTGAAACTCACTTTGTGACCAAATACATCAAAGCAAAAAAGTTCATGGGGAAGTTCATTGTCCCCGAGGCATATATTTTAAGGCATTTTCGAAACGCCCTTGTATCGCACTTCGTATCTCGTGATTATGCATGCGCGCAGTATCTTTCAAGCGCACGCACGTATTAACCCAAGCGGGAAATGCGCAAACTCGATGCATTCGCTTTTGCGATTCAGGCGAGTTTGCGAAGCGCCTTTCGAAATCAGCCGACTCAAATTTTGCGCGCCCTCCGGCTTATTCCGACCAGAGTGGCGATGCAGAGGACGGCAGCTGCGAATAGCGCCAAAGTTGCTTTTAGTTTGGAGTCGAAAGTTTTCATCTACTTTTATTGTGAACGCGTGTGTATCCTGTTTGGTAGCGTATATCATTTTTCAAGGCGTTTAAAACGTGGCAGAGCCCTGTGCGTTGATAGTTATTGCCGAACGCGATCGATACTTTCCCTTCGCAAGAGGAACGTCAACAGCGGCGCTACGCACAACGTTTCTACTTCAACAGCCGTGAATTTGAAGCGCTGTTCATAAGCAAATAATACGCTACAGCATTCGCGCTTGATTAGGATGAAGGTTACGCATTAGGCCGCGCTGCTTTCAATGCGTGCATCGACGTAAAGGTAGCTTGACGCACATATAAAAAAAATGAAAAACACTTCCGCGTCTTTCACTCATCTCTACATGTCTGGACGATCAATAATGCTGTGCTATTCAGTCGTGCCAGATGCCCGAAGAATTTCTGCCCCTGCATTTGGTCTGCGATTCTTGCTAATTCACAAAATTTCATTTTATGGCAAATTGCCACCTGCGGCGAACACATCTTTGCCCATTCACACTGCGATACCTAACAAGAAAACAAACTACGCCGAGTTCTAAACTTGCAGACTCTCTTGGTAGCACGATATTCTCTATAGCAGCCACGGGAGTTTTCGGAAGCGGCAAGCGAAGAAGCATACCAAAAAGGAGTTCTACGGAATGGGTACTTACAGACGTAAATATGCCTAGGATTTCCAAACCCTTGCATTGCAGAGATCTGAAAGTGTTAATTTGTTCCACCTTCTTTTGAACTTCATCGTACGCCCAAGAAGTTGCCGCGAGAATAGGTGCGACACCTCAAGTCATTATATTCACAACCAGAACACCGGACATTTTCTATAAATCTTGTATTTGCGGCCTGCCAAGATAAGAACCTTATTTCAAAGTGGCTGGATGTGGGATATCTCCTTTCCGCCATATTGATGAGGGCGACAAGCTGCGTATCTCTTTGTGCACAAGAAGGTCTTCCCGCGATATTTGTGGCTCTGGAACCTTTCCAGGAACGGGAAACAGTAACTAGAGGGCAGCTGTTTTCCGCAGGCTTTTCACTGTCCCCAGGAAAAGGTGCGTGTGGCAAAGGCTATTTGTGGCAAATTATACCGCGCAGATCTTCGTGAATCCCACCCGTCGCCACGTCTCTTGTCTGGTGAACTTAACTCCGTCTTCGGAATCTTTTGTTTTCTTCCCGGTATACGCATTGCCCCAGATCGGAACGTGGGACGAGCGCCATGGAGTCCAGTTCAGCAAGAATCATAGCGAGGCCTACGTAGAATGGCTCACACGTTACAGAACAAGACACTCAGCATTGTCACCATCGTGGTGAAGTCCAGCTTTGCACAAATCTCTTCATTCTGCGACTGTCAGCTCGCTTATCGAGGTTCTTCGTTTGCAAACAATCTTGTGCTAACTTCTACAAATCGGTCACATCTTAGCGCTTGATTACTGGCTATATCTCAGGACTTCGATGTGATATTTTAAAATCTTCTGCCTGGAATAGAGTGCGGGCGCAAGTTTTGAGTGGGGGAATTACGTTTGGTAACTTGCCAATATTGCAGAGAATATAAAAATAAGTAATATTATAATTCCGAACTCATTATTCGCTTTTCGCTATTTGAACTCATTATATGCTTCTTTAGACACATAAAATAAGTTGCATATAAGAACTGAAAAAAGGAAAATGGTAATTTAAGGTATATGCACTACTCTATACCTTTCCTGATTGTTACCAGGCGGGGAAACAAACATTAATACTAAAGAAAATGCAGTGAGCAAAAAAATATTAGTCTTGTGATGTTTGATGTATCCCTGCTACTATACTATAGTATATATATATATATATATATATATATATATATATATATATATATATATATATATATATATATATATATATATAAACATACTCTATAGCCCGGCGAAAGATACGACAAATATTTTGTTATGCGCAACGATATATTTTTTGCAGTAGTTTCTTCTAGTTCGATAGCTTTTCTGCAGTGTTCTTCTGTAGTCTGCATATGTGTACCATTATGTGGTTGAGAATACACGAAATTATGAAGTTACGACAAAATCTTCTGTTGCCACATACATTCCCTGCCGAAAACCAATAGAGATTTTATTGTGGTGATTTATAGTTTTTTGTACTGTTCGACTAAACTTAGTCGAGTTGAAGTTGTAAAAGCTTGTTGATCGAGATTATTATATTGAAGAATATGTTTCGAGAGCAATGATTATTTAAAGAGCTTAAACCTAGTTGTACAGGGCATTGAGACGTCAAAATAGCCTCATGAGAGCACATGTACCTCAACAGCAGCGCTGTTACGTAGGTTTAAATTTAGCCTAGTATGTGGGGCTTTTCAGCTCTGGTATGGTCAATATTAAACAGCACTAGACTCACCTTGAAGGTGACGGTGTAGCACAGTAATGCTTCGTATTAAATGCTTCCGTTATTTAGCACCCCAAGAAAGGATGTTAGAAAACTTTTCTTTCTTGCAGGATGTCTTACTGTTATAAAAATTCGGCCAACATTTCTGTGGTTTTTGTTTATTGAGGGCAGCTTTTCGTATTCATATCGTATTCTTCAGTTGTACTGAGTTATTGAAATTTTTAATGGGCATAGATTGTATTCTTGGGGGAGAGCACTTTTTTAAGAAAACTTGTTTCAAACTACATGTAATTAAAAAGATGGAACATTGACCAATATGAGCCAATAAAGCAGCATGGCAGGAGAGTCTGGGATTATTCACGTGATCAAGGCGGAAAAGCAGTGATCCTTTTCTTTTGCACCTCCATCTGTGGCTAAAACTTTCTCCCTCTTGTTGTATTCTGTGCTTCCTAAATTGCATGGCAGCGATCTCTATGCTACCCTCTTTATTATATAGGCGGCGTTCTATAGTCATATTCCGGAGGGTAGTTTAAGACTTTGTATTACGAAGCTAGGCTTGTATATTTCCTTAAAGACTAGAACCGAATGACGGCTTGTACTTGCGGAATTTCAACATCTTCACACAGATGCATTAGAAGCAGGCTAACAATAATGTGGTGAAGGGGAATTCAGTGCATGATTTTCCTCGTTTGTTTTTGGTTAGAATCAATATTTCAGTGAACATACCGCATTACATCTGCCCATCTACATATAGCTTGTCCCAGACAAACCTTTGTTGTCTGAAAATTATTAGCCTTTACATATTACATATGACAGGCCTTTTTTATCGAGAACTCATGACGTAACGTTCTCTATGCAAAAGTTTTCTTGAGTTACGTGCCTGTTTCTTTTTGTAGCCGGAAGGCTTCAGTACAATCCTCATCTCCATTTAAACAGGGCAACCTTCATCTCTCCATCAAAAATGGCAGCATTGCTTTGATGAGAGGCGTGCACATGGGAACCGCAATTTGATTGATCCTTTTATCCTCACTGATATGAGATTCCGATATAACACTAATGTCACACTAAATTTTTTCCTGTAATCCTGCTAAATAAACAATAATTAAATATATCAGCCCAAGTTAGCATTTCTGAACGGTTACCATAGCAGATAGGATTTAAATAATTTAATAAACTGATTGCCTAATTTAGGTCTTTACGACTGCAGGCAGCCTAACATGCGCGATCATTTCTTCTTTGATTACCGTACATTGCACTCCTTATGCGGTGCCAAGGAAGGACTCCAAAGTGACGTCGGCGGAAGAGGACCGTCTCGACGGATTTTGCGTGGACGTCCTCCAGCAGGTGACGCTGCTTCTGGACTTCCGCTTCGGACTTCGCCTGGTTACGTGGTGCCACCTACGGCACGGTAAACAGCCACGGGGACTGAAACGGCCTCATTCTGGAAGTCATGGACAGGGTGAGTGGCGGTTCGTCACTACCGGAAGGTTGCGCATGTTGATCATTATAACTAGATTGCTTCATAACGTTACCCATTCAAATACGTTAGAGTCATCGTTCACACTGTTACCTGGGTAAGCTGAAAACTCAAAAATAAGGTTACAAAATAGTGTGTGATCGTGAAATACGAGAGAAGGACGCAGGGGGGCACAGTCTTTCTGTTTCGACATTAGGGATTGAAAATTCTTTAAATAAATATGTTGTTTCGAAGTACTTATAGCTCTTTTACACTAACATTCAGCAAATTAAATTGGGTATAGCTTTAGGAATTTTTCCAGGGTAATTTGCTAAAGTGAATCAAACTTAGATCTTAGTTCTTGCTTAATCAAAGCTTTAGAATGAGAAAATTTTGTTACTCACAAAAATATTCGTAAATGTGTAATTTGATGCTGGTAGCATAATTTAAAGCAATAATAACCGCTTCAAAACTATCCAACAGCGTTAACACATTTTAAGTGCATATTTCATTCAATCCTTTGTCTGGCGACGAAGTACGAGGTGTGGGCATGGCAGTATTCTTTGAAGCATAGTCTGGTTTGTTGAAACACCTTTACACTTCTTGGCAGAAATAGTAAGAATTCTTCAAAATTCGTCATGCATAGAGTTATATGGGGAAACTACAGAGGACTTGGAGCACACGAAAATATTCAAGTTAGGTAAGTAGGACGTAAGTGCATAGATATTAAGAATGTTTACGGAAGAACTACCACCCGTCGGCTCGCCGAGCATGGAAGACGGCGCGGCACTCATACCGCAGAATCTCGCCCGCTTCCTTCCTATCGATTTCAGGCGCCGTTAATCATTTCACGCATCAGCCCAGAGGGTCGACGGCTTGTTGTTGCCGCCCATTTCTTCGCAGCGAATGCGAGGTGAGAGTGCTGGAGCAGAGTCATCGAGTGAGGATATGCGCCCACTCGCACCCCATTTCGCCCGCTGCGAGGCACAGCGATGTACACCCCGATATAAACCCCGAAGTAAACAGCACACTGTTTACTTCGGGGTTCGCCTAAGTTATGCGGAGCGGCGCGAAAACGGCGGGCGCTTTCCTAATAACCCTCAAAGAGAATGCCCTGAGTGACATTTTTTGATGCTGGATACTAAAAATTAATTTGCACGCTTGTAAAAATTCCTTGCATGTCTTCTTGGCTTCGGCAGGAGTCGCCTGATCATACCAGGTGAAAACGAAAGCACGTCTCACTAGAGACACGTCTTTAAGTAAACTAATAAAAATTGTCAATGCTGAAAAGCTATTCAAAATAGTCCCTTTTGGTTTGAATTGTTTTACTGTGCGTTGAACGGTATCTGTTTGTTGCTTAGGTCTTCTCTCGTGCTAATATTTAATTAATGTACCTTCAATATGGTTAATGTATTGGCCATTTTCTTAGAAAATTATACATCATGTTTAATTTAAAAGGTAATGTGTCAGATTTAGACAACCATCTCTTGGCTCTCTCTATCTGCATTAAAATGAAGCGAAAGCAACTGAAAAGTCTTATCCAAAAATTACAAGGTGAACGAATTTTATACAATATATGTCTCTTCTTGTCCCTCCGCAAACAACCAAAATGGTAGTGTATCGCTGTAGTTTGTAGACTAGCAAAAAGTGTACTAAGAATTTTCTCAAGGATCATCGTAGAAAATTTACCAGTGACAAATAAACCTTCTCAAAAGCAGAAACGCAATTAGGGGCCGAAGTCCAGCTTCTTCCTGCCGGTTGCGTTATATCAGTGCTGGATATGTTATATCAAAGCCAGAATTATGACCACTTTCTACTCATGTAGGCGCTGTGGAACTACAAAAGAAAATTGAAAATTGAGAGCGAATTTCACCTTTTTATTAATTTGATAAAATGTGCTTCCGTATATAGATTTGCAATACATTGAAAAAGAACCTAACTGCCTAAGCCCAATCAAATGCGCAACTTGAAGGGTTTTGCGTTTGCAGGAAAAAGCGTCCAAAAATTCAAAGCAGTAAAACTGGTGGACACTTAAGCTGAGCTTTCAAGCGCCTGACGCTGTGGTGTTACTGCCTCTCTCTTCCCGGCTTCCCATGCGAATCCTCGTTCGCATTCAGGCATTCATTCAGATTTCCACTTGATTGATTAATGATAATCTTTAAGGGCGTGTATTGTCGTTTACATGGTCGTTATCGAAGAGTCGTAATGTACAGGATTGTGTGAAAGACCACCAGATATAGACGTAAATTCTCGCTTTAACAAAGCCGGACGAAAGTGGCTTAGTAGCTTCGATGCATCTCACCTTACTCGGTAAACAAGGGACTTGGAAGGCTCGAGGAGACTGGTCTCACTCTGTCATATCAGTAATGTTGGGAGCTCTCGTGACGTCACAGAACCCACCGACCAACACACGGCTATGCCACCTGCCCACTACCACTTGCCAGAGCTATACCCGTGATTTGCCGCCCATAACGCCGGCACAGAAAAAGCTAATGGCGGGACCCCAACACAAGGTTTTCTGAAAAGCCGATATTTAAAACTATCTCTTTAAAATATAAAATGTATAACGTAATGAATAGAGAACCAAAGATATAGGCATATGCGCAAAAACGTGTAATACGTATTTCTTTTTTATTAGTTCGCACCAAAAAAAAAATAAATAAAAAGAAGGCGGCTTATCCAGTGAACGCTTACTCTCTTTTTCTCGTGCTAATAATAAGTTCCAAACATATAAAGCCAGCGAAATTATTTCCTGGAGTATAGCTCACATTTCAGGAAGCAATCCTGCCTCGTGTATCACTTGGACGCAGGGACAACATCATCGCTCACTCCTGGACTTTATAAAATCGGCCAAACGTTTTCCATTCAATTATTCATTTTTTAAATCTTAATTTCAAACCCTACTTATACCCTGAGGCAATATATATCTTTACCAAAAATGTCATTGTACAACACACACAAATGTTGGACATAAAGCTCAAATTTATGTCGTAAACAAAAGAGGTGGTTTACTTCACTCCTCCGTAATGCAAGAATCGCCACATAGAGATGAGCGTACAATAAAAATGAGATGTTATAGCTGCCTTGTTACAACTCTTATCAAAGTAAGCGATGCTATTATGCTGTTCATTGTAGAAGACCGCGGTTGCGAAACGTTTGTTAAAGAAAGTTGATGTCGACAGTACCTAACAATCCTTTCGTCGCAATGTCTCCTTGCATACATTTCTAAATTGTTTTTGGGGACTCAAAATAATAATTTGTATCCTAAACATCACCCCACGAAGCCGAATTAGCTAACCTACCGCACCTTTCAATATTAATGCCTATACTTAAAATTTACTCACTCAAATTATGAAATTATGTAACACTTACACTTTGTGTTAATGCGTACCAAAAAAAAAAAAAATTCCAAGCAGACCAACAAATGCCAACCTTTCGACAGATTATTTCCTCTATGCACCTAATTTTGTTCCAGCCAATTCTTTTTTAGTGTTTTTTTTTCTAAGCATGGTTCGTAACAAAAATAAGACGAGGCAAAAAGCTAACAAAATGCAAGAATTCTTAAACAGACATTAAATGTTTTGAGGGCACAAAGAAGGCCCGCACCGATCTTAGTGTTTCTCAGAGATGTCTGCACTGTTTGCCTCCTCCGAAGGAGGCCATCCGTTCCTTGCGTAGTATCAAGGCTTTTAGTTTGTTTTCTTCCTTTCTCGTGTCCTTCTTACTTCGTATCGTCTCTACACTCTACAAGTGGTATCGAACTGACCAGCCAAGCTTGCCATTCGTGGCAAGTAATCGACATAAGCAAACTGCACTCGAAGTTCGCCCATGAGCATTGCCGAATTTTCTCTCTTAACTTCCTAGGCGACGAGCATTATCGACCGTGGCCTTATTCAACCCAACCTACCTCGGCACGCTCCGAACTAGTCCGACATGTACGTACACCTTGGCACATCTCCGAGATGCGCCAATCTGTCCCTTCAGCGACATAAGTGCGGCCTCACATGCGGCTGCTTCGTTCATGGTCGCAGCAAGTGACATTCACCGAAACTGACAGAACGCACCCGCCGGCAGTGAATTACTAGCAGAGGCCGTCCGCGGTCTTGGAGGCACAATAGACAATTTTAGTTAACCGTGATCCGCGATGCGTTACCGCGATCCGCCATCGCGTCTTCCGCTGCACATGCCCATATCCCCCTGACGCCGACAGATGACGCCACGTACTGGATTTCGGAACATATATACCTGCTGCGTTGGGACCAGTCAACTTGTGCGCCCCGGTCACGCGTAATAAAGGGTCATGGGGGCGGATCGCGGATTACGGTAAACTGATTCTCTCTATTATCCCTCTAAATACACCGCACGTCTTCCTTGCTGCTGAGATGCCTAACGGGACATGCGGAATACCAGAGTGTTTAAAAAAAACACTCCCGATCAATAAAAAAGTGATATGAAATGTGATAATTCAATTACTGTGATGTCTGTTTCTGTATTCGGCTATACGGCTATACGGCGAGCTCTCTTCCGAGAGTGCGGATCCGTTCGCGATCGCCCGTCCTCACTAATACATGAGCATCGACTCAGCCCGGATATTCGAGGCGTGTAAAACAATGACTCAAATGTTTCGTCAGTCAAGATGCTTATTACATCTAGCGCGTCACGTCGTCACATCGAACGCCGCATTTGGCAGTGATAGAAAGAAGATAACAGCCCGTGTCCCATCTTGTTACCCGCCTGCAATTTTCCTTAGCAGCTACGGAACCAATACCCGGACGTTCATAGACTCTGCTTTCAAAGAATGTGAGTTACGTTTTATTTTTCAGAAAGCGCCAAGAAAAATCAACCTAGCATTGTTTAATTATGGCATTTCTACATTCAGAAATTATTGTTTAAGTCCTTGTAAAATTTACAATTTCTTGCGCTAATGGAAATGACGTAAATATCCGCATCCTGTTGTTCTGTTCATGTGACTTTGCCTCACGTGTTGTTTAATTAGTATTTCTACATTCAGAAATTATAGGTTAAATCCTTGTAAAATTTACAATTTCTTGCGCTAGTGGAAATGACCTAAATATCCGCATCCTGTTGTTCGGATCATGTGAATTTGCCTCACGTGAGTTCTTGCGAAAATTGAAAAATGCTTCTCAGCGTTATTCTTTTCCTCTTATAGTTATTGCTGTGGTCGAAATCAAGTCCATGGTCCGAGCAAAAGGCTAGAATCTACTGACGTTTTTTTTTTTTTTTTGAGCTTTATTAGCAGTTGCTGCGAGTAGCCTCGACACAGATTCCAAATTTGAACTGTGACATCTGTATAGCTTTTAGTCTTGAATGTGTTGTTTCTTCAAAACGGTAGAAAGATTGTCCAAAATTTAATTCTCCCGCATAATAATTGTTCCAGAGCAGTTTTTAAAATTACATCCACATGAAGAAAAAATGGTGATGGTTGACACTGACACCAGCTACTCTTTGCCCCCCAGACGGCCTCTCTAGTACTGACCCTGCAAAGCTGAGGAAAACGCAACCACAACGCCCAGAAACAAACACAATACCGGAGCAGAGCTTGAAAAACACAGCAGAATGTCAAATATGTGAACTAAGCTGGGCGCGACTACATTTGAAGGAAATGCTAAGTAAAGAAGGCAAATAAATTATTAACCCATAAAGCGTATCAAGCCAATGATTCGGAAGACGGCGTTCAGGAATGCACTTGACAATTTTTTCCTCATGTGAGGTCTGTTTTCATCACTCCGGTCAGGAAGCGGAAACGGAAAATTGAAGTCGGTCCGCTTCCTAATACCTTGAGCGTCTAGTGTCATAACGTGTTTAGCGTTTTCCTATCGTAGCTATTTCCTACTTTCCTTCGATCAAATTTGCGTCAGTAATGCGCTCTCAAAGCCTCACTGATCATATGCTTCCCGAAATAAGCGCAAGGCGTATGCAGAGCGCCTACTCTCGGCTGTAAAAGCAGCAGCCATTCGGTATTCTAAGAGAAAGAGAAGCGCAGTACGAGAGAGCGACTCTGCTGTCGTAACAACCCTTTGCACTTCCATTTTGCTGGCTCTAAGAATTGCCGACAATCTTCTCCATCTTAGCCTCGCTTTCTTCCTGCCAGCCTGTTTTTCTCATCCTTCGTAGGTATTCCGCAATTTCTTCATTTTTCTCCTTTTTTGCCCTCATTTCTGAGTGTGCATACAGTCTTGCCAGATTCTTGCTTATCGCATTAGCCGCCTTACGGGCTGCCGCCGTCGGGTCCGAAGTACTGCCTCTGCGTGTAAGCGATAAAAGCGTAAAGCTTGAGCTACGGCAAGGGCAGCAGTAACTGCGTCATTGCTCGTGCTAGAAGCCTAGAAGCGGCAAATGTCTGTTTGTTTTTATTAATGCCTTTTGCGGGCCCCTGTCTGAGAGATTATTCAATTTAAACTCCTTCGCAGAACATCCAGTCCCTTTTCCCCACACTGCGCTGACTGTCTATATCTACTATGTCTAGAACGTCAGTTAAACCAGCATCGAGTTTAACGTTTGATTATACCCCTGAAGTACTGCAGATATGGAGAGGAGGTACTTCACGTGTCTTAGTTTTCGTAACGTAGGCGGTATAGTTAATGCACCTCTGGTTTTCTGAAAGGAACTCCTTGGCCCATTTAGAAGCACATCGTTGCGCAGAGTGGCGGCGTTTGCTAATTTTCTTTCCTTTCTCTTTGCAATATTACAACTAAACAAAAAAAAAAGCTAAAGAAAAAGTTTAAATAATCGCACAGTCAACATGAACGCACGTGCGATTGAAATATTCGCAACAGGAAAAGAAAAGCAACAGCATTCACTTTGTACAGGGCATATATAGGAGGTTGCAACGTAACCGTGATGGGCCAGTCTCATCGGCACTGACGTTGATTTAATTGCAGAGAAAAATGAAATGCCTAATAAAGCTGATATTGCAGATTTTTTTTATAAACGCACGTTTCTTTTATAAATAATTGGCTTCAATTCGTTTAGGAAAAAGAAAAGGCGCAGTATCTGCCACTCGTCTTTTTCTGTGCGCACCTGTACCACGCGTAAGGAAAGGAGGAAGGTGAGAGTGGAAGTGGAAAGGTGATATTTAACGTTTAAATGCACAGCGCACGGCCGCCTCTCTATTTTGCCGCTATTGAATGTTGTTGTGGCTGTAGGAAGAAGGAAACGAAAATGCACTGGCCTGCAAGTGGCTCTGCAGCTGAGCCACCTCCGCTACCTCGTGCAGATAGAAGAGAATATAGAGAAGAAAGAAAGAAAAAGAACGAAGAGAGAGAAAGACGTGCGTCGCAACAATTGGAGGATGGTGGCTGCTCCTGGCCCTACGGGTACGGGCCTCCACAGTTTGCGGCGGGGCTCCCCAGCCACCTGTAGTTGTACCTTGAGTAAGCCATCATTCCATACGTCGCGCTTCGGTGGCGGCCGACGGATGTTGAGACGCTGGGCCTACCATTCCCAGCCCCGTAGGGCCAGGAGTCCGCCATTGGAACGCAGCTTCACTAAGTAAATATTTGAGAACGCCGGACAACCTGCCATGGAGAAATGCGAATGCGTGAGCACTTTGGTTGCTTTTTTTGCTAGATTAGGCGCGTTGTCATTGTTATTTTCGAACTTTTACTTGTAACTTTTACTCTTGTTATATTGTTTTTGGTTTGTAATTATTTTTTTCTTAATATTTTAATTGCTTTTTCCCTCACTGCCCTCCGACGGCCCTGGCTAGACAAGCAGAATTATGGACGCGTCACAGGGAGTCACAGTTTTTATAAAACCAATTGGGCTTCAACGTCCCGTGGCGAGTCAGGCTATGCAAGATGCCGTTGGGGAATGAATGAATAAAGAAAGCATTTGATTGAAGTGATGGCGCTCTGCCGCTCTTTGGGTAATTAGAGGGATAGTATAGATGGGAGAACCTAGAAATTACCACTTGGGGTTTTTAAAGTGCACTGACATAGTACAGTACTCGGCCAACTTGCTTAAGGTTGGTCGAGTCTTTCACACTAGAAAAACAAATTAAAACAAGTTCGAATGACGTGTCGGTGTAGAGTAGCGGTTAGCGGGGTCGGCTGGGATAGAGAAGCATTGTGGTTGAATTCCTGGCGTGGGCATGGCTTTGTTTCTGAAGTGTCAATTCATGAGTAGCTGCTTTGGTGACACGCCCTTATGACGCTATTGAGGAGGAAACAAATGCTTCATAAAAAAAAAAAGGTTTGGAGATTTTTGTGTGTTTAACCTTACCTTTTAATCTTCAATTAGTATTTGCCTGCTGTAGCTATGGCAACAATGCATGTGCTTTTATCCAAGTTTATTTTTGTTCATACTTACCTACTCTGGGACCATGACCAATACCTTTTAAGTATTTAGTAGGTATTGGTTCGACTCAGCAAAATTCCTCCCTCGCCGCGGTAAAGCAGGGGTGAAAACGCTCGGTTAGTCTGGGGTTCCAAAGTTCAAACCGGAACCTCGCAACCGATTTTTGATTTAGGCGAACTGTAAATGTATCCGCGTGCTCTGCGATGTTAGTGCCCAATAAAGATTTCCCGATGGCCGACATTATTACGTAACACTCCACTAAGGCTTCTATTTCTCTCCGTCACCTTTCAGTCCCACTTTCTTCTCTTGCCTTACAGCGCGGTTCACATGTCTACAGAGAAGTGTGACAGACATTGGGCCGTCGGTATCCTATATACCAATCTACATGAAAAACGCTTGCCTTTGACACTGTCTCATGTAGACCACTGAACATATTAGCCATGGAGTTCTTAGAGAACCTCTTTTTGTGCAGTTGCAAGTAACTCGTAATTATTGCCGCTTATAACTTTAATGTTCTATAAATGGTCTGCATATGTCACTTTCATGTAACAGGGACTCTATAGACAAAGTGGCTTGACGTAGCATCAATAGCATCTTTAGCACAGCTGTATAAATGAGAAAGAAATGCAAAAATAAAATGTCACTCTCAATGCCAATGTTAGGTTGTGCCGAAGCATATTTTACTCCAAGGCAAATATTTGCTGAGTCAGACAGCAACTCTTGTCTCTGGCGTGACTGCTGGAGCTGCTGGAACTCTGATGTATTCAGGTAATCGGAAGATGCATTGATTGCTTTGGCGGTCCAGGCCTTAATTTTTTGTTTGACGATGCTGGCATTAACTAAATGAGGAGCAAAATAATACATATTCGCAGAAAGAGGAATCTTTATATTTTTATACGGCACCGTAGTACCCAAGCTTAAAGTAGGACGGAGATTCACTATAGGTCTTTCTGTTCATATCCTCTTGGACGAAGCTCTGGCTTGATCTTCTCTAATACCTTTGAAAGCATGCAGCATAGAAGAGCCGAAATTGCATTCTGGAGTAACATTTTCTAATTTGGCAAAGACCTTCAAGATATTAATCATTGAGTATGTGCCTAAGAAGAATAGGAAGAAAACATCCGATTCCATCTACTGTTCGGACTGGACAAAAAAAGCGGAAGGCTTAGTCCCTCTGCAACGAGGAATAAAGACTGTATTTTGGAATAATAAATGTTTTAGATAAAAAAGCACACGTATCTCATGTATAGCGGTACTATAGCGGTACCTGTAATTTTACGGCGTTTTGCGAGGGACATAATTCGCAACAAAGAATTGTTTCATTTAGGTCTTTTTTTTCTGCCAGTGATCGGTGCATCACATGCTGAAAACCTGACTTTTGCAAATGCCAATGACAAAACAAATAATAGTTTATTGCGAGGCCTACACACACACACACACATTATATATATATATATATATATATATATATATATATATATATATATATATATATATATATATTTGTTATGAGAGACGCCGATTTCGACCATCTGGGGTTCTTTAACGTGCACTGACATCGCACAGCACACGGCAGCCGATGCCTTGTGCTGTGTGATATATATATGAAAGACGCTTTACTGACGTTTCGGCCGGCAACCGGCCTTCGTCGGAATAAACAAATTTTTCACTCCGACGACGACCGGTCACCCAGGAACGTGAGCACTCTATGAGTAAGCGCGTCCAGCTTCTGACTAGAGCAACAAACTGGTCTCGTTTTACAGGTTCTTTTGTATGCTGGGTTTTGGAAGTATTGTAAGGAAAGACATTCGACAATGTTGGGCGCAGTTCAACATCGATGGGACACCTCCAAATTCCCATTGATGATCACTGCCGCAGTTGGCGCAGAAGCGGATTTGCAAGCCTCTCTCATGGGCGCCTGCACACCACTTGCATTGTTTCTTTTCTTTTTTTTCGGGGGGGGGGGGGGGGGAGGTGCCACTTACAGCAGCATGTCCAAAACCGTTGGCAGCGAAAATACTGAAGTAACGGGTAAGGGAGCTCGGTGGCTGGTTTCTCTGCGAAGTCAAGAACGAATTTGTTCCGGCGCTTGGTGTTGGGAGCGAATGCCAACCCAACCGTGTTACTTAATGTCTCTACCTATTCTTCTCCTGGAGACATCACACGACGCACTAGAGCAGGGCAAGAGAGGAAATTATGATCAATCATATCCTTGGGTAAACCAATAAAAGACTTGGGAGAATGTGGGACAGGTGGTGCGAAGGCAAGGTGACCGACAATCATCAAGTGTAAATGCCAAGTGACAGTAGCTAAGCGTGGAGAGCAGTGGTAAAAATTACGTCGTCAGGACAGGCAAATATATTTGTGCGAATAAGGTGCCAGCATTTGCATAGGACAAAGTGGAGAGACATAGGGGAAAGCTTTTCCTGCATTTGGCCATCGGTAGGATGAAATTAATTCAGTTGTCAAAACATTTGCCTTTGGTAAAGCCATGTGGGCGGCGACAGCGAGATCAATGGAGGAGCGAAACCGGTCGAGCTTGCTTTATAAAAGTAGTGCTGTAGGAACTGATTCATATTTTCGCGCGAAATATTACGGGCATGGTTCTAGAAGGTGCAGGTGGCAGCTGGAAGGTGACGGGGCCGTACACTGATTGATCGGCAGGTTGGGGGATGGCCCCTACATCACCTGACATGTCTGATTTGGCACGAGATGTTCACTGAGGCCTCACCTTTCATATGGGAGAGTCAGATAGAAATGAAGCCTTCCAGGCCTCTTGCATTCCGAATCGGACCTGCTGCAGCCATGACCAGCAGGCGTGTTCATGCGGCTTCGCTAGGTGATGCTTTACATTTTTGTCTGGTCGCTTGCATATGATGTGGCACATTACGAACCCATGCTTAAAGCTATGTCTGAGAGCATAATGAAACAAAACACTAAAAAAATGTAATAATTAATCAAGTTGTAAATACATCTACAGAGTCGATCCTGTTTGTTTGAAGCCCTGTATATCCTGTTCACGGGAGGATATTAGGTAAAATTGTAACGCAGAAATATTGTTACGACATTAGGGTCAATGTGTGCATGTCTTCGGTTCGTAGAATATTACGGCCGCGCTAGTGGTCAAAAGTATCAGGACCGAACGCCTACTTTAGAATTTCAGTTTGCTACATATTCTAGCCCTTTTCGAGCACTCTAAACAAGTCTGATCGACTCAGCACGCGGTCGAGATTCGGCATTAAGAGCTTGTAATCGAGGGCCATCAACTCCGTCTCGTCAAAGCTTTAAAGGATGAGGTTAGGCGTCCCTCTGCTTCGTTCTTGTAGTGATTATATCTTGCAGTAATTTGCTTTCTGATTGCTATATAATGAAGAGTTTCGTACCTATGCACGAGATAGAAAATTCTATCCTGAAACATTACAAGCCACTGCGCTACTTCACTCCTCTCTGTCAGTGAGCTCATAACTAACGCAACCAGAACGATTATATACAGTTGCTCACCCTAATCGCAGATTTCTAACCAAGGTTTGGTGTCTGGTACGGAAGAATGGGCGCATTAGCATAATACGGTGGGCATACTCGCACGCGACGCAAATAACGTTCAGTGAAAGGCGGCGATTCAGCGTTCCCCTTTAGTTAGACCGACTCATCATTTAAATGCGGAAGCAGTCTGTGTGCATCCCTTTACTGGTTAAGCTCCAAAACAAAAAAACAAATCCCCGGATAAAAAATAAAGATGTCCTTTTCTCTTCCGCCACATGTTAACTTAGTGCCTGAATGGAAACTTCATACTCTAAAACATGGTATCCTAAATACTTCATGTAGACGATCTGACGGTTCATGCATGGTGGGCCAACCGCAATGCAGGAAGAAGCTAGCAGAGTATGCAGACATTATGCAAAGCAGCTCACGGCTCGGCTAGGTTGCGAGCTAGGGTGTCTCGATTTGGGTCCAAATTTCAACATACGCACTGTTACGTGCTTTCAGAAAGTTCGAACAGACGCTTCTTTCGGCGCAGAGAGTGCTCAGTTTATCAATTTACACCTTTGCTTTTTCAAACTGTGTCCTCTTTCTTAATTTACTTTTTCCTCCTTGCCATTTGTAATATGTTCCAGCTCAGTGCTTTCTATTCACAATACCTTTTGGATCGTAAAATCGCACTATATCTTGATTGCAACTGAATGGTACGTTTTAAAGGTTGACATGGCAATTAAAGAAATTATGCGCCTTGTTTAATGAAATTATTATGCAGGATTACTTCATATACTGTGTACCAAGTTTTAAAATATTTGCCTGCACTGTGTGGCAGCATCAGAAATTATATTCGTGTTGAAATAAAATAGCTTCAGTTATGAGCACCTCTTATTTTCTTTTGTTGTAAATGGGTGTTTCCGTAATCATTTAAATATAACCGTTTCCAAAGACTACGGCAATCCTGCTACCAATATTGAGTTTTAGCCAGGGCCGAAAGTGCCGAAGTATGCTAAAGCCCTCAACTGAGATCCCTCCTTTTCAGTGGCGGGATAGCCGCCATTTCAATACATATTTTTTCTTCTTCGCATGCGTTGTTTAACACCTTATTTTCAGCTTTGTGAATGTTCGCGCTTAAGCGGCTCTTTGGTCATCCGAGCTGCTGTTGTAACGGTGCGTAAATGACTGAACGTGACAGCATACAAGGCATGGCTGAAACAAGGAAGATTATTACGAACCGTTAGCGAGTTACTAGAAATAATTCAGATGAACCTGGAAGCATCTTTCTGACATAGTTTCAGCAGTTGCTTTGAAGCCATTCATGCAACAAACTCTAATCGCTGGTATTTTATGAATATAATTAATTTAGTGAAACCAATGCGTCCATCGGTCCCCAGAAGGACTCTTTCAGTTGGTGCCTACTTTGAGCAAGATTATCTGCTTTACCACTCTCTGTGACGACGGAAATTTCAGGTTGGATCACTGGTTCCCTTTTTGCCTAGTTTAGCCTTTAATTCTAGAGTATTTATTTATCTTTCGCTTACTGATTGTGGGTGCATGACAAGCAAGCTTATTACAGAGCCAGGCTATGCCACACTGCGCAGGCGTCGTAATCAGCGCTAAAAGACGGAGTCCTGACGCCCGCTGTAATTTCGCCGAAATAGACACTTCGCTTGAAGAGAAGAAGAATACACTTGACTTAGAGTGTACTTTGAGCATTCCAGTGCACTGGAGTTGGGAGGCATTTGCGTTTTACGGCCGCAAGTCACAAGCTCCATTATAGGAATTAGATATAAGCTAGCCTTTTATTTTGGAGCTTCCCTGTGGTTGTCAATTGTGGTGATGGGGACATTCTCGCACGCGACATTCTCGCGAGCTTAAAGACAGCCAATTGTAAGCTTCACTCGCATCTTGGATCCGTGTACGGGACTTACATTGCAAGTCATCTGGAAAACACAGAGCTGGGTGTTGCTTCGCATTCATCTATATTACACATGTTGTTGTTGTTGAAAACGTTTATTGTCCAACAGAGAAGGACCACACCGCCTGGGCCGCTCTGTCTCACCCCCCTGTAAGGGGGAGGAGACTTAGCGGCCCAGCCGCACGGGTGGTCGCATTAGATGCTGGCCGGTTTGGTGTAGAAATCTTGAGTTGGACATTTTTTTTTTTTTTTTCAATAAACTGCTTCCTTGTCGTGATTGTAGAAAATATATGAAAATGGACTATTACTAGCACAAATCACAATGACCTATAGAAACATGTGAAGGAAATGTTACTGTCAATTACAGTTTAAGGACTTATGTCTTCTGATTCCAGAAATAATACTCTAACCACAAATAAATTAGGAGTCAACTCACTTCTCACAACTGCAGCAGCGTTTCTTTTGATCTGTATGCAATACCAGAACCTGAATATCACTGAAAGCGTCCTTACGCCTTAAGTGTGATCTGGGGAGCCACTTCATCACCTACATATAGGTAGTTACCGAAAGGCCGCATTTTATTTTCATCAGGAAGCGTAGAACGTTGCGACCCGAAGATCGCAAACGCACATCCTTGTAAAAGATCCCCCATATAAAAGCAAATTGTATTACCTGCCCCCCACTCCAGCGGTCTCGCACATTGCATTGCCTATAATTTCGTCCTTTTTACGTTCGCAAAAAGAAAATGAGCAGAATCTCGCATTTTTTTGAACTCCAGTAGTAAATAAAGCCCAAAAAGTCCTAAATTTTGCCCCCGCTTAGCGCCGCGAACACCGGCATATCACGTGCGACTAAGCCGCTTATAGGCGGGTTTCCTCGCTTCTTCTCTCGTTCTTTAAACATGCTCCACAGCTTAACTTTTATCTCTCTCATTTTGTGGTGTTCACAACAACAGCGTCATGGGACACGCATTCCTGGCGACGGAAGTGCGCAGTTTCTGCATCCACACGCTCGACACCAGCCTCTGCCCCCTGATCACTTTCCTGCGAAATAGGCCAGAGCAGTTGTCAGAATGGCACCCTCTCAGTGAGCTGTTATATGCAGCCGCCCTCCATATTTGTGCTTTATTTTCTGAATCCGAATGCTCCGGAGGACCGAGCAGTAGCGTGATGCCATTTTGGAAGCTTCGTTCGGATAACGCATTTGGTATAATAACGCCCTCAATTTGGCGCCGCGATCAGGAGAGGCACCTAGAGCGATGTTTATAATAAACCAGGCGAGATATTCCACGGAATGCGGTAAACTGGATGTATACTTTTGAAAATCCCTTGCAAGAGGCGTCAACATCAGCTGCTGTTGATTTCAAAGACGACGGACAAATGCGAGGCCAGCGACAATTGGTCCTCGTGCTTTTGAAAGGGATGACAAATCGTCAATTCTTCAACTCTATTGCTTCAATATTTAAATGTTTCATAAATGTAAAAAGATGGCTTTTTTTTTGTGCAAAGTCGACCACATTTTGAGATAGCCGCTCAACCAGCAGCAGATAATAAACCTCAATTCTTACGCGCCGGTTGGCGGTTGAGACACATCGCTGTTGACGCCGGTATCACCGAGCCAACGAGAGTGATGTGCCAGAGAGAATTTCTCAGAAGCGGAAAAAAACAACCTGAACTCTGCGCTTCCCCATCATGGTTATTCTTCTCAGAAACTCTCTTTTACATACATGCATACATGCATACATGCATACATGCATACATGCATACATGCATGCATACATGCATACATGCACACATGCATACATGCATGCATACATACATACATACATACATACATACATACATACATACATACATACATACATACATACATACATACATACATACATACATACATACATACATACATACATACATACATACATACATACATACATACATACATACATACATACATACATACATACATACATACATACATACATACATACATACATACATACATACATACATACATACATACATACATACATACATACATACATACATACATACATACATACATACATACATACATACATACATACATACATACATACATACATACTACCCCGCCGGGGTGGCGCAGTGGTTACGGCGCTCGGCTACTGTTCTCAAGGGCGCGGGATCGAATCCCGGCCTCAGCGGCCACTTTTCGATGGAGGTGAAAAGCAAGGTGCCCGTGTGCTGTACGATGTCAGTACACGTTAAAGGCCCTAGGTGGTCGAAATTTTCGGAGTCCTCCACTATGGCGTCTCTCATAGCCTGAGTAGCTTTGGGACGTTAAACCCCACAAACCAAACCACACCAAACATACATACATACTGGATAGTAATATACGTACGCAAAAAGACGAGACAAAGAGAAGTGGATAACGACGGCGCATACATACTATCGTGAGAAAAATTGGCGCACTCCACGCGGCGTGTGCCGGAGCACGGGCAAACTGCATCTCAGTACCATCTAGAGGCGGCATCTAGGATCGAGACAGTCAATAAGAGTCCTTTATTATCTGCAGGAACGTCGCTTGGTTCGTTTCAACGTTTCATTATTCAGCTCGCAAAAATACCGAGCACCAATAGCAGCCGCTATCTGGTGGTCCTCTTTTAATTTTGTGCTCTTTCTTTCCATGCGCATTCGAGACACATAAGAGATGGTACGTGCACCGACATTGTGCGATAAAATGCACTTGCCTGCCTGGCCAACTTATCGTGGAAGCAGCGCATACTTTAGAACTATATAGACCTATATATTTTTAGAACTATATTCGCGATAGACGACAATGAGTGTTACGATTACTATCTCGCCACGACCTTACGAATGGACGATTTTTAACATTTATAACGCCGCGAATGTCTCTCTGGTGTGTTCGCTTTCACATTCAGTGAAAATGGTGGTTAAAATCGACCAGTCGTAAGGCAGCGGAGAAATAGTAATTGTAACACTCATTACTATAAAAATGATGAATGTTTTATTATATCAATAAAGCACATTATTATAAAACTCCGCTGCTTCCACGGCATTAGCCTCGCGCGGAGGGGAATTTTATCTCACCATGGCGGTGCGCGCACTCAGCGCTCATGCCATGACTTGAACGGGCGTGGAAAAAAGTACACAAAATGAAAAGAGGGTATTTTTGCGAGCTGAAGAACGAAACGCGTGCCTGCAGATTATAAAGGGCTCCCCTTCGCGGTCTCGACCCCAGATGCCGCCTGTAGATGGGCTTGCCATGAAGTGTTTTATTGCTCCAGCACCCGCCGCCTGAAGTATACCATTTTTCTCATGATAGCAGATACATGCAAGTAGTTCTCAAAATATCTGCCTCACATATTGCAAGAACACTTAAATTGCTGCCCTAAAGTTTCGGACTAGGGAGCACTGTAATGATACATACAATTTGTTTCTTTAACTGAAACTATATATTCCGCAAAAAAACAATCGTCGTTATTTGTGATCTGCCTCGTGCAGTGCGCCTCGCATCATTCTTCTTAGGATGGATAATGCGCATTGAATAAAGATTCATAAAGCGAGGTGCACGAAGATGGCGCTGCAGTAATTTTGCAGGGCAAGGGGAATGATTAAACGAGAAAAGTTTTTATGATATTGTCAGGGTTAGCAAGTGCAGTGACAAACGCATCCGATGCTGCGCTTCTTTATCCCAGCCAATCAATTCTCCATTGGGTGGACGGGGGAGAACCATAAGATTTATAGTTTGTTTTGACCGGCCGCCCCCTGCAATTCAGTTGATGCTCTTCTTTACGACGATGCCATGGCGACCGGACCAGTTACAACGGGTGGACACAAACGACGTGCCCTGTTTTGAAAAAATTGATATTACATAAAAAGAGAATAAAAACAGACAGAGAAAGAGACGAAAGACAGAAAGAAACAAAAAAAAAATGTCAGCGAGTACAGTGATGTTTCGACGTCTACCTAGTTTGCAGAACAAGGCAAGCCACCGGCTGCCTTAGTATAGCGTGAGATAGCTGGGCTGTTGTGTTCGTTCCGGAAAGCGTTTACCAGAGAACAACTGTAAACGGTGCGCTCGTTTCTGTGAATAAGGCCCCTATGGCGTCCTCATAGCCGCGTGACCACTCGCTGCCAAAAATTTTGAATTTGGCGCGGGTATTCTTCTGGCGTTGAATGTGAGACTAGTATTTTCCGGTAAAGTCTTCTCAGATGAGTAGGCGAAAACAATATCATCTCCGTGCGACGAGTGAAGTGGAAAACCCTCTGTAAACGATCCATATCAGCAGTAGGGAACGTAATCAACTAAGGATGATGTCCATATTTCTACAAAGCGTAACCTGCATAACAGATTCGTTAGACCCGGTACAGATAGTCTGCATAAGGCGGATCATTAGATGTGATCTTTCAATGATCTTTCAATGATTTTTCAATGTTTTACGGTTTTCCGATTGACAAAATTCCCATTTGAAGCCACGGGTGTAATGTGCACAACCTGCTACGCAATGTGGTGCGGACTGCGACGCAACAAATGTTCTCGAGAATAATCACCAAGCTACTCGTAAATGTGTTGCCGCAAGATATGAGGAACAGTGTTTACCGGAAGCCTGTCACCGCTTGGGTCGGGCATAATTTCTGGCCAATTTGTCGTGCTCTGTACGATGTTAGGTGGCAGCAGCCGACTGACAAGTTCCCCCTCGTTACATCGCTGCCACTAGCGTTTTCTGTTCGTTGTCCACTTCACGATGTTCAATTTATTATTGCGTCAGTAATACTGCGCCAAGTTTCAGCCCGTCGCGTAGTCCTAGGAAGGGCCACGTCCTTGAGCCGCAGCTGAGCCGAATACAGCCTTAACCAAGCAGTATGAACGTGCCTTAGAGGCCTATAGGGATAACGTGAGTGTCATGGTCCTGCAGGCTGATTCCAACATAACCATCCCATGTGAGACGATAGACCAAAGTTGGCAGCTCCTGCCAGGCCACATATAAAGTCCGGCCTTAACCAGGTCATATGAACGTGCCTTAGTGACCTATAGGGGGTACCGTGATTGCCAGGGTCCTGGCAGGCTGATTCTGACATAGCCGTCCCATGTAAAACGAGAGATTGAAGTATTGCTGAAGAATTTCAACCCGGTCTAACCAGAACTAAACCACAGCCAGTTTTTTTATGGAGTGTAGCGCCCCATGCCACTCAGGCATCTAGAGACGCCGTAGTGAAGGTATCTAGTAATTTTGACCAACTGGGGTTCTTTAACGTGCACTGACACCTTACTTTCCGCCTCTATTAAAAGCGGCCCACACGACCGGGATTCAATTCCGCATCCTTGTGAACTGCAGTCGAGGGCCTTAACCCCGGCATCAATCACCATAGCGGGGCACTTACCGCAGTCAAGTCACTTAAATTATTACGGATGACTGTTTTATGTATATACATTTATAAAAATAAAAATTTCTTTTTGTAGCACCGAAGCAGTGGAAGTGCATATAAAATGCGGAGTGTGCCCCGCAATGGTGGCGCTGTCGTTAGAGCGCTCGGCTACTTCGTCGGTGGACTAGGGTTAGATCTCGACCGCGGCGGCTGTGTTTCGTTGCAGGTGAAATGAAAAGCAGGTGTGTTGTGCGATGTCATTGCATGATAAAGAGCACCTGGGGCTCGAACATAACCGGAACTCTAAGCTATTGCATCCCATATAGCCCTAGTCACTTCAATGACCAAATCAACTGCGTTAGTAATTGTTAGACAAATAATTTGCACGCATAGGGTATCCTCCTGCTGTATTAATCGCGACCGTTTCGTCTGTTGAGCCTGCTAGGCCTTCTGCAGCAGACTGAAGCTCATTACTTTCGTTTTATTTCGTTCACCTATCGTTTCACAGCATAAGATGCCGGGGGCTGGATTATCAAACCAAGGCAGGCTGCAGCGAGACAACAATGCTCACATAAGAACAGAACACACGTATGTGTGTTTGGGGGTTCCTGAAACTGTCTACAGGTAGCGGTGACGCACATAAATGTGAACAAGGACGCGTGTACCCTCTCCATCTTCTAAATTTTTTCTCGTCGCACTAGCACTCGAGGAGCAACGAAACTGCACTTTAATAATCTATAGTGCAATAACGGAAGCCTCTACTGTATTTATATTTGTAGCCACGCACAGGCGCGACAGAAGATGTGAGCCTGTTTGGGGCTCCGCTTTTCGTATTCCTTTCTACCGCTATACTAGGCACAATATTCCCGGTAGTCTACGAGAAGCAGTTAACCGCAGGACAGCGAGCACATGGTTCTTTTTAACAAGCGACATTCTTTTCGCAGTAGCTATGCCCTGGAATACTAGTCGATGTCATTGAAGTTAAAACCGCAGCTTTGAACCCAAGCTGCCACGGGCAATTTGCGCTCTCTTTCCGGGTGTATACCTAGAGTGAAAGCGTACAGTTTTTTGAACAAATGTATTTGCCATGCAGCGTTGAGGAGGACTCTAGCGTTGCTAGTGCCGGCCGAATCAAGAAAGAAAAGAAGAGTTAGAAAGGCGTCGAGGCCCGATATAGCAACTGTGTTATTGGCAGAACTTGCGATGGTGGCACGGATACCAGCGCGCTGGTGGCACCGACCGATGATTGCAGGATTGGTTGGAATGTCGATGCGGTCCTCGAGTTAGTAGCTACCCTGAAGTATTATAGCTACCACTCTAGAAATATAGTATCACTGCGCACCTGCTTCGAGCTGTACGGCAGATATTTCAATACGTTGCTCTTGAAATCTACCAGGAGTTAGAAAGTGGCGCACGCAATGCAGATCCGACCATTGCAGTAAATAATATGTCACAGCTACAGCAAGTTAAAGTAGCTTCCGCCTTTCTCAATCGTACCTTTCGACGCGTTGGGAACGATGGTATGCAATGCCTTTATTGTAACATTCTTATTCAAGCGCAAAGTTTAGGGAAAATCTCTACTGCGGAGTAAATTTGTAGCCAAGAAGTGATTACTCATTTGCATCCGTCTAAGCACAGCCAGACGATCACCAAGGAAAGCTAAAAAGTTTGTCAGGAAGTTCAGAGGAAAAGGAAAATTCGTCCTGGTCCGGCTATCGAAACCGGAACGACCACAAGTTCGGAGCAGTCCCTCTATCATCTCTACCAGCCGGCTTTACGTTGTACCCGTATGGCAACGTTTAAGTGGATGATAATGAGTATTCACTCTCGTATTCTCATTTCAAACGAGTTTTGTCTTTAGTAATGTGAAAAGCTTCTGTGACAACAGATCGCTTCGAGCGCCATTTTTTGTCCTGATTGTCCATTAATATTACTCGTCTTTCCACCTCTTACAACCTCTTCGTCAGACAAACAGAGTTCGCTTACAACCTCACAGTAAACAACAAGAGCCTACGTGGGAATCCGCTGGGCGGCAGCAGGAAGCGGAATGTTCATGGCTGATTGCAGTATGGCTACCTATCCATTAGCTTTACAACTTGCCGAATGTAACGCATTGTGTTCTTGCTTTCCCAATGTTCCTTGTAATTATAGGTGTTTCTTCTAGCTCCCTTCTCGAAGGCTTTAACTCTTGCCTTTAATTCTAGCGCATATCTGATGTACTTAAGAAGCATTTCGTTTCTCCTGCACATATAGAGCGGTTGTCGGTCACTTAGGTAATGCGAATATTTTACCACTCTCTACAATGTTGTATGTTTTTAGTTTCTATCAATGTATTAAATGATAACTGAATGGTCAAAATTCTGAGCATTTCTCGGCTGGTACGGTTTCTTTACCTCAAACTTAATAAAATCCAAAAGTAAATGATGTGCCCTCCTCTTCTTTATCTGAAGCAGGGTTGAAAGAATGGATCGAAGTATCGAAAACTCCTTAGACGTCCCTTTTAAAAGTGCGAAGAATGGCAAGGAGACAATTGAACGCTTCTGTTATTGAGAATATGTGCCCAGAATACAAATATATTGGTGTAGATATAAAACATTTGTGTTTGTTGTGAGGTACGAGAGCCTATCTTTAACGCTCTAGAATGCTTGACAGAAAACATCCAGGACTAACAAAGCCCCATTGCTCACTCTGCAACGACAGCACATCAGAAACAAGAAATTTTCGCTTACATTACCCAAAAGAAATACTAGACCTTCGTATTCTATTTCCAACACTCGGTAATCGCGTACAGGTAATTGATTTCGATTGGTCTATAGGGGTATGAAATCCCAAAGCAACTCAGTCTATAAACAATGACAAGGTGCGTCCCCCCAAAATAAGTTACAAAAAAGTATAAGGACCCTAAATATACCGGAAAGATGCCGCATGGATATTTTGCGTCGTTTCTACACAACAGTTTTCATCTGTTGCGCGAACAAAACTAAATATGAGTGATACTTTCTTATGGCGCTTAATAGTGCGAAGTAGCAGAGGTTTCGAGTTGCTTGTCAGCGCCCGGATTGTGTTGTCACGTCATTGTTTTCGTGCTGCTTCTATCCCTATTATTCATGCATTATTGAGCTCACGAAAATGCTATCTTAGCACAACTATCAAATAGTGCTGATTAGTGTTCTCATTATCAACTAAGCATTCCCTCAGAATATTTAGTGGTCACTGTAAAGTACAATGATCATCATGCAGTCGCATCCTCGAATTAAACAACTCAACTGTCAAGCACTCTTCCGTGGTGTAAAGAAAGCTTCCCCCGGCTCGCAACGGAAAAGGTACCGGCTCGGTTCTTCCGGAACCACATTTTGTTACCGGATCAGCATTTTTCTTCCTCAAGATGCACTCCGGAGCGGTTACTGTATGATAGCAAGACCAGTGACGTTATCTGTCTGTTGACCATTTATTGAAATTCGTTGTTCTCCCGCCGTCTTCGGAGGACGCGAGCTCTACCGCTATTGGATTAAAACAAGCGAAACATTAGTGACGAGTGTTGTTATGAAATTGCGTAACAAAGTTTTTCAGTGATTTAAAATGAAGTACCAAGTCACGGACATTGATGTCTAGATATCAGGAAACCCGATCCACGAGCGCAAGCAAAACGAGAGGCTGCACTGTCCTGATGAGATAAGGAGAGCGGGAGTGAGGGAGTGAAGACAGAGAAAGCTGCACTTCGATACGTGTGCAGTGTCTCCTTCCGCCGCTGTCGAAATCGAAGTCCGCTTTCAGTACGCCTCCTATCACCATTAGAGGGTCATCAGCGGATGAACGTCACATGTCGAGGGAGAAGTAAGCGCAACTTGCCCTCGCGTTCCTGTGACTTAGACGTAGACTCAGGGAGTAAGGGAGTAAGGGACGTAGACTCTTACTCCCTGCCATCTTGCCCTTTCGACGTCATTTCTGTTTACTTTATCGTCGTAGTGCGTATGTCTGCGTCGACAGCGCACTGCTTATTTGGGTGCAAGGAAGAGATTTGCCTTCAATTTTTCAGTTTGTTCTTTTTATCGTGCCCATTTAAGCCGCGGAGTGCCCGCATTATTCGCGCTGCTGGATGCTGCAACTGCACCGGGTTCTGCCGACGCCAGCCACGAAAGCGTGAAGCAGAAACATTCACGCGAGGACATCCTCTCCATCGACGCATCGGCTCGTGAACTCTGTCTTGCAAACGGTGGGGCTGCGCCTGACCTCCTTCGACGAGGCCATAAAGCGCTACCAGAGGGTGCGGGGCAGCCATCCGTGGCGCTCGATAAGCGTCCTCACTCGCCTGTAGTGAGGTGTGCACGGGCGAAACATTGTGTGAAGTGCACCAGGACGTGTTAGTAGGAAATGAATGGCATAAAATGGTGGAATCACGAACTCGAATGATTTCGTTCACTCGTTTCGAACACAATACGTTTCTGGTTTACGCGAGGTTTTCTTCTTTCGACTCACTGTAATGACGCTGCAGACTGCGCTGAACACTTGTGGGTTTGCCCAGCACTGAATCCAACGACAATTGGACACCTGACAACAGTGGATCATTCGCGAAACAACCCTTCATGTTACATGGCTTGGACGCAGCTAGGGGCCTCATCGTCATTCTCTCTTAGACATTTTAGAACGTCCAACGATATTTTCTTTCCTTTAATACTTCTTTTTATTTTATGTTAGTTGTTACTTCGATACCTGAGTCACGATTATTGTTATAAAAAAGTGAGAAAAAATTCTTGTGACGCCACATTTAGGTGCGAAAGCTGTGAATTATAGGCAATATCACTTTCATTTCATCTATTCGTACGCATTTAGCTGAAACTGCTTTAACTTGGAATCTGAAAGTTTTAGCCATCTTTTATGATCTTAGTTTTATTTACGGCATATTATACCGCATTTTAAAGCAGCTGAGATCATATTACCTTAATGGTTCACCATTCTCCAGGTACAGCCTATTACGCTACTTTCCAAATCATCTTGATCACATAACTTCATGCTGTCATCGTTTTCTGGTTGCCACATACTACATGGCTTTACAGGTCATAACACACAATGATGTCAGAAATTTCTAGATACGAAATACAGCACCACAATTTGAGGCATACTTTGATATATGACATAAAAGCGACATCCATTCCTAGTTACGACATATTACGCCACTTTTCAACTCTTGGTTTGGCATACGACACTCATCTCCTAAATTATTCACGAAGCCGTCATGCTTGTTTCTTTGATTATCTTTCTAATGCTTCAAAATTATTGTTTCTTTGGGTAATCTCTCTTGATAATACGCCTTTCGAACACGCACTCATTCGATCTTGCTCGGCTCTGAACACCCGGATTTGTGTTTACACGGTACATATGTGGTTTGAGGACAATAATCGATGTAGCACACTAGTATTTGAGATGCGTTATTTGTGAATTTGTGAATAATCCCAGTTTATCTCAAAAGTTTTGCAGTCAGCGTTTGAAGGCTGAACATGCACTCCTTAAAGTCTTCCACAATGCTAAGGCCTCTTTCGCGGTTAGGAACGGCTGAACTGGCTGCCTAGATGCACTGCGCATTTCGTGGCCGCCTAATGAGCTCGTTTGTATGGACGCCATGCTGATGAAAGCGACCACGGCGATGTTGCACTGTACCACTGTGGTTGGGTCAAGGTAGTGAGGACTGCCCAGTGAAAGTCTTCCAGAGCAATGGCTAAACATTGTGAATTCCTGGTGCACCATTGGAGGGAGGTCTCTTTCCTGCCTCGAGGCCTCCTTTCAGCAAACCCTCTCATTATAGCGGTGGGCTGTGAACTATGAACTCGCCAGTATATATAGCGCACTAATATAGTGCACTCCAAGATGCGTTTATCAGAACGTGGAGGGACAGAGATCAGTCTTTTATCTCATAATGTGCACTGTGAAAGGCGTACTTCCGTTAGCAGTTCGAATCCGTACGGGTGCTTAATGAGAAAAAAGGAAACAGAAGTAAGGCAGCACATATTAAACTAACTGATTTCAAATTCACATGTTTGATATTCACATAATCTGATAAAAATTCCCTCTGAAGCTTACTCAGAAGGTGAATGTGAAGGAAGGAAGAATTTCGCTTTCAAGGCTTTCGTCGTCAAACATTGTTTCGGACTTTTCTTTGAAGCTTTTCCCGAAGCGAAGAATGGGGACCAACAATCGCAAATATTCTTGGTATATTCCAAAAAACGTTTGGAAGGAGAAGAACGACCCCGAGTGGCCGCATCACCATCATCATCATCAGCAGCAGCATGAGCCGCGCTATACCCACGGCAGGGCGAAGGGATCTCCTATATTCTTGCAATTCAATTTTTACCCTAAGCGGCCATCGGTATCTTCTCTTCGAACCACGCCCTGTTCATGCCCATTTTTTGTCTTGATGTTTCACTAGAATGTCATTTACTCGAGTTATTTCTCTGACCCAGACTGCACGCTTACTACTTCTTAAGGTTCCACCTGCGATATTTTGTTCCATAGACCTCTGCGTTGTTCTCAACTTAAGTAAAAATCTTTCTGTGTAGTCCCTGGGGGTAGTACAGGTAAGATACAACTTTTGTATACTTTCCTATTGAGTGATACGGGTAAGCTGCTAGTCATGTTCTATGAGTGCTTGCAAAATGCATTCAATCCTAATCTTATTCGACTAGTTATTTCCCTTTCTTCGCCTAGATATGTGGTTACTACCTGATCTAAGTAGACATATTCGCCCACTACTTCCAGTGCCTCGCTACCAATTGTAAACAGTTTTTTGTTTCCCGAGGCTGTACAACATTATCTTAGTCTTCTGCATATTGATTTTCCAGGTCTACCTTTCTGCTTTCATCATCAATCGTTATTTTCAGTTCGTCCCCTAAGATATAGGATAAGGTAATATCAGTGAATCGTAAACTCCATCAACCCTTATCCGCAGCTGCTCCCATTCAAAGTTTCTGATTACTGCCTCTAACCAAGCTGTGAATAGTACTAGCCACCACCCTGTAACAAATCACAGTTAACGTACACCAAGATTTGGGGACCCGAAGAATCAATGCCCTCATAAACAAGTCGAAATCAGTTACCTATAAACTAGATTACCTGCCAAGATACTTTCTATGCAAATTTTAACAATACACCTGTTTTGAAACAGACTTCCACGTTTGCGTATGGTAACCACAGCAGGTAAATTGAAATTCAGAGCATTGCGTAAAGTAATCATCATCATCAGCAGCAGCCTGATTATACCCACTGCAGGGCAAAGGCCACTCCCATATTTCTCCACTTAACCCGGTTCTGTGCTAGCTGCATCCACTTGACCCCTGCGAACTTCTTAATCTCATCCGCCCACCTAACTTTCTGCCGCCCCCTGCTACGCTTTCCTTCCCTTGGAATCCAGTTTGTTACCCTCAGCGACCATCGGTTATCCTCTCTTCGAACATGTCCTGCCCATGTCCATTTCTTCTTAATTTCCACTAGAATGACGGTAACTTGAGTTATTTCTCTGACCCACTCTGCACGCTTTCTCTCTCTTAATGTTACCCCTACCATTTTTCGTTCCATAGCCCTCTGGGTTGTCCTCAACTTAAGTAGAACTCTCTTGGTTAGCCTCCACGTTTCAGCCCCATAGGTGAGTACAGGCAAGATGCAACTGTTGTATACTTTAGTCTTCAGCGATACCAATAAGCTGCTAGTCATAATCTGCGAGTGCTTGCCAAATGCGCTCCATCCCAATCTTATTCTTCTTGTTATTTCCTTTTCATAGACCGGATCTGCGGTTACTACCTGTCCTAAGTAGACATATTCGCTTACTACTTGCAGTGTTTCGCTACCTAATGTAAACTGCTGTTCCTTCCCGAGGCTGTTGAACATTACCTTAGTCTTCTGCATATTGATTTTCAAGCATACCTTTCTACTTTTACTGTCTAGGTCATCAATCATTATTTACAGTTCATCCCCCGAGTTGCTTAGCAAGGCAATGTCATCAGCAAATCGCAGATTACTGAGGTATTCTCCATCTACCCTTATCCCTAACTGCTCCCATTCCAAGTCTCTGAATACTTCCTCTAAACAAGCTGTGAATAGTACTGGGGAGATTGTGTCTCCTTGCCTAACACCTTTCTTTATGGGAATTTTGTTACTTTCTTTATGCAGAACTATGGTTGCTGCGCAGCCACTATATATATCTTCCAGCACTTTCACGTACGTCTCGTCTACCCCCTGATTTCGCAATGCCTGCATCACCGCCGAAGTTTCAACTGAGTCAGGTGCTTTTTCGTAATCAATGAATGGTATGTCTACGGGCTGGTTATATTCCGAGCATTTTTCTATCACCTGATTGATGGTATGAATATGATCGATAGTAGAGTACCGTTTCCGAAACTCTGCTTGATCCTTTGCTTGATTGCAGTCTAAGGTTGTCCTGATTCTATTAGCGATTACCTTAGTAAATACCTTATACGTAACACACAGTAAGCTGATTGGTCTGTAATTTTTAAGGTCCTTAGAGTCCCCTTTCTTGTGAATAAGGATAATGTTTGCATTCTTCCATGGTTCCGGTACCGTCGATGACACCAGGCACTGCGCATACAGGGTGGCCAGTTTTTCTAGCACGATATCCCCCCCGTCCTTTAGCAAATCTGTAGTTATCTGATCCTCTCCAGCTGATTTCCCCCTTTTTATAGTTTCTAGTGCTTTCTTGACCTCGTCCTTCGTCACTGGTGGAACGTCTGACTGTTTTTCCCTACCGCCAATCTCCTTACGGTCCTGACTACTTTGGCTACTGTAGAGATCTGTATAGAACTCCTCGGCTACTTTGACTATCTTGTCCATATTAGTGAATATGTTGCCCGCCTTGTCCCTTATCGCATACATCTGCTTTTGCCTATGCCCAATTTCTTCTTTACAGCTTTAAGGCTTCCCTCGTTCTTTACAGCATGCTCAATTTTCTGCATGTTGTACTTTCTTATATCGGCCACCTTGCGCTTATTGATTAGCTTTGATATCTCGGCCAATTCGATCTGGTCTGGCGCTTAATAATATGGCGCTTATTTTATTTACCGGGGAGGCTTGGTCGTACGGCTCCTGATTCCAAACCCGAGTTTTCTACCCTGGCTCGTCTGGATGTATATTCTGCGACGTGTAAGTACAAATCGACGTGATTTTTGGTGGTGTCAGCGCGTGCTTCATATTCCAGAAGCTGCAAGTTATTAAGGAGCCCCTCTTCCCTCGCACCCCTGCTGCCTTCACTGCAGGTGGCGCGTCGCTTGCATACTTGAACCTATTATTTGGAAATCATGGTCAATGTTGGACACTTGGAATGTGAAAAAAAGAAATTGAGGAGAACGTGCGAAAATGTACTAGCTAAAAGAAATAAATCAAAGAATTGAAAACCTAATTTCACAATTCATCAATGCGGTAACTGCTTGTTGTTCCTCCAGGCTAATGTCTCTAAACACGTCTAAAACAAAACTAATGTCGTTTATCAACTATTTCACCGTCATTCCCGCAGCCTACTTTCCTAATAACGCTAGCGTATATATCGCTAGCGATATAGCGATAGTGTAGTTCTTTTTTCATCTGACTTGACATGCTATGTCATATAACTACCATATTAGCATCACCTAACCGCTAACTCTGTCTTCTTAGACGTAACCTCGAGCACGCATTCTCACACCTAATTACACTTAATTCTGGTACATTCAACCACCCCAAACTTTATTACGCTTCTGTCATATGGGATCCTGAGCAAGCAAACCTCATACACAACACTGAATTCCCGCAACAGTATTTTGTTCGCTTAATCTTTGCCGATCACTCACGCTTTATCAGTGGGAACACATTGAAACAACGAAGGAACCGATTTCCTATCAACGTCATTTTTCTCGCTTAAGCTTAATTCATATACTGTATCATCATTAAACCCTCTATGGTGACTTTTTTTTCCGCCCCTGCACTCTTTCCACACCGTTATCACAGAACAAAGTAAAATGCACAACTTGCCGCTCGTATCTTAACGCAAGATCATTCATTCCGCAGACTGCAATAACCTGTCATCGTACATCGTTACTGAAGATAACTTACAACTATTTGAAAATCTTTTTTCAACAAAGCGCTGTAAAATAGCTTATTTAATATTACTGTAGTGTGGTAATCTTCATCGATATAACCACTGACATGCGTCGCGTGCTGCCGCTCTCAAGGACGAAGAAGTTGTTCGCTGCCTTGCTCTTTCGCCACGCCTGACGCTTCGCTGCGAGTCTCCCCTGAGCGGCTGGAATCACCTGGGTTCACCGAATAAACACACCCCTACAATTGGTGCAGGTGCTGCTGGGTACGTTCCCATCCACCCTGGAACTTAGAAGCCGCACGTTGACCACTGCTTCCACCATGCCAGACGAGACCACCTCGACATCGGCGCCCCTACCAACCACGGTACTGTGTTCTGGCGTTCTACGGCAGCGTGATCCATGCCTCTTCAGTGGCACGGCTGACCAAGACGTCGACGACTGGTTGTCGGCGTATGAACGTGTCAGCAGTTATAACAGATGGGACGACACTATTAAGCTAGGTAACGTAATCTTTTACCTGACCGACGTGGCGAACCTCTGGTTTCGCAACCATGAGGCAGACCTGCCATCTTGGTCTGCATTTAAGAAGAATTTTTCGGAAGTGTTTGGCCGTCCTGCAGTTCGCAAACTCCGAGCAGAACAACGCTTGCGTGAGCGCACACAGCATGCCGAAGAGTCATTCACAAGTTACATAGAGGACATCGTTGACCTGTGCAAACGTGTCGACCCAGTAATGTCCGAAGCGGCTAAGATCGGACACATCTTGAAAGGTATCTCCGAGGACGCGTGTCAGATGCTCTGGCTGAAAAATCCTGCCTCCGTCAGTGAAGTGATTAAACTTTGCCAGAGCTACGACGAGCTTCGAAAGCAGCGCGCTTCTACCCGGCGGACCGGTTTTAGAGACGACACCATTTCTACACTAGCACTGGGTGGTTCTACTTCATCTGAGGACAGCCCTTTGATTCAACAGATAAAAGCCTTCGTTCGCGAAGAGGTCGCCCGCCAGCTATCCCTGGTCCCTCAATTACAAGACACTGGTCGCCTTGTTCCTGACATGGCTCCGTCTTTGGCCCCTACCATACGGCGTGCCGTGCAAGACCATATCGCTGATGTCCTTTCGCCCAGTTCCGTGCTCTCGCCCAGCCCAGTGCTTCCGACCAGCCCCGTGCCACCGCAAGTAACGGCACCACTAACGTACGCCCAAGTTGCGGCCAGGCCGCTAATGCCAACCGCACCTGTTTCCTACCAGGCCGCCCCTTCCAACCATCCTTCACCATCGCCTGGGTCGGCGTTCCATGTCCGTATTCCAAGGGTACGCCAACGCCCTACGAACCCTTGGCGCACCGCAGACAACCGGCCAATTTGCTACTCTTGTGGGCTGCCGGGCCATGTAGCCCGTCTTTGCCGCCAACGCCTTCCACCTTCTTGCCCTGACCCCTGGAACTACACGTACGACGCCGACCAGCCCTCGCCGAGAACTCAACCCGGTTCCGAGTTCGTTCCTCGGGACAATCAAACGTATACCTCTCGCCGATCATCTTCCCCTCGTCGCCGTTCACCATCACCGCTTCCCCGACGTTCTACCGGCGCTGTTGAGGGAAACTAACAGTCGCAGTTCCCGGGGCAAGAACTGCGCTTGGTTCGAACTCTTCAAGTCCTCCGTCTTCTCCCGCAAACGTAATACAAGTGTTCGTCGACGGTGTCGCAATACTCGCTCTTGTTGACACGGGCGCTGCCGTATCCGTCATCAGTGAATCTCTTTGCCGTCGTCTTCGCAAGGTGACCACCGCACTACCCGACTTTTCGCTTCGCACCGCTTCATCCCAGCGCATTCATCCCTCAGCAGCGTGCACGGCCCGTGTTCTCATCGAAGACGTCTTATACACCATCGAGTTTATTGTACTGGCTCACTGCTCACACGACATCATCCTGGGCTACGATTTCCTTTCCGCTCATCATGCCGTTATTGACTGCGCCCGCGCGGAAGTTTCCTTTTTACCTCTTTGTGATACCGTCTTGTGTGACGTCCCTACCCGGCCTGCAAAACTCCTCGTCGCCAGTGACACAGACATTCCTCCATTTTCTGCTGCCCTCGTTCCACTCTCCTGTGAAAGCGTTATTAGTTCGACTGTCTTCTTCACACCTTCCGACGCCGCTTCACGCCATCCCTGCCTCCTGCTTCCATTTGCTGTCCTCAAGTTCGAAGATGGCCTTAGTGCAATGTACGTCTCAAATCCATCTTCGTGCCCGTCCGTCCTGCTACGCGGCGAGTGTCTCGGTCGTATTGAAGAACTTGATCCCGAGCTTGTAAATACTCTTCCTGCAACGCCTACTTCATTAGACGTTAATGTGCTCAGCTCTTGCGATACAGCGACCGCTTCGACACCACCCGATGTTCTTCAACAAGCTATTGACGCAGATCTCCCACCCGCACAACGCGATCAACTCGCAGCTCTTCTACAGAACTTCACTTCTGCCTTCGACCTTCCTCACACTGCTCTGGGTCGCACGTCTGTCGTTACGCACGCAATCGACACTGGTACAAACGCACCTTTACGACAGCGTCCTTATCGCGTGTCGGCCTCTGAGCGCCAAGTCATTGCTGACAACGTGGACGACATGCTTCGCCGGGGCGTCATACAGCCATCTAACAGTCCATGGGCTTCTCCGGTTGTTTTGGTCACCAAGAAAGATGGTTCCATCCGGTTTTGCGTCGATTACCGTAGGCTTAACAAAATCACGCGCAAAGATGTCTATCCTTTGCCGCGAATCGACGACGCCTTGGACTGTTTACAGGGAGCCGAGTATTTCTCCTCTTTGGATTTGCGCTCCGGCTACTGGCAAGTACCGATGGCTGATAATGACCGCTCGAAAACTGCCTTTATAACACCGGATGGATTATACGAGTTCAACGTTATGCCCTTTGGCCTCTGCAATGCCCCGGCTACTTTCGAGCGCCTGATGGACACTGTTCTTCGTGGACTCAAGTGGCAGACCTGTCTTTGTTATCTGGACGACATCGTAGTTTTTTCTGCCGACTTTTCTTCTCACCTTCTCCGCCTAAAGGATGTCCTCACGTGTCTCGCCGGCGCTGGGCTTCAGTTGAATTTGAAGAAGTGCCACTTTGCCGCCCGAAAACTCACAATTTTAGGCCACGTAGTTTCTAAGGACGGCATTCTTCCCGACCCCACCAAACTTCGCGCAGTTGCAGAGTTCCCGAAGCCAACCTCCCTGAAGCAGCTTCGGAGCTTTATCGGCCTCTGCTCCTACTTTCGACGTTTCATCTTGAACTTCGCCTCTATCATCGCTCCTCTGACCCAGCTCCTTGCCGGCAGCTCCGACCTTTCCGCCTGGACTCCAGCCTGCGATAAAGCCTTCGACACTTTACGCCGCCTTTTGGTTTCGCCGCCCATTCTACGCCACTTTGATCCGGCTGCGCCTACGGAGATCCACACTGATGCCAGCGGTATTGGGCTTGGTGCCGTCCTTACCCAACGTAAGCCTGGTTACAGCGAGTATGTTGTGGCATACGCCAGCCGAACATTGACAAAGGCAGAATCTAATTATTCAGTCACAGAAAGGGAATGTTTGGCAATTATTTGGGCTATCGGAAAATTTCGTCCTTATGTGTATGGTCGACCGTTTTACGTTGTGACCGATCACCACGCTTTGTGCTGGCTTGCCTCTCTGAAAGACCCATCCGGTCGCCTTGCTCGCTGGGCTCTTCGTCTCCAGGAGTTTGACATTCATGTCATTTATCGATCAGGCCTAAAGCATACGGACGCGGATGCTCTTTCCCGCTCGCCATTGCCTAGAGATAATTCGTCTGACCACGTCTGTGCCTACGATTTGTCGACTCTTACAACTATCGACATGGCTACCGAGCAGCGGAATGACCCCTGGATCAATGCACTTTTGGATTTTCTCTCAAGTCCTACTCCCGGTCATTCATCCAAAGCGCTCGTCCGCCAAGCCCACCACTTCTCCATTCGTGACGGTCTTCTCTATCGCCGCAATTATTTGCTTGATGGACGGAAGTGGCTTCTAGTCATCCCGCGTCATCTCCGTGCCGACATTTGTGCTGCGTACCATGGTGACCCACAATGTGCTCACGGTGGCGTATTGAAAACCTACACGCGCCTACGTCTGCGATTTTACTGGCGTGGAATGTACCGCTTCGTAAGACATTTCGTGCGCGCTTGCGAATCTTGTCAACGCCGAAAAACTCCTCAGAAGTCCTCTGTTTCGTTGCAGCCGTTACCCTGCCCTGCTCGTCCGTTTGACCGCGTTGGCATAGATCTATATGGCCCTCTTCCGACTACTCCTGCTGGAAACCGGTGGATTATTGTGGCAGTAGACCATCTGACTCGCTACACTGAAACATCACCGTTACCCTCTGCCTCTGCAAGAGACGTTGCTTTGTTCATTCTCCACAACTTGATTCTTCGCCACGGGACTCCGAAGGAACTGCTCAGTGACCGCGGACGCGTTTTCTTGTGCGACGCTCTCGAGGCCCTACTGAAAGAATGTCGCATCATTCATCGCACCGCTACTTCTTACCACCCTCAGACGAATGGCCTGACAGAACGCTTCAACCGTACTCTGAGTGACATGCTGGCCATGTACGTCAACGACGCTCATTCCAACTGGGACCACGTTCTTCCCTTCGTAACCTACGCGTACAACACTGCGATACAGACCACCACCGGATTTTCTCCCTTTTTTCTTCTTTACGGGCGCGAGCCAACCTGCACAATGGACGCGCTTTTTCCCTACCGCCCTGATGTTTCTGAATCGACGCCAGTCTCGGACGCCGCCCAGTACGCAGAAGAATGCCGTCAGCTCGCTCGTTCGCTTACAAAGGAAAATCAGTGGGAACAAAAACACCATCGTGACACTGGTGAGGCGCCTTCATATGCGCCCAACTCCCTGGTGTGGCTCTGGGTTCCTGCCACAACCGCCGGCCTGTCAAAGAAGCTTCTTGCTCGGTATCACGGTCCATACCGAGTCCTTCAAAAAACATCTCCTGTGAACTACGTAGTTGAGCCGGTTACGCCATCTGCGGACTTGCGTCGCCGTGGACGCGAAATAGTTCATGTGGACCGAATCAAGCCTTACTACGATCCGTCTGTCCTTTCGGCACCATGAGTCGCCAGGATGGCTCCTTCTCTGCCCGGGGGGAAACTGTAGTGTGGTAATCTTCATCGATATAACCACTGACATGCGTCGCGTGCTGCCGCTCTCAAGGACGAAGAAGTTGTTCGCTGCCTTGCTCTTTCGCCACGCCTGACGCTTCGCTGCGAGTCTCCCCTGAGCGGCTGGAATCACCTGGGTTCACCGAATAAACACACCCCTACATTACCTATAGTAATGTTTTGAGCTTTTTGCTAAATTTTGGTTATCACGTGTGTTCTGTGTATTCGAATTCTTAAAGTGTTCTTGCTTTATTTCTTTTGTATGTGTTCGTGTGCGCTCTTCATCCCAGTGTAACACCCATGCAAGAGGGCCTTTTTGGGTAACGGAAATAGTTAAGTAAAAATAAATAAATCTGTCGAACATTCTAAGGCTGTCGCTTCACAGCAGCACACACAATGACATGGCATTGGACAAAGGTGAAGCTAAAACGATGGTGACTCGGAAAAATAATCTTATCCAATTTCTACTTTAGCGAGTGAATGTCGAACTGCATTAAGTCTCATTATGGACGACCGAGGTCTGCATTCACTCTTCTGGACTAGAGCAAGAATTGTTCTGGCAATTTTGTGTTCCAGCATGCTTTTTAAGTTATTGATCCTATAACAGAAACTCCATAAATCATAAACTCATGCAGGCTTTCCATCAGCGAACTTTTCTAATGAAGAATGTTTGTGACGTTATCCTGTTACCGGATACCGAAGTTCAAGCGACATGAAAGGTTTCTCGATTGAGCGCTGTTTGATATGCTCTTCTGAGCAGTTTTGCAGGCAGGAAATCCGTCTACGAAATATAATTTTTATGGACATATTATTCACTTGAGCCAACAAAATTATGCTAAAGGGATCAAAAAGAGATTTAATATAAATATTTCTACTGGGTGTGCACTTCCCATGACTGTTATTTATAGGGTTTCTCGGTGAGTCAAAACAGCTTGTCTCGAAATGCTTTCATCTCATCATGTGCAACGCAGCGACAAAAAATAAATATTAGTCGGGTTGCCATAACTAAGGTTTTTTTAAGTTGTTATCCATTCTTAAATATTACCGAAACATTTTGATAAAGGTATAACATTCTCCAGCACATTAAGAATATTATGCCCGTTAGACAGCTCATACCAAAATAAGCAAGCTGGATATTTTGACGGTATTACTGAGACAATATAAACTATAGAAAAGAAGGAAATGGGTGAAGGTAAAGACTCGAGCCATGGAGATGAGAGGAAAGGCGACAAAAAGCCCAAAGTGAGACTGAAGCTATGTCATGGTTGTTTTAGCTAGACAGTCCCAGGAGAATCGTCTCTGGCATTGGTGAAGTTTATTTTTATTTGTTTTTTATTTAAACATACATGAAAAAGTGTAAATGAAAGAAAAAGTGAGCCTAGCGTCGACGCATCGACCGCTCAATAGCGGTATTGTTTTATTTCGTGGTTTGCTGTCGTGTATGCGCACAGGCAAACGTTTTGTACAAATTTATGCGCACAATTTATTGGACATAATTCTTTATGTAATGTAGCACTGCACCACAATAATCGATATATCAGCAGACTCCTCAACAGGCATGTGGTGTCCTGGTATATATATTGAACATATCACAGTGATGTTCACAGTAGACTTTATTATTCGTTGCGACCGGCGGACAAAATTCAGAGAAAAAAATGTCTATGGATCAGAAGAATTGACCAATTTTATCATATCATTTCTTAAATGTATCCCGAAAGGTGCCACAATCGCCTGATAATGCTTTTCGAAAACACCAACCATTTATTTGGTAAATTTATATACCTCAACTGCAGAAAACACCTTAAACGTTTTTTTTTACTACAGTTGTAGAGATTTCTATCTGCCCCCAAATAAACAAACGGTAGGCCTATAGTTGCCTCGCATGGTGTTCCAGGGAGGTGCTTTTGGGTGCCCAGGAATTCTGAAAACATGCATTTTTCGAGAGTAGTTGTCTTTGACGCACTTTTTCGCTTACTCTTAAATGCACTAGAAGAATCAGAACAATTTTCTGGTATACATACTACTCCAAATACCTGCCCAGTCGACTTTCTATGGTTATAATTACTCGGTTTGATGACAAGAAGCAGTTCGCGGCCAACAGCAATGATTTCTTGACTCCTCGGAAACATTAATGTGTCTAAACGGCTAGATTCGTCAATTTGATAAACTCAGCTATTACATCCTGCGTTATTTTTTGCCCTGTTACTTTTGTTTCTTTTATTTTACTCTGGTGCCTCGCGCTCACAGTTGCCCGCCCTCTGTTTTTATGGTATACTTTTCAGGGTTAAATCCTTACGGCCAACCGTTTTACAACGTGCAATGCAGGACAAAACTTTTATATTTTGTTTGGATATGTGTTTTGTACATTTAGGTGTGATGTTTGATGCTCAGCTGTACTTTCTATCTTTATTCGGCTCTAAGGGAACTTGCAAAAAATGCAGCTCTGTTTGCGGCACCATCTCAACGAACCGGCTTGTCCGGCTTCATTTCTAGCTGCTTCTCTTTGCTACTTAAGAGGTAAAAGGACGTAAACGGGTAACGATAGACGCTTTGTGCCCAGCTCCTCCTTAGCTTCTTTTATGTTTAAATTCAGTTCGGCCTTCTATGGCGAGTTTACGATAAATAATCACGATGAAGTTCTCCCTGAAATATTGTCAATTGAAGAGAAATGTGGGAAAACGCCTCGGACTGATATTTATGCTTGAGAGCATCTGAGCAGTTGATAGTTAACACACTTGGACGTCGTAAATAAACAGCTGTTATTTTGTGCTATGGTGTTTTAGGTTTCATGACACGGTCAAGAAATATTTTCACATATAGGTATGCACGCATTTCCTTCAGCCTCCCTGAATTGATGGTCCCAAAATAACTAAAAAGTCAACAAGCCCTTGTATAATCACGGCAGTAAAAAGTTTTGATCACAATTAAAATTGCGTAAAATGACTACAATGCGTGAAAAGAATAGATAATAAAAATAAAAAGCATGTCCTCATTATATTATTGAGCAATGATTTTCCTGAGTGTTTAGAGCTTTCGGAAAGACAATGAAATGTGGTTTTCGGTCATACTGGCACAGCATTTTAGGCAGAACATATTCTCTTCTTCCAATATATTTTGGATTTTTTTACAGTGCAAACGACGTTATAGTTTGCTTAAAAAGGTTCAAGTACGCGCATGACTTCTAACATAGGTCCCACCGCGGCGCCTTAATGGTTAGAGCGCTCGAATGCTGAAACAAAGGATGCGAGATAAATCCCGGCCGCAGTGGCCGATTTTAGATGGAGGCCATAAGTGACGCTCCGTATACTGAGAAATGTTGGAAGGTGTTAATGAATCTCAGGTGATCAATTTCCAGAGCTGTCTCAACGGCGTCTCTCATAGCCAGAGCTGTTTTGGGGCGTAACACCTCAGTTTCGAAGGTAACTTGAATACTCTCGCTATATCTGATTACACTTTCTGCATATTTTGCTTAGAGTAAGAAATTGATAAACCGGAACTGTTGCCTTAAGCATTATGCCAATTCAAGAATGTTAAAGGAGCCATCGCACTGCTCTGTTTGGAAACGGCGCTACTTGAGTCGTGTTCATACAAAGTGTCCGATAGGTACAGAGCCTTTCGGCTGCAATTAACTTTCCTCCGTATTTCACGCAAGTTGCTAACGTGCTAAAAATTTTCTGATTCCATTAACAACGACTGCCTCTGCACGTGGGAAAGCCAAACCAGAGGTGATGCCTCATGCTCATAACATTTTGTATAACCTCAAGAAAGCCGGCAGTAGAAACAATGGGTCGCTTGTCGCCTCTGCGCCAAAAACGTTGGCACAGCTCTATCCCGGCATATGCGATGCAGATGAGTGCGCCTGCAAACAGCAACATGAAGACGCATTTTTTATCTGATGCGCTTTGAGAGTGGTTTACAGGATTCCCCTGTCCTGTCTAAATTGCTATATCGCACAGACGGCGTGGCGCTTAACGACTCTTCAAGAGAGCATTCTCTAAATTCAATGAAAAAAGAAGTTCGGGAATTTAAATTTGTATATAATGGCCTGCAAGTGGATACTTTTAAGGAATAAAAAATGCTTACAGGAGTGAGAGTACGAAATTCAGAGCTGTGCAATCAGTTCAGTTCAGTTCAGTCGTTCAGTCGTGTCCGACTCTTCGTGACCCTATGGACCATGTCACGCCACGCTTTCCGGTCTCTCACTATCTTCCTAACAACACATAACTTCATCTGCAGTGCCTCGAGGATGCCATCTAACCATCGCGTTCGCTGCCTACCCCTTCTCCGGCGACCCTCAACCTTTCCCAACACCAAATCTTTCTCCAGCGACTCCTCTCTTCTCATTAGATGACCAAAGTAGCTGAGCTTTAACTTTAGAATTTGACCCTCCAATGAGCCGTCAGGGTTTATGGTCGACAATATCGACTGATTTGATCTTCTGGTAGTCCAAGGAACTCTCAAGAGTCTTCGCCAGCACCACAATTCAAACGCGTCAAGTCTTCGGCGGTCAGCCTTTTTCACAGTCCAGCTCTCGCATCCATACATCACAACTGGAAAGACCATAGCACAAGTTATACGGATATTGGTTGGCAGACTAATGTCTCTGCTCTTTACCAGGCGGTCAAGACTAACCATTGCTCTCTTTCCCAGAAGCAGGCGTCTCCTAATTTCATGGCTGCAGTCTCCTTCCGAGGTTATCTTGGAGCCCAAGAAGAGAAAATTTGTCACTGCTTCCACTTCTTGTCCATTGATGCTCCAGGACTTTATAGGGAAAGACGCCATGATATTTGTCTTTTTAAGGTTCAGTTTAAGCACAAACTTCTCACTCTCTTCTTGTACGCGCATCAGAAGTCTCTTGAGTTCCACTTCACTTTCTGCCATTAAAGTGGTATCATCCGCATATCTAAGGTTGTTGATACGTTTTCCAGCAATCTTCACTCCAGCTGAAGACTCGTCCAGACCGGCCTTCCTCATGATGCACTCTGCATATAGATTAAATAGGCAGGGCGACAGTATGCAACCTTGCCTCACTCCTTTCTCGATCGGAAAACAATCAGTAAGACCATGCCCAGTTCTGACTGTGGCCTCTTGCCCTTCATACAGGTTCCTGAGGAGACAGATGAGGTGAATTGGAACTCCCATTTCTTGGAGAGCTTGCCACAATCTGCTGTGATTTACGCAGTCAAACGCATTCGCATAATCAATAAATCAGAAGTAGATGGGTTTCTGGAACTCTCTTGCTTTTTCCATGATCCAGCTAAGGTTGGCAATTTGGTCTCTAGTTCCTCTGCCCTTGCGAAACCCAGCTTGCACGTCCGGAAACTCAGCTGGAATGCAATCAATTCCGCTAGCTTTGTTCTTAGCAAGGCTGGCTAAGGCCCATTCACCTTCACTCTTCAGAATGCCCCGCTCGAGATCAGTAATCACAACCGTCTTATGTTCGGTTTGCACACTCGGGTCCTTCTTGTACAGTTCTTCTGTGTATTCCTGCCACCTCTTTTTTATCTCAGAGGCTTCAGTGAGGTCCTTGCCTTGTTTGTCCTTTATCACGCCCAGCTTCGCACAGAAGCTTCCTTTGATATCTTTGATTGTCTTATACAGAGCTCTTGTGTTCCTTAATTGGCTGTTGTCCTCAACTGCTTGGCACTGTATGTTCAGGAAGGCATTCTTATCTCTCCTTGCTATTTTCTGAAAATCCGCATTGAGAACCTTGTATCTTTCTCTTTCCCCCATAACTTTTGCCATCCTCGTTTCCTCAGCTATTTGCAAAGCCTCTTCAGATAACCAGTTTGCTTTCTTGCATTTCTTTTGCTTTGGAACTACTTAGTAGCAACTTCTTGTATCATATCACGAACATCAGTCCACATCTCTTCGGGCTCTCTGTCTTTTAGATCCAATTCTTGAAATCGGTTCCTCACTTCCACAGCATATTCTAATGGAATTTGATCCAGATCATACCTGAAAGGCCTTCTAGTATTCTACGTTTTCCTCAATCGAAGCTTAATTTTGGCAACAAGAAGCTGATGATCGGTGCCACAATCGGCCCCAGGCCTTGTTTTTACTGCTTGTATAGCGCTTCTCCATCTCTGCCGGAAAAGAATATAATCGATCTGATTCCTGTACAGACCGTCCGGTGAAGTCCATGTGTACAGGCGCCTCTTGTGCTGTTGAAAATGAGTATTCGCTATGGTCAGGTTGTTTTCGTGACAAAACTCTACTACCCTTTGCCCAGCTTCATTTGGCTCGCCAAGACCGAACTTGCCTATAATACCGGATATTTCTTCACTCCCGACTTTAGCATTCTAGTCTCCTATGAGAAAAACGACGTCTGATAATGGGGTGCGGTTTAAAAGGCATTGTAGGTCCGCATAAAATCTCTCAACGTCAGCTTCTTCAGCAGTAGTGGTCGGTGCATCGACTTGGATAACTGTTATGTTGAAAGGGTGACCTTGGATCCGAAGTGAAATTATTCGGTCGTTTTGGGGGTTGTACCCTGGTACTGCTTTGTCCATTCTTCTGTTTACTATGAGAGCGACCCCATTCGTTCTCTTGGATTCGTGCCCACAGTAAAAGACATAATGGTCGCCGGAGTTAAATTCTCCCATTCCGGTCCACTTGAGCTCGCTGATACCCAAGATATCAATGTTCAGTCTGTCCATTTCACGCTTGACGACATCCAGTTTACCTTCATAGATCTTACATTCCATGTTGCTATGTGATATATCTCCTTGCAACATCGGACTTTCCGGTCGCTTCCCGATACATCCACAACTGAGCGTCCTTTTGGCTTTAGCCCAGCCGCTTCATTCGTCCTGGAGCTACTAGGAATCGCCCTTTGTTAATCCCCAGTAACATGTGGGACGCCTTCCAACCTGGGGGGCTCATCTTCCGGCGCCATATCGATAATGGTATTGTGACTGGCCATAGGGTTTTCTTGGCAGGAAATACTGGAGTGGGTTGCCATTACTTTCTCCAGTGAATCACATTTTGTCAGAACTCTCTGCCGTGACCTGTCTATCTTGGGTGGCCCTACACAGCAGAGCTCACGACTTCATCGAGTTTCGCAAGCCCCTCCGCCACGACAAGGCAGTGATCCATGAGCTGTGCAATACTCCTTCTTAATACAAAAAGTGCGTCAGTGCACAGTGATGCCTCGATAAACCGCTACTTGTTCATGCAGGTTTTTCTGAAGAGATATGTATAACAGATTCCAAGGTCAATTAAGGTACTCACCGATGTGATATTTGAACGCAGCTAGTTAAGCGTTTTTGGGATGAATTGATCCACTTTGCGAGGCTCTTGTATGTATGTATGTATGTATGTATGTATGTATGTATGTATGTATGTATGTATGTATGTATGTATGTATGTATGTATGTATGTATGTATGTATGTGTATGTATGTGTATGTGTATGTATGTATGTATGTATGTATGTATGTATGTATGTATGCATGCATGCATGCATGCATGTATGTATGTATGTATGTATGTATGTATGTATGTATGTATGTATGTATGTATGTATGTATGTATGTATGTATGTATGTATGTATGTATGTATGTATGTATGTATGTATGTATGTATGTATGTATGTATGTATGTATGTATGTATGTATGTATGTATGTATGTATGTATGTATGTATGTATGTATGTATGTATGTATGTATGTATGCATGCATGCATGTATGTATGTATGTATGTATGTATGTATGTATGTATGTATGTATGTATGTATGTATGTATGTATGTATGTATGTATGTATGTATGTATGTATGTATGTATGTATGTATGTATGTATGTATGTATGTATGTATGTATGTATGTATGTATGTGCATTTGCAAGCACACTTATTTTAGCATAACCCAAAGAGAACTTCTCATGAGATAGCGCAGAGCCTGTGGCTCATATTTCTCTTTCATATTCTGACAAGACACAGATTTTCTCAAAAGAGGAGACAGCAGAGCCATGAGCGAGCGGTGCAGAGCTCGTGGTACTTATTTGAGTTCCCCTCAGAAATTCTCTTTGGCACGTCACTACCTCGTGGCTCGTTGTGGCATATGATGCGACTATCGATGTAGCTAGCAGACAACAAAAATCCAGTGGATAGTAACCTTCTTCGTATCATGTCGTCTTCTGCATTGTTGTGGACGTTTTTATCGCTGTCCACATTGCAAGAACGGTGCCTTCTGTACCCTTTGTGGTTCTCCGACATATGGCATCTCAAGTGTTTGTCGTTTGGCTTCCACTTCGGCCTCAGAAGTGGTGATGTCTGCACACCAGCATTCATAGTTAGGGCAGTAGTGGCTCATGTATTCAGCCCCGCACCACGGATCATCTCCCCAGTAGTACTTTTACTAGGCGTCACCTAGAGAAGAGAATACGTTTTGTCTGGGTCGCTCTTGAGCGGAATTTATTAAGATCTTCGTCGGGAATGCAATATTAATAGAGCGGCTACTTACTCAAATGAATAAGTATTCTATCTCTCCTATTCTCGTGTTACCAGCTATAACGTCATATGCGCCCACTTTCAAATGCAAGCTGCTTAGAGTCAATGAATTTTGTTATTCATATATCACCTAATACCGAGCTTTCCCCCCCTCACATTAACATCGAGTTTCCCCTAGACCTCCATGATCAGCGAGCAAAATCAGCATGGAGTCATCGCTGCTGTTTTTGTACAACCTACGGCACACTTTTCCCTCCATATAAACATATAAGCGCTCTATACAAGCTCATGGGACCCTACATTGCTGCCTGTCGTAATTGTGACACGCTTTTTGCGAGGCTGCAACCCGACCTTTTCCTTTACTGGCGCATTTATATAGAAATGAAATATATCTTCTTAAAATGGCAATGCAAAGAGAAAATATGCATTACCTCTAATCGTGGAAGCAACCGTCATCTACTTCAACACTGTGCTTTCTAAAAAAAATCTTAAGTGGATATGTTGAAGCTAATACAAATTTTGAAGCAGGCTCTAAGCTTGCCACGCTGTGTTTGCCCGGCAGGCTGAGGTAGTAAGAGGCGAAAAATGCATGATGCGCACAATCGACTACACGTTCTAAAATATTTTATTTTGTACGCACAAAGAGGCTTCATCACATTTAGATGCCCGTTCCCGTTAGCTATTGCGCTGGTTTATGAACAGCTTGGAATGACTAGCATTGCAGAGAATAGCCTGGCGGTTCACCTCATGCTATCATTTTGGCGAGGTCAAAGTCAAAGCACACAATGTAAAATAAATGATGAAGGCAGTACAGAACTATGGTTTCTAACGCTCATATATTTAAAAAAATGATACAATAGCTTCGGAATTTGGCCTGGGCTTTAATACTGCTAAGAATGTTTGGGAGCGGATAAGGCGAGAAATATGTTTCCGAATACGTATATTACGGCTGAAAGTCCCGTAGTCATGTGTTGAGATCTTGTAAAAAGTATCAAGGCTCCCTACAAGTAATGAATAAACATATCTGCCGTTTTAACGATGACAGATGGAGGGAAGCAGGGGAAAAGTTTTCGCATAATATGATGCCTTAGACGTAAGAGCCACTTACGTAATCACACTAACCTACCGTCCACAAACGATGACAGAAATTTTACGGGGCCAGTCGTAGTGGCTGAGTAGTTAGGACGCTCGAGTCCTGTACCTAAGGATAGGGAATAGGGGATAGGGGGGGGGGGGGGGGGCACAGCCGTGGCAGGTGCCTTTGAATGTAGTGGAAAAGCAAAGCGGCCCTGCACTGTGCCGTGTGAGTGGACGTTAAAGAACGCCGGGTGATCAAGTTTTCTGGAACCCCTCGCTCCCTATAGCCACAGCCACTTTGGGACGTGTAACCCCATCAACCACACCAAATAAAGAATTAAAAGGGGAACTCTAGTTACATGCTCAGATAATATGCAAAAGGTCGCTTTTATGCAGACAGTTTTTTATGAACGGAGCTTTTTCTACGTCATTAATTTAAACTTGTCGCAGATCTCCGCTCATGATCCCCGCAGTTTTTTGTTTTGAAGATTTTTTTCTTTTTTTGATGTCGTAAAAAAACGTTGCATATTGATTATCTTTGATCTACTAACTATTACGAGCGAAGGGAATGCCTCTAAAGTAATATTTTTTGCGAATCGAATGATTCGCGGTTCTTTTAAGTACTTCCTCACCAGTGCCATAATATACTGTATAGTTGCTTCGAAGATACATAAAAGAGAAGCCCTAGAAAAAAAAAATACGGAGGGCATTTCAAAATAAAAAGAGCCATTGTGTATATAAACTACAAAATACTTTGCTTTTTTCTATATAAGATAGCTATGTCTCACTGAAAGGTGAGCTAGACTTCCCTTGCTGGGCGATAAGGCAGTCCTGAAGCTCGTGAACTTGCGTTCCATCCGAAGCTATGTTCTATTACAGATTACGGTATTCTGCGGAGATAGCCTATATTGCGCCGACATCAAGCCCGGCTAGCATAAAGGGACCAAGACAGCGCACTGCATCGCCCACTAAAACTTCTGAATTAAGTTAATTCGGGACTGAGCTGACAGAGATAAGATATAAAGTTTCGGTGCTCAACAGATGGCGAGTAACCATGTGTGATGTGAAAACCAAATCCTAGTATTTTACTTCACGCACTCTCAGAAACCATATTGCCGCGAACGATTGAAGTATTTATTTGCTCTTTTTTTGACGGCCGCCGGAATGCGGTCTTATCACAATGATTCTAGCGCGAGTATCCATTCTGTCATTTGTTTTTGTTCGTGCTCATTGTCGCGAGATGCTGCTTTATAATTGTTTTTGGTGCGCCAGATGCATCGAGAGAGGATGATAGAAACAGAACACATGCTTCTCCCCGATTGCATATAAGTTCTGATTCTACGATTTCTCGTGTTACACGTTGCTTGCTCTTTTTTCGAATAAAAAAAGTACCGAGATCCATTGATCTTGGTAGTCTTAGTAGCACTAGTAGATCCGGGGCAATATCGCTTTGTTGAATGCGCAGAAGGCGTAGTAGCGAATTTTCGTTAAACTGGGAAAAATAAACTTATGTATGTAGGCCAAATTGGGAGATATGTGAACGATAGGTTGAGAGAACACGCCGACAATTAAAAAATGCCCGTGAGGGAAAAGATTTCGAACGTTTCCTGGCCACCCACTGCCTCACTAGTAAGGGCTGTTCCCCGGATCTTGGTAGCACTGTTATTAAAAAAAAAAAAAAAGAAAGTGTCACACGAGAAGTCGTAGAATCGGAGCTGATATGCAATAGGGGAGAAGCATATGTTAGTTCTGCTTCTATCACTCTCTCTCAGACAGAGCGCACTTATTTGCGCATGCAGTGACGATGAGGCCGGATTGTTTCACAGTATATATGTTGACGCGATTCGTTCGCAATAAAAGTTGGAAGTTCAGCGCCGTCCTTGTCGTCTCGCCTTGTCCTTGTCTCTTTGCGCTATTATATATTTGTAAATTTATTCGGCTAAACAAAAATGGAGTCTTTCATCCTCGCGTCAGGAGCCATATATAACCTGAACTTAGATAGCATAGTCGTCGTCGTTGTATTTTGTAAAACGGAGCCGTAGCGTACACTGCACTGTATTAGCGAAACAAAAATCAGACCGCCTGTGTCTGTGAAGCGATATGCAAAAAGTATTCAAGAGTACATGGGCCTTTTAATGTTATCACAAGCTGCCTCACCTACCATATAGAGCGAAATTCACGGGACCCCATCGCTCCACTGGACAAGATTCGACAAGCCGATGGGGCAGCGACCGCCTGTCCTTGACGCTGGCGCTGCGTAGACAGCCGAGTGTATAAAATAACCGACCGCAGAACGCCTGCGCCAGTGCGTCTGGGGAGATTCAGACTTCCGGCCACTCTCGCGGTCTCTCCGGGAAAAGCGTATTGTGTTTCTCGGGCCCGCAATCGAGACATCGTTCTCTACACCTGTACGGCCGCCGCTACCGAGCAACCCAGCCTCCGACGCCTTAGCAAACAAGATAGCCGTGAGAATTGCTTTCGTCACAGACTGTTCAATCGAACCTTGTTTTCGCTTTTGTTAACCTTTACCGGACTTTGTAATATTTTTTGCTGTGTTTTTTTTTGTAACTTTTGCCCATACTTGCTATATTTAGAATACTTGCTTTGTTATCTTTATAGTCTTCTTGTTATAGCAACGTTTTGTACATTGTCTGGTTTTTCTTCTTGTCATTTAATTCTTCGTCTTTTTTATCACTATATTGTCGTGCCGTTTTATGTTTTTGTTGTACTCTACTATTATGTAGTGAATTTTGGCCTGTACATCGTCTGGTTTTTCTTCTTGTCATTTAATTCTTCGTCTTTTTTATCACTATATTGTCGTGCCGTTTTAAGTTTTTGTTGTACTCTATTATTATGCAAAGGATTTTGGCCTGCTATTTATAAACATACAATTGTTTGTAAAAGAAAGTGACCTAAATGAATTTATGATTCAATCACAAATCGACACACATACTTCACTGAATGACCGGCCTAACTTTTAAATGTGTTCTCAAACCTCATAGAGGGGAGACGGGTAACCGTAAAGGGGATCCCGCGCCTCTTTTGAACGTAAAGCCGGGTTTTGTGACAAATGTCTGCACGTGATATCCTTTAGGTGGAGGTTTTCTTTCACCTTTGATAACTGAGGCAGTATTGAAGGCCCAAAGAAAAGAAAATGCTATGTCCATCCTAAACTTTGGTCATTGCCAGAAGGGTAGTGATGTCAGGAGGTCTCAGCGAATAACTATACGCGTATTTTCGTTGCTTCAAGTGTCGCTATTTGTACCCAGACGCTAATATATCTGGCCACTAAATACATGACCAGCATATATTGCTGGTTATTGGCGGAGTAACGGACTAGGCTCCGCAAGTGGGCATACTTAAGAGCCCATTAAAAAGGGTTTATCCGGATGTTGTAAAATGATGTACACCGGGTGTCCCAGCTAACTTGAACCAAGGAATACAAAATAATTTATTTGAGGTAGGTCAGTGAAACCAAATGCATACAACTGCCAGCCTGTTTGCGCACTACAGGCAACTTTTTGTTTTGCATTTACTTAATTATCTAATTATGTTAATTTCTCTAATTTTTTAAATATCGACTTTAGACCAAACATGTGAATTGGAAAGTTGTACAGCACCTTCAGAAACCCCCATTCCATTAACTGCGATAAAGAAAGTCTCACGTGTATCTTTTTTTCCGGGCTCAGAAGAAAGCGCGCGAAATACAAATAATACCACGTGACTAGCGCATTTGTGCGCCGCGATTGTGGTGCTCTCAGTCGTGGTTTGAGCGAACGACATAAGCTGCGGCTGTGACCCGATGGTCCCGTTGCAGCGGCAGGCAGAAATGTTGGCGATGGTTCGAGCGAGCTCGAGCTCGCCCGTCACCACCGCGATTTTGGCCAGGCCTGCGCACCGAGCAGCCTACATCACGACAGGCGGATGGCGATGAAAAACCGGCAAATGAAGGTGCAGCGCTAATTTTAGTCGAGTCACATGATGTCATCTCACCCCTTTACCCAAGCCTGTATGCGCAGATTCAGTGGCTGATACCTTATCGCTCATTCGTTTGTCGTGTCGTTCGCTGATGGGAGAGAAGGAGGCCTTGTTAGAATGTCGGTGGTGTCGGCTCGCCGCTCTCGCTGCTACTGCACCGTCATGTGGGCCGGCTGTCTGACGCGGGCGAAGAAGCCATCGCAGGCATATCGGCCTGCCGCTTTAACGGGGCCAAGAAGACACGGCCGCAGCTTATGTCGTTCACTCAAACCACGACTGAGAGCACCACAATCGCGGCGCACAAATGCGCTAGTCACGTGGTATTATTTGTATTTCGCGGGCTTTCTTCTGAGCCCGGAAAAAACGATACACGTGAGACTTTCTTTATCGCAATTAATGAAATGGGGGTTTCTGAAGGTGCTCTACAACTTTCCAATTTACATGTTTGGTCTAAAGTCAATATTTAATAAATTAGATAAATTAAAGTAATTAGCTAATTAAGTAATTGCAAAACAAAAAATTGCCTGTAGTGCCCAAGGAGGCTGGCAGTTGAATGCAATTGGTTTCACTGACCTACCTCAAATATATTATTTTGTACCCCTTGGTTCAAGTTAGCTGGGACACCCGGTATAATTATACATTTATAATTGATAAAACACAATCAATATTTATGGGCTCCAAAATGCTTAGTAACCTTGGAATGCAAAAATAAGTGTCGTATAAGCCTCAAAGAGGTAAGAGAAAGATTTGTCTAGAGATTGCGCTCTTCTTTAGTGATTCTGGTACGCTGCGTAGCATATAATCTACTTATTCATCACAATCCCTACTAGCATGCAGGCAGCCAACTAGTATGGTAGGTAATCTTAGGCAAGGGACTTCACCAATAGGTCGGTGAAGGGCCTCACCAGAGCAGCCTGATTAACATACGTGTTTCCGATGCGCGAAGCGTGCCACGCTGAAATACTAGAGCGGACATCGTGACCGTTCTCCTGCCGACTACCATTACTTCCTATCTTTCTGTGCTCGAAAGGGAAATTTAGCGTTGTCGTTTTTCTTGCACCGTTTTAAGACATGAGAAACGCATTTATTCGAAGTGTCCATTTGCGTCTGACTTTAACGCTAGGATGCTTCGCGAGGTCACTTCATTATTCTTTATTTTGTTTTCTTTAAATAGAAAGAAAGCCAAGAAACTCTGAGATGTTCCTGGAGACAATTTTATGTGGGCCTGCTCATTGACTATAAGCTCTACCGTCATTGTCTCGTTTCTCCTGCAGCTGACTTCATTTTTGCTACCCGCTTTTAGGTGCTGGAAACGTTGGGCGGAGGTGTAAAGTTCCGTAAGCTTTTCGAGGGGATATAATTCGAAAGTGCCGTGTTTAGGTGCTGAGGCATTGACGCAAACATAGGAACCAAGCGAAGCTGAGCAGGAAGAAACGTAAAGAGAGGAACAAGCCACATGTCTCACCATTTTTTCTGTGACTGGTAAAAGAACATAGACAGAACAACAACATTAGAGAAGAGGCGCTTTCAAGAAAAGGAACTCTGGAGAAGGAAGATGATTTTTTTTTTCTGCTGCTTTGTGTCAAACGCACATTTCGATGTTTTCGGCCCATCAAACTTTCGGAAGCACATCAAAGCGCACATTGGGCTGACAGAGGACGCATGGGAATCGACAAGAAAGCGCATGAAGAAGTAACGTGCAATAAAAGTAGCAAACGAAGCCCAAGAACTCGTATGACGAAATGCCGAAGAAACATCGTTGCGAAGCCTCTTTAGAGCACCGGACACAAGAAAAGGACAAATGAAAGAGAAGTGGGCAATATCATTTTTATTTTTTTTGTATATTGCTTTTTTTTGCACGCCAGAGCATTTCTGAAAACTAGTGCAAAGTTCTGCACATGACGACGTAAACTTCAAAGGAGAGCCATCAGAGTTTCGTGCCGCCGACCATGGTAAGTTTCTTTTTGGACATCAGAGCTGCGTCTTTCCTACTCCATCTCATGGCTGCCAAGTAGCAGATAGAAATTGTGCAGTTATCTCTAGACACTAACGAAATGCCAACAGGTTGTAAACTGTGAGGAAGCATTGTAAATCGCCTAATCCCATTTTTCATGCCAGGAGGTTTCGTCCATTAGTACACGTCGAGGCGAGTGCTCCTTTCACTGTGGCCATAAATAACATAACGACATACAGAAAAATGTTTTGCGTCTGAAATGCCATATGTGGCCTTCAAATGGCCGAGCTTTTTTTAATGCCTCCGCGGAAGAAAACGAACGCGTATCCGCGCTCAAAAATCACTTTTGTCTAATTTTATAAAAGGTTCTCTCCCAGCTTGGGAAAAAACATGTTTGCATTTCATTTTCGAAATAAGATGACACTATGTTAAATGCCCAGCCTCTGCCGTCTTCCCTTATGATTCATTCGAATATAAAGAAACGCCGTCCATGGAGTGTAGTTGTTTCCCTCATAAAAAGGTGCATATTCACAAGAGAACTGGCCATGACCCGACGGTGGTAATTGTCATGATGACCGCTAATGACCGTTCATAGAGGAATTCCTTATGAATTTGTCTTTTTGGCGTTATTGGTTCGCAGACCACGGTATTTGTTGTGGCGTTTCTTTCTATGATAATAGACTCTCCTTTCTTAAGTTAAAAGGCATCATTTAGGGGCCATCCATCAAACATTACACAAGATTGTAGCTTCAAAATTTATAAAATGTCAAAAACAGAATGTCTATAAAGCAAAACTATCTCATGTATTCGAAGTTATATTAGGCGTCACTTGGCATTATAATTCCGCGATGAACGCCTGTAAAACATGGCCCTCATTGGAATGATACGATGGCATATTCTTGTTGTGTATATATACCTCTATTCTTGTTTTGTATATATCGTCTTGAGCGCAGTTAATCATAGCTTCATATGATGGCCACAAAAAGCTGGACAGCATCTTATGATAATTTTATTAAATAATTAGGCACACTCCAAACGTCGGCTGTGTTTTTCTTTCCAAATTTCGGCCAATATGTTTACAGTGTTTTCGAGAGCTTCCCTAATCTCAACCAGGGAGGGATACTTGCTTGGCGAGTGTTAAGTGGGTAGTTCGGATATGGGCCTTTCAAGGTCGAACACTTGAAAAAACTTTCAGTTGTCAGGAATGATTCTATACTATATTATATCTCCATGTTCTCGAATTTTGAGTAGAAAGTAATATTTTTATAAATTTTAACTTCCGCACTCATTACACCTTTTCCTAGGGCCCCTGTGTGCGTAATGTGAAGCCATAGGGGACGCTCTGGCCACTAAAAGGACCCAGACAAGCTCTCTTATGTATCCTCAAAGTGTGATACAACCCGCAGAGAACATAGAGGATCGCAAAGGGACTTGCTACAGTGAGCCAAATAGTGCTATGCAAAAACGAAAGGGCGCGCCGATTTTGTAGAGAAAATACCATAAAGAAACAAGCAAGGGGCCTGCACAGTGTTCAAGGCACTGCAAGAAGCGTATAAAAAGTGCTTCTTGGTGGAGGCCCCAACGAGAAATCAATTCTTTCACGCTCGCAGGCAGCAGGCACAACATCGTCCTTTAAAATACCCCAACTCTGTTCGCGGTCGCATTCTCGCAATAGATCGCATTCTTTCGCATTCTCGTTTTTGAAGGGGCTTAGTCCGTGTCGGTCGTAGATCTAGCCCCATAAAGAGCAGCTTTGCCGTGGCAGGCCAGCTGCAAACGGCCATGAAGGGTGCATGGTGTCTTGCACTGCTGACCTCACGTGCCATCAATTTCACGTCGCGAATGACCACCCTTGTCGGTGAGCGCATGGCGCCTGGAGTATTTTCTCGATTCTCTTCCGGGTGCCGCATTCGTATCCCATCGTCCTTCAAGTTGCTTTGCAAGCCTCTTTTGCTTCCTGTATGACCCAAGTATTGTGAGAAGCTTCGACAAAAAAAAAAAAAAAATAACGTCACTTGCGTGTGGCTACAGAAAAAAGGTCTCTTTTTTTTGTAGGCGAATAGGCCTCGTGCAGATCTGCTGTGTCAGTATTTATGAAAAGGGTAGGTCCTGTTGATCGGCACTCCAGTAAGCGAAAAAAATCTACTGTGTTGAGCTTACTTACCCACTGACATACTGAATAACTTTACACAATATTGAGATAATAAAGAAGAGAATGATATACACTCTGGCCTAAGCCTTGCTCACCAACCCAGGAGGAAGGAAGCATTAAGTAAAAATTGCGGTAAAATATTGCGGAACAGTCTATTTATCGCTAGAAATTGATATGCTCTCATGAGTCGAGCCTGTAAATGCACTTCTTCAGCGCGATGTGAATACTTTTGTGCTCCGTAAAATCGCCTGTGTGTCTGTCCCGCATTTGCCAGCACTAGTGAAAACCTTTGCGCAAATTATGCGAAACCCGGCTTTCCATGTACCACTGCAGGGGAGCTCAGTTTTTTTTCGGCTCCTCGAACTAAGCGCGGAGCCTGGACCACGGAGATCGCTCTTTAAAGCACAGTTCCAGTGCCGTTCCTGTGCAGTTTAAAACTTTACCGGTTAAACTATCCGCGCCCCTTCTTCGTATTGTCGACCGCTCATTTCCTACATTGATTATTTTGTACTTCTCTACCCCATCCCCTCTTATTCATGCTATTCTCCCCCTCCCAGCCGTAGTCAAATTAAACTGTTTTTCTTAAACTAGGATCGAGTTCCGAATCCCGTCACTACCGTACTGTTTAGAAGACTTTCCCTCTCGTTCCCTTATATCCTCATCAGGCACTATGTTACTCCTAATAAATGATCACTTCTGTCCTTACCTGATGACCATGACATCTCTTGGAGGTTTCCAACAGAGAATCCCGTGGGCTCGTTTATGCTTGAAATTCAGCCTCATACAAAACAACCGAGACATAAATCCATTCACCGGAAACTTTATTATCGGGGATAGAAATCAATTGCTAATTCCTTGCGAAGTTAACCTGGATAAAACTCCGAGCGAAAATTGCTCGCATATTTCTAATTAGGCTGTTTTGGTAATTGATTGGGTATTTCTTTTACACGCGTAGGCCGTGCTTTTTTTTCTGTCGAGTGGTCTTCTGCTGTTTATCTCAAATAGGATTTCAGTGCTACGCTATACCTCACCTTAAATATTTTCAGATCATCAACGTCATGACATAAACAGCAAATGCAATTCCAATCAGAATAAAAGCAACTCGAATAAATTAGAGAGCTGGCGGTTCCGTGTTTCGTACTGCTTCCCTGCAGTGCATTGGAACTTGTAGGCGTCTTTAATAATAGATGAAAGTGTCCCGTTCTTACACGTTCAGGCCTACTTTCTTTGAACCGGAACTAATTAGGAACTAATTGGGAAAATAGACACTTTATATTCTACAGTTTATGAATTTTAGTAATTTTATTTCTTTACCTGAGCCGTGTGGAGAAATCTTCTTAATTATACACATTGTTATCATAGCAAGAAATGTTATTTTTACGTGGGATGATGGAAAATTCTTCCTTAATTCCGCTTTTGATGGTACCGACACATCGCGAACTCCGTTAGGTTTCAAATACTTGCATTGTCTTCCTATTATCACTATGAAGAGAAGAAATACGGAAATCAAAGCTCCAGTCGCTTAAAATGCCTATATGTGTCAGCAAAAAAAAGGATGCAATGATGAGACAAGCAAGAGCTGGTTTTGTTTATGGCGTTTAACCTCCCAAAGCGACTCAGGCTATATGAGGCGTCGTAGCGCAGGGCGCAGGAAATTTCGACCACGTGGTGTTCTTTAACAAGCCCTGATTTTGCACAGCACACGGCGCCTTGCTTTTCGCCTCTAACGAAAAGAGTCAGCTGCGGCCAGCGAACGAGAGTTAACTGAATTTTACACCTCTTACTTATGATACTAGTGATTACTGTCACTCATCGCTTCGATATTTTGTAACAAACGGCATTACTTATGATGCGAGTGATTACTGTCACTGAACCCTTCGATATTTTGTAACAAACGGCATTACTTATGATGCGAGTGATTACTGTCACTCAACCGTTCGATATTTTGTAACAAACGGCATTAGATTGACACTCGTTTTCGCTCATTTGTTCTGGGACAATAAAGAGATAAAGATTATTATTATGATGTCGAATTTTATGCATAGGTGTAATGGTTACAGACTATTTTCTTACACACTTTTCTTGTACAGAAGATTTTTTTAATTTAAATTCGAAAAAAAATTAAAAGTTTATTTGCACAATTTTCAGCATGTAATAAGAACTAGTGGTTTTGTTGTAAGGAACGTAACATTGTGAACATCCTGACAAATGCCTTATTTACTTTCCTTTAATTCTTTAACGCGCTGTAATGGAACGGTGTTATTTGCAGTTAATAAGCAACTTTAACAGCTAGGTTGAATTCAATTCTCACTCCGTATCTTGGATTTGCTGACTTAACAGTGGCATAATTTGTTCAATTTAAACCATAAATAACAAATTTATTTTTCATCGTCGAGTCGCGCAATTATCATCCGATATCTTGCAAGATCATTCGCTCTGCTGGCTCATAACATAACTTCTTCTTTGAACTTATGCATCTTATAATGCGTACGGAATGGCAACTGTTGCATAAAGAGAATCATATCTTGCATCCGGTATTTCATGCCGCCGAAGGAATGAAGAAAGCAGCGCAAATTTATTATAAGAAGAAAAGGATCGTTTTGCTGTGATGTGGGCTGCAAAATAACTAGGTATAACTATAACTATCTCCAAAGACGTACTCGCTTTTCAGCGTGTCAATCCGAGTTGTATCTGAACAATTTCTAAAAGAAATGACGCATACGTCGTTCCGTTCAAAGCTAAGCGCTGCCCTTCAGTAACTTATAGGAATCTATCTTAAGGCACGCGCCGGCGCTCGTCGAGATAGGGACAGATTGAGAACGCAACGGTCACAAAACCAAATAATGCTGTAGCTGTCGTTGCACTGAAATGATGGAATTGCGAGCGAGCACGTGAAGGAACAAAACGCCAGAGCGACCGGAGACGCGGAATATGCGGACCAAAGGCAGCACCGGCAAAAGCGCTGGCGGAGTTCCCGAAACACAGATAAGCACCGTTCAAATGACGCCAGCGAGGCGCAATGCAACGGTCGCAGGATGGCTGCGGTGCGGCAGTCGAAAATTCAATAGGTAGACAGAAGAGACGGATAAATAGATAGAGAGGCAATAAGCGAAAGTTTTCCTCTTCGCGTCCACACCTCGGCCTCTAAGGCTGAAGAGGTTTGTCGAATTAGCCGGGACGGAAGTGGGCTGCGCTTTTCTTCCCGTGACTAAAGCGTCATACCGTTAACAATGAATCCCTAAGTGCCCCTGTAATTTCTGGTTTCACCACAGCCTGTGCCCGAGAATAATTAAAATGGGAATGGAGTGCAATAGACAAAATAAAAAGCCGCAGTCAGTATGAATTATAAAAATCTGAACACACATTTGTGTAACATAAGTCTGTAGGTTGCAGCAATGCAATGAAAGAAATTGACAGCGTTTAGCACAAAATTTAGAGCAAAGAAAAAAAGCAGACAAGTCAACTAAGTCAAGCACTTAAAAAGCATAAAAACAATTTTAAGAACAAGAAGGAAAGTTATTGCTCAAATTTATCATCGCGCACGTAACGAGCCACAATCGGAGAAGCAAGAAACAAGAATCGTATCTACAAGCTTTATTCAAAGCAAAAGATAAACTGGCAAAGAGCAAACAAATGACAGTATGTACTATTAACATGTATTATATGGACACTCGGTTAATTTTTTGAAAGAGGTTCAACGTTTCAAAGAGACTCAGGCTATGAGAGGCCCTGTAGTAGAGGTTTCCAGATATTTCGAGATTATTTGACGGGGTCTGATATAGCACACCTTACGGACGCTTGGCTTACCGTAAGAAACACACATCTACTCAAAAGAGCAGTGACGGCACCAAACAGAGGCGGCTGATGGCAGGAGCCGCCCTAAAATTTTGTCAGCCCGTTCGTTCAGGCCCAGATGACGGGGAGATTCCTTGTATCATCGTGCAGCCCTCTTTTGTCCCATCATGAGTATGCAAAGCACTCATCCCTGCCTAGTGTTCGATGAAATTTACATTTATCAACAACGACATGCCCAAAAGCAACGTGGCTGCCAAGCAGCGGCACACTTGAATAAACATGTTCTAGCCTGAGGCACGTAGCGGCATCTTTCAAGGCTACTTATGAGCATTGTTTTTCTTTCCAACATGTCCAAATGCATTCTGAAACTTTTGTCGTTTCCAATTCCTTTGCGTCCGCTTTCTGGACGCAAACTCGAGAATAAAGATGCAAAGAAAAATGACGCAGAACTTCCTCTCAGACATTCCTCAATTTTGCCACGGTGTTGCACAAATATGTAGCGCACATATCCTTCTACACGCTCGAATTCGCCTGATGTCCTCGCCTTGTGTTCTCGGTGTTCTTAACCTTGCACCATTACAAACTAAAAGACGAACGGTACTGGTAGCACGCACCTTGTAATAAACTCGTTTCCCTTCCTTCGCCTTTAAGCAAAAAAGATTCTGCTTGGCGTGTAAACCAAACTGAGAATAGAGTAAAAGTAACAGTTCCCGCATTCCACAATGACACATAAAAGAAAGGATGGGAAACTTTGTAACTTAGAGCAGCGTATTCGGGTCTTGGAGTCGGAGGGCGAATTTCATGACGGACGCTGGCAGAAGTAGCCCTTTGAAAGCTTTTCACTAAGGCTCGTTTCAGCGCAGGACTTTCCTTCTTTATCTGCCGCGCGAAGCGGGACTCGTAAGCGCAGGGCGCCAGACAAAGCGCTACGGCCTTCCGTCGTCTAATACGATAAGCGCGAAGCCGAAAGGATGGCTGGATTTACAAAGAGCGTAAGGATAAAATGAGCGCAGCTTCAGTATAGAAACTTTGAGGAAAGTTGGCGGGCTCCGTAATGTGCACGAGAAAAAATTCCTTGGAGGTTGAACTAAACAGTGAGAAGAGAAACCAAGATTGAAGGTCGTCCACTAATGGAATGCAGCCGGTATTGCTAATACTTCCTGGGCTTGGCACCACGGCCTGCAAATCTTTAATTTCAATTTTTGCTTTTAGTTTTATTTCTCAACGAGGATATTACGAATGATGTCACACATTGTGTACGCCAATATTAAATGGGCTATTGCTCTAACACTGCTGCGAACGCAACTGAGATAGCTTGAAAGTACCAGTAACATGAAGGTCGTGTCTGTAAAAAGATGCTCTGCGGACCTTAGTTTGACTTATGGTGTTTCTGTTGTCCGCGAGGTTTCATGCATTTGCACATGAGAATAACTAAACTCGAAACTGCTCACCCAAGGACAAGATTGAGACTGATTTCTAAATGGGCCAATTTTTTAAAAGGGATAGAAAAGTAATACTAATACAGGTTTCAAAGATTTTTGATGCTACAGCCTAATTTCGTCATGACAGTTTTAATTCCTAAACGATGTTATACGAAATTAGCCTAATTCTACAAAAGGAATTTACTTTATCGCAATTTGAAATGAAGAACAATGTCCTTGGCATTTACATAGACTTTACTAAAGCTTTTGATTGCGTACTTCATTCCGTTGTGCTTGATAAGCTTAAAACGTATGGGGTGCGAGGAAACTGCTTAAAACATGTAAGACGTTCCGTGGTAACCGCTATCATTAAGTGGCAAAAGACATTAGCCTGATTCAAAGCATTTCACCAAGGATGTCCCTAGAGGCAGTATTCTTCATCCCTGCTTGTTTATTGTGTATATTATTATTTAATAAATATCTACACATATGCAACATAAATAATGTAGGCAGTTTATGCCAGTATATATTTGTTATCTCCTGCCTGCAGTAACCTTCAGTACAAGGGTAACATTGCCCTGAAAATTCTTCATGAATGCTCAAAATTTAAATGTCTGAAAATTAGTACCAACAAAGCAAAACCTGTAATCTTCAGGCCCAGTTGTAAGCAGATAATTAGTTCCTGTTTATGACAAGAAAATATTGTCATTTTTGATAGGTGTAAATCCTGGCAGTTATCTTTCCCCATAATATGCTTAGGACGTAGATATAGAATTTTTTTTAGGCAAGATATGGTCTGAAATTGTTTGGATGGTACGGCTGAGAGCTCAGTTGCCAAACAGAGTGAAGATTCTTGTTTATAACACCATCTTTTTTTCTACAATGTATTAGTGTTTGCTCGTTTAAGGTACCACGTCTCGTACCAATTTAAATAAAATACACACACTGCAAAAATATTGTACGAAATATTATACCTCCACAGATCAGACTTATTTTCTAAAGCAAATATTATACCCACGTCTAACCTTGATAATTACAAGTTGAGTCATACTTTCAAGCAAGAACTAAAAGGAAATTTACAATTTCTTCATGAATTTCCAATCCAATCTTACAAGGAGTACTGATTCTTATGCCACAAGATTGACGGAACAGCGGAAGGCGTTCCCAACCACGAGCCAGTTATTCTACACAGAAACTATAATGCACTCTACCAACGGTTCTAAATACATTTCATGAATCAGGCTTTGATTTTTAAACCCGCACGTACGAGCCTTAGCTGAATTGTTTGCTACTCATTCTTTCTTAAATATTTGAAGAGAATTGTTCATCTTATTTCTGTGTCTTCTTTTTTCTATGCTGTACATTTATTTCATATTGAGTCAATGATTGTTTATTTATATCTATTTTCTTTGTATCGTTGCTTCACTTGTAAAGGAGACTGCGGGCACTAGCCATGTCGCTGTATTTTGAAGCAGCCTTTATCGACATGCTCCTCCACAATCGATATAAATAAATTATTAATATTTTTTTTTCGCCACAGACAGCGCCTGCGCTGACCGAGCAAACATCGTAACTTCAAAATTTATATCCTTGAAATAAATGTATTTTTCTTGCTTTTCTCATTACTGAACAGCATTGATAAGGGCATGGTCCGTAATGAGGTATGACGAATGACACGACAGGCCTAGTGTAGTGCACACTGTCAGCTTGGTGCTTTGACAGAACACTGCAAAATATGAATTACGGGAGTCTTTCATTGCTTGCAGAACAGCTCACTTTTCACTATGGAGAGACAGCGCTACTAAACCTACCTGGCTGCCCTAATTTGATACCAGCAATGTATGTAATGTCATGGTTAAAGAAGCGGAGCTCCGTTCATGGGAACCTACCCGAAGTAGGAGTACCATAATATAAAGAACATAATGTTGCGTAGTCCTGACAATGTCGAGGATAGCAAACGAAGAGACTGATGTTGCAGTATATTAGCTCTTTGTTGGGTTGACATGCGCCCTCAAAAATATAAACTAGTCGGCAGGGATAACAGCAAGTGTGCTCGTCCATCGTCGAAATAAGAGTATCTGTTCCACTCTTGAGCGCTCCATTTTGAGTCGGTGAAGAAACATCTAGATTAAGCGGCGGAAGGTGACTAGCATGATATTAAAATAGCACACTGCGCTATTAAAAACGAAGACCAAACACGTGATGAAGAGGACAGGCGCAGTTTAGTCTCTTTTTGTAGTGTGGTGCCTTATTTTAATCATGTGCAGGTATCAATTTGTCCTACGTTTTACCGGACTAGCACGACCCCGAAGTTTGTAACACGCCTACGCCAGTGGCCACAATCATTTGAGATATATCTCGACAATTCTATCGCGACGACGAAAACGATAAAGCTCCGTCATGGCAACACTGAGCTTACATAAACAAAGAACAGAAGGTCATCCCTTGCTGCATTCACACAGTGTTAAGTCCGCACGCTAGCGGCTACCTGCAGAAAAAAATTGCCGGCGACTACGTTACTTCCTAATGCGAAATTAGAGCGCAGCTAATCAGCTGAGTCAGCTTTTTGAGAGATTGAAGTATCTGTTTCGACTCGGGTGGCGCACATATCGAGATCCGCTTCCACCTATACGGATCTCTGATTGCCGCTGCACAGGTGTGGCATTAGAGGCGGAGCAAAAAGAGCAATTAAGTTATCGGGAGGTCAGGGAAGGCAGGGCGTGGGCCCTAGAACGCTGCGCGGCAAAGAGACAGCAGCGACTGATTGATGCCACTGACGCTGCTAGCGAGTCAAGTCAACGTGGCTGGGCGTTTCGGCTTGGGATGCACTCACTGTGATCCGCTGATGCCGAGCCGTCGCTTTGGCAACCGGAGAACACCGTTGCCGCAAAGCACGAAGAGGGAGGGATGGGGGGTTACATGCAGCGGCGAATGGTGGCGGTAGGAGCGCGCGCTGCCCCATCTACGGATCTGGCTACCCTCCTCTCTCCTCAGAGGGACTTCATTTCCGCTTGCTAGAGACAATTCCTGTCCACATCACGCATACGCGAGGCATTAATAATTGTACTTTCGTTTTAATAGATGTAAAGTATGGCAATGAGAAGTTACTACATTCAATGTGTCACAAGAGGCATGGCTTATCTGGTGAAATAAACGGCCTTTAAATCCCTTCTTAGCCAAATTCTACTTCAAATTTCGACTGAAGTTCTCTGACCACCGCTATGTAAACTCACACTTTATAAATTTTAAAAGCGATTCTGAAAAAAAAAAATCGCGTATATATAAGGATATAGGCAGACTAGAAAATATTTTTAACTAAATAAATATTTAATATTGTCACGTAGCCGTTTAGGCCCGCAACCAGAAGGTTGGTTTTAATAGGGGGTTGACTTAGTAGGCACAGAAGAGCAGGTCCAGAGAGCACTGAGGAACAGCAGCCGACTTCAGCTTCTTCTCGAACGCCACGGGGCCACTACTTCGAGTCCGCGCACGAGACTCTCGATGAGCAGCCGCCTAGCGGCTGCTGTTGCACACCCTACAATACATAACATTGAAAACGTTTTCAATAAGAAAATTACAAAATTGTACCTAATTTTTGTTTAATGTCGAAACGCCAACGCCTCCGCAAAGATGACGATGGCTATTCCTCCAACAGTTACCGCGATCACGTGAAAAAGGTTTTTTTCTTTTCATTCCCTAACACTAGTGCCCTCCTTACAGCTAAACGGTATATCAGGTAAGAGATAAGTAGAAATGTTTTCGCAATATAACCATTTATATCATTCCGGGCTCAAATGCCCACGGAGCCACATAGAACACTTTTCCAGACATTAGATAAACGCGTTGCAACCTTAAAACAAGCCAAACAATAAATATATTGTAGTAGCTTCAACACAAGAGAAATAAAGCGAATATCAACTTGAATATTTTCTTATATTCGTCCTTTTTTATACTCCAACAAGGAAATATATAGAATTATTGTCACAGTGGCACAAATAATTTTCAGCACAGAGTTTGGAATCAGCCCTGGTAATTACTAAATGAATCCTAATCTCCTTCGTACCAAAAATGGGTTTTGCACTCATATTTGTTCAATAGACAAGGAGATTTAAGGGCCCTATAATTTTGTTTTACTATTCTAAATCTAGGTGTTTCCCATCGCCAATCGAATATTTCGTTGAGCCTCTTACGCTGGTGACATTACTTAATGACTCTACAACTGGGTTCATGACTCTAATTTCAATCGTGCATCCGATTTAATTGGGCTCAAGGTATGAAAATGATCTCTTTGGTCATAGTATCGTATTTCACGTATGCGTATTCAAAGGTTTCGCTTTTTTCATTAAGTTTACAAACGCAGATTTAGCGTATTCCACGCTATGTACCTGCCAGAGACTTATTCTAAATTTCACAAATGGCACCAGCGTTTTAGGCCAGTTCAACAAAGCGTAATCAAGAACGCACTATATGGGACTGGTCTACAAAGGAGACTTAAAAAAAGCACTTATCGCTTTACGTGCACCGCTTCTCTTAAGGTCCTTCATTAACACTTCTTTTTGGGTGAGTTGGTTCATTTTCACTGTAGAAAAACTTTGAACCAGCGCTACCACACAAAACCACAAAATATAGACGACCGAAAGCACAAGCACTTGTGTCCCGTCGGTCGTCTATCTCTTTTGGTTGTGTGTGTTACCGCTGTTTCAAATTTTCCCTGTACTCTAAACGGTTTGCCAGAGTTTTTACTGTAAGCACACACACAAAGCCCATTGCATTTCTAAATGAGTTTCCTGTGTTCCTGCAGAGTTAATATTCAGGGCTAGTTTGAACTGTCATTATAGGTGTGTTGTCACGTTGCACCCTAACACACTCACGCCGAGCCGTTGGATGGAATGCGTATAACTGATTGGATTTAATTTCGGCTATGTTGTGGTTATCAAGTGCAAGCATGGTACATTAAGATTCATCCCATGCAAGGAAAATTGTTACAATAAAACGTTACATCTGCTGTTATAAGTGCTATATTTCAAAACTTTTAAGTGTTATCTAGTACGAAGTTTAAAGCCTGTGCAAGACGTATCCAGGCGTACACATATAAAGCATGTGGTCACTTAATGTTTCCAGACATATTTCGGGACCATTCTTCAAGGCCTAATTTCATTTAATCTTATGTAGGCCTGCCCGGCTTACGTGTAAGATTGAAAGATATACTAGGCATTTTTTCTAGAGCCATTTCAAGTCAGACTCTTCAGGTATTTTGGGAAGGTTTTCTTAGAAAGGAAAGGTCATTTTCAAAGTGCAGTCCTATTACTAGAGCAAAAAGCGAAATGTATTCACCAGTTATTAGTGGCATCCTGGCATCAGAATCACAAGTGCCCTTCAGATCTGGTACGGTCCGCATATTACATTCAACAGAAAAACATCCATTTTCGACGCCCTAAAAGCCAAACAGATTATTTCTCGCAATCTGAAATGTCAGCGACTATCAACTTCATGCATTTTGTTTTCTATTGATGCGTTCCATCAGACACAAATCATCGCAAAAAAAAAAATCAAAGCAGGACATCTTTTTTTAGTACCTCTTAGAGGTCACGGTTCATTCGGCGCCCTCTTCTCGAGATTCAGCACACCGCCAGTTGTGATGCCATCTCTGAGTACGGCTATCAACGATAAATGACGGCAGACCCCTTCTTCGAGGAAAACCACATGCGCAAAGAAAGGAAACACTGACAAAAAACAAAGTACAGTCTTTGGGGAGAATTCGCAATTCGTAGAAAACTCTTGGTGGCCGTATTGATTCGTACTTTCAAATACTTTCCATTTCCGCCTAAGGTTATGCCCTATCGTATTACCGCAGCCGTCGCTTGTCGTTGCTCTCTTTCTGCTGCATTACATCTTGAAAAATCCTGAATGAGTTCAGCTTCCGTTGAGAACGACTATGTCGAGTCTTCTAAAAAGGTCGTAAATATCGTAGTGATCGCAAGACCCGAATACGATTTGGCGGTCGCTGGTGCCGGCTTTCAAATTCGCTGCTGCAGAGTGCCTTTAGATCCTTGTGGAAGCAAGGTCTAAATAACATCAAATTTGGCTGCCTGTCTATTTGTAGATTTCTGCTTGTTGCAGCTGAAATTTATTTGCTTGTGGTAAACTCCTAAATTTATGCCATGCAAGGGCCCCAAGTTCAAGGCTGGCACCAGAAAGCTCAATTCTTTTATTAGAGCCCCAGCTTCACTTCTCCCATGCCACACTTGAATGCTATATCTTCACGAGGAATTTGCCAGTGGTCCTTGATGTGGCAGATGCCGCCCTCCTTTTATCCAGAAAAGAACACCTTCGACATTGCACACGTGCTCTTTTCTTTCTGTTTCTGGCAATGATCCCTCGCGGTCTCATACGTGCAAAGGAAGTTGCGCTTAGGTGGATCCGGGTCGGGGTTGTCCTCAGGCCAGCTGTTTCTCGGACGTGTTCTAATTTCCGACACTTACATCCCGCCCTGGTTGGCCGACGTGTGAAAACAAAAATGTTGAAGCCGACATTTACCACTTGCTGTGGGACTGACCAGCACTTAAACTAACACGAATCCGGCACCTACAGAGAGCTGGCTTAACAGCAAGCATTCCTGCCTCGTATATCGTCTGGAAGCAGGGACCACATCATCGCTCACTCTTGGATTTTATAAAATCAGCCAATCTTTTCAATTCATTTAATCATTTGTCCATTCTTGATCTCATATTCCACTGATGCACTGAGGCAATTAATATTGTTGTAAAAGAAAATTTCAGGTACGGAGCGAAGAGCTGGCGCCACTTGGATGCTTATTCGCAGCTGCAGCGCGTGGATACCGCGGTGTTCACCTCGTTTTAGCTTCTACTTCCACACCTGCTATTGCTGCACTCCACACATCTGCTAAATGAGCGAACAAATAAACATTTGTTGTCTAACAGAAAGTACGTCCCGGCTGCCCCGGCGCTAAGTCGAAGGAGACGGGGCTCCTACCAGGCGCAGACCAGGAGATCTTGCATCCTGGCGGCGTCTTCGGCCAGTCGAACGAGGGGTAGCTGAAGCTCAGGGTCCTGGATTTGCAAGCAGGGTCTCAAAGGTTTCTTTATTATCTATACTATATGCCTTCCCGAGATAATGACGGCATTCCTAGATTATGTGGCCGAGCGACCCTCTCAGTCCGCAACACGACTTCATTAATGCCGGTACATATCTCAACAAATATTCGACACTTTCTTACACAATATGGCACAGGCCTCTAGTCACTACTATGCCCTCTCCTCCCACCGCCACCACTGTTAATTTGGCTTGCCTCTTGATACCTTTTATTTAAAAATGCCCTCCACTCCTTTGTGTCGTCTAGACCCACCTGTGGTGTTATAGAGATTGGCACATAACCACGAGGGAGTCACATGCTCGAACCAGAGCTGTGGCTGTGTTTCCGTCATGTTCCCAGACCGCCCTGGAGGAGTTAAACCTCAGAAAACTGTGTCTGACCGTCTTAATCAAGCTTCCTCTCTATAGAAGGGGTTTAGCTCACTGGACTTCCCGCAGTTTTCTTATTATATACTGGGGCCCCACAGACCCTTTTAGTGTTTCAAACTGCGCACGCTTTTTCTTGATTGTGTTGGTGTTTGCTCGGACGGCGCGAGTACACATGAGCGAGCGTCCAGGTTCTGGGACGGCATGTTGTCAGCTAGAAAACGAGAGTAGGTAAGCGCGTCGGAAGCAAGGCTCGGGGCTTTTTGCCCGGCGACGAAGAAACAACGAACGCAGTGCCTGCAAGAATGGCATCTGCGTATTTGCGTAAGCTGTTGTCAAGCGAAGAGCAATGTTTTTGTACCGCCTTTAACGCCTGTGCCAGATTGCTCGCCCTATTCGCGCCGTAGTGTGTTTTTTGTTGTCCGCGGTGAAGCCCTGACTGTCTTTTTTGTTTTATTATTGGTAGTACTTTGTCGCGCACATCGACGGCAAGTTTTCAGTGCAATGGCGCTCGATGGTGTTTCTTCTCAATAAATGCTTTTCTGTTCATCCAGAATAAACCGGTGTTTTTAAGAAAAAATTGGTTTGTCACTTGTCGGGCGAGACCATGGCTCGCAGACCAGTTTGCTAGAAGGCGGAATTTTTAATAGAAATAAATCACCGCAGCTTGAAAGCAATGATAATAAATGTATCATGAGCGCTTGAAGCCGCTACAAACAGTGAAAAGAGGGGCTGATTGGCGTCATAAATACGCAGCACCGAAATGAATGGCAAAATATTAGGATAACCTGCAACTAATAAACAAGAAACGAAGCACAATCTGACTACTTTTGCTCTGTATGATGTGGCACATGAAGGGTTGTAATGTGTAGTCCAATAAACGTTTTTGTTAAGCGTTGAAAGGACAGTCGAAACAAACAAGTCGAACTGAAAAGGACATGCCTCCTTCTGACAGGTGGTTTGTTTCTTGACGCAAAATAAAAATTACCCTGTGTATTTGCAATGCACTCGCACTGCATTTGACTTTGCCCCGCCATTTTTATTGCAGGGCGAATAGCTAAAGTTTTTGTACCACGTTTTTGGTCTTAGTCGACGCGGGTGTATCGGCGTTTTGCCCATTTCGTAAGTGTACAACCAATAAAGGGAGTCGGTTTACATTGCCCCTTTCACCACTACGTCGTCATTGAATAGACAATATTCGAAAGAACGTGTATGATGTATTCAAATACGCCAATTAAGCAACCGAAGTGCATACCGTGATCTCGCGTGGTACCGGCTGAAGTCTCCTTTACATCATCGCCTAGAAGATAAATTGTGACAGATAGGCGGTGGCTCAAACGATATCAGAATGTCAATCAATTCGCCAGCTTCAGCTCACTTGACCTCAGATCATTTGTTTTCGGCGATCATTTTTATTACTTGCCTCAGACCTTCATTGTTAACATTCAGTTATTTTCGCACTACCAAGAGGATGTTTCATATCCGTTATCTTCTTCTAGATAATGAGGTCGCTGTCTTTCCTTGCCCTGTGCCAATTATGATCGGAATAAATTATGCTCCATTTAGTAAGGTAGTCACAATAATATCAAAATAAACTGCGGCTTTCCTGTCAACGCATTATTAGCGAGTTACGCTTCCACTCTGGCTACTATCTTTAAGATTAATTCGCTCTACTAGGTAGTCTGATTAATTTATGACAGACTCGTGAGGGTCGGCATAACATAAACTTTATTTCTTTTTCTATTTACCGCACTCTATTTTTCTAATCAAAGTGCCAAACGAGTGATTTCGTGAATAGGAAGAACAGGGCCGTTATTTGATGATTGGTTAAAAGGGAGGAACATGTTTAGCAGGAAATATATTTTGATAGATCAGACATTCCACTGAAATGAGTAAACATACGAAACATTCTTTGCAATTATGATGTCACGCTAACATATTTTATAATTTTGTTTTGTTTCTATAACTAAACCCTATGCAAAGAAGTATATGAGAAGGCGTTTGAATGAGACGAAAAATTTCTTTGATTCTTCTTGCGGTGATACTCAGGAAGACATCTTGTTTTGTTTTTAGTAGGCACACTTTAAAAGATATTTTTTATTGTCTTGTAAGGCATCGCTTCACATTCCGGATCAGCAGGCTGCATGCAGACAGAGAAACATAGGAGTCAACTCTTTAGCTCTCCAACATTTGGCCAAAACACTATGCTGCCCTTCAGCTGCGATAGACAACATTAGCAAGAGCCGGCATGACTGTGGACACAGAATCGGCGATGGATGATTATCAGGCTCGAGAGAGAAGGCCCTAATAATGAATAGTTCTAGTTAAATAACCTATGTCAGAAAGAAGAACACGAAGTTGGCTCGCCAGTAGAAAAACTCTTTCAAAGTACCTACAAAAGCACGCATCTATCTGAAATTGCCGGATGGTCTTGTTTTCAGGGCAACTGAGCGATTGGCTAAACAAACACACACAAAAAAACGGGACCATGCCTAATCAAAAACAGCACTTCTTTCCCGCCCTTCACTGACACAGTGCAAACGGAGTTATATCCGCCACCACCGTGGGGCACCTGTTGGTAATAATGAATGGGCCCGTGGAGAAATGGCACCGCAGACCCTTACTCAACTACGTCATCGCATCGCGGTAACTCCTTCTACCGCCATTTATATATATATATATATATATATATATATATATATATATATATATATATATATATATATATATATATATATATATATATATATATATATATATATATATATATATATATATTCGTGATACATAATCGACGGGCCCAAAGTTATCGTCATAATAACTAAATGTCTTGAAATATATCATGTAGCGGTTCCCGCATTTACGTATAGGGGTTTCACATAAAATGGTTATGTAATGCCAATCAAGCAAGTGTTTTTCCGCATCGTTGTTGCTCCTTTCAGTTTACCTTCAAGTAAATTAAAACACCACGAGCTCTCTAAATGTGAGAAGCAGCAACCTGCTGCAATTTAAGCGCAGATTACAAGGCTGATACCATCTCGACAGCGAAGGTATTTGCATTAGCACCACGTTTACGCGAGAGAATATAAAGTTCGTTCAGCTAAAATTACGCCGCCACAGTAGACAGTGGCCAAGGAAGCTAGGGTGGACACTTCAAATAAGGGTAGATAAATAGGCTTCGTATTTAGTTACTAATTCTTTGTTGTTGTTTGTGTTGCGATGGTCCAACGGCATCCCGGACAGGAATAGGGTCTGCCATCCAGCACCTTAACTATAGGCACCTTTCTTTCTGAATTCATGTCACTGACAATAAATGTTTTCTCCTCCTCCCCCAGGCCTGCTACTGGCTCTGTAGCTGATCCGCCATCCTTGCCGTCTGTCCCTGACTTCAAGCCTCTCGAAAATTCGAGCAGGCTAAACAACGACGTATCGTACATCGCTTTGAGCGCCATCCGAACACTGCGGCTACATCAAACGGCGATGACCTGGCGCCTACAAACTTGTAAACTCGATGCGATGACCTGGCGCCTATAGACGGTATAAACTTCGCAATTTCATCGACAGACAAGACGTAAATCGATAAACACTTTAATATGTCGACGGTAGAATAAAAATACGTACCAGCGGAGCAAATGCTTCACATTCTAAAGTAATCTCTTTCAGTTACAGGCATTCAGTCCAAGCAAATGAAGGTATAGTGATTATAGTACAACAACTTTTGACATAGCAGGCTAACACTATAAGGGCAGCTATTTCTCCCGTATTTTTTCTAATTGTTCATTTCTTATCTTTCTGTCTTAAGATGGCCGCTATCCAAATAATAAAATTGTAGTGACAATCTGCAGTTGTATTGGTTCTCACCTATGTCAGGTTTTGCGTCCTTTGTAAGAAGAATTGCTGTAGCACTTTTTACAGCAGCACGGCACTTCAAAAAGCTCTTCATTGCGTTTCTCTTGTTCAGCTTACTCGTTTCCTTGATCATGCACGTACCAGGCAAGTTTAGTCTACAGTAGTAGCCTCTGCCTCCTCCCTCTCCTCCCCTCCCCAATCCACCCTCATTTTTCACCTGTGAAACACTTTGCTTGGCACGCAGCGAGCCTGACAGTTGTAATCCTTCTCTCATTCAGCTGCTTGTGTATCCCGTTAATACACTTCCTTTTTACATCACCAAGGCGGGTGAACACATCACTGACAACATCCACCTTGTCGTAACAAAGCGAAGAAGGAAAAGGACGTCGAAGTATGTAAGCAGGCTTTTCTCCGTGCCTTGCGAGAGAATAAGAACCTAATTATGACGCAGAGTCTAATATGACATCAGAAGAGACCCGGGTCGTGACCAGCAGCCTAAATGACGCTACCCTCGCGTCACTGCCGCAGCCCTTCGCAAAGGCCATAGCGGTTGCTCTACTCTTGGCGGTGCCTTTCTCTTCATTAATTTTGACAGCTTGCATTCACAGTACACGAGCTCTATTCCGCTGGCGTAGATATCCGGTAGATTTCCCCTTGTTTCACGGGAACATAGTATTTAGGAGAATGAAGAAACATTGTGTTCCGGCCTATAGATGCCAAGGAATAATGACTTACTGTTGATATACGGTTGCAATGCACCAGAGTAATGATGTCATGTGTTTACTTTGTCACTGTTTGTGAAATGTGTATGAAAGAGCACTGAACAAGTGTTGATGGGTAGTCTCAGTTCGCAAGCGTTGCCAATTCGACAAGGGGACTTGTCTTTGTCTGGCAGCGCAGTCATCACTGCTGGAGTTTCATGCGCTTTTGCTTCTGAAGAAGAAAAGACAGGAAAAAAAAAGTGGGAAGAAAGATAACCTTGTTCAGTGCTCTTTCATACCGTATAGCCATCTTACGCTGTTTCTACCGCATGTAAAAGGTGGTTTCAGACGGCTGTTAAACTCACCTAGCCATTATTTTCACGTAAACCTTCCGCCGCAAAAACCAGCCAGGTTTACTACGAGAGTGGAGCTGCACTTGTGGATAAATTTTATTCGATTATACAACTTTGAAGAACACACTGACCTGCATTCGTGGCCTTAAGAACCTGAAAAAAATGCGCATTCCCCGATCACGCTGCCTGAATGAAAAAAGCAGCTATCAGGTTTGAATCTGCTCACGTTGGTCACGCCCTTTTGTTCAGTTTGTCGTGCGAACGGGGTTTATCACTTGCAACTGCAATTTTCTGGAGGATGACCTTGGATGATACGGAGGGTGTGGGTTTTGGGGGAAACTTTTAAAAACCAAGGTTTTGGTTCTGAGGTCGGTCGACGGTTTCCACCTTTCAACTAAAGTGCTGTAAGCTAATCGGCTTGTTAGTTTTCTTGTCCACGACATCGCCTCTCTTGCAGATTATGATAGCTTACGCTATTTTTAAATATTTGGCAAGATCGATATTCTGGGACAAGTGCATACATTCCTTGCCGCACTTCCTTTCAGTACTTTCTATACTTGCCCTGTATGTTTAGCTATCGACATTTTTTTATCGATTTTTTTACAAAAGCTGCCGCATTTTCAAAATTTCTCTTTCAGTTTTCTTTTTGTATTTTTATTACACATTGAGCGATCTAAGCTTAAGAAGCAGATACATGGGAAAAAATGAGAAAGCGTCCGCAAACAGGCTACGTGAACAAGACAAATGGTCGCGTTAACCACCAAAACCAACCTATCACAGGTTCAAGAGTACAAAGTAGTTCACGCAACTTACGAAGAGCCAGCCATTATACACAACAATACGAATAATTTACATCATGAATGTCGCAAAATGCACCATATTGACAAAAAATGGCCCCCGTACTATAGCCCTATTGTAAGACAATTATATTTCGAATGCGTAGGCTCACTTACAAACGACTAAGCTTTTATTAAAAGTACCAAGGCCGGAGAATAATATTGCACAACGGCAGATCAGCATTTTAAATTTAAAAAAAATTCATTTAGTAAAAACAAGCATACACTGTCTCACGAATTCCCTTTCGAGCCCTCCTCCCTTTCCGAAAAAAAAAAAAGAGTTTGACGCACTATAGATCAGACGTTTTCATTCTGACACGGTCCTTAACGGGGAATTATTTAAATCATCAGTGTGGACAGTAGTATTTTCGAGCAGGGGAAGTATGCCTATTTGGGCGTCGACTCCGGTCACATCAATCGCTGTTCACATAATACGCGACCGTGTACAGGCGTGTTCGGCCAAAATTCCGTTGCCCTATCCCAGTTTGAGAGCAAGGTTTCAAAGAAGAGTCAGGAACGTATCGGAAAAACCACGAGTGCTTTATTATCATAACTGTGAGGCAACAGTTCCCTGTGCAGCGACAAGAGGGGTGTCATACCATTTCTCCTCCTATTTGGCGTCTACATGCTAGTCAAACTGCAGGCTAGTTGGTGATAAGAATTGGGGCCGACGACATATGTGCTGCCTATTATATGAATATAAGTGCAAGTGTAGATGCCCACTATGAAATGAGATGCTGCTGTTTCCTTTCTGCCAAAACCGACACAAACTAAAAAAATTTTATCTCGCTGAATGAAAAGGTGGTATTAAAGGCACTATCGCGCCTGCTGCTAAGGAGAAACTTGAACTTCCCTCTAAGTTTAGGCACAACACATATGGCTCGCTCGTAATGTAACCTCTATTTGCGCAACGTTCAGGGTTAGAGCATACAATTTAATTTCCCATTTAGAATACATCTGCCAGTGAAGTCGGAGGCTACTTTCGATATGGATTCGAATAGATCATGCATGATCCTTAGAAAAGTAAACGCCTTCGCTGAAAAATGACTAAGTACTGCGCCGGAATTCCTTTCTCTAAAATGAACATAAAATATGAATTTATTAGGTCAACGAAAAGGCGGTGTCGCGTCTTTTCATAACACGAAGCTTCAACGTAGGAGTTTTTTTTATTGGTCCACTCCGTTGTATGTTTATCTTAACTCTTACCGCCGGCAACTTGCCCACTGTATTTCTAAAAATTTCGCATCTGTTCGAAACTACGGTAATATGAATAAGCTGCAAACAAACATATCTTCCATAGATTTAGAATTAGTCAAATAACTTTACACATCTGTTTATAAGGGTGCCGCGACACTTATATCTATATTTCTAAAAGCGCTGTAATACGTACGAAGATTGGAACGGTAACCTCGCAACTTGAATTTTTTAAGGGCTGTTAAAACGTTAGACATGCATGCCGATCGAGTTATGACCGCAAATGCAAGTATAACACTTCTTCAATCGTTAGTTAAGGCGATGTACGTATCCAGGTTAAGTTTAGTTTCGGTATTTCAACAACGTTTTTTTGGAAGAGGTTTACACAAAACATTTCGTATCCGCTCGATTTTTCTTTCCATTAACTGTTCACATACTGAGCAGTAAAAATCGACTCTCGGCAAAACATGCATTTAAAGCTTGTACATCAAACAACTAGTTAAAACGTAGCATGAAATTCAAATACAATCCGTCGAAAGAAACCACGACATGTGAGCAATGACGTCGAATATTTTTGTCGGTGTGCTTACATACAAGTTTCCGAGTTCTACCGAAATTGCTTTTCCTGCCAACAGTGCGCAGGATGTGTCCGCGGCAGAATTTCATATCTGATTCAGGGTAAAAAGAATGACACCATCAGGAGGACCTTTTGAATCCACCTACCTTTCTTAGAATCTTGGCTTTTACCGGGTATTTTGAGTTAAAGGCCGAGAAATCTTGTTACTACGGATTTGTGGAGTTGATGGCCATGGCCAGGCCAGCGTACCTTCCTCGTGGATGAGAAACAAAAAGAGGCATAATATAAAGGCTGCTGTCCGGTAAGCTGCTTTGTAGCAAATTCAGAGCCGGATTTTTGCGATGTTCGCAGGTGCAGAAATAGAAGGAAATTCGTTAAAGAAAAAAAAAAAGCCGCACAATATTCTCACTCGCTTTTGATATACTTGAGGAGCTTTTTAGAGATATGGACACGGAGATTTGGTGTTTGAATATCACATATTCTGCAAAGTGCCTACTGGCATACTTCTAAAATGGAAAAATGCAAACGATGAAAACCGGAAAAAGAACCCTCACAGCGCTCTAAGCTATTTTTGGGTGTTATTAGGAGCTTTAAAGTGTGCGAAAACAGTAGAGAAATAAAAGTTGAGATTACTAGATCTCTTATTCGAGTGTAGGCATGTTGAAATTGTTCGCAGGAGCCGTATATGTCATTATTTGAAAGACAGACATAGGTGCACTTTGTGAAATAACGATCTTGCAACCGAAGTGCACTTTTCGGGTTTGTAAGGTCGCAGAAAAAGAGTCCAGCTTCACATAATATACGTTCTTTTGTTTTGATTCCTCATGAAATAATAAACACAATTGAAACAATTTCCGAAGGACTGAAGAAGCGTTTCTCGCCTGAACTTTCTTCACACTCAATTTCTTCACCGCAATGGCTTCACCGCCTAGGGAAGCCAGGCAAGAGAAGTGGTCGCGCCTGCGCTCCAACGCTGCGAGCGCTGCATTGGCTTTCTTTCGCTTTCTTTATCAATCAGGGCCGGTAGAATTCTTTAGAGGCAAGCGGCCGGAGTTTCGTTATAAATGGGTTTTCTGAGCATCTACCCTCTTCTGTACATCTAAAGACGTCCAGCGCGACTACATTGTTCGGGCTCTCTTGAGAGCACTGGCCACCTCTCCCCAAGTGTGGGAGCCAACCGCCATCAAGAAATGATTTTGTTGGCATTCTAGATCTAAGGATGACGCGAACGAAATTTCTTCAAGATTAGGAAAGGAGAATGAGTGACAAGGAAGGTAGTTTCCTACCTCTGGCTGAAATAGATGCTATCGAATCGGCAACGTTGCATCTACACAAGCGCTGCTACATCGCTCTCAAAATGCTGACCACCGACGGGCACGAAGCTTGTGTTCCTTTTTCGGTCTTCGATTCGCTAGTTTTTATTGCCTTCAATTCTCTGATGCAGGCTCTTTCTTTTCTGTTATGAACGAAGGTGAGCAGGGGGGAGGCGTGGAGCAGTCTATTTTTTTGTACTTCTTTGTGAGTTTTTGATTTCTTGCTGCTTTATTGTGCCGAAAGTTGTGCTTAGCCTGGCAAATGGTTTTCTAGTCGAAAATGTGAGCTTAGTTTATTGGATTTTCAGACACCATTTTAAAGCGAATCTACAAACAAACATTGTTTTCTCGTCCTACCTTTCAGAGCTATGCCTGGCTGTGCAGGAAGGGGTACGATCTTAAGCGTGATGACAAGAATCTAACCATTTTACTGCGGGCAACAATTTACAATAGATCTGAGGCTCTTACTCTCTGTATTTTCGATTTGATTGCCACACGTGCGCTTGAATAGAAACAAAACACGAAATCCCATTACCCTCTTCTTTGCAACTAAATGCCAGATATGCAAAACAGCATGATCGGGTTACGAATATTCCATGGATAAAAATAACCGAGCGGTGGATGCTTACTGCTTGGTTTGGTTTGGTTTGTGGGATTTAAAGTCCCAAAGCGACTTCGGCTATGAAAGACGCCGTAGTGGAGGACTTCGGGAATTTCGACCACCTGGGGTTTTTTAACGTGCACTGACATCGCACAGCAAACGGGCACCTTGCTTTTCGCCTCTATGGAAAAGCAGCCGCCGAGGCCGGGATTCGATCCCGCGTCCTTGGTCACAGTAGTCGAGCGCCCTAACCACTGCGCCACCCCGGTGAGGATGTTTACTGCTTTAATTCATCTGCATATACTGACTTTTCTTAGCCAGCAAACAGCTGGAGTTTAAAAACAGCTGATTGAATTCTCATACAAAGTATATTTTTCAGCCTATTTAGCTACATAATTACCTCGGTAAATCGCTGGATGTTAAAAGTAGAGAAAAGGTACCGAGAAGAGGGCAACTGCGGAAATGTTTATCATTTAATTGCTACAAAGTGCGTGCATTCGATCGCCTTCAAGCCTTTGAAGTAATAAATTTTGGAACTTTGAGGCGCTTCATTAGGAATTTCGGCAGGTGCGGGTACAATTGTGCCAAACTAAATGACTTCCAAGTGTATGGACCTTGTGTTTTTGTTTTGAAGCAGGTGTTACTCAAATTCAATTCTCAGAGAAATTAATTAACCATAGCGTCAACATATGCTCTATCTTAAAAAATAACATTGAGAGGTTATCTTGCTCTGACTAATGTAGTCAAAGCGTGGCGCTGTATTTTGTTAACATACGCGATTGGCTGTGCTAAAAGCTTAGAAATCGCACAATTTTCTCTACTTTCTTAAGCTCATAAGAAAAAAAAAAGCTCAGGTCGCTCATATCGCTTGTCTGTAACCGCCGGGTATAATTAAGCATCCCCGTTTTTCGGTAATGTTCTTCCCAGGCTCCACTGTGGACTGCAGGGGCTGACAGCACCCGCTGCCTATTGTGGGTTATTGTCTATAGCGACGTATAGATCTGCCCGGTCATCGATATATGCAAAAATTGGGGCCATTATTTAACATGCAAGTGTCGCTACACTGAAGCGACTGCGGGAAGAATCCGCGAGGCAGACCTCAACAGTAGCCTTCATTAACCTCAAGTTTAACCTATTAATTGTGCGTTCCTTCGAAACACATCTTCCAACTTACAATGCATGCCATTGCGATGTATTACGTTGCTTAAATGAATCTTCCCTCTCAAACATTGCTTCCGCCTTGATAATAAGTATATACCCACCATAACAATTAGGAGTATTAGTCCTGCAGCATGGTTTAACAAGCACCTTTGACGCTTGAACAAAAAAAAAGCGATTATAGAGGCAAGCCGCCGAGAGCAATCGCACATTAGCGTGGCTTAAATACAACCAGTGCTACAAAGAATACCAGGCTTTACTTAAATCCTCTCTTCGAGACTTTTGTAACCATGACCTATTATCTATGCTAACAATCCTCGAAAATTTTGGCACGTAATAAACCCCGACAGCGATCCTGAAGTTACGCTTACTGATAACGCAGAACCCACTGTTCCCGAGTAAGAGTGCACACAAATACTAAACAACGCTTTTTAGTCTGTATTCAACCGCGAGGACGGCTCTTCATACCCAAACATAGTTTCAGGTTTGATCATGCAACAAATCACTATCAGCGAGTACGGCATCATGTCACTTCTTAATAATCGCAAATGGTCGTCTGCATCTGACCACGTTGGCTTCAGAAACAAGTTATTAAAAAGCACATCACAAAGAATTTCTGGAATCTAATGCGCACTTTTTTCACAGTCATTATCATCCCGTTGGATTCCTAATGACTGGCGCAAGCCAATGTCGTACTAATTGTTAAGCTGGCGATCACGCATCTTTTAACTACCGACCCCTTTCATTAAATTGTACGATCTGCAAACTACTGCAGCACATCATACATTCGCAAATCATAACATACCTAGAAGAACATAACATAATATTCAAATACCAGCACGGCTTTCGCAAGGGGATGTTCATGCGATGGACAGTTAGCGGGATTTATTAATCACTTGCTATTCTGTATTTACGTCGGCAACCAGGTGGATGTCATATTCTTGGATTTCTCTAAAGCTTTTGATCGCGTTCCGCCCAGCAGGCTACTAGCAAAACTAAAACATCTAACATTTACACTCAAGTCATTTTATGAATAAAAGACTTTTTGTCATTCCGAACTCCGTTCACATATATAAACCACTGTAATTCCTCTTTTATTCTAGTCACGTACGGCGTTCCACAAAGGAGCATGCTTGGTTCATTGCTTTTTCTAATATATAATTATGATTTTCCTAACGGCATATCGTCCAGAGCAAGACTGTTTGCTCATTACTGTGTTATTTACACTAAAATTACTACTGAAACTGACCAAAAAGCATTGAAATCTGACCTAAACGAAATTTATATCTGGTGTTCTGATTGGCAAACCACCCTAAATCATAATAAAAGTAAGTGCATGTCCTTCACGCTTTCGTCCTCCCGCATTCCAACCTCATACATTATAGATAACAATATTGTCGAGCTTACTACAACATACAAATACATAAGAGTAAATTTTCAAACAGATATAACATGGCATCATCGCATCAACATTACTCTTGCAACTGCTAATTGCTCACTCGGAATCATGAAGCACAGACTAAGGCAAGCACCATATCATCTCAAGAAGATCGCATGCACCACCTTAGTCAGACCTAAAATTTAATTGCATGTGCAATCGGGACACGATTCAGGATTACATCATAATAGCCGCGCTGTTCACTTCATTTTTTCAGACTGTTCACGGTAAACCAGTGCTAGCTACTTCTTTAAAACGTCGTGCCAAATTAGATCCACTATCACTACGACGAAAACACGCTCGCTTATCTCTGCTTCAGAAGCTCTATCGCCAAGACGTTTTGCATGACGACTTCTTTCAGCCCCTTTGCCTCATTTTCCCTCGTTGTGACCATCCCTTCAAAGTCAATCGCCCGGTGTGCCATTCATCTTTATACACACAATCGTTCATACCTAGAACCAAAATGACTGGAATAACCTGCTATCATATATTGGTACAGAAATTCACCCAGACAAATTTTACAAAATGCTGCATACTCACATCATAATGTGACGTCCCTGTACACCATTGACTTATGTTATAATGAGTTATAATTCTTCTTTTGTGCTGCCTCAAATACCACTATGTTTTAAATACTTTTGTATTCTTAATCTGTGCCGTAAGCAGTTTTTTGTGTTGTTTTTGAATTGTTTATCTCAGTTGTTAGAATTTTTACGCTTTTCCATTTGCACTCTAGTGTTGTTGTACAACACTTTCCTCCTTTTTTGTTCCTCCTTTTTGTTCCTTTGATTTTGAACTAAGTATTACCAAAGTGCTTCATGTGTTCCCCCTATGTAATACCCTCTCCGAAGGGCTTTTAGGATATTTGAATAAATAAATAAATAAATACCCTCTGTTAAGACTTCAGCAGGTACATCTTTGAAGCGCCCAATGGCATGCAAGTATCCTGTGTAAAGATTTGCCAAAATTTGGTGCCATTTTATTTTACACGGACCTGGCTACCATGAAGCATCTGCACAGAGTGCTCATCTTCAAATAATGCCAACAATCGTTTTGTCGAAGAGGGACGCGTTAGTCGGAATAAACGCAGGCCAGCAGTAACCACCGCATACAATTGCATCGCGACGGAAAGCAGTCCGTGGTGAAAGCTTCTCTTATTACTTAAATAAAACGCTAACTATCATAGTCATTAAAACATAAAGAATTTCATTATGTCTGGCATGTTACATATAGCCTACATGAGAAATGACTGTTTAGTGATCAGCTAAGTAATGCACATACCGTGAACCGAAACCCGCAAAATTAGCAACTGCTGCCTTTTTAAGTTGCATCCTACTGCAGTTGTTCATACTCTAAACCGGTAATCACAAAGGCCAACCACTGGAGAGAGGTGAATATATGTATGCAAAACCCACAGTTTGCGCCTCACCGGTTGATATCAAGAGAGGTCCGTTCCCATCACATTAAGTGTTAAGCAGCGCTTAGGAGCTGCTTACTTTGATCCTGGTTTTCGCCCTCCACCACTGTACTAAGACAGGCGTCATAATGAAAGCCACTCGTCCGAGCCGGTAAGCTCTTCATTTGGCAGGGCATGCTTAATGTTGAATAACAGCGAGAAATCAAAATGGCGATTGCTAGAGCATTCAAAGCAAAAGAATTGCCTCTAGCATCACAAATAATGCGTCAATACTGAGCGTAGTCCTCCTGAAATTCAGCGGTGATGAAAAAGCTTTCCCGCAATCTTCCAGTCGCTGAGCACTGCCCACACTGTGGGGGGAAGGGAAAAGCTGGGAATTGTGACATATTTTTGAAGGCCCCAAACAAAACAGCATAATAACGCCAGATTTAATCCTTGTACGAAGTGTAAATCGCAGTCGCATTAATGAGGCTATTGTATATACGGCGACAGTTGATTGCGAATATTCACCTATTCTGCTGAAAGTAAATCATGTAGATATTCCCAATCGATGATTGTACAGCTAGCATAAGCACATCAAGGTATTTTTTGGCACCAGTTTTATTCTCAATCAACTTTTCAAGCGTCTAAAATATCTTCAAAGAGGTTTGGCATTCTGGAAGACTTCGACGACCTGAAAAAAAAAACCACATAATTTCCTAAATATTACACCTTGCACAAGATGGAAAGCGTCATAGGCCTATTTTAGCAGGCATGTGTAAAAATGATTCATTATTTACGATTGTCTGCCCACCCTGCTGTAATTGGTCATGCATGTGTTTGTAGTCGATAGCTTAAGTATAGAATCACCTAAGAAATGTTCAAACAAAAAGTAGACATTTTGGCAGATGTTTGACAGCGAGAAATACAAAACCCCGAATTCCTCAAAATTATACCTAGCACGAAGTGCAAAGCGTAGGGGCGTAATACAGCTTTTGTACGGAAGGTAACATTTTATTACGCATATTTCTTAACCCGGCTGGAAGTTCAGCATGCCTCTATTCGTAGTAGACTAGCACAAAGTGAGCGGAAGCATTTCCAGCTTCTTTGGGAGTCAGGCTCAATTCAATTGAGCTGTGGAATCACCTAAATTATGTTTAAGAACATACCGACGAGAATTATTTTGGAACAAAAACCTAAACATTCAGTAATAATTATAGATTCGATTCCCTCATAACTTTCGTAGGTAACCACGGTTGCCCAACAGGGGATAGAATGGCCACTCCCCGGCCAGCTGACGCCTCAAAGAGACCTCCTCCACCATAATAAACTGATGGGGACGGGGGGTATACGCACACGGAGGAATGAGAGCATGTAATGAGGGATGACAACGAATGAGAGGAATGAGAGTGCGTGACATGCTCAGCATTCCGGAAGGCTGCAGATTCCAAAGACGTCAAAAGTGAATCTCGTTGAAAAAGGTTAGTTTGCTGTAAGTCTATTTCACGAGACAGCACATCAATTCGCATGCTCTTGGATATCTCAGTTATCTTGAGCCCATCAAATGCTAAGTCTAGACAATTCAATGGAACCATAGGCTTTTTTTAGATGCTACAGAACGCGTTAAGATAAAGTGGCCGAGTATATCACAGGAGTATATGTAGAGGCCAATCAGTGCCAAATGAAAAAGCCTAACAAATAATTCAAAAGAGAAATGTAGCTGTTGAGAAGGAGGGTAGGGAGACTATGCTAGATACACCTGCCACCCTTCGTAACAATGCCTCGAACATTGCAAGTACTGGAATTCCTTAAATCGCGACATTCTCTAATTCATTTCCACAAGGGTTATTTATAGTGCACTGTAATCGCAGAAAATACCGGAGCTTTGTTTTGACCTGTATCGAGGAGCAGCAACAGTGGTCGGGGATTGAACCTACGTCCTTAGGTTCTTCAGTTCAGTGTCATAAAACCTGAGCGAGTGCGGCGGGTTAAACATATAGAAATAACGAAAACTCAACTCACTGTTTATAGATGACTGCTTCCTTTCTTATTATTAATCACCTTGTTAAGATAATCGCTACTAATACCAGCGCAATGTTGGACTTCAGGAAAACAAGAGACTAGGCAGACTTCTATGAAGAGTACTAAAGGGATTGTATTGGTATGAAGAATCAACTTGTAGTTATTCCGCAACCAGCATCTCAATATAGAGTTATTATGATTTAGGATAATATCTTTAACCCACAGGGGCCCTCATCAGGCACCTAAGTATTACGTAAAGAGGGTGTAGAACAGCCATATATCAAAATAGCGGAATAATGGAAAATACGTAGCGGTGCGGCAGCCAGTAAGGCCCATTCTTAGTTTGTGTTGTCCTCAGAAAGAAGCACTGCAAGATAATTGAAACCTTGCGAAGTAGACTGGCTAACTTGCAATTATTCATAGTGCTCCCTTTTCTCGATGGTGCACGAGTTAGGACTTACTCGGTGCACTTTTATTCTTTAATGAAATTAACTAAGGAAGGATAAGGAAGGAGGCAGGAAAGCGGAGTGCACATCATGCCAGATAAGATGATTGACAGGAACATGAATAAAACAATGAAAACCAAGTAACTCGAAATGAGTGGGGAGTGTAAGGATAAAGTAAGCTTGATCTAAAAGTAGGGTTGGCAACCTCACTCGAAAAAGGCTGGCGCAATCGGGATACTACCTTACGCGAACTGTCTCTTTGCTTTGAACAAGTATGCCTTCAAGAGGATTATTATAAAGTATAGGCTGTTAGAGCGCGCAAACTACATTTCGCATCACTTGTTGTTGATTCAATAGCTATTAGCATTTAGCAGTACTGTATTCATTATTGCTTACGGCGCATGCAGCGCATCTTCGGCACGTGTTCATGTGAGTTATCACCATTAAACTGCCATGATACAAGACCCGGAATTCTACTATATGTCTATCGACGCGCGTAAGTTGGAACCCTTGTTTTCTGTATAGAGGCTTGTACCACCGAAACAGCGTTCTGTACAATACATAGGAGAAAGAACACAAAGGCGGAAGCGCAGTGCGCTTCCGTTATGTCGCTGTCTAAGTGCGCCGAAGGGAATTCTGAACGTGTTGAGAAAGCCTGGCACGCAGGCTCCGTCTTCTCTCTCGTATCACCATCTTGGAACGATGAAGTGTGGCTAACAATATTTTTGGCTCTTTCTATAGCTCGTAAGATCAAATGCGAAGCTGTGTCCAGAAAGCGAGGACCGAGGAACAAGAAGAAAGAAGCCACATACGAGGCGAAGCACGGACTGGTGATTATCCTCAGGCCACGAAACAGAGAGGGGAGAGACACGGTAGAGCGCACATCCGGGCTATAACAAGATTGGCGCCTTTCGCTTCCCTTTGCCTTTGGAGATCGCGCCGAAACCGCGAGATCCTCGGTCAGAAGCTAAAACAAGCCTAACGAGAGATGCCGAAAGCAGAACAGAGCCGTTACCAAGGCTAAACACAAGCTCGTAGAAACCGCCCGGTGAAGAAGGAGCCAAGGGAATAATTTTTTCCCCAGGCTACCTTTATGTTTTTGGCTGCCATTGGCGCCATTTTCTCTTGTGAAGCTTGATCTTTCAAGTTGCGCTTGTTTTTTGAGTCGGTCCTTTTCCCTGGTATAGAAGCAACTGCAGGGACTGGGAAATGGAGTCAACGCTGTGTAAATGTTAACAATTACTTTTTTTTTTTGTTATCTTCATGCTTAGCTATTTTTCGTGTACATCTGGAGGTGGGAATTGTTCCTAGTCGTCCACAATGCTCACGTTAGCTAAGCGGTATCGATAGGTATCGTAAGCTGCCATATATGCATGTGTACTGTGAAGAAACGCTTTCAGTATCAATAGGAACGTTATTGCTCAATTTTAGAGCTCCTCAGTAGCCCCTATATGACTCCTCTTCCGAGCAATAAAACATATGTTGTGTGATAAGAAATATTAAGTTCATTTCTAATTAAATGTCATGATCTAACTGAAGAAAATATGTTTGAAATTGCCCAAGTTAATTTGCAAAATATAAGACGATAACATAAATGGGCTTTTTATATCATGTAGTCCTACGTGAACCATGGCATATATATTGTAATGTCACATTTTTCATCGTGCGTAGTAGTTTCCTCATCACAGCACCAATCAAGCAGCAGCATAGGAAAAAAAAATAACAACCTGCGATGCCAGATGTGGATTTAACCGAAAAAGCTGTCACAACCTTCCTAGGTAATCTAAATGTCCATTCCTCACCAGGTGCGAGCTGTATTTTAAATAACAGTCTAAACGCTGTGGAGATCATATTTTTCCTTCCTGGGTTGTTTATTCTCAGAAACATGTTTTCCAAGAAACTATCTGTAGAATGGAAAATGGCCAAAGTCACGCCAGTTGAAAGGAACAGTGCCCGAAGCTGTACCTATAATTATTAACCCATAACTTTGGCAAATGTTTTCTACGAATTCTTGAAGCGCATGGTTACGCAGTTATCTACTTACGAAGCACGTTTAATATCACAGCTCTTTTTTTCATACCTGCTTAGCGCCGTTTTCGATCAGGGCTGTCTTTTGCGACGTAACTCACCGATTTATTCATGGCATTGAATCCGGTATAAGCAACTTTTTGGAGCTAGACGATGTATTTTAATTACAGGAAGGCATTTGATGCTGTGCCAAAGTATGTTCTCTACAAAATATCACGCCTTGGTATTCCAGAATACTTATTAGGTTGGCTACAGGGTTAATTGAGCATGCGGCCGCAGTCTGGGGGATAAATTGTGCATCTTTTCGAGCTAATGATTTATGCAGAATGCCACAGGTTTCCATGCTCGCACCCTTGTTATTGTTCATATCCGTAAACTTTTTCCAGTCAGCCTCACATCCACTGTCATATTTTATGCTAATCATTGTCTTTTTTATGCCTCTTTCTAGGGCCTCAATGATTTGAAAGCGACAGAATGACCTAGACAACTGGTGTCTGGTCATCATATTAAATATATCGATCTGTTATCATGTGTAATTTACCTGAAAAAAGAAAAACATATTGGTTCATAGCTGCTACTATCGATAAGCTAAAATATCTTGGCATGACACTTGGTGCATCTCTAGACTGAACAGCCAACATTGGTACGATAACTGCCAAAGCCTTTCGAACTTCAAACTTCTTCAAGGAATTTCAGAGTGCTTCCCCAAGTACTGAATAAAATGCTCTCCCTTTTATAATCATTTAAGTTCTACATTATGCTTGAGCAGCGTGAGACAGCTTCACGCAAACTCACGCACATAAAAACGAAACAATGCAGAAATTTTCTGCAAGGTTTGTGACTGAAAAACTAATTTTTCAATCAAGAGCTCGGGGAATCGAGACGTTCAGGTTTTAACACTTTTACCACACGAAAAAAACTGTATTGTGACGGCATAATAAAGCCACTTATATTAAGCATGTATACTATATATCTCGGAGACCCCCCCACTTGAAAACACCAAAATATTAAGGATTCTCAATGCGGCAATAATGTAGTCGTAAGTGTTCATTTTTTTTCTAACACACTGCTTGGCATGGAACGATATTCCGAATGATGCATTTGTGCGCCAAAGTTTCAAACAGCTTTTAGATAGATAGATATATAGATAGATAGAAATGAGGATGGAAGGTAGGGTTGTTAACCAAAAAGGCCTCCGGTTGGCTACCTTACACTGGGGAAGAGGGATAAGGGGATTAAAGATGAGAACAGAAGAGTGACGTGGAGCTCAGTACGAGCAAGTGGAGCAAGTACGAGAGTTCAATGCAATAAAAAACTGCGCTAATAAGACACGGACGAAGGAAAGGTAGGACACACACAAACGCTGCGTTTGTGTGTGTCCTACCTTTCCTTCGTCCGTGTCTTATTAGCGCAGTTTTTTATTGAATTGAACTATGAACCAACTAGCCCGACAAATTTTACTCAAGTACGAGAGCTCATTTTAGGCACACCTATTAACTGAGTAGAATCAAAGGAGCGATGGGAGGCCGCTCTGCGCAGCTCACAACCAATGCTCCAGCTTCGCTTCGGGGACTGGGCATTAAGGTCGCCGCTGCCCAAACGTACCCGATTATCTAGAGCGGTTTGAGGACCTATCTCCATCCTGCCCCACCCTTTCCCCCTTTTCCACCCTCGCGGAGCCTCCCAAATGGCTGAAATAAAATTTCACCACCACCATCACCACCACATGCTGAGTCTTCTGGTCATGAAACTCGTTTAGGGAAACAAACTAATGGACCTATAATACTCCGTTCTCAAAAGAAAATCATGTCTTCTTCTCAATTCCTTTGTCGCACATCCAAAGCAAGTAAACTGCAGGGTAGTATAGCACGTGGCTAGATTTAGTGACCTCGCATACCCGATTCCTTCGAACGCTCAGCAAAGTCTTTAGTTCTTTACCACCATGATCTATTTCCTTTCACATGGACGTCGCTTCTAAACTAAGTTAAAGGTTTGTTTACCTAAACTTATATTGTGTGTACTTCGTCCCGACCGAGCTTCAGGTTATAGAGTGCTGCATGTGCGTGCCTTCGTTGGCTTCTTAATGGCTTTCGAAGGCCGGAATACAACTAGGAAGGAACTATACATGTTTTATATGGCATACTGCACTCTCTTGGAGTCTTGAACGGGAGGCTGCTAGACGCTGATGCTGACCGATGCTCGAGAGACCGCTTCTATTAGTTATTCTAGCCGATATTACAAAATGTTTCATTTATTGTCACTAAGAGTTTTTACTTAAAATGGAAATCTACGGTATCAGCGGAAATGACTAGACTTAATGAAATCACACCTCTCCCATAGAACACAAATGCGAACTTAAAATGTTCCTTGTCTTCAGTACAGCATATTTGCGCATACGTTCCCCACTGAAGCATATTGTGTCCGTTTTTATTTTTAATTTATGTAAATTATATGGTGCAGTGTGATGCTGATAGTAAATTTGAACCCTACGCCAAAAATACTTGTTTTCATTTCCTGGAAATCAGATTATAATATTGAAGAAAAACCAAGTACAACAATTGATGCATTTAATTCATGGGCGAAAGTAAATTGTCTGAAGAATAATCTTAAAGCGACTAAATTGTGCAGCACTTACTAAAAGGGAAGGTAATGTTTTGGTCACTCAATGTGTGTTTAAACCATGGTTCTGTGGAGATAGTGGATTCTGCCAAAATCCTTGGTGTCATATTTCCCAAGCACTTGACTAGGAATGATCATGTTGAATATATCAGATAAAAAATATCCTCAGCTGTCGCCGTCATATCGCGCTGGCACGCCTCTCTTCCTTTTAAAATTAGGCAGTTGGTGTGCCACTTATTAGAATTATTTCTCTCTTACAATACTGTATAATTGTTTGGAGTAGCACTGCTATCACTAACTTGACCCACTTGCATATACTGGTGTCACTTATTGTTTGCCAACGCGTGACCTATATTTAAGATATGAAATTCTACCAGTCCTCACTTTACACGATTACAGTACTTTAGTGATCTTCAAAATAACTGTGCAAGGCAATGAAAAGTATATGGGTAATTTGGCAGAACTTGCAAAAAACACCCATATTTCAAAACCTAGAAATAAAGAAATGTGGTTAGTTCGGACACCTAGAGCATATTAATAATAACAATCTATATCTTTTACTCTGCCAGTAATAATAAATACGTTAAACCAAATAATGTTTCACCATTTTCTCTGTTCAGTTATTGTTATTAAGAAATCCTTTCAGAGCAAAATTATGTGATGTATATGTATATTATATTGGTAGTTTTTTTATTTATTCCACGGTGTGTTTTCTTTTGTTCTGTACTGAATAGCGCAGCATTTATTGCCTTAAATGTTTATAATGTAAGATGCCGCTTGCCTTATGCAATGCCAATGTGAAAAAGAGGGGCACAGCCTGTGCCAATTTGGCGAGCTTAAATTCCTGTCTCCTCTTCTAATTTAGAAAAAAAAATAAAACCGTGATTGAAATTGGGAACTATTTCTTCCAGAAGCATTAGTGAGCGTTGATGCAAGCAAAGCCCTTGAGAGATTTTTTTCGCTGAGGTTTCTGGGGAAACTTCTGAAATGAAGAACTTTCTTTCCTTCTAGTTTTCAATATACAGGGCGTCCTCCGAGCTTAAGTCGTCAGCCTTCTGTTGTTAAAGGTCTGAAAAACCATGCATAGTGAAATAAGGCGAAGCGTTACCCAGGAAGGGGCTATTAAGGCGCGTTATAAGAAACTGTCTGGTTACTTCAAACTTTCTGCCCTCAAAATGGCAGCGTAATAAAGCGAGTTCAGGCCGTTTGGTGCACAAAAGAACACTTAATTCCATATGCCCCATTAGGTACATACAAAAATTGCTCCTACAATGGGAAGGAGGATTCTGAGACTTCATCCCCAGTCTGGGGCATTGTGCAATTCGCGAACAAATGAGGCGAGGAATGAATATGTTTTTTGCTTCAGTTTCCATCGTGTCATTTAAAATAATCTGTGGGGTCTGTATAAAGGAACTTGGGATTCTCAACCTCTCACCGTACATTTTCAAGGAAGTAATCAGGTACTTAGCCGCGCTGTAGACAGCAGCGTGCGTGACTTGAGATAATGTTAGGTGAATACTTACATTAGTTTTTGCATCAGTTCTTATTTTTTATAACGATATCTCAAATTTTGAGGAGCAGTTCTTTTTTCATCCTCATCACATTACGAGAGGTAATGATGTAGGTATCTGCTGCGTTTTCAAAGCGATAATCAGCCCTAGACTGGAGAGGTATAAATTTGAGAAGCCGCTACTTTATACGCAGGCTATGGTTAGCTAAGAAATCTAGAAGTAGTTTGAGATTCATGCTTTATTTGAGATTCATCGGTATGCATACTAGGGAGGGCAGCATGTTTCTTCGAATCATTGCCTCCAAATTTGGTTGTTTTCTTGTTTGCTTTTTTTCTTCTCATTAACATGCTTGACATCTATTGTAGTTTCATTTGGCCAAATAACACAGCTGTTGCTGAAGCAAATATTTGGAGCTTGCTTAACAGTCTGAGGGGAGACGACGCAGAGATAAAAATGAAGCATTTGTTGTTAAAATGCACATATTCATGCAGCTTTCTAAAAGGCTAGCTATACTCAGTGTAGCTTATGGACGTGAGCTTCACTCCTCTGTGTTCCACAGTTACGACCATTTTCAGTATTGATCAAACATAACCCGTACATGAGACGTTACCAAGCAAACATGAAGGTAGAAGTGTGATTACATTCACATTTCTGGTCTAAATACACTCGATACACCTGTACGTCCGCCTAACTACTGCATTTATGCTCTGATGTATCACGCTATGTGATGCTCCGGCATAGACCAGCACACTCACTTCGCTAAATTTTAATGAAGTCTTTTGTCGGTTAGTGTCCGAATGTATGCCTCCTATATTTCACTACGAAATTACATAGTTTAGCGCATTGTTATGGCACATTACTATGAGCATCATGTCTTCAACTATCGGAATTATATGTGCTGCTTCATTTTTGGCCGATGCTCGGTATTAGTAATCCAAAGAGCATAGCGCAGGAGCAAAAACACGGGGACGACGACATGACAGGACAAGCGCTAACTTTCAACAGCTGTTGAAGGTTGGCGCTTGTCCTGTCTTGTCATCGTGTCCTTTTTTTTTTTGTTCCTGTGCTATGCACTTTGATTTGCAACGTCTAACGAACACGCCCAGTCCTATCCACTTCTGAAGGCTTGGTATTACATCTTCTCAGCACATACCATGTGGCCACATGCCATTTCGACGCCGAGAGCAACTGGGACGGCGAATGGTAATGTTCCTTCCTTCCGAGTTCTGCAGCATGTGGAGTCTTCGTGCTTCTCATAATTATAAATGAGGAGGAATTACCGCACAAAAAAGTTCTTCGGGTTGAAGTTAGTTATTAGCTGCACCAAAAAAAGCCCCCCCCCCCCCCCCCCCCCCCTCCTCCGAAAACTCTCTACAAAATCTGCTGCCGAGACCACTGACGTGGTCGATAGTTTACAGCTGATAGTAGAATTGTGCTATTATGCCGCACAAAACTTTTAAAAAATTCAGAGTTCAATGCCGTATATTTGACTAAGACCAGAGCACTCGTCCAATAATACATAGCTTTTATAGCAGTAAAGCTGTGGCTGTCTCCTCACTAGATACGCAAGCGAAAAGAAGAAAAGAAAAATGCGAATAGCCGAGTACGAAATGGCCAGTCAAATATCAGACTAAGCTGAAGTGTTTACTGCTTTGCCGCACATTTGATCGCTCAGTCTCGCCATGTGGGAGCGCTTTGGCGCAGGAATCAGGCTAATGAGAAGCCGTATTTAACAGAACCTACGCTACAATACCTACGTTTAATTAAGAAAAACACTCGCAATTTTGTTTTCCGAGCGACTATCTCGCACATAATATTTAGTATGCCTTCTTAAGATTCACATTATCAAAACACTTTTCCAGCATAGGTATAAAGACCCATTGTAACGAGCCGTTGCAAACGTGTCAGCGTTTCATACGAACAACGTGTTTGACTCGGTAATTCAAAGGTTTTTACCGGTTTCATTCCTACCATGGCCTTCCATGTTAAACGAGTACCGCTGTTGGCCAATGTTGCTAGCTCGGTAATGTTATGTAGACTTGTCACGCAGATACCCACTGGCTTCCTGTAACAAAAAAAAAATTGTGTGCAACAGCTGTTGATGTAGAATACGTACGTGCGCGTGAAATTATCCTTACTTTGTCGCACTTACACTCTCTTTAAAGAAACATGCCTCGTCATCCTGCCCAAACTTGGACTTTAATCAAGTTAAGCTAAGAATCGATATAATCACTCCTATTTTACAACCCCAAGTTTACGGGTTATAATATCACTGACTTGCAATTCTACAGCTCAGTGTTCTGCTTTTCAGGGAAAATTAAATCAGCACTCAAATTCCACTTTGGTGTCTAATATTTTACTTGTAATTTAACCAGGCAAAAAATGTGAACACGCAACGCTCTCAGCGCGCGACGTGTAGCGATTGTTCTTGTTGCGTGATCGAGCCATACTATGACAACTCCAACAAGAAAGGGAGGTTGCTTGGGTAGGGCTTCTGAGTGAAGATATCAGGGATAAGGGGGAAACTTCTGATCATTCACGACAATTACACGAACAAAGTGCCCACTTTTAACTGATTTTATAGCAAGGTGCCTTTCATTTTCCTAGCAGTCATTTTTCCACAACATTTTGAAGTCGGGTTTGCTGCCACGTTTCGTCTAAGCCCTCTAAAATGCATCTTTTTTTACCTCTTTTAGTAATCGCTGTTAAGTCTACGCTGGCTATTAAGAAGCATTCCCCAAACTGTAGCCGATAATAATCCCTCTCATTGTAATGAAGCGCTCATTCATTCATTGCACGGTAGATGACTCTTTTTCAGCAAACAAGATTGATAGGTAAGCTTTGCAAATGACAGACTAAATTAGATCCGAAAATAAGCCATTCTGGATAACCACTGAAGAGCCACATAAACCATGCAATGAAACCAGCTTTAAGCATGTACTTCATAATTCAGTCTCTCGTATACGTGTTAAGTGTTTTCTGCACTAGTTAGGCGTGTTCTTTCCGGTTTTGAAAACTTATTTATGGAAAGAATTTTTTGATGTGCACCACAATATTATATTTAACTTGTCTTGCTCTCACCATGATTACGCGGGAAGGTGATTCAAACCAAATTCAGAGCGCGTTTGGTAAACGATAGCAAAATCTATGAGTGTCAAAGGAGGAAACGGCGAATGTATTTATTATTGTGATGTATTCATCGTTTTTTATGCGAAAACATTTTCCACGTATGGCTTCCCTACATTTATAATGCAGAAAGAGGTATTTAAATTCTATCAAATGAAAGCATCCAAAAAGTACTGCGGAGGCGTCATGCGTTGTGGTTGTGGTTCGCCGAGTTCCGAAACCTTGGAAGGCGTGAAAATAACCTATTGCGATTCATCCTCTTTGTAATATTTTTTAATCATCATCATCACCACATCATAATCATCATCATCATCATCATCAGCCTGACTAAACCCACTGCAGGGCGAATGCCTCTCCCATATTTCTCCAATTAACCCGGTTCTGTGCTAGCTGCATCCACTTGACCCCTGCGAACTTCTTAACCTCATCCGCCCACCTAACGACCTGCCGCCCCCTGCTACGCTTTCCATCTCTTGGAATCCATTGCTAACCTAACCGACCATCGGCTATCCTCTCTTCGTCCTACCTATTCTGCCTATGCCCATTTCTTCTTCTTTATTTCCACTAGAACGTCAGTAACCTGAGTTATTTCTCCAACCCACTCTGCACGCTTCCTATCTCTTAATGTTCCCCCAGCATTTTTCACTCCATAGCCCTCTGCGTTATCCTCAACTTAAGTAGAACCCTCTTAGTTAGCCTCCACGTTTAAGGCCCGTAGGTGAGATAGGTAAGATGCAACTGTTGTATACTTTCCTCTTGAGCGATAACGGTAAGCTGCTAGTCATAATCTGCGTGTGCTTGCCAAATGCGCTCCATCCCAATCTTATTTTTCTTATTATTTCATTTTCACGGTCCGGATCTTCGGTTACTACCTGTCCTAAGTAGACATATTCGCCTACTACATCCAGTGCTTCGCTACCTAACGTAAACTGCTGTTCCTTCCCGAGGCCGTTGAACATTACCTTAGTCTTCTGCATATTTATTTTCAAGCCTACATTCTACTTCTCCTGCTTAGATCATCAATCACAATTTGCAGTTCATCCCCGAGTTACTTAATACGGCAATGTCATCAGCAAATCACAGATTACTGAGGTATTCTTCATCTACCCTTATCCCTAACTGCTCCCATTCCAAGTCTCTGAATACTTCCTCTAAACAAGCTGTGAATAGTAGTGGGGAGGTCGCGTCTCCTTGCCTAACACCTTTCTTTATGGGAATTTTGTTACTTTCTTTATGCAGAACTATGGTTGCTGTGCAGCCACAATATATATCTTCCAGCAATTTTACGTACGGCTCGTCTAACCCCTGATTTCGCAATGCCTGCATCACCGCCGAGGTTTCTAATGAGTCAAATGCTTTTTCGTAATCAATGAATGCTATGTATAAGGACTGGTTATATTCCAAGAATGTTTCTATCACCTGGTTGATGGTAAGGATATGATCGATGGTAGAGTACCGCTTCCGAAAACCTGCTTGAGCCTTTGCTTGATTGCAGACTAAGGTTGTCCTGATTCTATTAGCGACTACCTTAGTAAATACCTTATACGTAACAGACAGTCAGCTGATTGGTCTGCACTTTTTAAGGTCCTTAGCGTCCCCTTTCTTATGAATTAAGATAATGTTTGCGTTCTTCCATGCTTTCGGCACCTTCGATGACACTAGGCTCTACGTATACAGGGGGGCCAGTTTTTCTAGCACGATATCCCCCCCCCCCCCCTTCTCTTCGCGTTGTCATTTCTACATCTTTGTAGAAGCTTTCAACTGCCTGGTCATCATAACTACATGTAGGTGCTTAGGCCTGTACAACCATTAGTTTATACCGCTTATTAAGCCTAATTACGATGCCTGCCACCCTCTCTTAATACTATAGAATTCATCTATATTACCCGCTATATACTTATTGACAAGAAAACCTACTCCTAGTTCTCGCCTCTCCGGTAAACCACGATAACACAGTACAGGCCCAACCTTCAGTACAGTATTTGCCTCATTCGGCCTCCTATCGTCACTAAGCCCTATGACATCCTATTTCATACCCTCTAGTTCCTTTAACAGCACTGCTAAACTACTTGTAATTTTTAATAATTTATAAAAAATTATATTAATCTGCAATACTTTGTAATAGTTCGTCCCTTTTTTTCTTAGCATTTATGACTTTGAGTATCAAATAACATGAAAGAATAACTGTAACACCATTGAAGTTGGTTTATATTGTACGTTCTTGGTGATTCGGGATACGAATCGGGATACGACAGCGAGTTAGCCCAGACACAACGGCAGCAAGCAGCACAGACGCAAAAGCGCAAGCGACACTTCGTCTGCCTTCACTCCTCCGTTAGGCGCCACCTGGCAACGCTAGGTGGCAATATGTAAATGTCTGCCCAGAAAATACGGGTACACTGCATTAACACAGGGCTAATGGTTAGCACTATTGAAGTGGAGAACAGAAGCCCTAGCGTTGTGTCGCTTTTAAGCAATCAAGTTCTAGTACCGGTTCTGTTCTGACTGTACAGAGCATGTTGACTAAAATAAGAGTCTACAGCAGAGACGCACTTTTAATTTAATATAAAGGTAAATATTGTTCGGCTTCCAAATGAGACGTTAGAGACCTGCTATGACTACCAAACGTAACGCTCAGGCTTATACGTATCTGAGCCATATGTCTTATGCAGAAAGCTAGATACCGACCTTGGATTTCCGACACCGCCCAACCTTTGGACAGCGAGACCACCCTTTCGATTTCAGGGCGTACTTCTAACTTTTCTTCGCCTAGTCGTGATAGATCCCCGGCCAGCGACGATGGATCGTATGTTCGCTCTTTGATTAGATTACTTGTTTTAGCATGGGCAGAAAAGGCAACCATTTGGAATTCCCTGGATTGTGTAACACGCTCCCGTTAGCAAGTGTACTAAAATTAAGCATAGATTCCATCTCTCCTGAGCCCCTTATATTCCTCTTTTGCTGCTGGCTGGTAGTCAAGGAGCCATAGCTCGGCATGGATAGTTGCACGCCTAAATTACTACGTAAAACTGTCGATAATACCCAAAAAAGTTAAACAAAGCAAAATACACGTCTAGTTTATGCAGTGGATCCTTTTATTTCTCATGAACCATACTATGATATTACAATACTCGCCGGTTAACTGTAGAAGTCGTTTTCAAGTTCCCTTGAGCCGTTTTCTTATTTTTCATAAAATACAAAAAGGAATGAGCAAACGAAAATGTAGAAACTCTTGTGTGAGTAGAACGGGTGAAATACTGGTAAAAACAAAGTGGGTTTTCTTTTTCCATGTGTGCTGCAAAATACATAGTAAGGAAAACGACGTTCCAGAATATGTTTTGCATATTACAAATTCGCTTAGAGTAGCGTTCAGTTTATTTGCTCCTTTATTGCGCTGTTTTTCAGTTCCTCAACTTTGTTTTCTAAGTGTTGTGCGTATAGACCATGAGAGCAAGGAAGGGAAGACATATGGAAGAGGTCAACGAAGGCGTTACCAAAACTACTTCGACTCATGGTGAGTGCGCTCGGGCTGCGCAGCTCTGCAGCTGTGTTCCCAGCTCCCCACACATTAGGAGCAAGAGAGCTCAAACACGCTTGGTGCATGCGCACGCCACCTTACGTATTGCTGCCTCCACGCGAGCAGAAATATGGTTTCGCGATCCGCTATATTACAGCGCCATTCGGTTCCAGTCTTCATCAGTTGCACCTGCCACTTCGAGCGCAAGGGCTGCCCTACTCAGTGCATAGTTGACTGGTGCTGCTACTGAACGCGACGATGTACACCCGCTGAAGCAAAACAGGCAGAACGGCGAAGCGTAAGGCTTAGACGGTGTGCTTCGGAGCAGCGGAACGCAGAACACGCCAAGAAAAGGCGGCCCGCGCAGGCGTCTAGCATGAATTTGTTTGTGTTGTCTGCTTGATCTGCGCTTAAGGCATGTAGTAAACTCGGCGCTTTTAGATGCGAAAGGAGTTGGAACAGCTTAGAATAAAAGAATATACATCCTCCCTAACACAGAGGCAATGGCCACAGCACAAAATAGAAAGGGCTTTGTTTTTCGTCCTTAAGTGGGTAAACAAACAAATCAGTATCTTTGGAATGCGGAAATGCAGTTTCTTAGCGTGTACGTTTAGGCGGAAGGCCTGTTTTGCATTGCGACTAAGATATGCTTAGCATGGCTATAAAACGTTGTCTAAAAACTCCGTCATCTATGCCTTAGGTTTTCCACTTAGAGCGAAAGTTGTTAGCCATAGCTACAAGAGGTTTTGCTGAAAGCCTTGCCCGCTCCGACTACAGCTTTTCCTAATTTTGACACTCGCAGTACAAATTTTCTATACTCTGTGTGATAAAAATATGGCTTGATATTTCAAACTTTGCAAAGAGCACACATTTGTAGCAGTAATATCTAAAATGTTCTTGTAGATGTCTTTTAGAACATCAAATCAATTCCCAAGCCCCCATGGATATTTTAGTAAAATTAAACAGGCCTTAATCAGTCGCAAGCATTTTGAACCATGAAGCAAGAGCTAGGTGATATTCCAAAACATGCAGTGCGTACTTTTGGGATGCTAATAACCTACGTACCAGCGAAAGCGTTTTGCCTAACAATTACCTGATCTAATGCGATGTATCCGCGCTATTATTGGTGTGAGGGCGAATTTATATTATTACAATTGTCTTCATATCCCAGCAGAAATCTTTTTGGAGATTGGAATGGAGAGTAGAGAAAATACCCAGTCAAAACAAACATCCTTGTGACCTGTGATATACAATATTTGCTAAGTCTACCGTAATCTAATGTTTTGACGTATGTATGTAGTACCTATTCCCAGCGCTGTCTTTTTATGGTGTAGCATATTTTGTGATTTCTATTTCGACAGCACATTTGTGCTTTAACTGTAGAGGTTTTGTACCCGCAACAGATTCACGGTTAAAACCCGCTCAGGAATACTTTGTGCAGAACAGAAAATATTTGAATACAATTTTTCGACTGGGCATAAGGTGTAACTAGCCTGACCTGCACATATGTCTATTAGATCATCCCAGGCAATGAGGTAGTCCATCGCCTCGCCCGCGAACTTCACCAGCGGGCGCCTGGGAGTCCCTGACCTTATCGACCCATGTGGGACGCTACTCTTCACTACAAAAAAGAAATCAACACTCACTATGAAAACATTATGGAAACTCTTCGTACGCTACCTCTTCCTGATAAATCCCTCACTACCACGCAAATACGCACACTTAGGCGCATACAACTAAATGCAACCCTTACTCCTGCGCGACCATTTCTATACCGAATCAGACATTCCCTTACATGCCCAAATTGTTCTGAACATTATGCAAATTTAGAACACTGCATGTTTTCCTGCCCTGTTGCAATACAGTCGCCTCACTTTCCACACTCTCCTGCCACAACCTGGCGGGCTTAGGTAGCATCTGACCAGCTGAAGGACCAGTTGGCCTTGGTGACTCTGGCCCAGGACATTCTCGATGCTTAATAGTGCGCTGAATAAAGTTGTTTCCTCCTCCTCTTCCTCATAAGTGTACTATAACTTCATTTTATATGGACGGAGGGCTGCCCCGAACCTTTAAACGTAGTGTGAATACCCAAATGTGTACATTTATAACAGCACACCTCTTTATTACGAGCCCTAGGCTCTGTGAATTGCGTTTAAAAGTATCGCTACCTTATTTATAGCTCGTAATTGGCCACTAATTACATGACTTGTGCTTCATTCTTGCATTGGTAAAAGCCTTATTTTAGCGAAATACTGAATATCACTGACTTTATTCAATTTTCAGTTCTCGTCAACCAAAACTTGATTAAAGTGTCCCCTACTGACCACTCTACTGCAGAGGTTGTCGCAGCCTCGCAAAATACACATTACCAGCTCTGCTAAGACATACAAAGCTTTCTCGGATGTTTACAAACATGATCGAGCTAATTTCAACGACAGCTACGGGGCAGCCAAGCTAAAATGTTGCTCGTAGTGTTTGTTAACCCTGGTTAGATGGTACAAAAGATCTGGGTGTTGGCATCAATACTCCTGCGTCACATGTAGCCCCGCATGGTCGCCGAACCACCTGTTGATACATAAAAACCTGAGGTTGGAAGAGGGCACTTTACGCGAGAATCCCGTCTGCGTTTATTTTTTTGTGAATCCTGGCTCGCGTACGTGCCCTTTGCCACTAGCTAAATCGCAACCACTAATGTATGCCCTAAATTACCTACTTATAGTCATTCTGATACAGTTTTAAACTGTAACGTGAAGGCCATCGTGGATATACAGCCAGTTATTGAACCATGGTTTTTCTTGCTTGCATACATGGCCTAGCAGTAGCCCATTGTCATCGCAGTACAACCTCAGCGATATCAACTTGACTATGCAGTCATGCACTGGACATCTCAAGTTGCCAACACTGCTGCAACCGGAAGATGATGAACGTACATGTACGGCGGGGCACAAAAAAGTCGACGTCACCGCAAACAAGAAGAGATTTATTTACAGTCGTAATCGAAATTGGCATAAAATACGGAGCTGGTGGAAAAACTCTAGAAACCTGCATCTAAATGCTATCTAGCGATAGCAACACCGACACATATCGCTGTCGACACGCATGTCGACAAAAATTGCAGGATTGCCCTTCGCTTCACTTAAGCGCTAATGGAGAAAGTTTTTCCTCCTTCTCTTCTTCCTCTTTTTTGCATGTTTGTGCACTCATATAGTTTCAATACCTTGTTTTCTATGGCTTCCTCCTGAGAACATATTGATACGTCCTTACCGGATAAATTATATTGGCTTCATAAACTATTATGACCTCTCGCTGACACATCTCGCAGAATCTTGCGGATACACCTCGTAGGTGTGAGATATTCACCGTAAGCCAAGAAAGGCTTCCGCCTTAAAATGAGGCACCGGCACTATTGTCTCGATTTTCGATAGGTGTCGCTAAATATATTTGATATACAGTTTCCAGTGCTCAGAAATCGGCTGCATGTTGCATACCCCTTTTTCCAACAACTGCACATATTTGCCATCAGTAAAGAAGCCGTACTCGGCACCGACTAGGTTAGTGTATCTCGAGACCGGCTCGCATCATAACACAATCTGCGTGCACTTTTCTCGTGCTGCTTCTTGCTCCCTCTCAGGGTAGCTCCAGGCTCGCTTTGTATAAATGTATCACTTGACAAATACGTATAGCAGTTGAGGCCTGTAAGTACCTTGGTATTCCCTTAAGTAAACATTTATCGGGCCACATCCATTATATCATGCTAATAATTCAGCAAATAAAGTTCTGAGGTAGTAATGTCGTAATCCTTCATTGGCACTCCGTTTCATAAACTTCCCAGCTTACATAGCATCTATACATGCCACACATGTGACACGAACGATCCGTTCTAGCTAACCTTATCAATACGCTCAAATCTGTCCAGAACCGTGTTGCAGAGTTCACTTACTACAATTGCTCCAGTCACACTAGCATTTCGGTGCTAAAATATCAGCTTGATCTTCCCACTATAGCCTGTCGTCGCAAAATCGCCTCTCTTTCCTTGTGTCACAAATCTTATCACACTGTTGTTACCGATGATCTGTCTAACACACGCGATAATCACAGAACCCACTGTAGTAAAGCCAGCGCGAACTGCGCAGCAAAACGAACGCTAGTCGGCAGTGAACAAAATCATTTATTACCCAGCACCGAGATTATTAACCCTCGAATTCTGTTTGGGTTACTAAAGAGGGTGAAAAGCGTAAGCGACATTAACGCAGGCACACGGCTGCCTTTGGCACAAACCTCTAAATACAACGTTTCCCTCTCCTAAAATTGAAACCACTGTGCTGATTTTGTTATTCTGGTGGATCGTCTAGCGTGGGCTGCAGGGGGTGAGTCAATTCGGACTGAACCGGTAGACGCTCCATTGTTGCTGGAGATGGTACTTCGCTCTGGTCGACTGCTGGCGGCTGGGGGCTTCGTTCTTGCTCCGATTCAGTGGTCCTGGGCGTATGTACAGGTAACAGACCCTCACTGGTCGTTTTGTCAGGACCGCCATCTAACTGCGCGCTTGCAGTGGCCTGTACAGACATAGTTCCTAGCGTAAGCTCTTGACGATGGTGGACTTAGTCGACGTAGCGTTGCACTGCTCCAGTTGGCGTGTTCACTGTTATCATTCTCGTCCCCGATGTTGTCTGTAGATTTTGTAAGATGGAGTCCAAAGACAGACTCCTCCCGCACCACTAATGTATCGCGGGTAGAGAAAGTTTCGGAATTGAAGATATAAATGAACAGGTCCATCCCTCTGAGGCACCCATCTTTGGCTGGCGCCGTAGTTCCGCATGTATACGCTGCTGCCTGGTGAGATGGTCCCGTCGTGAGCGTCCGCCGACGAGTCCGCATCTCTGGATGGCAGACATGTGTCTGACCGGGAGCGTAACTGATAGCCGAGAAGCATTTCGGAAGGTGACTTTCCTACTCTTTGGGGCTCCGCCAGTAATTGAATAACAAACGCATGAGGTTATCTTCTAGCTGTCCGTTCCCCATTTTTCCCAACCCGTCCTTCACAGTCCATATTTGCTCTTTTTTGCTGCTCCGTTAGACTGGGGGTGGAAAGGCGCATGCACAGGTGCACGATATTGTTTTTCGATACGAAAGTAGCGAATTCTTGACTTGTGAGTAGTGTGGCATTATCGCACGCGACTGTGCACGCGAAACAGGCGAAACATGCCCCTTAAGCATCGGATTGTACTAGCTGTATTCGCGTGCTTCAAGAGTACTGCTTCAACCCACTTCGTGTGGGCATTAACCGCTATTAGTATCATCTAGCTGCTTAACGGGCCTGCAAACTTGACGTGGGTACGACACTATTGGTGCGCTGTCGGTCAACTCACTGGTGGGGCTGCCGTAGGCATTGGCAGGTTTTACACGCAGTTGCGGCACTGCGCAAACAAAACTTTGAATGTCCCTGTCCAGGCCTGGCCACCAAAACAATGAACGCACGACTGATTTTATTGACAAGGAGCCCAGATGAGTTTCACGTAGCAGCTGCATCATTCGTTCCTGCGCTTTCCGCTTTATCACCACTCTAGCCCCAGTAGATTAGACGGCGAGCTAACGAAAGCTCCAGCTTACGATCAAAAATCGGCAACAATTCTCTTGGCATTTTTTTAGTGGTTTGAGGCTATCCATGCAAAATTAAGTGCGTCGCACCGACTAACCTCGAGTCCTTGGCCGTCAGCTCCTGCAATTCGTGCGTCATCGCTATACCTTCTTCAAGGGGTTCCAATGAAAGAACATACTCCGGAGGTTTATTCTCTGTCCCCGGTTCAGTATAGTCAACGCTGGTAGCCTGCTGAGGGCAACTGATGTCAGCAGCCGTTTTCCAAGCACTTACTGAAGCTTGTACTGGTAGCCACCCAAGAATAGTGCCTACCATTGAATTCGCGCGGCAGCCATCGGCGGCGTATGACGGTGAGGCATGAGCAGCTCCAGCAGTGATTGATGGTCAGTCACACGGGTAAACTCCCGACATAAAAGATACTCACGGAAGCAAGAAACGCCAAATATGAGATCTAGTGCTTCTGGTTCCAGCTGCGAACAGTTTTTCTCTGCTTTTCTTAGAGTTCTGGAACTGAACCTAGTTGCCATGTGCTCATTTCCTCTCGAATAAAACTGCACTATGCCCACACCATATGGAGATGCGTCACGCTCTAATTTCAGCTCCTTGTTAGGATCAAAATGGATGATAATTTGTGCATTCTTCAGGCTTTGTTTAGCTCGCTCGAATGCTGACTACTGCGGCTGTAGCCACTCCCAATGGGTTCTTTTTTTCATGAGCCGATATAACGGGCTGAGCACAGTCAAAATATTCGGCAGAAAACGTGAGTGGTACGTGAGTATAACAAGGAACGAACGCAGCTCGCTCACATTACTTGGGAGCGGGGCTTGGATAATGGTGTCTATAACCTTTTCGATAGGGTGTAGGCCTTGCCTATCGATACGATGCCCGAGGTAAGTCACTGAAGGCGGCCAGAACATGCATTTGTCGGTCCTAAGCTTGACACCATGCTCCCGGTCGGAATCGTTGCAATACTTTCTTGAGCCGCATTCCCTTGTCCTCTTTGCCTCCCAACACTAACACCTCGTCAAGGTAGGCTTCGACGCCTGGTAGCCCGATGAGAACAGTGTCCAACTTTCTTTTAAATATAGCTGGTGCTGAAGCTATACCAAACGGAAGTCTGTTAAACGAAAAAGTCCATAATGTGTGGTAATGACACAAAGTCCGCGTGACGCTTCGTCAAGGGGCACTTGGTTGTACGCGTCCTTCATTCACCTTCTTTAGAATTCGCGAAAATGTCCTCGACCACTGGAAGTGGGTAATGCTTTATGTCACATGCAGGGTTAAGCAATACTTTAAAGTTTCCGCATATTTGTACGGCACCATCTTTCTTCAGGGCCACTACGATGGGCATAGCCCATTTTGAATACTCAGCTCAAAGGACAAAATGAGCAATGCAGAATCGGTATTTGAGTAATGCGAAAGCATGGATGTCGCTGTTGGTTGCTTCTAGTTGCTTAATTCTCTTGTTTACGAATGTTAGTCTTTGGTACTTTCAAAATTGAGCGCCAATTCCTTCCTATGGCCCTTTTCGGCTCTACTGCCGGTAGCGTGACGTCTCATCCTTGACGTTACACTAGTTCACTTCTTGTTTGCCTATTTTAGCATTCGCTACTTTCAAATTGCACGCCAATCGCTTCCTATGCCCTTTTTCGGCTCTACTTCTTGTTGCGTGACGTCACATCACTGATGTCACCCTAATTTTCTGCCCTAATTAACTATGTTAGCCTCTGGTACTTTCAAACTGTGTATCAATCCCTTCTTATGCCCTTTTTTGACTCGACTTCAGGTTGCATGACGTCACATCCTGGACGTCAGCTTGATTGATTTAAGTAACTATTTTAGCATTTGATACACTCAAATGTGGCGCCAATCCATTGGCTAATAAGACCATTTTAACCTTTTTACTTTTACATGTTTGCCTCTAATTGATTACTTTCTTAATTTATTAGCCTAATTATTTTTTCGGACACAGCATTATTGCACCTTCTATTGAATAACACCACTCATTAACCTCTACCGCTTCTCAATTGCTCAGAACGTCTGTGGGCGCGATTTTGCTGACGTAGTCTGCGGACGCGGCGTGCGGAAGAGTCCGGCGGAAGCGGCTTGCAGACAGAAATCTGTGAGCATAGCAAAGTAATGCCGTCACATTAAAACCGATTAATTTCACGAGAGACCTTATCACGGAGGGCGTAAGAAGTGACCTGGACTTACAGAATTTTGGTGTCGTCGTCTCATTGAGCTTTAGGCTGGCCGGCGGTTCCTTGATGAGCCCCTGGTCTGTCGAAAAAACATCTTTATGCTCAACGAGCAGTCTGTTCCCCATGTGGCCGCTTGGCGCGTTTCTTGTTGTCGAACCCGGCGCAGTGAGTTCATCTGGAGTTCTTGCCAAGTGCCGCAATCAGATTGTGGCCGCGTAGGTTCGGTCCTGAACAGTCCAGCACAATGAATGGACAGTTTCACCGGAAGGTTGAGTTCGCCAAGCAACGGCAGTTGTCCCGCGTGATATGTTAATTTCACATTTGAGGTTTTCAAGCGTGGCCACTGCATTCTGTGTCGGTCGTAAACGTTCCAGGATATGACGCACACCGGAGATCCTGCGTCCACTTCCATTTCCAGATGTATTTCCCCTCCCCAAAATGTGCGGCGAAGCAGACATTAACGTCCAGACGTGCGCTTCATCCGTGCTCTCGTTGCTAGACGCGGTTTCAATTGCAGTGCTTTGACACGTGCGGTTCGCCTAGCAGCATTTTGATCTTTTCTAGCCCTAAAGTATTTCTTCGCCAAATGACCACGTTGCCTGCAGCGGAAACATTGTGCGTTAGCCCAGCGTTAGGCGTTATCATCGTGTTTCGCGCTTCCACATTGTACGCACTCTTGCGCCGCGCTGCTGCTATGGTTATCTCGCGAAGAATGGCGATGACTGGCTTGCATTCTTAGCACCGTTGTTGCTTCTGCACTAATATCGGTTGCATCGTTCTTGGCTGTTTCTGCTGCTATTGCCAGCGCTTCGGCCTCCTCCAGCGTCGCCTTTTATCGCCAGTAACTGCTTGCGTAGGTTATTTGAGTGTACATCGCAAACAATTCTATCCCTCAACGTTCGGTTTAGCGCAGTCCGAAAGTTGCAACCGTCTGCTATGCGCCTTATTTCGACCAGAAATGCCTGCACTGCCTCACCCTCTTGTTGGCAACGGGTCAAACATTTATACCTCTCCGCTATCTCGTTACGCTTCGGCTTGTAGTAGCTGTCTAAAGTTGCGACTACTTCGTCATAAGTGAGAGCATTCGGCGTCCCGGGTGCAATCCATCCCGTTAACACTTGCACCGTCTCTGTGTTGAGTCAGTGGTTGGGTGCTGCCACAAATAAGGCTCGCTGCCTTTTTGGGTCAGTATTAGCATTGGCTTCAAAACATGCTTCTGCTTGTAAGGTACGTTTTCAACTTAACTTAGGTGTCGTCGAAGGTCGGGAGTTGCTGGCTGGTCATAATTCTCGTCGGTGCTTCACGTTGCGGCAGGCTGATCGGCTTCAACTTTTTCCTCATGAGCGATTTTTGGACTCGTCGCCACTGTAGTATATCCGGCGCGAACTGCGCAGCAACACGAACGCTGGTCGGCAGTGAGCAACAGCGTTTATTGCCCAGCAACGAGATTATAATCCCTCTAGTACTGAGAGGGTTACAGAAGGGAGAAAGAATCGTAAGCGACAGGACCGCAGGCACGTGGCTGCCTTCGGCACAGAACAACAAATACAATTCCCTCAACTCCCAACTTAATTCCCTCTACTCCAAGATATCTCGCACTGTAAAGTACCACAATTGTTTTTTGCAGAAAACAGTCAACGTGTGAAATTTCCTTTCATTCCAAGTGGCTACAAAAATTATTGTTGTATGTCTCAAATCTGGACTCGAAAGTTTTATAAACCTGCAGTGATATTTACAAACCCAGCCCTAATGTATAATGTCCATTGTGGACTTTTGCAGAGCAGTACATAAATATGACTTCGGCCTCTGACCCACGGTTGATCACCCGTTTAGCTTGATACCTCGTCGGCAGCCCTATCCGCCGACTGGGCATATCTGGGTTCGTCTGTACAAGCGGTCCCTACTCTGTAGCTGAAATGCGGCAAAGTAACCGCTAACCCAGCTCACACTGCTAAACACCAGGGAATGAAATTAGACGTCCAAATCCAAACTTCTAATGACATGGAAGAGGGTCATGCCTGGACGCCGGATGACCTTTACTCCAACTGGCACGTAAACATATGCAAGAAGAATCGTCAAAGGTTATCAAGAGGCGAACAAGTCGTGATCGCAGGAAAGATCTATGCTCCCCCGACGCACTTGCTGCAGACCGTCGTGAAACCGAAGAAAACGATAGCATCGCCAGTACAGCCGGCTATGGATCAAACAACGTCTCAGAAGAGGAGGAAATTACCACCCCTTCCTAAAACTGACTATAAGGTGATAATAAGACCCAAGAAGGGCATGGAAGTCAGAAAATTCGTTCCTACCCAGTTCTCAAGAGCCATCGTGGCTGCCTGCAACAACCCGGAATTGTGCGACTTCTCCAAATTTATTGTGAGACCCCGCACAGGATCGAACATCATCATAGTCAGCACTCCTTACGACGAGACTGCGGACACCATACGGCACATCAAGAGTCTGACCTTGGAAAACAAGGCTTACGAAGTCAACGTCTACCTGGCGGCGCCTGAGGACGTCATCAGAGGAGTTATTCATGGAGAGGATCCAAACACACCATCAGAGGAGCTTCTATCAAACATCCGACTACGCACACAAGGGGTCGAGCTCGTTCAAGCACGAATGTTGGGAAAGTCTCGCACGGCAGTGCTAACATTCATAGGCCCCATTCTCCCCCGCTACGTCATCTATTACGGGGGAGAGACGGCATGTTACCCATATCGACCAACCCAACAGATCTGCCAAGACTGTCTCAAGGCAGGCCACAGAGCGGATGTCTGTCCAACACCCAACGCCAACGTATGTCGGAACTGCGGCCTTCATGAACCACACGAAAACCACACCTGTGAAGCCAAGTGCGTGGCCTGCCAGGGAAACCACCCAACGGGAGACAAGGCCTGCAAGCAGCGCCTCAGGGCACATATCGGACGTTACAACAACAAATCTAAACAAAGCAATAACAATCAGCAACAGAAGCCCCCCAAGCAGCACGTCAGCCGGAGAGATCAGCAGATCAAGCCGATGGAGCGCCGCTGGTTTTCATCGGAGGAGGAGGAACAGAAGCTGGCAGAAAAACAGAGACCCCAGTCCCGATCGAGATCCAAGGGACGGGACTTGACAGCCTACTATTCCCAACAGAAGACACAACAGATCAGGCCCAACCAGCAGGGACCACCAGAAGCGATAGGGGCGACGCCAGACAAGCTAGAGCACGACAGCAAAAGGGTAAGCTGGGCTCAGGTTGCCTCTCCCACTGCTCTAAACGGGTATGGTCCATGCCAGGATTGCACTAGGCTCGAGGAGCAAAATAGACAACTGAAAATAAAACTATCAGAACAACAGAAACGCCTTAATAAGGTGGAACAACAACTACAACAACTGCTACAAATGGGTCAGAAGCAAACTGCCCCCCAACCCTCATCAATAGTATCGATACAGCCACAACCGGTACAAAATGCTGTAAACACCTCCGCATCTCAACCTCAACAGGCGAGTGTACTCCAAACGCAACGGCAGAAAACGCTTACGCAAAGTCTCGGACTTCACACTCAAGAAAACGCACCAAGCATTCTTACTCAAATGCAACAAATGACTATTCAAATGCAGCAGACCATGACACAACTAACCAAACAACTCCAAGACCAACAAATTGCCACGCAAACTCAATTTGCGGCAGTTCAAATAATAACTCAGGGGGTGCGAAAACGCACGGGAATCCCCGATGACCCTCGACTAAAAACCCACCGAAGGTCCGCTGGCATGACAGATCTCAGCGACTGCGAGTCAGTGGCGAGTAACACTGATGGCTGCCTCCCCTTACCGGCAACCAAACCACCTAGAGCTCTGGCAGTGGAACTGTCGCTCCTTCAAGAGGAAACGCAGCTCCCTGCAGATGTTTATTCAAAATCAACCGATACCTCCGGACGTCATCTGTCTCCAAGAAACAGGATGCACAACGTACCTCAAAGGATACCTCACATACACCCATGACACGGCACCTAAAATAGCTACACTAGTGGCCCCCACACTAACAGTCATACCGCACGACCTTCCCTTCAGTGAAATTAATCAAGTTCTCATCGAGATCATCTCTCAAAAAAGAAGAAAGCAGAGTGTGTTTGTTCTAAACCTTTACAGTCCTCCAAGCAACACGCAGGAAGATTTCAAGCCACTTTTACTGGAATGCACACGCATAGCGGGGACGAACCCCCTTATTATTATGGGGGACCTAAACGCTGTACATACGGCATGGGGCTACCACAAGGACACCCCGAAGGGAACCAAGTTGTTGGAAGCGGCTGAGCAGCTTGACCTCTGTCTTATGACGGACACCTGCCCAGACCTAGCTTTCACCAAAAACATGACATTGCACCTGGACCAATCTAGAAGAAACACTTGGCAGCGATCACAAAATTCTTAGCTTATCCCTAATGACCACCCGTATGAAAAGGAACATTGGCTCTACTAAAATAACAGACTGGGATAAGTTCAGACAAATTAGACGGCCACACGACGGCATCACAACAATTGAAGATTGGGTTCAAAGCCTGAAGGATGCTCATGCAAAAACGACCAAGACTATCAAAACAACGACAAAAACCACAGAAGTAGACAGACATCTCCTACATTTATGGGAAGCCCGAAAAAGTCTATTAAAACGGTGGAAAATGCAAAAATTAAATAGAAAACTTAAAATGAAGATAGCACAGGTTACGGCTGAAGCACAAGAGTATGCTATAAAGCTCGCCAAGCAAAACTGGGCAGATTTCTGCAATTCGCTGAAAGGTACCCTAAGCACGGCTAAAGCATGGTCAATATTAAGAAGCATGATAGACACATCAAAAACCAAAACGGCCACAAGAAGAACCCTCCACACCATAGCCCATAAATACCCGAGCACAGATGCAGAGTTGATCACCGCCATGCACAAGAAATACATAGGAGATCCTACTCCGGCTTGCCAAACTTCATATGCGGGTCAACCAAACCCCTCCCTTGACTCCCCCATAACACTGGCGGAGGTCTACTCAGCCGCCCGTACATTTACAAGAAACACTGCCCCTGGAGGAGACAAAGTCACGTACGCTATGATTAGGAACTTAAGCACCGAACATCTGCAAGACATAACGAAGTACATCAACGAAGAACTGTGGGAGAAGGGACAGGTCCCATCAGCTTGGAGACACGCGGATATCATCACCATACCAAAGGCCGGAAAGCCACCGGCTGTGGAGAGTCTCCGTCCTATCTCCCTCACTTCTTGCCTGGGAAAACTCTATGAAAAAGTAGTCCACCTAAGGCTCCAAAATTACGTCGACGAAAACAACATCTTTCCTTCCTGCATGCTGGGCTTCCGCAAGGGACTCTGCACGCAAGATGCTTTCCTCCGGATTAGGGAAGAAGTCATCAACGCCATACCCCGAAAAGGCGAAAATTTCATTCTGGCACTAGATCTCAAAGGAGCATTCGACAACATTGGCCACCAAACCATATTGCAAGAATTAAACAATATCAACTGCGGGGAGAAAATTTTCAAATACGTGAAGGCTTTCCTCTCAGATCGCACAGCCACCATAGGAATTGGAGAGATCCGATCACCAAAAGTACCCATGCCGAACAAAGGTACACCGCAGGGTTCTATAATCTCTCCAATGCTATTTAACATAGCAATGATAAATTTAGCAAAAAAACTGTTGACCCGCACTGATATTGGCTTCACTTTATACGCGGACGACATCACCATCTCGGCTACTCAGGGATCCTTGGCGCAAAAAGAAGAAGCTCTGCAAGCCGCTATAGACCTAGTCGAGGAATTTGCCGGGGAGAGTGGTCTTCAATGCTCCCCAGAAAAATCCGAACTTATCAGGCTACACAGAAGAAATTACAAGTCCCCAGGAGAAATTCAGCTCTCTCTAGGAGACCAGATAATTCAAGAGAAGGACAAAATCAGAGTTTTGGGGCTGTGGTTGCAAAGCAATTTGAGAGTGGATTATACAATCAAAACACTCAAAACCACAGTCAACCAAATTTCCAGAATGATTAGAAGGGTGACCTGGCACCGGAAAGGGATGAGGGAGGAGGACACCCTACGCCTTGTACAGGCCCTAGTCGTTAGCAGGATTACCTACGGGCTCCCATATCACGAAATTAGATTCACTGATAAAAGGGCCATTGACACTATCATAAGAGGAGCCTATAAAACGGCCCTAAACCTCCCGCCAACAACATCAACGGAACGTCTTTGGGCACTCGGAGTGCACAACAACTTCGAGGAGCTCAAGGAGGCGGTTCTAGAGAGTCAGAAACAACGCCTAACAACAACGCAGGCGGGTAGGGAAATCCTGTCAAAACTAGGGCTATGGCAGGCACTAAGAACTTCTGAGATCAAATCACAAATTCCGACATCCACAAGAAACAACATCTATGTGAACCCTATACCCAAGCACATGCACCATGAGTTACAAAAGGGTCGAAGGAAAGCCAGAGTCAAATCATTGAAAAAACAATTGTCTAAAGACGTGGAAGTTGCCTACGTGGACATAGGGGCTTACGGCGAACCTGGCAAGTTCACAATAGCTGCAGTTGACCACAAGAAGAGGCCAATTATTCAGGCTTCGATCTATGCCAAGGATCCTGCGGAAGCGGAATCACTAGCAATAGCCATCACTATAAAAACACAAGACAACCAAAATAAGTCATCACACGTAGTGACGGACTCCCAACCAGCCTGCAGGGACTACCTGGCCGGAAAACCTCACAAAAGAGCGTGTGCAATATTACGTTCCATCTCCCAGACGTACACAATTACATGGACACCTGGACACGAAGGCCTAGAAGGAAATGAGGTAGCGAATGATCTAGCCCGAGCTCTCACAAACCGGGCGGATCCCCATCCCTACCTCACTCCTCTTCTAGGACCCTACGGCGACAGGCTGGAAGACCTACCGTTAGAAAGAAGAATTTTCTCACCACCACACAAACACCTTCCTTCCTCGGACGCTATAGACTGGAGAAAAATACAAACAAAACATTCCCTAATCTTCAAATTTTAAATAAGATAAGCCCAACAAAATATACGATTTACTGTCCTTGGTGCGGTGCAAGCCCCACACTCTTTCACATCTCTTGGGAATGCCAGGACAAACCTGACCCAACGTTAATAGTGCCATGCCCGACACACGAGCAGTGGGAGGCGGCCCTGACCAGCGACAACCTGGACCAGCAAGCCTGGATTATCCAGCTAGTCCGCAAGTCAGCTGCTGCCAGCGGAGCCCTGGACTAGGGGCACCGACCACCCAGCTCCTGCGAATATTTACTGATTATATGCTCATTAAAAGTTTTCTCTCTCTCTCTCTCTAACACTGCAGCACTGAAGCTAAAAAGAACAAGGATAACCCTGGAGGCTTTCGACAGGACAAGTGCAGGCGCATTATTGAGAGACGAGCAGCGAGTTGACGATTTATTAGTAAAATCTAAGAAATGGAATGGCACGGCATATAATCTGAACAGCAAGATAAACGATGGTCCGGAAGGGCGAGTGACTCGATTGGATACAAACTCATGATTAGCAAGGAGATACTGGTCGTTAGGCGGACGGATAAAGTAAGGTGTTTTATGGGACCAGGTGGCCTGCATCTGAAAAATGATAGGTTAATTAACATAGGTGCGTTTATCTGCAATGGGTGCAATCATAATCTGGGCGTGGTGCAATTCATCTCGAAGCTGAGTGTTTTTTAGCCTTAGTGAAAAAAAATGAAGAACATCAACTGCCCTGAATATTTTCATTTACATGTACTTTTTCATATTTTAGGTTTTCATGAGCCATGTTACATATCGGTGTGCATCTTTAATAAAACTATTAATGACAAAATGAGCATCGCAGGCATATACGCGAAAGACGATCGCAGTGGAGGTCCAGCGAACTGAAGCTATTGAAGCTGAGCCGTCACTCGCCTAAACTCTGATGTCTCCCCATTGTTACTACAAAACGGTGTTATGTAGTAACTCAGTTAACCTTTTTTTCCAACCCGTAGAACACGATTGCTCTTTTCTGGATTCAGTAAAAACTACAAGCCGAAATGCAACGCCCTATAAAAGTAACTTCACACTAAAAGAATGATTGTACTGAAGTAAAAGGTTAGAATGGATGGGCTGCACTAAATGAGGGATTGCACATGACTGTGCTAACTATTGCCAGAAGTCATAGTAGGCCGTGTAATTTAGCACCAACTAGCGCTGCAGCATGCTTGCAAGAAAATCGCAAGAAATGCGTCGCACTCCTGAAAATTCGTCTTACAGGAATGCTAAGTACATCTGCACGAGGACAGTGTATGTAAGGAGAACTGTGCGACAGTGACGCGCATTGACGTCATTATGAACAGTTTCTTTATTGTTTTAAAGGGCAGGAGTCCCTTCCTTTCGCCGGATAATTTTTAACCAGCAAGACATTTCTCGTTCCTAAGTACATTGCCCCTGTGACTTCCCGTTTGGTAGAAAGAAGTTTGACCCCGCCGGGGTGGCGCAGTGGTTACGGCGCTCGACTACTGTTCCCAAGGACGCGGGATCGAATCCCGGCCTCGGCGGCAGCTTTTCGATGGAGGCGAAAAGCAAGGCGCCCGTGTGCTGTGCGATGTCTGTGCACGTTAAAGAACCCCAGGTGGTCGAAATTACCGGAGTCCTCCACTACGGCGTCTCTCATAGCCTGAGTTGCTTTGGGACGTTAAACCCCACAAACCAAACCAACCAGAAAGAAGTTTGGTAGAAAGAAGAAAACATACATCTGCAACGTCAGCGTCAGCAGTAGTCGCGGGGGAACCAGCGGCAGCAGCAGGGGAAACAAGGCCCTAATGGTGCCTTATTTCCAAGAGTCAAGAGAAGTGACCGCAGTGTCTTCCTCTGGAAGCCACGGGCTTCCAGGCGCAGACACTGCGGTCGCTTCTCTTGTCGGCGCAAGAAACACAAGAAAGAAGGGAAACAAAAACAATCCACATTGATTTCCCTTTTATTTCTTGTTGTTCGCTAAGCATTTCATTGAGTTTTTATGCTTCTCTCACATATAAGAGAAGATATCTAAGCTTTCGAGTTTTCGGTTCTGCGACGACATTCCACTGCATTCCTGATTTCTTTTGCTACGAGAACAGGGCATCCGGAATCATTATGTGCACTCTCGCACAGCAGTTGATTAGAGAACCAAAAGGCAAGAATAGGTGCCTCGTGTGGATTTTTTCATGGTTAGGGGTGCCACTTAACATCGGCGGCCCAGCATTTATTCTTGATGCAGGACTGCTTTTTGTTCCTCGTACCATCATTGTTAGCCTACCAATGCCGAGAAAAAGAAACAGAAATAGAACATAGAATACGAGCTCCTTTTGCGTCTTCACAGGAATGTTGGGCAAGTAAAGGCAGCTTATACGCTCGGCTGTTTATTCTTTCTGGGTCACTTCCCACACTGAGTCTTTGTGCTGGTTAATACGTAAAGACCATTCTTGACCTCGCGTCTCCTTCGATCCAGGATTACGTGTCTGTCCAGTCTCTCGCAATATATCTAGCTGAACAGGAGGAGGGCACGAATGCGATTTGGAGAGGTGTTTCATTGGACGGCGCCAGTTCCTGCGAAAATGGCCTGCCACTTTCAGGATGCTTTCACGCGTGGCTCGTCTGTGACAGACAACGACAAGAACGTAATTCTTGTATATTCCTCAAAGGGGAATGGAGCAAAGGGTATTAGAGCGCACACGCCTGCATGGAAGCTAAATTCAATGTCTCAGTAAGACAAACTATAAATTGCACGTCATTGCTGGACGTGCGCTTCAAATCTTCAATGCTGCGCAAATTTTTGCTTAACGGCTGATATAGGGTCATTCAATCGAACGTCAGATAACGCGATCGAAGCACTTGCGTTGCCTTCTTGGGCTTGGTCAAATTTCATCGGCGAGAAGACAATGGGGCTCAGTCGTGCATAGCGCTCACACCACATTGTCTTGCGTCACTTCGTGTGCATTGGCATGCTAAAACGTCCGTTTTAAAACTACAATTCTTTCTTTTCCCCTTTGCAAAACCTCAGGCGAATGTGTTTTTTGTACGGTAATGAAAGCTAAGAGGAGTCAAACCCAGGTTCGTTAAGTTTTACGTGGATTTAATAGGACACACAGGACCGCTACGTGCTGATATTCGTATCAGCGAAAATTCTTTTTCTTACTTGTGAATGGTATTCCGATATATGTACGACATAAAAATAAGCATCTCTCCGGAGAAATTTACATGTCTAATCCTTCGCGCTACGCAAATCAAGTAAGTGATGCCTTTTCAGAGAAGAACGAGCTTGCAACTATTTTTAAGCGAGCAGGTTCGCAACGTGCTCACCAAGAATATTCACGCATGAAAAGCCTTTGGCGACACCTGCACTTTGAGAACTCGGCTGGCACTAACAACGCGTGTACTTAAGTTTCCACTTTTGTCTAGCTATAATGACCCCATTGTAGGTTAAAGTTGCCTCATTTTGTTTCGAAACGTGCGTGTGTGAATGTCTGGCGTATATACAAGTGTATGAATGAATGAATGAAGGAATGAAAGAATGAAGCCAAGATATTTACAGGAATATAAATGTGCGTGTATGGAATATATATTTTATACATTATTTAATTTATTTATTAGTACCTCAAACGCACCCTTCAAGGTGTCTTATATCAGGCATTAGGTATAGGTCAAAAAAAAATTCAGTGGAAAGACGATGGGTTGGCATGAAGTACGACGGTATTGGGCAAGTCATTACAGTCCTATGTGGTGCGAACAAACGTAATGAGAGATTTACAGATGTCCAGGCAAGGAAAGGATAAACGGTCGCCTCGTGATATGTACAACTGGAGATGTGAAATGCAGGACTATTAATAAACCTAATGGACAGTTCAAACTCCAACGGCTTTCGGCGCCTATAAAAGAAGGCGCGGCGCTTTTCGGGGGAGACTGTCGTGAGCGTCATCGTGTGCCGATCTGCTCGCCCGGAGTGGACGTGGCGGTGTGTCCCTAGCCGTCGCTGTGCGAAGACTGTCGCAAGTAGCCAGTAAGTTACGGTCCCCGTGCCGATATTGTTGTGTCTTATACAATGACTGTAAATATTGTATAAATTCATCTTTCGCGACCCTCATCTTGTGGACCCGTAGCCTTAATACCCGGACCAGAATCGTGACAACGTTGACATTAACGGCGGTAAACCATCCTTATTGACGATCTCACCTGGCGTTCCGATAGGAAGAATTCTGGGGCCACAGTTATTGATAATTTAAATTACTTACATCCTTCACTGCTTCGGCAGAGCCAAAATTGTCTCATACGCAGATGATAAGACCTTTTTTGTTCTGGCAAGTACAGAGATAGAAAGGTAATCATACAAAGCTCTACTGTTTTACACCACTGGATGAAGGGACACTGCTCGCAAATAAGCATGAATAAAACACAAGCGGCTTTTTATTTATCCAAATGAAAACGTCCACTCGCAGCATTGAGTCTGTGGTTAGGGCACATCGCATATAGATAGTCGATTAAGTGAAATTACTTCGTGTATAATTTCCGGTGCATTTTACATGGAGCTAGCATGTAGAGTGCCTACAGTCGAACCTATTTACAGCCATTGGCGTTACTGTGAGACTGAGATACATTTCCCCGACAGAGGTTGACATTCTTCTTTATAATAGCAAAGGGCTATATATTCTCCAGTATTGTACTACTGTCTGGAGAAGGACAGATACGGCGGCCACACTATCAGCGTCAGCGGCATCAGTCAGTCGCTGCTATCTCTTCGCCTCGCAAATTTTTTATGAGCCCACGCGCTGCCTCCCGCAACCTTCCGATAACTTAATTGCTCTCTTCATTTCTCCGGCCAAAAAAACTCCTTTATGACAGTCAAGAACAGTTCTGTTAGTGGAGTGTTTCTTGAAGGTATATGTGTGAAAATAAAAAAAAAAGTTGTCTGTAATTGTGCACACATAATCTTGCTCAAAATATTACCCTCAGTCTATAGAACAGGGGCAAAATAGCTGATGAGTTGCGCTCAAATTTCGCTATAGGAAGTAATGTAATCGTCGGCAAATTTTTTTATGAATTTGTTCGTAGGGCGAAATTGTACATGATGCGCAAAATATCTCGCCAAAGAACCTATTGTATGTGCATTAAATGTGCGTGATTCACTGTGGTCTAAATATCTATTTCTTAAATATGTTTTTTATTGCAAACATGATTATTCTGCATGTGTTGTATGCTTTACATTGTCATCTGCAACGCTTTTCAGCATTTTGTAAGGAACACATACGCCTGTGAAGCTGTAGTTACAGCTTTCAGTCTCTGCCCCTACCTTTCAAATGGCAAACAAATAAACAATGAAATAAATTGAAATGAATTGAGCTGAATTGAAATTATGAGAAGAGTTGTCCATGTACCCCGCATTAAGCACAGACATTGAAGGGCTGCTTTGGAATCACTGAATGCTGACCATTTCTCTGCGTCTCTGTGATTATTAACCCAACTGTGGGCCGAAAGCCATCTGAAGTAAATGGAGTGTGGTTGATTGCCTTCACTTTGATCATGATGGACCTCGCTGACGTCACCATAGGCTCTACGGAATGTGGTAAATGAGCTGACTATGTAAATATGTATGAGGCAGGTGGTTAGAAGGCAAATACGCCAACGTAGTTCGTTTGAGAGCACGCAGTGCTAGAGCAGGTATCATTTGCTCCCTTCCTTCAAAGCGCATGGTTTCCTCGTTACACTAGTATCAAGGTGTATAGCACTGTGTTTCTTTTTTTTTAAGCTGACGTACATCCGGAGAAGGGGTAGGCAGTGAACGCGATGGTTCGATGGCATCCTCGAGGCGCTGCAGATGAAGTTATGGGATGTTAAGAAGATAGTGAGAGACCGGAAAGCGTGGCGTCATAAGGTCCATAGGGTCACGAAGAGTCGGACACGACTGAACGACTGAACTGAACTGACATCCGGTATGAAGTGGTATAAGCATTGTAGTGGCCGGCGTACACACTGAACCATATTGATGTTAAAAAATTTGGTCGATAAAATTACTTCTTACCTAAAAACATTTAAACACGTATTGATATCGGGTAGTGTGGGGGTTCTTACTACGCTGTCGAGCCTTCTCTGAGTTCTAGGCCGACAAGTGTCGTTGCGAAATAATGACTTTATTAAGCCACATATTTAGTATTACCGCGCAAGAAAACAAGATTGAATGAACTAGTGACAATTGGCAATCTCTGTACTGAAATGAAAAATAAGACTCAACTGACGTGTAAGCGAATGCTTCCTTCGTGGTTCATAGAAGCAGAGAACATTTTTACATCTTAAACATGCGCTTAATAACGTTTCAATAGTTTAAAATATCATACAGTCCACATGAACACCAGCAGTAAGTTGAAATCTAACGTGAATTTTTTCACAGCAGCCTTGTATCACATGCAGTTTTTCTTTTGGACGAAGAGGTCTTCTCGGTAATTTAAATGATATTCACTTATGGTATAGAGCCACATCACCATCTAGACAGTGTGCTGTTTTACAAATAGTTGTGCGTGTGTTCAGAATCTTGACGAGTTTCCAAAGGTTGCCACCGTTATGTTCTGCAATTCTTTTTCTCGAGGCTCAATACGTTACCAGTCTGCAAGTAATTGACGCCTTCATTTGTGTGCTTTAAAAGTAAACATCGATGAATGCTCGCGCATAACAATTACTTATTCGTATCGGTATGCAGTAATTTTTCTAAGAAAGGTACGGCCCCAAATTTATAACCCTCTGTGATGTATAGTATAAATAAGGCCGCGTGAAGTACAAAATGAAAATTTCAGTATTTTCTGTGGCGCAATCTTTTTCCCAAGCATGCTCACTTGATTTTCTGATGAAGGGCTTCCGTTACTGACGCAATGACCGTGCAGGGGTAACCGGCAGACAGCGACCTGTGTAATTGCTTACTAAAACTCGACTATGCAGGCATAACTTTGTAAGGGCAGGCCCCAAGCATTAGTTAGCGATAGCTCTCTTGACAGTTCTGATGTGCTGATAGGTAGGGCAAAAGTCCTTTCCGTGCCCGTGGAGATACAACATGAAAACTCTGCTGAAGGGCGTTGTCTACAAAAGCTAAAAAGAGATTGCAAAGAACCAGGGCAATGCACGAACCAATGCATATCTTTTTTCTGGTGATAAAATCTGTTTTTGTCCTTTCCTTCCTTTATCTGTCTCTCTCTCTGTTCCTTTCTCCTTTGTTCTTTCGTCAAGTTGCAATGCAACATTTAGCCTCTATTCAAGTTTTGTTGAGCTGTCATTTCATTGACACTGCACTTGCGTGTATTCCATCATTGTTCATTATTACAAATCTGGCAATACTTTGTCTTAATTTATGGCCACTGGGGCCATTTGTAAGTAGGTATTTCTACTGTGTTGCAGTCTAAGGAGGGCATAACAGAAGCCTTGATGGTTTAGTGAACATTTACATTGAGTGCCTTCATTCAAGTTGCCCTAAAATTACATTTATGCTCAACAGCTGCTCAATAATGCAAATTTTGTATCGAAAGCTTATTTTTGCTGTCTTGCACCTGATAAAGTATTTCTTAGCCATTTCAGTGGAATGAGGTGCATTTCACTAAGTGATGTGGTTTTGTTTGTATTTAAATCATGATATACAGTGTAATAAATTTCGTCATTTTGGGATGTTCAACTATGTAAACCAACAAAGTATTTTGGTTACAGTGTTAATAAACTTTGCCACCAAAACTGATAGATGTCACTCTATATATGCATGCTCGCAATGCGGCAGGTGTATACTATTTGCCTTTGCTGGGGAAAATCAAATAACAGTTTCAGGGATCAGCCTGCACTATCTTGATATGTTCGTATACTTTGTAGGCATGTTCGGATGGTGGACAAGCACCTCTGTGATATATGTGCAGAGAGGCCCTCAACTGAAGCAGTATATAGTCTAAAACGGGATCGTAAAAATTGCTTAGCTAGAACATTACATCTGTGGGAAGCATTTTCTGTTACATTGTCATTCACTGAATATTGATTGCCATGCACTGACCTTTTTTAAGTTGTTTTCACTCTCGCATGCATTGGTGGAAACATGGGAAGAGATGTGGAGTTGTCACCGAGCATTGACAATAAGTTCCTCTGCTTGTAGCAATCGTTCGAGGGCCAGAATCATGAAGACTCGAAATGCAGGCCTATAGTATTTATATACATTTGTGGATACATTTCTTGCCCCGCATCAATCCGAGGCATCTGCTTCAGTCCATATGCATGTGGTGCACCCTTCGAGTACCCTTTTAGTAAGGGTGCAAAAAGGTGCAAAGGAAATATTGCACCCTTCGACAAGGGTGCAACCATTGCACCCTCTAAAATTTTAAGCTTGGCACCCTTTTTTAAGGGTGCAGTATCTGCACCCTATTGTTTGCACCCTACTGGTTGCACCCTTTTACTAAAAAAGGGTGAGCGTCTGGGGACAAGCCAGTTTCCACCCTTAAGGGTGAGAAGTTGTTTAGTGTGTATGACTACCAAACGTAACGCTCAGGCTTATACGTATCTGAGCCATATGTCTTATGCAGAAAGCTAGATACCGACCTTGGATTTCCGACACCGCCCAACCTTTGGACAGCGAGACCACCCTTTCGATTTCAGGGCGTACTTCTAACTTTTCTTCGCCTAGTCGTGATAGATCCCCGGCCAGCGACGATGGATCGTATGTTCGCTCTTTGATTAGATTACTTGTTTTAGCATGGGCAGAAAAGGCAACCATTTGGAATTCCCTGGATTGTGTAACACGCTCCCGTTAGCAAGTGTACTAAAATTAAGCATAGATTCCATCTCTCCTGAGCCCCTTATATTCCTCTTTTGCTGCTGGCTGGTAGTCAAGGAGCCATAGCTCGGCATGGATAGTTGCACGCCTAAATTACTACGTAAAACTGTCGATAATACCCAAAAAAGTTAAACAAAGCAAAATACACGTCTAGTTTATGCAGTGGATCCTTTTATTTCTCATGAACCATACTATGATATTACAATACTCGCCGGTTAACTGTAGAAGTCGTTTTCAAGTTCCCTTGAGCCGTTTTCTTATTTTTCATAAAATACAAAAAGGAATGAGCAAACGAAAATGTAGAAACTCTTGTGTGAGTAGAACGGGTGAAATACTGGTAAAAACAAAGTGGGTTTTCTTTTTCCATGTGTGCTGCAAAATACATAGTAAGGAAAACGACGTTCCAGAATATGTTTTGCATATTACAAATTCGCTTAGAGTAGCGTTCAGTTTATTTGCTCCTTTATTGCGCTGTTTTTCAGTTCCTCAACTTTGTTTTCTAAGTGTTGTGCGTATAGACCATGAGAGCAAGGAAGGGAAGACATATGGAAGAGGTCAACGAAGGCGTTACCAAAACTACTTCGACTCATGGTGAGTGCGCTCGGGCTGCGCAGCTCTGCAGCTGTGTTCCCAGCTCCCCACACATTAGGAGCAAGAGAGCTCAAACACGCTTGGTGCATGCGCACGCCACCTTACGTATTGCTGCCTCCACGCGAGCAGAAATATGGTTTCGCGATCCGCTATATTACAGCGCCATTCGGTTCCAGTCTTCATCAGTTGCACCTGCCACTTCGAGCGCAAGGGCTGCCCTACTCAGTGCATAGTTGACTGGTGCTGCTACTGAACGCGACGATGTACACCCGCTGAAGCAAAACAGGCAGAACGGCGAAGCGTAAGGCTTAGACGGTGTGCTTCGGAGCAGCGGAACGCAGAACACGCCAAGAAAAGGCGGCCCGCGCAGGCGTCTAGCATGAATTTGTTTGTGTTGTCTGCTTGATCTGCGCTTAAGGCATGTAGTAAACTCGGCGCTTTTAGATGCGAAAGGAGTTGGAACAGCTTAGAATAAAAGAATATACATCCTCCCTAACACAGAGGCAATGGCCACAGCACAAAATAGAAAGGGCTTTGTTTTTCGTCCTTAAGTGGGTAAACAAACAAATCAGTATCTTTGGAATGCGGAAATGCAGTTTCTTAGCGTGTACGTTTAGGCGGAAGGCCTGTTTTGCATTGCGACTAAGATATGCTTAGCATGGCTATAAAACGTTGTCTAAAAACTCCGTCATCTATGCCTTAGGTTTTCCACTTAGAGCGAAAGTTGTTAGCCATAGCTACAAGAGGTTTTGCTGAAAGCCTTGCCCGCTCCGACTACAGCTTTTCCTAATTTTGACACTCGCAGTACAAATTTTCTATACTCTGTGTGATAAAAATATGGCTTGATATTTCAAACTTTGCAAAGAGCACACATTTGTAGCAGTAATATCTAAAATGTTCTTGTAGATGTCTTTTAGAACATCAAATCAATTCCCAAGCCCCCATGGATATTTTAGTAAAATTAAACAGGCCTTAATCAGTCGCAAGCATTTTGAACCATGAAGCAAGAGCTAGGTGATATTCCAAAACATGCAGTGCGTACTTTTGGGATGCTAATAACCTACGTACCAGCGAAAGCGTTTTGCCTAACAATTACCTGATCTAATGCGATGTATCCGCGCTATTATTGGTGTGAGGGCGAATTTATATTATTACAATTGTCTTCATATCCCAGCAGAAATCTTTTTGGAGATTGGAATGGAGAGTAGAGAAAATACCCAGTCAAAACAAACATCCTTGTGACCTGTGATATACAATATTTGCTAAGTCTACCGTAATCTAATGTTTTGACGTATGTATGTAGTACCTATTCCCAGCGCTGTCTTTTTATGGTGTAGCATATTTTGTGATTTCTATTTCGACAGCACATTTGTGCTTTAACTGTAGAGGTTTTGTACCCGCAACAGATTCACGGTTAAAACCCGCTCAGGAATACTTTGTGCAGAACAGAAAATATTTGAATACAATTTTTCGACTGGGCATAAGGTGTAACTAGCCTGACCTGCACATATGTCTATTAGATCATCCCAGGCAATGAGGTAGTCCATCGCCTCGCCCGCGAACTTCACCAGCGGGCGCCTGGGAGTCCCTGACCTTATCGACCCATGTGGGACGCTACTCTTCACTACAAAAAAGAAATCAACACTCACTATGAAAACATTATGGAAACTCTTCGTACGCTACCTCTTCCTGATAAATCCCTCACTACCACGCAAATACGCACACTTAGGCGCATACAACTAAATGCAACCCTTACTCCTGCGCGACCATTTCTATACCGAATCAGACATTCCCTTACATGCCCAAATTGTTCTGAACATTATGCAAATTTAGAACACTGCATGTTTTCCTGCCCTGTTGCAATACAGTCGCCTCACTTTCCACACTCTCCTGCCACAACCTGGCGGGCTTAGGTAGCATCTGACCAGCTGAAGGACCAGTTGGCCTTGGTGACTCTGGCCCAGGACATTCTCGATGCTTAATAGTGCGCTGAATAAAGTTGTTTCCTCCTCCTCTTCCTCATAAGTGTACTATAACTTCATTTTATATGGACGGAGGGCTGCCCCGAACCTTTAAACGTAGTGTGAATACCCAAATGTGTACATTTATAACAGCACACCTCTTTATTACGAGCCCTAGGCTCTGTGAATTGCGTTTAAAAGTATCGCTACCTTATTTATAGCTCGTAATTGGCCACTAATTACATGACTTGTGCTTCATTCTTGCATTGGTAAAAGCCTTATTTTAGCGAAATACTGAATATCACTGACTTTATTCAATTTTCAGTTCTCGTCAACCAAAACTTGATTAAAGTGTCCCCTACTGACCACTCTACTGCAGAGGTTGTCGCAGCCTCGCAAAATACACATTACCAGCTCTGCTAAGACATACAAAGCTTTCTCGGATGTTTACAAACATGATCGAGCTAATTTCAACGACAGCTACGGGGCAGCCAAGCTAAAATGTTGCTCGTAGTGTTTGTTAACCCTGGTTAGATGGTACAAAAGATCTGGGTGTTGGCATCAATACTCCTGCGTCACATGTAGCCCCGCATGGTCGCCGAACCACCTGTTGATACATAAAAACCTGAGGTTGGAAGAGGGCACTTTACGCGAGAATCCCGTCTGCGTTTATTTTTTTGTGAATCCTGGCTCGCGTACGTGCCCTTTGCCACTAGCTAAATCGCAACCACTAATGTATGCCCTAAATTACCTACTTATAGTCATTCTGATACAGTTTTAAACTGTAACGTGAAGGCCATCGTGGATATACAGCCAGTTATTGAACCATGGTTTTTCTTGCTTGCATACATGGCCTAGCAGTAGCCCATTGTCATCGCAGTACAACCTCAGCGATATCAACTTGACTATGCAGTCATGCACTGGACATCTCAAGTTGCCAACACTGCTGCAACCGGAAGATGATGAACGTACATGTACGGCGGGGCACAAAAAAGTCGACGTCACCGCAAACAAGAAGATATTTATTTACAGTCGTAATCGAAATTGGCATAAAATACGGAGCTGGTGGAAAAACTCTAGAAACCTGCATCTAAATGCTATCTAGCGATAGCAACACCGACACATATCGCTGTCGACACGCATGTCGACAAAAATTGCAGGATTGCCCTTCGCTTCACTTAAGCGCTAATGGAGAAAGTTTTTCCTCCTTCTCTTCTTCCTCTTTTTTGCATGTTTGTGCACTCATATAGTTTCATTACCTTGTTTTCTATGGCTTCCTCCTGAGAACATATTGATACGTCCTTACCGGATAAATTATATTGGCTTCATAAACTATTATGACCTCTCGCTGACACATCTCGCAGAATCTTGCGGATACACCTCGTAGGTGTGAGATATTCACCGTAAGCCAAGAAAGGCTTCCGCCTTAAAATGAGGCACCGGCACTATTGTCTCGATTTTCGATAGGTGTCGCTAAATATATTTGATATACAGTTTCCAGTGCTCAGAAATCGGCTGCATGTTGCATACCCCTTTTTCCAACAACTGCACATATTTGCCATCAGTAAAGAAGCCGTACTCGGCACCGACTAGGTTAGTGTATCTCGAGACCGGCTCGCATCATAACACAATCTGCGTGCACTTTTCTCGTGCTGCTTCTTGCTCCCTCTCAGGGTAGCTCCAGGCTCGCTTTGTATAAATGTATCACTTGACAAATACGTATAGCAGTTGAGGCCTGTAAGTACCTTGGTATTCCCTTAAGTAAACATTTATCGGGCCACATCCATTATATCATGCTAATAATTCAGCAAATAAAGTTCTGAGGTAGTAATGTCGTAATCCTTCATTGGCACTCCGTTTCATAAACTTCCCAGCTTACATAGCATCTATACATGCCACACATGTGACACGAACGATCCGTTCTAGCTAACCTTATCAATACGCTCAAATCTGTCCAGAACCGTGTTGCAGAGTTCACTTACTACAATTGCTCCAGTCACACTAGCATTTCGGTGCTAAAATATCAGCTTGATCTTCCCACTATAGCCTGTCGTCGCAAAATCGCCTCTCTTTCCTTGTGTCACAAATCTTATCACACTGTTGTTACCGATGATCTGTCTAACACACGCGATAATCACAGAACCCACTGTATTAAAGCCAGCGCGAACTGCGCAGCAAAACGAACGCTAGTCGGCAGTGAACAAAATCATTTATTACCCAGCACCGAGATTATTAACCCTCGAATTCTGTTTGGGTTACTAAAGAGGGTGAAAAGCGTAAGCGACATTAACGCAGGCACACGGCTGCCTTTGGCACAAACCTCTAAATACAACGTTTCCCTCTCCTAAAATTGAAACCACTGTGCTGATTTTGTTATTCTGGTGGATCGTCTAGCGTGGGCTGCAGGGGGTGAGTCAATTCGGACTGAACCGGTAGACGCTCCATTGTTGCTGGAGATGGTACTTCGCTCTGGTCGACTGCTGGCGGCTGGGGGCTTCGTTCTTGCTCCGATTCAGTGGTCCTGGGCGTATGTACAGGTAACAGACCCTCACTGGTCGTTTTGTCAGGACCGCCATCTAACTGCGCGCTTGCAGTGGCCTGTACAGACATAGTTCCTAGCGTAAGCTCTTGACGATGGTGGACTTAGTCGACGTAGCGTTGCACTGCTCCAGTTGGCGTGTTCACTGTTATCATTCTCGTCCCCGATGTTGTCTGTAGATTTTGTAAGATGGAGTCCAAAGACAGACTCCTCCCGCACCACTAATGTATCGCGGGTAGAGAAAGTTTCGGAATTGAAGATATAAATGAACAGGTCCATCCCTCTGAGGCACCCATCTTTGGCTGGCGCCGTAGTTCCGCATGTATACGCTGCTGCCTGGTGAGATGGTCCCGTCGTGAGCGTCCGCCGACGAGTCCGCATCTCTGGATGGCAGACATGTGTCTGACCGGGAGCGTAACTGATAGCCGAGAAGCATTTCGGAAGGTGACTTTCCTACTCTTTGGGGCTCCGCCAGTAATTGAATAACAAACGCATGAGGTTATCTTCTAGCTGTCCGTTCCCCATTTTTCCCAACCCGTCCTTCACAGTCCATATTTGCTCTTTTTTGCTGCTCCGTTAGACTGGGGGTGGAAAGGCGCATGCACAGGTGCACGATATTGTTTTTCGATACGAAAGTAGCGAATTCTTGACTTGTGAGTAGTGTGGCATTATCGCACGCGACTGTGCACGCGAAACAGGCGAAACATGCCCCTTAAGCATCGGATTGTACTAGCTGTATTCGCGTGCTTCAAGAGTACTGCTTCAACCCACTTCGTGTGGGCATTAACCGCTATTAGTATCATCTAGCTGCTTAACGGGCCTGCAAACTTGACGTGGGTACGACACTATTGGTGCGCTGTCGGTCAACTCACTGGTGGGGCTGCCGTAGGCATTGGCAGGTTTTACACGCAGTTGCGGCACTGCGCAAACAAAACTTTGAATGTCCCTGTCCAGGCCTGGCCACCAAAACAATGAACGCACGACTGATTTTATTGACAAGGAGCCCAGATGAGTTTCACGTAGCAGCTGCATCATTCGTTCCTGCGCTTTCCGCTTTATCACCACTCTAGCCCCAGTAGATTAGACGGCGAGCTAACGAAAGCTCCAGCTTACGATCAAAAATCGGCAACAATTCTCTTGGCATTTTTTTAGTGGTTTGAGGCTATCCATGCAAAATTAAGTGCGTCGCACCGACTAACCTCGAGTCCTTGGCCGTCAGCTCCTGCAATTCGTGCGTCATCGCTATACCTTCTTCAAGGGGTTCCAATGAAAGAACATACTCCGGAGGTTTATTCTCTGTCCCCGGTTCAGTATAGTCAACGCTGGTAGCCTGCTGAGGGCAACTGATGTCAGCAGCCGTTTTCCAAGCACTTACTGAAGCTTGTACTGGTAGCCACCCAAGAATAGTGCCTACCATTGAATTCGCGCGGCAGCCATCGGCGGCGTATGACGGTGAGGCATGAGCAGCTCCAGCAGTGATTGATGGTCAGTCACACGGGTAAACTCCCGACATAAAAGATACTCACGGAAGCAAGAAACGCCAAATATGAGATCTAGTGCTTCTGGTTCCAGCTGCGAACAGTTTTTCTCTGCTTTTCTTAGAGTTCTGGAACTGAACCTAGTTGCCATGTGCTCATTTCCTCTCGAATAAAACTGCACTATGCCCACACCATATGGAGATGCGTCACGCTCTAATTTCAGCTCCTTGTTAGGATCAAAATGGATGATAATTTGTGCATTCTTCAGGCTTTGTTTAGCTCGCTCGAATGCTGACTACTGCGGCTGTAGCCACTCCCAATGGGTTCTTTTTTTCATGAGCCGATATAACGGGCTGAGCACAGTCAAAATATTCGGCAGAAAACGTGAGTGGTACGTGAGTATAACAAGGAACGAACGCAGCTCGCTCACATTACTTGGGAGCGGGGCTTGGATAATGGTGTCTATAACCTTTTCGATAGGGTGTAGGCCTTGCCTATCGATACGATGCCCGAGGTAAGTCACTGAAGGCGGCCAGAACATGCATTTGTCGGTCCTAAGCTTGACACCATGCTCCCGGTCGGAATCGTTGCAATACTTTCTTGAGCCGCATTCCCTTGTCCTCTTTGCCTCCCAACACTAACACCTCGTCAAGGTAGGCTTCGACGCCTGGTAGCCCGATGAGAACAGTGTCCAACTTTCTTTTAAATATAGCTGGTGCTGAAGCTATACCAAACGGAAGTCTGTTAAACGAAAAAGTCCATAATGTGTGGTAATGACACAAAGTCCGCGTGACGCTTCGTCAAGGGGCACTTGGTTGTACGCGTCCTTCATTCACCTTCTTTAGAATTCGCGAAAATGTCCTCGACCACTGGAAGTGGGTAATGCTTTATGTCACATGCAGGGTTAAGCAATACTTTAAAGTTTCCGCATATTTGTACGGCACCATCTTTCTTCAGGGCCACTACGATGGGCATAGCCCATTTTGAATACTCAGCTCAAAGGACAAAATGAGCAATGCAGAATCGGTATTTGAGTAATGCGAAAGCATGGATGTCGCTGTTGGTTGCTTCTAGTTGCTTAATTCTCTTGTTTACGAATGTTAGTCTTTGGTACTTTCAAAATTGAGCGCCAATTCCTTCCTATGGCCCTTTTCGGCTCTACTGCCGGTAGCGTGACGTCTCATCCTTGACGTTACACTAGTTCACTTCTTGTTTGCCTATTTTAGCATTCGCTACTTTCAAATTGCACGCCAATCGCTTCCTATGCCCTTTTTCGGCTCTACTTCTTGTTGCGTGACGTCACATCACTGATGTCACCCTAATTTTCTGCCCTAATTAACTATGTTAGCCTCTGGTACTTTCAAACTGTGTATCAATCCCTTCTTATGCCCTTTTTTGACTCGACTTCAGGTTGCATGACGTCACATCCTGGACGTCAGCTTGATTGATTTAAGTAACTATTTTAGCATTTGATACACTCAAATGTGGCGCCAATCCATTGGCTAATAAGACCATTTTAACCTTTTTACTTTTACATGTTTGCCTCTAATTGATTACTTTCTTAATTTATTAGCCTAATTATTTTTTCGGACACAGCATTATTGCACCTTCTATTGAATAACACCACTCATTAACCTCTACCGCTTCTCAATTGCTCAGAACGTCTGTGGGCGCGATTTTGCTGACGTAGTCTGCGGACGCGGCGTGCGGAAGAGTCCGGCGGAAGCGGCTTGCAGACAGAAATCTGTGAGCATAGCAAAGTAATGCCGTCACATTAAAACCGATTAATTTCACGAGAGACCTTATCACGGAGGGCGTAAGAAGTGACCTGGACTTACAGAATTTTGGTGTCGTCGTCTCATTGAGCTTTAGGCTGGCCGGCGGTTCCTTGATGAGCCCCTGGTCTGTCGAAAAAACATCTTTATGCTCAACGAGCAGTCTGTTCCCCATGTGGCCGCTTGGCGCGTTTCTTGTTGTCGAACCCGGCGCAGTGAGTTCATCTGGAGTTCTTGCCAAGTGCCGCAATCAGATTGTGGCCGCGTAGGTTCGGTCCTGAACAGTCCAGCACAATGAATGGACAGTTTCACCGGAAGGTTGAGTTCGCCAAGCAACGGCAGTTGTCCCGCGTGATATGTTAATTTCACATTTGAGGTTTTCAAGCGTGGCCACTGCATTCTGTGTCGGTCGTAAACGTTCCAGGATATGACGCACACCGGAGATCCTGCGTCCACTTCCATTTCCAGATGTATTTCCCCTCCCCAAAATGTGCGGCGAAGCAGACATTAACGTCCAGACGTGCGCTTCATCCGTGCTCTCGTTGCTAGACGCGGTTTCAATTGCAGTGCTTTGACACGTGCGGTTCGCCTAGCAGCATTTTGATCTTTTCTAGCCCTAAAGTATTTCTTCGCCAAATGACCACGTTGCCTGCAGCGGAAACATTGTGCGTTAGCCCAGCGTTAGGCGTTATCATCGTGTTTCGCGCTTCCACATTGTACGCACTCTTGCGCCGCGCTGCTGCTATGGTTATCTCGCGAAGAATGGCGATGACTGGCTTGCATTCTTAGCACCGTTGTTGCTTCTGCACTAATATCGGTTGCATCGTTCTTGGCTGTTTCTGCTGCTATTGCCAGCGCTTCGGCCTCCTCCAGCGTCGCCTTTTATCGCCAGTAACTGCTTGCGTAGGTTATTTGAGTGTACATCGCAAACAATTCTATCCCTCAACGTTCGGTTTAGCGCAGTCCGAAAGTTGCAACCGTCTGCTATGCGCCTTATTTAGACCAGAAATGCCTGCACTGCCTCACCCTCTTGTTGGCAACGGGTCAAACATTTATACCTCTCCGCTATCTCGTTACGCTTCGGCTTGTAGTAGCTGTCTAAAGTTGCGACTACTTCGTCATAAGTGAGAGCATTCGGCGTCCCGGGTGCAATCCATCCCGTTAACACTTGCACCGTCTCTGTGTTGAGTCAGTGGTTGGGTGCTGCCACAAATAAGGCTCGCTGCCTTTTTGGGTCAGTATTAGCATTGGCTTCAAAACATGCTTCTGCTTGTAAGGTACGTTTTCAACTTAACTTAGGTGTCGTCGAAGGTCGGGAGTTGCTGGCTGGTCATAATTCTCGTCGGTGCTTCACGTTGCGGCAGGCTGATCGGCTTCAACTTTTTCCTCATGAGCGATTTTTGGACTCGTCGCCACTGTAGTATATCCGGCGCGAACTGCGCAGCAACACGAACGCTGGTCGGCAGTGAGCAACAGCGTTTATTGCCCAGCAACGAGATTATAATCCCTCTAGTACTGAGAGGGTTACAGAAGGGAGAAAGAATCGTAAGCGACAGGACCGCAGGCACGTGGCTGCCTTCGGCACAGAACAACAAATACAATTCCCTCAACTCCCAACTTAATTCCCTCTACTCCAAGATATCTCGCACTGTAAAGTACCACAATTGTTTTTTGCAGAAAACAGTCAACGTGTGAAATTTCCTTTCATTCCAAGTGGCTACAAAAATTATTGTTGTATGTCTCAAATCTGGACTCGAAAGTTTTATAAACCTGCAGTGATATTTACAAACCCAGCCCTAATGTATAATGTCCATTGTGGACTTTTGCAGAGCAGTACATAAATATGACTTCGGCCTCTGACCCACGGTTGATCACCCGTTTAGCTTGATACCTCGTCGGCAGCCCTATCCGCCGACTGGGCATATCTGGGTTCGTCTGTACAAGCGGTCCCTACTCTGTAGCTGAAATGCGGCAAAGTAACCGCTAACCCAGCTCACACTGCTAAACACCAGGGAATGAAATTAGACGTCCAAATCCAAACTTCTAATGACATGGAAGAGGGTCATGCCTGGACGCCGGATGACCTTTACTCCAACTGGCACGTAAACATATGCAAGAAGAATCGTCAAAGGTTATCAAGAGGCGAACAAGTCGTGATCGCAGGAAAGATCTATGCTCCCCCGACGCACTTGCTGCAGACCGTCGTGAAACCGAAGAAAACGATAGCATCGCCAGTACAGCCGGCTATGGATCAAACAACGTCTCAGAAGAGGAGGAAATTACCACCCCTTCCTAAAACTGACTATAAGGTGATAATAAGACCCAAGAAGGGCATGGAAGTCAGAAAATTCGTTCCTACCCAGTTCTCAAGAGCCATCGTGGCTGCCTGCAACAACCCGGAATTGTGCGACTTCTCCAAATTTATTGTGAGACCCCGCACAGGATCGAACATCATCATAGTCAGCACTCCTTACGACGAGACTGCGGACACCATACGGCACATCAAGAGTCTGACCTTGGAAAACAAGGCTTACGAAGTCAACGTCTACCTGGCGGCGCCTGAGGACGTCATCAGAGGAGTTATTCATGGAGAGGATCCAAACACACCATCAGAGGAGCTTCTATCAAACATCCGACTACGCACACAAGGGGTCGAGCTCGTTCAAGCACGAATGTTGGGAAAGTCTCGCACGGCAGTGCTAACATTCATAGGCCCCATTCTCCCCCGCTACGTCATCTATTACGGGGGAGAGACGGCATGTTACCCATATCGACCAACCCAACAGATCTGCCAAGACTGTCTCAAGGCAGGCCACAGAGCGGATGTCTGTCCAACACCCAACGCCAACGTATGTCGGAACTGCGGCCTTCATGAACCACACGAAAACCACACCTGTGAAGCCAAGTGCGTGGCCTGCCAGGGAAACCACCCAACGGGAGACAAGGCCTGCAAGCAGCGCCTCAGGGCACATATCGGACGTTACAACAACAAATCTAAACAAAGCAATAACAATCAGCAACAGAAGCCCCCCAAGCAGCACGTCAGCCGGAGAGATCAGCAGATCAAGCCGATGGAGCGCCGCTGGTTTTCATCGGAGGAGGAGGAACAGAAGCTGGCAGAAAAACAGAGACCCCAGTCCCGATCGAGATCCAAGGGACGGGACTTGACAGCCTACTATTCCCAACAGAAGACACAACAGATCAGGCCCAACCAGCAGGGACCACCAGAAGCGATAGGGGCGACGCCAGACAAGCTAGAGCACGACAGCAAAAGGGTAAGCTGGGCTCAGGTTGCCTCTCCCACTGCTCTAAACGGGTATGGTCCATGCCAGGATTGCACTAGGCTCGAGGAGCAAAATAGACAACTGAAAATAAAACTATCAGAACAACAGAAACGCCTTAATAAGGTGGAACAACAACTACAACAACTGCTACAAATGGGTCAGAAGCAAACTGCCCCCCAACCCTCATCAATAGTATCGATACAGCCACAACCGGTACAAAATGCTGTAAACACCTCCGCATCTCAACCTCAACAGGCGAGTGTACTCCAAACGCAACGGCAGAAAACGCTTACGCAAAGTCTCGGACTTCACACTCAAGAAAACGCACCAAGCATTCTTACTCAAATGCAACAAATGACTATTCAAATGCAGCAGACCATGACACAACTAACCAAACAACTCCAAGACCAACAAATTGCCACGCAAACTCAATTTGCGGCAGTTCAAATAATAACTCAGGGGGTGCGAAAACGCACGGGAATCCCCGATGACCCTCGACTAAAAACCCACCGAAGGTCCGCTGGCATGACAGATCTCAGCGACTGCGAGTCAGTGGCGAGTAACACTGATGGCTGCCTCCCCTTACCGGCAACCAAACCACCTAGAGCTCTGGCAGTGGAACTGTCGCTCCTTCAAGAGGAAACGCAGCTCCCTGCAGATGTTTATTCAAAATCAACCGATACCTCCGGACGTCATCTGTCTCCAAGAAACAGGATGCACAACGTACCTCAAAGGATACCTCACATACACCCATGACACGGCACCTAAAATAGCTACACTAGTGGCCCCCACACTAACAGTCATACCGCACGACCTTCCCTTCAGTGAAATTAATCAAGTTCTCATCGAGATCATCTCTCAAAAAAGAAGAAAGCAGAGTGTGTTTGTTCTAAACCTTTACAGTCCTCCAAGCAACACGCAGGAAGATTTCAAGCCACTTTTACTGGAATGCACACGCATAGCGGGGACGAACCCCCTTATTATTATGGGGGACCTAAACGCTGTACATACGGCATGGGGCTACCACAAGGACACCCCGAAGGGAACCAAGTTGTTGGAAGCGGCTGAGCAGCTTGACCTCTGTCTTATGACGGACACCTGCCCAGACCTAGCTTTCACCAAAAACATGACATTGCACCTGGACCAATCTAGAAGAAACACTTGGCAGCGATCACAAAATTCTTAGCTTATCCCTAATGACCACCCGTATGAAAAGGAACATTGGCTCTACTAAAATAACAGACTGGGATAAGTTCAGACAAATTAGACGGCCACACGACGGCATCACAACAATTGAAGATTGGGTTCAAAGCCTGAAGGATGCTCATGCAAAAACGACCAAGACTATCAAAACAACGACAAAAACCACAGAAGTAGACAGACATCTCCTACATTTATGGGAAGCCCGAAAAAGTCTATTAAAACGGTGGAAAATGCAAAAATTAAATAGAAAACTTAAAATGAAGATAGCACAGGTTACGGCTGAAGCACAAGAGTATGCTATAAAGCTCGCCAAGCAAAACTGGGCAGATTTCTGCAATTCGCTGAAAGGTACCCTAAGCACGGCTAAAGCATGGTCAATATTAAGAAGCATGATAGACACATCAAAAACCAAAACGGCCACAAGAAGAACCCTCCACACCATAGCCCATAAATACCCGAGCACAGATGCAGAGTTGATCACCGCCATGCACAAGAAATACATAGGAGATCCTACTCCGGCTTGCCAAACTTCATATGCGGGTCAACCAAACCCCTCCCTTGACTCCCCCATAACACTGGCGGAGGTCTACTCAGCCGCCCGTACATTTACAAGAAACACTGCCCCTGGAGGAGACAAAGTCACGTACGCTATGATTAGGAACTTAAGCACCGAACATCTGCAAGACATAACGAAGTACATCAACGAAGAACTGTGGGAGAAGGGACAGGTCCCATCAGCTTGGAGACACGCGGATATCATCACCATACCAAAGGCCGGAAAGCCACCGGCTGTGGAGAGTCTCCGTCCTATCTCCCTCACTTCTTGCCTGGGAAAACTCTATGAAAAAGTAGTCCACCTAAGGCTCCAAAATTACGTCGACGAAAACAACATCTTTCCTTCCTGCATGCTGGGCTTCCGCAAGGGACTCTGCACGCAAGATGCTTTCCTCCGGATTAGGGAAGAAGTCATCAACGCCATACCCCGAAAAGGCGAAAATTTCATTCTGGCACTAGATCTCAAAGGAGCATTCGACAACATTGGCCACCAAACCATATTGCAAGAATTAAACAATATCAACTGCGGGGAGAAAATTTTCAAATACGTGAAGGCTTTCCTCTCAGATCGCACAGCCACCATAGGAATTGGAGAGATCCGATCACCAAAAGTACCCATGCCGAACAAAGGTACACCGCAGGGTTCTATAATCTCTCCAATGCTATTTAACATAGCAATGATAAATTTAGCAAAAAAACTGTTGACCCGCACTGATATTGGCTTCACTTTATACGCGGACGACATCACCATCTCGGCTACTCAGGGATCCTTGGCGCAAAAAGAAGAAGCTCTGCAAGCCGCTATAGACCTAGTCGAGGAATTTGCCGGGGAGAGTGGTCTTCAATGCTCCCCAGAAAAATCCGAACTTATCAGGCTACACAGAAGAAATTACAAGTCCCCAGGAGAAATTCAGCTCTCTCTAGGAGACCAGATAATTCAAGAGAAGGACAAAATCAGAGTTTTGGGGCTGTGGTTGCAAAGCAATTTGAGAGTGGATTATACAATCAAAACACTCAAAACCACAGTCAACCAAATTTCCAGAATGATTAGAAGGGTGACCTGGCACCGGAAAGGGATGAGGGAGGAGGACACCCTACGCCTTGTACAGGCCCTAGTCGTTAGCAGGAGTACCTACGGGCTCCCATATCACGAAATTAGATTCACTGATAAAAGGGCCATTGACACTATCATAAGAGGAGCCTATAAAACGGCCCTAAACCTCCCGCCAACAACATCAACGGAACGTCTTTGGGCACTCGGAGTGCACAACAACTTCGAGGAGCTCAAGGAGGCGGTTCTAGAGAGTCAGAAACAACGCCTAACAACAACGCAGGCGGGTAGGGAAATCCTGTCAAAACTAGGGCTATGGCAGGCACTAAGAACTTCTGAGATCAAATCACAAATTCCGACATCCACAAGAAACAACATCTATGTGAACCCTATACCCAAGCACATGCACCATGAGTTACAAAAGGGTCGAAGGAAAGCCAGAGTCAAATCATTGGAAAAACAATTGTCTAAAGACGTGGAAGTTGTCTACGTGGACATAGGGGCTTACGGCGAACCTGGCAAGTTCACAATAGCTGCAGTTGACCACAAGAAGAGGCCAATTATTCAGGCTTCGATCTATGCCAAGGATCCTGCGGAAGCGGAATCACTAGCAATAGCCATCACTATAAAAACACAAGACAACCAAAATAAGTCATCACACGTAGTGACGGACTCCCAACCAGCCTGCAGGGACTACCTGGCCGGAAAACCTCACAAAAGAGCGTGTGCAATATTACGTTCCATCTCCCAGACGTACACAATTACATGGACACCTGGACACGAAGGCCTAGAAGGAAATGAGGTAGCGAATGATCTAGCCCGAGCTCTCACAAACCGGGCGGATCCCCATCCCTACCTCACTCCTCTTCTAGGACCCTACGGCGACAGGCTGGAAGACCTACCGTTAGAAAGAAGAATTTTCTCACCACCACACAAACACCTTCCTTCCTCGGACGCTATAGACTGGAGAAAAATACAAACAAAACATTCCCTAATCTTCAAATTTTAAATAAGATAAGCCCAACAAAATATACGATTTACTGTCCTTGGTGCGGTGCAAGCCCCACACTCTTTCACATCTCTTGGGAATGCCAGGACAAACCTGACCCAACGTTAATAGTGCCATGCCCGACACACGAGCAGTGGGAGGCGGCCCTGACCAGCGACAACCTGGACCAGCAAGCCTGGATTATCCAGCTAGTCCGCAAGTCAGCTGCTGCCAGCGGAGCCCTGGACTAGGGGCACCGACCACCCAGCTCCTGCGAATATTTACTGATTATATGCTCATTAAAAGTTTTCTCTCTCTCTCTCTCTAACACTGCAGCACTGAAGCTAAAAAGAACAAGGATAACCCTGGAGGCTTTCGACAGGACAAGTGCAGGCGCATTATTGAGAGACGAGCAGCGAGTTGACGATTTATTAGTAAAATCTAAGAAATGGAATGGCACGGCATATAATCTGAACAGCAAGATAAACGATGGTCCGGAAGGGCGAGTGACTCGATTGGATACAAACTCATGATTAGCAAGGAGATACTGGTCGTTAGGCGGACGGATAAAGTAAGGTGTTTTATGGGACCAGGTGGCCTGCATCTGAAAAATGATAGGTTAATTAACATAGGTGCGTTTATCTGCAATGGGTGCAATCATAATCTGGGCGTGGTGCAATTCATCTCGAAGCTGAGTGTTTTTTAGCCTTAGTGAAAAAAAATGAAGAACATCAACTGCCCTGAATATTTTCATTTACATGTACTTTTTCATATTTTAGGTTTTCATGAGCCATGTTACATATCGGTGTGCATCTTTAATAAAACTATTAATGACAAAATGAGCATCGCAGGCATATACGCGAAAGACGATCGCAGTGGAGGTCCAGCGAACTGAAGCTATTGAAGCTGAGCCGTCACTCGCCTAAACTCTGATGTCTCCCCATTGTTACTACAAAACGGTGTTATGTAGTAACTCAGTTAACCTTTTTTTCCAACCCGTAGAACACGATTGCTCTTTTCTGGATTCAGTAAAAACTACAAGCCGAAATGCAACGCCCTATAAAAGTAACTTCACACTAAAAGAATGATTGTACTGAAGTAAAAGGTTAGAATGGATGGGCTGCACTAAATGAGGGATTGCACATGACTGTGCTAACTATTGCCAGAAGTCATAGTAGGCCGTGTAATTTAGCACCAACTAGCGCTGCAGCATGCTTGCAAGAAAATCGCAAGAAATGCGTCGCACTCCTGAAAATTCGTCTTACAGGAATGCTAAGTACATCTGCACGAGGACAGTGTATGTAAGGAGAACTGTGCGACAGTGACGCGCATTGACGTCATTATGAACAGTTTCTTTATTGTTTTAAAGGGCAGGAGTCCCTTCCTTTCGCCGGATAATTTTTAACCAGCAAGACATTTCTCGTTCCTAAGTACATTGCCCCTGTGACTTCCCGTTTGGTAGAAAGAAGTTTGACCCCGCCGGGGTGGCGCAGTGGTTACGGCGCTCGACTACTGTTCCCAAGGACGCGGGATCGAATCCCGGCCTCGGCGGCAGCTTTTCGATGGAGGCGAAAAGCAAGGCGCCCGTGTGCTGTGCGATGTCTGTGCACGTTAAAGAACCCCAGGTGGTCGAAATTACCGGAGTCCTCCACTACGGCGTCTCTCATAGGCTGAGTTGCTTTGGGACGTTAAACCCCACAAACCAAACCAACCAGAAAGAAGTTTGGTAGAAAGAAGAAAACATACATCTGCAACGTCAGCGTCAGCAGTAGTCGCGGGGGAACCAGCGGCAGCAGCAGGGGAAACAAGGCCCTAATGGTGCCTTATTTCCAAGAGTCAAGAGAAGTGACCGCAGTGTCTGCCTCTGGAAGCCACGGGCTTCCAGGCGCAGACACTGCGGTCGCTTCTCTTGTCGGCGCAAGAAACACAAGAAAGAAGGGAAACAAAAACAATCCACATTGATTTCCCTTTTATTTCTTGTTGTTCGCTAAGCATTTCATTGAGTTTTTATGCTTCTCTCACATATAAGAGAAGATATCTAAGCTTTCGAGTTTTCGGTTCTGCGACGACATTCCACTGCATTCCTGATTTCTTTTGCTACGAGAACAGGGCATCCGGAATCATTATGTGCACTCTCGCACAGCAGTTGATTAGAGAACCAAAAGGCAAGAATAGGTGCCTCGTGTGGATTTTTTCATGGTTAGGGGTGCCACTTAACATCGGCGGCCCAGCATTTATTCTTGATGCAGGACTGCTTTTTGTTCCTCGTACCATCATTGTTAGCCTACCAATGCCGAGAAAAAGAAACAGAAATAGAACATAGAATACGAGCTCCTTTTGCGTCTTCACAGGAATGTTGGGCAAGTAAAGGCAGCTTATACGCTCGGCTGTTTATTCTTTCTGGGTCACTTCCCACACTGAGTCTTTGTGCTGGTTAATACGTAAAGACCATTCTTGACCTCGCGTCTCCTTCGATCCAGGATTACGTGTCTGTCCAGTCTCTCGCAATATATCTAGCTGAACAGGAGGAGGGCACGAATGCGATTTGGAGAGGTGTTTCATTGGACGGCGCCAGTTCCTGCGAAAATGGCCTGCCACTTTCAGGATGCTTTCACGCGTGGCTCGTCTGTGACAGACAACGACAAGAACGTAATTCTTGTATATTCCTCAAAGGGGAATGGAGCAAAGGGTATTAGAGCGCACACGCCTGCATGGAAGCTAAATTCAATGTCTCAGTAAGACAAACTATAAATTGCACGTCATTGCTGGACGTGCGCTTCAAATCTTCAATGCTGCGCAAATTTTTGCTTAACGGCTGATATAGGGTCATTCAATCGAACGTCAGATAACGCGATCGAAGCACTTGCGTTGCCTTCTTGGGCTTGGTCAAATTTCATCGGCGAGAAGACAATGGGGCTCAGTCGTGCATAGCGCTCACACCACATTGTCTTGCGTCACTTCGTGTGCATTGGCATGCTAAAACGTCCGTTTTAAAACTACAATTCTTTCTTTTCCCCTTTGCAAAACCTCAGGCGAATGTGTTTTTTGTACGGTAATGAAAGCTAAGAGGAGTCAAACCCAGGTTCGTTAAGTTTTACGTGGATTTAATAGGACACACAGGACCGCTACGTGCTGATATTCGTATCAGCGAAAATTCTTTTTCTTACTTGTGAATGGTATTCCGATATATGTACGACATAAAAATAAGCATCTCTCCGGAGAAATTTACATGTCTAATCCTTCGCGCTACGCAAATCAAGTAAGTGATGCCTTTTCAGAGAAGAACGAGCTTGCAACTATTTTTAAGCGAGCAGGTTCGCAACGTGCTCACCAAGAATATTCACGCATGAAAAGCCTTTGGCGACACCTGCACTTTGAGAACTCGGCTGGCACTAACAACGCGTGTACTTAAGTTTCCACTTTTGTCTAGCTATAATGACCCCATTGTAGGTTAAAGTTGCCTCATTTTGTTTCGAAACGTGCGTGTGTGAATGTCTGGCGTATATACAAGTGTATGAATGAATGAATGAAGGAATGAAAGAATGAAGCCAAGATATTTACAGGAATATAAATGTGCGTGTATGGAATATATATTTTATACATTATTTAATTTATTTATTAGTACCTCAAACGCACCCTTCAAGGTGTCTTATATCAGGCATTAGGTATAGGTCAAAAAAAAATTCAGTGGAAAGACGATGGGTTGGCATGAAGTACGACGGTATTGGGCAAGTCATTACAGTCCTATGTGGTGCGAACAAACGTAATGAGAGATTTACAGATGTCCAGGCAAGGAAAGGATAAACGGTCGCCTCGTGATATGTACAACTGGAGATGTGAAATGCAGGACTATTAATAAACCTAATGGACAGTTCAAACTCCAACGGCTTTCGGCGCCTATAAAAGAAGGCGCGGCGCTTTTCGGGGGAGACTGTCGTGAGCGTCATCGTGTGCCGATCTGCTCGCCCGGAGTGGACGTGGCGGTGTGTCCCTAGCCGTCGCTGTGCGAAGACTGTCGCAAGTAGCCAGTAAGTTACGGTCCCCGTGCCGATATTGTTGTGTCTTATACAATGACTGTAAATATTGTATAAATTCATCTTTCGCGACCCTCATCTTGTGGACCCGTAGCCTTAATACCCGGACCAGAATCGTGACAACGTTGACATTAACGGCGGTAAACCATCCTTATTGACGATCTCACCTGGCGTTCCGATAGGAAGAATTCTGGGGCCACAGTTATTGATAATTTAAATTACTTACATCCTTCACTGCTTCGGCAGAGCCAAAATTGTCTCATACGCAGATGATAAGACCTTTTTTGTTCTGGCAAGTACAGAGATAGAAAGGTAATCATACAAAGCTCTACTGTTTTACACCACTGGATGAAGGGACACTGCTCGCAAATAAGCATGAATAAAACACAAGCGGCTTTTTATTTATCCAAATGAAAACGTCCACTCGCAGCATTGAGTCTGTGGTTAGGGCACATCGCATATAGATAGTCGATTAAGTGAAATTACTTCGTGTATAATTTCCGGTGCATTTTACATGGAGCTAGCATGTAGAGTGCCTACAGTCGAACCTATTTACAGCCATTGGCGTTACTGTGAGACTGAGATACATTTCCCCGACAGAGGTTGACATTCTTCTTTATAATAGCAAAGGGCTATATATTCTCCAGTATTGTACTACTGTCTGGAGAAGGACAGATACGGCGGCCACACTATCAGCGTCAGCGGCATCAGTCAGTCGCTGCTATCTCTTCGCCTCGCAAATTTTTTATGAGCCCACGCGCTGCCTCCCGCAACCTTCCGATAACTTAATTGCTCTCTTCATTTCTCCGGCCAAAAAAACTCCTTTATGACAGTCAAGAACAGTTCTGTTAGTGGAGTGTTTCTTGAAGGTATATGTGTGAAAATAAAAAAAAAAGTTGTCTGTAATTGTGCACACATAATCTTGCTCAAAATATTACCCTCAGTCTATAGAACAGGGGCAAAATAGCTGATGAGTTGCGCTCAAATTTCGCTATAGGAAGTAATGTAATCGTCGGCAAATTTTTTTATGAATTTGTTCGTAGGGCGAAATTGTACATGATGCGCAAAATATCTCGCCAAAGAACCTATTGTATGTGCATTAAATGTGCGTGATTCACTGTGGTCTAAATATCTATTTCTTAAATATGTTTTTTATTGCAAACATGATTATTCTGCATGTGTTGTATGCTTTACATTGTCATCTGCAACGCTTTTCAGCATTTTGTAAGGAACACATACGCCTGTGAAGCTGTAGTTACAGCTTTCAGTCTCTGCCCCTACCTTTCAAATGGCAAACAAATAAACAATGAAATAAATTGAAATGAATTGAGCTGAATTGAAATTATGAGAAGAGTTGTCCATGTACCCCGCATTAAGCACAGACATTGAAGGGCTGCTTTGGAATCACTGAATGCTGACCATTTCTCTGCGTCTCTGTGATTATTAACCCAACTGTGGGCCGAAAGCCATCTGAAGTAAATGGAGTGTGGTTGATTGCCTTCACTTTGATCATGATGGACCTCGCTGACGTCACCATAGGCTCTACGGAATGTGGTAAATGAGCTGACTATGTAAATATGTATGAGGCAGGTGGTTAGAAGGCAAATACGCCAACGTAGTTCGTTTGAGAGCACGCAGTGCTAGAGCAGGTATCATTTGCTCCCTTCCTTCAAAGCGCATGGTTTCCTCGTTACACTAGTATCAAGGTGTATAGCACTGTGTTTCTTTTTTTTTAAGCTGACGTACATCCGGAGAAGGGGTAGGCAGTGAACGCGATGGTTCGATGGCATCCTCGAGGCGCTGCAGATGAAGTTATGGGATGTTAAGAAGATAGTGAGAGACCGGAAAGCGTGGCGTCATAAGGTCCATAGGGTCACGAAGAGTCGGACACGACTGAACGACTGAACTGAACTGACATCCGGTATGAAGTGGTATAAGCATTGTAGTGGCCGGCGTACACACTGAACCATATTGATGTTAAAAAATTTGGTCGATAAAATTACTTCTTACCTAAAAACATTTAAACACGTATTGATATCGGGTAGTGTGGGGGTTCTTACTACGCTGTCGAGCCTTCTCTGAGTTCTAGGCCGACAAGTGTCGTTGCGAAATAATGACTTTATTAAGCCACATATTTAGTATTACCGCGCAAGAAAACAAGATTGAATGAACTAGTGACAATTGGCAATCTCTGTACTGAAATGAAAAATAAGACTCAACTGACGTGTAAGCGAATGCTTCCTTCGTGGTTCATAGAAGCAGAGAACATTTTTACATCTTAAACATGCGCTTAATAACGTTTCAATAGTTTAAAATATCATACAGTCCACATGAACACCAGCAGTAAGTTGAAATCTAACGTGAATTTTTTCACAGCAGCCTTGTATCACATGCAGTTTTTCTTTTGGACGAAGAGGTCTTCTCGGTAATTTAAATGATATTCACTTATGGTATAGAGCCACATCACCATCTAGACAGTGTGCTGTTTTACAAATAGTTGTGCGTGTGTTCAGAATCTTGACGAGTTTCCAAAGGTTGCCACCGTTATGTTCTGCAATTCTTTTTCTCGAGGCTCAATACGTTACCAGTCTGCAAGTAATTGACGCCTTCATTTGTGTGCTTTAAAAGTAAACATCGATGAATGCTCGCGCATAACAATTACTTATTCGTATCGGTATGCAGTAATTTTTCTAAGAAAGGTACGGCCCCAAATTTATAACCCTCTGTGATGTATAGTATAAATAAGGCCGCGTGAAGTACAAAATGAAAATTTCAGGAATGCATGGCAATTATCTGATCTGTGCAATTTATGTGCTTATTTGTTTCTAATTTCTGTCCTAGATAATGCATTTCGTGGTCTGGGTAGGGTGTAAGTCTGCGACGAAAGCTTCTTTAACGGGCCGGTAATTATCCCAGCGGTGGCTCTCTGCAGAAGACACAAGACTAACGGCTTTTTTTCAGCTTTTGAGAACGTTTAAGTCACATCATCCTAAAACCTTGCAATTATATCTTTTTTTTCGGAGTGAGGACGAGGTTAACAAAAAAAATTGAAGGTAAAGAAAAAAAGAGGATATAAATAGAATTAAAGACGCTAAGTACAGCGAGAGCACTTAATTGGTCCTAAACGTGCGAAACTGTCTCGAGTTCTAAGATAATTAGCTTTCGGATGGCGCTGCTCCGGTTTCCATCGGGTTTCGGAAACTCGCTTCGAAGGGATTCTGTTTATGTCTCGCTACCTAATTGCAATGTTCTCCACCCGCGACGTCTGTCCTTTACGATTAACGGCTAGAAATCGGGTGCGAAAACATAGATAAGTTGATACAACAGAATAGTATGCTACGCCGCATGGAAACATCGAACACGATACATTAGCTGTTTAATTATTGGCTGCCTTGACGTTGTGCTTCGGAGAGAGAGAGAGAGTACATCGAGAACAAGAGACAGGTCTTCTGCACATAAGTCTACGGTCTTTGACGCAACACGCGCGCAACGACTATGGGTTTAGGCTTCTGGCTCGCAGAAGTCATGGATATGTACACCGAAACATTGTTTTCACATAGAGCGCGATTTAAAACTAAGACGACTAATAGCGTATTATTTTAAAATTCTATCCTTAACAGGCTGATCTTTCATTAGTATTTCAGTTTCTGCGCGTATTGCACCCACATGGTAAATATATCTCAGTTAAACCTGACATGGTGAGTTAACGTTCCTTCTCGGCACTATTTAAAACTGCATCATCGTCGTCGGAATTTTGGTACCTAAAGATTACACGGAAACATAATTACGGATATACTGGTTGTGCTAAAAAAGCGATCACTATACATTTATTTTCTGTATCGGATCACAGGAGGAGACTTTGTAAAAAAGGTAAAATGTGCTCGCCTCAAGCTATATTTCGTGCGTAAAATATTCGGCTACTCTTGTATAAAAAGCGTGTTCGTCTAGTACGGGGGTTAGTTTCGGGTATACCTCGCCTCAAGAAAGGAATACGGGGGCCAAAGAGGAAGTGCTTCTTATTTGATGCAGAAATGTTGGAAAACCTTGTTTCTCTCTCAAGATAGTTGTAGAACTCCCTCCAGCAATTATGTCTCGTAACTCAAGCAACGCTGATAAATCAAAGGAGCCCAGTATCGCGTTCACGAACGTACTCCTGCAACTAATAAATTGTTCAACGACGTAAGTTAACAAAATAAGTGCAAATATACGAAATCGTACACAGATACCGGTGTATAAGATGTGCAGAAACGCGGGCTGCATAAGTTTCGCAAGATTGCTCCGAGGTGGTGCAGCCATCCTTCGACTTGTGCAAAGCCTGTTAAACGGATGTTAAGCGTTCCAAAATGACAACATATTTTAGAACATTGCCGCCAAATTTCTAGAGGGATAATATCGTTCACCGGAATGAGGTGATGGGCTTTGGCTCTGCAGCGTTCACCACTTAGCTACAGAAATTTGTCTGCTTGACTTGTAGCGCCTTTTTTTCTCGTCATGAATAGTTGCATGGAGCGTATCCTGAGCCTTGCGCCGTTAAAGTTCGTCCAATGTCATCAACAAAGCGGCCACGAAAGTTGAGAGAATGCAGGTTGGCGACAGTACGATAAAGGAAAATACAGAAAGAAAATAAAGGCGAAATAATTTTTGGTTTAGATTGAACGACCCTGGCTATCAGCGCTGCGTGGGGCATAGATAAAATTACAACTGTCAGGAGGGCCCATAGGCATTTGTTGCCCCCCGACGTTTCTAGCTCGTTCCTTACTTTTTGCATTGACCTCCTTGTTTCTGAGGTGGAAGGTTGCAGCTTGGAAGGAAAAGTACTCTGGAAGCGGGGATCTCAATCAGTAGTTCCTCTACGGAGAACTCAGAAATCAAAATCGCAAACTTACAAATCAGCGCACGCTGGTGGCGAAAAAGTAAACGCTTCGCCGTCGGTTAGTCTATGCAGTGCACGAACTCTATAGTGCACAAAATGCACTGTGTACCGAGGTCCCGAGCAGCCTGAAAGCATTTTAGATAACACTTTGACAGTGAAACAGCTAAGAATGCTGCGAAAGTATTGAGAGACACCCCGGGGATATTGCTTGTTTTTATAAGCAATAAGTTTAAAGAATATAAAATCTCTGCCTGGAATAAAAAGCGATTTTTCTTCAAATAGCTGTAAAAATACAATATAAAACCCCGCACTACAATATATAAGAGCTTTTGAGATTTGTAGTGAAAATAAACCAACAGATATTCTCACTCCATCACGATACGCGGTAATCAGAAATTTGCGAGCACATCTGAAAGTATTTGGGCTTAAATTGTTATAAACTGGGGCACATTATTTAGGAGAGACATTTCTTTACATGTAAAACTAAATACTAGTCATTGATTTGCCACATAAAGCCTTCCATGAGATAAAACTCCTTTACCAATCCCAGATTGTTACAAAGTGTACCTCTGATCTGAGAGTGACAGAGCACTGAACAAGGATTGAGGGTGAACCTCAGTCTACAAGCCAACTTGTTGGCAAGTTGACTTTCTTCTGTTGTGATCTAAGAAGTACCACATATTTTTCTGCTGCTGGAGAGACGCCCCAATCTGAATGGTGACTTTTATATATATTAGTTAGTGAGGCGGTAACATCAGTAGGAGGAGTCATCGCGCCGACGTCATCTCGGGTAGTACCTGAGCGTTGTGAGGACGTTTCTGTTCAGTGTTCTAATATTTAACCAGAGCAAATTAGGCAACAGACAGTGCAGGTGAAATTTTGAGCAGGCAAACTTTCTTGGGGTCAGGGGCTATCTTTGGGGTCGCCCTTCCTAATTTGGAGGCCAGCACTGAATGTCCAATAGAGTTATGTTCTGTACCAAATTTGGTACTAATTATTTATTACCCATTCAATGGAATATTAACATTTCGTGCGGGCACGCTCAGATGACCAGCTCTGCATACGCCCTCTGGAAACACACACCGCCGACGCGCTCTATCAACACCCCACCCCGTATGAGCTAAAAGAGGTTTTCGCCTTAACATGAGGTTTGATACACCTACCCCGCCGGGATGGCGCAGTGGTTACGGCGCTCGACTACTGTTCCCAAGGACGCGGGATCGAATCCCAGTTTGGGCGGCCGCTTTTCGATGAAGGCGAAAAGCAAGTCGCCCGTTTGCTGTGCGATGCCAGTGCACGTTAAAGAACCCCAGGGGGTCGAAATTTTCGGAGTCCTCCACTACGGCGTCTCTCATAGCCTGAGTCGCTTTGGGACGTTAAACCCCACAAACCAATCAACCAGGCTTGATAAGCCACAGGATGCGCGCGCGGCAGGTAAACAGCGTTGTAGCGAGTATTGCGGAAATATCGACAGGGTCTTTTGATAAGATTGTTATCTGGTGGCACGTAGTGACAATATCTATCAAAGTGAGAGCGCATTTAAAGACGCCATTTCATAACCCGTTCCCCGCCGGGGTAGTCACTGAATGCTTACAACGGTCGACCACTTAGCCCGAGGCAAGATAAAATCCCGTAAGAAGCGACTGCTTTTCCATCAAGGCGAAATGAGCACCCGTGTGCTGTACTATGTCATTACATTTTAAAGAACCCTCATTGATGTTGCTGGAAAACGTATCAATAACCTTAGATATGCGGATGATACCACTTTAATGACAGAAAGTGAAGTGGAACTCAAGATGCTTCTGATGCGCGTACAAGAAGAGAGTGAGAAGTTTGGACTTAAACTGAACATTAAAAAGACAAATATCATGGCGTCTTGCCCTATCAAGTACTGGAGCATCAAGGGACAAGAAGTGGAAGCTGTGACAAATTTTCTCTTCTTGGGCTCCAAGATTACCCCGGAAGGAGACTGCAGCCATGAAATTAGGAGACGCCTGTTTCTGAGAAAGAGAGCCATGGTTAGCCTTGACCGCCTAGTAAAGAGCAGAGACATTAGTCTGCCAACCAAGATCCGTATAAGTCGTGCTATGGTCTTTCCAGTTGTGATGTATGGATGCGAGAGGTTGACTGCGAAGAAGGCTGACCGCCGAAGAAATGACGTGTTTTAATTGTGGTGCTGGCGGAGACTCTTGAGAGTTCCTTGGACTTCCAGAAGATCAAATCAGTCGATATTGTCGACCATAAACCCTGACTGCTCATTAGAGGGTCAAATTCTAAAGTTAAAGTTCAGATACTTTGGTCATCTGATGAGAAGAGAGGAGTCGCTGGAGAAAGATTTGATGTTGGGAAAGGTTGAGGGTCGCCGGAAAAGGAGTATGCAGCGAGCGCGATGGTTATATGGCATCCTCGAGGCGCTGCAGATGAAGTTATGTGATGTTAGGAAGATAGTGAGAGACCGGAAAGCGTGGCGTGACATGGTCTATAGGGTCACGAAGAGTCGGACACGACTAAACGACTAAACTGAACTGAGGTGGTGTTTCGTATGTCCTAAACTACATTTTTGAAAATATTTTTCCTGTTTTATGGCCAAACGCAAGCTAATTTTTCCTCTATGTATGCCATGTTATGAGTGCCTCTGAGTGCTTCTTAGGGTTGTTCATTCTACTCTCTGCAAGTAATATATCGTCTGTACTAGCACATGAGTGCTGCTGTGCCGCGTGGGGTCAAGATCTAGTGAGAACGTTTTCTCTCCTTTAGTCCTGCCTCGCAGGCAATACTATTGTGCTGCCAAATACAGAATAAAAAATAAAAAAAAACACATCTTACCCAAGATTAGTAATGAGCACCATAATGCGTTCCAAAGGCGCCCATCTAACGCCTCTTAACAAATGCCTCTCGTAGCCGCTTAGTTGTTTTCGGTTGCGCACGTACACATTCATCTCTCAAGTAATCTTTCGTATCTTGTAGTGTTCAAGGTGCCCAGGTGGTACAACAGACCATTAAATTCCCTTCGAACAGAAAAGGCGCATTGCCTCAGACCTCACACTAGAGCGATCCACAAACATTTATTCCAGTTAACTTCGCTGGCCCTTTCCTTAAAAAAGCGGGTCACACCTTTAATTGCCTCTGAAACGCTATCTTTATCATGACCGAAAGCGCCTATGTTCGTCAGAGTCGTCAGAGTAAGGCGATATCTTTACTCCACTTTCTATAAGTCTAAGTTCTCCGACCGTTTCATTCTGAATCAAATTTAAACAAAAAGCTCTGAATTGAGGGCGAACAAAAGTAGCAAAAGCAGACATCCTTTTCTAAGAAACGGTCTTATCTTATAATCGTCAGTCCTCGGCTCATTTACGATGATGCTGATGAAACAATTTGCATAAGCCAGTTGAACTATTTTTATTATGATGTAATCTTCATTGATAAGACCACCTATTGAAAACAAATTTTCGTGGCCAAGGCGGTCACGGTTTCAAGGAGGGGTCCACTTCGGAAGAGAACAAGACGTATAATATTGTTTCGCTAAGTCAAAAGTGAAGGACCTGTTATGGACCATTTATTTATGCGACAAATAGTGTCAATGTTTATGTTCTTAGTAATCAATATGACCCTTTTCAACATGCATTTCTACAAGTTCGACTGTGTCATCAAACCCGAATTTTCGGCGTCGTCTTGTAACTTCAGACGCAGAAGGCTGCTTGTATTCTACCAGAGCTTTCGGCTTCTGTTAACATCTTCAGTGTTGGATTTTAACTAGAATACTTAAGGGCTGTGACACAAAAGCACTTGTACAAGGATTTTGTGGACGTAAAGTTGCAATTTACTGCTTCTGGTTCTTTACAATGTGGAGGAAATTGTTAGGACGCCTTAAAAACAGTTAAAAAGATGCCAGTACAGTCATCAGCAAAATATTTTGTTCTTTCTTTACACAGTGGTACATTACATGTCAAACCATGCTTGAGCCAAAAGACTTCACTGTACTGTGGTCGTTAACCTGATTGATTTGCCGCAGACTGTAAACACAGACCATATTTTCCTTGTCTCCACGGGTACAATATTCTCTGGTACAGCTTGCAGGGGATATTAAAAAAGGATCTCTCAGTCCCACCGTAAAGGTATACAGCTCTTACAAGGCCATATTTGAAGAGGCGCGCCATGCGACTTAATTATTTTGCTTTGCCTGCACAGTGTAAAGAAAACGAGAATAGCTGTGAGACACGCCGACGTGGAAGCTGGCTCAGCTGAAGAGGATTTCATTGAAACTGTTAATTATCTCAAATAAATATAAAGCCCAAAGTGAGAACCCTGAACGGATGCCACTTTTTATCGAGCTGGCTTAACTGAAATGTTTCTGAAGCTGTGTCTAGCTTTACCTTTACCATGCAATTTTGATTGGGAAAAAGATTTAAAGAAACTGGACTCTCTCCGGGGCTATGCGTTCGGTGCCCGCCAGTCATGCAAAGGTCCTGGTTTTGAGCGCCAATAAATAAAAATTTATTGTACTCAAGTATAATATTTTGAGATGCCTCAGTACAGAAACCAGCTCAACAATTCGGTATTTCGTTCACTTTAACTGAAGACGGGAGGCTTGAAATTAAAGCGTGATGCCATTTCGTTGTGACGACATTCCCCTGTGAATCGGAGGAGTAATTTAACCGTCCAATTTTGTACCAATTCCAACTCTAGAGTAACTGCAGCGGCTATGGAACAGAAGGAGCTACATATGCAGTACATAAAGGAGAGAGTCAGGTTATTGTAAGACGATATGCGAGAGAGAAAGGCTAAGCTGTTATCTTGATGCTGTAACAATGTTTCTGTAGGAATAGAAGAAATAACTCTGGTGGCAGTTCTCAATTATTTGAGGACATTATTACATCAGGAATTACGATAGGGGTCGAAATAGTGATAGGTCCAGTCGCATTAGGAACTTGTTGGTAAGAAATTAATGAAAAACGGTCTACGTACAAGGTCATGACGCAAATAGCCTAATACACGGTTAGCCGATATACAGATCATGTTAAGGTAAACATGACGTGAGTTTAATGATTACAGATATGAATTAACCAAAGATTTGTAGGAGCCAGAAAGTAGAACAGAGTAATCATTAATGAGAAGAGTAGGAACGGCATAGTTACTGCGGTGTTAGAATGATGGCTGAGGCGCCATATATTCAGCGTCAAAAATACGAAAATAATATAAAGGAAAGCATTTCGTGTAGTTTTCCTAAAAAACGGAAATGTTTATTTTATTATAGATTGCTTGCTGTGGTAATCACTTTGTAGAAAAACAATCACTAAGCATTGGTAACATATTCAGCGAGGAGCTCCACTTTCCCTACCACATTACGTAATCAGTACGCCGGACAAGAGCTCCGTGTTATTGCTGGAGATCGCTATTATATTCAGGTCTATTTGGACAAGCTAAATGTGCATCCTGCTCCTGACCTACTCGAGCAATACGATTCCTGGCTTCATTAAAGAAAGCACATCAGTCCTGATTTGCCAACAAGCGGGCTCTTGCCAGAACTCGTACTGCTGTCTCGACAAAGACATATGAGTTAGCTGCTGCTTTTGTTACCGCGAATTGACTGGTTAAATGGCAGAGTGAAAGGGAAGGGACTGTTTAGCGCCATTTCAGGCCCGCCTGAAGGGAGGCAATAGCAAAAATGCTGTTGCAAAAGGACTGGGAATTTATCTTGGAACCACCATTTCTTTATTCTTTAGTCTAGGGATGGATCCACCGAAGAGCGTTTCTGCTAACGCCACTGATTTATTCAGCTGGTTCCCCACATATACAGTGGAATGGTCATTGCACAGCAACCTTCTAGTGAAAAGCTGCGTCTGAACTGTTTGTCGGTAGGTAGACAGCCTGTAGGTAGTAGCTGCCGTTGCCAAATCGTAAGTTCCACCGCGAAGAACTGCGGCGTCATTGTCTTTTTTTTTTTTTTTTGCACGGACGGGACAATTTGAAACGATTCCATCAATAAAACGCACCTAATGATTATAATTAGGGCGTCAACGTTATTTCACGTCCTCCATTTTTATTTTCTTGTGACCTCGCGTGACGCCATGGAGTGCCACCTCATTATGCACATATTCAAAATTTTCCAGTCAATCCCAGTGAGGGCGATGATATAAAATCGTTTTTCACTTTGCAATATTGCAGCAAAATAAATTGTTTTGAGGTAGGTTCAGATTCTAATCAGCGATGAATTGTATATTAGGTAACGGTGACAGAAAAACACACAGAAGGAAGACAACAGGTTTATATTGTCCGACAGCGTGGCACCACGCAAGTCCTGCGCTTCACTGCTATAGTTAACGAGTTGAAGCAGAATGGGTTAAGATTGTGCCTTTTAGACAAAGAGAGAGAGAGGAAGGAGAGAGCATGCATTTCATTGGATATAAGGTATATAAGAAGTTCATCACTTTAAAGGATTAGGACAACCTTAGACTTCAATCAACCAAAGTAGCAGGCATGCTTTTAGAAAGGGTGCTCTCAAACCAATTATATTCATACTATCAACCAGGGGATGGGAAAGTGCTCGGAATATAACCAGGACCATTCAAGTTGGCACTAGCTGTTTTTATTGCGAGCGATCACATGCTAATCTTGGAGTATAACCAAGAGTCGACAGCAGGAGTTCAGAAAAGCCTGTGCGGTGGGGTAATTCAGCAGCCTCTGTATATCTTAGAAGAAACCGAAATTGGCTTGTAAAACATCGGTCCACGAGAGTTTGTTTTTTTTAATTTCAGTTTTAATTTGAACCCCGCTGCGAACGTCAGAAAGTTCAATGTCTAAAATAACGTTTTCAATCGGAGTATACTTTAGAGCATGTGGCAAATATGGCTTACTCACAGAGCGTTAGATGAGTACCGGTGGCCGGTGAATGCCGAAACAAAATGATCATTTGTTTTTGCGATTTCGGTCCCCATTTCTGTACCGTGAAAGAACAATATTAGCTAGCTGGAAAATAATTAGATAGGTTTGAAAACCTGTAGGCTGTATATTACGCATGTTTTACACCCTAAAAACCCATTTCAGCGTTCGTGATCTAATCGTAAGAAAATATGTCGCCTGGAATCTTGGGAGGATCTCGTTTTAACCGCTTGATGTGGTTGCCACTTACACAGGCGCTCACTTAAGTGAAATAAAAGATCCAGTGCTTTTCAGAAGCCCGTATTGACCACAAAAGAAGAATAACAGTGACATGAAGCCGAAAACTGCATCCTATAAAGTTAATGACAGGCTCTCTCCCAGAGGAGGCAGCCTATCATTAATTTTATAGGATACAAATTTCCGCTGTCCCGTTGAAATCGTCATTTTTTCTAACCCAAGACATTTCAAGACCGCCAGTGAATAATTTTTCGTTTATCGCGATAATCCTGTGAAGCCTACCCCTCATGTAAAGACCCGTGCTCTGGGGTCTTTGAGGAATTCGAAATAAATAAATAGATAGAGAAATAAATAAAAATAAATAAATAAATATGACATCGGTCTTGGTAGTGCAGGACTACATCTGACAGCAAACTTGAACTGGACCAGCCACATCAACAAAACCTGTGTATCAGCCTTCAGGAAACTAGGTTTTCTTCGTTCTAAATTAAGGTCAGCCCCTGCCCATGTTAAGCTGCTAGTATACAATACGCTTATCAGACCTCAGCTGGAGTATGCTTGTGTGGTGTGGGACCCGTACTTGAAAAAAGACATAACTAAAATAGAAAAGGTACAGAGAAAAGCAGTTCGTTTTATATTCAATGCATATGGCAGATTAGATTCCCCATTTTCTCTAATGAGTGATAACAACATTTTGACATTAGAAACGAGAAGAATGATTTCCAGATTGCGGTTTCTGTATCGGCTTTGCAATCACCAACTTGATATCAATGCACAATTGTTCATTCATCCACGCGTGGGCCGTCCAACCCGACACTCCCATCATCACAACCTGGAACCAACCTTTGCCCGCACTAACAGATTCAAGAACTCTTTTTCCGCGCACTGTCTTCCAGTGGAATGCACTTCCAAAAGATGTTTTCTCCGCTAATAATGTAACAGTTTTTGAAGAAGGTGTACGAAAAGTCTTGCTTTGATTTTTTGCTTCCCTATTTGCTGATTCAATTTTTTTTTTCCCATCATATGTTTGCACTGTACCCTGTTCGTTTTATATTTTTGCTTGCCGATGGTGGCGCTGAAATGCATTTTCTTTTGTCCTGTATTGCCCTCCTGCTTGGTATATATTGACTGCAGTATGTTCTAAATAAATAAAAATAAAAAAATTACTCGCCCCTGTTTTTTTGAAATCTACCATTACAAGCAGTCCACGGCGTTAGGAGCTACCATTTGCAGGTTTATATTTCACGCGTTCCCTATCATTCACACGTTGTTTATAATCTACAATTACGAAACCTTCCTTTTTTTGAAGCGAAATCTCCGTTACGCTATAGAAAGCCAAGGTCACGCGCGGGGCGCAGTCCACAACTAAGCATGAGCATTCTTCGTCTTGTTGTTCTTTCTCTTCCCTTCTTCTGTCTTCATTTTTTACACTCTTTCGAATCTCCTCGCTTCCCGTCTTCACCCTTGTACCCTTCTACTGTCTTCTTCTTGTCGTCTTCCAAATCATTTTGCTTCATTTGACGGGCTTCCTTAAATAAAGTTTTACCGTACGTAACCAATAGTAATGAAGCTTACGCTTTTATAATAGGCTTAATCAAGCTAAAACATAAGCAGTTTTTGAAACTCTAGTCTGCAAGATTTATGTTCATCAGGCGTCGAATACTAAAGTACGTTTGACCCTATCAGTAAGGTATGTTTGGGTCCTCTTACTAACACAACAATTAAACATGAAATTGGCGGCTTGCTTGAAAAACCATATTTATCAGCTCCTAGCTGCAAACTGCACCCCCAAAATTCTTCTTGGTAACAGTGCAGAAAACATAACACTTAGCTAGTCTATATTCGGCTCTGCTGAGCCCGGACCATTAGGCACACACTGCGCGGATACTTCGGATATTAACCTAATGTCATTTAAAAAATATATTTAAAAAGCTAAAAAAATAATTTGGAACTGTAAAATGATTTAGTTGTCATAAACCGCCGTGGCGTCAAGAAGGCCTTCAATGGGAAAGGGCATATCTCCTTGGCTACCTAAACGACGGGTGTTGGCCTAGGTCAATCCAGACCTTCTGTGTCGAAGCCTTGGTACATACGCTTAATGCATTTATCTAATTGCACACATATATCATGAATGCCTAGCATTTTTGCAATGAAGGTTTTGTTGATTTCTAGCTATCACACGCTGTAATGAACCTCATCGCTGGCTTTGGCAAGCATTGCATACGTTTTGAATGTTTTAACAGGTTCTCGACTTTGTAAAAAAAAAAAAAAAAAAGCTTTACTTCAAGGTGGCGAGCAATACGCGAAGGCCGCGCTGTTTCATCCTATTAGGTTAAAACACAAAATAAATTGGTTAGGACTATGCCACCATATAACAAGGCATGCAGTCATTATAAACTCAATGAAAATTCTTGAATGCATGAAAAATTGCCTAATGGAGAAAATAGTACACAAGTCTTTATGCTGGGTTATAAAGAGCGTGCTTCTTCATTTGGTCATCCTTTCTCCCTTCTTCACACTGCGATTTTTTCTTACGCTTGATGTATTTCACGGAAAAAGAGACTCTCTATCGTGGCTAGTGCATACCTGCCATATATATAGTTGCTGCCTTAATTATACAAAGCATGCTTTGGCTATTAAGACCTTCACATTACCCCTTTAGAATTAGGTGGCATCCTGTCATATGCTGGAAGGCAATAAATTCGTTCGGATATATAGACATTGCAGCTTCCTATGCTTTCTGTGGAATAAAGAACAAATTACAAAATGGGAAAAAGTGCGGCACATTAGTTTCTAAAACCTTCTTGTACTTTTTAAACATCCTGTTGTCTTTTTCTTTTCTTTTGAATACCTTCATTATTAGCCTAAGTACGCGTCCTTGCAACAATAGCCTCTCCATTATCGGTGCGAGTTTCCCTGCCCAGTACCGACGCAGCCACGTTATCCTGCAAAGTACCTACTTGGGTTCGCTGACATGCATTAACTTCCGCCTACAGTTACCAAGAGCTCCTGACACACGTAAGGCATGGAAAGTTAAATTGGACCTAATGGCTCGTTACCCAATGCGAGTAAAGGTCCTGTGCAATGACCTTTACTCAATGAGGTTTCCGCATCAGAAGTCTCTTGGAACTCAAGAGACTTGTGATGCGCGTACAAGAAGAGAGTGAGAAGTTCGGGCTTAAACTGAACATTAAAAAGACAAAGACCATGGCGTCTTGCCCTATCAAGTACTGGAGCATCAAGGGACAAGAAGTGGAAGCTGTGACAGATTTTCTCTTCTTGGGCTCCAAGATTACCCCGGAAGGAGACTGCAGCCATGAAATTAGGAGACGCCTGTTTCTGAGAAAGAGAGCCAATGACCGCCTAGTAAGGAGCAGAGACATTAGTCTGCCAACCAAGATCCGTATAAGTCGTGCTATGGTCTTTCCAGTTGTGATGTATGGATGCGAGAGGTTGACTGCGAAGAAGGCTGACCGCCGAAGAAATGACGTGTTTTAATTGTGGTGCTGGCGGAGACTCTTGAGAGTTCCTTGGACTGCCAGAAGATCAAATCAGTCGACATTGTCGACCATAAACCCTGACTGCTCATTGGAGGGTCAAATTCTAAAGTTAAAACTCAGCTACTTTGGTCATATGATGAGAAGAGAGGAGTCACTGGCGAAAGATTTGATGTTGGGAAAGGTTGAGGGTCACCGGAGAAGGGGTAGGCAGCGAACGCGATGGTTAGATGGCATCCTGGAGGCGCTGCAGATGAAGTTATGTGATCTTAGGAAGACAGTGAGAGACCGGAAAGCGTGGCATGACATGGTCCATAGGGTGACGAAGAGTCGGATACGACTGAACGACTGAAATGAACTGAACTGAACAGTTACCAAGAAAAAATGCGCTGGACCGGACTGTATCCCAAACACCTTCCTAGCACGTTATTCCCTCTGGTCATCTCGATATCTCTCAGTTATATTTCAAAAATCTCTTTCCACTGGCATTGTCCCTTCCTCATGGAAACTCGCCAATGTCCTCCCTCTCTATAAATCCGGCAACAAACAACTGCTTTCTAACTATAGGCCGATCTCTTTAACTGCACATTCATGTAAGATCCTAGAGCACATTATTTATAAACACATTATGGAATTTCTTGAAGCAAATAATCTTCTGTCCAGAGCTCAACACGGGTTTCGTAAGGAGTTTAGTACAGTGACTCAGTTAACCGAATTTGCACATGACATTCTTCTCAGCATAGACGCCGGTAACCAAATCGATGCTACATTCATCGATTTCTCAAAAGCTTTCGACACGGTCCTTCACTCTAAACTGTTATGCAAACTAAAAGTAATTCTCAATAACTCTCAACTCGCTGATCGGATTGCCGATTTCCTCTCACACCGCTCCCAGTCTGTTCGCTTCAATTCCGTCAATTCTTGTTTAGCCGATGTTACCTCAGGTGTTCCCCAAGGCTCTGTCCTTGGCCCTTTGCTATTTTTGCTCTATATTAATGATTTACCTGACAGTATAACCTCCAAGATCCGTCTATACGCCGATGATTGCGTGCTGTACCACACTATCAACTCTGTTAATGATCACCTCCTTCTGAATGAGTCTTTTGGTATGTTCCGTGACTGGTGCAATACGTGGCAGATGAACATCAGTTTCAGCAAAACAGTTGTCATGTCTTTCACCAACCGCCTATCACCTTCTATTTACGACTATGCATCACTGCAAAGGGTTCATGAATATAAATATCTTGGCGTCGTTTTTTCTCACAATATGCAATGGTCAAAACACACCGATTACATCACAGCTAAAGCTCTTAAAAAGGTAGGTTACTTACGACGCACAGTACGGGATGCTCCTAAAGAAGCAAAATTGCTCATGTACAAAACTCTAATTCGCCCTATTCTTGAATACGCTTCTAATGTCTGGAATCCATACAAGCAATGTGAAATCGATCAAATAGAATCTGTGCAACGTAAAGCTGTAAGATTTATTGTTCGCCGCTACGACTTTCATTTTTCACCCTCATCTGCGATGTCTTCCCTAAACATAAGCCCGCTTGCATCCCGCCGAAAAACTGAGTCCTTAAAACTTCTTCACTCCATAGTTCATTCTGCTAATTGCCTTTCAGAGGGTAAGCATATCTCGTTTTCAAAACCATCTGCAACCAGGAGCCATCACGATCTTAATATCCAACCTTTTTTTGCCCGCACTAACGTTTTCAAATACAGTTTTTTTCCGCGCACTGTGGAGTGTTGGAATTCTTTGGATGGCAACATTCGTGCACTATCAATCTCTGATTTTGCGTCGGCAATTGAGTCGTAGCATTGTATGTTGTTTTTCTAGCGTTTATATTTGTAATGCTTGTATGTACTTTTGTATGCGTGGAATTGTTCTACATTTTTGTACCCACTCCTGCTATAGCCCCTTGAGGGGCTGCAGTATTTTCAAATAAATAAAAATAAACTCCTGCCACACGTAAGGCATGAAAAGTTAAATTGGACCTAATGGTTCGTTACCCAATGTGAGTAAAGGTCCTGTGCAATCACCTTTCTTTCCTCTCCTTTTCCTCATTCAGGTCTTTTCGATGCATCCCATTCACAGCCGTTTTGTCATCCTCCCCCTTCAGGGTTCCTTCAGCGATGCCTTGCTGTTCCATTGATGCTTCCGTTTCCTCTTGTTCCGTACCCATCACGAAATACTCCAGCTCCATAGCGCCATTGCCAGTTATCTGCGCCATTTGTGTGCAGGGCTGACGGTTTGGAGCTTCACGATACTCCCAGACCCTGACGACTTACCAGCCTGAGGCTTTAGCGGAAAGAAGCCCCGCCGCTGGCTTCAGACACTCATCGTGCTACTTCACACTAGTTTGACCTTGCTTTGCTTTTCAGGGCCGCCTTCCAGACGCGACGTTTACCTTCTCACTTGACTGTACGCGTATTTCGTCCATAGTCTTCCTTTGAGAGCTTTTATTGCGATAACAATACGGGGCCAGGTTTCGAGTCGTCGGGTGGTCCCGGCGGAGGCCGCGCTTGACCTTTAACAGCCGAGGAGCAGGTGGAGAAGCAGAAGAAGAAGAAAAAGAAGAAGACGACGAAGAAGAAGAAGACGAAGAAGAAGAAGACGAAGAAGACGAAGAAGGAGAAGAAAAAGAGGAAGAAGACGAAGAAGAAGAAGACGAAGAAGAAGAAGAAGAAGAAGAAGAAGAAGAAGAAGAAGAAGAAGAAGAAGAAGAAGAAGAAGAAGAAGAAGAAGAAGAAGAAGAAGAAGAAGAAGAAGAAGAAGAAGAAGAAGAAGAAGAAGAAGAAGAAGAAGAAGAAGAAGAAGAAGAAGAAGAAGAAGAAGAAGAAGAAGAAAACTGGTAATTTACGCTCTTGCGTCATACTCTTAAAGGATGAGCTTAAGTGTTCCTAATAGTATAGCACCTTACACTGATATGGCGTGATAGGAGAATAATGTAGCAGGCAAAAGAAGCTTCCGCCGTTGTTATCCCAGTTCAACTAGGGTTAACCAGAGTTAAACGAAAACTATTTTTTTTTTCTTTTTGCAGCTTAAGGATTATTATGCGTCTTTCGGGCGCCGACAGAGGCATACGCGAATTAGCGTAGGCCACGGCTGCAGTTCCGGGCTCTCGTTTCTTGTCGGAAAGACCCTAGATATGGAAGCTGGTCTCATTACACGCACCGCAGCCCATGAAGCAGCTGTTGTTTGGAAAGGAAGGGATAGAGGATTAATAAAAAAAAACATGCTTGTATAAAGAGCAATATATGCAAAATACTGAAAGACTCGTAAGTATGAAATGATGCGAAAGCAACGTGAACGTAAGTATCATAATGGTCTCGGATACAGCAGCGCAATTTGGATGCAATATCGGGAACCAGAAAACGTTTACTTGTAATGGCGCTAGTTTAAAGGCTAGAAAAGCTATCTCACGCGCCCCTTGTAATAAGTGAATGTCACAAAGCGTTAGGCGTCTAGAGAGCACACAAAGAGTAGTACAATGAAAAGAAACTACAGCACTACAGCACACAGAACGACTATTCCGACGGTGGAGCAGTAAAAGGAAATAACAGCATAAGGATGCAACATAGCCGAGAAGTGCGAATAAGGGTCCTTTTTTATTTTCCTGTTCTTAGGAGCTAAAATTAAGGCTATATATACGTACTACAAACAATGTGGCCTAGGAATTCGGTTCCTTGTATTTTTTCACTTGGCCGGATGAATTTTTGTGAACAAATTTTCTTTGCAACAGTAGACCAATTGCTGTTTTAAAAATTTTCGAGCACCGTAGGGTATTATGAAGTGTTATGTTAATGCCCCTAATCTACAACTAAAGCGACTAAAGGACACACAGAATTTGTATTTCGCAGTCTTTATTTCGTAAATTTGTTAATGGCGCTGAAAAAACAAAACGTCTTTTACAGAAAAGCGTTCGCATGACAGAAAGAAACAGCATTCTTCAAGGTACTATTCTAGTTAAGGTTCGCTCGGGAAGGAATAACAGCTTACGTTAAGTAGCGAAGCACTTGAAGTAGTAGGCGAATATGTCTACTTAAAACAGGTAGAACAGATATATAAAACAGGTAAAACAGTAACAATAGATCCGGATGATAAAAGGGAAATGACAAGGACAATAAGATTGCGACGGAGCCCATTTGGCAAGCACTAGCAGATAATAACCAGCAGTTTAGCGGTATCGCTCAAGAGGAAAGTATATAGCAGTAGAATTTTACCTGCAGTCACCTAAGGTGCTGAAAAGTGGAGGATAACTAAGATGGTTCTAATTAAGTTGAAGACAACGCAGAGGGCTATGCAACAAGAAACTGTATGTGTAACGTTAAGAGATAGCAAACGTGCAGAGTGAATCAGAGAAATAACTGAAGGTGCTGATATGCAAGTGGAAGTCAAGAAGAAATGGGCATGAGCAGGACACAGTACGAAGAGAGGATAACCGGCGATTGCTTAGGGTAAGAAACTAGATTCCAAGGGGAGGAAAGCATGACAGGGGGCGGCAAAAAATTAGGTGGGCGGATGAGGTTAAGAAATTCGCAGGGGTCAGGTGGATGCAGCTAGCACAGGACCGGGATAATTGAGGTAATATGAGAGAGGCCTTCACCCTGTGAGTGGGTGTAGTCAGGCTGATGATGATGATAATAAACTTGTTTAAACTTAAAACACCGCTGTAGTATTTGTTGAGCGCTGTTTATTGAGCTGAAGGTTCTTTTATTTCAACGGTCACAAACAAAGGGGATCTCCAGGCTTCTGTAGCCTACTAATGAATTAGCCACATGGATAAGAGTGGCACTTCCTGGCCATGTTAAACGTATCCGGAATTCACGGTAAGTAAATGTGGGACCCATGAGAACGGCGTCGCCACCTATGCAGTCACCCGCTATAGTTATCATGCTCGTTGTGCTCTATAGTAGTAGTTCCCCTTTTCCCTCATTGGCTACTGTCGTTGTTCTCTGTCTCGTGCTCTCCACTGGGCTGTTTTCTGTGAGCGGTTGTGCTCGTTGCAACTTCACCGTATGCAATCATTTGTAATAGCGCAGAACTTAATTAGCGGCTTATATATTAGGACGAAGTTCGTAAATATTTTGTGCGTACTTACACGACCAAAGCCTCACTGGCCCCATTACGTGAACATTATTTTGGGGCAGTTATTGGCACAGTGGACATACACCGGAATCATGAAAATTGCTTCGGCCCAGGGCATCCCGGAAACGTTGCACCATTTCCATTCTTTTCTGTGCAGAATTTAAAAACAACTTTTTTTTTCCACGGTTAAAACTATTATATCATTTCGTCTAACATTTAGCATGCATCTGCCAGCTAAGTTTCAGGAGACATTTCGGTAGACGTTCAAATCGACAACGTTATTCATCACAGCGCATCACATGGCGTAGAAGGGCCATCAGGAAGGCAGTAGTGCTGAGGCATACGTCAGCGCGAACGGATAAATGCGAAAGGTGCTGTAGAAGAAGCCGATAGAGTACATGGGGCATCACACTAGCGGCCACGTGATGTCGCATGCCAGAGGAAGCATAGAAAACGGCCATTTGGGTGGTGGTCAGTTGTTAACCAGTAATGAACACTACAATGTTGACAAGGGTAAGGTCCTATTGTCCCTCTCCCTCAAAATTCTATTGATAAGCAACGCTGCCCACATAAGTAGAATCAAGGCCTTTTGGGTGTTGAGTTGCTGACAGACGAGCAGGCTCTTTCTGGCTTGGTTGAGGCTGGGGCGGAATATAATGCAATATTTTTTTACTCCATAAAATGTCTGAGGTAGTAGGGGATGTTGAGAAATTGTAATAAAAATTGAAGGAGATTTTTATAGCAAGAGCTACATTGGCCACAGTCTCGCCATTTCGCCATGTCTCTCCGTGCCTATCCGCAGGGCAAAGGAGAAGGAGAAAAAGAAGAAGAAAAAGAACAACAAGGAGAAGAAGAAGGAGAAGAATAAGAAGATAACTTCGTAGTTGGCAGAGGCGAACGACAACAGCGAGTTGGTAGAACAGAAGATCAGTTCGAACGTTGTGAGGCCGGTATGCCCGTAGTTCGACGTATTGATGACTTCATAGCACCAGACGTCTTCTGCACCCGAATGAGAATGATTAACGACGAGAGGCAAGGGGTGATCATACGGGAAATAATTCGCCTATGGCATAAATACAGCTGAAGCCATAGAGTAAACTACTATGTGTGAAAGCCATGTCTTTACCGTCAAGCTGAACTTAAGCGTAGTCATGCAGGTTGCTCTCGTGTCACTCCAGGTTTAACCACAAGATAAACTTTAGATATTTTTATGGGAATCAAATTTGCCCAATATTTTTGCAGTTTTCGAGTCTCGGTAGATTTTGACGCGTTGTGGAGAATGTGCCTAGAAGTCTAGGGCAATGCATTTGGCTTGACATAGGAAAACAACATGAATAATAGAGAGAAACGTTTTAGTACATTCACAGTAACGCATCATGCCAGATTGTGAGGTTGAAAATAGACTTTTTGCGACGCGTGGCTCCTGGAGCAATGTTAACGATGTTTTAAGAAATCAATTGAAAGAACTGAACATGTCTTTAATATTGTTAAAACCAGAAAAGGTGCACAGATCTAATAAGTAAAATAGTGAATGATAAAAATGTATTTTTCAAACAGCAGGTCTCTAAACTTTCAATTTTTAAAATGGTAAAAACGGCGTTCTCCAACTCTAGTTATATACGATTTTTTCCCAGAAAATTACGTCGCATCTTTCAAACCTAAAGTTTATTGCTTTCTGTAGAGACATTTTCTCACTACATATATATATATATATATATATATATTTTTGAAAACAAAATGATCATAGGACCTCGATTACCGTCCTGTATCGGTACAAATCTATTGCTTATATGGGGGCATATTGCAGTTTAAGGCTAATACAGACAGACACACAGAGAGCGAGAGAGAATAGTAGCTTATTTTGATATCCCGTCCGCATGTTAGTATTGGAGTGTGCCTGCCGTTCAAGAACGAAAGGCCACAGCGAGGAATTGTTCCGCAAAACCTACTAGAAATACCGAAAATGGCAATAGCGAAAATTCAACTGAGCCGCAAATGCATGCTGCCTCTTATCCCCATCCCAGTGATAGTTTTTGATGGGAACGTGCGTTGCCTCTCTTCTTCTGCTCCGTGACACTCTCAGGGTATCAGACGGGCTTCTTCCTTCTAAAAGGTAGGCGCATGCCTGCTTTTTGGGCGCATCCAGGCGTGATTCGCACACGAAACCCACGGCATCCGCACGAAGCGATCCAATGTTTACGCGTCTTATTGTACTCGATGGGATGCGCATACATTCTCTTTCTTGTCCTACATGAGTGCCTTCTTCACACGCCTCTGACCCATAGCAGGTTACTTCTAACACAGCGCCCAGTTGAGCCTCTCTTCATATAGGTCGTGGAATGCTAGCGGGACAATAGCATGTGACGTCCTCCACGCATGCCTGCTCGCTTGTCATCTGACGCTATATTCCACACAGCTCCTCGTATCGCACCTGCCTTGGTACATATGTGCGTGTTTCTCTTAAGCGCATAGCTGCGCTTTTTTCCGCGCTAGCTGGGACGTTGTGAAGAAGTTTAGTGCCACCATGAGGTTGTTTTGGAGGAACTTTGCAAACTACTCAGGAGAAGGCTGTATTTAGCAGTACATATCTCGTCCCCAGAATCCCTGTGATCTTTTATCCTGTCCAGTTTGCGACTCGCACCCGATAAAAGTTATCTCATTTAAGGTGCGCGCCTATCAGTAATGATATGGTAGTAAAGCAAGAGCCTGCATAGGCGTTCACGTCTCTACTATATTTGTTTTAGATTATACCCGAGAAGTCTCTGTTCTCCCTCTGCGTACTCATTCCACCATCTCCATGTGCAGTTTCCCTAGTTGTAGCGTCCTTTTCGATGGTTTTATTTCAGGTACCTTGCAGCAAATGGCTCAACAAATATTCTTCTTTAATACTGCTCCTCGCGTTTGACAAATAGCCGTTCAGCTTCTTCTGATACAGTCCCTGCATATGTAATATGAGGTGGTACAGAAAGCAATTTTGAAAGGAAACCGTGGTCCACATAATGAAACACGATATATTTAACAGCATTTTTAAAATGCAATAATTTGTGCAGTAAACTGAGAAAGATTTTTTATGTTTTCGGAAAAACTATGCAAGCATATATTTGATTTTAAAAACAGGGAGGAGCTTGTCTGTGTAGACCAGCCTTCCAAAAAAACTCTTTTCGTTAGTGGGGGCGGTTGTTTTTGTTACCGTGGTACCATTTAGCACGACAAATCCCGGGGAAGGCTAATCAGGGCAACAACACAATGACAAAGGTCTGCTTAGAAATAGAAAGGCAAAAACGTTATTTGGGCCACGAAGAACCTCGGGTTCCCATGCAGCTGCACTTCATTCAAGTGCCTATGTTATGGACCTGTGAGCGCAGCAAGGCCTCCCAATCCTTCCAGCCTGTGAATAGCCTAGGCCGCGCGAGGGTAGGTCGGGCAGGTAGAGGAAGAGAATGCAGAAACAAGTAAATGGTTCTATGGGAAGGCAGAGACAAGAGTGGAGAAGGTAGAATAGTATTCATATCTGGTAATGGGAGTAATGCCTGCTAACCAGACTAGCGAAAGATGTCTGAATTAAGGTATTGGTTAAGCTTTAGCACTTCTTTTTGGGCGAGTTTATTTTTACTAGAGGGAAATTTGAAACAGCGCTAACACATACAACCACAAAAAAAGAGGAACGATGAGACACAAGCGCTGACTGTGAACTGATTTTTATTAAAGAAACGCATCACCTAATATAGACAGTGGAGACAGGAAAAGAGTCAAGGATCGTGAACATAACCCGATACGCATACACGAGCAAGCGACGTGAGCAAAATATGAAAACCAAAAACAAGACATTGAAAGGGAGAAAAGTTTATGCCGCCGCCAAAAAGCAGATTTCAGCATCGATGAGCGATAAAGAAGGCTTACTAATGCATCTGTTGCCATATTTCTTGATATGAAAAGCTTTCAGGCTGAGACGTACCGTCTTATCAGTACTCTTGCCGAGAAGTTGATGCTTTTCTTTATTAAAAATCAGTTGACAGTCAGCGCTTTGCTTCGTCGTCCGTGTTCTTTTGTGGTTGTGTGCTATTTTTATTATAGTATTGGCGAAGACATTCTGCGACCACTCTAAACCTCTAGCAGTATAAAACAGTTTACAAAACTTTGCAATACAGAGAAAAAAATCTCTCTAATGCATGGCTTTTTGAAGCAGATTTAGCGCACTGAATTCTTTTTTCTCAGATTTCACTTGAATATTACCCCGAAACAAAAATCCTTAAACTCTTGCTCTGAAAAAGGAAAACCCAAAACGGTGGAGGGCTCAACTGAACAAATTATTGTGCAATTACGTACGCTTTCTCCATGCTACTGCCCCCGGAGTAACTTCATATGAGACTTTTGAAAGTGCTTTTCTTGATATTTTGGCTGCTTCGTATTTGTGGGAAATTTTGATTAAAAGCCATAAGTCATTTAAAAAAAATTAAAAGAATGAAAACAAAAACCATCACAGCCGATCATGAAACTTGATGCGGCATTGCAAGTGAGCCTTTGTTTCCGTACAGGGCTAGTTTGGTTCCCACAATGGGGATTTCACAGTCAATGTAAGCGATAAATGGCTAAGAAGCGATTGGGATTAGTCTCGTTGGAAAAACATAACTTGAAAGCATGTCCTGCTTAGACTGACAGGGTTGTGTTAGCGTCTTTTTCTGTGTCTTTAAAACATCCCTTTCTGCCTAATAAGGGAATCCTTTCAAATTAATGAATAGATGTGTTGCTCAACGTTTACAAATAGTTTATTTTTCTGCGGCGAGTTGGTTTTTGAAACCATCTAACCAGTCAGTGCCAAACCATGTCATCTGGCATAAATATTCTCATAATCGTTCGGTGGTTTTAACTAGGATAGCACAAATGTTCTGATGTGCAGGTATCGAGGAACATCTCATACATAGAAAAGGACGCGCCGGAGTTAGTGGCTTCTACAAACTCGACCATTACATCTGCTCTCGTGACCTTGCGCAAGGCTCCGATCATTAAGTGTCAGTCCATAGCCCCAGCAAACTATCACCTGCCACACGTATACTCGTAATTTTCTTTTATTGTCTGTGAGGCTTCAAATGGGCGGGGCTAGGTTCCTGGTGCATGTCATCTGTCAACTACTACCTTCGAATAGCATTATCGTGATTTGTTGAAGCTGCGAGTCTTGAAAAACTCGACGCTACTGACGCCAGTGCCAAAGCTGTCTAAAACTTTTTTTGACACGCGGGCACTAAAAGTGTCGCCTTAAAAACTGCTTGTTTGGCGCTTGTCTATGCTCGCTAGAGACGATGCGATACAGAGTAGATTCCTTGTGCTTTACTAGCGACACGGCTGCGCTTGCCTCAGTAGATATGGTCGCATCATTCAGCTGCACGGTATGGCCCACAGAGTGTCACGTGATCAAATTTCGTATATGGAGGACGCATTTGGATGCACAAGAAAAGGAAATATATTATGAAGCACATTGAAGCTCCGTTTTTAAGCATATGGCACGAAAGCTCAAGCTACCAGCCTACATATCAAGCTCCGCATCAACCAAGCCGTATGAATGTGCCTGCGTGGACTAGAGTTAATGCGTCTTACTCGGAACGCAAAAATCTTGGCAGGCCGACTCTGGTATGCCCTCCCACATGAAATGAAAGACTAGAATTGGTAGCTCCTTGAAAACGTAATGCGAGGAAATGTTATGTCCAGTCAAGGAGCGCCATGCCAGTGAGCGTCTGGGCCATAAATTACCATGGGAGCTGTTGCAACATAGAATCTGCAACCGCTGTTATGCAACGCCATAGAGCGGAGCGCGAGCAGCTGCCTGCAAGAGCCGTAAATTTTAGTCTCTTACAAAGATAGCTTCGGAGCTCATAAGTGACGAATTTCTTCTAATCTATGTATGTTTTAAAATACGTTGCGTTTGCTTGGGTAAGTTTCGCAGTGGATTATTATTTCTTATAAGCGTACTTCTGCAGCAGGTCAGCTGCATCAGCGCAACAAAGTATTTACAGAGCCTGACTCTAATAGCTCGAATCGCCTATGCCCAACCTAGTTAACTTCTCTTACGCAGGTCTACTCGGAGGTTTTCAATGGTTGATTTTCCAATGAAGACAAAGGTAAATTATTGATTCAGTGATATGCAGAAAACAATCAAAATTGAAGCAAAATGTAGTTTTGAATGCGGAATGCTGCCGAAACAGCCTCTGCGACAGGGGAAAAAGTGTAAGAGCCGGCTGTGAAATTTCAAAGTATGATGGAGGCGTATCGACAGAAAATATGCCGTCGTTAAAGCAATGTTCTGCAGAATAAGTACTCGCTAAGGATTGTCGGGGTTTTGTAGCCTAGCAATACGAGAGTGCTAGACGTCCTTATCCTCTTTAATTGCTTTCGTTTAGTGACCTCAGTTGCCCTTTTACTCCCTCTTATTACATTTCTCCTTTATATCCTTTCATTCCTTATCACCTACTGCAAGGTAGCGAACCGGACTCTTTTGCTGGTTAACCTCGCGGATTCTTTTGCTGGTTAAAGCTGGTTATCCACATCTTAGTAAACATTAAGAAGCAGAAATCAGCACTACGTGCGCTTAAAATGGAAAGGCAAAATGACCCATGATGATCTGTTGTTTCGGATTGTTTCGGATGTGGACTCAATCCGAAACAACAGATCATTTATTTTTGCACTGTTGAGAAGTAGGTTATTTCTGGGACGTGATACAAAGGACAATTTAAATGAGCTGGCGCTCACCTAGTATTTAATTAGAATTTTGCCTCCAGATAATAACAATAGTTGTCCATTTGATTTAGTTCTGCACGTGGGTCTCCATTGTAAAGGCGCTCCCGAATGGCCGGGTATCGTTCACGCATGTGCTTTTGTGAAGGTATTCCGAATTTTAGTGAGGAATTGAAATCTCAAAATACGTACCCCGGACTTGTGGCCAAGGTTATAATCCTGGGTTGTACTTCGCGAATTTTCGTTCGACAGCGCTATACTCGTAGGAGATGGCGGCTTTTACCTTTTTTTTTTATCTGCAATGCATTTTATGTCTGTCAAAGCCTGGCAACAAATTAAAAGCGTGCACTTATATCGCAGAGCGAACGAACGCTTCTACCTTTCGCCTCTATCGAAACGCGGCGTTCGGGCTTGAACGTTGGCACTCCGGCTCAGTAGCTGGGAGTCCTATCCACTGCGCCACCGCGGCGGGGCAAGGATCAGAGAGCAGGAACAAATTTTGTGGAATTCGAATGTTGATCGGAAAAAAATGTACACTATAAATGCGCCATGTTAGGTATTCCTCTCCTGCAGGATATACAGTTTCAGTGAGCATAAAACACAAATGCGGTGGGTAGTTCTGATTTGACCATATAGATTTAACGGTGTACAAAAACTCATTTTTTATCTAGGAGTTAAAATGGTATAGAGTTGCTCACTGCCGGCCACAACGTCCCTGTTGTAAGCTAAGGTTGAAAGGAAGCTTCGCTTAAACCACAAACGTATTGCGTTTGAAAGGAGCGAACGAAATTCTTTGCGCTAGTGGTTCCACCTTTTCGGGCCATCTATTTCTTAATAATACTGCGCAAAGCGGTTCACACGCTGTTTCGGCAGTGCGCATTTTTCTACAGGCGAGTGATGACGCTTATCGAGCGCCGCGGATGGCTTCCCCGCGCCCTCTGGTGGCGCTTTGTGGCCTCATCGAAGGAGCTCAGGCAGAGGCCCGTATTTTGCAAGGCAGAGTTGATGACCCGATGCGCCGATGGAGAAAACGCCCTCGCGTGGGTCTTTTGGCGCCGAGCCTTCAGCCTGGCGTTCCCTCAAGTCGACGCAGATGCAGCAGCTGCAGTAGTAGTCGACAGTCACAGTAGCAAGGAACACCCATGATGCGTTCAGTTTGCGGCGAAAATTGGTAAAAAAGGATAATATCTGGAAAGGCGAAATCAAATATTCGTCACAGCTGAATAAGAAGCGCGCTGGTGAAGCAGACACACGCACTACGAGGATCAAGTAAGGAGCAGCGATGTCGAAAGGGCAAGATTGAACGGAGTACGAATTTTACGTCGTTGCCTAAGTAAAATGAATACGGTGGCAACGCGCTTCCGTCTCCTTCGACAGGTGGCATCCATCTGCTGATGACCCTCTAACGGTCATAAGAAGCGCTCAAAAAGCGGGCTTCGATTTCGTGAACGGCGGAAGTAAACAGTGCCCGCGTACCAACGCGCCGCTTTCCTTGTCTCTTCGCTCCTTCTACCGTGCTTTGCGCATCTCATCAAGCCAGGGCTACCTCCGGGCTTCTTTGCTGCCCAGAAATGGGTTTCCCTGTTCGGTGGACCATCAACCTCCCCAACCTCTTACTTCTGTTTCCATAGCTGATTGAAAACTGCACTACGCCTTTCCATTACAATAGTCACTAATACTTGACGAAATATAAAGCTATTGCGTTGCAGCACACGTTATCCAGACATCTACACGGGAATAAAGAATTTCCACGAATTGTCGGCAGAGCGATGACAGCGCTGGTTTTGACGTCAATAAGTCACCGCTTCCCCCCCCCCCCCCCCCCCCCATAGTGGCTCTGAAGAATAAATAACGATATTGCGGAGCATAACAGTCGGTCCCGTGGTGACCGAGCCAGTGTTGCTTCGTTTGCCAGCAGGGTCGCGCTCCCTTTGGACCACAGAGGAGTGCTCGTTCTGTGGTGCAGTTTGGGGGCACTATGCGACTGCCGCACACATTATACTGGACATGAAGCACACAATACTCTGTAGCAACATTGAATTGATGTTAAGAGCAGTAATGAGCACTGCTGTATACGTGTACTATTTCGCACAACTAAGCATCATAACAAAGTATCGCTACTAATTCATTTTACTGTTCGCGCCACTATTTAAAATTATTGCATATTTAGAACGCCGAATACCCGCATGGCCAATGATAGTAGAAATATATTTATGTGCCCTCTAAATTTTTATTACATTTTTTGACTCGCCATTACCTCAACCTTTGGCACTTGCCCTTACCTTTGGCACTTTATAGTCTACAATCCGAACGAAAGCGATTACCTGTATGCAACTATCGAGCGTTGAAAATGGAATACGAAGTTCCAGTGTTTAAATTTGCTACTATTACTGAAAGCGTAGATAGGTAATCATTCATTTGGGTAATCTTTTGGGTAATCTTTATGGTAGTTGAAAAGTAGTTGAAAAGATGGGTAATCTTTTCAACTACCGCGACGTTTTCACTCTGCCAAAGAACTTAGTAGTATAAGCCAAGAACGAGTACTAACTGCATGATGTAGTGTTCGTAAATGAACAGTTTTTAACAATCGCGCGATAAAACCATAGCTTTCCGATGCGGGGCAGGAACAACTACTACTAATATTAATAGCAAGACCCCAGAGTGTATAGATGTCGCGTTTAGACGACTTGTGGCTGTTTGTATGAACATATTGTGCGATGCTCATTAGGAACAGGGAGTACTCCTTCATTGAACTTGTCTACTAACTGCCTGCATAAACCTCTTCAGTTGGTGCTCTTGCAATACGGGTATTGTGAGGGATTTGAATGCCGATCAAGGAATGTTCAGCTTAGCGAGCAAACACCGACACCAAATATAGATTACGATTTCTTTAGTGCTGCTCGGTCCGCGCTTGTGAAACGCATGCTGCGCACGCGTTCCCGCATGGCGCCGCTCACGGTTGTTCTGAGGACGGCTGCGCAGCGTTTCGGCATGGATGATTCAAGGTATATATACCTTGGATGATCCGCACGTAAATTATAGGAATCCTTTACGGCTGTAGCAAACCTGGTACTGTCAAGACACGCTCCAGTCTTCATCTTCTTACTGTACGGCGGTCATAGTCCGTTCGGCCAAAATGGGCCCGGCTCTCGGGTGCCCGTTTCTACGTGATATGTTGCAAGATTTCCCAATTTCGCGTCATGCCACCAGGTGGAGGCGTTGTAAGCTACAAACCTTTTTGAAACACATATATCTGGAATATATCCCTACGAAGCATGAAACTATATTACGATTCGCCTCATTGCGCACCAAGCAGATTCGAGGGGCTTTGTACACGAAGTAAACTTGTGCAGCAGTTGGCCTCCGAGTGGTTGTTGGAAGCCTATAGAAGTAAAGCTTTAGAGTGATCGAACCTCAAGGTAGGACAAATTTTCTTTAACTACGAAAATTCGGAGAAATCTGAAAGCTTTCCATTCTATCCGTATGGCCGTGCTTAGGTGGATGGCAACTAATTTATTACATATGTAGTCAAGACCTTGTATTTACCCTAAATATTAGCCCAAAATATGAACATGACGATGACAGAATGGCATATCATTCAGAAAGCGTCGAAGAGCGCAAATAATGATTTCTTATGCAAGGCGAGTTATTCTGCTCAAATTACACTGACGGGACATTTGATAGGTGGCGCAATCCTTTTTCAGGGCAACGCTCGAGCCTGCAACGCGCAAGCGACCACCTGGCTTCTGATAGATTTCAAGAGCAAATATTTGTAGCGTGTATCGTAGAGCGCCGAACTGGTGCAAAGTGAAGCTATTTTTTTAGACCATAGCTTACGACACAAGGTCAGGTACAAACCCGACGACCGCATGGGCGTGTCAACCTGACCTGCAGTCAAACAAACCTGATATCGTTTGGCGACGCCACTGGTGCACTCGCATCTGCGCCAGAAACAAAGGGCTGCCAATAACGCAGGCGCTCTATCGAGTGTCGAGGCCTTTCTTCTTTCCGTCGTTGCTCCGGGCTGTGCTATCAACAATATAATTCTCCTCAACGCTGCACCGCAAGTGCATTTGTTCAGGATGGCTTCCGTTTTCAGCAAGTAGCGTCCGTAGAGAGAGCTCGAACTACCCTTGGCGTCATGGATCCCACATTAGCTGTTCCAAGTTTTTTGCTTGAGTAAACTAGTATTGCCGTTATTAGCTACGGCGGAAAGAACATCGCTTGCTGAAAAAAAAAATGCGTTCGATGTCTCGTTGTCAAACGCTTCTTGTAGAATACCGGGAGTAGTGTGCCTAGTCTGGCTCGCGATAAGAAGAAATGGAGAAAGCACAGCCCACACATGCTCATATGTTATAACTCCCTATCATCGCGCATATAGGTGATTGGAGACAACAAGATGGTAGAGATATCTGATATTGTACTACCGTAAAATTCAGAGCAAGCGCCCCACCCAAGCAAGAACTCCACCTATCTAATTTCCCTGCTAATTTCACATTTCAGCGTCGTTCCTCTAAAGCGTTGCGGGGGCCACACAAGCGTTGTGTGTCCTCTATACTTGCGTGAATGTTGTTCTCTCGCGGTCGGCCATGTTGGTTTGATCATCCAACTCCCTGAATCTGTGCCTTGTTAATTCAAAGGAGAAATAATTAAAACTTGAGTAATTATTCAATTTGCCGCAGAAGGAGTAGCACGATGAACCAACGAAATATTCGCGATTAAACACTAGTAATACACACAGTGCATGCCAATTATTTCCCAAGGAATTGCACCCTCCCAAATTCTGTTTCGTCTATCGGGATTATCGTCCAATAATGACTCCGATTACACGGGACGTCGCAGCGGATGGCTTCTGATAATTTATGGCGCATGGGGTCCTTTAATATGCTCAATACTCGGATGCTTTGCATTTCGCCTCCGTTGAAATGCATGAGGCACTGCTGGAAGCTGCCACTAGCCCTCCGACTAGGATGCCGAGTGCCCTACCATTGAGCCATCGCTGTGGGGCACATTACCCATTGCAATCGCACTATTGTTTCTACTTTTTGGAGGCCGCAAAAATCAATTTCCTTTTACAAATATGCTATAAAATATGAATTAAAGGGGTCATTAGAAATAAATTGTGTGCATGAACAGCGCAAATTGCACAGCTGAAAGAAAACAATTGCGACAGCGACAGATCAAGGAGGATATTTTTTTCAGCAGGATGCCACCAGACACCGTTATGTGAAGCACGACGAATGAGGCCAAAATAAAGCACCACCAAAACGGAGGCCGGCTGTTGATGAGCACTGTTTCTTATAACATGCGGCCAACATGTCTACGAGCAGCTAGGTCATTTTTCTCAAAAGCATGTATTATGCCACAATACCAAACACAGTGCGTAAGAGACTAATGCATAAAATACCCTTGGCTTTTATGGCAGGTTCATCGAACTCAAAACCGTGAAACATTGATCGAGGCTTAACCATCACATCTAAAAGGCCATCTCATAAAGACGGCCTGCAGAATCACACAAAATTCGGTTATCCCATTGACGCTAACTGAACGTTGAACATCATCCTTACCTGCTTACATTCAATACATTAACATCTGTTCAGAGACCGTAGTCTAGTTTAATCGTCGCAATGCGATATCGTTTTGCAGCCTTATTTTTTTTCGAGCACTTTAACGGTTAACTGTAACCTTCACTCCTGCGCGCGCTCCTTCGAAGTTTTAGAGGGGTTCGCGGCTAAAATGACACCATCGAGGTATAAGTTTCTGAAAAGGGTACAGCATTTGCAATTGCACTCACTCTGTTAAACCGCTTTCGGACACAGAAAGCAAAAGCCCAACTAACCCAAACCATAATACGGAACCGGATGGAGTGGCTTCTTCTGCAAACTGCATTCAGAGTCCCCATAGGGCGGCTGGTTCATTCTATTAAGAACGCCACTCTCCCTTCCTTCCAAAAGGAGATTTTTGAGGCTGAAATGAAAGAGGAGGACATTGTGAGGGTTTCTCACTACTCTTTTTAAACTGACTGCATGATAAAAGAAAATATTTCTTCTTTAATCCTTTAATTTCCCCTGTGATATTACTATAGTGCTATATATTTTCACCTCGCTCTTTAAATCTTTATTCAATGAGCATTATCCAATCCTTTAAGGAACGACGTATAAGCAGTGCTGCACGAGGCATATGTCAAAAATATCAAAGCGCCTCTTTCACGGAATAGTCTCAGCTTAAGGAATATCTGCTACTGCTCTGTGCCATTGCCTTTATGTGCTCGATCCTCTGCAACATTTTTTATTGCTTTGCCTTTATGAAAGCAATGACCAATATGGCAGAAATAGAGTTGAGCAAATAGCGTATATTTTTCGTTCACTTCAAATGTCCGTCGCGTTGACATAAATGACAGCTGATGCTGACGCACTTCGCAGTAGATTTTCAAACGTGTGCCTCAGAGCTGTCGTCTTCCGGGGTAAGTCGCGCCTGTTTTATAATAAACTTCGCTCCAGGCATCGCTCTTCTTCGCGGCCCCAAATTGGCGGCGTTATGCGAGAGGCGTCATCCGAACAACGCTTGCAAATTGCATCGCGCGACAGCTGTTGCTTCGGAGGATTTGGTCTCAGAAAATAAACACAAAAAATGAAGCCGGCTATATCATCTCTTCTCACTGAGAGGGTGTCATTCAGGCAAGTGCTCTGTCTATTTTGTATAAAAGTGAGCAGGGTATACAGGCTGATGTCAAGCGTGTAGAAGTACAGCCCATCGACAACATCGCAGCAAAACCTGCTCGCGGAGTCGTTTCCGGTTGTTTAGGCTTAGAAAAGGCGCTGTTTCGTAGGCAACAGGGCGCGTCCTACGGCACTGATATTATGAATACAACGAAGTAAAATAGAGGTAAAAAGCTCAGCTGTGGAGCACATAGGGAAGGATGAGAGAGAAGGAGCGAGGAAAGCGGCCTATAAGCAGCTTAGGCGCACGTGATATACGGTGTTCGTGGCGCTAAGGCCGGTCGTAATTTTAGGCTTTTTTGTGCTTCATTTACCACTAGGAGCTCGAAAAATTTGACCTTCTGCTTTTTTTTTATCTTGACAACACTATAAGAACGACATTGAAGACGAGGAATGTGTGAAAGTTCCGGAGCAAGTGGAAGACCTTGAAAATTCCTTCTACATGTAGGAACGTCGACAGCAATGGGCGTTCGGGATCTCTGTGTCGTGATGGGCTACCTATAGAGCCAGTATAGGCTGCACGTTCTGGTGAAGATAAGAGCTGGCCTTTCTGCAGTCACCTACAATGGCGATGAAGCCGCTCCCTTTATTAGAATTGCAGCGTAAGGACGATGTAAACGCTATAAACGTTATGGTTTAACATACAGATGAAACGAAACCCTGCTCAGTTTTGACAAGCGAGTCGACGCCTGACTGATTTACAGTTAGAGAATTATATCTGAAAGGAGGAAACATATCCCCTTAAACTGAAATCGGCACTAACCTTCCCGTCGTAGTTTTCGATTGCAGAGTGCGATTCTTGCTAGGGATTGTACATTTTTATGCCTTCTTCCCGATCAGGAAAATGAAGTCACATTCTGATAAAATGTTCGACTCAACGGCTCTGCGTATGTAATACTAATTAATGCAACGCCTCAGTCACACTTTTGTACAGAAAACATCCAAAACGAAAAATTGCTTCGAAACCCTGACCTTTCTTTGTTTCAAAGGGTCATAAAGTCACAAGGCTAGATAACTAACTCAGTATTTAAAAGCCGACAAATTGACTTCGAAAGAGAGTTTCAACGGGAATACGTCGCAGGTATTATAGATACTGTGAGCATTGAAATATAACAAAAATACAGTGCAGTACATATGTCTTTAAATGTTTTCACCTTTGTTTCTCTCCCTGAATTGATAACCCACTTCTGAATTTTATCGCATTTATTTCAAAGTTTTCCTGCTTTCTGTTCTTTAATATGCGTTTTCATGCGTCGCTTCTAGACAGACTTGCCGCTAGGCAGATTTTAAATGAAGCGAGGACTCAAATCCAAAGAAATGCTGCACGAGATTTGACCTTAGCTCCCTGCTTGCAGCGAAATAACCAGCAGCAATATTTTGGATGCAGCTTTTTATCAATCTATAATATTAAATACAATTTTTAAAACGGAATAACTTTCCGTCAAGCAACAAATATATTACAAGCAGATGAGTTAATCAATGTTTAGTTAGCATGCTGGTAATTCACACAGAGTAGATAGTGTTGAATCCACTTTAATACTGACACATTCTTGCCAAATGCTAGCCAATGGTAGACTTGTTTTTTCTTGACTTCGTAGATGAACCTTGATTCACGGTGTTGTCGTCTAGAAACCCGGATTAATTCTGTCGAGTAACTGTCAAATTTTGCGTAAACAAGGAAGCGCTCAGTGCCAGCGCACTACACTGTAAAAACAAAAACACCTTTTTGGGCATTTGTCTGATTCAAAACACACTTACACCCTGAGTCTAGGGTGTTCGTGCCATTGGAAATCACCTCTTGCATGCCAAAGGGGTGCTTTGGTTGGAGAATATGCCTTAGGGTGTTACGGGCAAGCAATATCACCTAACATGCTGGTGGTATATGGCTGCGTAACTTCGTAGCCTTTTATACACAAGCGGCGCTGCTAATATAACCCAACACCTAAATAAAGCACCAAAAGTAACGCTAAAATTAAGATTACACACGAGTGCTTTCTAAAAATGAAACAGAAACTGAAACAAAATTTCACCGCCAGGAGGCCGCCGGTAGCTACGAACGCTCCTTTCAAATTTTCACAATATGGCCGTTAGCATTGTGAGGTGCGTTTCGACCACGTTTCGGCGAATGCTGAATGTGCTTCTTCGATTGTGTACCCTCGTGAAATGTGTTGCATTTCCCATGCATATGTGTTACAGAAGTGTGTACGCTTGTGAAGTGCCTTCTACATGTGGTGTTTAACGCAAACGGGCATTTATCGTGTCGGCAAGTGTCCGGGCTTCTTCTTGCTTTGCTCAGGCCGAAGGACTGCTGCACCGCTTTATGTTTGAGATGTTTGAAAAAAGAAGGCATGGACGATTTTTTTTTTTCTGCGTGACTAAGAGGTATATGCGCCGACTACATTGCACTCGCGCTGAAATCGCACTGGTTGGTTCGGTGCCGGTGATACGAAGGCGGACAGCGTACTTTGCGGCTGACGCAATCGTCTGTAAAGGTAAGCCTATTCTCACGCATATTGCGCTTTGTGGGAACAGTGTCCTACCGGATTGCTGCATTCTGTGTCTTTTTGTGCCGGAACGCTCCAGAATGTGCTGAAATGAAAACGTGAGACACGCGCTTGTTTTCACCTGGCTGCCAAAATGACATCGCACATGTGGTAGATGTCGCGGCGAGTTACGCAGATTTCGCGCAAGAACATCAGTCTCAACTTTCTTGAACAGAAATAATGTATGTGCTACGTTTCCTTGCATTTTGTACGCGCAGGAGATTCACGAAACGATTTTCGTTTCTTGACAGTTTGATACTTGCGCTCAGTTAGCAACGACTCGGTTTTGTTCTACCGTGCGGCAAGGTCATGTTGGCGTACTACCTTAATTCTCCTAGCACTCTCGACTCCCCCCTCCTCCCTTATCTCTTACACTTCGCGCTCGCTCTCCTGAAACCTCTTTCATGCTTCGTCGTCTTCTTTCACTCGGAGCGCTGCGAACCTCCCCCCCTTTTTTTTTATTTACTCGGAGCATAGGCGCGCACCGTCCTGCTGCTCGGGGAGCGTCCTCCCGCACCCCTTCTGTTTAAACTTTTTGTTCGAGGAGGCTATGTTCGTTCTCGGCGGCCGTTCAGCGCGGCACGCCTCTGCGCTCGTGCTCTCGGCATCGAAGTGCGCTGGTCGGCCGGCCTGGTTGCATAATAGTTTATTCCAAACTGCGTAAACTATATGCCGCTATCATCAGCCTATGTTAACTTCCCCGCGTCTGGATTTGCCTTTTTTAATCACAATGGGAGCATTTTTCATTTTACGGGGACTATATTTTGCGGTTGCATGGAGTGTGAATTTGCATTTTTATTATGCTGCTTTTGTTATGGCGTTTACTTTCGCTCTCGAAGAATCATATAGGTACGTATTTTATTTTCAGCAAGACTTCAATTAAGGCACTTGTACACGTGCTAAGTCAGCTGATGTGGTTCAAACCATCCAGTTTTCATTATTTTTGTGGTCACATTTCAACATAACTGTTTGACCGCATTACTTGATTTTTGTAGTGTCTTTAGACTAGAATAAATGGATATTCGATACTGATACCTCAGCATTCAAGTAGAGGTCGACAGCTTGAATTCCGGGGCCAAATATTGTACCGGATGTGGCTATTACAGCGTTTGATTCTGACCAGATGTTTACTTCTTTTTTTTGTCTTTTGCTTAAATGTACATATGAAGCGGTTATGTTTACCTTCTTTGCTCATCACAGTGCGCATATTACAGGCAAATTTGTGACTTACTGTTATTAAAAAAACGTAATGTATGTGTTAAAGCAGTTTACTGATTTAAAGGGCCCAGAAAACAATTTGACTTTCATATGCTGGCGATGCATGTCTGTAGATTGTCTCTAAGAATTGAAGCCTACTTTTTAAAGCTGAGCGGGACCCTTAGTTTAGAGATATATTACATATTTTATTGCCATTCAGCCGTGTGCCAAGTTGAGGGAAGGAGGATCATAATTTTTGCTTAGTTATTTTTTATATTAGACTTTCCTTAATATTGCTTGCAGTTTGGCGATGAGTGGCAAAATACTGATGGTTTTTGAAGTTTTCTAATCTTAGTAAATATTTGTATTTGCTGTTTGCTAATGCCAGTTTTTTTTTTTCAGATATGTACAAAGGCATCAATTACCTTAGCTTTTGTACAATGATTTTTAATATTCAGTTACTTTAAACATTGAGTAAAATGAATTCTTTATGACTACCATTCACACAAACTTGCAGTTCTTACATGACTTCAACATGCTGATCAAGAAGGACGGCAAAGAGGCAGTTGAAATCGGCCTTAACAAGACACTTGTCTTGGTTTTGAAGGACACCATTCGTGCAAGAAAAAAGGACATTGCCCGGGTGCTCGAAGTATGTTCTGAGGGAATGCGTGAAAGGAGAAAGAAGCGTAAGTATTCAGCTGTTTCCTTCTGTTTGCTGCATGTGCTATCTAATTGGCAGTTTTTCGCTAAATGCCTACATTTTTGCCATTTTGCATTGCCTTATAGATATACTAAAACATGGCAGAGCATCAGAAAGAATAATAAAACCATAACTAGCCTGTGCATTTCATCATATGTAACAATTTTCGCATTAGCTAAATTTAAATTACCTATTGTTATTCTCCATTGTAATGGTGCAGCTCTTTCGAATCTGTTCAACTAGCAGCAGAGAATTAGGTGACACCTGATTCAAATCTTCACAAGCTTTGCTACTTTTTGCTGTCAGATGTTTGGCTTTCAGTTTGCGTGCCTCTACATGTTTTCAATTTTGTTTATTCGCCTTCCTAAACTAGACAATAAATTATCGCCTCAAAACTCGGCTGTCTCTTTTTACCTGCATGGAGGTACACCATTGTTGTGTTGCTTATTTCTATTGTAGATGTACAGACAGTATGCATTCTGCAACTCTAGGCAAACATTGGGAACCAGCCGGGAGCTCTGGATGTTGTTTGTATCATTTGTAAGTTTTCTCTTTGTCATTTGAATATTCAGGAAGCCTACTTGAAACTGACATTAGCGAATTTTCTTTGTTTCTAAAATGTTTTACAGTCTAACTTGTAATATGTATTAGTGATTCATAATTCAAATAGAAATACTAAACAAGTTTTCATCACAACTGTGAATTCTTTGCTGTGAAAGGATCATTTGCACTGCAAGTACAATCAAAAGCACTTTTAAGAGACTCCTGCCATCACATGCTTACCACGTCGTATTGCATACAAGAGTCACCTGATGAAGCACTGGTAATGTCAAGATTGGTGCAGTGTGCCATTTGACTAAGCACTCTGCTGCAGTGCACCAGCAGTGCTTTATCAGATGGCTCTTGCAGGCAGCTTGGTGGGGTTTAGCATTTGCTGGAAAGGGGTCTCTCAACCTGCTCATGCATGCTAGTGCCTAACATGTTCCTAATGTCTGGAATATATAATCTGAGACTGCTTCAAAAGAAATATTTGCCACATTGTCTTATCCTACAGGCTTCTGAAGGTGGGTAATGCAGTTTAATAGTTGTTTTAAAAAAATACTTTAATTTGCTAGCCAAGTTTGAAATGATGTAATAATTTTAATTCTTCTGAGATTAATTAGGTTTACCACATTGGTTGGGAGAAAATACTGCTGTGTTTCAAGGTTCATGCTGCATAAATATAATGCCTTCAACTACAGATGCTAACATTTCATGCATTAACCATGTGGCACTGTCATAGACATTCTCATTTATAGTAAACTTTCTCAAGAAATCCAAATTGTTATTTTTGCATTTCAAGTTAGTCAACATATTTTTAGTATTCGAACCTTTAGTATTTCAAAGTGCTCAGACTGCCTGCCGCTCTAACGATTACAACTTCTTGAACACTTGAGCTTCCTGCCGCCTATTGAGGCTCACCACTGATGCATGCATACAATGCATACAATGTGCTATGCGTGGAAAATGTTTTAACATGCCATGCTTCAGTGTTGACATTTTTTAGAGCTTCTGCTGTTTGGTTGTTTGGTAATGCTCTGCTGTTGCACATGTAATTGTCGCTCAACTCAAAGCTCCAGTGTACACTTTCAATGAATATTGTGTGATGAAGTTTCAGAACTGCCACATAGAGCAGCGAGAACACTTTTTCCTTGTTACTAAACCTTAAATGTAAACACTTCAGGAAGCATTGCGATGACCTAGGGCTTGGCTGGTTCATACTTAGCACAAGAAGACGTGCAAAAGTTCAGAAATGCATTATGTGTTATGTATTACATGCACTTTGTTTGTTTTTTTTGTAGTGCCCCATCACTAAGCATGCTCTTTCCACGTTTTTTTTGTTTGGTTCTGCAGTATCTACTTGGCCAGTGCAGGGTATGCTGTAGGCCTTGCGTGAAGCCTACAATTGAGCCAGCTGTTAATATTTTAGTAGTAAATACCGTGCTCCAGTGCTGTTTATTGTTTATTTACGTTTTTAACTATCATAATAAGCATTCCAGTTCATGTGAAATGAAAAGTTCGTGGGGCAGCATAGAAGTTCTCTAACCCAGGTGCTTTTGATGAGTGTAGCCATTTTTGTTTGATAAAATAGCTTGCATAATCTAAAATTACCATGCAACAGCATGCTGCATGAATAAAAATGGGCTGACCTTATGTGCTCTCATTTATGACTTGATCAGACTGCTGGCTTTGTGCCTCCTGAACCAACCATAACAGTAATACTCTGCATTGTTAATTGTGAGATAACCACCAGTGGTTTCCGATAGGGCCCTTTTCCAGCACACTGCTGTACACTAAAGGGGCATTGGCGTATTCTAAATATAGAGTAGAACATATGTTGAATTTGCTTTTTGCCAGGTGCAGTGCATATTTATACAGCTGCTCTGTTATGCACTTCTTTCACAATTTTATCAAGGAACAGGAAGAAAAGCCTGCCACGCCGTGCGTCGGATATACTGGGAGCAGCATCAAAGAAGCTGAAGAGCATTTCCCCTTCATTCAGCAGCGGAAGCTTCTTCGAGTCATCGACTCTACTTAGGGTATTGTTCCAATAATGGGTCGATTTTGGCTGTTCAATCTGACATATGACAAGGGGTCCGACAATTTGTGCTGCTTTATAGAGCACCTCTTTTTGGGCGTCTGCGTGTCGAAGCCAAGATGCGCTGCACGACGCTTTATTTCATCGCTTAAGGCCGAATTTTATGCAAGCGCACGCGTTGACACTGACAAAGCATAGTATTAATTTTGTGTACTGCGATTATTGTTGCATACGACTAAACGTTTTGTTGTTGTTTTTTCAGAAATGTCACCATGCTGTTGTGTTCATTGTTCGGTTCTGTTTTTGAAAAAAAAATTCTATACTTTGTTGTCTGCATTTGTTGGAACTGTTTTGCTTCTTTCATTTTTTTAGGTATTTACATACATACCATGTATGTTTTTGCCCGTCTGCTAGGCTCTCGGTGGAGAGTGGCAGTACTGTTAAATAAATGAGGTTCCATAGCGCGCATCAATGAAGAAACAGAACACAAGTGCCCCCCCTGACCCCCCCCCCCTCCACCAGCATCCGAGCACCCGCTAGCCCGAACCCTGACCCTTCTATGCCAAATAAAAGACTTCCAGTTTCCTTCTGTGTGACATTTTTTTGTAACATGCTCTGTGAATTTGAAAAAACAATCATACTGGCATGGGCCATTCGAGATGTCAAAATAATGGCATGCAGCATCTCTTTATATGCTCATTTGGCATTACAGGTGGTTAAAAGGAATACCATTAAGCTTGATTGCAAATGTGCACATAGGAAAAGCATTAAGGAACGTGTAGTGGCAAAAGTAATTCCTAATTAGGGAATGCAATATATGGACGTTATCCGCACTGATTTTTATAAAGGGGTGTAAGGGTGCAATGCCACTGCTTCCACCCTGCAATAGCGTGTAAAGGTGATGAAAACACCCCAGTGCATTGGCCCCATAGAAGGGTGTTATGACCAACCGAAGCACCATCTTTGAGGGTGTACTGGCACTCTGAAGCCACTTTTTTTCAAGGGTGCATGGGTGTTAGTTATAGACATGCGAAAACACCTAATAAGGTGTTTTTGTTTTTACAGTGTACAAAGCGGGCGAGAAAAATTTATGCTTTGCGGCAGGCGGTGAAAAATAGGGGAACTCGCCTCAAGTGACCTTGTGAGATCTTATTGCGTACCATCACAAACTCAAGCATGATGATTTATCTCGTACACAGCAGCTAGCGGCCTTGCAGTGTGGGGAAGTCGCTTTTCATATATACGTGAATAAAAACAAATGTGGCAGCTTCTTATGTCCGAATAAGGGGATTTATGGTGACACTGTCAAGTATGTAGGATTTATCTCTTCAGGTTCCTAGCGCAGTGGCGGGCCCGTTTTTCACTGGGAAGACAGACCATTCGCGGTTCCGACCTCCATCCATCGCCTCCACTTGAGGTCAAAAGTTCGTTGAAGATGCGTTCTCTCTTTAACAATAGTAATAAATAAGAACTTCATATGTACAATATATGTTCCCCAGACGGCGTGCAATGAAGTGGCGTGTACGGAGCCGACATGTGCGCTGTTTGTGTTGCTGCGCGTGCGCGCGAAGGTCCCTTACCCGCCAGCAATGGCTTTTGAGGCACACTGCCCGTCGGCGTATAGAGCTTATTCATGTGACGTGACTGCAACTTTACTGGCAACCATGGCATGCACAACGCAAATTGTGTGAGAGAGAGAGAGAGAGAGAGAGAGAGCGCACTGCGAATCATGACACGGCGTCGGTGATATCTGAGCTCCGGTTGGCCGGCGCTCCAAACGGCTTCTCAAGTGTCCGACAAATGAGCGCCGCGCAGCAGGGAGGAAAACGGTAGACAGGCGTCCATGTGTCGGAAACATACTTTTGTGTAAGGTTACTTAAGTGCGCCCCCGAAATTTTTCTTATCATCTTTCAGCCTAGACTCAATTCCGGTGTCATTTCAGCGTCAATCTTAACTTCTCCGCCTTGCGGTAGTGGCGCGCGCTACAGTAAGCTTTCTATTTTTTGCCCTTGTAATTACTAATATCAAATATTTAGTAAAGAATTCCAGCTTGAATAACTTGAAGGAACCAGATAGCCAAACTGATATTTCTCTGTTAGAGGGGGTGGAAAAGTCGATAATCTGGCTGAAATTATTACCCAACTTTAACCCTACTTCTGGAGATCAACGAACCTTTTGGTTTCACTGGCTGCAGTTTTTTAGAAAGAGTTAAAAAACGGAGAACATACAAGAAATACTCTGCCAAATAAATCTCAATGAATGAAACCACACGCTAAATATAGATAATATTCTTCCTTACCAGAAAGAACCTTCCAAATATATTCGAATGAATGAAGCAACACTCTAAATATGGATAATATTCTTCCTTGATTTCAGCCTTGCCTTATGCGTTCCCAGGTTAATTTATTTTTGCACTTTAAAGCCATAGCTCCGGCGGTAAAAAAAGGCTCAGAAGTTCGAATACTCATGCACATAATGAGAAGGTACTGAAGAAAGAGCGAGAACTAAAATTTTACAAGGCAAAAGCACCGGAGGCGAAGGAAGAAATTTCATTTCTTGAAAAAGGGGTAAGTTTTTCGAGATTGAGGCTCTCCGTCGGCGGCTTAGATAACATCGGCCACTTTTCGGGCCCGGCTAAAACGAAGTATTGGTTGCAAAATTGCAGATGTGTTGAAAGGTCTCACGTGCCGAATTACGAAAACGTTGCAAGTTCTATGCCAACCTCCGTTTGAGTTCGGTTTTCGTTACTCAATCTCGTTGCTTGCAGCTTGCAGCTCCGGCTTTAAAATTTCAGGCAATGGTGGTGTTCGTTGGTACCGCCACACAAATAATGTTCTACTAACGCATCAGAAACAGTCGCAAAACTGGTGACAATTACTGCGATAATTCCTTCAGCATCACCATTTCCATTGGTAATACTATTTGTCGCATTTGTGCGAACTTGTCCGATCTGAGGAGGAAGAAGGATCGAGAGGGTGAACAACAGTAGAGCAGATTTACATCTCATTAGTCAATATTTTTTTGCACGGATATTTTTAATCTTTTGCGAAATATATTTCTAAGCTTGTTTTCAGATTTTAAATATGATTCAATATATGTAGGCATTGCTTGTTAATTTTTTGGACATCTGAGAATTTGACACTATCAGGGCGCATACGTTGTCTGCGGTGGCTATTGAGTGACGCTAGGTTTATTATTTCTAGAGGGTTTCTTCTGGTGTTTCTGCACATATACTCATAATAATTGAGCTTTTAGACTACTGACATCAATTACATGTTGCGGCACTCAGACAAAAATATAGTTGCTCTTCAAAAAATTAAAAAATAAAATTTTCCTATCACAGAGCACAAATTTCAGATTCGAGCCATGCACTGACAATTGAAAAAATGGGTAATATAAAGAGGAGAAAATAATAGAGAAGAACTGCACCCTTGAACTTAAGTCTTAATCAAACAGTTTTGCCGTTTTCTTCCTCCCGTGGACACGGCTACAAAACGCCGAGAAGCTGCGGTGGCAGGTTGACAATAGCTAGTACATCAACGCACGAGCAGAACCTATGCGTACCCTCTCTTCTGGGACAATATAGCGTGTTTTCATATTTTGTTAACAATGCGAATACAATGTGCTTGAAAATGCATTATTTTTTTCATTTTGGCCAAGAGATAGCCGCGCTGCCTTGGGCTATGAAAGAAAGGCAACCTTTTGTAACCTGTGTAAAACTACGAATGTATTCAATTTAGCAAACTACACAATTAAAAAGTAGATAACTTGCTTTATGGATGCTCCAAATGTCAAAATTGAATATAATTTTATTCTCCTCATTGTACCTCGCCTGAAGCAAATCGGATCCTTTCGCACTTTACGCACATTGAGCCCTGATGTCCTATTTTGACCTGATGTCTCGAAGTTCCTAAATGCTTGCGCTTGGAGCAATAATTTTAAGCAATAATAAGGTTCCCAATGCGGAATATCGTCCGCGTACAGAGTAGATCAAACATGTGTTCAGCAATCGAGCGGGGCTGTGCATAGGTAGCGAAGAGAAATTCTAAAATTGGTGTTCACATTTGGGACAATTCTTGAGCTCTAGCGCAGCCGCATTATCATACGAACTGCACAGATGCAAATACATTGTCCCTAGGTTCCTAACAATGTTAATTTGTTAAATGCAATAAAAAACTGCGCTAATAAGACACGGACGAAGGAAAGGGAGGACGCACACAAACGCAGACTGACAACTTTATTTTGTGAAGAAAACCAAGGTATATATACGCGATCTCCGCTACTATCTAATCAGAAAAAACAGCAAGCGAAGAAGTGACGTGCACTAAAACACAACATATCAAATTCTGCTGCAGAGATGATAAACTTAACTAGGGCCGGCCCACTAAGTAAACCAAAAATCTTCCAGTCTAATGGATTATCAGCACAACCATCAAATGGTAATGCACAGTGATGCAAGTCAAAACCCACAGTGCATCATACCACCATCTTCAGGCTGGACAATGAAACATGGTATAAAACCAGGTCACACAAGCAGCTTATACAAGCCTCGTCAGACACAAGAAATGCAGTGAAAAAAAGGCACCAAGTCAGGCTAAAACCAATTGTCTAACATTAACACCAATAATATTTGTTTTGTTTTTAGTGTTGTTGTTGTGGTTGTTGGCCTTCAAGGCGGAGATGAAGTATGCTAGATAATTTTATTGGTTAAAATTTTTCAGAGAGTGGAACATCCAGTTCCAATAAAAACAACACAAACCATTTCTTTTCAATAACATCTAAAAACTTCGGCATCAAGAAGTTGTTTCGAATCAGTCTATAGCTTTACAAAAACATTTTTCCCTATCCGAACCTGGTTACTTAAAGCACGGCCGCTTTTGTATAAGTGTATCTTCCGACTAGTTCGCGGTAATGACAAATAAATTCTCTTGGACGGCTTTTAAAATGGCAGTCAAAAGAATTTTGCTGAGAAAGTGAGAGGGCCGAAAAACGTGCTTTAAAAAAAAAATCCTCCAGTCGAGATTCTTCGAGCGTAGCTTTTTGGAGCTTTAGTTCTACTGCGCTCATTTGAGAGTTTCGTATTATTCCTGCTGTTAGTACCCCACGTGCCCCACACATGGCGCCACGTACTCGTGCGTACTGTGTTTCATATCGTGCTGCACAGCTGATACGGTCGTCCTCATAAAGTTCCATCTGTGCCGTTTCTTAATTTAACCTAGGTGAGTATACCATCTCGCTAAAGACAAAAACCATAAGTGTGCCAGGCAGGCTGCCGAGGTCATTGAATAAGAGTGAGAAACCAGACAAGCCTGTTGCCGAGAAGCTTACCAAGCGCGGAATTGAGCCAAAATCGAATCTGTACCAGTGCCTTTGTCTGCGGCCGCTGGCTAACGCTAGTGAAACTTGAAGCAAAGATAAATCAACAATTTATCCTTGGACAATCAACGATAAATCAACAAACAATTCTTTTTTTATGTTTACATCAGTGCCTGTGCCGATGACTCGCCACTACGGGGAGCTCCGCATATAGGGACTGTACAAAGTTGTAGATGTTGGTATTTATTCTTTCGTTATGGTAAATCTTTTAAACGCACTCATTTTCTCGCTGAATGTGTGATTTTTTATGCCTTCCTACTGTCCTTTTCTTAAATAAAAAGCTTTATACGTTTTGTTACAAAACAAATGAAATTATAATGCGCCGCTATTTTGAATAAAGCAGTGTTTAAAAATTGCCTGAAGGTTTGCCATTTAGACCCCATCAGAAAACTGAAACACGTCTCTTTACATTTGCACCATTTTAGGGTTCTACTAAAACGTAAAACTCTGTCTTAATTAAACTGACTTTCCATGCATAGCGGATATAGGTATACAGTCCGCGCAATGTAAGGAAAATATGGCATATGTAGTGCGGGGGAGCTTAAAAGGAATAACCACTCGGACTGGAACGCGCTAAAGAATTAATGAAAACAAAGCGACACTTGGCGCATTTTGCAGGAACTCCGCCACTGCCTTAGTCCAGGCCTTCAGGTTTTATCGCTTCCACGCTGAGGCAGTTTTTCAGGCCCCATGGCGGCATCCCAGACGGTGGCTAATGCGATAAGCGAGGATCAAGAAAGACAGTATGCACAATATAGGAAAAAAAAAGATAGCCTGCAAAGAAAAAAGCGAGGTTGAGATGAAGATTTTGGCCATTCTTAGAAGCAGCGAAATGTGGAGTGTAAAAAGTAACCAAGGAAACAGTCTCTCAGTCGCACAGTGTTCCTCGTAATGTGATGTCCGACTGGCTGCTTTTCCTACAGCCGAAAGCAGTCGCTAGCTCTGCACCTGCACAGCATTTATTAAGGCGAAAGCCTTAAATGGCTCATGGTGTCGTGGACAAAGTGTGTCTTGCTTTTGCGGCGGCTGTCGCGTGGCGTTCCTTGGTGCGCGTTCAAGTGTGGGATTGCAGATGGCCGGAATGCTAGACAAAATGAGACTTCTGGAGGAAAGGCGCAGTATCTGTCTCCGACAAGTGAGCACTTGAATGGTACGTCATCGCACATGTCGCGTGGCGCTCCATGGCACGCGTTCAAGTGTGAGATCGCAAATGGCAGGAACGCTAGACAAGATCAGACTTCTCAGGCTTTCGCCTTTCACTAGTTTAGTCGCTAAAGTTCCTTGTAATTTTTGTTTTCGGGAAGCACGTGATTAGGGAGGCTTTGAGCGCGCATTACGAACAATAATTTGATCGAAAGCAAGTAGCAAATAGGCGCGAAAGGAAAACACGACACACACGGCACGCGATGTGCAAGGTTATAGAAAGCGGGCTGACCAGAATTATCTGTTTCCGTTTCGTAAACATTTTGTAGCAGGAGTAATGAAAACAGCTCCAAAGACAGAAAACCTTAAAGAGAATTTTCGAGCGCCGTAATAAGCATCCTAATTATCAGCTCCATACGCTTTATGCGTTGATGATTTATTCATTATCTATACTCGGCACTTACTTAAAGCGCCTTGCTCTCAAATTAGACATCTCGATGTCTCACTGTGTTGTCCAAGGTATGCTCCTGTATTGTGTTCTTGTGTGGGCGTCGTGTTTTTCTCAGTCTCAGCTTTACGGTGTCTGCACTGGTGACCTGGTCTCGGTAGGCAAAAATAGTTGATGTCTTTGGCAATCACCCCTCTTTCTGTTGACGTGGATCTACACTTTTAAAAGTGTCGCAGGGCAAGTGGTGCAGCAAGGTCGTTATAGTAATATCGCGCCTTTATTGACGGGTTCGCCACATAGAGTGGTTTGTTCATTATGGAGGACCGCAGTAGACTGCCTTGTGAGCATGGCATAAACTTTAGAGTTATTTACAACGAGATTAGTGCACGTTGTACAATACCTCTTATTCCAGGAAATGAATTCGTAGGCGTTATATGCATGGAAATATTTAAGGGCGCTAGAAAAACAAAGCCTACATTAATTATATGCGCCATTCAGTTTCCTTTGGTGAAAAATAATTCTCGTAGAGAAAAAAAACTCTCTATTCTGTTAAAGTTCTACTTCATCGATCCTTTATTATCACGATATATCTTGAACGCTTCAACGCGAAAGAGCTTAATATCGCATTTTTTTAGAAAACCCCGAGTCGCTGTAGTCGACTTCGGTGTGGTTTGGTTTGGGAGATTTCACTTTCCAAATTAACTCAATGTAAAGAGACGCCGTATTGTAGGGCTCCAGAAACTTGGACCACCTGGTGTCCTTTAACGTGCACTGACATCGCGCAGAACACGGCGTCTTTTTTCGCCTCTGTCGAAAAGCAACAGCTGCGGCCAGTATTGAATCCCTCATCCTTGGGCACATCAGTCGAGCGCCGTAACCACTGCACCATGACGATGGGGCCGTCGGTATTGGATTTGTCGGCGTTATGTGATAGAAGTCACGGACATGGCCTTAGCAGCTTGTAGCAGGCAGGCGAAATAGCGGTGCACTGATTGGTCTTCGGATCGTAACAACACGAGACCCCCTAACATGGCTGAAACGGCGGGTGAGGCCAGAACAGAGCCTTGACTATCAAGTTAGACAGACTGTCTAATATGGCCACGCAGCGCTCGTCAAAGCGAATATTTTTTGTGTTTCTGGTGGCCTTTCTCATACTAATGCACCTTACGATTCTGTGCTGACGAGCATGTATCTTATATTATAGGCCCAAATATGTGATTACGATTAAGCGACTTCCACCCAGGCAACAGTAACCATGGTTCCAATATTGGCAACCGTGTTTAACGTGGGTGACCCTATAAGGGACAATGTGGTGCCAGCGCACTACCGACATTATACTGATGATTCGTTCCCAATATTGGCGCATTGTTGGTATTGTACGGCCCTGTCTAGGGCCTGAGCACTGCCAACATACTACCGTTATTGGGTCAGTGGTTTGTGCTGCTTGGGAAGGCGAATGAGTGGGAATGAGCATCGGCAAAGGAAGCCAGAAGACGTGATCCATCAACGCTTTCGTGTAATATGCTTGAGTGCAGATTAGGTGACCGCCAATTTCTATGCCTAAATTTTGTGTGATTGTTAAGGCATTTGTAATCCCCTGACGTACTGCTCCCGGTTGGGCTCATACAGCCAGGCTGTGCGTCAATGCAATACAAAGTTAGATACGGGAGTGAACAATAATAACGTACTCGAAGCAAGATATCATTTCTAAATTTAAATGTTTTATAGTTACACAGTGGTCCCCATGAGGAGGAAATCCGTCATATTTTTCGATATTATGCATCACACCGTGGATCTGTATTAATAAGAAAGCGTTGGAAAACAATGTATTTCTTCTCTCAAACGCTATCTATAGCCTTTCGATAAAATTATATATGGCTGTTTTCTTTTTACGATAGTTCTTTGAGCAAACGCTTACTGTATTGTTTTTGATAGTCTGCAATCTAGTGCTATAATATGTTCTCGTAGTCGTTTTCAGAGGGCGAAAAAGCGGGCCGAGAAGAGAAATTTCTCCTGGTAAGAGCTTTCTGCTTGTTATTTTTAAGGGTGAGCCTTTCGACTTACTTTCAGTTCATTGCAATACAGATATTATGAATCAAAGAGGTCACTGTGCAGGCCTAACACTTGTTAAACTTGAAAAATAGTTCAGTATACTTTGGACTGCGTCTAAGTAAACGGAATATATCGACCATGTTAAATTACATTACCGACAAAATCTACCCATAAGAGCACGAATTACAACAAACATATCGTTCAACACCCAGCAAATCAAATCAAGAATAAGTAAAATATTAAATAATTTTACAGCATGGAATACTTTTTAGATTACTAATCACATGTCTATAACGAGATTTGAATTCGTTTTCCCTTTATAAGGAACAGGCAACTCCTGGAAGCACGCGAGACCTTCGCAGAAAAGGCGTAGAAAAAAACTTTCCATAAGCTAGCCTTGAAAAACGTCAGCGCTGCATTATCTTTGAGAGTTATTACGAAAGCGCTCGCTGTCTTCTCGCCGTTCCGCATAACTTAAGGAGATTCCGAAGTAAACAGTAGTCCTCGCTGAGCCTCGGAGCAGGACGAATTGGGGCGCCAGTGGGAACATATCCTCACCCGATGACCCTCTGCTCCCCCACGATCCCCTCGCCTTCACGGCGACGAAATGGGCGGCAAGAACAAGCCGTTGGCACTCTGCGCTCATTCGTGCATGATTAACGATGCCCGAAATCAAGATGAAGGAAGCGGACGAGAGGCTCCCGCATGTGTGCCGCGCAGTCGTTTATGCTTGGCGAGCCTGGGTGGTAGTGATTCCGTAAACATCCTAAATATCTAAGCATGTTTGTCCTTCTTTCCTCACTTTAATAATTTTGCGCGTAGGAGCGCTTAGGAGTTTCCCCATCTAACTGTAGGCGTGGTGTAAAATGACATTTTTTTTTTCTGCCCAAAAGATCAACCGGTGTCTAAACAAAAAAGAGAGCGCTTCAAGTCGCATGTATGGCTGTGTCGTCATCTCGTAGATCAGAGCCATAAAAATAATGAAATGAAATATGCACTCAATACGTATTAAACATACTGAATAGTAATTTAGTTGATATCAGTGCGTTTAGTTATGCTGGGTGTATTAAATTTAGACTTTCGAAATATCATTGGGAAAAAAGAGATTACCTCATTCCAACAGTTCCGAACAACAAGAACTATTATCTGATTTCATCCTTCCTAAGAAATGTACTTCGAAGCAACCCCTAGTAGCTATAGGTAGTTTACTTTAGCCGTTATTATGCTAAACGAGATCTACCTAATTTGAAACAGCATTAATACTTAAATAATTTACAAAGCCTAAAACTAATTAGAAAGCCGCCGCCTTGTAGGCGCGTTGTTCCTGATTCAGATGATCATATATATAATTTTGTAGCTTTTCCACTATCCAGATTGCCTAGTTATAAGTGTGAAGGCCTATCACGAATTTCGATGGGTAAAATTGTAGAATCATGCTGGATCAAACGATCAACTTGCGCATCTTGTCAATAGCAAATAGTCACCCCTCGCTCTCTATATGACTCCTCAGATGAGGCTGTTCCACTCCCTGAGACTGTTCACCGTGCCATGCCGTGGCGAATCAGGCGAAGTTCAAAGCGAATTCCCTGAAGCAGCGCTACCTGCCTTAGGACGTCCATGCATAAGCCGTCGAAAGGATCCCCCCTTCAGCTGGTGTCATTTTACAGTTCCTAATCAATACCATGAGCGACTTGCTCTGAATAGTATGGTGTAGAAAGTAGGTGGAAACATATGCATGTTCCTGGGCAGTTGCTACTATCTCTAATCAGTCTCAGTAGAATACAAACATTTTGCGATCATTTGCCATGAACAATGAAAGCAATCTTCTGAAGTATTCGAATGCTGATAGATTATTAGGTGCATAATATGTTTCATTCAAATGAATGTACTAGTTTAAGGTAGAAGGCATTGAGAGCTCACTGTTCAATATAAGCATCTTCTAGCAGGTGAAAGCGTTTCTTTTTGCATTATCCATTGTTTACGTTTGGGATTATATTGTCCTTCAGCCGCCTACTTCGCGAAAAAGGGCACTTGTAGTGAGAGAGCCACAGCACCGCAGTGCAATGAGAGGACTAAAACAAAAAAGAAATAAGAGTGCATGTTATGTTCCTTTCAGTCATGAGGACCTATGTTAGCAATCATTTTGTCAATGCTCATAATCCTCTCTGCTTTGGTCCCCTTTCAAAAAGGCAAATTTGCAATTTGATTGGTTAATTTCGTAATTCTTTTTTTTTTTGCGAAAAATATAGAAAATGAACGTGAACTAGGTGTTAAATTGGAATCACATAACAGTGTGGATGAAACGTCATTACGAAAGGCCGCTCCCTCTTCCGGTAAAAGATGACGAAACAGGCACGTCACTGAAGAAAAAAGAAGACCTTAAAACTTACTGTGCAGAGAACGGTGCGTGATGAGCTCAAGCGAAAACGGGATATGTCTCGTAATTCCTTCTGGCTGAAACTTTGAAGCCAACCGAGTTTTATCCAGGAGAATTGACAAGTTAAAAGGCGGCGGTAAGTCTGCATGTTCACTGCATCATTTACTAGATAACAATACATATAAACACTGACTTCTCCTGTAAAATATTTTATTTAGTAGGCTTCTAATATATATACTCGAAGATGCTGAAATGCTACATACACAAGCCGTCACTCGGTTGCAATTTCTAAAGACATATAAAAAAAATAATCATGCGCTGTTTAATGTAGCCTCTTGATTGAACATCCGAAGTATGACAACAGTAGGACGCGTATATAATAGAGCGAACAGTATTCAAATCGCTGAGAGTTTACAATACACTGAATAGAACAATATGCACAAAAAGATGTCCCCTGACGAAAAGAAATGGAAAGGAGAATGGTCAATTTTCTCTCCGCCTTCATCGCGTGCATATTCCTTGATTGTAGTGCTATATTTCTTGCCGGTTAATATCGGTGAGTGCTTCTGCTTTTTCAGGCAATGTATTTTATTCCCATATTACAAAAATGGCGCTCCAATTCAGCATCACAAACTCTACCAAAGGAATAAATTCCAATAACGTGTTATGCAGAAAAAATAAAAACAATATGAATAATAAACAGTTGTCTTTTATAAAAACAATATGAGGTTAAAAATCTTGTTAGACGTTTCATAAAAGAAAGAGGTCTTTGCTGCTATAAAAACTCAAAGGCTTTGAGATACACATTCGTGTGCTCTTAAATAGCATAAGCATTAAACGCTAAGTATCATTCATTTCAACCCTAACCTTCGAGGTTCGAGAGCGGCTTAAAATCGTCCTTGCTGGAGTAAGGAACGCTCACATACCAAGATGATTTTACAGCACTGCCGAAGACATCCGGCAGCTCTCATGGGATTATTTTAAACCTTGCATGCATTAACGCCTAAGTTCAAGCTATTTAAATATCCGTGCGTCGCGAAATTATTTTCAAGACAATAATTTAGCTCAGCATACTTTGAAGACATGACCTCGGCTAAGACTTTTAAACAGCACTGGAGTATTGCTTTATTTAGCAATGAGGATTTCTTTGGTATTTGTTTTCCATTCTCTATACTGTAACTGCTAGGAAGTGACACAGAGTGTTCCAAATAGTGTATATATTCGTATTAGACATTTTTGTATAAACGATAGTGCCTTTAAACAATTTTAACGACGTAGTTTATCCAAAAGCTAAGAATAAAAGCTTCCGTAATCACAAGTGTCGTTTTACCGCTGTGTCTTAAAGCCAGAATGTCAGCCAATAATCATACTAAAACTTGTGCCTGCACTCCCTCCCAGCGGAAGTTTTATGAAATGTAACAATCAAGGGGAGTATATTTCGTTACCCCGGTGGTAAGTTAGGAACGAGTTGTATTAGTGAATACAATATAGTTAGTAAAAGAAGATCCTCGATAAGAGAGCTGGCAGTAGCAGATTGAAGAAAGTTGTGCAAAACTGGAACTCACACCACTCTGGTGATGACGCGGAGTGCTTTGTTACTTAGCGTGTGCGCCATTTCTTCGTAGCCCTCTCTGGTTCTCGCTAAACCCGACTCCATGGAGCTCATCCCTAGTGCAGACCTTGAACGATACGAATAACGGAACGAGAACAAAACGTTCCGAAGATTCATTTAAGTTTAGCAGACAAGGGGCGAAGTTACGGGTCCGATTCACAAACATCGGCGATACATAATTTGGAATAAGAATAAAGAGTACTTTTGCATCATACAGCTTTTCCGGGCCGCATCCAGTAGCAAACAACTGCTCAGTAATTAATGTTTCCTATTTCTCTAAAGCCCTCCAGCGAGTCAAACAAAACATGCGAACGGTTGCACCTGCCTAAAGATAAAGCGCACAGGAAACACACACAAGAGAAGCAGACACAGGACACGTGCTGCTTCTCTTCTCTTCTCTTCTCTGCTTCTCTTGTGTGTGTTTCCTGTACGCTTTATCTTTAGTCAAGCAATGCACCATCTAGCCCAATTTTAAGGCTGCGCCTGCGTCAACACTAAGGTCTTACTAGGAATAACTGGTTATGCTGTATGTCGCCATCAAAATATTGCGGAAATAAAATCTTCCGCATTCAGTCCCATCGAAATAGGGATGCTATCACGGTACGCCACAAATAGAGCAATTAGAGAAAATTCTCGGTGCGCTGATGGGAAACATAATTGCACTATGTGTTCCTTTCAGTACACTTCCGAAGTTTTTTTGTCGCGTGCGCTTCTGGTAGAAAGCGCAACAAGATAAGTTTTCAGTTCACTGCAGTGCAAGGGATGAAACTAATAAGTATGGTTAGGTCTATATACTCCCGATGTGCAGAAAGAATTTGCTGCGTGCTTCGTTGCTTCTCGCTGCACGAAACTTCCTTCGCTTCTTTACAGATTGCCAGGCTATAGAAAAGAGATCGTGCGTGTAAGAATGCAACTCGGCGTACGTTTTTCGTTTTAGGGAGGACAGATTGGGGAAGTGGAGGACGTCTTGTTCGCTGTGGATTGCAGTTTCCGGATAAATGAAATCTTGTTTATGAGAACAGTCCCAATGAGTACGAGGCAAAAGCTGGAAGAGGAATTTTTTTTTATGTTGGTACAAGACAGACGAACGCCGCATTATAGAATATCCCAACCTACACAAATTTGTGAAACACGCTGAGGATTTTACCGTGTCTTTTCGTTTTAAGTAACATTATGCGGCAGTGCACGTATGAAAAGAAGTGCGGCTTATTTTGTAACGTTCATTCTCTACAAGTCCGAACGTTGCACCATATCCTTTTCCCAGGTGTGAAAGAATTTCACTCGGAATGCATGGTTGTTCCAGTAAAAACGTTGCTTATAGAGCCGCTATCGATGTTCTCCATGCAAAGGGATTGTATCCATTGCTGTCAGCTGTAACTCCCCACGCAAATAGCTCTGGCATGGTTTAAATGCCTTAGATAATTATATACGATAGAAAAAAAGGAGACTGACAAATCGCCCTCCTCCCCCCTCCACCCCCCCCCCCCCCCCACACACACACACTAAAAAGTTGGTAATGAAAGTTTCGACGGCAAAATAAAAAGTGGCGTGTCTCGCAGCTGAATCGCCCGCATGGCTAAGCTCGCCGGGAGTAAGCTGGCGCGCAAAAATTGAGCCAGTAGATGTCGCAAAGCGTGTCGCAAAATTCGCGCGGATGTTAAAAGAGAATGCACCAATTTTGCATAATGAGCGCACACGCTTTCAAGACGCTGCTTGCATGCGTAATCATGAGAGACGAAATGCTATATAGCGGTGAGCTCTAAGATCAAAATATATGACTCGCGGACAATGAAGTCCATTTGAATTTTTTCGTTCCATGGCGTCAGCAATTCGCCACATAGCGAGCTTAAAATGAATTAAGTGGAATGAAGCCTGACAACCCTTATTTTTATGTGTGTTGTTTTATCCTAAATAGCCTGTGTATGTGTTCAGGAGGCTTTTATGAGAATTGCTACGCCACTCATATCAAATGTATTCCAGTAGAGGAGGTGATGTCCCCCCCTAAACGTTTCTGTTTTATACACGTTAGAGCAATGGCGTCGTGCACTAAAAAAGCAGGCGTTGAGGTTGTTGTAGTTGAAAAGCGAAAAACTCGCGTGACTTCTTATCAAATTTGTAACGCAGCCGCTCTTTGTGCAGAGTTCTGGGTGGTGCCATGCAATTTCTTTGCTCCTTTAGCATCTGTTAGTCAAGAAGGTGGCTAGTGTGCGAAAGGGATTTGAAATGATGACATATCTACCTCCTATTTCCTGCCGTGAAATGTAAGTGTAGGTGACCAACAACAAGTGAGACACACAAAACGTCTTTCTGTTCCTAAAAAGCAACGTAAAGTAAAATGCATACACAGAAAATTCGCTGTTTAATAAGATAACATTAAGTTGCGTTGTCGCGCCAATAGTTAATGTGAACCTTGAATTTTCATCTATGTGAGAGAGGTCAGTGCCATGTAGACCTCATAAACTGATGCTTCTAGCTCCACTCCTGCCCCCCCCCCCTTTTTTTTTTCTTTTTGCTTTTTTCCTTTCTCTTTTCTTTTTCTTTTTGAAATAAAGTTTTCTCTCTCTAGCTGGAGTTTAGGGTATGCAGACCATTGGATGAAAATTGTTCGAGATAAATATATTGAAATATGTGTAATTTGTAAGCGTTACAAGATTTGTACATGACACTGAAAGGGCTGCCCAATTGCTCAGGCGCTGAGCAGAAGCAAGAACATGACATACTTGGCTGCTTAAAGAATTCTTCAAAAATACCGGTCTCCGTTCGAAACGTGAAGTCCGATTATATATATATATATATATATATATATATATATATATATATATATATATATATATATATCATTTGTGCTCCGAGAGGACGTCTTTGTTCCTACAAGAGAAAATTGTTTCGTCAGTTTCAAGTCGGCCTTCAATACCTGCTTTATATACGAATAACATGTCTCGTCACCGTCGCAAGAAGAAAAAAAGAGACGTTCTACCTGCGACATAATGTGAAATGTGCCGTTTATATAATGCACAAATGTCCTTCTGTTTCATGGTAGGTTAGCATAAATGTAAAAAAAGCAGCAATATTGATGGCATCGAATCTACCACTTGCTCTCCTGAAATAATTAAATTAGGGGTGTGACCCCACTCGGCCCATGACGGGAAGCAGCGGGGCAAAATGTAATATTTTCAAGTAGCAATTCATCCACGGTTGCAGTGGCGATGTCTCATTATCAGCGTGTTTTCATCAATCAGGCTTCATCAAACACTGGCAAGCGGAAAATATTTCCTGTTTAGATTGCTTCCTGCACGGCTGTGACACATTGAAAGCGAGTCAAGGGCTGTACAACACAGCATTTAAAACGTTCGTTGTCTGCATGCAAAATGGATAAATGAGACGTCTGAATTTGAAAATATGTTACGCTCCTTTGCCGTAAAACTGCTGTATGTTTATACATTTCCGCACCCTAAACGCAGATTCAGCTTCTGAATCCCCACTTCGTTCGGAGTTCGAAAAAATCCACTAACACTTCTCCTTGGGCTAGCTGCCTTCTTTCTTCTGGCCTGCATATTCCGGCTCAATTTTTTCACCAACTGGACTTCAAACAAAAACACGTTTTATTTTATTGTAACATGTCAGTGCTATTTGACGTTAGCTTCGACGCAATGCTGTATGACGTGCCTCAGATTAATAGCGCGAACATTTTTACGCCTGCTCCCCGTCTTTGTACCACGGTCAAAATTTATTTTAGAAGCATCTATAGTACTTTAAGCTAACTCAGCGCATTTGCGCGCGCCTAGCACTAAAACGACGAATGGTATAATGTCAATTGTGTGTGTACTAGTGATCAATACTTCTGAATCCACATTGTGACCTTATAAACAACGATTGTGGTTCCGTTGACACACATACAGGGGTACTTGGTTGCTATGAGATCACCGCTGCCATTTTCGTTTCGTTTTGCTACGGCTACGCCCCTAGTAATGCTACGTAGCCATTTTTTACCGGGACGCTCCCAGGCCATTTGTAGGTGAAGCACGTACAGTTCGCGAAAACTCCCGTTTTAACGCTCGCGAGGCTTACTGCTCATCTTTTACTTTTCAAACGACGAGAAACACGTCTGTCTGCATTTTTTTTTTGCATACGCCGAACATGCGGTGCGGGTTCTCTGATTTCACGTATACTTGATACGCGAGTTCTGCGCAAGGAATGAAATTGAAAACAAAGCGGGAAGAATCGATCCGCCTCCTACGGCTTTGTCGAAGTTAAAGAAATTACTTTTGCTTATTTCTCATCGTTCCACACAACAAAAGAGTATAAAAGACCGCAAATACCTCCTGTTATACGCATGTTGATTATTTCGCCATCATCGGGTAAGGTCTTCTGGAAAAAAGAACACTTTGACGCTTGAATAGAAAAGAATATGGAGGTAGAATTACGTATAGGAATAATTACGTCTTACATAACGAGAAAACATGGTTCATTGAAGTCAAGTAACAGTTCAGAATCACAAAAGCAAAGCTATGCTCCCCCTCAAACCCCACCCCCCTCCCACCCCCGCAAGAAGAAGGAAAGAGTACAGATTACCGTCGATTGCGTGGGCGTTTAATTATACAGACAACTGTGCAAAATGTAAGAAAAGATTCATAAGCAAGTTCTGCAATATCACAAAACCCGGAAGATAGTCGCCTTCTGCAGGCGTTAGCTATACGGAAAGCGAGCGCATGTGTAAAAAGATAGATGGAACCTTTCGACGCAAGAATTCGAGGAGAGTATTGGTGAGAATGTAGCGTCATCTTCTGGCGTCATCATATACGTGCTTACGTGTGCGTTCCTCATCGCATTCGCGCGTTATTGCAAGCATGGAAAGCGGACCATATCCCCATCGGCATGGCCTGTGAGTGGGCGTCTTCTCCACGTCCTCTGTAGGCCGTGGCGCTGTTTTTGCGCGCGGTGGCGTGCCCTGTATATCAGCATCTGGTAAACATGTCTGATTCTTAAAGGAATGCCAGCGTTATGAGACGGTCTTATTTGGCGGACACGCGACAGCAACTGTTTATGCCCGGTTTGAAGCATTCTCAGTATGTACGCGTGAGAGGATCGGGTTATGCGCCGATGAACGAACGGTGTAAGTGAATTCTTTTAGTGGAGTGATTGCTTGAGCCCGAGAGTGACGCTCGTGCCAGCGCTGTGGGATGCAATGTGAAGAGGCTACTGTGGCCTTTGCGTTCGTGTTCATGCTTTCTCATTGCAATATATAAGCAGTTTTAGCAAAGTCTCTACTCAACAATATACGCCGTACTTTTTTCTATGCTTCACTCGGATGCCCGATCACGGAGGACAAAAATGTGCTCAATAAATCTTAGAAAATTGATTATGTATCGAGACTAGAAATACTTTCTCTATGAGCGGGTGAATACAGGACGTATATGGATACTGTGCTCATGCTTTTAAAATAAATGAATGTATAGTACAAATTTTCATTATTCGTTTAAATTTGCAGGTTTTAAAACAAAAAAATATTTTACGCTTCGAGACTGCGAATCAACACAGTATCAGGCAAATGCTTGGAAATCTTTACGATCTACCCAGAGTTAACAACCTTGCGACATACATTTTGTTCTCGCCTATCGAAGCTTCACAGTTGGGCTAAGTCTGTGTTTTTTGCGTGGTCAACTTGCTTTGAAACGCGGGACTTACGGTGTTCGAAATTTGCAGTAATTACGCAGGATTCGCCATCTAAATGTCGGGGATGGACCAAGTCCCTTAGTCAAGCCTCATTTCACCTTTAAAGCGCGTTACTAGAGAGCTGTGAAGTAGTGGTATGCTGATCAATGCAAAAATATGCAATGCAGAGAGCTAGAGTGTGGTAGTAAAACACGCCCTGCGACCAAGGCGACAATAGCTTCGAGGTTCCATTCTCGCTATGCGACAAACATACGTTATCTTCAATCTGGTTTGCTCCGAACCTTATTCACGTATGGCTCTCGTTAGGTTGTTATGCTAGGCTGTGAAGTTCACTTCATGGCTAGGCCTCGCACTTCACTGGAGTTTTTCCGCTTTTGTCTTCAAGCAGTGTTTCATACTGAAACGATCATTTTTGCTGCACACTTTTTATCCTGGCAACAACGATGTACGCTACAGTCTCTTCTATTTAATAGAGTCAACTATATCATAAGCTGGTTTCTTAAAGCACAAAGGTGCATAATGTAAATGAGGCTTTTAAGATGGGTGTAAGGCAAGGCCACAACAGCTCCTCAAATATAAAGAAAACTCATTTTTCCACCCATGCAGAGCAAGAATATGTAGATCGTTTTCCGTGCAAACCGAAACCGAAACCATTCGGCGAACATCCAACTCGGTACAAAAGGAACGTCCGCCGGGGACATGTCAGTTGCTGCTACTGTGTGGCCTCGCCTGAACTGCTTGCTCTATACTGGCATGTCGTGCAATTTCGTTTGCTCAAAACAATGACTTTGTAATGGTATTTACCTTCTGACAAGCGGCTGAGGAAATGACTGCACAAAACGACATCAACGACATTCATGGATGGCACGTTTTCACCGAGCTTCCTTCACGTCTAATGCTCTGCTTTGCATTTGGGGAAAAATAAGTGTGGGATTTCTTCTGGCTGGAAGTCCTTAGAAAACAACTTTTTCGTAATTGTTATAGTTTTTATTCATTGCCTGCTCAGAGTTCCTCACTGTCACTAACCATCCGAATGCGAAAAGGAAACGGTGGTATGTGCGTGCTTCTTATTTACTCGAATTTACACAGTAAATTATGGCGCCACAGCCGACTGTGTTTGCCTAGTGTAATGTTTTGCTCCGTTCCAAATTCACATTTTAACGAATTTCGGAGCTCGTTTTCTGAAACATCGTGTGTATATTGTCTATCTCGTTCGATAGATTAGAGCAGATAATTGAAATCATTGTGTTGATTTAATTAAACATTTTAATATCTGCTAGTGCTCCTACATTTATAATATCTGTATTAAAAACACGCTAGCTAAGGGGGTTGGTTAAAAATGTGAGGTTAACAGTCGGGAAGTTTCAAAGTTGCGAGCAGTATACAGTTTTTGTAGCAACAATTTTTCTTTACAAAGATTTCTAATTTTGTTTAAAAGCAATAATTTTTCTACAAAAGCAACATCTGTTCCTAGGCCATAATGAAGTGAGGATTTTGTCTCCAGAAGTTAAGACTGCCAAAATGCAACTTATAGAAAGTGAACGTGTTCGCCTTTACTTCTTTCACAGTTTAAAAGACAAAGGGGTATCGCACACTTTCCGCTGGTACAAACCCATAGCTATTTCCGGTTATATACGAGTGCAAAAACGTGAAAATTTGAATCGAACGCCTAATAAAACCGCATGGATGAGCAATAAATGTCTGCGAAGTATCTTTTATTCATCTCTACTCGCTTACTTTATTTTTAAGTCCAACGCGATGAAACTAGCAAAATAAAGCGACCTGCAAACTCCTAGCGTTCTTTTTTCTTCATTTCTACGTTCCACTGGTCGATTATTAGCGCATAACTTTTTCCCACCTTATTTTTCCCAATTTCTAGCATCAGGGTCATCAGTCACTTCCCATCGTCTTCGCTCCGCGCAACAGTGTCAACAACGTCCACGGATAACTCTGCAACATTGCTGCTCCGCTATACGGTCAACCAGTTCTCCAACCTGACGTCCGTGATACTGCAACGCTTGGACCAGTACCCAAAAATGGCTAATGTCGGTCATCCTGGTGTACCGCAGGGAAACTGTAGAGGTATTTCCACGAACGGGGGCGAGGCCAAAACCTGACTACGAAATAACAAGCTCTGGGTGTGGGCTGTTTTACTACAGGAAACAAACGCCTTGCCATGAATTCTGGGCTTCAGTGGCTACCTGTCTCATTCAATAACGACCGTTGCGTGCAGATTCCTGCTCCCCTGGGAAAGGCGGCGGTACATGCTGATCCGCGGTTTCCTTATGTACGTCTTTCTCTCAAACCCTGGTGCACATCATATCAAGAAGTAATCGCAATTGCCGTGAAATTTTCGAAAGGAACCATTGTGATTGTTTTAAATTACCTCAGACCAGCAGGAGGGACCCCTTCCAATATTATTCTTGGCTTGTTATTAAGTGTCCGTCAGCAATACCCCGGGAGTCCGATTTTAGTCGGAGGCGACTTTAACGCCTCTCAACCGGATTGAGGGTATCCCACTTCAAGACCTCGTGATAGGCTTCTGCGGGGCGTCTTCACTGATGCCTTCTTGGTTCTGCTCAGTCACCATGGGACAGAAACACAGCCTGTGCGTCACATACGTAGTGCTACCTATGCTCCGGACTTGACGTGGTGGTCGGGCGAGGGAACTTCCTCGTGGCCCATGAAGCCAGCCGGACTGCTGGGGAAGTGATCACCACCCTATCATAATCAGTCTACATCCCTCACGTCTCCACCCTTTTACACCACAAATGTTGCGGTGTCAACTAGGGACAGCTTTCGCTCATGTCTTGACAGTATTTCTTCACATACGTAGACACTGCTTGTTGAGCGCATACAAAGTGCACTAAACAGCGCTACGACTACTACCTGGATTGATGTTGGTCAACCGGCATCAGATCACGGCCTGCACAGCTTGTGGGCTGCCCGCTGTTAGGCGGAGCTGGCTGCAAGGTGAGACCCTACTTCAGCTCAGGCACGTGCACGACTACGACTGCATTATCTTACTGCTAAGGCTCGGAGATATATGAGCGTGATTTCTCGCGACGGCAGTAACATGCATGGTGTGAACAAGTTTTTGCAAAATCCTCGAATTCCTCACTCTGGCGAGCGTTTCGTGCAATAAAACATGGTCGGCGTTCTACTAAGGCAGCAAAAACTACATGCTTTGCATCTAATTTGTTGCCGGGTGAATTCGCCAACGAAGCAGCATGAACATTTTTCCAAAGTATGGTGCATTGCCTCATTCAGCTGCTAATTTTAATTTGACCGGTATCCCTGCAGATGCATGCAAACTATCATCTGCTCTCTAGGCAAATGGAATTGCAAGTCCATTTTCTATGCCTGAGCTACAGGCCGCAATTGATGACGCAGAACGGAAAACAACATCCGGCCCGGACAAAATTCAGTGTGAGGTTTGCACGAACCTAAGTGCCGTTGCACCCCCTAAAATACTAGGCACTATAAACAATGTATGACAGCATGGTGTCGTGCCCGAAAGCTGGAAATCCGCTGTTGTGTTCCCTATTCCCAAGTCAGGAAAGCCTCCAATTGACATAGCCAACTTGCGAGCAGCCACCTTCAAGCTAGGGGAGAAAATTCTGCCTACATGACTTTCTTGGTTGCTGTAAACGCACGGTTTTTATCATCTAGCTCAAATTGGATTTCGTCCACACAAAGGCAACAGCAAAGGTATTGGCATCAGCAGTTCTGCCATCTACCCGCAGCCGCAATGGGCGTACCGCATTAGCAATGGACGTCGAAAAAGCATACAATAACATCATTCATGCTGCAATTCTGAACGCCATTCACATGCTCCATCCCCCTCCCAGAGTACAAAGTTTTGTCGCATCATTTTTGGACGGAAGAAAATTTGGAATACGCCTCAGTGGTGACGCAGTCGGTCCATTCATTTCGGTAATCGGCGTGCCCCAGGGATCAGTATTGTCAGTGACGTTGTTCAGTATTGCTTTAATCCCACGTACAGACATGGAGCTTACAGGACATCCCTGAAATAAACTATTGCAGTACGCTGATTACATCATGGTATGGAGCTTTCACCAAGATCTGCTCACTCAGGAGGCCGCCCCTCAATCAGCATTAGACATAACCTCTGATTACGCTTCATCCATTGACCTTGAACTTTGTGTGTGTAAAACTACATACACGTATGTCGCCAACCGCTGCGGATGCCATAAACTTATTGCAAACCCAATTAGTCCCTGTCTATCAGGCATCTCACTATAAGGAAGCTGAGCGTAAAAATTCTGGGCTTAACGATTCACCAATCAGGATCATCGACTGCTTGGCTTTCAAAGCAAGCTATTCAGACTATGGGTTTGATTACAACATATGCTCCTAAAACGGGTGACGCTGGCTGGTCTGTTGCACGCCAGTTGATGAGGACGGTTCTGCAGCCACGTATTGTTTATCAAGCCCGGCCAGTTACAGTATTTTACTAGAGCACAATAGGATCGCCTTGAAGCCGTGAACCGTGAAGCTATGAGCACCACTACATTCCTTCCACGAATCAATTCGGTCGTAGCATAACACGAGAATGCGCAGCTCAACGCCATCGATGATCTGGTGCAGCAGCGCTGTGATTCTTGCAGACTTAAGGCTTCTTCATCCCATTCCAAGCAAACACAGAGGGCGTTTGCAACCCATTTCTTCAGCCATTTGCGCCAGTTCTCCCTCCATGGAAGTGTGTGCAGTTAGGCGGTAACAAGCCAACTGATAACCGCAGACCAACGTATGGAATTTCGGCATAGTCCTTTTACCAGAGATTTAAAGAGCAAGACGCTCACCTGCCTCACGGGTCGGTTGTAGTGTACGTGGATACAAGCACACAAAGGCTGCGAAGCAAAAACAGTAATATACTGTCCGCGTAGATGTAACCTGAATCAGATCTCTATGTTTCAACTTTAGGAACAACCTACATCTTTCTGCGCTGAGCTCGTGGCAGCTCTGGAGGCACTCTGTTGCGTTGCCACCATTACTATGCTTCCTACGGCCCACGTTGTCATCTGCATTGACGCTCTTCAAGCGATACGTTTGATTCGACGTGTCAGCCGTTGCCCCATAATATTTCAAAACATTCACAAGCTTGCGTCGCGCATTCCGCAGTAAGTAGGTATTGAGTGGGTCCCACGGAACCTTCTGCCTTCCCAAAGTTAAGCAGATTTAGCGACCCGCCCCGTGACTCAAGACTCATCATTACCCCTGCTCCTTGATGTGGACAACGCTACCCTGCTTTTATCATGAAAGGAACACCTCCGGTGCTGTACACGGGCTCTAATCCCTCCGTGTGCGGTGTCCCTCTCCCATGCAGAGGAGGTTGCGCTTTAGAGGATTCGGGTCGGAGTTGCTCTCACACCAGCTGTCACTCTGACATGGTCTCACTTCCGGCACATATTTCCTTGCCGAGAGTGTCCGACATGTAAAGACGAAAATGTTGAAGCCGATATCCGCCACCTGCTGTTTGTCTGCCCAGCTTTGAAACCGACGCGGATCCGGCACTTGACGATAGCGACCTTTCAGCAAGCAATTCTGTCTCGTATCTCGCTTGGACGCGGGGAACACAACATCGCTCACTCCAGGACTTCATAAAATCAGCCAACTTTTTCCCATTCATTTATTCATTTCCACATTCTTCATCTCATAACCTACTGATGCCTTGAGGCAACAAATATCATAAAAAAAATGTCTGCAGCGCGCTTGGCGGGCTACAGGAAGTTGTTCTACTTTTGCCGCTCTCTACGCATAGTTGCTCCGGTTTTGTGACCCTCGTGAAAACAGCACTGCTGATTTTTTAGTAGAATTTCAAGATTAGAGGCACCTGCTTTTTCATCTCCAACAATGTGTTCATTTCATTGTTTCGGCTAACTTAGTAGAATGCCTAGGTGCTTGCGTTTCAAGAAAATTGAGAAGGCTGTCATATAGTCCCTATCTTCACGACCTTGTTTTGTAATCTATTCATCTCTGTTTTACGAGAACCATCCCACACATCAAAACTAATTCGCGGATGCTGACCGTTCGCTAGTGGTTTCTTCACCATTTCAACCCTTATACTGCAGTATCTTTTTAAGCTTGTCTGTTCAATTTACCTTCAGAAATAAATGTTATAGGGCCATTCATCTACGATCACGTTAACAATGCTCCTCCATGTAAAACACACAATAGCGCATACTCGCACAAAGACTAACCAAGTCTACTACTGTTAGAGGCTCATACTAGCATTAGGGCATGCTTCTCAAGCCCTATTCTTACATCATATTCAATTCCTCTCATTTCTTCAATATAGAGCAGAATCGGTCCTCACTAAAATGAGGTCAACATATTGGAAGAATTGGCTTAATTCTCTGGAAGCAAACTGGGGAAGTAGAACAAACTTTTACCTAAAATACAGCCTTCGTCCCTCTTCTGCCTCCTTGTCCCGCTGAATGACCTAATCATCAAAGTCAACGTGAAATCATGCCTGCAACACAGACCAATAGTGTAAAGTGCCACGAAGGCAGTTTGATACTGGTTGGTTAAATTCGGACCTCATATCTCTGTCGCGTGACCGTTCACACAATGTGTAACACGTTGCGATTATTTGTGAATGGTCAAGTGTTTAATCAGATGTAGCCAAATTAGGACAGTGATAAGCCTGTAGAGAAGTGCGTGATTAAGTGCCCCCAAATAATCGCAGTGTTAGTGGAGTGCTTAAACACTATAGCAGAGACTTTGGCTTATAGCCGCCCGACGCGACGCGCTTTTGTCGCTTACAACAACAATGTGCGGTCCCAAAGATAGAGAACGGAGTAAAAAAAAATCAACAGTTGACAACATTTCGCCTCCTCTCTCTGCACACTTAGAATCCTGTCAAATTAAAAGGTAGGTGCATTGCGAGACTAATTTCTGCTCACCAGGAAGTTAAAGCAGAGCGAAGATCCTTCACTTTACTTTCTTTCTAATCAGTGTTCATCGTGACAACATGCGGTGAAGAGTAATAACTTCAGACAACCACAAGAAATAGAAATATTATTATAGAAATCGCAAAATCACCTGCGCCTTAAGCAACGACAACCAAGTACTACATTTTAGCAGCCAAGGAAATGGCGAACAATGGCGCACTTTCACCTTCTAATGCTGCCGGTTGTCTCCCGGAACTCATTTCGCCAAACTCATCGCCGCCAACAACTCCAGGAGCAGAGCACCAATCATCCCGCGAACGCCAGATGGCGGCGACCACAGCGCTTGCGTGATGATTGCAGACGGAGTACGAAGGTGTTTTTTGCAGAGTGCTCACTTCCTGTTGCTTACCTTTGTTCTCCCTGCCAAGCTTAGTTGCGCGCGCACGACGCTGAAGGCCGTAATCTTCACTGCTACCAAGCAAAGAACAACAGTATAGTACTCGCCTCTTCGGCAGAACCGGTGAATCAACAAGGGTGCGCGCTGCAGTGCGGCAGCGGCGGATTCTAGCATCCAGCCTGCGAGATAAATTAGAGCGAACCGCGTATGTGTTGGCTGAAAGATTACCGCCCGGTTCCCCTGCATTTTTTGCCGCCTTTTTCAGCACGTTCGTACAAGGAAGCTTCAAGCAAGGGAACGCCATAACACTATACGGTGGATGACAGAAAAAAAAAAACAATGGTTATGATATCTGCATTGATCTCATTCACTACGCCGCGTGTGAACCTAGATTTAAAACTTGCTGCGGCCTTCCCTGAGTACATTGAGGATATAGAGTCAGCATACGGAAGAGGAAAGAGCTGGGTTACTGATACTCCTTCTTTGCTGACTTTTTTGATCATGCTGTTTCCGTTGCAGCTTTAACAAAACGTATCATATACCATCCTCCACCCCCTTCCCGCATTCGCTTTTCATGCACATCCGAGGAAGGTTGCGGAAAGCTAGTCGCCGGAACTGTACACACGTCCGAATTTAGGGATCGGGAGGTCCCTATATTCTACGTCAGTAGGCAGTTAGCAGGAGTAGGAACGCTGAAATTCAGGGACTTCCGGTGGTCGAAGAGGAAGAACTTCGGAACCCGGTAGGGTTCATTGCGCCCCACCTCGGTGTTTCGGTCTCGGAGGAGGACCTAGATCAGGTCCATCGCGTGCGGTCGAAGGACGAGGGTAAACCTAGCGTTATTGTGAATTTTTGTACAAAGAGTGCCCGAGACAGGTTGATTGCTGCGGTTAGGAAGAAAAGGCAGAGTACTGAGGACCTTGAATTTGAAGGAGAGGAACCAGTGTATGTAAATGAACATCTTTGTGTCGACACAAAGCTTTTACTGAGTAAAGCCCGTTAGCTCAAGAAAGAAAACCAGTGGAAATTCATCTGCATAAGAGTCCAGTTGCTCAATACACCTCGCTATTTAATTTGCAAATATGAGTACTCTACGAAAATTTCTGAAAACCATACGAACGTTTGATGGATAGCTTGTAAGCTGGATCAGACTTCCGTGTTATTCAGTGGGGGTCTTTTTTGCGTCCTCGAGTAAAAATTATACCTATTTATACCTGTACAAAAGGTATTTGGCTGATTTTAAGCCATCTTGTTTGCTTTGAAAGGTAATTATGAGCTGAATTTTCCAAATTTTTCGTGAAGCCAGTGAAGTTTAATGCCATCATGCCATCAGCATACATTATTATTTCAGGAGAGAAGGTATTTTTGCCATTAATTTGTGTACACAACCCTAGTGAAAATTCCCGTATCGTGCCAAACGGGCTTGAACCGGTCCGGTATTATCCCGTATAAATTTCATAACGGTGTGACCACTCTTGTATGAAGCTTAAACAGGTTTATGTAGAATAGGTCATGTCCGGTATGAATCCCAATCCGGACGGTCCGGACCGATATGGAGCGGTATGGAGTTAACACAGGACAGACAATTTCCTGTATGCAGTGCAGACAGGACATCCCAAACCTGTATGAATATGAAACAGGGCGGACCAGTCCTGTATTGAGCTCATATACAGGACAGGTCATGTCCGGTATAACTGAAACCGGACAAACCCGTCATGAATAGAACTGATACGGGACAGAGTATATTTCCGCTTCTCAAGACAATTCAGGTGGATCGTGAAGCTCAACCAGAATGACCACATCGAAACTTGCCTGCGCGCTAATTAAGAATAAAACCATGCATATTATACGTTACAACGTCTCTGTATATGTGGAGGACGCGTTGTTTTACAAATTCCTATAAGATATGAAGCCATGGATGTGTGTGCTAGCAAGTACATACGCGCATCGCGTTGCTTTTGTGTGTGCAACAGTCGCTGTAGCTTGTACGATCTTGCGGTGCATCTTCATATCTGTGACTGAAGGTCTGCTCAACGCTAAAGTGCATGTAAGAACGTAGCGTTCCATTAGAGAGGATAAAAATACTCTCGAAAATAACAGAAACACATTGCTGACCATCGAAATATGCACAAGTTGGCCGGACATCGGGAGTCGCTTCCTCGAGTGTTTACGTATGCGAAACGCTTAGTCGGAAGCAAATTCATTGACTTCGCTGCTCCGCTGGCAGCAGGTGAAGCTAAAACAAGCAGTATTACAAGGGTTAGTGCACCGCATATCTCTGTATGTAGAAAAATTACATGCGTTCGAAGACGATGACAAAACACACCAGCACTAGTAAATTGCGACATTCTGAGGTTTGTCTGCAAGACAGCGATGCCTTGTAAAGATGCGGGACAAGCAGAACCCTTCGTGACAGCCAGGAAAAAGATTCAGCGTGTTTAATGCGCGATCGGTCAATTACAGCCACAAATTCTACACCCTACAAAAATACACAAAGTACATCACACACACACGTACACACATCAGCACTAGTAAATATATCTTGAACTCTGCCTGCAATAAAGCGACGCATTATAAAGATACGGGACATTTGTGAACCCTCGTGATAGCCTAGAAAAATATTCAGCGTGTTTAAAGGGCGATCGATGAATTACGGCCACAAATTCTACAACCAAGGAAAATATACAAAATACGAAAGAGCAAAAATAGCTACATATACTGAGTCATAACCACTGTAACCGTAACCCGGCGTGGAGTAGTGTTTTTTTTTCTTTATTGCCTAATGTATTATCAGATTTTACACACACACACACACACACACACACACACACACACACACACACACACACACACACACACACACACACACACACACACACACACACACACACACACACACACACACACACACACACACACACACACACACACACACACACACACACACACACACACACACACACACACACACACACACACACACACACACACACACACACACACACACACACACACACACACACACACACACACACACACACACACACACACACACACACAAACAGAGATTATTACGCGACAATTACACAACATGGGTTAAAACCATGCGATATGTTCTGCGTGATCCATTACATATCAGTCATTTGCAGCAACGATTTCATTCTAGGAAGCCACTCAGACACTTCGTCTTGTGTCTTGAGACCTTCAGTAACACTAGCAATGGCTTCGCGAAAATACTGCCGTATTTTCCTCGCATAAACGTCTGCATGCCTGAAAGCCATTCTGGATCGAAGGTACCCGTTTCAAGACCATGAAGACCGAAGTTCGACTCCATACTTGGCGATGAAAGTCTTTATTTCTGTTTTTATTTCTTTTTTAAATGTAGTCATGTTATTTAAATATTGTTGCAAGCTTTTACCGGCCTGGCGACGCGTTTCTTTCCGGAAACGAGGACCATCAAGCATAGAGGACATACCGGTATCAGACCTCCGCGCGGTTTCATTCCGGACTTTCCAGGGCAATACAGAAATTTTCTGAAATAGCTCACATTCCTGTATCCCACATCCTGTACAGTAAACCTGTATAGATTTCCTGTATAAAATTTATACAGTAATTTTCAGGAGGCAAGAAATACAATCGGTCCTAAGGTAGATCCTTGAGGTTGGCCATATTCTATTTAGAACTTTTCAGGTGGGAGACTGCCGATGCATACATACCGATATTGATTTGAGAGATATGACATAACTAAACTCTGCGCTACACTTTGAATCTTAAACCTACGAAGCTTCTGAAGGATATTGTGTCGCACAGTGTCAAACACGTCCTTGAAATGTAAACAAATATCGCCAGAATGAACAATTTGTTTTCTATATATTCAGTTATTGGTCCTTTTTTTATTCAGTGCTTCTTCTGCAGACTGGTTTTTCTAAGAACCATACTGTGGTATTTAAATTATTTGGTGTTTTTGAAAAAGCACGTGCATCGCTGAGTATTATAGCGCTCAAACATCTTTCAAAATAAAGGCAAACTGGCAATCGGTTTGTAGGTACGCAGTTCTTTCTCACCACCAACTTTGAAAAGGGGTGAATTAGGGTATTTTCAATTCACCTGTAAATTATTCATGTACGAGCATGAGGTTTATTGATTGGGTTATTACTGGGTTTATAAGATACGGGACGTGCTTGACAGGTGAGACCTTTATTTCATCTTCACCAGTGGCAGATATATTTTTTGAGGTAAGGGCTTTATTGTTGGGTGGACTTTATTGTAAGCATAATGGAATCAAGCCCCCTTATCTAAGTACAACCATTCGCTTCACAATTTTTGTCCATGATATACTCCTCTTATAACGAAGTATCTATTCATGTGAACAAAGAGTTCATGTTTACATTTTTTTTTCATTAATGACCACGATTTGCCTGACGGTTTCTTTTTAATGCCCTCGGCCAATAAGGTCGTTTACGGCACTCCACAATTTTCTCAATAATCTGAATGTTGTAAAATTAGCTTTGCTGCATGTTGCGAAAATTCCAATCGGCTGTGATTTCAAACGCATGTGGGCACTGCAAAACTAGAGTGATTCCCACCATCTTGCAGACTTATGTAAGAGACTCGGCCGACGTTCTCACATAACTCGGTTCGTGGCGTTTGTTGCCTAGTGCGCGCTGCAATTTTTGGTGCAGGGAAGTCCTTTTCACAAGTGCCACCACTGACACACCGAGGCTTCAGCGATGCTTGATTTGCGAATATTTCGCACCGCACGCTTGCGTAGACGCTGGAGCTTATCGTTAACCCTTTCGAATTTTTCCACTTTTAACCATGTGCGCGAGCGCAAACCCCAACAATCTGCTTAACGTACGCAATTCCAGAGGCATTTTAGTCAAGTGCAGTTAAAAAGTCGTACACTGTAATTCGCAAAGAAGTGTTATTTCCTCAGTATCCGGTAGTGGTCTTTAAGTGGAGCAGTTCGCTAGCCGTATGCCTAAGACCGATCAAAGCCATGTAGACAATTCTCTAAAAGCTCTGTCGAGGTAGCAAACGTGTGACTTACTTCTAGCGGAAAACCGGTATTGGCAATGAGATATCGCCCACTGATCCCACTTTTTGTTTTCAATTTGTTAGTTTTGGTGCTTGAGGACAGCTTCAGACGAAGATGTTTACGCTTTATTGAACGTTTTTCAGTTCTTAAACAGATTTCTGGTAGTGCGGACAAATCAGAAGCAAATTTTCAAAACAAAATATCAGGCAATATTTTTAAGAGAGCAAGTAATTTTTACAATTGAATATCTTACACATTACTGTATATTCCTTCATCAGCACAGACCTGCTATCTCACTATGCTTTTGGTGCACTTCCCGAATGAAAAACACACTCACTCGTCACTTTCGTATGAAGTTCCATTCGTTTATATAGTTGCTGCCAAAATCCAGCAACCACAATGCGTCCTGAATGAGAAAAAAAAAATTACGATTGATGAACAGCACATCTTCCCACGTTTGACATCAAGGCATGCGAAAGAGAAATTCAAGGTCACCTGTTTCTTTTTATTTATTTACAAAGCACCTTTATTGAAGTTTTAGGAAGTCTGAAATGAAATATAGTAAGAATTTAGAAGAACCAGTAAATACTGTCAGTAATATATCTAGACACAGAAAATGATTTGACCCAGAAAGAATGGGTGCAGGTTTAGTAAAAACCAGCTCTCTGAATCATTCTTGCGAAGAGGGATCTGCGAAAAACAGTGAACAACAAAAAGGAAAATTCTACACAAGGTGCTCGAGTTTAGAAACCTGCTTCAGAGCGGCGCACATTGTGCCGAATTTTCCTGTACGCTGGCTCTTGTTTCATTTTCTTATTTTCCTGAGCGCAAGTATTTGTGCCAGAGTCGTGGGATTGCGGTCAGGCGACAGCTGGTAACGGCACTCTCTGAGATGTTTGGCTGTAATCCCGGTCCAGAGTCGTTCTTGTCGTTTCGGCTGCATTCTCACTGATCTGTTCCGGCTTTTCAGAGTTTCAAGCGCTTTTTCCTTAGCTTTTTGCCTTGTTATTCTTGTCAGTGTTGTTCCTCCCGCCCTAGTTGTACACCAGAATGAGCCCCCGTCAGAGCCGCTGTCTTGCCAGAAGAACTTGTTTTTGGATTTCAGCGAAAAGGGAAGAGAATGGAAAGCCGTCAATCAACCGCGGAAGTTTTTGTTTCCCTTTGAACCTTTCCAAACACGGGGAAGCGAATGTTTGTGTTTTAATTCGTTATTGTTCAATGGTTTTGTTTCCGTAGAAGTCTTTTTTGATTGAACGAAAACAAGAGTATTAAACAGTAAAATACCGTATGATGTTTGCTTCGGTTATCACGTCGCCCTCAGAGAGGTCGACATGCGCAAGCTGCATGGTCTCGGGCGGCATGTCTGTTCCGAGATGAAACGCAATAAACTTATACCTCAATCATTTTCTTTTTCGTACTGTGAATAATGAATTCACTTAATTTGTTCCGCTTACTGGGCCCAGCCAGACGCCCGACATATTCGTCTAAGAAGGCTCGATCAAACATTAAAATTTTATGTTCCGCGTGATATTCCGCGTCATCAGGCATGCTTACTACATAGACTTCGTTTAAACGTGGCTTTCACGCACAAGTACTTACATTTAATTGGACAGATGGACTCGCCGGAATATTCAACTTGTGGCATCCCAGAGACTGTGGACCATATATTATTGGTGTGCCCAGTGTATTCGCACGAAAGAAGTGTGCTAGCGGCTTCCTTGAAGCGTTTAGACAAGAGGCGTCTGTCGGAAGAACTGCTGCTGGGCGCTTGGCGGGACAAGGGGAAGGGTGTCCAGGCAGTGCGTGCTCTTTGCCGTTTTTTTGTGCGCCAGCGGACTTGATTCGCGCTTGTAAAGCAAGCTACTGTGTATATGTATTTCATATGTATTCTCCCACATCGTCACCCATCATGACTTTTTTTCTTCTCTCCTTCCCCTTCCCCAGTGCAGAGTAGCAGGCCAGATTTGAATTATTCCGGCCAACCTCTCTGCCTTCTGCTTTCCGTCCGTCCGTCCGTCCGTCCGTCCGTCCGTCCGTCCGTCCGTCCGTCCGTCCGTCCGTCCGTCCGTCCGTCCGTCCGTCCGTCCGTCCGTCCGTCCGTCCGTCCGTCCGTCCGTCCGTCCGTCCGTCCGTCCGTCCGTCCGTCCGTCCGTCCGTCCGTCCGTCCGTCTGTCTGTCTGTCTGTCTGTCTGTCTGTCTGTCTGTCTGTCTGTCTGTCTGTCTGTCTGTCTGTCTGTCTGTCTGTCTGTCTGTCTGTCTGTCTGTCTGTCTGTCTGTCTGTCTGTCTGTCTGTCTGTCTGTCTGTCTGTCTGTCTGTCTGTCTGTCTGTCTGTCTGTCTGTCTGTCTGTCTGTCTGTCTGTCTGTCTGTCTGTCTGTCTGTCTGTCTGTCTGTCTGTCTGTCTGTCTGTCTGTCTGTCTGTCTTGTTCCGCGAATAAGTCATGGTAAAAAAGAGCTGTTTAAAATCTCTATACTTCAGGTTGCAAATTCAAGCATTGAAATCTCATACACCTCTGCATAAGAACTGGCTATGATTTCAAAGAGAATATCCATCTCGGCGCCTAACTTTCAATAACAATTAAGCAGAGAGTGCATGACTACAGTTAAGAAGAATCAGAGTAGTTGTCCAAAAAAAAAAACGACTGCTTAATCTTCAAGATATTTGAATCTGGCATTAATTACAGTACACTGCATACTGACCAGTTTAATCTCATTGCCGGTTACTGAACGAATCAGCTAGAATGTCGAAAAAATTTAATTTACTGAATAACAATGTTTGTAAACTTGCATTCATCGAGGAATTGCAGAGTGAGTGGTAGTTATTCCTTTTTGGAAAACATCTGGCTGTCACTCGATGAGGTTTTACTGATTTTGAAGATCATTGTTTAGTGCCTTAGGTGGGGAGGCTTGCCATTACATCCCCAGAAAGTGTGGAAGAGTGTTGGGTGGTTAAAGCACCAGAGGCACGTGTTAGGGTCAGTTCAGTTCAGGCGTTCAGTCGTGTCCGACTCTTCGTGACCCTATGGACCATGTCACGCCACGCTTTCCGGTCTCTCACTATCTTCTTAACATCACATAGCTTCATCTGCAATGCCTCGAGAATGCCATCTAACCATCGCGTTCGCTGCCTACCCCTTCTCCGGCGACCCTCAACCTTTCCCAACATCAAATCTTTCTCCAGCGACTCCTCTCTTCTCATCAGATGACCAAAGTAGCTGAGCTTTAACTTTAGAATTTGACCCTCCAATGAGCAGTCAGGGTTTATGGTCGACAATATCGACTGATTTGATCTTCTGGCAGTCCAAGGAACTCTTAAGAGTCTTCGCCAGCACCACAATTCAAACGCGTCAATTCTTCGGCGGTCAGCCTTTTTCACAGGCCAACTCTCGCATCCATACATCACAACTGGAAAGACCATAGCACGGGTTATACGGATCTTGGTTGGCAGACTAATGTCTCTGCTCTTTACTAGGCGGTCAAGGCTAACCATTGCTCTCTTTCCCAGAAGCAGGCGTCTCCTAATTTCATGGCTGCAGTCTCCTTCCGAGGTAATCTTGGCGCCCAAGAACAGAAAATCTGTCACAGCTTCCACTTCTTGTCCATTGATGCTCCAGGACTTGATAGGGCAAGACGCCATGATCTTCGTCTTTTTAATGTTCAGTTTAAGCCCAAACTTCTCACTCTCTTTTTGTACGCGCATCAGAAGTCTCTTGAGTTCCACTTCACTTTCTGCCATTAAAGTGGTATCATCCGCATATCTAAGGTTGTTGATACGTTTTCCAGCTATCTTCACTCCAGCTGAAGACTCGTCCAGACCGGCCTTCCTCATGATGCACTCTGCATATAGGGTAAATAGGCAGGGCGACAGTATGCAGCCTTGCCTCACCCCTTTCTCAATCGGAAACCAATCAGTAAGACCATGCCCAGTTCTGACTGTGGCCTCTTGCCCTTCATAAAGGTTCCTGAGGAGACAGATGAGGTGAATTGGAACTCCCATCTCTCGGAGAGCTTGCCACAATCTGCTGTGATCTACGCAGTCAAACGCTTTCGCATAATCAATAAAGCAGAAGTAAATGGGTTTCTGGAACTCTCTTGCTTTTTCCATGATCCAGCGAAGGTTGGCAATTTGGTCTCTAGTTCCTCTTCCCTTGCGAAACCCAGCTTGCACGTCCGGAAGCTCCCGATACACATACTGCTGCAGCCTACCTTGCAGGGTTTTTAACATCACCTTGCTAGCATGCGAAATAAGCGCGATAGTGCGGTAGTTGGAACAATCTTTGGCACTGCCTTTCTTTGGAATGGGGATGTAAACTGACCTCCTCCAATCCTGTGGCCACTGCAGGGTTGTCCAAATCTTTTGACATAATGTATGCAGTGTGTTAACAGCGTCGTGGTTGAGGTTTTGAAGCAACTCAGCTGGAATACCATCAATTCCGCTTGCTTTGTTCTTAGCAAGGCTGGCTAAGGCCCATTCAACTTCACTCTTCAGGATGCCCGGCTCGAGATCAGTAATCACAACCGTCCTATGTTGGGATTGCACATCCGGGTCCTTCTTGTACAGTTCTTCTGTGTATTCCTGCCACCTCTTCTTTATCTCTGAGGCTTCAGTGAGGTCCTTGCCTCGTTTGTCCTTTATCACGCCCAGCTTAGCACAGAAGCTTCCTTTGATATCTTTGATTGTCTTATACAGAGCTCTTGTGTTTCTTAATTGGCTGTTGTCCTCAACTGCTTGACACTGTATGTTCAGGAAGGCATTCTTATCTCTCCTTGCTATTTTCTGAAAATCCGCATTGAGAACCTTGTATCTTTCTCTTTCCCCCATACCTTTTGCCATCCTCCTTTCCTCAGCTATTTGCAAAGCCTCTTCAGATAACCAATTTGCTTTTTTGCATTTCTTTTGCTTTGGAACTACCTTAGTAGCAACTTCTTGTATTATATCACGAACATCAGTCCACATCTCTTCGGGCTCTTTGTCTTCTAGATCTAATTCTTGAAATCGATTCCTCACTTCCACAGCATATTCTAATGGAATCTGGTCCAGATCATACCTGAAAGGCCTTCTAGTTTTCTGCGTTTTCCTCAATCGAAGCTTAATTTTGGCAACAAGAAGCTGATGATCGGTGCCACAATCGGCCCCAGGCCTTGTTTTTACTGCTTGTATAGCGCTTCTCCATCTCTGCCGGCAAATAATATAATCGATCTGATTCCTGTACAGACCGTCCGGTGAAATCCATGTGTACAGGCGCCTCTTGTGCTGTTGAAAATGAGTATTCGCTATGGTCAGGTTGTTTTGTTGACAGAACTCTACTAGCCTCTGCCCAGCTTCATTTGGCTCACCAAGACCGAACTTGCCTGTAATTCTGGATATTTCTTCACTCCCGACCTTAGCATTCCAGTCTCCTATGAGAAAAACGACGTCTGATGATGGATTATTAGGAAAAACACAGACTGTGTGTGCATAGTCTCAGGATGTTTAAATTTCAAGCAGATGTATATGCTCAACATATATCATGCAGGTCAAACTGTTTCCATCTGCATGCGTTCCTCTTTTACGTTTCTCTGTGAGATGTTTGCCTTTTCTTGATGCTGCTATGTTATATTTAGGCTGCTTTTTTACAGTTGCATGTTGTTACGGTGCGCAACCAAGTAAAGATAGAGCATGGCTGATATTGTTTGTTTGGTTTGGTTTGTGGGGCTTAACGTCCCAAAGCGACTCAGGCTATGAGAGACGCCGTAGTGGAGGACTCCAGAAATTTCGACCACCTGGGGTTTTTTAACGTGCACTGACATGCACAGCACACGGGCGCCTTGCTTTTCACCTCCATCGAAAAGCGGCCGCCGAGGCCGGGATTCGATTCCGCGTCCTTGGGAACAGTAGTCTCGAGCGCCGTAACCACTGCGCCACCCGCTGCCAAGCAGAGAGGAAGATACGCGAGCCACTTTGCTAACACAAACACGCGTGCGGGCTGGGTCTCTGCAGGTTTCTGCTGCATGTGTTTGACTCCGAACTGCTCCAGGGACCTTTGAAAAGGCAAATCACGCGCATGGAGCCTGGTAGCGATGACTGCTTTCTCACTGTGATATGTCTTTATTGTTGCTCGAGAAACAAACATTTCACGCTTTTGAGGCGCGTTCTTGAATGGCAGACATTCTCCTTTCCTGCGACACAGCAATGTGACGAGAAGGGGCTGGCTACTCTATTTCTCTCTGCTCGCTTTGTTCAATATTCTGCCTTCGTTTGTGCGCCGACAGGCGTGGAGTTGCTGGAGTACCGCACTGCCAAGACGTTAACACAAGTGCGGCGTTTCTTGCAGTACAAAATCAGGGTTGAGAAGTGTCGCCTTTACGTAGCTTCCCCCCCCCGCCCCCCCACACACACACACACACCGTTTGTTTTTCGGGGTTATATGTACATTTCTGCTTCCTGATTTGCTGTTCGCGTAAGCGGCCATATGCCTCACTCCGATAAAATTATATTCCCAATTAGAACCCAGAGCTTAAAACGCAACCTCCGACCAGCTTCAGCACGTTAGCGCAGGCTTTAGCCGCTGCGCCATCGCCGAGGCAGCCTTTGAAGCGACGTTCGTAGCAGAAATTTACCTGATTATCTTCAACACGCACTTATGTTACAAACCGCATGCTACAGGAAACCTTCAATACATCCAGTGAGAGGTGCACGGACAATGTCTTTCAAAGCATTGCTGCACCAAAAATAAGAAATCAGTGACTTATTTAAGTGATCGCAAAAACGCTACCACGACATTGAGGCAAACGACACATCTTTAATACATCTTTTAATGGGACAGTGTTACAGTGCATTTTCGTGGACAACACCGGTGTAGTAACAAAGGAAGTTTATGACTAGATAACAAAGTAACCACTTGGCAACTAGTGATGTCAATCAACGATCCCTGCTAAATGCATTTTAAGAAATGCAAAGGCGCCATTCAGCAAAAGGAAATAGTAAATGAGCGGCAACCCAACCCCTCCTGTTTTATACACTAGACGGGCGCTACTTCGACACCAGAGAGGAGTATGCGAAGCGCGGCTGTTTTGAAACATTTTACGACAGCCTCATAAGTGAAGAGCAGTCGTTCATCACGAAAGCAAGCCTTACCTAAAATTTAGACCTCTAACCAGCTCTGTCATTATGTAGTACTGCGGCTCCGATCCAGTGCTCTTATTACTGCTGATTTTGTGTACGCATTAGCGTTAATAAATTATCTTTACTCAGGTCCCATGTACTTATTACTACAAATGCCTCATACCGATTACCGCAACTAATTTAAGTCTTTACTTAGCAAAAGCACATAAATTCTATGCAGCAAGGCTATCAGTTCAATTGATGAGGATAGCTAAGCGTCGCTTCTTTTTCTTGCCGTAAACTTAAGGGACTCTCATCTCGCCCATTCCTTTCCTCCCTTTCTCGCCGTCAGACGAGAACCAGTTTTGAGAGGCTGCAATACGTATAATAGGACTGTCTTTTGTAGCGAAGAACTTTGTGAAAAAGGCCGAGAGCCAGCAAGAGCAGCGGTGGTCAGTCGCCTAATTCTTGTATCCGTCTGTTAGCTTTTGCACGAGGCCTTGTTCGCGGTAAAGCGGCAGAAACTAAAACGCTACCTATAATAAGAAAACGCTTGAAACGAACATGGAGAGGAAATTGATAAGACTTAGGCCGTGGCAGAGTGACTTTGAGAAGCGTAACAGGGGTCGACAGTCCAAGAAGAAGCAGCACCCAGCGCACGGCTGGAGTGTGAGCAAAATTCGGCGGCTCCTTCCTCTCAGGAGGCTAGACTGCCCGGTCGGCTAGGTCAAAGAATCTCATCAAGCCGCCCATCCGCTAGCGTAAACGATCGATGGACTAGGGAAGGAGAAGTGGCGCTTGGGAGTCAAAAGGGGAGATAGAGTGCTCAGGAGAGGGAATGGAACAAGCAGAAGCTCGACTTCTACTGAAGCGGCAAAGTCTGGCTGCAGAGAAAGAAATGAGCGAGGGGACCGAAAGCCCTGAGAGTGAGACGCACGCAGTGAAATAAATCCGGAAAAATGGGCAGTGCGTGAAGGCAAAATCTTAAGACAAAACAGGCTAGAAAATATGAGTAGACTCTTCGAGAAAACAACAAAAAGAGGAATACATATAGGAAGCTTGTACTTTACGCAGGGTGTTGCTGGGTAGTTGGTACGCGCTGCGTTCCACGTTTTGTTCAAAATGGGATGGCCCCGCAGTAGAAGCAGCAATAAGGTGGCTCGCCTCTTGAGCTGAACGTGCATGGTGGATGGACAAGTGAACTTTTAAACAGCAGGTGGGAAGATCGGCAGGGCTAGAACATGCTTCACGTTTAAGGCGAAAGAATTTAACAGCTCATGAGCGGAGTCCGTAGAAAATGCGCGCAAGATCTGTCCGTGACATTTCGCGGTGTATTGGTGAGGTTCTGGCATAGAATGACCGATAGTTACAGATAATGAGTCACTGATGAGAAAGAGATAGGAAGAGATAGAGAAAAAAGAGGGCCTCTCTAGCGACAGACAGAAGCTCTCTGCCTTTCTCTCCTCCTCTTTTCCCCTCACACTGCGGAAAGAGATAGACCCTCTGTACTCTCCCTCTCTCTCTTTCCCCAGGAATTGGGGCATTCCAGGTATAGCAGCAGGCAGCCAAAGTATTTTCTCCTTAATGCACGTATGGCGACTTAAGTGCTCGCCTGAATTTTTTGTGCAGAAATCACCCACAAAACCTAAAGCCTTGAATTCACAAAACATTCCTCACACGCCTTACTCCTGGATGACATGGGTTTGCTTTTGTTGTCGTTTTTTGGTCGGAATGCAAATATTTTGCCACCATCTTTATTTGGCAAGAAATGGTACACTAAGACATTACCAGCTGCTTTCAGAAAAGCGAATTCGGTGGCGTGTCAGTCGCCATCGTCCAAGCTTTTAGTGGTTACTTTTTCTGGTTTAACGTCTACACGAGAGGTAAGCTTCATTTTACATACTATGCTACGTTCACTGCGGCGATTGGCTCCCAGTTTTAATGGTTCTTGCATGAGAGCCGGCCTTTTTTAATTACACTTGCGGGAACCCATTGGCACCAATGAACAATGAGTAAAATATCGCTGTTCGCTATTGAGTATTTCTATGCAGCGTGATGGATTCTCCGCAAGTAAGAGACAAAAAAAGATGACGCAAGGTTTGCTTCAGGATTATCACGGATCAGACAACCTTGAGTTTGGAAGGTATCATAGAAAGGAAGAAAATGAATGGTAATTAGTTTAAACATACATGCACGGTCTTTGAACAAAACATACAGCCCCAGGCGTTCATGTCTAAGTCTCGTAACGGGACTCTTGGATTCTTTCCTGTTATACCTAGCTTGAGAATGGGGATGTCGAGTTTCTCGTCACCAGTGATACTGTGACGCCGGAGATGCGCAATGTGTCCATTTAAAGGGTCTAGAAACAAACCTAGCTCTTGGACTGTATAGTTTTGACAAGGACTGTACACTGAACCATTAGAGAATTTGTCTTTTTTGTTCCTGTAACTTTTTAGATCCTAGGATTTAGTACTAACCCTGATTGCACCTGAGTTCATATTGCTTCTCTGTATTATTCACGCAAACACTTCTCTTCATGCGGCAGCAATAGTCACAAAACAGCGGCCTGCGCCCATCAACTGCCGCAGAGTTGATTGCACATCAGGAAGGTTTCTACGTCCGTCTGAAATGTCGAAAGTTCATCCTTTGCTAACGCTACAGAGGTGGCGGTTGAAACGTCCCGACTTGCCAGAGACTCGCAAGGCATGAATTACGGTTCTAAACGCAAGAGTCGCATACTCTCTAAACCACAAAGTGCAATGAAATCTTGACATCCATTAATAACAGAAGCGCCAACGACTGTGGTCATTGGTCCTTCCGTGCTCTGCAGATAGTACCTCCCTCACACGCGATCCCGGCGGGCACCGGTATCTGGCAGCTATTGCACAGGCGCGGATATCGCATGGTCCCAGACTTTGCTACTATAGGCTTCTTTCATATTGCCATCCTTTTCGTTCCCATTTCATGCACCCTTAGAGCAAAGGGATTTTCTCGACGCATTTCAGGAGGTTGATGCTTTTCGTACACTTTTACCTTACATTGTTCAGCCACGCCACCCGACTGGAATGATACTTGCAGACCTTCGACTCAGTGGTTCTGCCGCACCGAGAATGAAAGGTTTGCGGAGCAGTGGGTCCGGCTGCGGCGGCCGATACAGGGGTGATGAAATGCTGAGTCGCGAGCAGGGCAGTGTCTGTTCTCGACGCTCGTCGCTACAGGTCGGGTAGTTTTGCAGCTGTCACCGCTGCCTTTCTGTGCCATGCCGGCTCTCGGCCCTCTCTCAATCCTTTCCCCCTCCTCCTCTGCAAGCAATGCTAGGACTGCTTCGCCTACCTTGTGCAGAGTGTACACTTCATGCAAATTTTCGCTTACCATTTTTTTCTTGCTGAACGCCCGAATTGGTTCTGAATATATTGTTACGGACGACGCCAAGGAAGAAAAAGCGGGCAGTGGCGCGGACAGGAGCGCTCGCGCTAGGCCCGGCAACATTTTCATTAAACGTCATCTCACTGTCATCGACCATCTCTCTGTCCTCTGTTCTCCTGCTTTCATCGGCTTGCCGTATCGTAACATTTGGTTGGAGGTGCTGGGTACTTCATCACCCCCCACCATCCTTCTCCGGAGCATCAGCGTCCTGCGACTTCTTGCGCCGTCGGCGAAAGGTTAGGAGGCACTGCATGGTTGTTCCCCGGCCTGCCGGATCCAGCAAGACCTTGCCGTTCCTCCGCCCCGTCCCCCTCGCCCCGACCACAAGACAGGACGAAGGAGAGACTGACCCGAGACGCCACACATGACCACAAGACACAAGGAGAGACCCGAATGACCTAATGTGACCCCACTGACCTGATGGGCCGACCAAGGACCCTAGGACCCAAGACACCGCTACACTTCAAGACATTCTCCCCTGCCTATGCCATGCGGTGCGTGCCTTGGCCTCCGCCATCGAGTCATGGCAACGTGTGGTTCAAGAGTGTCCTGCCAAGGTTCATCGCTAATCATCGTGCCAACAAGCCATTCTATTCTTCCTTCTTTCTCTTCGTTTTCAAGCATCTAGACACGCCCATCATCATGCCATGGAATCATCAACATCGTGCATTTCCTCGTCCACGATCGGGACGATCGCTCGGTGGCCCCGGGTCATGTTACGGACGACGTCAAGGAAGAAAAAGCGGGCAGTGGCGCGGACAGGAGCGCTCGCGCTAGGCCCGGCAACATTTTCATTAAACGTCATCTCACTGTCATCGACCGTCTCTTTGTCCTCTGTTCTCCTGTTTTCATCGGCTTGCCGTATCGTAACAATATGACCGTGAAGTAATGGCAGGCAATGCACGCTTGCTCAAAAAAAAGTGCTGTTTCGTTTTCGCTTAGCCAAGCAATTCCAACCATATTAAGTTTTTGTAGCTATAATAATTGTCAATGAAGCGCGATTGCTGCACGACTGTGGCTGTGAAATAGCTTTGCTGCAATGTGTTTTTGTTCGGGAAAGGTAATTATTAAAGACTAATTAAATAAATTTATATTACTGCCTCTCGGAATGATGTTTCAAACTAAATTTAATTTCAGAACTCGCATAATGGCTAGCCATGTTGGCCCCAATTAGCAGTGACGTAAATAAATGTTTTTACCACACAAAAAGATACTTTCACGAAATACAACAATTCTTCGTGACGGTAGGGGCCTTTTAAAGTCCATAGACTCGTCCTAGATAACAACATCAGTGTCTTTCAGCAGTGCTCTCCCCGATGAAGCTTCGTGTACGCGCTTGGCAAACAATTTTAACTAGCAGTTGGTTACGTAAACACTTTTCTTGAAGACCAATAAATAGATTCACAGAACCCGTGTCGCCGAGGGTTTAAAATAATGTAGATATATCTATTTTTCAATGCTATCAATAACTTTTGATTTGCACTTTTTTTCTTCAAGACAATAAATAAAAATTGGGTATTTAAGCTTTACTAATTATTGAACGCTGGTGAAAAAAAAATGCCGTAGATGAGGATGGACAAATCTGAACAACCTTTAGTTGGTTTCACTGGGGTCAGCGCTTCCTGTATCTTTTACAACCTCCGTTACATTTACTCGTGAAACCTGTTATATATACTTTTCGTATTCTCTAGTCTTTTTCATTGGAAAAGTTTCAAAAGTTTGATTGCATAAAACGACCTCGTTTCTACTCGTAAATGTTTGCCGAATAGACACCAAGGTTTGAAGGCAGCCAATATTTATAACAAATTCCTCTACACTTTTCCGCCATTCATCGCACAATGTTTATAAAAAGACTTTAAGGCGTGGCTAAAGAAGCCTTTATGAATCCATTTTACGGCAAGTATTTACGAACAGAAATAATTAGCCTTGAAGAGTAACAAAATTTCTGAGCACGAGCAGGCAGACACAGTGCCACTGATGTTAACCAGTATTCACTGGAGGAACAATCCGATGTCTTTCTTTTTTTTTTTTTGTCTGTTTGAAGCGGAATTAATATTTTGGCGAATGTAAGTCATTAAAGGTTGAATGTTCTGCAGGCACAGCATACGGTGCTGAAGCAGATACAAAGAAACATTTGTTTTTTGTGATCTGCAGTGCTATCGTTCCAACGTGAGCTACTTCTGAGCCTATGAAGGCTGTCGAGCCTCTTAGGCTTTTATAACATTACGTAACTAGAACTTATTTCTGGTGGAACTGGTTCATATTATACATTATAACGTAGAGCGCGAAAAACAACCACAGAGACCGAGTGACGACGAACAATAGAGTAACGAGACGCAGCAAAAGCGCTCGTGTTGTGTGTTGGTACTCTTTCTCCTGGTTGTTTTTGTTTTTGTGCTAAAACTTTATATAGTATTGTGCAAGACAGTTTTGGAGAGAGCATACACTGTAAAAACAAAAACACCTTATTAGGTGTTTTCGCGTGTCTATAACTAACACCCATGCACCCTTGTAAAGTGGCTTCAGAGTGCCAGTACACCCTCAAAGATGGTGCTTCGGTTGGTCATAACACCCTTCTATGGGGCCAATGCACTGGGGTGTTTTCATCACCTTTACACCCTATTGCAGGGTGGAAGCAGTGGCAATGCACCCTTACACCCCTTGATAAAAATCAGTGCGGATAACGTCCATATATTGCATTCCCTAATTAGGAATTACTTTTGCCACTACACGTTCCTTAATGCTTTTCCTATGTGCACATTTGCAATCAAGCTTAATGGTATTCCTTTTAACCACCTGTAATGCCAAATGAGCATGTAAAGAGATGCTGCATGCCATTATTTTGATATCTCGAATGGCGCATGCCAGTATGATTGTTTTTTCAAATTCACAGAGCATGTTACAAAAAAACTCACACAGAAGGAAACTGGAAGTCTTTTATTCGGCATAGAAGGGTCAGGGTTCGGGCTAGTGGGTGCTCGGGTGCTGGTGGAGGGGGGGGGGGGGGGCAGGGGGGCACTTGTGTTCTGTTTCTTCATTGATGCGTGCTATGGAACCTCATTTATTTAACAATACTGCCACTCTCCACCGAGAGCCTAGCAGACGGGCAAAAACATACAGGTACGTACGTAAATACCTAAAAAAATGAAAGAAGCAAAGCAGTTCCAACAAATGCAGACAACAAAGTATACAATTTTTTTCAAAAACAGAACTGAACAATGAACACAACAGCATGGTGAAATTCCTTAAAAAACAACAACAAAACTTTAAGTCGTATGCAACAATAATCGCAGTACACAATATTAATACTATGCTTTGTCAGTGTCAACGCGTGCGCTTGCATAAAATTCGGCCTTAAGCGATGAAGTAAAGCGTCGTGCAGCGCATCTTGGCTTCGACAAGCAGACGCCCAAAAAGAGCTGCTCTATAAAGCAGCACAAATTGTCGGACCCCTTGTCATATGTAAGATTGAACAGCCAAAATCGACCCATTATTGGAACAATACCCTAAGTAGAGTCGATGACTCGAAGAAGCTTCCGCTGCTGAATGAAGAGGAAATGCTCTTCAGCTTCTTTGATGCTGCTCCCAGTATATCCGACGCACGGCGTGGCAGGCTTTTCTTCCTGTTCCTTGATAAAATTGTGAAAGAAGTGTATAACAGAGCAACTGTATAAATATGCACTGCACCTGGCAAAAAGCAAATTCAACATATTTTCTACTCTATATTTAGAATACGCCAATGCCCCTTTAGTGTTCAGCAGTGTGCTGGAAAAGGGCCCTATCGGAAACCACTGGTGGTTATCTCACAATTAACAATGCAGAGTATACTGTTATGGTTGGTTCAGGAGGCACAAAGCCAGCAGTCTGATCAAGTCATAAATGAGAGCACATAAGGTCAACCCATTTTTATTCATGCAGCATGCTGTTGCATGGTAATTTTAGATTATGCAAGCTATTTTATCAAACAAAAATGGCTACACTCATCAAAAGCGCCTGGGTTAGAGAACTTCTATGCTGCCCCACGAACTTTTCATTTCACATGAACTGGAATGCTTATTATGATAGTTAAAAATGTAAATAAACAATAAACAGCACTGGAGCACGGTGTTTACTACTAAAATATTAACAGCTGGCTCACTTGAAGGCTTCACACAAGGCCTACAGCATACCCTGCACTGGCCAAGTAGATACTGCAAAACCAAACAAAAAAAACGTGGAAAGAGCATACTTAGTGATGGGGCACTACAAAAAAAAAACAAAGTGCATGTAATACATTACACATAATGCATTTCTGAACTTTTGCACGTCTTCTTGTGCTAAGTATGAACCAGCCAAGCCCTAGATCATCGCAATGCTTCCTGAAGTGTTTACATTTAAGGTTTAGTAACAAGGAAAAAGTGTTCTCGCTGCTCTATGTGGCAGTTCTGAAACTTCATCACACATTATTCATTGAAAGTGTACACTGGAGTTTTGAGTTGAGCGACAATTACATGTGCAACAGCAGAGCATTACCAAACAACCAAAAAGCAGAAGCTCTAAAAAATGTCAACACTGAAGCATGGCATGTTAAAACATTTTCCACGCATAGCACATTGTATGCATAGACATCCATAACATCAGTGGTGAGCCTCAAGAGGCGGCAGGAAGCTCAAGTGTTCAAGAAGTTGTAATCGTTATAGCGGCAGGCAGTTTGAGCACTTTGAAATACTAATGATTCGAATACCAAAAATATGTTGACTAACTTGAAATGCAAAAATAACAATTTGGATTTATTGAGAATGTTTACACTAAATGAGAATGTCTATGACAGTGCCACATAGTTAATGCATGAAATGTTAGCATCTGTAGTTGAAGGCATTATAGTTATACAGCATGAACCTTGAAACACAGCAGTATTTTCTCCCAACCAATGTGGTAAACCTAATCTCAGAAGAATTAAAATTATTACATCATTTCGAACTTGGCTAGCAAATTAAAGCATTTTTTTAAAACAACTATTAAACTGCATTACCCACCTTCAGAAGCCTGTAGGATAAGACAATGTGGCAAATATTTCTTTTGAAGCAGTCTCAGATTATATATTCCAGACATTAGGAACATGTTAGGTACTAGCATGCATGAGCAGGTTGAGAGACCCCTTTCCAGCAAATGCTAAACCCCACCAAGCTGCCTGCAAGAGCCATCTGATAAAGCACTGCTGATCCACTGCAGCAGAGTGCTTAGTCAAATGGCACACTGCACCAATCTTGACATTACCAGTGCTTCATCAGGTGACTCTTGTATGCAATACGACGTGGTAAGCATGTGATGGCAGGAGTTTAAAAGAGCTTTTGATTGTACTTATAGTGCAAATAATCCTTTCACAGCAAAGAATTCACAGTTGTGATGAAAGCTTGTGTAGTATTTCTATTTGAATTATGAATCACTAATACATATTACAAGTTAGACTGTAAACCATTTTAGAAACAAAGAAAATTCGCTAATAATGTCGGTTTCAAGTAGGCTTCCTGAATATTCAAATGACAAAGAGAAAACTTACAAATGATACAAACAACATCCAGAGCTCCCGGCTGGTTCCCAACGTTTGCCAAGAGTTGCAGAATGCATACTGTCTGTACATCTACAATAGAAATAAGCAACACAACAATGGTGTACCTCCTTGCAGGTAAAAAGAGACAGCCGAGTTTTGAGGCGATTATTTATTGTCTAGTTTAGGAAGGCAAATAAACAAAATTGAAAACATGTAGAGGCACGCAAACTGAAAGCCAAACATCTGACAGCAAAAATTAGCAAAGCTTGTAAAGATTTGAATCAGGTATCACCTAATTCTCTGCTACTAGTTGAACAGATTCGAAAAGGCTGCACCATTACAATGGAGAAGAACAATAGGTAATTTAAATTTAGCTAAGGCGAAAATTGTTACATAGGAAGAAATGCACAGGCTAGTTATGGTTTTATTATTCTTTCTGATGCTCAGCCATGTTTTTAGTATATCTATAAGGCAATGCAAAATGGCAAAAATGTAGGCATTTAGCGAAAAACTGCCAATTAGATAGCACATGCAGCAAAGAGAAGGAAACAGCTTAATACTTACGCTTCTTTCTCCTTTCACGCATTCCCTCAGAACATACTTCGAGCACCCGGGCAATGTCCTTTTTTCTTGCACGAATGGTGTCCTTCAAAACCAAGACAAGTGTCTTGTTAAGGCCAATTTCAACAGCCTCTTTGCCGTCCTTCTTGATCAGCATGTTGACGTCATGTAAGAACTGCAAGTTTTTGTGAATGGTAGCCATAAAGAACTCATTTTACTCAATGTTTCAAGTAACTGAATATTAAAAATCATTGTACAAAAGCTAAGGCAATTGATGCCTTTGTACATATCTGAAAAAAAAAAAAAAAAAAACTGGCATTAGCAAACAGCAAATACAAATATTTACTAAGGTTAGAAAACTGCAAAATCCATCAGTATTTTGCCACTCATCGCCAAACTGCAAGCAATATTAAGGAAAGTCTAATATAAAAAAATAACAAAGCAAAAATTATGATCCTCCTTCCCTCAACTTGGCACACGGCTGAATGGCAATAAAATATGTAATATATCTCTAAACTAAGGGTCCCCGCTCAGCTTTAAAAAGTAGGCTTCAATTCTTAGAGACAATCTACAGACATGCACCGTTGGCATATGAAAGTCAAATTGTTTTCTGGGCCCTTTAAATCAGTAAACTGCTTTCAACATATACATTACAAATTTTTTAATAACAGTAAGTCACAAATTTGCCTGCAATATGCGCACTGTGATGAGCAAAGAAGGTAAACATATGCGACTAAGGCTATGATAACCGCTTTATATGTACATTTAAGCAAAAGACAAAAAAAAAGTAAACATCTGGTCAGAATCAAACTCTGTAATAGCAACATCCGGTACAATATTTGGCCACAAAATTCAAGCTGTCGACCTTTACTTGAATGCTGAGGCATCAGTATCGAATATCCATTTATTCTAGTTTAAAGACACTACAAAAATCAACTAATGCGGTCAAACAGTTATGTTGAAATGTGACCACAAAAATAATAAAAACTGGATGGTTTGAACCACATCAGCTGGCTTAGCACGTGTACAAGTGCCTTAATTGAAGTCTTGCTGAAAATAAAATGCGTACCTAAATGATTCTTCGAGAGCGAAAGTAAACGCCATAACAAAAGCAGCATAATAAAAATGCAAATTCACACTCCATGCAACCGCAAAATATGGTCCCCGTAAATTGAAAAATGCTCCCATTGTGATTAAAAAAGACAAATCCAGACGCGGGGAAGTTAACATAGGCTGATGATAGCGGCATATATTTTACGCAGTTTGGAATAAACTATTATGCAACCAGGCCGGCCGACCAGCGCACTTCGATGCCGAGAGCACGAGCGCAGTGGCGTGCCGCGCTGAACGGCCGCCGAGAACGAACATAGCCTCCTCGAACAAAAAGTTTAAACAGAAGGGCTGCGGGAGGACGCTCCCCGAGCAGCAGGACGGTGCGCGCCTACGCTCCGAGTAAATAAAAAAAAAGAGGGGGGGGGGGGGGTCGCAGCGCGCCGAGTGAAAGAAGATGCCGAAGCATGAAAGAGGTTTCAGGAGAGCTAGCGCGAAGTGTAAGAGATAAGGGTGGAGGGGGGAGGGGGAGTCGAGAGTGCTAGGAGAATTAAGGTAGTACGCCAACATGTCCTTGCCGCACGAACGGAAACGGTAGAACAAAAACGAGTCGTTGCGAACTGAGCGCAAGTATCAAACTGTCAAGAAACGAAAATCGTTTCGTGAACCTCCTGCGCGTACAAAATGCAAGGAAACGTAGCACATACATTATTTCTGTTCAAGAAAGTTGAGACTGATGTTCTTGCGCGAAATCTGCGTAACTCGCCGCGACATCTACCACGTGCGATGTCATTTCGGCAGCCAGGTGAATACAAGCGCATGTCTCACGTTTTCATTTCAGCACATTCTGGAGCGTTCCGGCACAAAAAGACACAGAATGCAGCAATCCGGTAGGACACTGTTCCCACAAAGCGCAATATGCGTGAGAATAGGCTTACCTTTACAGACGGTTGCGTCAGCCGCAAAGTACGCTGTCCGCCTTCGTATCACCGGCACCGAACCAACCAGTGCGATTTCAGCGAGAGTGCAATGTAGTCGGCGCATATACCTCTTAGTCACGCAGAAAAAAAAATCGTCCATGCCTTCTTCTTTCGAACATCTCAAACATAAAGCGGTGCAGCAGTCCTTCGGCCTGAGCAAAGCAAAAAGAAGCCCGGACACTTGCCGACACGATAAATGCCCGTTTGCGTTAAACACCACATGTAGAAGGCACTTCACAAGCGTACACACTTCTGTAACACATATGCATGGGAAATGCAACACATTTCACGAGGGTACACAATCGAAGAAGCACATTCAGCATTCGCCGAAACGTGGTCGAAACGCACCCCACAATGCTAACGGCCATATTGTGAAATTTGAAAAGAGCGTTCGTAGCTACCGGCGGCCTCCTGGCGGTGAAATTTTGTTTCAGTTTCTGTTTCATTTTTAGAAAGCACTCGTGTGTAATTTTAATTTTCGCGTTACTTTTGGAGCTTTATTTAGGTGTTGGGTTATATTAGCAGCGCCGCTTGTGTATAAAAGGTTGCGAAGTTACGCAGCCATATACCCCCAGCATGTTAGGTGATATTGTTCGCCCGTAACACCCTAAGGCATTTTCTCCAACCAAAGCACCCCTTTGGCATGCAAGAGGTGATTTCCAATGGCACGAACACCCTAGACTCAGGGTGTAAGGGTGTTTTGAATCAGACAAATGCCCAAAAAGGTGTTTTTGTTTTTACAGTGTAGGTAATGCTCAATGAACTGTTATCTTATTACAATGAAAATGTGAACATAACAAAAAAAATCGATTGTGACGAGGCTGCACTCATCATACATTGCTTGCTTTTCTTCTGAAGCCACTTTTGCGCCAGAATTTATGCGCAGTACTATATAGTCGCTTTCCAGGAATGTTTTCCAAACCAATCATCCTCTTGCACCAGCCACTGACAGCATCAGTAACACCATACTTTACAAATCACGCATGCGTAACACAGTTTCAACAAGTCGGCATTAGGTACAGGACTCAAGGTGCAGGTTACTAGCGAATAATGTGAAATGAGTCTTCACAAAAAAGAATAAAGTAGGCACCTCTATAAGTAACGGTAGGCAGGTCTCCAAACTTAAACAACGAGTTTTCTGCTGAGCAAATTGAACGAAGAGGTGGCACTGACAAATCAAACTTTTCCCAGCACATTTATTTTAATGAAAAAGGAGTGACACTTCCTTCCGCTTTAGTCTGTGTAAGAGTCACAGGCCCTGATGGATGTTCCGGCCGGACGTTTTTGGCTCTTTATCAAAAAAGTAGGAGCGTGGGACATGCTCATCAAACTGGCAAGCACAATGTTTCCACATGTTGAGGCACCTATTTATTCCTCAACACTGTCAGCATTTTTCAGAATATGTTTTTGACAGGGAGTGTATATATATCTAACTGAAGAATTGCATCGGTATTTGTAGCTTTTTTCGCGAATACGGCTGTTCTACCATTGCAGCGTTTTCATGCGACGGTGGCGCTTTTCTGTGTACAGAAACATTGAATAAGTTCTTTGGTGGAATGCATTAAAAATTGACAAAAAAAGTAACTATTTGTGCTGTCGGTTTCAGTAAAACGTATGGTGGCAGTTCCATCACTTGTTTGTGGAAATAGGCAAACAGTCGAAGAATCCATTAGGCCTCTCTGGTGTTTCTCTCTTTACCCGTAGATTTGTGAATTATGTGCTGAAAACCTATTAACTAAATGCAGCCTAAAGCAAAAAAAGAATAAAATAGCAACCTCTATAAGTTACGGCAGGCAGGTCTCCAAACTTATACGAGTTTTCTGCTCAGGAAATTGAACGAAGAGACGGCACTGACAAATCAAACTTTGCCCAGCTCATTTATTTTAATGAAAAAGGAGTGACACTTCCTTCCGCTTCAGTCTGTGTAAGAGTCACAGGCCCTGATGGATGTTCCGGGTCAGTTCCGGACGGAAGTGTTCGGCTTTTTACCAAAAAGGTTGGAGCGCGGGACATGGTCCAACCGAAAATAGTGTTGACGACTTAAGGCAAAGCTGGGAACCGGCAATTCCGGGTTCATGTCGCTCTTAAGAGGCCGGCCATTCGAATGATGACAGGAGCGTCAGCTACATGTAAAGTTCCAACTGAAAGTGACAGCAATAATGAGCGCTTCTTTTAATTAACAGGAGGACGCAATGTTCGCAATAAGGCAACGACAGCCTGCTCCTTGAAAGGAATAAAGGCTTCAGTTACTTAAGCTTGCCAGCCACAAATTACTTCCGTGAGCGATTGATGTATGCGAGATCTCATACACTATTTTAAATAAACAGTATTTAGTGATTGGAAATGTTCCTTAGATGTTTTTTTTTCTGTTTTCACTACTGAAGTGAGTGAATATTTCATAGTTATCTGTCGTGACAATATTTTTCTATTATTATGGTTTATGTTACGTCTCTAAGGCGCCCACGTGCTGTGCGATGTCAGTGCAGGTTAAAGAACCCCAGCAGGTGGACGAAATTTCAGGAGTCCTTCCCAACGGCGCCTCTTATAGCCTGAGTCGCTTAGAGACGTTAAACCCCTCAAACCAAATCACACATCGTAGTTTTCAATTCTTATATTCTACAATCTAGGCGTTAGGCTTGGAATAAGAAAGGCAGCAGCACTGCATAATCTTTCCCTCAGCTTAATGCGTTACGCGCAGATGATTGGCAGATTACAATTTTTTAACATTTCTATTTTTGGGCTAACTGGGTGGTTGATTTCATTCAACTGCCTTTTGTTGGCGTAAAATGCAGCTATTTTCACGCTACAATTTCATTACATGTACACGATTTCAATACAGCTAAATTGCTCGTACAGTTCGCCTTCCCTATGGCAGAACGTTGGCAGCCAAACCTGTATGGCACACAAATGACTTCGTCTCATCACCACACAGTATACGACCGTGCTCTCCAACGTAGTCACACATGTGACGTCCATTTACTCTATATATTTCATGAACAAACACCGCCTGGTCGACACTGTCCTTTAGCGGCAGGCCAGAAGGAGAGTGTACTATATTTGTCCCAAAATGACACAATTACCATGATAATAAAATTGGACCTAGTAAAATATGCGTGAAACGTAGATTTTCTCCATCTTGAAAACAAAATGAAATGACTTGGGACTATTTTACAGGCATAAGTGCGGAAAGACGGGCTGCACCGTAGAAAGGATTGCCTTCCAGACCGACATGCGCAGGGGCTTTTATTACGTACTCTGCTCCAGCATTACAAGTTATGCACTGACCAATGGGAGCTCTCTGTTATGTAAGGCGGATGCCTTTTTAGGCTCACAGAATGCAGAAATGTTCGTAGGAAACGTCTGGAGGAAATCTTAGCACGAACGGACTGTTAAGAAAAATGAAAATAATTAGCCCTGATGTTAACTGTTAACCAGTATTCAGATAACATCAACAATCCGACGCATCTTTTTTTTTTTTTTTGCTTGTCGAAATCGGATGTACATCAGATTCACGCGGAACTGGTATTTCGGCCGAATATAAGTCGTTATAGGTTGAATGTTCTGTGGACACAACATACGGTGCTGACGCAGATAGAAACATTAGTTTTTCGTCATCTGCAGTGCTATCGTTCTAACGCGAGCTACTTCCGAGCCTATGAAGGCTATCGACCCTCTTAGGCTCTTATAATATTGCGGAATTAATATTTATTTCTTGGGGAGTTGGTGCATATTGTACATTATACCGTAGAGCGCAAAACACAATCACAGAGAGCGAGTAATGACACACAACTGAGTAACGACATGCTACACGAGCGCTCGAGTTATGTGTTGTTACTCCGTCTAGTGTTTTTTTTTTTTTTTTTTGCACTCAAACTTTATATAATATAGTATTGCGCAAGACATTGTTTTGGAGAGAGCATAGGTAACGCTTGATGAACTGTTTGATGCTCCCGAAGAACGGATTTTCTCGGAGCCATCGCTGCACTTGTCACATAATTCGTATCAGAATGTAGCTGTGCTCCTACGGGTGTTACAGCTGACAAGATTGGCTTCTTTCTGTACATCCTAATGGCTGTGACTGTTATTGTGGTCGTCATGAAATACGAAAACATCGCTTCATTTGGAACTTCCAGCATCCATCCTCGAAACTTAGGGTCATGCAGGTCCTCTTTCCTGCAATTCTGAGCACAACTGACGGGCCCTTGACTGATTCAGCGCATGCCCGGTAGCAGCAGACTCGACAACTGTATTAAAACTTCGATATAAATCAATTCATGCCACATTGGGTGTTTTCAAGTACCCGCAAAATTCACATCACAGTAGTGTCATGCGTTCACAGCGATGTTCTATTGCAGAAATGAATATAAGTTTAAAGATTTTTCGCGCTAATTCAACATAAATTGCGGGGGGTGCCCGGAACCGCAATCTTTAAAGATCCGTCCTCCCGCAATAAAACAAATTTGCCCTCTCAACTGTGCTAAAACGCGCAAAAAGTAGCCAGAAAACCGGTTACGTTGAAACACTGCGAACCAATATGCGATAATAATTCTCCTTTTTTTAGCGTGAGGATAATAGTAGCGATGACAACACCTGTACAGCGGGTGACAATCATAATTATGACAGTAGTGAGGATAGTATTAGTAAATTAGTAACAATATTATAATAATCGGAATAACAATGACAATGCAGTTGGTGAGAACAGTCCTTTAAAATGACATTTGTCATTCCCTCTTTTAAGCAGACTTAAGCGCTGTCCTGTTTTTTTTTTTTTTTGTTTTTTGTTTTTTGTTAGGAGTGAAGCGGTGTTTTGGTACTCTTATTTTACGCTCAAGGTGCTAAGCGAAGCCGTGAATCACAGTCCCTTTGTACTAGGTGTATTCGCCTTCAACTTTACAAAATCTCGTTAAAAAGACCGATCTTTGTATTTCTGTGCTTATAGTGAAAACTCGCAAACATTTGACCTTTTAATTTTTCGACGCAACCCCTAATTTATAAAATCATTCTTTGTCCGAATGTTTTATCTAAATATGGCAAGTATGGTAAAAACACGCGTCTCTAAGATTCAGTTTGCGCTTTTACAAACTCCTGATAACTTGATTATTATACACGTAATCCACAAATATATTTAAATATTTAACCACGGAGTAATATATATTTATATCAATTGCTTTGAACGATTTCCAATATTTTTGAAAGTAGTTCACATAAAACGAAAGGTAGTCATGTTCAATTCGCAAAGGAATGCAGACGCAGGAAAGAACAATTCAATTTGATAAGTAAAGATCATATCCCGAAACCATCAGATGTGTTAACGCGCGCTCCTACATTTGATAAAGTACGGTTTTCTCACCGGCAGGCAAAACCAAGTGCAAAACGTTTTTTACTCAAGGTACATATCAAGCGCGGTATTTCGTCTTATCTCGATATCTAGTAGTTTTCTAAAGTATTCTAAATCGGCACTTTTTATTTTCAGCGCTTCTCCTGTTCGTATAATCGCGCCGCGATCATTAAATACTTTAAACCTAGTTGCCTTTCTCAACGCTAAATATAACACGCAAATGAAATCCGGGATGTCATGAAATGAGCAATTCATTCACGTGTGCATCCGCGTCGATAGTTCAGTGCTCTATGTCTACATATTTTTGAGCCTCCTCATCTCGGCAGAAAACTGAGAGGTTTCAGTCTCCTGGTTTTGGTGGCGTTAATATTTCTTTCCTCAAAAAAAAAAAAAAAAGCTGTAGCAAGAAAGTATAAAACGAGGTCACTGCCGTTTCTTGAAAATTAATGCCCCATTATTCCAGGTTTCATTTCAAGTTTGCCATTATTATCTTCGCTTTTCGTCTGAGTACCCCTCTGAGCTCAGTTCCTTTGCTATTCCTTGAAGTTCCCTACCCCTTAGCTTCTTAAACCATTCATTTACATTTTATGCTGGCTCCTAAAACCCTTCGTAATTTCCGATTTTGCAGCGTCTCGGATATGAATGTGATGTAGAGTAAAAGCATCGGATATAGTTTGATTCTCGTAAATTTCGGAACAAATTTTTCTCGTTGTGCGCTGAAAATTTCCGTTGGGGCCCCAGCGTTCAACGTTCACTCTTCCTTCTGCCTTGTTTTCGAAACCGTTTAAATGGCTTCCACGCCGCCATAGATATCCATATCGGCTTATAATGTCACTGACATTATTTGTGATAAAGGATCTAGCTAAAAAAACGCCAGTGCTAAGAAGTAGGTCACCTTTTTTGGTTCTGTGCAAAGGTGACTCATTTATCTTATATCTGACTAATGAAGCCTAACCTTGAAATTTGCGTTATCATGGAAATTTATTAAATCTATTCTTTTTACACCACCGCAGTAATGGGACGTGAATGCAGGTATGAAAAGTTCTGTGTTTGGTTTATCAAGAAATGAACATTTGACCCACTTTCCAGTTTTTATTTCTTTTGAGCAAGTTGAGACAAGACGTAGAGGTTTGTCCAAGGAGAATTGGTAGAGTACCATACAGAGGCAGACAAGCAAGACCTAATTGTGAAAGAGACTGATTACGAAAAGTGGACAATGGACAACCACTACAGCGCCAACCTCTGCGAATACCTAAGTGCAACTGGATTTCACTCCTTTTAACTTTCTCATCTCCTGCATTCTATTCCCCCTTTATAAACTTATGCCTTGTGGCAAACTTTTTCGAATTGAAAAAAAAAAAAAAAGACTATAAAAAGTGTGCAAAGCTTTCAGTTCAGCTTACTTTATGATTAGAGTGTGCGTGTTGGCTGGACTGCTGCTATAACATAGGTACAATGGAGCCAGGGTGAGAGGTTAACGTTTCTACTAGTGGACGCAGTTACTTTGTAAGGACGCTGGCTGGCAGAGGTTGTTAACACTAAGCATGAGCTCAAGTATTGACCCCTTACACCGGATGCGCATACTGTAATGCTCAGAATAAAGCTGTGATGTGTGTGCCTGAATTTATGCAGTAACCTGTAACTCCTGATGGTTGACGTCAACTTTGTAAAGCCTTGAATTTGCCCCTTGGACTTATGATAATCAAAGAATGGCAGGGACAGACATCCATTCTTAAGCCACTCTCTTTCTGTAGAAATTATCCAAAAAAAGTCGCACATAAATTCACCATGCTTTTAGAACAAAGACGAACGCTACGAAGCCTTTTAACCCTCTTCGGAATTAAATGCAGAATATGATTTCTTAGAAAACACAAAAGTTATACAAGGGAAAAAAGTAAAGGAAATGCAAAGCAGATGGACTTTTTCTAGTACAGTATGGTTGTTTAGTGCTCTTTACTACTTAGTAATAAAAACATGTTGGATATGAATTACTATTGCTCTCATAATAAAAGTGACTGCCCTCAAACGAGTTTTCTTTTCATATTGTAATTACACGACGATACTCTTGTTCATGTCTGTTCAGCAGCGCCTAAGCGGAAATGAGGCTTTGTTCGTTCAGAACTCGTTCACCATTCTTGTATGAAGTCCGAGATGCTTCTGATTATGAAGTGGATTTGCTTCTAAAGTCTTGCTGTAAACGGAGGAGTGGCGTCGATTTGAACTCACGGTGGTAAGAGATGTGTTATTCATTATCGCTTCTTCGTTGCGTAGTACCGGACTCTCCGGCGTACTTCAGAGCAGAGATTCAAAATGTCGGGAAAATTTTTAGACGCTATGAAAAAAAAAACGAAAGCTCTTATCGTTTCAATTTTTTTTCGTGAGATGTTTGAAATTTTGTAAAAACTGCAGTACATGCATAAATAGCGTTTATCTCTTCAATAAAAAGCACGAACATCAATATCGGCTACCTTTGTAAGATCATACATAATCAAGGTTGTGATTTGCATATCTAATGGATGTGATGGAATATGCGCAAATCAGTTACAGCAGTACGACCAGCTACTTGTGGTGCTGGTATTGTTCGGATAATACCTTATTGGTTCTATGCGTTTCAATCTGTTAATTCAATTTTAGTGTGAAAATTATTGCCCACATCTACTGATTAGTGCAGTAATAAATTTGGCGAAGCAACAACCAAGTTTTGTCTAATATGACAGTGTCTAATATGACACATTGATCTAGGTATCCTCTACTTGATGCTTCACGTGCGTGCAATTCGAGATATCGAGAAGCATGAACTGAGGCAGCGTCATTTTGGCTTTGCATCTCGCGATTATTAAGAAAAGAAGCCGCTCCTTTCATTTTTTCTTGTAGTAGGGGCTCTTCGTTACCGCTGCACTCTACCGATTGGCTTGTCTGTGTTCATGACAGCATTGATAAACAATCCGATGATTTGCCCTTACTCGATATCTTTTACGTCCGGCCTAAATCTCCTACTTGAATACAGATGTAGTGCCAAACGCGTCCCACTGGCAAAACCAAGCTCAACGACACAGTAGTCCATGCCTACAGCTAGTTTTTCTCGCAGCCGTTTCACATACAAAAAGTGCTTCTAGACATTAATTAAATCACAGGCGAACATTTCGAACTGTTTGCAACGATATACCTACTCTAGTCGGCTGTGATGTTCTCTCATTTTCTTTCTTTTGTTTCTTTGAGAAAGTATAAAGGGAAACACAGCGCAGACTTGTAAAGTGAAGCTTTTATCTGGTTCCATTAATATTCATTATTCGTCACACGTTTATATCTTGAACATAATTAATTTAGCCTCCCTGAAAACAACTAATGCAACAACCAACGTCGCCCACAAAAAGGTTTGCATTCGAAAAAAAAGCAGCTTTTGTGGGCAAAGGTATTTTTGGTCTTGTGCTGCTTCAATGCGCGGCAGCATGTTCGGCCATTTTGTTCGAATTAAGCAAAGCGTTAAAGAGTTAAACTCCTTCTAGCGTGTGACCTGCCTTCATCCTGCTTCAGACGCAAGGCGCCGGTGTGATGTAAAACCTTAGTGCCCATCAAAGAATACCCTGCTTTGTAAACTATCGAAGCCCTCCTCTACACAGTACCTCAGAGGCGATGTAGCTTTCAGGCTTTAAACATTGCCAAAGCCTAAAAACAGGCGATGACAATTGCTGTTTACTATCTCATGGAGGCATACTGCAGTGGTTTGCAAAGCGAATAATTAGTCTAATCTAAATGCAGGCAGGTGTAAAACTTTGAGATCGCATCTAATTTTCTTTTTTTTTTTCACTTTTTACTCCGCTGCTGACAAGCTTACAAACAAACGCTAAAATTAAATACTCTTTACCCGAAATATCAGTTGTGTATCAGGCCTTCACATCTCCACTTCGGACTTAAGATTCAGTTATCGGCAACGTCATTGTTCGGTAAATGTGCCCATTGTTTTTTATGTTAATTCATTGAATGACAAATTTAGCATTGATTGCAACCTTACTTATGGGTTGATTTTCATTTCTGATTTATTAGCATATGTAATAATTCATTGATCGACAAATCGATTGTCTGACTCAGATATTTCGTCAAATTTCCGTGTTCACTCTGGGGATTAAAACATCAGATTCTTTTCCATCTTCTTGATTATTGAGCTTCGCATTCCGGGCTAGTTTCTCTTGACCAAAACAAAACTAGTTTGCTCTTCCCTGCAACGGACTGCTTTTAGAAGATTCATCTAATGGCAGAAGCCTCGAAATGTATATGTTACCAGGGTTACTAGATTATTTGTTTTTCTTTTTGTTTTGGGGTAAAATAAAATAGCGGTTCTCACACATTCCTGCAATAAGCTCCTCATCTGCTCTTTGGGAATAACCACAAAAGGAAAAGCTCACATTGCAGAGAGCTCCTTAGCGTGATGACGTGTGAACATCTTCAAATCCCCATAGCATCCCTACATAGCAGTATATTCCCTTATAGACTAAAATCCCCTGCACGTACGTATTAGGCTTCACCTTATAGGCACCCACCTGCGTTAAAATGCATCTCACTTCATAGCTCCAGGATTATGGGGAGTTGCCTCTCTGAATGTCCAGCTTCTGAGAGGTCTTTATACCGCGAACAAGACCCTTTACCTTCTTACAGCACGTCCTTCTCGGCGTTAAAAAAAGAATTATGTTTCTCCGCGTGAGGCAATGCGTCTTCTAAGCCAAGCTGATCGGCACGCTTCACCTTCATGCGTCAATTTACTGACACTTGCTTTTCCGCGTCGCTATTCTGGCTGCTGCAAAGAACCGTCATCGGTCTGAGTGTTCCCAACAAGATTTCGATGGGCCGCATGGCCATGGCGGACCATTAACAGAGAACGTGCTGCTGTACGTCTCTTTACAGTGCTATAGCGGAACTCAAACTTCTTTATGGATCGTGACAGAGCGAAGTACTGCGCCGTCAAGACTAGGAGCACTCGTGAGAGAAAATAAACACAGGAAAGCCCGCAATAGCAAGAGACGTGTCTCGTCTCCGGCGGAAAGGGCAACGGTCCACTGTACAAGGTCTCACATGTACTGTTTTTCTTTCGCCGCCAGGCTCGCCGAAGAAAAGCCTCTGCACCAGAAAGCAGGGCGAGCTACGTACTACGCTCCGCTGTCCGCCCGGCCATTAAAACGGGCACGCGAAGCTCTTCGCACGTGCCATGTTGGGACTGAGGTGAGACTCGGTTTAAAATGTCCTGACTGCGCGCTGCCCCGCAGCCTCTTCTGGGGCGCATATGTTGGCGGCAGCGCTCCTTTGTGCTTTCTCTTTCCCTCACGTTCAAGATTTGAATTGAGGACTACGCAAACAGGCATCGAGCGCTCCAGACATGCACACAGAACAAAAACAGGCTCTTTATCTATCTTTCGTGCTGAGCACCGGCTGCTAACGGCCCTGAATGGTGCGTGTTTTCTTGCAACTCAACTTTGTGTTGCAAATGGCCGCTCGTTTTTTTGTGCCCGGCCGTAGAAGTAGAATGCTTCATTCCACGCTGCTTCGTCCATTTTGTCTAGCATAGTTGCTTCTGCATACCCTTTTTCGCTGCCCTCCATTAAGGAATCTAAATCTTTTTCACAAACTCCAAAAGCTAATGGCTTAACTAAAGACAGCGGGACGCTAAACGATTTAACTGAGCCCATTAAAAGCAGATTTTATAGTGCTGCTTGCTTGCGTGCATTTATAGCGGAGCCGTAAAGTTGCGCGAACGAAGGGAGAACAGAGAAATGGCAGCACAGGGCATTTACATGAAGAAACCAGCCATGGCTACCAGACAGGAGGCTCGCAAGATAAATGATGGCACGAAAAAAAAAAAAAAACAGAAAAGGTACACACCCGAACTCTCGTGGGACAAAAGGTACATATCTTTGTAAAAAACAGTGTCATGTTTGCAAGCAGAAATAGAACACGAAAAAAACAAAAACATGCAAACTGTAAAATGTCCTCTGAGCAGGGAAGACGTGAGGCAGTTAAAATTTTTGAACAATACTAGAATTCGAACTGGTTTCTTAAATCTTTCTTTTGTGCGCTGTAGGCTGCAAGACATTGATATTTATTAACAGCCACAAGCCTATTGTTCCGCATCTCCGGATTGTAGATCACAGAAGCCCGCAAGGGCAATGAATGAAATTAAATACCTGCGCAGATAGCAAGGTATTTAGTTTCATTTTGGACAAATACAGAGAAAATGAGGCGCCGTTAATTCTTATCTTTTGCTGTCATCGGAAAGACTTACGACACAAAAATGATGCTATATTTAACCGTTCTAAACAATATGCAAGGTAAAGAGGGAACAAGACGAGCAGGATAGCAACTGCTATCACACCGTTGCAAAGGGGACGCTTTTATATCACATCTATCCATCCAAGCATCCTTTTTATCGGCGGCTACGAAGAGATAACGCGATGAGAAGGAAGCTATGTTTACGCTGTTTATGTACAAAGCATACCCTTATTTATTAAAAATTAAGAAGGTTGCCCCCGTAATATTTCGTTCATCTGAAGTCATCGCTTCTTCTTGAATAAGGCATAGGAGGCTTGGCTCGCTTCCGACTTATGAAATTATGACTTATTATGAAATGACCGAAGAGTTACTTAAAGGCAGCTGCATCACGTTTCGAGAATTCCGCGATTTTCGAGGATTTCAATTTCTAGAGGCTGTAGGTAATGCGTGTGAAGTGGTTTAGCGCAGGCATTCAAACTGATGGCGTATACGACGATTAAATTTTGAGCTTCTCCTTACAGCACTTAAGGTCTACAGAGAAGCTTGGTGATGACGTCATGGACGGTAACATTTATTGTTATGCTAGGGTTCGCTCACTTCCAGCGGTGCATTTTCTGATGCTGCCAAACAACGTCTCTAGGGCTTCGCTTTCATTAGAGTTGTTCTTACTTTTCAAACCCAGCGTTTATATGCGGGAAATGTACTGGTACCGTCAATGACGTCATCATGCACCCTCCCAGCCGTAGCTGTGCGACGCAGAGAAGCCTGATTCTTGTGCCACTGATTCCAACTGCTAGCGTCAAGATATTTCGCATGCAGAAACTGCAAGCTATATACTTCAACCCTTCGAAACTCACCGAAATCTAAAACCGGTGGAGTTTCTTTTTAATTTGACTGCGAAGTAATGCCTGAATACATTGGGATTTCCGGTAGCGTGTTTGATTGAATACCTCTTCGTTTTTCGGCGATGTTTGCATAGCGGGACGGTCTGCCATTTGGTGACGCATTTGGATTAGATTTCTTAAAAGGATGCCCCCGCTATCAGTTTTGATGCTGTACATTCTAGACTTCGTGCCAACGTTTAGTAAGGTGGGTTTGGTGCCGTACTGGCTATTGAGCAGCAATATGCGTTGACCAAGAACAAGTTGGGGAAGGCTCCGTGTGTTCACGTCAACATGCTTTTCTTGTAGTTTTGCCCTTTCATGCGGGAAATTCTGGTGATCTACTGAAAAGCTTGGCTTCAGGACGCATCGTCGCTTTCATAAGAAGTTGTTAATCTTTCTTGCCATCAAGAACTCGGCTGATTTTTTTCCTCGTGCAATTCGTACAGAGCCATAGTTGAGAAGCACTCTTGCTTTTCTTGGTGGCTGTTGTTTTCATCGACTAGCATGCCTTTATAGTTATTTTTGTTTTGACCATTGCTGCTGGGTTACAAGGGAAAAAGCGGCTAGTGTGTATCCTCTCATTCATGTAAGAAGTTTCTGAACACGTCGCGGTCAAAGAGCGGTCCCTAATCTGACAAGACTGGCGCTGAAATGCGAAATCTGACAAATATTTCTTTCAGTACATACACCCGTCACCGTGCTATGTTTGTCATCTATCGGACGTATACACACATGAAATACGGTTGACAATTAGTAGATCTTTTCGTTTCGCCCAGCCGGGGTGGTGCAGTGCTTACGACGCTCGACTACTATGCCCAAGGTTGCGGGATCACGTCCCGGCATCGGCGGCCGCTTATCCGATGGAGGCGAAAAGCAAGGCGTCCGTGTGCTCTGCGATGTCACTTCCCGTTAAAGAATCCCAGGTGGTCGAAATTTCCGGAGTCCCCCACTACGGCGTCTCTCATAGCCTGAGTCGCTTTGGGACATGAAACTCCACAAACCAAACTAAAACAGATCTTTCTCTTTAGATAGAATTCCTTGGCGCATTGTCGCTGCCTTCGATTAAGAAAGGTTCCCTGCAGGACTGGGTGGTACGAATTGCGAGATTGGTGTGGTTGCCACACGCGGCAGCGCTTAACCAAGGTATCAATGTCCTTTCTCAGAGTCGGCCGCTGAGCACCCAGGCTTACCAGGCCTTTCCACAAAACGACTCCGCGGTGCGTTTTGTGGAGCATACAATTACATTTGCCTTGCATTCGCAAGAAATAAATAGATAATTGTGGAGTTCATTAATGTGAAATATGCAATCAAATGACAGAAATAGGGCATCATAATATAGAAGAAAAGAGAACCTCGCCACGCTGGGTGGATCGGAAACCATGAGCGCCGAAATTCGCGTATGTTGCTGCAGTTATTGAGATGAAGGATGGCTGTTCAGTGTGCTAGATTCTTAGGTATTTATGTTACTTGTAACTTATTCATGGGAGTGTTTGCCAGTGTCTATCTCCTCTATAGCGTGAACGTGTGCAGCACCCGGTTCTTATGGGTATTATGTGTATTTTTTTCTGCTTTCCGATCAAACATTTCGATTATACATTTTATTGCGACACCGTTGAAGGCCCTGTTGTACAAGAAGGCTTTATCGATGGGGACGGCTTCGGTAACTGCGTCTGGGTTGTGAGGAAATTATAGAAAAGCGGCCATGGCTTGACAGCTGCAATAACAAGCAATTGTCTATCATATGATTGTGCAATGATACGCAGTTACGCGAAGTGGCTGATTTGGCAGGAGCTGCAAACCGGGCCTTCCGAGATCGAGCCGGAGTGTGAAGCGAATCTAAAAATTCAGCAACCTTGTATCCCTAGTCAGACATGTCACTACTAGGTAACGCTGCACATTAAACTGCCTTGGTTTAGTAATGTTTACATCAATACCGTAAACGTCTGTGCAAGAGCCTCCCCCCCCCCTCCCCCGCTTATAACCACAGCAATTGTTCTGCTCTCAAGAATCCGATAGACGAATGCCGTCCTCTGCAAAAGAGAATGGAGCCACAGGGACGCCAAAAGGCGTTACACCGGTTGTAGGTGTCTGAAGCTGCTGCTTTTGTCTCATGACTGAAATGCATGCTCATTCTGGAGCGTTCCTTAGATGAAGCAGAATCAATAAGACGTTTTCTCTTCCTTTCCCAGTGTTGGAGATTTAGCGCGTGATCATTTCCGTGATCATGAGATATGAGCTTGTAACCCAAACGTTCACAACCAACAATAGCACCTGTTACTTGGCTTAGGCGGCACTCACTTTTCAGCTTAAGCGCTTTAGATGAGCACAACAGTAGTTAAAAGGAGTAATATTAGCGCAACAGTGCGCAACAGGGCCATTTCTCGACGCCACGACCACACTGGTCCCATACAAACAACAAAATTTAAGCGGAAGAGGGCATTTAAGTTCTGCCTTCGCCAGTTGTGGATCCTTGTCTCTCGCACATAAATTTTGCCACTTACACATCCCCAACTATTTAATTTTTGCCTTTATTATCACGCACAAACTAATAGCATAGCATCTTAAGCTTCCCATATCAAACGTCGCTTTCCCTAAGACGTGAGAGCATGCCTAGGAGGTTTAGAAGCTGATAATCCAAATCGTTATCCAATATTTCTGGAAGGCTGCATTCCAATCTTACCTTACCATCTCAAAACCCGAACCCCAGTTGTCACCGCCCCGCAAAAACCACAAATCGGCCGTGTGATGTGGTCGTTTTGTGTCAAACAAAAAGAAGACCAGTAGGCCCAACGGTCGCTGCCCAGTGGCACATTCGAATTTTGTGAAAGACGGGGCTTTAAGTTGCCACTTTAGAAGAAACGGCTGCGAGGCATGGTTCGACTTCCGTTGTGGTAGCGTGGCGGCCATATTTAAGTCTCGTTCGCTTCATCACCTCCGAACAGTGGCCGGGAGCGAAAGGCGGCCGCAGGGACCTGTACGACTGTGACCTGGCCTGTGACTGTATGCGACTCTATGGTAGAGAGCAAGTGACCATCGTGTGGCATTTTTGTTTCGCATCTCACAGGGAAGAAAAGCACCCCGTGAGAGACATAATTTAGGAATCTATTACATTTGTGGTTTATTAGAGTAGATACGAATTTGTCCATCGCATGTGCAGTCTATAGCGAATATATTATTTCCCTCACCATTCTTTTTTCAATCTTTCCCTCCCGAAATCCCCTACCCACACAGAGTAGCATGCCAGCGAAATCTAAACGCCGGTAAAATTCTGTTTTTCTATTAAAGAGTCTCTCTTTCTCTAAGAAACGTGCTGTAAAAAACATAATTATTCAATTAGTTAAGGCGAAAGCAAAGTGTAACCCGATTTCGTCTAGACGAGTGTAAACACTATTCATTGCAGTGTGCGTCCTAAGTGTGTTTTATTGTTTATAACACACACACACACACACACACACACACACACACACACACACACACACACACACACACACACACACACACACACACACACACACACACACACACACACACACACACACACACACACACACACACACACACACACACACACACACACACACACACACACACACACACACACACACACATTATATATATATATATATATATATATATATATATATATATATATATATATATATATATATATATATATATATATGGCGCACAAATGCGCTAGTCACGTGGTATTATTTGTATTTCGCGCGCTTTCTTCTGAGCCCGGAAAAAAAAGATACACGTGAGACTTTCTTTATCGAAGTTAATGTAGTGGGAGTTTCTGAAGTTGCTCTACAACTTTCCAATTCACATGTTTGGTCTAAAGTCGATATTTAAAAAATTAGAAAAATTAACATAATTAGCTAATTAAGTAAATGCAAAACAAAAAATTGCCTGTAGTGCGCGAACAGGCTGGCAGTTGTATGCATTTGGTTTCACTGACCTACCTCAAATACATTATTTTGTAACCCTTGGTTCAAGTTAGCTGGGACACCCGGTATATATATATATATATATATATATATATATATATATATATATATATATATATATATATATATATATATCAGCTAGGAATAGGAGCTGACATTATTCGGTTACAAATTTCCATTTTCCTTTTTTCGTTCGCTTGTTTAACGTAGTCGACAGCCTGTTATCCCATTGCTTCGTTTTTGAACTTGTATGTGTTCTTTATTTGTGAGCTGTTTGAGCGAATTTGATATCACATTTTCATTTTTTTGTGCTTTAAGAATTGCCTAATACTGTATTTTTGTAGAGCTGCTTTAATTCTTGTCATCATCATTTTGTCGATATTATGAATGTAATGCCCACCTGCAATTGTCTCAACTAGAAACTGGCAGTATTGCAAATAAAAAAATAAATAAAAAATATTCCATCAGTACTGCCCGCATAAAGTCCGCAAAATTCACAAAATAGCCTTCGATTACACCATGCAGCCGCAACGGGCCTAAACCCGAAAGCCAAATATTATAGATAAATAAGCTTTGAGAATGAGAAACATTATTGGCAGTGCTTCGGCTTGCTCTTCTGCTACTCTTTTCATGGTGCTATGGTCCTGCCCTATCACAGCGAGCAGAACTGGTATTGCGAATTAAAAGCGCGCCCCACTCAACCAAAGAACCACAGTGCAGCACTGGAAGTAACCATGGTGAATAATTACGCTAAGTCTTATTCGCTGCTGCTATAACTCCACCATGGGGTTTCTACTGCCTGATCTGATTATTGTTACCACAGTTACATAATATGCATGGCATGAAATGGCAGGGACACTTCTACTAATCGTTCAAAGGAAGACACTAAAACAAGCAAGGGTGTTTTTTGTCCTAAACTGCTAAATATGACATCCAGACTGCCGAATAGACCGACCCTTCCCCTTCTATTTAAACAGTCAACGTGGCGTCCTGGAAACGGCACTTAAGGTCGCCTTAACGGCACTTTTTGCAGTTCTGCAGCCGTTAGTGCTCACTTATTGCCAGGTGCACCAGTCTTTCATTTTAGGCCGGAATTATCATAATCTTCGAGCCTTGCAGGTGCGTGATAGAGTCGCATTTCTTCTGTAACATCGAAAGTGCGCTTGGTCTTGAAGACTCAGGAAACGTAGCCCGAAATTTTAAAGTAAAAATGGGTTGTTTCGTCAAGAGAGTGCTTTCCTTGGCAATTTTCTAAACGGAAGTTTCCTTCCTACGGCTTTGGCAAGCGGCAAGACCAAGTACCTTTCGCCGAAGTCTAGAAGTAAGCAATGAAACATGCCGCAGAAGCTGTTTCAGTTTACCGCGCCAGCGCCACGTCTGTTTTTATCTCAAATTCGGAGGCGGAAGAAATTGAAATGATCCTGAAAAAAAAAAAATGACATGGAGGGAAACCTGTGCTCGCGATCACCAGCGCGGAATAGGCAGTTGGAAAAAAATAACTGCGACGAGAGAAAATGAGGACCTTGTTCGCCGCGTCTCTTGTTTTCTCGTGAAAGGCGGCATACTGAAAAAGAAAAAGAAAGGAAAATGGAAGGTGTGGAGACTCCGCACTATCCCGGACAACCATTGGCGATAATCAAGATTGGCGTAGAGGGTAGTAGCGTGAAATTGCGCTCACCCCCTTTCCCTCTCTTCCCCCTACTCTTTAAACACAGACAATACTCGGCCATGCTCGAATTGCAGAGTCTCAGAGTTAAAACGCTCATCATGCTCTTCATAGTTAGGGTCCAAGTCACAAAGCAGGCTCTCTTTCCCGAAATCTCAGGCTTCTCCGTCCTTTGTTATTGTGTTCTGAGCTCTGTGATAATTTCATCCCTTCATTTTTCTTTACCTCTGGTAGACCCAAGCTTTTGTACAATCCTTCTTTCACCTTCCCTTCTTTCACGATCCTTTTTGTTGTCTTCTGGACGGAGCGTGAAGTTATTCATTATTTCGCCCATAACAACCGCTTGATTAAACACCGTCGGTTACGGCGCTCCTATTTCTTTTATCGGGAAGTTCTTTTCCATTCACTTCGTACCGCGTTTCGATAATTACCCTATATTGATTCGGACTCTACGAGATGCTGTGTTTGTGTGATTGTTGGACATGTTTTTCTGCTTTAAGTGAACAACGAGTTAATAATTGCGTTCTAGAGCGGCTGGAGGGGCCCTTCTGAAATCAGAGGCCATACGCTTTGTGACTCCAGACTACTTTCAGCCGCATAGGATTTCCTTATTGATTATAGGCCCAAGTGACGATACAATTTTTTTTGTTCTTATTACATTCACCCATATCAAGTATAATTCTCATTTTGAGAGAATAGGAGAGGAGCCCACGAACTCGTAAAAAATACAATGCTGTGTTGTTGTTTTTTATTCATGCAGGATGCGTGGTTCGAGGCATTCAAACATTATGGTATCGCAGCGCTTTCAGACAAGGACAAGGACTAGGGACACACACAACTGCGCTGAACTTACAACTTTTGTAAAAGTTGTAAGTTGTAAGTAAAAAAGTTGTAAGTTCAGGGCAGTTGTGTGTGTCTCTAGTCCTTGTCCTTGCCTGAAAGCGCTGCGATACCAGAATGTTTGATAACCACCACCAACTAGCCCAACAGTATACCCTACTCAAGGCATTCGTCTGTGGCAAAACAGTTGGAGCTAGAGGTCAATGTTCCAGCGATAGATATTTTAACCCCAAACGCAGATTTCCAGGACCGGATAGCGCGTTTTCATAAACCAATTAAATGGAAGTTTCCACAGTAGAGGACGCTACCATCCTGTGAACTACCCTTGGTTTCGCCATTTTCAGATGCCTGCGCCGCCTCCATTTTCCTAACCACAACAGACTCCCTGACCGCCCTGGATTTCTTTGGCTAACCAATTTTGGAGGTGCGGCTCTGCGAAGGGAGGGCGCAGAGGGTAAGAAACGTGGTATGAAAGCTGTTGTGTGCACGGAGAGCTGGAGTGATACGGCTGTTGGCAGTTTCGCACCAAACGATTCACGCGTTAAGTAGGGATCCTTAGCGAGGTGTTCAAGGATGAATATATTTATTATGTTTTAGTAGTCTTCGTCTTGAAGCGCCCGAAACGGCATTAACATTTCGCGTAACAAATGACCACGTGAAACTTAAGCGACAGACGAGCTTCCGTCCCTAGTACATAGAGGAATAAAATGCTTCACCTTTATGGAAGGTAAGATGCCTGAAATGCCAAAGGTGTTTCTTTTTTGGTGCAGCGTGGAGTGTAGTCTTAGATATCTTAGCCTATCAGAGTGACGTCACAAGCATGATATGACAAAGTTCTTGTTCGATGATGGTGAGCGTACGAGTACTTTACTCTAAGGTATTTTTGTCAACGGGTGTAAGAAAATGATCTGACGTTCGTACTGAAATGTCAGAAAAAAGAAGTTACAGAAAGGAAGACGTTTCGTAGCCTTAAATTTTTTTTCTTTTTTTTTCCTTTTCCTCTAAGCGTCTGTCTTGATGAGTCTCAATTTTTGTTCATCTTGCAGGTAGACACAAGTGCAGAGACCGATAGTTCAGTCGTATACCCATGCAATCGGCACATCTTCCTACATGACCTCATACGGGCCAAGTATTCCTGAGTTAGAGCTTGCGGAGTCATGCGAATACAAATGGGCATATATTAAAAATCAACCGTCGCCCTCCTTACCTGCATAAAATTAGTTTCTCAAAAAGTACAAGCTAGAGCTCTCTGTTTAAATAGTGAAGCAAGCTGGTGACGCCTACGGCGTTTGCCCCACAGATCGACTTCTACATCACCTATATGTCTGTAATATTATGCGGATTGAACCACGTGTTCAAGCGAGTCAGCTTCGCCGTTTTACGCCACGAATTCCGAGTGCAGGGCAACATAAACCTTGAGGTCGAAATTAGTAGCGCACTTCTGCTTTCGCAAAATGCAGAGCGCAAATTAGAAGCGATCAGGCCCATGGCGAAGCGGAGCCCGTTGCAGCACAAGGGCCACATAGGGGTCTGCTGGCCGGCCGGACGTCGTCGTGGTCGTTTACATCTATATCTCCTGGAGGCACGCACGCCCATACAAACGAGCTCATTAAGCCTCACAGCGCAGGTCACATTTCTCAAGGCAATCTCGGTGTTCCTGACGGGGCATTGGGGGTGTGAAGGGGACAGCTTGCCATCGCGGCAGTTTGTTGCGATGCGTGGGGTTTCAGCTCAATTGGCCTATGCGATTTATTACTAGGCGCTGAGAGAAACGGGCACTGCCGCTCATGGGCAAGGGGAGTTCGTGAGTTGAACAAAGCTCTCTTTTGCTGCCCTGCAATTGTAACTGCCGACGTAGCCAGATGGACCTAGATATTACGCCAAGATATGATGACCACCGGTTGCCATTTCGACTTGGGCCGATCTCGACCAAAATGTTTGCTACTTCAGTGCAAGAGGCTTAAGGTAAACCGTAGCCGTAGAAAGAAGTGGGCTGAGTTAGAGCTTTCTACACGTAACTCTGCATGTGGTCTGTAAACCAAATACTCGGTAGGAGCGAGGTTTCTGGGTAGAAATGTGTAATGCACAATGCATTTTTGTTCTCTCGAGACGTTTTTATGTGATTGAAAAACATAGATCAAATTGGGCAAATATGCAGCATAATCGACTATGGCAATAGCTGCAGCCTGCATGCTAAACAGTGAAAAATGAACATTTAGGGCAGGGGATGTGTTATTGCAGGAAGTAGTTATCGTTGTTTAGGCAACGGCAATTTGAGGCAGCAATTTCCTTCATGCTACTAATTTTTAATTCGAGAGACGGAGTCCGAAGATTGTGTGAAAACTACCTATGTGAGGTCATGACGACGTCAGTTCCTGTTATTAGACATGACCGGATGTGATGTCATGCCGTTACATCCGGTCATGACGTTCCGTGCGGTCATGGCCGATAACGTCGCATTGTGATCCCGACAGAATCTTTCGAATCTCTAAGATTCTCTCACTACAGAATCTCTCACGAATAAGTTTGACATTGCTCGCGGGCGCACAGACGCACGGTCGGATACTCATGAGCCTAAAAAGGCTTTTGGCGTAATATTGCACGTATATACAATGACCAATTTTGTCCTGACTACGGCAGGTGGCAACTGACATAGCAGTGAAGTCACTTGTGGAACAGTTGTGCAACGACACGTGATCGCATGGCATTGGCGATTTGACTGGAGCTGCGAACTCGGGCTCCTCAATTTATATGGCAGACTGAGGGGAATGAAACCCTTCCGGTCCCTTGCGATCCGAGTCAGACATGTTGTCTTATAATTCCAGGCACGTTCTTACGGACTGGTTAAGCAAACCTTTATATCTATGTCGGGTGGTCTTACACATAATATGGCAGCTTGAGACTGCAATAAGTGAGCATATTGAGACGATAGAAGCAAAAGTTAAGGAAATAATCAATAATGAAGAGGAAATATGCAAGTACGTGACCGAGCACCCTCAATGACAGCAGCGGGCAGAAAACATTCAAGCTCCCGCGTTAAATATAACCCTTAAGGCGGAGCTTTAGTTCACTACCGTCCCATCCCCTCCACCCCTTCACCTCAAATGCCTTTTCTATAAGCTGCACAGGATTAACATTTTTGTAGGTGCCTGGCAGTATAGTTGAACAGTTCCAATGTAAATGCGAATGCGAATAGTCAATGAAAGCGCGACTATGGCACGGAAAAAAAAGAACGTCAGGTAGAATATCTTCCGCTAGGAGATGGAAATAGTCGGAAGGCCAGGCTTAGCAGATACAGTGATTGATCTGAGTGCGAATATGTCGGCCTACACCTGGAGTCATCCTTATTGGGCTCTTTGGCCACAGGTTTTGCGCAACAACCCGGAAAACAAATCATGTGTAAGACTATAGTAACGACCTGTGTAAATAGGGAAGGATGATGTACGTACATCTTCTTAGCCTCTTCAGTGCCTTTAATAAAGGAACTAAAAAAAAAAAAACTTGAAACTTTCCCTTTCGTTGCTTTTGTTGTCGAAGAAATGAAGTTATACGTTTAAGCTGAAAGCTGGGAGCGTAGGACTACAGAGAGAGGGTCTAGCAGGTGTGCAAGTGAAATCTCGCTACGCACGGTATAGTAGCGGAAACATAGATGTTTAAGATTCACTTCCAGCGTGTTGGCGCCTTGTAGTCTATGCTGTGTATTCTAGTCTATGTAAACAGTTGTTCAAAGAACCGTGATACTGTCTTATTTTAAGCCGGTTAGGCGATTAGTGCGCTTCCAATGGTCTTCTGACAAATCCTTTCACATATAAGTGTGTAAATTTCAAGAAACGCACATTCAATAAACTCAAAATAATCATTTTTCAAGTATTTTTCAAGCAGTTGAAACAATTGCTGCACCTTAGCTCGATTAATCCCGTTTATGCAAGCAAAGTATTCGTAATGCTTGGTTACGCTGTATTGTTAAGCCTGGTTAGACTGTATAGACAACCTAGTTTAGAGAGCGCAAGCATGATTTGCCTGACGTGGCATTTAAAGCCTACATGGCTGTAAGCGAATGTCAAGGAACCGTAACCGAACTGCCGTTTTCAGCGCGCGACTCCTCCATGGCTCTCTGAAAACCTCAAGGACACCCCAGTGGAGCCTACACTACACGAACGTGTCGAGTGCATTTTGAAGGCTAGGTCCGAGGAGGCGAGCCAGATAGGCGGCATTGTGTCAGGTAGCGCTTTACATTTGTGGAATAATATAGAGGTGTGAATAAAGTTTGCAGGCGTATGAGGAATAAGAAGCAAGTGTGCGAAGTGCAAGAAGCGAGGCAGCCAAAAAAGGTAAAGAAGAAATGAGCGCAGCCGGCTCCGCGTGCCACACGTGCGAGGGACGAGCGTGGGGCAGGCTGCTCGTGTCGCTCCTGAAATCAAATTTCCGCGCCGATTACCTTTATTCGAAGAGTCCAGTAAAATTTTCGATTTAACGTACTCGACAACGTAGAGGATGAGTTTATTACTTTATTTAGAAGTATAACGCCATTGAAGATGGAATTAACTGAAATTCTTTGAAGCTAAAAGGGTGGGTAACTGAGCTAGTTGTACATACTTTTAGATTTTTGATGCAGCAGAAGAAACAAGAGAACTGGAAATGCAGAAAGGTACACACAGACCGAGGACTACGCTTAAGCTTTGTTCTCATTCTTTGTGTTTTTGCGGCACAAAACACGTGTTGAATCTTTGGAAGCTTTATTTTATAAAAGCCCTCCGAAGCAAATAAAGCGCAACTGCCATGAACCAGGTTTACCCTTTAATTATTGGTACGCGATAGTTTCGTTCAGCTCCTTGCTTGCATCTTCAGAGGCTCTTCCAAATCTGCCAATAATTTACTCTTGATATATATTACTAGCATTATTAAGTGCTCCAGTCTAACTTCGAGGGGATGTTTTAACTTGAAGAAGTAATTCAGTGCTGAACTGGTTTTACAAGTTTAGGGAGGAGGAGAAGAAAAGAAGGGTGGAAGGCAAGGATGGTAACAACGAATAATTCCGGTTGGCTACCCTGCACTGGGGAGGCGGAACGGGGGGAATAAAGGAGGAGGCTAGAAGAGGTTTGGTTTGGTTTGGTTTGTGTGGTTTAACGCCCCAAAGCGACTCAGGCTATGGGAGACGCCGTAGTGAAGGACTCCGGAAATTTCGACCACCTGGGGTTCTTTAACTTGCGCTGACATCGCACAGCACACGGGCGTCTTGCTTTTAGCCTCCATCGAAAAGCGGCCGCCGAGGCCGGGATTCGATCCCGCATCCTTGGGAACAGTAGTCGAGCGTCGTAACCACTGCGCCACTGCGGCAGGGTAATGAGGCTAGAAGAGGAGAGGACGTGAGAAAGTCAAAGTCACAAAAAGCGAAGAAGTGCCTTGTAGGCTTTGAGCGCAGATGACTTTTGTGGGTATGGTCCCAAGATCTTCCCTTCCGTTAAGGGGTGAAAGTCCAGACGATCCAATGCCGAACGCAGCGTATGTCTTTCAGTTAAAACAACAGGGCGCTCACAAAAGAGGTGCTCAATCGTTTTTTCAACGCCACATCATTCTTAAGGAGGGCTGTTAGCCATCCCGATCAGGAAGGTGTATTTGTTCACGTAAGCAAAGCCAAGCCATAGGCGGCACAGTAACGTTGTTTCACGACGTGTTGTGTGGTGGGGAATACGCAGGCGCAGTCCGAGGTCCAATGCCTTGAGGCGACGGTTGGAGAGCTCTCCGGTGTTCCACGCTAAATGTGTCAACTCCACAGCCAAACAGCGAACCCGGCTCGTTGCTTCGACTCTCGTTAACGAGCAGCGTTAAAGAACGAGCAGCGTCGTCCGCCTGGTTATTAACAAGTTTAGATTCATAGCAAAGCAACTGACTCCGTTCTGCGCAAAGCATGTTACCTAGAAGGGTTCTTACGATGGCATTCGAGGTACACAAAGATAGACGATTTAAAACCTCCAACAATGAGGTTTTAAAGCGGAAGGAAAGCGTCGCTATTTGTCTTCAGCAAATGTCCGGGCTCCCTAATTAGGAATAAACAAAGTTAAAATAAACGCCTTGCACAGGTAACGCTGCAGTTCCAAACAGAACTGCTCTATTTTTCGCAACAGCGCAACTGCAACAGCAGACGTTCGAGAAGTGTTATGCACTTCCGGGCCAGTAGAATGGCAATGCGAACAACAACGACAAAAAAATAAATGGCTTGGCAGGAATTCTTGCGTCTGTCTGTGGAAGCAGGCATTCGTAAAGATTACCAAATAATTTGCATCTGATCTATGAGGATGCCCATCTTGTTCCGTCCACGCAAAAGTAAATAAAATATACACACATTTAAGTACGTTCGCACGCTCAGATACTCCTTCAGGCATTTGGAAATAAGAGCAACGGTAGTGTCTCGCTTTCAAAAGGCGGCTTCCTATCTGTCACGCTGAATTCCCATGCCTGGTAGCCGAGCTATGAATAGAAGGACGCCCCAATAACAGACCGTAGTAAAAAAAAAAGTCGCACAAAATAGTAAGAAAACGGAAAGAGAGGAGGGAATATGGCAGGCGTGCTTTTGAAAGCGTTCCGCTTCAGGCGAGTGGTGTCACAATGCCGACGCATGTGTGCTATCCCACACTGCCGCAAGTAGTACCTCTACAGACCACCTCGGAGAAGAAGGATAAGACGAGTTGCAGCAAAGAGAGCTTCACAAACAACCATCGGGCAAACCTTTCGAAACGAGAAATGCGGAGACGTGTGATAGCAGGGCGCCCCTCCGACGTGTGCTACTCGTTCTCGCATTCGTTTGCATTCTTATATTCGCCCGATCGCGCTTATTTCGCATGCTAGCAAGGTGATGTTAAAAATCCTGCAAGGTAGGCTGCAGCAGTATGTGGATCGGGAGCTTCCGGACGTGCAAGCTGGGTTTCGCAAGGGCAGAGGAACTAGAGACCAAATTGCCAACCTTCGCTGGATCATGGAAAAAGCAAGAGAGTTCCAGAAACCCATTTACTTCTGCTTTATTGATTATGCGAAAGCGTTTGACTGCGTAGATCACAGCAGATTGTGGCAAGCTCTCCAAGAGATGGGAGTTCCAATTCACCTCATCTGTCTCCTCAGGAACCTTTATGAAGGGCAAGAGGCCACAGTCAGAACTGGGCATGGTCTTACTGATTGGTTTCCGATTGAGAAAGGGGTGAGGCAAGGCTGCATACTGTCGCCCTGCCTATTTAACCTATATGCAGAGTGCATCATGAGGAAGGCCGGTCTGGACGAGTCTTCAGCTGGAGTGAAGATTGCTGGAAAACGTATCAACAACCTTAGATATGCGGATGATACCACTTCAATGGCAGAAAGTGAAGTGGAACTCAAGAGACTTCTGATGCGCGTACAAGAAGAGAGTGAGAAGTTTGGGCTTAAACTGAACATTAAAAAGACGAAGATCATGGCGTCTTGCCCTATCAAGTCCTGGAGCATCAATGGACAAGAAGTGGAAGCTGTGACAGATTTTCTGTTCTTGGGCGCCAAGATTACCTCGGAAGGAGACTGCAGCCATGAAATTAGGAGACGCCTGCTTCTGGGAAAGAGAGCAATGGTTAGCCTTGATCGCCTAGTAAAGAGCAGAGACATTAGTCTGCCAACCAAGATCCGTATAACCCGTGCTATGGTCTTTCCAGTTGTGATGTATGGATGCGAGAGTTGGACTGTGAAAAAGGCTGACCGCCGAAGAATTGACGCGTTTGAATTGTGGTGCTGGCGAAGACTCTTAAGAGTTCCTTGGACTGCCAGAAGATCAAATCAGTCGATATTGTCAACCATAAACCCTGACTGCTCATTGGAGGGTCAAATTCTAAAGTTAAAGCTCAGCTACTTTGGTCATCTGATGAGAAGAGAGGAGTCGCTGGAGAAAGATTTGATGTTGGGAAAGGTTGAGGGTCGCCGGAGAAGGGGTAGGCAGCGAACGCGATGGTTAGATGGCATTCTCGAGGCATTGCAGATGAAGCTATGTGATTTTAAGAAGATAGTGAGAGACCGGAAAGAGTGGCGTGACATGGTCCATAGGGTCACGAAGAGTCGGACACGACTGAACGCCTGAACTGAACTGAACTGATTCGCCCAAACCCGAATGCTTTTTCTTCCACATTTTTGAACGTTGTCAGACATAATATAGGGAACGAAGGTAGAACAGCGAAGCTCTCATGAAATATGATTTGTAGTCGTTATCTAGAAACACAAACACACACAAAAAAGAAGAGAGATCAAAAAGCGTACAGATGCACTGACAGATGCTGGTGCACACAGGAAGATATATTCGCAATGTATTGTCAAGACAGTCAAGCCTGGCTCAAAGACTTGCCCCTACTGACGTCATGACGCCGAAATCCCTCCTCACCTCTACAACCGGCTTTCCCTTCTCGCTTTACTGGTGTCTCTTTAAGGGCACCTTTCTACGACTCTTTCATTTTCTTTTACTTATTTTTATATCCTCTAATATGATGCACGATTTTAGCCGGGTGGGGTACAGAACTAATGCACAGTAAAATATTCAAAAGTAACAAGAAAACAAAGTTCAATAAAAGGCGAAAAGCAAACAAAAAACTCACGGCAAAAAGATGATCGTAATAATGGCCCGAACGTTGCAGATTAAAGTGCGAGTAAAATAAGTATACAGATGGCAGTAAAACAGTCTGATTGCCTAGCTTAACCTGTTCAGTAATATTCCTAGGAAAGAAAGAATATTTAAGGCAGTTATTGCGAGTGGAATAAGAAGCTATCTTTAGGGCCTGTCTTTGTCTTGTGGCATATCCTGTAGAAAAAGAAATTATATGCTAAATGTCTAATTTATAATCCCCTTTTATTAACTAAAAGGGCGAAGGGTAGGAAGTTTAATCTTTGCTAATACTGTTGTCATTGGCGTGCGCCCAAAGCTGTTGTAAATAACACGCTCTGTGTTATCTGCAAATTTTCAATCATAATAATATGGTTTTGTGTATACGGATACCAGATAAATGGAGTGTCTTTTATGCTCGTAAGGATAATGGTTTATTAGGCAAGTGACCGATCAATGGGCGTGGCTAGTTTTATAGCTCGTCTTATAAATAAGAGTTTTTGATTAGCATTACTTGTTACATACTCAATATCTTTTGACCAGCTCAGATCTTTAAAAATCCAGAGACCGAGGTACCTAAAGTGGTCAACTTCCCATAAAAAAAAAAACATTCCGAGCTAAATGCTTGAAATGAAAAGGGCTCTTCTGGTGAGTTATTTTCATACATTCAGTTTTCTCATAATTAACCTCCATATGCCATTTTTCACACCAAGAAACAGATGATTAAAATATCTGGCTCCGCCTTATCTTTAATAAAATTATTGTGTTTCCAAAATTGAATAGTTAGGCACTTTGTGACTTTTTTTTTCGCTTGTTCTAAGAGAAAAGAAACAAATTTATAGCGAGGATAATTTCAGTTGAAGTTTAGGGAGCTGAGACTCAAAACGTCCTGCCCATGTATGTACATAGGTGGGCTATTTGACACAAACCATGACATAAACGCTGGATCCGTGATTGCTGGTGCACAGAGAGCGGTCTGCTCTAGCAGCTGAAATTAAAGCTACCGCTGGCCGGAGCTTTCGCTTCGTTTTCACCAGATATAGATCCCGTTTTCGAGCTTTACAACAATGTTCCTGCTTCGAATGACAGCGCGAACTTCAGCGATTTCAATCTCTACAAAGCGCGCGGTGCTTTTAAGACGAAAACCTCTCTTCTCCCTTGAGTGTGCGCAAGATCTGTGGGTAGGAAGGCTCCGCTTTATCTGGCTTGGCTTATGGACTGTTTAACTTTTAATAAAAATCCTTCTCCACCGGAAATCGAATTTCTACCCTTCCGATCTCCTAAGCCGAGAGCACTAAAACTACGCCACACCGGGCACGTGAGCAACATATCCTAATAATTCTCCACGCCAAGCTTTGCACAGCCTCCATTGTTTTCAATTGTTTCTTGATATAATTTTCTTACTTTTCTAATTATTTTACTTTCACTACATTATTTCGAACTCTTAAGATGTGCCTGTAAGTAGACACCATAACTACTAAAATGTAAATAAATATCTAACTGTCAAACTCAAATAAAGAATGCACTAACAGTTTACTAGGTTCACCTTCGCTGCTGCTGTTCTTTGTATCACAATGACAAACTGTAAGTGAGGTATTTCTGTTTTGCGTCTTCAATTATTATTGATGAGACGCGTCATGCGCAAGAGACCACATATCGAGCCCGCACGGATCATCTTTATACTGCAGTAAATGACGGCTTGCTCCTGCTTACCATCAGAAAAGCAGCGCAGAGGCAATCTACAAGAATGGTAGCCAAATCAGTATGATTTTATTTTTAGTATCTATTCTACTATTTATTTATATATTTGACATGCTCCTCCCCAAGAAACTTCCTTCTTGAAAATATAATTGGTCTTCTCACTAGATTCCTTATTTGCAAACTTGCGACAGCCCATTCGAGATATTGATGGACAGCCCATTGAACAATGCATTATAAGGCGAAACTTCTCTACACATCATCCGAAAAAATTGAAAACATTTATGTCATGATGAGACATATTACTGTTACGAATACATTACAAACAAAATGAAGCCTCAATATATACAGATGTGTGTGTGTGTGTGTTTGTGTGTGTGTGTTTTTTATGTAACATAATTTACATGTTATAACGCGAGACCGCTGTGCTGCGCTTGGTAATTTTACTTTTGGCTTTTGACAGCAGGCCCTGGTTCAGGGCCAGAGAGACCGGGTGATCGCGCCGAAAAATTCATTGAATAGATTGGAAGTTGCACGCTTTCTAGATTTATGGCATCACTCAAGACTTATCCAACAGAGTGGGGAGGCGTAAACGTTCACAGCTTCCGAAGAAAAACAAAGCAAAGTAAAAAAACAGCGACCACTAAAAACAAACAATTATTTCCGAGAACAAAAACCATAATGGAAGCGGAACACTGTGCTCAACTGCGTGAGTTTCATCTGTAGCCCGAGTTGTCTGCTCCATGAAATATAATGTTGTCACGGACGCTGACTCAAAGCAGAAATTGTGGTTCCTCTTGACTTCGGTGACGAGCGCCCTGAGTCAATTCATATCTCTCTGGCGAAAAATAAATTTGCGCTAAGCTATTGCCTCTGAACTACGCGAGATTACGCAGCCTCACTCGTGCTATCTACTGAGATCTCCCCAGTCATTTTCTGCTGGTGTTCCAACGCTATACTGTGCGTCTCGTTCTTTTCTTCTTGCGCCATCGCATCTGTACTGCCAAGTTGTTTTCTGTTCGTGTAAATGTTTCCTCCAGTTTTCTTTTTCCAAGAAAGCGTCGCACATGTTCCGTCGCTGCCACTCTTTTCTTCCCTCTTATTTCCTACCCTGTCTTCAGTCCAACAAACCGCAGAAGCGAGCTTCACCGCTTGTCTACGACGAAGCTTTCTCCTGGGACCATCCGTCATCCTACAGAGTGGCGATGCTGGCGGTGCTGACGTCGGTGGCGTGGTTGCTTTGGAAGACGAAGTGCACTCTAGAGATTTAACCCTTACGGCGTCTGCTGCCGCAAGAGAAGAAATAACATCCACAGACAGATAATAAAATTTTGAAGGTCCACAAAATAACTCGTTGAAATGAAATAATTTCATTCACTGAGAAATTAAGATAAAAAACGGAGCAAATGCAGTGTTAGGTTGCGGCAAACGTATAAATTGCCGGGGCGAAAAAGTGAGTGCAATGGGATTTCAACAGCTTGGAGAGCCCAATTAGGCCCCCGGTGTCCAGTGACAAATGTCTCCTCCGTCTTCTGATATATGCTTTAAACTCATTAGAAAAAATATTTCTGTGTTGAAGAAGGAAGCAATCACCTCATTTCAGATGCTCTCGAGCTCTTAGTTCTCAAATAAGCGTCTCTTTTACATTATTTTTTCAATCTCATTTCAAATTAACGTTTATGTTTGTCGGAACAAACAGAATAGCAGTTGTCTCTTATCGAAAAAAGGTCAATATTCCATTGTGAGGTTTGGGCAGGCCAAGAAAGCTTTATTATGGATGGTGCTAAATGTTGGTAGCTTTGCTTTTATTGAGTGCTTATGGCGATGTACTGCCGCCCATTATGACTGCGGCATTTATCGTAGTGTAGTAAGCGTCGGTCGCCCGTTGCAATGCAGCCTCCTTCATGTTTCGAGCACTGATGATTACATGTCAGCGTTATACCGAGGATAACGCCCAATACTTATAGTAACGACGTGATAATCGATCAAGGTTTGGACGCTTAAAGCAATGTGTAGCTTCGAACAGCTCTCTTACCTTATAATTATAGGTATAGCGTACCGTTAATAGAAGATGTTAACGGCGGCGATTTTTTTCTTTAGCATTATTATCCAAGCAGGGAATTAGCGCAACAGACGTTCTGAAAAAATAACGGCTCGCCAGCACAAATGAAGTTCAACCACGCGGAGCAATAATTAACGTACGTCTTTCGTAGTCGTAAGAGATGATTTTCAGCATTTACTGATTCTCATTTTAGAACATGCGAGAGAGACATCTTTGCGGAGTGCGAAGGTGGACTGTACAAAAGGCGGACATTATATTCGCGCTAGAAAAAAATGTTCAAATAATTAGCTGTCGTAAATAACCACTATATTCTCAAGTTTTTACTTGAAGGGCGATATACTGTCAGAAGGAACGTTATCGACGTCAAAGAGAAGTCCAGATTTAACATTTCACCAATCAGAAATGTCACTAAAAATATCAAAAGTCGAAAATTCGCCAAGAAGACATAGAATTGTCACCAAATTTGCTTTCACTTATCCTAAATCCTCAAATACTTCTAAAGTTTTGGTATTTTATCATAGAACGTCGGGTCTTTGTGGACAACTAAAAAGCCAGCACAAAGCTTTCGTTCGCTACCTTGAATGGCAAACCTGCATGTATGAAAAAGAGCTTTGACATAGCTATAGATGATCGCGAGGCATTCCTTCTCAGTCGTCGAGTAATTTGTTTCGTATTTTGAGAGGTATCTTCTAGCGTAAGCGATATCGTTTTCTACTCCGGGATTTCTATGAACGAAGACGGCGTCTAGGCCCACGCTGCTTTCGCCGGCAGGAATTTCATTCTCAGCGTTTTCACCGAAATTGCCAAAAGGCAGGCAGAGGCAGTAAGCGGCACTTAATTTCTTCGAAGGTCTCTGCGGCGGTTCTTTCCACTCAAACGGCACGTTTACCCTTCGTAAGCGCGTCAAACGTTCAGCGAGGCGCGAAAGGGCCTTGACAAATCGTCGATAAGAGGAGCAGAGTTTCTTGAATCGGCGCAAATCTTTTTTATCACTTGGCGGGGAAACCTGCGCGATCGCAGCTGTTTTGTTTGGGTCTGGACGAACACCATCCTTGCTTGAGATGTTGCCATGGAGCAGCAGCTCCTAGTGAGCAAAGTGGCACTTCACTGCTTTCAGCGTCAGCCCTGACAACTTGATGGCGTCGAGCACTGGGCGAAGCCTTTTCCGGGGGCCTTCAAAGGTCGAAGAAAAGACAACGATGTCGTCTAAGTACACCAAACAAATATACCACTTCTAGCCTTCCCGTAAAGTGTCCAATGCACGCTGGAACGTCGTGGTTGAGAGAAGAGGCCGAACGGCATTATCTGGAACTCGAAGAGGCCGTCTGGTATGATTAGCGCGGTCTTATCAGGGTCTCTTTTGTCGACCTTAATTTTTCAGTAGCCGCTACTTACGTCCATCGATGAGAAGTACCTTAGTTAGCATAGGCTATTCAGTGTGCCGTCATTGCGAGCGAGTGGGAAAACATTCTTCTTCGTTATGCGGTTCAAGCGGCGATAATCCACGCACAAACGCAGTGTCCTGTCTTTCTTCGTCACCAGAATGACTGGTGCAGCCCAGGGACTCTTTAATGGCTGCATGAGGTCTTCACGAAGCATTTCACCGACTTGCCCGTTGATATTTTGGTGGTATTTGGCTTTAGTGGGCGGGATCAGCAGCTACTACCTGTACCTAGTAGACGAAAAGGCGTTTTAAAGAAGCTATCACGTGCTCTCTTCATGCCCAGATTAGGTGTCCTCCCAATTTTAGAATGCCTCTCTATTATTCTCGCATAATATGCATGATCTTAATTCAAGTCCAGCGAATCCTGTCTATGCTCATGCATTACTTTCTTTTAAGTACTAACTACTATAGCTGCATAAGAATGCCTTCCCAAGCGGCAAGCCTATGGTCGGCCCGCGCTCGGACCTTGGCAATATGGCCGACTGAAACTCACCGGGCCAACCTAGGCGACCAACCTCAGCCCAAGGTCGGGGATTGACAATGGCCTAAGAATGGCCAATCATTGGCAATCGAGCTTGGGCCAACGAGTATGGCCGACTTGGCCAGCCTACCGCCACGCTAGGGTCATGCATGGGCCATGGCTTGCCGACTTGGCCAGCCTACTGCCGCACTTGGGTCATGCATGGGCCATGGCTTATCCACACATGGCCCAACCTCGTCGGTGGTACTCGCTGGCCGGTGGTTTATCCACCATCGGCAGTAGACCTCGGGCCAATGAGTATTGCCGACTTGGCCAGCCTACTGCCGCGCTAGGGTCATGCATGGGCGCTGGCGTACCCACATGGCCCAACTACTTCGGCAGTACACGCTGCCCAGTGGCCTATCCATGTGTAATTAGTGATCTACTCATCCATGGCCTATCGTTTACCCATTAAAACGTCCGCAGTGCTATTGTTGCTGAAAATTAGTGCTGCGGCAGCATTTTGAGATGCGCATCTTCTCCTCCAAGCGGGCTCTAACTTTGTGGCATCAGCAATGCTGTTCTCCGGGCAGGTGAAAAGCAACCCATACGTATGTAGCTTAAAAAAGCCTGTGCATCGACAAATGTAGGTTTAAACAGCACTTTTTATTGGTCTTTCTTAAATATTCGAAAGGCTCAAAGCCCTCCTAATACAAAATGGCATTTACAGCTTACTAAGTTTGTGAGGCTTCACAGCAATTTATTCTGGCATTCAGCTTCTAGGCTGAGTTAAGGATGTCACGTTTCCCTGCTCGTTGTGCCTGCCGTCCCATTACTTCACCGTTACGAGCCATCGCTTGACTGCTGCCGCGGTCTTCCTGGAGAGGACGTCACTCAGGTACACGCTGCCTCTCCTCAGGCATCCTAGAAAATATACGAAAGAAAATATCAGCCTTCATTCCGTATTCATGTGAATTTTCTAGCCTGTTAAAGTGATAAAAGGCTGTCACTCAAGCATTTATAAGGACCTTCAGTGGGATCAGTGGTGATGCAGTCATCGGATGATATATTTTTACACATATACTGCTTGTGTAAGCAAATTTGATCCAAGGGGGAAAAAAGACATTTCTGAGGCAGGGGAAGGAAACCAAATACATATCGCTGGAAGCTACCTTGAGCACCACAGAAAAGGTTTTGTTTGGAATCCTTAATTGACATTACTTACCTAAGTTACTGATTAATGACTTACACATTAAATGGTGTTGCTACTTTGAAGAGTACCGGCTCAAACCACGTTTCATTATTTGCGATAAAGAACCCTCACGTCTGCATTTTGTTCCCCAGTACAATAGGAAACCCCGAAAATACATCCCTCGTTCCCCATCGTCCTGACGCTTCCCCTCCTTTGGTTCCAAAGTTGCAGCAAGTCATCCGCAAACAAGTCTCAGTACTTCCCACGCTTCCTGAAGCTCCTGCTGTCGCTCCCTTGACATACGTCGGAGGACCACTACAATATAGCCAACCTTCTGTCCCAGCCCCTTTGACCTACGTGGCAGTAGCTGCGCGGCCTCCGCCTCAGCCGTTACCACCCGTGCAGCCTGTCCTACGTCATGCACCGCTTCCTCAAAAGGCTCCGCTTCATCCTGCGACTCCACGCTATTACAACCCGTAGCGCACTTCGGACAATCGCCCAAGTTACTACTGTGGTTGCCCTGGACACGTGGCTCGTCGGTGCCGTCGCCACATGGCTGCGTGTCCCGAGCCTGCGTCTTTGGAGGACTCCCCACCGCTGCTTCATTCTGCTCCGTCTTCACCTGCATACGACGCCGAACAGCGTTCGTACACGACCCATCGTTCTCCTCCCCGTCGCAGGTCACTGTCACCAATGCGCTGGCGACCACCCCCTGCTGATGAGGGAAACTAAGTTCCGCGGTTCATGAGGCGAGAACTGCTTGCTCTGCGAAAAGCTCAAGGCCTCATATTTTGCCCACGAACGTTATAGTAATCTCTATCGATGGTCTGCCTGTACATGCGCTGGTCGATACAGGTGCTGCAGTGTCTGTGATTCATGAGCGACTTTGCCGATGATTACGAAAAGTTACAACGCCATTTAACGGTTTGTCGCTCCGCACTGCCAGCGAAGAGAGGATTGCACCTTTAGCAGCATGTACAGTCTGTTGCAGAAGTTTGCGGCCCAACGCGCCGGGCAGAGGAGCAGTATCGCTCCCGAGAGGCGGCGCTGCGCCCGACGGCGCTGCCTGGTGACGTGCTATAAAGAGTGAGGAGGCTTGTTCTCTTCTCCTCATCCCGCGGTTGATATCGCACATCTTTGCTCTCAGCCGCGGGATGAGGGGAAGAGAACAAGCCTCCTCACTCTTTATAGCTACGTCACCAGGCAGCGCCGGCGGGCGCAGCGCCGCCTCTCGGGAGCGATACTGCTCCTCTGCCCGGCGCGTTGGGCCGCAAACTTCTGCAACAGACGGTACAGCGCGTGTCGTCATTGAAGGTCTTTTATACAGTGTCGAGTTCGTAGTTTTGTCGTCTTGTTCTCACGATGTGATCCTTGGATGGGACTTCGTCTAAAAATAACGCCGTGATCGATTGCGCCCGAGCTGAAGTGGAATTTTCTGCACTGTGCGACGTACTGCACGACGAAAACCGTTCAGTGTGTCCTCAAAAGCTTACCATCGCTGAAGATGTCGACGTAGCTCCAGAAGCTTGTGCCCTCGTACCTCTTTCGTGTCCTGCCGTGTCAGCCGTTAGTGTTCTGTTTACACCATCTGCATCCTTCATCCACCGCAAGCACCTGCCGCTGTCGTCTGCTGTTCTCGATGTTCACGAAGCTACTCATCTACAATCCGTCTCCGCGCCCGATTACTTTGCTACGTGGGGAATCTCCCAGTTCCATTGAACCAGCCCACCTTCTCTCTGACCTGGATGCCTCCGAGACCAAATGTGGTAACTACATTGATGCTCTGCAGTCCGATTCGACGCCTGATTCGTTGCCAGACGACTCCTTCCGAACCGCCATCGATGACGCCCTTCCTTCCACCTACCGAACGCAGCTTGCGACCCTTTTACAGACGTTTTGCTCCGCGTTCGACGCCGCCCACACACCTCTCGGCCACACTTCCACAGTCGCGCATCACATTCAGACCGGCTCTAACGCCTTTTCGACAGCGCCCTATCGTGTGTCAGCGGCAGAGCGCCGCGTGATCAATAAGCAAGTTGAGGACATGCTACGTGGTGTGATCCGTCCATCTCAAAGCCCCTGGTCTTCACCAGTGGTGTTAGTCAAGAAGAAAGATGGTTCGTTTCGCTTTTGTATCGATTACAGACGCTTCAACAAAATTACCCACAAGGACAATTACCCCCTTCCGCGTATAGACGATGCTCTTGATTGCTTCCAAGGTGCCGAGTACTTTTCATCCCTTGATTTACGTTCCGGTTACTGGCAAGTACCAATGGCCGCCTGTGAACGAGATTAAGACCGCATTTGTGATGACGGATGGCCTTTATGAATTTAATGTGATGCCCTACGGTCTGTGCAATGCGCCCGCCACATTCGAGAGAATGATGGATAACATCTTGCGGAAGTTCAAGTGGCACATCTGCCTCTGCTACTTGGACGACATTGTTGTCTTTTCCACTGACTTCGCTACGCACCTAGAGCGCTTGCGGCAAGTCTTGGTTTGTCTTACTGACGCTGGCCTACAATTGAATCTTAAGAACTGTCACTTCGGTGCCCAGCAGTTGACAATTTTGGGTCACATCGTCTCTAAGGAAGGTGTTCGTCCTGATCCGGCCAAGCTGCGCGCAGTCGCAGAGTTTCCTAAACCGTTCTCACTCAAGCAACTTCGAAGCTTCATAGGTCTGTGCTCGTATTTTCGACGCTTCATACAGAACTTTGCTTCTATTATTACACCCCTGACGAAGCTACTCGGGGGAAACAGTCAGTTAAGTGATTCGTCAGCCGAGTGCGACGAAGCGTTCACCGCATTGCGCCATCTTTTGACATCGCTACCAATCCTTCGCCACTACGACCCGACCGCACCCACTGAGGTCCATACTGATGCGAGTGGCATTGGCCTCGGAGCTGTCTTGGCTCAACGAAAAAACAGCTTTCAGGAATACGTCTTCGCCTACGCGAGTCGTGTTCTCTCTAAAGCTGAATGCAACTACTCAGTTGCAGAAAAGGAGTGTTTGGCAATTGTGTGGGCACTAACGAAATTCAGACCCTACTTGTACGGTCGCCAGTTTGACGTCGCCACGGACCACCACGCGTTATGTTGGCTGTCCTCTCTTAAAGACCCGTCCGGCCACCTCGCAAGATGGGCCCTCCGCCTTCAGGAATTTGGCATTCGAGTTGTATATCGTTCTGGCCGTAAACACATGGACACCGATGCTCTGTCTCGTTCTCCCCTATCCAGCGAACCTGCTTGCTCCACGGCAGCTGATCCCGTCCTGTCGACTCTAACCATCGCCGATATGCCTGCGGAGCAGCGCAAAGACCCGTGGCTCGCATCTCTTATCGACATCATGTCCACTTCTCCCAACGCTGCGCCTTCTCGGACTTTACGCCGTCAAGCACCACACTTTGCCCTACGAGATGGTTTTCTCTACCGCCACAATGATATGACTGATGGTCGACGGTGGGTTCTCGTCATTCCCCGCCATTTACGACATGAAATTTGCGCCCCTTTCCATGCCGACCCTCAGTGTGCCCATCCTGGTGTAGTCAAGACGTTTCAAAGAATTTCTCAACGCTACTATTAGCGCGGAATGTACGGTTATATTCGCAAATATGTCCGCTCCTGCATCGCCTCTCAGCGCCGCAAGCCATCCACACCTCGTGCTTCTGGCCCCTTACAACCCCTTCCATGCCCGGCCCGTCCTTTTGATCGCATTGGCGTTGATCTTTACGGGCCACTTCCCTGCACGGTCTCTGGGAACCGCTGGATTATCGTCGGCATCGACCACCTCACCCCATATGCGGAGACCGCTGCCCTACCTGCCGCTACTGCCCGTGAGGTCGCCCTGTTCTTGTTTCATCATTTTGTCCTTTGCCACGGCGCGCCGCGTGAGCTGCTCAGTGACAGAGGCCGAGTCTTCCTTTCCAATGTCGTTGAAGCTCTACTGGCCGAATGTCGCATCATACATCGAACCACCACAGCCTATCACCCTCAAACTAACGGGCTGACTGAGCGCTTCAATCATACTCTTGGAAATGTGCTCACGATGTACGTTGCCGCCGATCAGACTAACTGGGACGCTGTTCTTCCTTTCGTGACGTACGCGTACAACACTGCCACGCAGTCAACCACTGGATTTAGCCCTTTCTTCCTCCTTTATGGGCGTGAGGCTTTGTCCACGATGGACACTATATTACCATATCGTCCAGACTCCTCCGAGTGGACTCCACTTTCTGATGCTGTAAAGCATGCGGAGGAATGTCGCCAGCTGGCCCGCAGTTTAACATCTGAATCTCAAGGCCGCCAAAAGCATCGTCACGACAAAGATCAGACGCCACATGTTTTCCCTACAGGGTCCCTCGTTTGGCTCTGGGTTCCTGGCACCCCACCGGGATTGTCATCGAAATTTCGAACTGAATACCACGGCCCCTACCGCATCGTTCACCAAACCTCCCCTGTAAATTAAATCGTGGAGCCACTCACTCCCTCTTCGGACATGCGTCCTCGCGGCCGCGAAACTGTGCACGTGAGCCGCCTCAAAACATACTACGACCCGCTCGTCTTGCCCTCACCATAGGTCGCCAGGGTGGCTCCTCTTCGCTCCCGGGAAATTGTAGTGAACGAAGAGCAGATGTCACGAAACACGAGGAAGAGAACAACGAAGTGCCGCTGCGCTGCTCGAGCTCGCTGGTTTGTGCCTAGACGGACTGTGTTCCTGTGCTTTCGCCGTGCAGCTTACAGAGGACTATATTCTGTTGAACCCTCAGTAAAACCCATTTCACACTCATTTATATCCTTACCGCTTTGTAGTCGTTATCCGCATTGCAAAGTTCGGCGCGCTCACTGTAACTCGCACCTTCATGTGTGCCAAAGGGCCGACGTGAAGCAACCATTGCCAGCATATCACCCTTACTCATGCATGGGGCCAGCCATCATAGCGGCAGGTTGTTTCGTCCGCTCAAAATCATGTTGAGAGCAGCGCAATTGAGGTGCGCGAATGGGCTGGTAACGGTTTCGGTATTTACATAACCCGGAATTTTTCTGCAGACGAATAAAAAGTTACACATGAGGTTTCTAACCGCAAATATTGAAACAGGGGTTTCCGAACGTGCTCGCCGACTCTAAGTCCTATTTATTGTCTAAAGTGAATATTTAGTACTTGGAGAGAATAACCTCACTTTCCTATGCAGAAAATAAAAATGTACTGCGCTGTGCGAAGTGGCTGCCAGCAATGCACCCCCGGTTTCCATCGCCTGTTTCCAATGGTTTATTTCTAACCCTTGTCTCAAGCTATCGGACACACCAGGTGTAATGTACCATGCATAAAATCTGCGTGAGAGCATATTAATGGGTAGATTTGTAAGCTTTACAGATTTCACTTACAAATACTACGAGAATCGCGTCACTGCGGCCTTTCTTAAAATTGACACGCAACAGTGCAATATACGTGGCTAAAATATAGTACTCAACGTATTAATTCAGCTTCGCAAATGCAGCTGTAACAGAAAGTGAGGGCTGGAGACACCGAAGGTGCGCCTAGCTTTCAAATTTTCTTAGATGGCACAACCGTTCGAAATATGTAATTTTAAAAATAAGCCCTTGATAGCAGCTTTCCCACAGCATATATATGGGTGCCTTAGATAAGAATTATAATCGAGGTCCCATGACCATCTTTAGTTTCCAATTAAATTTTTGTATGTGATGGGCAAATATCAGAAACAAAGGAATTAACCTTAGCTTTGCAAGATACGGCGTAGTTTCCTTGAAAACAAAAAAATTGTACGGTATATCTTTAGAGGTAGAAATTAAACGCTGTTTTTGTCATTTCAAAATGTTGCAAGTTTGGATACCACGATTTTGTCATGTATCTTTTACTCACTAAATATATGCAGGTTTTACATTTACAAACACTATTAGAAATCCGTCTTGTTTTTGCAGTTGAGTTATTAAAAATCGCAAACTTTGCTTCAAGAGCAATGGGCTGCAAAAATATTCATTTTTAATCTTATATACTGGAATATGATGCTTAGGTTGGTTGCACTAAATATGTTTTCACTTCCTAACGCATGTTCTTAATTCCAAGCAATTTTTGGAGCTCCAGATCGCAAGGTGTGTTCTCCACAACTTATCAAAATTGCCCAAAATTCGAAAACAGCAGTAAAGTGTAAATTTGCTGCAAATAAAAAAAGGATCATATTCGATTTTCATTCAAATCCCGGTCAAGAATCTTCAGTGCCTCAAAAATATCACGGACTAAAATGTGTTGCGTTATATTGTTTAAAAATATAACGTTGAATATTAAACCGAGTGCTTGTCCTGATAATGGCCAAATTCAGTCTGCATTCTTGCAAGATCCAATAATATTGTGGCACTGAAACTATCTCTAGATTATCAAGGTTCCATTCTTTATTTCTAAAAAAATTTTAAGCTCTAGATTTGTTTTTTTCTGCATATTATATTGAAATCGGGCAAAATTTAAAAAAAATGGTAAAATAAGGAAAACTGATTAGAATTGAAGAAACTGCCACAACATCGATTTGTATCAAAATCTCTGGAAACAATGCAAACTACTTTGTTAATACGAGTCAGTAAATATATTCAATTCTGCAAAATGAATTATTAGAAACATAAAAATGCCTGTTTTTATTCTATAGATGTGCTTATATGGCTCCACCTCATGGAGTAGGCATCAAATCTTCAATTTCGTATTTGCTGATTTTAGTTACAGTCTTGTAAAATTTAAAGCCTTGTCAGAGCTTATAAACCCTTTTTCTGCTTGTCGGCAAAGACTTAATATAGCTTAAAATTGAATTATTCCCTATTTCTGTCAAATTCATGACAGAACGCAAGTGAAGGCTGAACTTTTTCTCTGTCCTGCACTCTTTTTTTATTGCTAGGTGCAGTAGTATTCAATCAAGTTTATTATTGACCATAACTAACAATACTATAATTTTGAAGGGGAAATGAGGGTGCTCGTTATAATACATGAAGGAAAGAAGCCAACAGTCGGCGAGGCCGAGGAAAGCGTTGGGGATGGTACTTTTGTCTTTTTTTTTAATGTTTACTTGGATAATCACAGAAATTATTAATGTAATCTGATTAGGGGAAACATAATTAAACACAAAGTAGAAGAAAAAACAACGTGCCGATGGTGGGAACTGAACCCACGACCTCCGAATATCGCGTCCGGTGCTCTTCCAACTGAGCTACATCGGCCGCTGTCCCCCCTGCTACTTTCTTGGGTATTTATGTTGTCTGTATACGAACCTTGAGAGTGTTCACCAGCGCCACCCTCAACCATAGCGGCGGACGTGGAACGTCCTTTGTTACCGCCAGCGTCGCATAGAACGTGATCAAGAGCGAGGGCGAAAGCTGTGCTAGAACCCTCTTACGCTACAAGCAGATCAATTAAGGAGGAATGAAGGTGCTCGTTATAACACATGAAGGAAAGAAGCCAACAGTCGGCGAGGCCAAGGAAAGCGTTGGGGATGGTACTTTTATGTCTTCTATTTTTTTAATGTTTACTTGGATAATCGCGATATTCGGAGGTCGTGGGTTCGGTTCCCACCATCAGCACGTTGTTTTTTCTTCTACTTTGTGTTTAATTATCTTTCCCCTAATCAGATTACATTAATAATTTCTGTGATTATCCAAGTAAACATTTAAAAAAAAAAGATATAAAAGTACAATCCCCAACGCTTTCCTCGGCCTCGCCGACTATTCGCTTCTTTCATTCATGTATTACAACGAGCACCCTCATTTCCCCTTAATTGATCTGCTTGTAGCATACGGAGGTCTCGGTTTTGGCAGTCTTGAAGCCATAGGTAGCGTAACAGGGTTCTAGCACAGCTTTCGCCCTCGCTCTTGATCACGTTCTATGTGACGCTGGCGGTAACAAAGGCCGTTCCACGTCCACCGCTATGGTTGAGGGTGGCGCCGGTGAACACTCTCAAGGTTCGTATATGGACAACATAAATACCCAAGAAAGTAGCAGGGGGGACAGCGGCCAATGTAGCTCAGTTGGAAGAGCACCGGACGCAATATTCGGAGGTCGTGGGTTCGGTTCCCACCATCGGCACGTTGTTTTTTCTTCTACTTTGTGTTTAATTATCTTTCCCCTAATCAGATTACATTAATAATTTCTGTGATTATCCAAGTAAACATTAAAAAAAAAAGACAAAAGTACCAGCCCCAACGCTTTCCTCGGCCTCGCCGACTGTTGGCTTCTTTCCTTCATATAATTTTGAAGGTCATTTTTCAATGTGTAATTTTTTATAATTATAATCATAAGCAAATCTCTTTCCAGCATAATAATTTTGGAGGTGTTACAAAGAACACACATACCAGCATAGAGCTCCAGATTCTGCCTTAAAAGAACAATATAACCTGCGTAATAAACACAATGTTTTAGTGCAAATAACGTAACGCATTACGCCAGTATGTAAGGTCGAAAATTAACATTTTTGTAGCGCGTTGCTCCTGAAGCAAAGTTTGCGATTTTTTACTAAATCAACTGAATCAATGAAACAAGCTTTTAATACTTCTTATACAAATAAAAGTTATGTTGATTTGGTGAGTAAAAAACAATGGATGACAAAATTTTAGTGCGCAAGCAGCAGGCCTCCAAATGTGCAACTTTTTGAAACGACAAAAAACGGTGTTTTCTTTAGTGATAGGCGTTCTTGTTTTCTTTTTTCGGGAAAACTATGCTGCATCTTGCAAACCTAAGGGTCTTTCCTTTGTGTCGAGACATTAGCCCACGACATAGGAAAATTTAATTAAAATAAAATGGTGATGGCACCACGATTACTGTTCGTGTCCGAAGACATGCATATTTGTTTTCATTTCGTCTCTTTAAACATGTTCGTTTAGGCAATGCGGTGAATAAAAATATCATCGCATATATTAAAGATTTCTGCGCTACGCGTTATACCTAAAGCCACCTATATTGTCACAACTGTTATTCGTTATTTGTAGCTGAAACAACATCACAAAAGGAATTCGATCGCAAATTGTTCGTGAGTTAAATAGACGTACAAGATGACACACGTATACTTTGTAGAATACAATTTAAGAAAGAGCAGTTACAAACTATAGGCAAATAATGCTATGATATGGAGCATATGTATTACTCCGGTTAACAGTAAAAAAGGCGACTTTTAACATATTAATGTATTCAACAAACTATTGCATGAACACAATTATGGGGTCATCCACGTATGTAATGTCTATGGGCATTAGATGTGTGAATGACTTCGTTTTAATCCAATTTGTGCGTCACTCAAACTAATTGAACAAGGAAAAATTTAGTATTTACACAATTTTCAGCGAGTATACCACAAAATATACTAAGGTGCTTCATATACAGTCACATCACATAGCAAGTGAAGTGGGATACCAGAAGTAATCACTCACTCTGATCAGCATTTCGGTTTTGCGTCATCTTTGTAACTTTTTAGGCAGGCTTTTTCACTGATTATCCTCTTTATTCCTCTTCCAACCACAGGACACAGATCTTCTGGGGGTGCCGAAGTGTTGGTTTTCGCACCAGTGATACAACTCAATCGATCCATTTCTACGTAGAAAACACTCTCAGTGCGCACCTAAAAAAAATGAAAGCATGTATGTGTAGGCGAAATCATTCACCCGTGATAAAATAATATGATTTGAACAATAAAATCGAATGATCACACTCGAAACAACAAGAAAGTGGTGGAGAGATAGGAATTAAAGCTTGAAAGGCGGTTGCCTACTGCAATAATAGCAAGAGGTCCACTGTCTATAAGAATAGGCAATAAATATAAGGCACATTTAAAGGTGCATGCAGCAGTTACAGTGATGCAGTGCTACCTTTTGTTAGGCAGGCTTTTCCGCTGATTATCCTCTTCTTTATTCCCCTTCCAACCACAGGACACAGATCTTTTGGGGGTGCCAAACTGTGTCGGTTTTCGCGCCAGTCATACAACTCAATCGATTCATTTCTATGTAGAAAACACTCCCGATGCGCATCTAAAAAAAAAAAAAAAAACATTATGTATAGGCTAAATCCTTCACATGTGATAAAACAATACGATTTGAACAATGAAATCACATGATCACACCCGGAGCAACAAGAAAGTGGTGGAGAGATAGAAATTGAAGCAATGAAAGACGATTGCTTACTGAACAAAGCAATAGCAAGAGGTCATGTGTCCATAAGAATAGGCAATAAAATTAAGGCACGTTTAAAGGTGCATGCAGCAGTTACAGTGATGCAGTGTTACTTTTTTTTTCACTGCAGTAGTTGGTATAAATATTACAGCAATTGCTAGGTATCAGAGGTAACCCCATTGAAAACCTCATCCAAGGTACCGAGCAGCAGTGGCGCGTTTGTACCTTAAATGAAAGCGACTGAACAGTGGGTGTTGTAAGAGGTGCAGCGTCCCTAGGAATAGGGACCAAAATTAAGTTTGCTTGTAATAACCAAGTACAAAAAGGAGCAAATATGCTTGCAATAATATCATGATGGCCTATGTTTTCATCAACAGCTGTAAACAACCTGTCACTACCAGTCGGTTCTTTGGATAGAGTTGTCAATGCCAGAGCTTAAAGCTAAGAGCAATATGAGTAATATTTATTGCGGTCACGGCTGTAAAGAATTCTAGCACAACACTCCATTACTGTAACTATTCAACCGTCCATTTGTATACATATTGTTCATTTAAGAACCATGCACATCTTATTAAGTTGCTCTTTTCTACTCCCAAATGGTTTCCTATAGAATTAGAATACGTAGATCGCTGCTTCGGTTTCAAAATTTTTGTACGATGGCTATGACGTGCACTTCATGCATACAGTACGTTCATTATTTCCTATTCTTCTCCCATACTCATTCTATCCTTCTCGGCCGCTCAATTCTCCGCAGCTTTTTTTTTTTTCCCGCAGCCACCCTAGCTTGGGGCATTCTAGGTTGGCCTTTGTGAAGCTCTGCCACACTTGGGAGGAAGGGTGTTCGCCACAAATGCTTTTCGTATTTATCTTCATTTTTACCATGTCTTTTACGGCTCGGCTGCTATCGTCTATCGACTTTTGCCAGAGCTAACAAAGGTTCCACACGTGGCTGCACTACAATAGACGCTATCTCCCTTGATTCATTCGGGGACACGGTGCCCGATTCCTTGCCTTCAAAGTCCTCTCTGTCACTGACCTGAGCCACTCTGCCAAAATCTGATACTACCTTGGTTTGCCACTGCCTGGCCCATCGCGAGAGAAAGCTCATTCTTCTTTCGGCTTAGTTCAGCTGCAATTTCGCGGGCTTTCAATCAAGTGAGCGCTTGGACGGCTCGGTCACCGAAGCTACGACCTTCCTCCTGCAGCATCTGCTCTGACCTGTTCGAAAAGAGGTACGGAAACTGCTCTGGCAGGTTCCATGATACCGCTGCCTCTATTTCCAGAATGCCAAATGGGCCTATTCTGACACGTGCGACCGGCAAACATGGGCTATTCTTTACGGGAACCTGTTTACCGTAAAAACCCGCGTATAATACGAACCCGAATATAATACGAGGTGAAATTCTGGAGACGCGAAATGGAAAAAAAAAGTTTTTACCGCATATAATACGAGAGAGAAAAAACAAGACATTTATTGAAATCGGACCTCACACTTCAATCACTTTCATCTTCAGCAGCGCTTTCCTCGGAAATTTCTTTGTCGGACAAATCATCCCACAGGTACTCATCTTCTGTGCCATCGAGGGCGTTTGAGATGCCGCACTTCTTAAACGAACGGCGCACAAGCTCCTCTGGGATGCTTGCCCACGCGTCCACAATCCATTTGCACAGCGTGGCTGGCGATGCTCGCTTCAGCCGCCCGGCCGGCGTCACTGCAGGCTCACCTGACCGCATCCATTCCGCGTAGCATCGCTTGACTGCGTCCTTGGGTTTGTTGACACAAACGTCGAGAGGCTGAAGTTGTGAGGTCATCCCACCCGGAATCACAACAAGTTCTGTGCGGCAGTCGCTTAGCAGCCTTTTCACCGAGTCGGCCAAATGGCAACGAAACGCGTCCAGCACGAGGATGGATGGAAAGGACAACAGTGCACCGGGCCGTTTGCACCACACTGACTTCACCCAGTCGAGGACAAGATCCTCGTTCATCCAACCTTTTTCGTGGCATCTCACGATGACATTCTTCGGCAGCTCCTCACCTTTCGGCATTGTCTTGCGCTTGAAGATGACATAGGGCGGGAGCTTGCGGCCGTCTGCCGTGCACGATAGCATGACTGTAACCCGCGTCTTCTCGTTTCCAGTAGACCGGATACAAACTTGTTTAGAGCCTTTCTCATGGACGGTGAGGGGCGATGGCATGTCCAGGTAAACCGGCGTCTGGTCAGCATTGCCTATTTGCCCCAGCTGAAAGTTTTTGGTCTTTCGCAAAGAAATCACGTGGCGCTGAAAAGCCACCAGCAGCTCTTCGAAGGATTCGGGCAGCTTTTGTGAAATCGAGGTTCGCCGGCGTAGCGAGAATCCAGCACGGCACATATAGCGATGTATCCAGTGCTTGCTTGCTTTGAAGGCGGAGCTCGGAATTCCCTTTTCCCTTGCAAGCTCCCTAGCTTTTGCTTGCATAAGCTCTACGCTCACAGCTAGATGCGATGCTCGCTGTTCTCGTACGAACTCCGTCAGAGCGAGTTCAATTTCCGGGAATGCGCCATTCTTTGGCCCGCGAAAGCTTCTTCGCATTCCCTTGCACGCGAAAAGGGCTTCTTTCTGTCGTCGCCATCCGCGAATGCTTCCCTCGGTGACGCCAAACTGCCTCCCGGCCGCACTGTTGCCGATGTTTTCAGCAACTAAAATCACCTTTCTCTTAAAAGCAGCCGAGTACTGTTTCCGAGACCCTGGCATCCTGCTCGTTCACTTAAAGAAAAAAGCGTGCACTTTTTCGCGAACTGTGGTTTGCACGAGAGCACATGCGCTGATGCTGTGCGCACTCGACGACTCAACAACAAAGAGACGACACCTCGACGTCGTGGCCACTGCGGGGTGCGGCCACGTTAGGGCAACGAAGCCAAGCCGTAGCCGCACATCGATAACAAAGCCAAGCCGTAGCCACGCGGCAACAACGAAACCAAAACTTCTCGCAAAACTTTGACATTTTGGTTGGGATCCGCAAATAATACGAGGCGGAAATTTGGAACGCTGAAAGTTGGAAAAAAAACTCGTATTATACGCGGGTTTTTACGGTAATACATGCACAATCCCCCGTTAAGTCAGCTGCCTTCACGTATGTGGGGTGGATTACGTCCATGATGGCCGCGGAATCTCTCAGAACCCGACAATGCTTCCCATTAACCTGCATCTTTTAGGTATGGCTCTAGCAGGCGCATGCTTTTTTTCATCTGCATCTGCCGAAGAGAACAAAACCTTCAACTTCCTATGTGTTGGCAAAGTGAACGGGCTCGTTGCATCGGAAACAGACCGATTTTTCTTTCTGTTTCCTTCCCTTTGTCGGCTGTCACTTTAGGGTAGTTACTCGACTCTGCCCTGTGGCTTTCGTCTCGCTCCAAGGTGCCGCTTGCTAGGTTTCCAGTCTGGGTTCACGTTTTAGTTTGCTTTAGGGTTTCCCCGAGAACGCGATCACTCCGTTTCCCACCTAGCATGGAATTCTTCGGCCAGCTCTGCTGCACGTTCTAAGCTTTTATTTCCCGGCCTGTCTTGCACCCACACACACGTTCATGCTCCTAGACAGCTATAGAATTGTTCCAGGCAGATCACTTCTATTAAGGAATTGAACGGCGGCGCAACACGGAAACGGACACAGACAAGAAGGGGACACCACATGCGCACACTACCAACTATTTATTAAACGGAAAGGTGGCATATTTATACGTTCATCTCAAGCATCAGACTCATCGCCACAGTCCGCTCCAAACCCAACACGTGAACACCGAGCACCGCCAACAGGAAATCAGACACGATATTTCTAACCTCAGTAGATAAACTATCAAAAACGGGAAAGAAAAAAAAATTTTTTTTTTTTAAACGGAAGGCAGGCCATATCTCATAGCAAATGCAGTGTGGACCGAAAACAGCAGAGTAAGACATGAGAAGCGACCAGCCCGAACCCTAACAAATAAAAAATAAAACGATAAAACAATCGTAGCAAAAGCAGAGTCAAAACAGTTAAGCAAAAGCAGTCAAAACCCTAAGCCAACAACAAAAGACGATCGTAGCAAAAGCAGTCAAAACAGAAGAAGCAAAAGCAGTAAAAAAAAAAACTAGGCCAACAACAAAAGACGATCATGGCAAAAGCCGAGTCAAACAAAGGAAGCAAAAGCAGTCAAAAAACCTCAACCAACACCAACATTCGTAGCTCAGAGTCAAAGAAATGAAGCAAAAGCAGTCAAACACAATCGTATACCAAAGGCGTAGTCAAAAAAAGGGGGAGCAAAAAGTCAGGAACCTAAAAGCAACTAAAAACGATCGTAGCAAAAGCAGAGTCAAAACAAAAGAAACAACAGCGGTCAAACCTAAAACAACAGCCTAAAACAACGATTTCCTGACTGTTTTTGCTCCCCCTTTTTTTGACTATGCCTTTGGTATACGATTGTGTTTGACTGCTTTTGCTTCATTTCTTTGACTCTCCTTGAGCTACGAATGTTGGTGTTGGTTGAGGTTTTTGACTGCTTTTGCTTCCTTTGTTTGACTCGGCTTTTGCTACGATCGTCTTTTGTTGTTGTTGGCCTAGCTTTTTTTTTTTTGACTGCTTTTGCTTCTTTTGTTCTGACTCTGCTTTTGCTACGATCGTCTTTTGTTGTTGGCTTAGGGTTCTGACTGCTTTTGCTTAACTGTTTTGACTCTGCTTTTGCTACGATTGTTTTATAGTTTTATTTTTTATTTGTTAGGGTTCGGGCTGGTCGCTTCTCATGTCTTACTCTGCTGTTTTCGGTCCACACTGCATTTGCTATGAAATATGGCCTACCTTCCGTTTTAAAAAAAGAAAAACTTTTTTTTCCCCCCGTTTTTGATAGTTTATCTACTGAGGTTAGAAATATCTTGTCTGATTTCCTGTTGGTGGTGCTCGGCGTTCACGTGTTGGGTTTGGAGCGGACTGTGGCGATGAGTCTGATGCTTGAGATGGACGTATAAATATGCCACCTTTCCGTTTAATAAATAGTTGGTAGTGTGCGCATGTGGTGTCCCCTTATTGTCTGTGTCCGTTTCCATGCTGCGCCGCCGTTCAATTCCATCATGCACCAACTGGCCCCCCAGGCCGTTATTCACTTCTATTATTTTGTCATGAGTTCCGAAAGCCTCTTCTCCTCTTTTACCATTCTGTCAGGTCTGCCTTCAGATTGTAAGTGAAATGCGGAAACGACTGATTACGTTGTTACCTGGTTTCCCTGAAATGGCGGCAAAACGCATCTGAGGGATAGGCGGTGCTTTTTGAGAAGCGCTGCCTTTGCTTTAGCATAGTCGGCTGCTCCTTCTTTTGTCAGACGAGCAAGCACTTGGGCTGCCTCACATGGGAGGATGGTCAGCAGCTTCTGGGGCCAAAGCTCGGATGATAACTCAACATTTTCACACGCCCACTCGAACTTTACGAGAAAAAACCCTATGTCTTCTCCTAGTTTGTACGGTAGCAAGAGGTTTTTTATTTTAACACTTGATGCTTCCTGACTCACAACGGAGTTTGGTGTGTGTCTCCCAGTGTATTTTGCCTGTGCTAACTGCAGATCGAGCTGTTTTTTTCTCGATCCCCCTTTCATTCTACTTGTCTTCAAGATCCTTTTTGAGTTTCTCCTGTTCCTCAGCCTTCTTTAACTCTTCTTGAATAAGCTCCCAACGTTCTGCTATCTCCTCCGCGTCCGCACCGATGTCCTCAATTGCCCTAATCAGTTCTGGTTTTCTGCGGATGGGCCCACAGTCAACGCCCAATTCCCCAAAGATTAAAACCAGCTCCAGTTTGTGCAACTTTTTTTAGTCCATGACTACTGCAGCAATGGCAAGTCCCTGCACTATATGGTTAGAGGAAACCAATCTGCCTCTAAAACCACCCTTCATTTGCCGAAGCTTACAAATATCTACAAGTTGTAAAACCTGGCAATGTTCCAAGAGAAGGACCATGTACTTACTGTACCAGAGTCAGGACTGGAGGCGCAGACCATTACACCGCAGCCATCCACTTGATGCGATCAGGTTCGGGGCCAAGGCTTCTGTGTAGCGTGATCAGGTGGACAAGACATCGGACGGGGAGCAGCAGGTAGAGCTGGCAAAGAAGTTTTATATACATTATTTACATGTCAAAACAGGAAGAAAAACTCAGACGAGGAGAGCAGAACCGAGCTGAACTCCTTAGCTACCATGGATAGCTCCACACATTAATAAAGCGTCCGCAATCTCCAGTTCCCTAGCTGGGGAAATGAAGGTCAATTGGGCCTGTCAGGGGGAGTACAATTATGCTATATCCAGCTTTTAACACTAAACAGCATGACGTATGGTAAAACAGTGATGAATGGTTTTGTAGCGCATTGCGTGTAAAAAAAAAAAGAAGGTCACAGCTCAGCGGTGCGCTACTACACTGCGATGGAAGCAATGACTTCCTCTTGCTCCTTTAGAAAATTAATATCTACCCACACTAGCATATTTATTTTCCTTTACTACCCTACCAAGCTTTTACTGAATTGTCTCGATGCGCTCATATATGCACGGATCAGACGAAGTGAGCGTCTGCAGGTTCTTCGCTCAAATCGGACTAGGAAAACCAACTTCGCTCACAAAAAAAAAAAAAAAGAACCAGGACGAAAATTGAGTAGCCCAAAGCCTTCTGCGATTGGCTGCCTAGCGAGCTGTTTCTGGGTGATACGCGAAATTTTCTACAAACCCAGAACCTGAGCGCGACAGCGCCGAGCGGAATGCTTTGGCGTCCCTCGGCCTGTCACGCCTGTCAACGCTCCACTGCACTAAGGGAGCTCTTGTAATTAACGGAAAAGAACTCTCAGGAAAAACTCAACCTTATGATTTTTGAAGGAAGAACTGGGTAATGCTTGCCAGCTTCGCGTTGGCATTCTGCCCGACAAAAGCGTCCTCTAGCTGCTAAACGCATCGCATAAGCCGTTGGTTGCCGCCGCTGCATTCAACTTTGTTGCGGACACCACATATACAACAAAAATCAGTCAACGCTTCGTGAATATGGCGCGACAAAACAGAACCCCACAATCACTAATTTGCTCTTGCCGGTATGCACATGCGGAGGGCAGCTGACCGAACCACGCCCAATAAGACCCATCAGCCCCCGCGTGCGATCGGTGCTTACGTGACTGCTCCCAAGGTGAAAAACGGCTGCGTCTGCGGGAATTTTGTATTCGCTCTTTAAACGTGACTGCGTTCAGCACTTAATATAAGAACAAAGCACTCGCTTGGAGCCCCTATCACTTTTTGGTAATGACCTGTGTCTTCGATCTTTGCGGTCAAAATTTCGACATATCCGCATTATGCCCGAAAAATGCTTCGAGATAAACGGGAGTCAGTACATAGTACCTATGGGAGGTGAAAGCGCGACGTGGAAAATTTTGAACTTAACCAATTTTTCGAGATATGCGAGTCCGTGTTAACGAGGGTTTACTGTATTTTTTTTACTCACATACCTCACAGGCTCCAACTGGAGTATTATGTGAGGGGGGGTTACATAAAAACCTGGGGTGCAAAAAGAAGCAAATAGAACACAGTTACTTGAACATTGTTATACAAATAGTTAAAAGCCAACCAGAAAGTTGAATGCAGTTAGAAAAGCTTCAGATCAAGAGCTGAGCACCCCAAAAATCAGCCACTCAAATAACACACTAAGCAATGCATCTTTAGCTAATAGAGTCACTAGCCGCTATTTACAACTGAAATTAAGAAGTGAAGCTCTCATTTCCTATTTCTGTTGATTTATTTGGCCGTGCAATGCAAAAGAAAATACTCTTTGTAATATTTTTACTTCCATGACCACAAGCTATATAAACAGGTAATAAAAGGAAGTGAAGGAAAAGCCCTATGCTTATGTGTAGCAGACTGCACAAAATATCATGCAGTGGAATGTTTACTTCATGTGCCTACACTATGTACAAAGATACTGTCCATGTCTACCTTCTGGCTTCTTAAGTGTTATGGACAGAAGTCTGCCATCAAGGACAAAATTTACTGGACCACTCCACAGCAGCATATCATGCACACACTCATGGTAACACACCAGGTGACGAGACTGGCTCTAGGACCATGCGTGTCCTTCGTTACCAACAAGCATGCTATTTTTCTGTCACTGAGTAGCTGCTTATTGATTGCCAGGGGCATGCTGCAAGGCACTGTTGCAGCAGTGGCATTCTGCTGACTCACCAGTGCGAGCAGGTGCCTATTGTTCCCTTGCTCGGCCACTTGCACACCATTGTGATAATGCACATCTTCGGTACTGTGTATTAGCATAAATACACTGCCGCATGCAACGCATTCATTACAAAAAGTTCCGGTCTGCACGTCACTGCTTCTTTATATTTGCACAGGCAGACAAGATGTTGCAAACTTGAGCATGCACTGGGGAGCACCTATACACAATACCAATGAATCAGAGTAATATTGTAGATAAAAACAAAATATAGAAAACTAGCTGTGTGGGTATTGCTCATACTTGCTCAAGATATCAATTGCATCTGTCCATGAGTTATCACTTATGCAAACACCTGGTGCCGAATTCTCTAAGGTGCTGTATGTTTGGCGACGACCCCTTAACTGATGCAATAAATATACCAACCATTTTCCTTGTTGGTAGATCATTTAATATGCAGCTCTATTGCAAAACTACATTCATGAGAACTGTGGCAGTGTCCACTCATATGATACGCATGGAGTGTGGTGGCTCGTAAAGGCACAACTGCTTTTTGCAACATTTGAATCAAATTAGCAGATAAGGAAGCTTGGGCAAGTTGGTGACAGTACTCTTGGTACCAGTGGCCTAGCCAGAAATATTTTTCGGGGGTATTATACAACAGAATACAACAGACAAAACAGACCAACCAGAAGGGGAGAGCGGGGAAAGGAATGTGGGTGCAATGTTCAGAGAATTTTTCTATTGTTCTCCTCAATGTTACACTAACTTATGGTTTCTGCTTGTATATAGATCCCAAGTACTAAATCGAGACCACAGTTCTCACCTGGCCCTTAAAATGTAAGGAGACAGTAAATTGCCATTTTAGAAATGCGCTGTTTACAGCACTGCATTTGTTGTTTTATTTTCCTAATATGGCCTTTTAATAAGATGCGGTTAAAAGTGCTGAAGGTAAGCATAACCATAATTGCATTAAAGCTCCCGGGTAAGTGCATGAGACGCGCCTGACCATGCCAATTAGTCAGCGGGGTGCCAGTAGTGCAACAAGAAACTAGAAGCACATTCTTGACGACCAATAAGAAACAACCCGAAGCATGAAAATTGGCATGCTTTAAGGGAAGGATTGGGCATGCTCCCAACATTGGCCTTGTCACAAGGCGTCTCACTGTTAGAGTATGTGCAGATATCTAATTAATGAGCAGCAAGTCAAGTTTAGGAAAGTAACCAACATCTTCAATTTCTTTTCGACACTGAATATTGCTAAGGACAATGAAGATGAAGCGAGCAGTGGCACAGGCATGAGCACTTGATCCAGGCCTGCTCCCATTATTAAAAACCATCCCATCCCATCACCATAGGTCATGCTCTTTCTTCACTAGCTTCCCATCCTGTAACAATGTTTTTCTAATCTTTAGAGACAGGTAAAACTCAACACTGGGGCCCCAAAAGCCCTTCAAAAGAGGTATTCCAGCTGTACAACATCATGGCTTAGCCAGCTGCCAAGCAGCTCATCTTTGGGACTGCTGCAGGTACCACTTCTTACATAACAGCAAAAGCAGAAGGCAATATTCAGAGATAAACACAGGGGTTTCAATCCTCAGTGCCTTTACCTCTTGCTTCTCCCTGCCCTTCCGCCATGTGCAAGGTGGGTATCCAATTTCATTTCAATATTCTCTGCGAACACATGCAAACAGAAACAAGTCAAGTAGAGTTTGCAACCTCGTTATAGGTAATTAACAAGAAGCTGATGTTTGCAAGCTTCCTTCATGCACTGCACTGCATCAATGCTAAACACTTTTTACAAGTGACCAACATTTGACAACTCCTTGCATGCAAGCTACAATGAAAAACATTGTTTACAGCAAAGAGAAAGCCTTAAAAGAGCTTCGAAATGCTTGTTAAGCACATTGTTCTGCCTTTTGGTTACGTAGATAGTGACACAATAACTGCTGGTTGTTTTGTGTATTATCCAGCGTTTAATGCTTTAAGTTGGTCGCAAAAAATGAGTTCGGGCCACTGAGGGTGCTGGCACACAATGGCCGTTTTTGGCAGCGGATGTGTTATCACTGGGTAGGGGTTTGATGATTGGACGAACAATAAATTCACAGCTAAAAGGGCTCATAAGTAGATATATGTTCTGTCATATTTTTGTATTTTCTATAGTATCTACAAAACCAGCATGTTTGCTTTCGTCAAATTACTCCAAAGTATTACAAAAAAGTAATCATTGCTACAGGCTCTGGCTATTGTTCTGCCTCGGAGAACTCTGCGTCTCTCTACATAAATGGCTTTGGCAAGTATAGCTACCCTCTATGCACATGCAAACTCTTGCCTAAACAGCTGGTTTCTCGTAGGTGATATCTCGTTGAATTCTGCGCTGCCATGAGAACGAAAACTAGGCAGCACCATGCTACTTGAGCAGCGAAGGCAGTGGAAAAATGTTTTTTTTTTTTTTATATATTTCCCTCTCAGAATGAGCGAAAAAAATATGGATGGAAGTTCTTGGCATTCACGAGCCTGACGCGGCGGGTGTGCTCAGCACATTTCACTCGAGCACGCCCTCGAAACTCCTTAGAAGGTTCACCAATTCGGCATTCGCTGGCTACAAGCAACGGCGGCAACGATGCGACGCGGTGCTGGCGGTGGCAGGCACTCACACAAAACATCAATTGAAAAAAGTAACTATCGTGCGCATTAGCTGAGCAGTGAAGGCTCGTTCCGATCGGAGCCTATCCATGTTCATACATAATAGTTTGCAATGTTTTCACTGCTGTTCTTTTCTCAAAAACTCACCATCACGAGTAACGTCCCTGGCAGCAGCTCACTGTGCTCTCGCCTGTTGGCTTAGTTTTCAGTCAGATTAACGCGCATGAGCACACTTATTGAGAGCTTACATGCCTTTGAAATATTTATAATATTGCGTTACCATCGGATGCATGGATTGTCAGCGCCAGGTTACAGTGGAGCACAGGAAGGTCAGCGAAATTTACCACAAGTGCACCATTCCTTTTTTTTTTTGCTTCATTGTCACTAGGAAAAAATACTGACGTATTTACATCTATGGGACATGCGTTTCCTTTTTTCTTGCCAAAGCGTCTGTTGACGCAACATAGATAAAATGTATTTTCAGCCAATCCTGCTGCTGTTGTTTTTTTTCAATGACTTGAACCCATACATACCAAATGGAATTGATCAAAAACTAAAATGGGAATTTATCAACTGCGTGCTGGGTGCTTTTTTTTTTTTTTTTTTTGGAATGTGAACCTTTTGATTTTCCCTCGCAGGACGCAAATTCGGAACGCATTCACAGGAGTGAACCAGGCTGTATTCTATTTGAAGCAATAAGTCTTTTGAATGCATCTTTGCAATAGTTTGATACCTTGCTTGAATTTGCGCAACTGATTTAAGCGTCATCCTCAGCATTACTGGAAATGTCTCACTGCCCTTTGAGGTGTGCAGGCAATTTAAATATTAAGGCCATGAAAGATGAATGTACACAGACAAAGCCTCTATTCACTGAAGATGGCCGCATCAAATGCAAAACTGGTGGCACATCTGATGATGCCGTGGGCTGTAAATTGTTGGAGACTCCATCCTCCCTCCCTCCCTCCCCCCCCCCCCCCCCCCTACTGCTGCCTTAGCACGAACCCCGATAGGTATACATACAACTGGGCGCCGTGCGCACCGCTCTGAAAAAGTCGCCGCAAGCCACCAGCTGACGGCCACTTGCCGCCCAGTGCTACGTAACGTGCGTCCCGATACATACAACTAGGCGCCGTAAACAGCGAGCCCCCAGCTGACGGCTACTTGGCTCTTCCACTAGGGTACCCCGTAACTCAGCTTCCGACAATAAAGTTTTGTTTCTCTAGTGACGCGCAACTGCCGATACTGCTACTGCTAGCCCTACTGCCATTGCAATGAGAAACAGGAATAGGGAAAAGGTACATACGCCCGTGTAAACATAGTTACAGCACTTACCTGCCAATTCTTCGCCATTTCCATGATAAAAGTTCTTCTCTTGCGGTCATCTCCTGGCCTGCCGACACCAGTAAGCCTGCCCTTCGCAACATTCTTTGTAGTCTGTGGCTTGTATGCTTTCACAAGCGATACGTTCACGAAAGCTTTCCCTCGTCGTCGCATACCGCATAGGCTATTGTGGAGCTTCCATGCCACGCGACAAACTGCCTGCAGGCAGTGACTGGCAGATATGAAACAATGAATACTTGCGTACAACAAGAGCATCGCACACCGTGACCGCGCACAAACACCGCCATTAACGCAGCCTCCCAGACTATCTTGGCTACAGGAATGCCTAAAGCTTTGGATGGCTCTGGCTTCGTTCGTTTTGCGACGTGATATCGTCTGCTAGTAAATTATCGTCTTCAGACAGGAAAACCGGTTAGGTCAGATATTTGTCATGTAGTTTTAACAGATAGGAAGCACTTGCTGCTATTTAAAGTAAAGAAAATTATCATTTTATTACTGATGTCTACCGTGGTCATATGGCCAAAGGAAACAAATATACACTCTCATAATCACGGAGGTTAACATAACCGCGCGTTCACATTACCCCATTTTCTATGCGCTTTGGTGGAGGACGTGTTGCTCATTAACGTGTGCATTCATAGCAGCATACATACTACCGCGGTATTATTATATCACGTGATGCAAATTTTGTGCTATTAATTTTTTTTTTTTGTGACCACCACATTACTGCGAAAGGCGCGGTCGCGATTCTACTGTACATTATACCATATATAGTGTATATATCTTTATTTTCTTATTTTTGCCTACCCTGTCCTTTCTCTCTGTCGCTCTTCTTTGATTTCCTCTACCGCTTCCTTACTATCCTTTCATTTTCGCCGCCTCAGCCAGGTGCTGCCGGGGATAGCAAACATCTTTTCCTCCCTTTTTGATATCTAATGATAAATAACCACATACTACTGTTTAATTTTTGTGGCACAGTACGTCGATCTAACGTCGTTACCAGCGTAATTTTGCAGTAAATCTAAGTGCCCCAGCATATGTTAAGTTCAGTATCCATGCATTAAATGTACAGTCCAATACCATCACAGCTAAAATCGAAGGGTTGGTCCCCAGCATGGTCTTAGAATGGCGCAAACTGTAACGAGGCCCGGAGACGAAGTGTTGTCGCGTTTCATGCCTTTAATATATAGCTTTATTTGCATGCAATGCTGCTATGTTCAAGTCCGACTTGCAGACTGCCACTTGATATATGACCATACAGCTGCACAAAAATGAAAGTTTGAAGCCATATCAAGCCCTGTATGCCCGATTATATTAGCACACATTTTTTACCATAGGGTTTCCTCTGCAAATATATGACCATCACATTAAATGCTCCTACTTCGATTTTGTCTCATTGCATTCAGCATTAACTCAGGAAAACAACGTATGCAGTTACTATACGTCCTGTTACTATACTTAATCCCTCTCTCATAACATAACGAGAGAGGTGTCCCTTTCAAGGATTAGGGCCCTTACCCCATCGGTGACATGCCGACGGGGCTCTGAAGAGGATGCAGTGCAGAGTACATGCCCTAAGTGTACAAGGCCAACTGCCGAGGTGGGTCTTCGCCACCTTTTATGAACGTGCCCATGAATGCAGCCGTCAAGAATAAGACAACTACAAGAAGTTGGACTGTCGGCTACGAGGGAGGAACATTTATACGTGTGGCTAATGGACAATATTAAGAGCCGGAGCTTGCTCCGGTTTCTTGAAGAAAATAGACTGCATGACTTCCTTTAAGAAGACAGCCTCATTCTATGCCACATGGCAAGCCTTTGAATAATAATAAAAAAAAATGAGTGCACTTCTGGGTGACCATTTTCCTACTAGTGAAATGCAGGACATAATAAGGGGGGGGGGGGGGGTGGCATGATTAAAAATTGTCAAATTTACAATAATTTATTTCTCAACTTTTGATGTGAAATTTTCTCTTGCAATATTTTCACATCTGTCTGAAACAAGGCAAGGGAGCAAATAATACAAGTTGAAGTTCATATACATATATGTAAACAACACTGTTTTATACAACTCTGTTATCATTGTAGTATATGCTCTCACACATTATTGACCTGAGATGTACATGCCACTACCAACCGGTGGCAAGATGTGGCTCCTATTTTATACTGTGCTGTGCTATTCAGGCATCCTTCCCTAACCGAATTTCATGATGCTTGTTGGTGCAGTATTCATACTACTTTTAGAAGAGTTGAGTGAAGAACAGCTATAGCATACTGGTAAGTTGAAAAATTTTATTCAGCTATGTTGTTTCAATATTTTAATAGTTCACACTTTTCTAACAATTATGCATGACTTAAAAGAGATTAATAAGAAAGATACATACGACATATTTCAAAATGTACAGGGATTGCAATCACTGGCTTCAATTAAACTAAATGAGAGCTGTAACTATTGTCATTTACACATTCCGCAGACAAAGCAATTGCTGGATGTCACAACATAATATGTCACAACATAATAATAGTAGCTGTTCAAATACTAAGTAACAGTTGAGCTTGCACTCTTCGTGGATTTGCCCCTCTGCAAAGGATCAGTGGTTAGGGCACTTGATCGCTGTGCCCAAGGATGCAAGTTCAAACACAGGACATGACTGCTGCTTTTCATTGGAGATGAAAAGCAAGGCACCCGTGTACTGCATGACACCAGTGCACTTTGAAGAACCCCAGGGGGTTGAAATGACACGGAGCTGTTAACTGGTATACGTCTACCATTGTGGATATTGCGCATTAAATAATGCAGTGCATTTTACAAGGCGTGATTTCAGTTAACAAGGTATCACTTCATTTTAATAGGGATAAAAAATTTGTTAATCCATGCAGAGTATCAAATTTGATATTTGTCGGACAATTGAACTAACCAGAATCCATGTGTGAGATTGTGCATGAAGATGCCAATGTATGCTTTATAGTCATATTTTAGCATATAGCTAAAATGAATAATATTCCCCAGGAAAATAAAATGGGCACCCAGTCAAATACAGCAGATCCTATCACAACAGGCTGAACAAACCCAACTTTCCTGTCTTTGCAATTGTTTTGCTTATTGCACAGAATGTTTTGCCAGGGCTAATACATGCTTTATTTGTTCATTTCTGTGGTGCAGGTCACTTGCTACAGGAGTTTGTTGGATGAAGACTCTATAACCGGCAAATGATGATATTCAATCTGCATCAATTGCTTCACCTCGTAACAGCTATTAGAAACTTTGGATATCTGTGGGGACATAGTGTTTTTGTTTTTGAGAATGGGAGTGGCAGGCTCATTAAAATGATAACTGGTGCAAAATGGGTGCCAAATAAGGTGGTGGAGAAGCTGGTAATGCTACAACAGCTGTAGCTCAACACTTCATTCCTTTGAGAGATAAGTGAAAGACCTCATTATTGCCATGCTAGCTAATCCACTTACTGCTACAGCTACACACATATTGATGGAGCATGTCTTCTTGGTCATGCCAACTGCACACCTAGCCTGTCAGCAGAGGCCATCATTTTGATGGTACTAGTACTATTTTTCTTTGTAAGAAACTGGTTTGCATTGATAGTACACACAGGCTGCGAAGACACATTACTGAGTGCTTTTTGTCTCTTCTGACTGCTCTGTCAATATTGAAATTGAATGATATTGCAGCATCATGCCTTCTCATTGAATTTCCAGCTGATGACACAGCATATATGTATGTGATTTGCCAAACCTTATTGAGCGGGATTAAGATTTAATACTTTGCTTGTACTCTCAGTTTGGCTTATAGGGTTTAACATCCCAAAGTGACTTAGTCTATGAGAGATGCTGCCATGATGGGTTATGGCAATGTTTAAACATCGTTGCTCTTAAGAAACACTGACGTAAAGAACGACACGAAAGACAAGAGCACAAACTATCAACTGAAATTTTATTGTGATGAACACACAGATATAGCATACACATACCAACATCACAAAAATCGACAAGTCAGCAAAGTAGCTATCGTCTCAAGAGTGAACGTGATATCTCCTTCACAAAAAAATATGCACGCTCTCATGCGGTCGTGCATATGTGGGGCGAACGGGAAGATGCCTTAAATAAAGGCTCAGAGAGCACAGGTACAACTGTAACCAAATTAGTGTATCTGGAAGTCTGGTGCCACACTGCGCTAGATGCAAAGATTGTGCACCATTTTTCAATGAGACGGCAGTTCTTCTGAAATCTAAAGACAAGCTAACAAGGGAACTGTGGGAGGCCCACTGTATCGAATCCGGGAATGGGACATGTGTAAGCGACCCTTCGGTCTCTCTATCGAAAAAAGAAAGGGAATTCTTGGGAAAATAAAGAAAAGGAGACAAATGGTTTTTTTTCTTTTTTTTTGTGAAGGAGATATCACATTCACCCTTGAGACAATAGCTACTTTGCTGACTTGTCGATTTTTGTGATGTTGTTATGTGTAATGCTATATATGTATGTTCATCGCAATAAAATTTCAGTTGATAGTTTGCACTTTTGTGTTTCACATCGTTCTTTACGTCAGTTGTTCTTAAGCACAACAATGTTTGAACATGTCAGTCACCAACTAGCCCAACTAGAAACCCTCTTGATGGTTATGGCAATTTCAATCATCTGTGGTTTTTTTTTTAAATGTGCAGTGGAATTGTACAGTAGACAGGCACCATTCTTTTCACCTCCATTGAAAAGCAACCACTGTGGCTAGGATTGAATTCGTCTTTGGGTTTATATCAAGCCCTGTAAGCACTGAGCCATCATAGTGAGCATATACTTTGTACAGTGCACTCTGACTAGATTATGATGAAATGTCACTCAGTATGGCCCACAATTTTTAAGACGCAGCTACTGTTAATAAACGTGGGAGTGCAGCGATGGCAAAACTTTGCTGCTAGCTGCTAACAGAATATTTTCAGTGTCTTGCTGTTTTGTATTAAGGTGCATTTAACTACTCTAAAGTTCAAGCTGGTTACTGTTTTCTTGAGCATGTTGTAAATCACATTGTCATTATACTCTACAGGGTACAGGGTGCTTCTAACTGTAGCTAAATACCAGCTGCTGCTTTCTCTTTACTTGTACCCAGCAATAAATATGCCATAGATATTTTGAAGTAGTGCCTGCAAAATGAAGCTTATACACTTAGCTAAACAAAACTACACTTAAGCAAGTAAATTAGGTCTACTAGAAGAAATAGGGGGCATGAGGGATTGGCAGGATGCTGGTACACAATGCTATTGCCTTGCAGGCTAAGCAAAGATTCACATAGCTTTCCTATTTATGAAGTTATTGTCTGATATCAATGCTCTAATTCAAAAAGCAGATGCCTCCAGGTCAATAATAAGCTTCCAAAGAAAGTCATGCAGCACCTTAGCATCAAGTTGTGCCACAGGTAGAATGTGTACGTCTGTTTGAAGAACCCCTGGAGCATGAATATGTGGACGGCTTTCGCAGGGCTTCACAACTAAATAGCAGCCAAGCCAGCTTTGCGATCAAAATTTGCTTCAAGTTGCATTTCATCTATCATTAAAGTTGCTGTTTGTTCATGCTCTGTATGTGTTCAGAACCCCCTTCACTTAAGAAAGTTAGATTCTTGTTTTATGTAGCCGGACTTGTGTTTTGTGATAACATCCAGAGCCATTCTGACTGTATTGGTGTGAGACAACCTGCCTTCAAACGAACTTTTAAAAAACTTATGAACGTGAGATGAAACTGTGAATTGACTTGCAAAAGCTAAAGAACCTGGGGGGCATCAGAGTATTGTTTAAAACAAGATTGACTTTGTTTTTGAAGAATTTCAGCACCTCCAAAATGCAAAATGCTCATCACTCACTTAATCCAGTAAAGTTGCTACCAAATCATAGCATCGCACGTATTAACTGTTGCACGTTATTAGCACTAAATTCTTCATTTTTCCAGACGCAATATGTGGAACGCCCTGCCAAACACCATCGTATCATGTACTGATTGTAAATCATTCAGGGTAAAACTGAACGACCAACTTTTGTGAAGGCATTGATGGTGACGTCGGCGGAATTGTGGGCGCGCGGGGGGGGTGGGGGGCAGGAGACAGCGCTTACATTGTCTTGCCTTTTTTCGCGTGTTTAATACTTCATGCATATAACATAGATTTATATAACAGTTTCGGCATCATTTACTTATGGTATGTTGTTATTTTTACTTTTCATATTGTTCCGTTTAACCCGGCCATGCACTATTTCTCTCGTTTCTGTTTTCTTGTTGTTCCAATGTTTTCCCGTTCTTGCTCGCATTGCATATTAAGTTTGCTCCCCCCTTATGTAATGCCCTCAGGGGAAAATAAATGAAATTAAATTGCAGAAGATGAACCCTTTCAGAAGGCTCACATGCATGCTGATATTCTTGTGAACCTCTATTAAAACACATGTAGCACTGTTTTCAAATCCCTTCGGTCACTCAGCTTTTCAGGCTCAAGCAACTCATCACAATTGCGCAGCGTCACCAAAAAAACGCTTCTAAGCAAACATCGGCAATGACACAATCACCCGCGAACGGATTGCGGAGAAGAATGAATAGTACCGTGCTATTGTTTTCTTCCGAAGTTCGCGGTTGTTTTCGGTACATATCCGTGCGTTCAATGAACGCTGATAACATGCAAAGTGATAGCGGCCAAGGCGTGGCGATCGTTCATGCTACCGATCGACTGCAGTGCGTCTGCAACTGCTATTACCGCCGCGCGAGCCATTTTTTGGTGCGTCTTAATTGTCACCGCGAGCCATAGCTAGTCTTTACATGGCTTATACATATACGTATGATTCTCTCAATAAATGTATAAAAAGTGAGCGAAACAGCCTCATTAATTATTTGCAACGACTGCGTTCCGGACACGTGGCTCAAGCGAGTAGCTGTGGTGAAGTCCGTTTCTTCCGCATTTGCCGGCCTGTACAGCGAGGTTTCCGCTTACGCGGAACGGAGTATCCGCATCAACCGTACGCACTCCGTAGTTACCGCATCATGTCAGTGAGGAATCCGTATGCTCCGCACACATCCGTCCGCAATCGCCGTACATGCTCCGTACACTCTATTAGAACATCCGTATCAATCGCATGACGTCTATATGCTCTCCGCACACGACCATCCGCATCCGCAGCATGAAATCCGTAATTTCCGCAAGGACTTCCGTAACGAACGTATGAAATCCGCTTGTTTTCTGTAAGCGTGATGCGAAAAACGTACGGAATCCGCAACATTTTCTGTACTGCTGCAATAGGGGGGCTTGCCATGCTCGCAGTCTATGCGAAAAGCTGCCGTTTTTTCTTTTTTTTACCACCGTGTGAAACTAAAATGGCAAACTCGACAGTCTTCCGACTTTTCATTTTTCAGGGATTGCATCTAGAAAGTGCACACATCGTATTCGGTCCTTTCCCCAGGTAAACATACGATGCTGCGCTTAGTTCCTGCGCGCAGAAAACAGTCATTTATTCGATCAACTTGCGGCAACGTTTTCTTTCTCGGCAATGAAAAAGCTGTCTTCTAATCACTAATTTAATGTCACATGATCGTGCTACGACCACGCGGTTTTGTTTTGTATGCGCGTTCTCACTGACAACTGGATTTGTACAAGATGTTAAGTAGATCCAGGGAGGTAATCGGCGTCCACTACAGGCATATTGGGTCGTGAGTGCTAGCCGGCTTCCTGGCCAACATGGCACGCGGCCGACTGTGGGCAGCCAAATGCCCAAGCAACCGTTGCCAAACAGGTCGGCGTTCAGTCGGGGTTACAAGCTCGGGCCATGGATGCTGGCCGACTTCTGCCCTACCTAATACATGGCCGGCCATGGGCCACCCATTGACCGAGCTACCGTGGCAAACAGGTCGGCGTTCAGTCGGGGTTACAAGCTCGGGCCATGGATGCTGGCCGACTTCTGCCCTACCTAATACATGGCCGGCCATGGGCCACCCATTGACCGAGCTACCGTGGCCGAATTGGTCGGCGTTCAGTCGGGTGCCTGAGCTTGGGCCTTGGTTGATGACCGACTTCCGTCCTACCTGGTACATGGCCAACCATGGGCCGTCATTCGACCGAGCACCGAATGCCGGCAGGTCGGCTGCCGACCAGCTGCCGATGACCGGCCATAGGTCGGCAGTCGGCCAATGCTGTCTGGGTTAGGACCAGCGGCTGCCTCCCACATGTCTCAATGCTGTTACTACAGCGAAAGGTAACGACTGTGTCTTTCAGTAGACATTGCAGTGTCGTCACCGCAGACACTACTTACGGACTGCACTTAGCACCGGTGAGCCTCAGTATCTATCGACTTGATTTTTCTGTGCTTGCTGCAGAGGAGCTGTTGGCTCAATGATGGCAACATAATCTTTATACTGAAGCTCTCAGTATATGAGAGCACGAGTATCATTGGGGGAGGAGTATTATTATTTCTTGGCTTAAGTGGTAAGGAATGTGATTCCAATGGTTAGAGAAAAAATAGTAATGGTAATAAACATAGTATAGATGCAATAGTTAACTGTAGTGTCAAACAGCATAGATTTATCTCTACCGTACTCATTGAAATCACATAAAATAAATGTTAAATAAATGTCCTATTTAAACTAATTGCATTGAAAATTGTACTAATTGCAAATATAATAAATTTGTAATCTCCGTTTCATTCATCTTAGTATGAGTCTTTGCTGCTTTGTACGCTGATTTTAATCTGTCTCTTATAGGAGGTGCCTATACGGTCACTGACTATGGGATATACTTCTGTATGTATATACTGTAATGAGTATTACCTCAGATATAATAAAATTGAAATGTAAATTGAAGGTCTGCGTGTTTTCCAATCTGCATCTTCATCACATCCAGATAAATAAAGCGCTGCGCGGCGGCTGCCGGAGATGTGCTTTAAATATTGTAGCCAGTTTCCATACTTTCGGCTGCGGCACATTGTATCAGAACATAACTAGCCCTTAAATATGAACTTTAAGTCAGGCTTTTGTTTATATATTTTAGAACTTCCACCATTTCTTCAGTCACCTACTTCGCATCAAAATCATTGCCTAAAACTAGCGAGGCAGAAAAAACCAAGCGTGCCTCTATTTTTGTATATGTTACCGCTTTCAAAGCACTTTCGGAAGTCGCCAAGAAAAAAAAAGAAAATGTCGACAAGGCCATGATCCCTTGGACTACTATTTTCAACGCGAAAGGATTGGCTGGAAATGACGAAAACAAAATGTTCCGAACAAGCCTATAGACTGCGAAGGAAGAGGACAAAAGAGCCCTCGATGTCTATTTCGCTGCTTATAAGCCTTTTGCATGCTACATTCTTTGTCATCATGTTTTTTTTTTTCGCATCAGTTTCTCAAGAACAAGTACCAGTAATTATTGAGCTTGGCTTCTTTCTACGCCGGTTGTTCTCGTTGTTCGCGTTGCCCTGTCTGAGCCTGCCAGACTTTCACCGCTACCTCGTTTCATAGCTGACTGTCTCCGATTCGCAGGAAGCGCTCTTTCACACGAGTTACACAGAATATAGAAAGGGCGTCCATTTGCAACAGGAAGTGCAGGAAAACGCCTCTACGTACGTATTTCTAAGGTGTCTTTGTTGCAGCACCCGAACGGATTAGGAACGGTTGAAACGAAATATGGGCGTAGTGTAAGGAAAATTGGAAGTCTATATATGGCGATACCCCGTGTGTAGCTGGTTGTTGCGTTGTCTTTTGTAACCGCTGCGTTTGTTGTATTGCAGAAAATGTTAGATGTGTTGGTATACCATAACGTCTTTTCGCAATCTAAAACGACTCGCTTTTATTCGTAGCCAAAGAATACGGCCAACACAGGCATTGCTTACTGACAGAATGAAGCATGTCTCAGTTCAGTTCAGTCGTTCAGTCGTGTCCGACTCTTCGTGACCCTATGGACCATGTCACGCCACGCTTTCCGGTCTCTCAATATCTTCCTAACTGCACATAACTTCATCTGCAGTGCCTCGAGGATGCCATCTAACCATCGCGTTCGCTGCCTACCCCTTCTCCGGCGACCCTCTACCTTTCCCAACATCAAATCTTTCTCCAGCGACTCCTCTCTTCTCATCAGATGACCAAAGTAGCTGAGGTTTAACTTTAGAATTTGACCCTACAATGAGCAGTCAGGGTTTATGGTCGACAATATCAACTGATTCGATCTTTTGGCAGTCCAATGAACTCTCAAGAGTCTTCGCCAGCACCACAATTCAAACGCGTTAATTCTTCGGCCGTCAGACTTCTTCACAGTCCAACTCTCGCATCCATACATCACAACTGCAAAGACCATAGCACGAGTTATACGGATCTTGGTTGGCAGACTAATGTCTCTGCTCTTTACTAGGCTGTCAAGGCTAACCATTGCTCTCTTTCCCAGAAGCAAGCGTCTCCTAATTTCATGGCTGCAGTCTCCTTCCGAGGTAATCTTGGAGCACAAGAAGAGAAAATCTGTCACAGCTTCCACTTCTTGTCCATTGATGCTCCAGGACTTGATAGGGCAAGACGCCATAATCTTTGTATTTTTAATGTTCAGTTTAAGCCGAAACTTCTCACTCTCTTCTTGTACGCGCATCAGAAGTCTCTTCAGTTCCATTTCACTTTCTGCCATTAAAGTGATATCATCCGCATATCTAAGGTTGTTGATACGTTTTCCAACAATCTTCACTCCAGCTGAAGGCTCGTCCAGACCGGCCTTCCTCATGATGCACTCTGCATATAGGTTAAATAGGCAGGGCGACAGTATGCAGCCTTGCCTTACTCCTTTCTCAATCGGAAACCAATCAGTATAGACCATGCCCAGTTCTGACTGTGGCCTCTTGCCCTTCATACAGGTTCCTGAGGAGACAGATGAGGTGAATTGGAACTCCCATCTGTTGGAGAGCTTGCCACAATCTGCCGTGATCTACGCAGTCAAACGCTTTCGCATAATCAATAAAGCAGAAGTAGATGGGTTTCTGGAACTCTCTTGCTTTTTCCATGATCCAGCGATGGTTGGCAATTTGGTCTCTAGTTCCTCTGCCCTTGCGAAACCCAGCTTGCACGTCCGGAAGCTCCCGATCCACATACTACTGCAGCCTACCTTGGAGGATTTTCAACATCACCTTGCTAGCATGCGAAATAAGCGCGATCGAGCGGTAGTTTGAACAATCTTTGGCACTGCCTTTCTTTGGAATGGGGATGTAAACTGACCTCCTCCAATCCTGTGGCCACTGCAGGGTTGTCCAAATCTTCTGACATAATTTATGCAGAATGTTAACAGCGTCATGGTTGAGGTTTTGAAGCAACTCAGCTGGAATGCCATCAATTCCGCTAGCTTTGTTGTTAGCAAGGCTGGCTAAGCCCCATTCAACCTCACTCTTCAGGATGCCCGGCTCGAGATCAGTAATCACAACCGTCTTATGTTGTGTTTGCAAATTCGGGTCCTTCTTGTACAGTTCTTCTGCGTATTCCTGCCACCTCGTCTTTATTTCTGAGGCTTCAGTGAGGTCCTTGCCTCGTTTGTCCTTTATCACGCCCAGCTTAGCACAGAAGCTTCCTTTGATATCTTTGATTGTCTTATACAGAGCTCTTGTGTTCCTTAATTGGCTGTTGTCCTCAACTGCTTGGCACTGTATGTTCAGGAAGGCATTCTTATCTCTCCTTGCTATTTTCTGAAAATCCTCATTGAGAACCTTGTATCTTTCTCTCTCCCCCATAACTTTTGCCATCCTCCTTTCCTCAGCTATTTGCAAAGCCTCTTCAGATAACAAGTTTGCTTTCTTGCATTTCTTTTGCTTTGGAACTACCTTAGTAGCAACTTCTTGTATTATATCACGAATATCAGTCCACATCTCTTCGGGCTCTCTGTCTTCTAGATCTAATTCTCGAAATCGATTCCTCACTTCCAAAGCATATTCTAATGGAATTTGATCCAGATCATACCTTAAAGGCCTTCTAGTTTTCTGCGTTTTCCTCAATCGAAGCTTAATTTTGGCAACAAGAAGCTGATGATCGGTGCCACAATCGGCCCCACCCTATTGCAAAAACCAGTGCCACTGGGAGCCAGCGCCCCAGCGCCATACCTGATTATGGTCCCAGTATGACGCTGGACACTGGGCGCACTGGGACGCGGCATACTGGGACGCTCCGCGCTGGCGGCACTGTGCGCCCGAAAAAAAAAGGCGTGGGATAAAAATTAAACAAGTAAAAAGGAACGAAACAAGTTAGGTACATAAAAAAACCTAAAAAAAAGTAAAAAAAAAAAGAAAAAAAAACTAAATGCACCAAGCGTGCCTCGAACTAAGTCACTAGGTACATACCAATCACTAGCTCAGCACGCTAACCACTCGGCCACGCAGAGAACTGGGTTGTGTATAAACATTTTTGCATTTTATGTCATGACCCGCATTTAAAAGGTTGGGACTTCATGTTTCGCTTGCTACCGCTCTAACAATTGCAACTTCTTGATCATTTTAGCTTGCTGTCTGCTCTCACGACTTGCAACTAATGTTCTGGGTGCCTATGCGCGCTATTCTGTGCACTGGAATCATTTTAACATGTGGAGTTTGACATCGCTGGCAAATTTACCAACGCCGGCTCTTGGGTGGTGCTCTGCTACCGTGGGCGTAATTTTCGCTGAACACGGAGCTTTAGTAGAAGCCTTCAAGGAAAAACGTGCGACCAAGCTTCAATACCGGCAGACGCCGCAGCGACGACCCTAATTGCGTGTAACTAAACCTTATTTGTATGTAAACATTGCGGGAAGCGTTGCAATGACCGAGAGCTCAGCTGCTTGATACGCAGAGTAAGAAGGAGCGCAAAAGCTTGAGAAACACGCCAAATATTATGTATTACAAGCGCTGTATGTTGTTGCTTTTTCTCGCATGGACCCATCGCTCGGTAAACTACTCTCTTCCTCGTTTTAGTTTTTCTTTCTGCTGTTGATACTGGGCCGTGGTGCAGGCTACGCTCGCCTGCGATTGAGCCCGCATTGAACATTTTGGCAGTAATCATTGTGTTAGAGTGCCCTTAAGATCAGCTGTGAAGTTGGTTATGCATGGTAGCCCACATTATTCAATTCCAGCTTTAGTAGTGCGTTAATCGTCAGTCTGTCATAAGATAGAGGCGCGGCGATCGTTGTCGCTCTCGAAACGCTCGAAACGACCTATCGAAACATGGAAACTCTAGAAAAAAAGATACTGCCTTTGTTTTCTTACAAATGCGCAATGACTTCGCAGCAAAAAGCGCTTGCTAAACCATATTTTTCATATGCCCCCCGATGGTCGATTGAAAGTACGCTGTTGCCCTGTTGGCCCCTGAGGGATGCTACTCCGGCTGACGCCGCAGGCCGCACCGGCTATACTGGGGCACTGGGACCAGTGCGGCCCAGCGCACATACAGCGCTCTCCCAGTGCATCGCGGATGCCAGCGACAGAGGCAGCGTCAAAAGTCTAATCCCAGCGTTTTTCTCCCATCGCACCAGTGCAGCCAGTGTCTTCCCGTTACTGCTCCAGTGAATATCGTAGACCTCCAGCGTGCCCAGCAGATCCAGTGCAAAACCAGCGCGAAAATCTTACTGGTTTCGCACTGGAGACGCTGGTTTTTGCAATAGGGCAGGCCTTGTTTTTACTGCTTGTATTGCGCTTCTCCATTTCTGCTGGCAAAGAATATAATGGATCTGATTCCTGTACAGACCGGCCGGTGAAGTCCATGTGTACAGGCGCCTCTTGTGCTGTTGAAGATGAGTATTCGCTATGGTCAAGTTGTTTTCTTGACAAAACTCTACTAGCCTCTGCCCAGCTTTATTTGGCTCGCCAAGACCGAACTTGCCTATAATTCCGGATATTTCTTCACTCCCGACCTTAGCATTCCAGTCTCCTATGAGAAAAACGACGTCTGATGATGGGGTGCGGCCTAAAGGCATTGTAGGTCCGCATAAAATCTCTCAACGTCAGCTTCTTCAGCAGTAGTGGTCGGTGCATAGACTTGGATAACTATTATGTTGAAAGGGTGACCTTGGACCCGAAGTGAAGTCATTCGGTCGTTTTTGGGGTTGTACCCTAGCACTGCTTTGCCCATTCTTCTGTTTACAATGAGAGCGCATTCCTTCTCTTGGATTCGTGCCCACAATAAAAGACATAATGGTCGCCGGAGTTAAATTTTCCTATTTCGGTCCACTTGAGCTCGCTGATACCCAAGATATAAATATTCAATCTGTCCATTTCTCGCTTGACGACATCCAGTTTACCTTGCGTCATAGATCTTACATTCCATGTTGCTATGTGATATATCTCCTTGCAACATCGGACTTTCCGGTCGCTTCCCGACACATCCACAACTGAGCGTCCTTTTGGCTTTAGCCCAGCCGCTTCATTCGTCCTGGAGCTACTAGGAATCGCCCTTTGTTCATCCCCAGTAACATGTGGGAAGCCTTCCAAGCTGGCGACAGCACTACACCTGGCGCAGTATTGCAATCACAATAAAAACGCGTCATGCTTTCAAGTGCTTGAAGGGACGCGCGCACTTTTCAGTGGTTCATTTATTTAGACGATGGAGTCGTGTGTACTGCCGGTGATAACCTTTCGCCGTTTTAAGACCACAGATAATTGTCTTAAAGTCTTGAAGCATGTCTACTTTAAGACAATTATCTGTGGTCTTAAAACGGCGAAAGGCTATCACCGGCAGTACACACGGCTCCATCGTCTAAATAAATGAACAACTGAAAAGTGCGCGCGTCCCTTCAAGCACTTGAAAGCATGACGCGTTTTTGTTGTGATAGCAATACTGCGCCAGGTGTAGTGCTGTCGCGTAGATCACGGCCGGTCGCCACGGTTGATATCGAAGAGCCGCGAAGAAGAAGTTCGTCTCTCATAGTCTGGGTCGCCTTGGACGTTCAACCCTAAGAACCAAACCGAAAAAGACTAAATGGCGTCAAAATATAAAGTAGTAGAAGAGAAAGAAGAAGAAGACGAGAAAAGAAGAAGAGAAATGAAGGAGAAGAAGAGAAGAGAAATGAAGAATAAGAAGAGAAGAGAAATGAAGAGAAAGAAGAGAAGAGAAATGAAGAAGAAGAAGAAGAAGAAGAAGAGAAAAGCATAGAAAAGATGAAGACGGGCATCTCTCATTGCCCGGGTCGCCTTGGACATTCAACCCCAAGTACCAAACCGCAGAAGACTAAATGGCGTCAAAATATAAAGTAGTAAAATAGGTGAAGAAGCAGATGATGGTGATGGAAGAAGAGAAAAGAAGAAGAGAAGAGAAAAGAAGAAGAGCGCTCGGCCACCGGCAGATAATGCTTTCGCTCTAAATTCGATTCAGCCGCACTGAACCCTTATCATTTATATGTGGGCTGGTAGTTTCTGCTTTCACGTCATACTCTTAAAGGATGAGCTTAAGTGTTCCCAATAATGTAGCATCGTGCACTGATACGGCGTGATAGGGGAATAATGCAGCAGGCAAAGGAAGCTTCCACTGTTGTTATCGCAATTCAACAAGGGTTAACCAGAGTTAAACTACAACTAATATTTTTTCTTGCTTTGACGGCGATTACAGGCAGTTTAGGTCCCTAAGCAACCCTGACGTTCGTATCGTACGTGTCTTTCCAGCAGACAGAATGCAGTGCACAGAGAGCCATGGCGGTGGCATATTTCTGAATAAAGTGACTACATTAGGTAAGCTCTATTTATTTAAATACATTTTACCCTTCCATTTTAAGTGCATAACCTGCATTATAAGGAGCGTCGCAGGGCACTCGAAGCAATGAATAACCGTGAAGGGGATCAGCTAATGCAAAAAAAAATGTATATAATGCTGTTAAGCTTTCAAGACAACGGGTTCACAAACTGTTCCTTCTTCTATTCATCCGGTCAACCCTGCGGGAAAGGCAAAAGAATCCCTAAAATATTTTGTTGGCGATAAAAAGCCCATGCTTCATAGCATGCATCGCAGCTGAGCTGTGAAACGGGCGGCTTCTCTGTCCGAGGAGAGGATATTAAAGGAGGAATAAATTCATTCAGTATTGTCCCCAGTACACCCGGCAACAAATTCTTCTCTTATGTTACACAGTTCAATCAGCTCGTTTTATTTTTCTTCACAGTCAAGTTGCAAGATAGCATTCGATGTGACGTGTTACACGTCGGACTCGTATTTTTTTTTTTTTTTTTATTGTCATCAAGCGGCAGAGAAAACGTAACAGGCAGAAATGTTTTTAGCTCGAAGTAAGCGTACTTACTGAAGAGCGCTGCTCGATATGCCCTGGCAAGGAGCAGGCACTTCAGTTGCATTAATACGCTTTCTACATATGTGAACACGCTAAAATAGAAGGCCGTCAAAAGTGGACCCTATTTGTTCATTCATTCAATCCGTCGTTTTGGCTAACGGACGATTTTTGAATAAATAAAAAATATTTCTGAGCCTGCTGCGAACGCGCCATGAACCTAAAATAAGATAGAACATCAGCCTCTTTTGTGGATAAGTATATGTTTTGATTTAGTTTAATTTATTTACATAGTAACATTATGCAAAATATGTCAATGTTTCAAGACAACTGTGTTGTATTTCGAAAGCACACTCAAAAATAGCTACGACCTTGAATATGCCCAGTACGTACAAAGTTTGACACTCAATTGAAAACCAGTTTAATGCACGCGGCCAATTAACTAAGGGCTGATGCGCCAATTTTACTTCTAAGCCTGGATCTATTGTAACTTAGATGACGCTTTATTGTGCTAAAGCTTGTTCTCTTTCTTTCTTTTAGGACAGCAGCATTCTGTCTGAAGAAGAGCTCTGGGCAATATTCCGTGACAAAACATGTTGCAATAACGTTGAAATTTGGGCTTGTTGGTTCACACTTCGGAGCAATGGCACAAAAGACAAGGGACAACGAGCGAGTATACACACACAGCGCTAACTTCTAACGGTTGGAAGTTAGCGCTGTGGGTGTCTACTTGTTCTTAGTCATCTTTTTGTGCTATTGCTGTGAAGCCTGTTGTAGTTGTTTTCAAACACATATATATACAAAGCAATGCTTTAAACTGCGTTTATTTTTTATCTTTTTGCATAAGCACGCCTCTTTTCATTATCCTCTAACACTGCTCTCCGTGGGTTGATTTCATAGCTGTAAAGCAGTGAAGCGCAAGTTGATTTTCGTAATTACCCCTGACAACATTCGGAAGCTAGGATATCGCCATATAGAAGTTAACGATTCTTCCCCCTCCCCTCCCCCCCACAAGACATTTTCGCCACGTCGAGTCAATTAACAGCTTTCTGTGTCGTCTTTGAGCTTATGTTGATTTAGTGTGCCTTATTCTTTAATTTGTCGAATAGAATTTCCTAATCGGTGTTCCTTCACTGCACCTTTACCTCACCTGTGGATACTAAATAACGCCTTATTCGCAATCGGCTTCTTAATATGTGGCTGATGGGCTAATTAATCGGCCGCTGAGAAAGTCCTAGTTTCGGAAGGCTGCTCGACCTGGTAGCAGGGTAAGGGCATTTGTTGGAAATGAAAAAAAAAAAATGTTTTGAGTCGCACGAAGTCAGGGACAAAATGATATTACATTTTCACAGAAAACTTTGCTCAGTGCATGGATTCAAAATATCCCCCGTCGCACTCTGATTAAGACTTCAAAAGAAAATCTATCATTCAAGCTGTGAAGAGGCAACGTGATTCTAGCAATTGTGTTCTTCCACTAACTTCATCAACTCGTTTTCAAGCAGAACGTACATATGTGTGGAACCTTTAAAGCATAATTAATAATAATAATCATCATCATCAGCCTGATTATACCCACTGCAGGGCGAAGGCCTCTCCCATATTTCTCCACTTAACCCGGTTCTGTGCTAGCTGCATCCACTTGACCCCTGCGAACTTCTTAATCTCATCCGCCCACCTAACTTTCTGCCGCCCCCTGCTACGCTTTCCTTCCCTTGGAATCCAGTTTGTTACCCTCAGCGACCATCGGTTATCCTCTCTTCGCACTACATGTCCTGCCCATGTCCATTTCTTCTTCTTAATTTCTACTAGAATGTCGGTAACTTGAGTTATTTCTCTGACCCACTCAGCACGTTTTCTGTCTCTTAAAGCTACCCCGACCATTTTTCGTTCTATAGCCCTCTGGGTTGTCTTCAACTTAAGTAGAACTCTCTTGGTTAGCCTCCACATTTCAGCCCCATAGGTGAGTACAAGCAAGATGCAACTGTTGTATACTTTCCTCTTGAGAGATACCGGTAAGCTGCTAGTCATAATCAGCGAGTGCTTGCCAAATGCGCTCCATCCCAATCTTATTCTTCTTGTTATTTCCTTTTCATGGTCCGGATCTGCGGTTACTACCTGTCCTAAGTAGACATATTCGCCTACTACTTCCAGTATTTCGCTACCTAATGTAAACTGCTGTTCCTTCCCGAGGCTGTTGAACATTACCTTAGTCTTCTGCATATTGATTTTCAAGCCTACCTTTCTACTTTTCCTGTCTAGGTCATCAATCATTATTTGCAGTTCATTCCCCGAGTTGCTTAGCAAGGCAATGTCATCAGCAAATCGCAGATTACTGAGGTATTCTCCATCTACCCTTAGCCCTAACTGCTCCCATTCCAAGTCTCTGAATACTTCCTCTAAACAAGCTGTGAATAGTACTGGGGAGATTGTGTCTCCTTGCCTAACACCTTTCTTTATGGGAACTTTGTTACTTTCTTTATGCAGAACTATGGTTGCTGTGCAGCCACTATATATATCTTCCAGCACTTTCACGTACGGCTTGTCTACCGCCTGATTTCGCAATGCCTGCATCACCGCCGAGGTTTCAACTGAGTCAAATGCTTTTTCGTAATCAATGAATGCTATGTATAAGGGTGTGTTATATTCCGCGAATTTTTCTATCACCTGGTTGATGGTATGGATATGATCGATAGTAGAGTACCGTTTCCGAAACCCTGCTTGATCCTTTGCTTGATTGCAGTCTAAGGTTGTCCTGATTCTATTAGCGATTAACTTAGTAAATACCTTATACGTAACAGACAGCTATGTATAAGGGCTGGTTATATTCTGCGCATTTTTCTATCACCTGGTTGATGGTATGGATATGATCGATAGTAGAGTACCGTTTCCGAAACGCTGCTTGAACCTTTGCTTGATTGCAGTCTAAGGTTGTCCTGATTCTATTAGCGATTACCTTAGTAAATACCTTATACGTAACAGACAGCAAGCTGATTGGTCTGTAATTTTTAAGGTCCTTAGAGTCCCCTTTCTTGTGAATGAGGATAATGTTTGCATTCTTCCATGGTTCCGGTACCGTCGATGACACCAGGCACTGCGTATACAGGGTGGCCAGTTTTTCTAGCACGATATCCCCCCCGTCCTTCAGCAAATCTGTAGTTATCTGATCCTCTCCTGCTGATTTCCCCCTTTTCATAGTTTCTAGCGCTTTCTTGACCTCGTCCTTCGTCACTGGTAGAACGTCTGACTGTTTTTCCCTTCCGCTAATCTCATTACGGTCCTGACTACTTTGGCTACTGTAGAGATCTGTATAGAACTCCTTGGCTACTTTGACTATCTTTTCCATATTAGTGATGACGTTGCCCGCCTTGTCCCTTATCGCATACATCTGGTTTTTGCCTATGCCCAATTTCTTCTTTACCGCTTTAAGGCTTTCCCCGTTCTTTACAGCATGCTCAATTTTCTTCATGTTATACTTCCTTATATCGGCCACCTTGCGCTTATTGATTAGCTTTGATATCTCAGCCAATTCGATCTGGTCTGTTGGATTGGAAGCTTTCATACTCTGGCGTTTCTTAATCAAATCTTTCGTCTCCTTAGACAGCTTACCGGTATCCTCTCTAACTAACCTACCGCCTACTTCTACCGCGCACTCAGTAATCATATCTCTGAAATTATTGTTCCTTGCCTCTAGGGTAATGTCGCCATCCTCAGTTAGAGCTGAATACCTATTCTGTAGCGAGATCCTGAACTCTTCTGCCTTCCCCCTCACCGCCAATTCGTTGATGGGTTTCTTTCTTACTAATCTGTTGCGTTCCTTCTTCAGATTTAGGCTTAGTCGGGACCTTACCATTCTGTGGTCACTGCATCGCACTTTCCCGATTACCTCTACATCTTGCATAATGGCGGGGGTTGAACACATTATGAAGTCGATTTCATTTTTAGTCTCTCCGTTAGGGCTTTTCCATGTCCATTTCCGGTTCTTCCGTTTGCTGAAGAAGGTATTCATGATTCGTAAGTTATTGCGCTCTGCAAACTCAACTAGTAACTCCCCCCTGCTATTCCTAGAACCAATGCCATAGTCACCTACTGCCTTGTTTCCTGCCTGTTTTTTCCCTACCTAGGCATTGAAGTCGCCCATTAGTACAGTATACTGCGTCTTTACTTTTCGCATTGCCGATTCTACATCTTCATAGAAGCGTTCAACTGCCTGGTCATCATAACTACATGTAGGTGCATAGGTTTGTACAACCTTCAGTTTATACCGCTTATTAAGCCTAATTACGATGCCTGCAACCCTCTCATTAATACTATAGAATTCATCTATATTGCCCGCTATATACTTATTGACAAGGAAACCTACTCCTAGTTGTCGCCTCTCTGGTAAACCTCGATAACACAGTACATGCCCATCCTTCAGTACAGTATATGCCTCATTCGGCCTCCTAACCTCACTAAGCCCTATGACATCCCATTTCATGCCCTCTAGTTCCTCTAACAGCACTGCTAAACTAGCTTCACTAGCTAGGGTTCTAGCATTAAACGTTGCCAGGGTCAGTTTCCAATGGCGGCCTGTCCAGCGGAGCCAGGCTTTCTTAGCACCCCCTGCGGCGTCACAGGTCTGACCGCCGCCGTGGTCAGTTGTTCCGCAGCCGCTGGTGACTGAGGGCCGTGGTTTTATGGAGCTTATCATAGGAGGTTGTGGCCAATTACTGCACCAGGGTGGCCACCTCCTGTTCTGGTGAGGGAGTGCGTTGCCGGAGGTGTTCTCCGGCATCAGGTCGCACCCCAAACCTGTGTACACAATTTCATCGGCACGCGGATTTATTTTATTTTTTTTTCATCCGGTGGAGAATTGCGCGGCACCGGGATTTGAACCCCGGTCCTCTTGCATGCGAGGCGGATGTTCTACCGCTACGCCACCGCTGCACTGAATCATGCCGTTAACCAATTCTCTGCTAGCGAAGCGCAGTGCACATCCCATGGCACCTAACACAAAGGGTGTGGTCAGCATCAGTTTTTCTCGACAACAACGATTGCGAAGACAAAAGAGTGATTTCAAGTGGTGAACAGAGCTGAAGCCAATTCCCAAGCAGGAGTTTTCCAACAGTCGATGCAGTGATCGTGTAAAGATATTTTATGCTTATCTCTGTATCAGTATTATCTCTTAATTTTCAGCATGCCTCTCTACAAAAAGAAGTGGGGGTTACCTTGACACCTGATGGCCTCACCTTTGCATGTAAATGAGGTACAAGAAAGACATTTTTTTTACTTACCTATTACCTATTTTACTTACCTATTATGAATGAAATAGGTAAGAAACAGGTAATTAATAATATGAGGGCCAAAAAGCTAACCTGTCATTAATGCCAGATGCGTTGAAACGCCGCAGTGATCTGTCATTTGTGTGGGTGTATTGTTATGTGTGTGTTTGCACGCGCGCGCGTATTTGTGTGTGTGTTGTGTGTGAAGCAACGCATTATTCAGCAATTATTTCGACGTTGCGACATACCTAAGTGCGTATGAAAATTATGTCTGATATTAGTGTATCCATTGTCTCGATTCAATCGGAGCCACGATGGCTACGTGTGATATTCGTCTGCGGGACATATGTTTTTATATATATAAATTATTTTTTTATTTCAAAAATGACATACAAATACGAGCCTGCCCAAGCCAACGATGGGCTTGTGGGGCAGCGCTCGGCAGAATGGAGCAAGCGAGGGAGAGTCACAGTAAGTCAATATTGCACAGACTCAAAATAAAACTAAAGAAAGGCAGTAAGAAATGAGGGCAAAAAAAAATTAAAAACAAAGAAAGAAAGAAAAGAAACAAAATTACACATACAGATCAAGGATATAAGATTTTACTTCTTTCCGTGTGCTGGAAGATAAAACATTATCTGGCAGGTCGTTCAACACATCAGGTACATAGAAGGCACGCACATGTTTGCCATATCTTCTCCGTACTCTTGGTAAGGTAAAGCGGTCGCGTGGACGTAATGTTCTGGCTGGCACATACGGGAGGCAGAACTCATTGTTACATATATATATGAAAGGAGAACCGTTTCTTTGAATAACAGCCTGAACGAGGGCATGTGCGAGCATGAAAAAAGACCGGGATTGCTAGTAATGTGCACACCATACATCACCGCCCGAATTATGAATTTTAGTAAAGAATCAACTTTATTGCGCCAAAACACTGAACAGAAATAAAAAGAACAGATTCCATATCTCAACACACTGTACGCCAATGCATGTGCTATTGTTTTCCTTACGTAAATTGGGCATAGTGCTTTAATAGAATACAGCAGGCCGGCTACTTTGCGCCGCCTTTCACAAACATTAGCCAAGTGAGTGTTCCAGGACATGTTAGAATCGAAATGAACACCGAGATAATTGACACTTGAGAGGTATGGAATAGGAGAGCAAGAAAAATTGTTACACAGAGGAGGATGAAGAAACACTGGAGTGATGACAGGAATAGATTTCAGCGGATCGTGAAAACATACTAATTTAGTTTTATTTTGGTTAATAGAAATTAAGTTATTACGGTACCAACTGATAACATTTGTAGTGGCAGTTTGTAATTCCGCCACGGCTTGATGGTAATTAGTATGACGAGATACTAAAAGCGTGTCATCTGCGTATTGAAACACCCGACAGTGAAAAATTGCTTCACTGAGATCATTAACGTACAAGTTGAATAAAAGGGGAGCTAAAATCGACCCCTGGGGAAGTCCAGCGCTCAACTGTTTAGGTTTGCTTTTAATATTTCCGAGAACTACTACTTGGATTCGACCGTGCAAATAATTCTCTATTTCGGATTATTGGGGCTACAGCCACCAAAGCCTCAGGCATAAAGTATCGTTGGCGCCTTCAGAGTGTCAGCCGAAGTCCGTTATACTTGACAGCATATACCATAGCGGCCGCCAAAACGGCCAACTTGTAAAAAGCTATTATCTCGCAATCTGATAAGAATGAAACGCCTCATATTTTAGAGCGCAAAACTGCTGATCTCCTGCCATTTGGAAACCACCCTTTAAAAATTGATTTAGACAGTCCATAGAGTCTATAGACACTCTTCAGATTCATGGCCTTAGACGTCTCTTGGGTCTATAGATTGTCCATAGGTAATATTGACAGATTTTTTATAGGTCGTCTATAGACCTGCCTTCTTTGATTACCAGTAGACATTTGTCAATAGATTATCTCTACTAATGTTTGTTACATTAATACACACTGGTCTATAGATGATCTGTAAATTTATGGCCTTTGACATTTAGTAAATTTACGTCTATAGATTGTCTGACAAATGTTCATGAAACCAGTAGGTTTTTGTCTATAGACGGACTATAGTGTATATGCATCTCGAACTTTTCTGTATAAATATATGTCACATTTAAAGATCTGTACTCTTATGTGCTATATGTAGCTACTTTTCCAGGCCTATTTCATTTCCATGGTAATCATGCACATTACCTACAAGAAACGGGAACTTTGTCGTCTTCTGCCTTTCTTCCTTCTCTTCTTCACACTGGCAGCAATATGTTTTATGTGCGGCATCAATTCTTACAAATCTTCATAATATTTAATTTGCACATTCTTGTTTGGCGCTGAAACTTACTGTGACAGAACAACTTTCTAGTGTTTTTTCTCATGTGCCGGTGACCTAGTTCTCCTCAAGACGCCGGCAATCTAAATAAGCCTTCAAGACGTAAACGATTTTGTGCGTGCATACACAGAGCGCATGAAATAGGAAGTGGGCTTTGAAACAACTATTTTCTGTAGCAGCACATATTTTAAATTGACTGCGAGAATGCAACGTATCCTCTAACCAAAAAGGTGTTAACACGTCGAGCTCGCGAGCACATATGTAAAAGCCGTTATGACGACGAAGCGATAAAATTAAAAATGAAGGATACTCCGATGTAAACTGAGTCACTAACAAAATGTGCGCGTAACGCGGACCCGGGGAACAGGCCTGCTCGCCGTAATATCATAAATTATGCCCTATTCGAGACACTCTATTTCGAGCGCACGTTGTGCAGGAATGGATGTTATTACGAACCGCCGGAGGCTCTAATTGAGGGCGCTCGGCCTACTTCGCAGGAGGCGGGATGTGCGCACTGCGAAAATTTAGTGGGCAGCACCGGGACAGTGAGCGACAAAACCTTAATTGCCCCCAGGTGACGTTAAAACGCCCAGCATGCTTTATGGAGATGCTTAGAACGAGTACAGAAGAGAGCTCGGAGAACGCATTTACCCCAATGTCACTCACCTCTCACTGCTGAACATATAAGAAGCGGTAGCACAAGTAAACATTTCAACATAACTGCAGAGGGATCAACACTTTTCATGGCAGAGTTTTTAAAGAGAGTTCTGACTGTTGCAAACAAGGACAGATCACTAATCCTATCAGGATTGACTGAATGACATGCACTAGATAAGCAACAGACTGCAAAGAGAAATATAAATTGTCGTCTGCCACTAGCACAAGACCTTTTTAGAGCAATAAACGTCCTTCCTAACCTATCCTTATGTTTCTGCATTAAAACATTCAAGGCGTGTGCTTTCTGACTGCGTAGATATAGTGCGCTTACAGCCCAATCAGCAAGAGAAAATGATTTCGGTATTGGTTTTGGCCTTTAACGTCCCAAAGCGACACAGGCTATGAGGAACGCCGTAGTGGAGGTCACCACATAATGTCTACCAGGTTAGTTTATTATACATGTGCTGACATCGTGCAGTACAGAAGCGTCTTACATTTATCCTCATTATTATCATCATCATCATCATCAGCCTCTCCCATGTTTCTCCACTTAACCCGGTTCTGTGCTAGCTGCATCCACTTGACCCCTGCGAACTTCTTAATCTCATCCGCCCACCTAACTTTCTGCCGCCCCCTGCTACGCTTTCCTTCCCTTGGAGTCCAGTTTGTTACCCTCAGCGACCATCGGTTATCCTCTCTTCGCACTACATGTCCTGCCCATATCAATTTCTTCTTCTTAATTTCCACTAGAATGTCGGTAACTTGAGTTATTTCTCTGACCCACTCCGCACGCTTTCTATCTCTTAATGTTACCCCTACCATTTTTCGTTCCATAGCCCTCTGGGTTGTCCTCAACTTAAGTAGAACTCTCTTGGTTAGCCTCCACGCTTCAGCCCCATAGGTGAGTACCGGCAAGATGCAACTGTTGTATACTTTCCTCTTGAGCGATACCGGTAAGCTGCTAGTCATAATCTGCGAGTGCTTGCCAAATGCGCTCCATCCCAATCTTATTGCTCATGTTATTTCCTTTTCATGGTCCGGATCTGCGGTTACTACCTGTCCTAAGTAGACATATTCACCTACTATTTCCAGTATTTCGCTACCTAATGTAAACTGCTGTTCCTTCCCGAGGCTGTTGAACATTACCTTAGTCTTCTGCATATTGATTTTCAAGCCTACCTTTCTACTTTTCCTGTCTAGGTCATTAATCATTATTTGCAGTTCATCCCCCGAGTTGCTTAGCAAGGCAATGTCATCAGCAAATCGCAGATTACTGAGGTATTCTCCATCTACCCTTATCCCTAACTTCTCCCATTCCAAGTCTCTGAATACTTCCTCTAAACAAGCTGTGAATAGTACTGGGGAGATTGTGTCTCCTTGCCTAACACCTTTCTTTATGGGAATTTTGTTACTTTCTTCATGCAGAACAATGGTTGCTGTGCAGCCACTACATATATCATCCAGCACTTTCACGTACGGCTCGTCTACCCCCTGATTCCGCAATGCCTGCATCACCGCCGAGATTTCAACTGAGTCAAATGCTTTTTCGTAATCAATGAATGCTATGTATAAGGGCGTGTTATATTCCGCGCATTTTTCTATCACCTGGTTGATGGTATGGATATGATCGATAGTAGAGTACCGTTTCCGAAACCCTGCTTCATCCTTTGCTTGATTGCAGTCTAAGGTTGTCCTGATTCTATTAGCGATTACTTTAGTAAATACCTTATACGTAACAGACAGTAAGCTGATTGGTCTGTAATTTTTAAGGTTCTTAGAGTCCCCTTTCTTGTGAATGAGGATAATGTTTGCATTCTTTCATGGTTCCGGTACCGTCGATGACACCAGGCACTGCGTATACAGGGTGGCCAGTTTTTCTAGCATGATATCCCCCCCCCGTCCTTCAGCAAATCTAGTTGTCTGATCCTCTCCAGCTGATTTCCCCCTTTTCATAGTTTCTAGTGCTTTCTTGACCTCATCCTTCGTCACTGGTGGAACGACTGACTGTTTTTCCCTACCGCCAATCTCATTACGGTCCTGACTGCTTTGGCTACTGTAGAGATCTGTTTAGAACTCCTCGGATACTTTGACTATCTTGTCCATACTAGCGATGACGTTACCAGCCTTGTCCCTTATCGCATGCATCTTGTTTGTGCCTATGCCCAATTTCTTCCTTACCGCTTTAAGGCTTCCCCCGTTCTTCACAGCATGCTCAATTTTCTCCATGTTATACTTCCATATATCGGCCACCTTGAGCTGATTGATTAGCTTTGATATCTCGGGCAATTCGATTTGGTCTGTTGGATTGGAAGCTTTCATATTCTGGCGTTTCTTAATCAAATCTTTCGTCTCCTTAGACAGCTTACCGGTATCCTCTCTAACTATCCTACCGCCTACTTCTACCGCGCACTCAGTAATCATATCTCTGAAATTATTGTTCCTTGCCTCTAGGTAATATCGCCATCCTCAGTTAGAGCTGAATACCTATTCTGTAGCGAGATCCTGAACTCTTCTGCCCTCCCCCTCACCGCTAATTCGTTGATGGGTTTCTTTCTTACTGATCTGTTGCGTTCCTTCTTCAGATTTAGGCTAAATTGGCACCTCAGCATCCTGTGGTCACTGCATCGCACTTTCCCGATTACCTCTACATCTTGCATAATGGCGGGGGTTGAACACATTATGAAGTCGATTTCATTTTTAGTCTCTCCTTTAGGACGTTTCCATGTCCATTTCCGGTTCTTCTGTTTGCTGAAGAAGGTATTCATGATTCGTAAGTTATTGCGCTCTGCAAACTCAACTAGTAACTCCCCCCTGCTATTCCTAGAACCAATGCCATAGTCACCTACTGCCTTGTCTCCTGCCTGCTTTTTCCCTGCCTTGGCATTGAAGTCGCCCATTAGTACAGTATACTGCGTCTTTACTTTTCGCATTGCCGAATCTACATCTTCATAGAAGCTTTCAACTGCCTGGTCATCATAACTACATGTAGGTGCATAGGCCTGTACAACCTTCAGTTTATACCGCTTATTAAGCCTAATTACGATGTCTGCAACCCTCTCATTAATACTATAGAATTCATCTATATTCCCCGTTATATACTTATTGACAAGGAAACCTACATTTAACATCCAACTAAACATGGCCACTGTGCTTAAAAATCGACTACTTTATGCACCAAGCCACAGCTGACGTGGTGATCAAGGTACAGTCGTGTACGCAAGACTATATATGCAGTTAACTGATATAGAGATTAGGCTATCCGGAGTATCTGGCGTTAGGCGAAACAAAAATGCCACAAATTAGATAAGATAACGCTAGTACAGAGGTGTCCTTGCTGACGAAATAAAGAAGTAGAACGACTTTCCAAAATATACAAGCTCAATGCGATGCATGAAAATACGCTTTCCCAGAAGGCTTCGTTTTCTAATGAGTATTCACATAATGCAACATCACATTTACCATACTAAGCTTCAATTTTCTGAATGAGCCACACTTGTCAGATGTCTGCTCGTCAGTTACTGCTGGAAACAGCTATTCAAATATAATGTCTAAGAAGGCAAACAGATACTCGGTCAGGTATTGAAAAGGCCCCTTGCAATGTATAGCGCTGCCTCGGGGTTATGTATTGCAGTGCTTTATAGCTTGACTTCCTTCCGAACACTGCAACAGCAATCGATGCATCACTGAGACGGGAGGAGGGTTTCCTAAAGGCGGATTACCTTGTTGGTGTAATTCGTGAACAGCCACAAATTGTACGCATGATAATGGACTTAGTTACATTTATTTGAAAATTGGCAGGTTAGGTGGGAGCTCAACGACAGGTGCGTCAACAGGCCGTCATTGTAAATTGCGGTAAAGTTTAATACCAACGTTGGTAAATCCATAACAAGTCAATAAAGTTGCGTATTAGTAGTGAAAATACTCCCATATACGTTGGTGAATATAATTCATGATATTAACATATTGACATTCCTCACAAAAGTTATTATATGACACGCGAGAACGTTTGCATGGCACTAGGAATAGCTATCGGCATCGATGCATGGATACGATAAAGCGCAGTTCAAGTCACCTCTTCAACGTTTCTTCAATATACTCCGGTCTCCATGCAGCTGGTGCTCGTCTCGTCGAGCCTGCCGTTGTGGCTAGGCACTGCACTGATCTCAACAAACGCAGACGTGCAAATTGTGTGGGGCCTCAGCCACGAACGATCACCTAGACACAAACTGCAGCACGAGGACAAGACGTCACAAAGGAGGAACACTCATAGATTCATGAACTTTGCTCCGCCCCCTTTTGTGCTATTTAATTGTAGCAGTGTGAACAATCACCTGGCCCGACAATCATCACCACCTTAACGACCGCCTGTGCTAGAATGCACCGAGAAGCAAGTGTTGGGACCCCAAAATAAGGAAGTAAAGATGCATCTTTCGAGTGGTTTTGCTTTTCTTTGGAGGTTTTAACGTGTAAAGTGGAGTCAAGCTTTGACGGACACCATAGTGGTGGGTCGCGGGAATTTCGACTACCGCGATGTTTTATCAAATGTGCTTACATTGCTTTGCATTTTCTCTCCATGGAAAAACGACCACCGTGTCCTTTAGTTTCAACAGTCGGGCGCCCTAACCTTTCAGCCACAGTACCGGGTGAGCAAATAAATCCTCACGCGGAGAAATCAGTATTCCTTACTAGAGCTGATGAAATAATACAAACCAGAGCCTATGCACTATGCCAAAAATATAGAGCTCGAGTGCTTTGCTTGTATGCTCAGCAGCGGTGCTCCTATAGAGGCTACTGAGACACCAAAGCTCGAGAACCATGAGAAAATATTTCTCTTTTGCAAGATTACAGAGGCTGGAGATGCGAAATGTGTGCCCTATAAGCTGTGTGGGCTGTATAATTTTACAAAAAATTTACGTGAACGTGTATTGTGAAAAGGCGAGTGTTATGTTTGATACCCACTCTTGTCTGTTTCTAAGCTTCACGGCTATTCATGGTCTTAAGCGCAACGCTCTGGAGATGCACTCGCAAAGACGTGCAGCTTGTTAGACGCCCGATAATAAATAGAAGGGTATGTGGCCCGCTCAACTAAGCTCGTTCTTATTTTTGTAACAAATGTAAATGACATTCACGCACTGACACATGGAGGAATATAAAAATCTGAGTGGGTATTATCATGCTGTGCGCTTTTTGTTCAACTTTATTTCTCCTGAAAACTTTCTATACGCGAACAAAAAGCCGACAAAGTAGCGATAGGTACGCAAGCCCCATCTCAGTCGTCACCTCTGTTGTCTCCGACGTTGTTACAAACATGTGGAGTATCGCTCGCTTTTTTATCCTATATGCCCTTTTCATTTTCTATGCATCTTCAGTATAGCCCAGAGTTTTCCGCTATACGTCCATAAATATTTGTGCATAGGCATATTGCATCTTATTTCTTTAGTGGAAAAGGCATCACATCTGGTTTATCGCTAAATAGCACCGAAAAAAACATCAAACCCTATGGTTTGCCCACAAACAGACGATAATTCCCCTGCGATGAACTGTTGGAATGCTTCCTAATATTTAGCGAGCGCAGCTGAAAACAACATAGGTCAAGGGATAAGAGGAAACATCCATAGCAATAGAACTGAAGAAAAATTTGAAAGGGCGGTCATTCTTGTTGTGGGATTATGGAGCCCGATTTATCGTGTCAAACCATGCGTGTTTTTTCCTATTTGTACTAGTGTTTGCTCGCACAGCCCGAGTGCGCGTGAGCGAGCTGCCATTCAAGGGGGCAGCATGCTATCGGCGCGGAAACTAGGAAACTAGGGTAGATAAGCGCGTCGGAAGCAAGGCTCGCGGCTTTTGCCCGTCGGGAAGCCAGCGACGAGCGGCAAGCGAGCGTCATAGGCCAGCTGAATGTATGTATACGAACGATGGAACGAAGACCTGCCAGATGAAGAGAGGGGCAGTGCCTGCAGGAATGGCTTAGACATTATTACGGGAGTTGCTGCCACGCGAGGAGCAATGTTTCTGTGCTTTGGCCCTATAGGTGCTTTGGCCCTATCGCTCGCCCTATTCGCACCGCAGTCTGTTTTGTCTTGCCGCAGTAAAGCCCTGACCCTCGTTTGGTTTTATGCTTGGCGTTTCATTGTCGCGTTCCTCGACGGCGTGTTTCCAGCGCAGTGGCGCTCGATGCTGTTCTTTATCGAATTCTTTTCCGTTTAACCGGAATAATCCGGTGTTTTAGAAGACTAGATTTGGCACTCGTCGGACGAGACCATAGCGCGCGGACCTGTTTTCTAGAAAACGAGGTTTTCGAATGCATTATCACAAAGTTTTGTGTGCCCAGGGTAACCTTAATCTAATGAAACAAATTACCTCTCTCTACGGCCTGTTAAAATGTACAATGAGTTTTATCGTACAATTGGAATGGCATGTAATTATGAAGCAGAACATCATTTTTCCTTCGGCATGGCCAGAGGGGCGCATTTTTTTGACGGCTTGGCAAGTATATTTATGCTAACACAGTCATTGCATACCAATTGAACGGAACCAATGCACTGCGCGCTTATGTTTCTTGGTGACAGAATGCCCCCTATCTATTGGTCAATAAAGATTTCTAAATGTTTATGAAGCTTTATTTTGATGCTCGTAACTTGCAGCAAACGTATTAGAAGTGTAATTTAGAATATTGAACAAGTAATATGTTTATGCGTCCCAAGAGAGTGAAAATAAAAAGGAGAAGAAATTGGGGCAGAAGGCCATATTACTCAAGAAGCAGACTAGCGAGCTTGTAAACACATGTAACTACCTACTTGCATAAAAAAAAATCTTTTCTGTTTATTGAACCTGGCGGTCAAAATCTGATTTCCTTTTCCCAACCTTTCTTGGTGCTACTGTGCGCGCTGTATTCAGGTTTGCGTTTTTCTACATCTCTTTATTGCAAGGCAAGCGTAAAATCGCATCGAAAAGGACCAGCCATTGGCCCCGAGCCTTTATCCGAAAGGCAGCCACCCCTTTAATCACCGTGCTACTATCCTCCCTGCTTGGACGGATCAATTGCGAAACGCAGGGTAGGTGTTAAATCCCGTCTAAGAGACACGAGAGCGAGAGAGGGCATGACCTTTACAAATTAGCCACCTCAGACAAACCAGCTGTGAGTGTGAGATGTGTCTCACAACAAAACAAAAAACAGATAACCTTCGTTAGGCACGAAAGTCTTTGCTATTTGACGTAGACGCCACCAAGAATCCCTGCTGTTTTTCCAATTATGTTATTTTGTATCAGCGGAGTAATGAGAGCTATACTCTGCAAAAATAAAAGCAGCCTCAGAGTAGAAGCGAATATTGGGGTAGGGATTCTTAAGAGGCACCACCAGCCATCGAAGAAGGCACCTGAGAGGCCACTTCGTGTTATTTATGCATGTAATCAAGTGTCGTTCGTATGTGCGCGTAATCTTTCGTAATTCGGTTCTACGTCATAGAATCAATATGGAATGGAGAGGAGGAGGCCCTCTGGAGGACTTTCCATGGCATGGAAAAGAGACGGCAGGTTAAAGATCATGCAGAAAGTATTAGACTCGCACAACAGCTTACACCAGAGGAGTTTGCAGATCAGGCTGCTGCCCTTTTCTTCCCGAACCGCGCCCATTATCCGGCGCCTTCACCGACAGTGGATGCGGTTGATAAAACAGAATAACAATACCATCTACCAAATTGGAGTTATTGGCTGCTATAGAAGAAGCGAATGGTAAAACTGCACATGGACATGACGATATTCCTTATGAAGTGTTCAAGAATTTAGAAGGAGCCGCAGTTGACGGCTTGTTGGATGTGGTAAAGGAGGTATGGCAAGGAGGAGATATTCCACTCGGCTGGAAACACTCGGTGGTGGTAACAATACCAAACGCTGGGAAACCTCCCACAAGTCTAGAATCTTTGCGGCCTATCTCGCTAACACCCACAATTTGCAAAATCTATGAAAAGATGATAGCCACCCGCCTGTCATGGTGGTTGGAAAGTAATTAAAAATACCATGCTCGACAAATTGGGTACCGAACAAACCTTGGGACAGAAAATGGACTGGCTGTGCTCGCTGAAGAGGTCATACACGTGTCGCCTTATAGCCACCTAGTGCGCACTGTAGTGGCTACCGACATGGCGAAGGCATACGACAACGTGTTACATGCCAGGATTCTTAGCAACATGGAATGTATGGGCATTCCCTTGCAGGTCATAAAAGCAAAGATAATCTGCGTAAGGACAGGATGTTTTCTATCCGGATAAACGCAAAACAAATTGGCAATTACAACTCGAACAGAGGCGTGCCACAAGGGTCAGTGTTAGCACCTTTATTATTTAATATCGCACTGATCCCATTGGCGTGGAAATTAGCTAAAATACCAGAAGTGGGGTTCATGATATACGCAGATGATGTCACGATTTGGTCTGTTCATAAACAAATTGAGAGACAGAATCGGTATCTGCAAGAGGCTTTAAATACCATAGATGAGTACGTGCAAAGTGCAGGCCTGGAATTATCACCTCAAAAGTCCAGTTACATTCACGTTGCCAACAAGAATGGAAGAAAACAATTGGCAACGCAAAGAGTCTCCCTAAAGATTGGAAATCAGGCATTTGGAAGAGGTGGACGAGTTGAGAGTTCTTGGCCTAGAAATTCACAAATCCGGCAAAGGAACACAATGGCTTCGTAAGGTGAAAAAAGTAGCTGCGACTTCCTTAAACTTGATAAAACGCATTTCGTCTAGGGGAGGAGGAGCTCGAGCGGACATGGCAAGACGTCTTGTACAATCTGTGTTACAGCCGAGGATACTATACCAGGCCCAATTCCAAAGACTCACGAGGCGGCAATGGGCGAAATTGGAAACAATAAATAGAAACGCAATGCGCACTATCACGGCCTTACCAAAACTTACCCCTATCTCTATTATCCAAGAGTTTGCACAGATAAATACGTTGACAGAATTAATTGAACAACGAGAGACAACAAGGGATATGAAACGAAAGTACGTTACGCCCATAGCATCCTTGTACAACGAAGTGGCAGCTGGAACACCACCAATGGCTGACCCCCCTCCGTGAGAATTCACTACTATCGCGACAAACAAGACCACTCGGCTTCGTCGCAAAAAAAAGCTGGCATCTCGACCTCTGGTTGATGCACTTCCAGGTACCTTAATTGCATATACGGACGCATCAATTATAGAAAATGGCGGTAGAACAGCAGCTACTAGTCCAACACACAGCGAACTAAAGGTACATAAAGAATATCTTTTAGAATACCCGGACCCGCTTGTGATGGAACTCTATGCAATCCGCGATGCTATGGAGGCCATAAATAAAATAGATTCGATAACAGAAGCCCACATCTATACAGACTCCTTAGCCGCCATAAAACAACTGAAGAAAGTGACGAAGACGCTATGTGTTACCCAGGAAATCCACGCACTCAATAAAAAAAACAAAGATAAGCATCCAGATACACTGGACACAAGACAATGCTGAGAACGCTGAGCAGAGAAAAGTTGACCACCTCACACACGAAGTTCCACACACTAATGCGCCCCCCACCAGGCTCCCTTTCGATGCCCGCTCCACTGTTTCCATTTTAGCATCCTGTTTAAGGAAAAGTACACGTGCCCTCATTCCCCCCTGTACATTCCCACTCCCTCGTAACTTAACGAGATTGGAGGAGGTTTCCCTTAGAAGGATAAGAGTTGGGGCGGCCCTTACCCCGTCGGTAAAATGCCGATGGGAATTGCAAGCTGACATCGGACCAACCACATGCCCAAAGTGTTCCACACCAGCTGCAGAAGTGGATGTTCGCCACCTGCTATGGACTTGTGCAGGGACAAGGGCATCAAGGACACAGATTCTGCGCGAAGTGGGACTAACCACAACAAGGGAAGAGGACTTTTCTAAATGGCTCACCGACAACGCTAAGAGCGGGAGCCTGCTCCGGTTCCTCACGGAAAACCATTTACATGAGTTTATATAATAAGCCTTATGGCAAGTTTGCGTACAAAAAAAAAAAAGTACGAGCGAAGAAATCCGCGCAAAGAAGCACGAGCGTAACAATGCGAACGAAGAACGAACACAAGCACATCAAGAATGAAGAAACGGAGGGGAAAGCGAACAAAGTGGACAACTTCCCCTTTGGTTCCCATTCGTGTTAATTGTACCTACTCTCTGTGCCCGGAATCCGTGGGCTTCTTAACTATTAGAACCTTATTGCCCCAGCTGCCACCACTAGCACTGTCGATGCTGCCATAGCTGTTGCGAATACCGCATAGTTCCTTCTTTCTATCCACAGTCCGAGAAACAGGCAGCCTCGGTAGCAAAATGGGTTCAGAAGCCCGAAGAACCTTAGTGGCAGCGTGTTTGCTTGGGTCACTGAAGTGGCATCCAGCCACCTGGCTTTCTCGGCTTAGAATGGGCGTATGATGACGTCAGGGCTCACCAATGTTGACATTCTTAGCCTTGTAACACACCAACATCTCACATCGGCGAATCGTTAGCAGCGTGAGGATGTTTTCTGTGGAAACAATAAAAAAACACTCTGGAAAACGTGATAAATAGCGCGAACATTATTTAAGAAAAGCAACACAGTTGCAACCTTCGGCGGCGAAAAAAGCGAGCGGCGGCGGTCGATGATATGGAGCGCTTTTCTTTCTCTCTCCTTTTTCTCCCCACCATCACCCCATCAGTCTCCAGTGCAGCGTGGTGACAGGGAGTGGGCATCAGGCGAACTAGAAAGGACTTCCGATGAGTAAGTGGCGAGGCACGGCGACGACATTTACGGGCGAAGTGCTTTGCTTGCAGGACAGAGAAAGAAGCGTGACACGACGGACGCTGCACTCGTGGTTTGTTCTCTGAACGCAGCCGCAGTGGTACAACTTGTGTGCTTCTTTCTTTTGTTTTCTCCGCCATCCAGCTGGCCTGGGACGCCGCCGGCCAACAACGTCTGCCGGCCTGCGTTTCAGACGAGGCACCGCCGTCCATCCCAAGTGACGGAGGGCCGGAGCTCCTTCATCCGCTGGCTTAAATAAAAAAATTCTACTCTCTCTCCCTGCTCTCAATTGTGGTGTCCACTCGTGGTTTATTGCTATTTGCTCCACTTCTCAGCTCTGCCCTTGCTAGGCGTCGTCGTTGTTTTCTTTTTACACGTTGTTATTTTCGGCGATGGTGCATGGTCTGCTATATGCGGCCCATTTTGCTCAGCTTCCTGGCAATTACGCTCGGCTCGTACCTATTTAGGTGAGTCTGAAATTTCCGTTAGAGCACACTATGGCAACGAAGTGCACTAAATTGGCCATGCAGCATCTGCAGGAACCAATGAGAGCATCTAAAATAGGTGCTATAGCGTAGAATTACACCTTATTTATGGTATATAAATTCACCAAATTCAGATGTGTTGTTTACAAACTTGTACTTGTTCTTATGATAACTTGAGACACTCCAGGGAAACGAGTTGGCTCCTTGTTTCCGAACAAGTACATCGGCGGACTTATCGAAGGGAAAAGGACAAAACAAAAAATAATGATTCTGAATAAGTCACAACTAAGTAAAGAAATAAAACTACTTATTCAATGCTCTAGCTTAGTATGCGACGTATAAATAAAAGTTTCTGGCATATTTACAACAAAACGACTTGGCTGGTAGTGAACAGTTTTAGCTTTGTACCTATAAAGATAGGCCTAACTTAGCAGGTAAAAAGTAGATTCACAAGTTAAAACGAGAAAGGGAGCTGCTACTAAAGTGCTAAAATAAGCGAGCAAAGCAGGTGCTAGAGAATAGGCGTGGTGATAAAATTCGGATCGGAATCAAGAACAAGAAATGAGCAGAGGTAGGGATTGTAATCTGAAAGCAAGGTGACCAGAGGTCGCTAAGGGTGACTAACCGCATGAGAAGGCGAGCTTAGAAAGGCGCGGCAGAAAAATAGCGGGCCGGACGAGATTAGGAAGTTCACCATGCATGTTACGCATGCGCTACTGGCACGGGACCAGTGGTGCTATGCCAGTTGTACAGTGTCCCACATTGACAGCTGTGACTCATATATGTTGTAGTATTGTGCCTGTTCCGCAGCACCACTCCATCATCATCAACCTGTGTGTCTTACGCCTCGCAAGCCTCAGGAGCAACGTGCCGTCAACGCTTTGCTGCCTGCTAAGCTGTTACAATGCAGTTTGTAAAGTTCTTATGTTCTTGAAGTTCGAGATAACATACCAGCGTCAGCAGAAACTGTCTTCGAAAACGGTGCTCAGATGCATTTGCGATGACGTCCTTACCACCTGCTAAGTTCCCACGGTTACGATTATTGTAATTTGTAGTTTCTTACACTTTCGTTTGTCCTCAAGGCCCTGCCAAAATGTAAGAAATTACAAGTGGTGTTGAAGCGCACGCAGTGAATATCTCGCACGCTATCGAATGCCTTTAATACCTGAAAACGCGTAATAAAAACGGGATAAAAATACCCCTTCTACTACCTACTTGCACAAAAAAGGCACTTGGAGCGGTAATCAAGTGAAAGACAGCGTAAAAGGTGTGATCACATGAGGCGTACTTTGTCGACTTCTCACTAAGCCCAAGAAAAGCGGCACAATGGGTGGTAACACCAGAATGACTCTAGATAAAACAATGAAACTAGAAGGTGTTCTAGGGGCTTAATTGTTTGTCTTGATAGCTTTTTTGCATCAACTAAAGGCCAGAGCTCTCTGGGATACCCCGAGTTTGGCCAAGTTTTGGGGCATCCTAAACAGCGTCACATGTTAATTAGAGGGCGTATGGAATGGACGTTCGTCCATACTGAGAATTATCGTGACGACGACTGCGCTAATAATAACATGTAGATGAGAAAATGCACAGTGCAGAACATTGCATACATGACTTAGCAGTTGCTATGAAGAAAGATAATTAGTGCTTTCCAGATGAACTTGCAGAAGCACTAGAAGCAGGAATTAGAACCAGAAGCTAAACAAAATATTGAAGATTAATTTTAGTGGAGCTGACGCTACTCATAGTCTAGTCACACAAACATCATCACAGATTGATTGATTGATTGAAAGAACGAAAGAATAATTGAATGAATAATATTTTGTTGAACAGGGCAGTTAAGGGGGCTGGCTGTTTTTTAAGTTCCTTCTAACTTTATTTGCACCCCAAAATATAATGCAGCGGCATTGGTGATGAAGATGATGCTTGTGCCTCGGTTAGTGAGACAGCAAATCAGTACTCTAAAAAATAAATGCTGCCTGGGCGGAAATACACTGTGAAGAATTCAATAAAGGCTTCCATAGACAATAGACGAGTAGGGTGTTTTGTTTCGGTTTTGGGGGAGAACAAAATAATATAATTAAATAGAGAAAACATGCACGATCAATCGGTATCACATTAATATTCGCGACACAAAAGAATTTTAAGCTACACTATTTACCATACATACGTTGCAACACTACGGAAGCTGGCGACCGCTTATCCAATCCGGAAAGTGCGTTGAGCATGTTCCCCCCCACCTTACCGTTTGCACGCCGACTGCTCGGGGAGCATACAGGGGTAGCTTTAAAAGAGGGCCACTAAGTGCTTTCTATGTACCAAACAAGAAAAAAAAAAACGTTATGAAACTTGAAATAGAGTTTTGCACTTCATTACGCTTTAGTGTTAGCATTTTTAGTTGAGCATATGCAAATGCGAAGAAAACTTTATCACAATGACGCCATCTCATTCCAAGAAGGAAAACCACTTTTGTAACAAACAGAAATTCTACCTTAGGTCCAGGAGTAGCAGAATCACATTCATGACGAGTGAACGTGCTGATAAACGCAGTAGTAAGGATAAGTTCACTCCTAACATAGATATTCTGCATCGAAGCGCCCTCCCATGTGTGGCAATGATATTCTAACAGACACAAGAGAAACGCACGCTAAACATTGGGCATACGTTAAGGGTCTATATAAATTACCATTTCACGAATTCTAATTTAAAGCACTTTATCATATACCCCCATATGGTCATTTTATAACGACCCTGCATTCCGCAGCAGAAACATCACTTTTGCGCCGTCGCTGTTTTCGTAGCACTGCAATGAAGTACTGTGAAATTGTATAGTTTCTATTTAGAGCCACTCTCAGATTTCTGCGTGTACATACAGGCATAATGAGATATAGGCGAGAACGTTTTGAAGAGAGCGGCGAGTTGCAGGAGGAAAAGGGAGCGCTCGTTTAGCTGACACCAACGCCGAGCCCTGTCGCTGTCAAGGCGGCACACGTGAACGCCACTGCCTGATTTAGCGGCCTCACTGACGCGCCATTCACTGCGAGCTAGATATAAGTGCTTGATTGTTCAAATAAAGTCCGCTCTCTACCGCCACTATGTGCGATCGCTGTCTGCGCCCGCAAGCAAAGCCACCTCATTTCATCGCGAAAGTCGCCGACCCCTCGCGTGCACTCCGAGCGCGGATGACTGCGAAGGTGATGGATGCCACTAATTACCCGCATGTCACACATTCCCTCCCCCCCCCCCCCTTCCCTCATCGACAATACGAGAGTCTCGATTGCCCCCACAAATTTCTTTCCCGTGGGAGCCGTTACACGCCTCTCAGCTTCTCTGCATTCTTAACTCAGGTATATTAAACCCTAGACACGTGGGCTCATTAAAAGCCGGATTAGCACCCCATCGGCGCCGAGGGTTAGAGGCGCAATGAAGACAGCGAGAAATGCGTGCGGGCGCCTTTCGGCATTCCAGTCGTAGGCGTAGCCTAAATATTCAATGCATCTGTAGATTAGCATGGTTAAATAACTGCCTAGCGAGCCGAAAGCAAAATATCGCCCGCCCATGTGACTAGCTGTTCCCCAAACTTCTCACTTTCCCGTCTTCCCACTCATCTTCCGCATGCCTAAGCCATTCCGGAGGTCCAGTAGGAATACTTTCTACCTGGAGGATCTCCTCCCCCCCCCCCCCTCCCTCGATATATAGGGCCCTATAGCCCATTGAACATTCTCGCCGCACGCCCTTTCGCGAGAAGATTTGGTTTCGCGAGAACTAAAGGGACTTTGCCGGGTAACTTTGTAATCGCGGGCAACAGCCACCGACTTTGGAGCCTGCCCATGCATTTCCGTGGGAAGCGTTTCTGAATAAAGCGCTTTAGTCTTTATCGAATTTAACAATTAACTTGAGGTTGGTCTCATTTGTTTATTCCTTTCTGACACGTACTCGCATCGGGGCGTATGTAATGACGAAGCGCTGCCCCGATTACACCAAGTTAAGTTTATTACACGAGGCTTCCGCAAATTTTAGCGCGCGAGACTTACGTGCGGAATAAATGGGTCCCGCTGTATACCACCAGCCTTGCGGACAGCAGTGTAGTAGAGGGTTAAGATGTGCTATTTTACTGAGTCGTGAAACCGTCGGCAGCCCGTAACAACGCCTGTACATTGTCTCAGCAGTCCCTAGATAATTTTTCCTTTCGCACATTTACCGAAGATATTTCCTCGTTTGCTTCTTTCCTTCTTCTGTGGATTTAGATGAGTAATAAGACTTCATCTAAAATTCATGCTACTGGCTTGTTTCATTGTTTCTTTAAGCATCACGTTTCAATTACCTGGAAATATGCTTAACAAACGCCACTCTATAATTCCCAAACTTACTTCCAGCATTGCAGAATCCTATATACTTGGAAATATATTATGCCCTGAGTGGAAGCGATTTTAATTTAAAATCTTATATTCAAATTGTACACACTGCTTTAGAGAGAAAGGGAGAGAAGAAAGGGGACTTCCAAACCTGAATTTTAAGGTTTGTTTGCTCTCAACTTCCAATTAATACATGTTAATTACTATATTGCAGGGCACAGATCGTACCGAACCTCGTTCGTCCGGCTCTCAGTTAAGACGTCACTCCTGACTACTCTGCCATGGGTCCCGTTTGGGGGAAAGGCTAGTCCTGAATATTTTATTTTTCAGCCCTCGACCCAGGAGCCGGAAGTGGCCGCGTTATTGCGACCACTTCTGTTTCCGCGAACAAATTAGCCACGAAAGCTCGACATAGCGCCCAGTCAGTTCCCCTGCTGAATAGCGCTCCAAGGTAACTAAACAGCGCTCATTTACAGAACGTTCGCAAAGGTCACTCTCATTACGAATGCATTGTGTACGCTGCTAATATACCACCGCTATTCACATGGTGCCTACTCATGTGCCAACTAGGATGCATTACTCTTTGCGATTCATGAATACTGGAAACTAAATGTAGGAAGCGCGACAAATAAGTTTTCTGGCCATTACTCGCTTTCCTTCTTTTCGTCTCACTTTATCAGGGGCTTCATCATGATGCAATTCATTACATACAGTTAGAATACCAGTAATGATAGACTAAAATTGTTTCAGTTAGAACTTCAGTCAGTCACAAAACCAACGTGAATCGACTTATGTTCGCTAGACGCTACTAGCATGCAAAAAAGGAAGCAACAAATGTTCTTTATAAGATGTCCCAAAAAAAGCGGTAAGAATAATTTCTGCAAATACCACTTGCTTAAGTGGCACAGCAATTTCATTTGATCCAAAACCAGGCTCATTCATTGGTAATACCGTCGTTTCCACACTGTCGCGGTTAAGCGGTATGATAACTCGGCTGCTGAACCCATTGACGTGTATTCAGTCCTTGCCGCGGCGCTCCCTTTTCTATGGAGGCGAAATGCAAGGCGCCCGTTTAATGTTTGATGTCACTGCAAGTTAAAGAATCCCAGGTCATCAAAATTTCCGAACTTTTCACCATGCTGCCCCTCGCAGCCTGAGTCTCTCTGAAACGTTAAAAAAAAAAACACTGAACAGCTTCCCTGCAACAAGAGTGAGTTTGGCTAATGTAGACTGCCCTACCTTAATTTGTTCAAGAGCAAGGGGACGATACCAGATGCACTTAAGTAGTTTCCAATACTTAATTATCCATCTTATATGTTGTCGATTTCGCGTGCTACAGCTCACTAAGAAAACACAGTGCGCTGACAACTGGTGTGAATTCAGGCATGGAAGCACTGAAAACTAGACCATCCAGTCCTTCATTTAGTTGAGTCTGAAGGGTCCAGGCTCTTGAAATGGGACAGCTATGTTGTTTAGGTCGCTGGTTTGCCTGATATCATCATACTGCATGTCATGGCTGAAGTGGCGAGAGCTGCCATTTTGTGCAGAACGTTTCAACTGAGAATCAACTGCCTGGACACTTGGGCCCTGAGTCGAATACTCTACTCTTATGCCGTGCAGGTAAAATCATGTGGTTTCGTTTATTTTTTTTCGCGGGGCTTCATATCTATGTCAAGTCATATTTTACGTAATGTGACAAATTAACACTGCACTGCATGCTAATGAGTACATATGCGGCCCGAAAGAGAATTTAAAAATATAATTCGCATTTACCCTAACCATGCCCAATAATCGAAATTATTTTGTCATTATTAGCTTGTCGCAAAAGCGTAATAATTTCTGCAGGGACCTGAACAGAAGCGTAACGCCATATGGGGCTGTGATGTTTTTCACACACGCAAAACTTCATGTACAGGATGCGTAAAAGTGTCAAGTCATATTATAGGCTTTTTGACAGTATATTCTCTCATTTATTATGCATCTGAAGCGACTAATCGCACTCACCGGACGTTTGTATCCCTAAGGAGACGGCCACTTCAAGATCGAGCAGACACGTTCCAACGGGTCGTTTAGCGCAGGGCTTTTTATCTGCGCCGACTGGTTTTGATACGTACTTCAACTGATTACTACTGCGTACATAAATGCGTCCAGAGTCGAAACCAAAGTTAACGCTGAAATGCTGGTGCATCTAAATTGAATTTGGTCAAATTACGTTTAGTTGCTGTAAATAACTTCTTTCGCTTCTGCTCTGAAAATGTAGAAGAGAAACTCTTTACCTTCACTTCATCCCTGCTGCCGAGTCTTCAGTGGGTACAATCAACAGATTTGTCCCGAAATGAGGGTTTTTATTCCAATGCGTTAAAGAAATGCTCATCTGAAATTACCGGGGGGCCAGATCGCTACTTTGCACATTAACATGGCCCGACACACAGCTCTGCTGATAAAGATGAGCTTCATCGAATAACATCCTCTCGCATTAGAATACTGGCTGTTTTCGCACGCAACAAAAACTATCATCATCAGCTAGAATATACCCGGCCTCTCTCATATTCCTCCAGCTAACCCGGTCCTGTACTAGCTGCATCCACTTGACCTGCCCGTGCCCACTAGTTCTTGATTTCCACTATATAGAAACGTACTAACTCAAGTTATTTCTCTAACTCATTCTGCGCGCTTCCAATCTCTCATGTTACATGTACTATTTTTTTGTGTTATTGCCCTCAACTTAAGTAGAACACTTTTCTATAGACTATACGTTTCAGCCCCAAAGGTGAGTACAGGTGACATGCAACTCTTGTATACTTCATTCTTGAGCGATATTGGTACGTTGCTAGTCATAATCTGCGAGTACTTGCCAAATAAACTTCTTCCCAATCTTATTCTTATAGTATATCGCCCTTTAAACGTCCGGATCTGCGGTTACTACCTCTACTGAGTATAGACATATTCGCCTACCACTTCTAGTGCTTCGCTACCTATTGCAAACTGTTGTACTTTCCTAAGGCTATTGAGCAATATCTTAGCCTTTTGCATATTGATTTTCAAATCCTGAGATGCGAACAATTATGCGAATTCGTATAAAGCGCGAAACATCTTTCATACTTATTGGCGAAGCAATATTCAAAAAATTTCTAAAAGCAGTTTCCGAAAACAAGTCTATATTGCTACAATTCAGACAAACCCAGAGCAGCACTGTGAGAAAGGTGCACTTTTTGTCAAGGTTGAATGCTATTGATGATAGAAAAGCCTTGAAAGAAGACTAGTAAAGAACATCCCCTTAGATGTCACCCGCTCCTGTAACAATCACTCTGAATCATTTATCATGTTTTATTATTAATTTCCACTAACCTAAGAAGCTGGTTACTTTGTTAGCAACAAGAGCATACGCCCGAAAAGAAGATAAACTTTGCGCCGAAAGTTCCGCTCTGGAAGTGCGATATTGAGCGAAGCACAAGGCCCATTATTTAGGCTTTTAGCGTTGTCAAACTCACCGCATGCTCAATTATTAATCGGAGGAACATACGCTTGCAAACTTCGAGCGTGTGAAACGAGGAGAAAAAGTACACTAGCCTTAAAGCGAGGGCACAAAAGAGCAGATTGTATTTCCCAGTGGCCGAAGCTTCTGAAAGGCGCTCAAGATTAATCGAAATACTATTTTCCTAACATCGTTCTTTCGTTAATATGCATCAAGAGCACTGAAACAGAGAGTGGCTGGAAATCGCCCCTAAATATTTATTCTGACCAGGAAGTGCGCTCGTTTGTTTAATAGATATATGCTTTTAGGCCCGACGTATGTTTTTAAGAAGACAGGAAGTCGTATGGCTAAAAATGACAGTTGTATTAATCTCCTTGTCCAGGTACTAATGCGGTGAAATGAGGAGAGCTAAAACGTAAGGATGGCTTCGTGCAGAAAATGGGCACTACATGCGAAAACAAAATGAAACCAGGGGTCTCAAATGCTTTGAAGCGGCGCCTCTGATGTTCAAAAATTCTTATAAAAAAAGAAACCTACTTATTTAGCCAGGAAAAGAAAGGGTGCGACACTGAAGCTTCCCATTTAGGGTACGACTCGACATCGTTAATGGACTCATATGCGTGTTCCCTTGCAGTTCTTTATTCGCATAAATACAGTTTTCTTTCTTGGTTAATCACCATTCCCTTTTGGTGCCTTTATTATCACCACTCATTAGAGTATATTCTCAAATTAGCAGGATATGTGCAATGCCACCCAGAAAAATATAAATTCCGGCTTTGAATGAGCTTTACTAATTACGGTGCTTGATTGACCTGGGAATAGTGTGTTCGATTACCATCTCATATAATCTCCGTATTCGAGTTGGCGGCTCTTTAGTAGGCTGGCTTTTGTCAGCCAAAAAAATCAACATTCCTGTAGCAGGCGGTATAAGAAGGTGCTAAATGGTGGATGTGTTTTGTGACGTCACGTGACAATGTGACATGGCCAAGTCGGCAACTCCTGCGAACTCGGGCATGTCCTGCCTTCTCATGACATCACATAATCTAAAGCATTAAAGATTCTGTACTGAAAACCAGAGCTCAGCCTAACAGCACCATCGTCTAAACAGCACAGAGCAGCACAGGATATTGGAGACAACTGTGCCGGCCAGAGAGTTTTTTTTTTTTTTTCTGTAATGTCTGCTGTGCAAGTGTACTTTCGTTGATCCAACAAAGGAAATGTGTATGCTATAAATGCTATGCCATAAAGGAAAGTATTACGTAAGATGGCACCGGAAGATGGAGTATAAATCCGAGTGAGCAAAAAAAATCGTTTATGAAACTATCTGCTTTTGCGAAAGCAAAAACAAAATTAGCTTTAAATGATCGGCTAAAAAACCTACCAGAATGCTATTCTTTAAACTGTGATTCTTTAAACTGCTGATTTACTCAACTTAGTGGCTCTCTCCGGTTCCTTAAGCATATTCCAAAACATTAACACTACTTAATGTAAAGCAATATTGCCCCATGTCAGCCAGCAGCCCGCCATCGAAGACGAGCAAATCGCTGGTTCTCGCTGAAGATCCACTCCTATAGTTCAAGTGTCGCCACCTCTTGAGTTGCCGTTCTGCTCCGGGTTTAAAGAGACCCGTGTGAACGTCCTGTGCTCTCAAGGCATCCCTGCAGTGGTGACAATACCTCGCCCAAGTAGCATGCTTTCTTAAACTTTTGCTCATTTCCTATTACGCGAGGCCTGAAATTTATTCAGAGGGAAAACACGAAGTCGACGGGGTATGACGGAAGCTCACGAGCCGATTGCTACAGCCACGCAAACGGAAGCGTGGAAGTGACTGAGCATTCTCTGCAACAAAGCGTATTCTCTTGCCAAAGGAGCCTCAAGAGCTGCCCCTTCCGTAACACAGGCGAAAGGTAAACACTGTTGGTCCTATTCTCTTTTATCCTACAGAGCAGCTGGGCATAAAATCTGAAGAAATGGAAGCCGAAAAAAAGACCACTGACGTCGCCCATGTTTTTCCTGCCTTGCATTGAGGTCATCCGGCTTGCACAAAACTGCACGCAGGGTAGGAAAAAAGGCGAAAGAAGAAACCGGCCATCCAAGCGGATAAGAGCGAACGAGCGACGATAAATTTTCGAAGGCAGGAGACAGAGAGAGAGAGAGAAAGAGAGAGCAGGGCCACTCAACGCTCGGATGCATCAGTGAACCGTATGTTAAAATTTTGTCGTGAGCCTGCTTCGGCGCGAGGTGGCACTAAATTGAGGGGCCTACTGTCGCATCTGGCTATAAGTGCTTGGAAGAAAAGCGCGCACTTCAGTTGGGCTTTGAATGTCAGGGGGAGGGGATGGGGGGGGGGGGGGGGGGGTTAAGATAAGCACTTAAGTTTAGAGTTTTAGAGCTTTTACAAGCTACGCTCAGGGAAGTGGCCTTTATGCCTGAATTAAACACCGGCGTGTACATAGCACTTTTTAAATGCACAATCACCAGTGTACGCTTTTGTTTTGATGTGTTTACGAACAATTTTGTGAGGTTTTTTGTGATGTGGTCATTCTAGACTTGAAATGTGCACATCAACACAATGTCAAGCTTTTGCAAAGACCATTATTTTTTTCCTATTGTCTGCGCATGTATCAGGGATGATATCTTGTCTTCGATGTTCTGAAATGTTCTCAGTAATATGAACTACTCCTTTGTGTGACTGTTAGATTAACCAATATGGAAAGTTTGTTTAGACAATCTCGCTTTGATGTGCCGTTGCGTTCCTGAATGCGTACTTCATCCGGTAATTGTGAGACTGTTAAAAAGTTTTTGTGCTCGTAACATGTTGATTTAAAGTATTGAAGATTCCTGTATCAAAAGACAGATTGCCTCCATGCGTCTCAACCCAGACAAACGATACTGACAGTAGGTTCTAAAATAGTAACATATCCGTTTTGTAACCTGCGTCACATTATTTTTTCCTACGCTTCGTCGCCTGTGGTCGCGAGAGCTGGCTCTGCTCATAAGATGAGGCATTCTGCAGTGCTGCAGAAAGTTATTTTTTGTGCGGGACAACAACCTGTAATATGAAGTTCTATATTCAAAGGTAAGACGTTTTTCAGGACAGAACGCATTCAGAACATTTTTTTCATTGGGCGGTTACTAAGTGAGGCATGCACATATTTTGCGCTCTGACGTGTAATTTTCTATCAGGCTTGCATTGCGTAGACTTAAGCACACTTTACAGGATATGTGAAAATACATCTTAAGGTATATAGCATGACTCCAATAAAGGGTGGCAACATGCAGGGCTTCAAATCGCATACAAATTAAAAAAAAAACACAAGTACGAGCGCAAATGACAGAAGTCTTGTATTACATTTTACGTCCGCCACGATCAAACCGCTAAATGGCGCTTAGTATTTGATCAGTGAGGCGCAGAATTTTGGGCATATTGGTTAAACTACCAAATCCAGCGTTCCCTTCCCTAGTCCATCGGCGCAACGCCCTTAACGACGGACGGCGGGGCACCGACGACATTGGGCCGTTTACCCCGCCGCTCAGGAGACGACAATGACGACCACGTGAAACCATTAATGGCGATGCAGAATCGATGGTGCGTCTAAAGAGCTTCAGGCTGATGAGCCGACGCTGCCACATCTTTGCCACCGGTGCTATTGAAGGATGAAAGTACGAAAGCCTATTAAAGTTTAATATGATGACTGCTGGAGGACGTAGTAACGTAAGGCATTAGAAAGAGCTATAAATGATCAGCGGAGGAGGGAAAAGTCGCGTACAGGGGAAGAAGAGACAAATCAAAGGCAAGAAAAACGGAGTCGAACGACTCCTGGTAGAAAATAACACGCTCTGCAGGCCACCGGCTAACACGATTCAGGAACAACCATTCCACACGCGGTCAAACGACGACGCGATCATTAAAGAGTCGGTTAAGGTGAAAGGAGGTTAGGGCTGCGATTCTCTGTCGCTACGCACGCTGCGAGACGCCACCATGTCCGCAGGCCTCGCGGGCTCTCTCTCTGCGAGTCCATCTTCTCTTTTTTTTTTGCTCTCTATCGTTAGATGGCCTTTCTTGATTTTCTCTTGTCTTTTGTACGACGTTCTTGTTTTAAAAACTTTGTGAGTGATTGCAGTTTAACTGCGCCTGAGGCTGATATGCTCTGCGTATGGCAGTCGTCCGGCAACGACCGGGGATGAAAAGAAAGGGTTGGCTAAAACGGAACTTCCTTTATGTTTTTACTTTCTCGCCTTCTTCTACAGCTTCTTGCGTTAAGTGTAGTGCAAGTAAAGCGAGCAGAAGAAAAAAGCATTCCAAAGTTTTCGAAAATAGCGCATGAAAGAAGATAGACAGCATCTGTTATGCCTTCAGAAAGGACATTCCGCTCTGGGCAGACAGGAAACTCCATTAGAACAAAAGAAAACAACTTGGGAAAAGAGAGGATGAGGTTAGAAAGATTACTTTCGGTAGAGGAAATATGTTAAAAAGGCCTGCGGAGAAAAGGGAAGCACTGTAGTACGGAAAGTAAGTGCCAGTTCGCGCAATATTTATCGTTGGACCACTACGGGACCACTACGGGACCGCTGGTATGTCTTTAAAGCTCAAAATGTACACTTCAGTCCTCTTACTTGCGATAATGCGAACGCACAGGGTCTTCTTGGTTTGGAATTGGTTCGCAAGTTATGTGGGCTTTCGATTGCATTATTACCTTAATTTGATTACAGCTTGCAAGTCTTGCGTCGTCAATGAGGCGCTATAGCCAACTTATCATGATTAGATTTAACCTGTACTTGTTATGTGGAATCTGAATTCAATTCGTGCCTACGAATTGAATATTTTCGGTAGACGTTATTCGGGATAGGACTAACGATGCAAATCATTTTGCTTTGTGATTACGGAACTAGAGCCTTTTAATTGTGACTGGATTTGGTATTCAGTTGTAATGCGGACTCTGTATTGTATTTCTTTGCTAATGTTTGTATTCGAGCTATGAATAATGTGCTAGTCATTATGGAATATTATTAAGCCGCTATAACCAATTACTCATAACTAGTTACGGTACTGACTTGTTTGTGGATTATGGACTGGATCCTTAGCTATCTCATGGATTCGTGTCATGACTAATGTGTCCAGTAGTTATTTAGGGTGATCAAGGCCTTTCAGACAGGCCATCCTGATTCGACTCTGTTGCTTTTATTGAATTGGCTTTGGATCTGTCTTTTGCTTCCATATTCGGTCGATAGCCAATTTCTAGGCACGCCACACATGAGCCAACAAAGTATTTGGCCTCAATATGCTTACTGGGCGCAAGGGTTTCGATAACCACAGTACTTGACGGTGTAAATTACACCTCTGTTCTTAAAACGAGAACACTGAGTGCTCGTCCTGCAGAAATTCCAGAGTCGGCGTTGTGGTCGGCGTGAGCGAAATATTACTAGCATTTCTCTGGCTCTGAGTGGTTCAGAGGGTTATGCGAGGTCACCAGGCGACATGATATGGTTGAAGTGTTAGTAACTACCCACTTGAGGTCTTTCTACGCGGTGGGAATCGAATCTTTCTTGGTTCATATCGCAAATTTGCGTCATTATCAGAAGTGTCGTTATCTCACAGACCTAAAGCCGCATGATTGGTGGAAACAAAGAAACCGCATACCATTACCAGCTCTAGTTCCGGCGTTTCCACTGAGATGACACAATGCCAGGGCGATAACGACTCTTCTGATAAGGACTTAAAGCGGATACGAACACTGGAGTTGAACACGCTACCCCCAGGCCTTGCATGAACATTCGTGCGAATTGTTTGAAACCTGGGTTTATATTTATTTATTTATTATATTGTTCCTTGCATTTCACATGATGTGGTGCTTACACTGCATTCTAGTCAAGATGTGTGACGCATGTCGCGGCATACCCTTATAAGCGGACCGGACCTTCAGTGTCCCCAATTTTTTTTTCTTCACATCAGCATCACTCAACCTATTCATTGGAGCCTTCTTGTCAGTGGGACGGCCAGCATAACGCTCTTCTGCAGTTCAACAGAAGATGCGCCATCGAAGAGCTCATGCTTCTTCATAATCAATTATAGAAAATGCCCCCCCCCCCCAAACCAAGTTGCTAGTTATTAAACGAATACGTCAAGTTGCCAAGGAAGCCGGCTATGCTACCACTTTGTTTCAGGTCGACGAAAAATCTAAGCATATATGTTTAAGCATACACTTCGTTTTATACGAAGACATACATATTTGAGAAGAAGAAGTCTACCGGCACTCTAGACATCAAACTCATGCTTATATTGAACTGCACGATCATCTCTCACACACACACACACACACACACACACACACACACACACACACACACACACACACACACACACACACACACACACACACACACACACACACACACACACACACACACACACACACACACACACACACACACACACACACACACACACACACACACACACACACACACACACACACACACACACACACACACACACACACACACACACACACACACACACACACACACACACACACACACACACACACACACACACACACACACACACACACACACACACACACACACACACACACACACACACACACACACACAGTGGTGTGTACATATTGAATCCCCTGTTCACAGTAAACCCAGGAAAGTAAGAGGAAGTATTGTCTCAAGCGAAGACTATCGAAGAACCTTCACTTATTTTCTTTTCTACCAGAAAAACATTCAAACGAAAAAAAATCAATTTATATTTTAAGATACTGGTCTGAAAAGTCGCTGACTTTTTTGATTCGGCTGCCTAAAATAGCAACATAAAGCAAAGAGCGTTTCATCTCGAGGAAAACAATCGGGAGGAGGCGGATAAGATGGAGTGCAGTCGGAAAGAAATAGAAACACTTTTCCTCTTCCAAGTGCGCTTCTGTTATTGAAGCGCTCACAACGCAAAAAGGGGTGCGTGTCTATCAGTTCAGTTCAGTCGTTCAGTCGTGTCCGACTCTTCGTGACCCTATTGACCATGTCACGCCACACTTTCCGGTCTCTCACTATCTTCCTGACATCCCATAACTTCATCTGCAGTGCCTCGAGGATGCCATCTAACCATCGCGTTCGCTGCCTACCCCTTCTCCGGCGACCCTCAACCTTTCCCAACATCAAATCTTTCTCCAGCGACTCCTCTCTTCTCATCAGATGACCAAAGTAGCTAAGCTTTAACTTTAGAATTTGACCCTCCAATGAGCAGTCAGGGTTTATGGTCGACAATATTGACTGATTTGATCTTCTGGCAGTCCAAGGAACTCTCAAGAGTCTTCGCCAGCACCACAATTCAAACGCGTCAATTCTTCGGCGGTCAGCCTTTTTGACAGTCCAACTCTCGCATCCATACATCACAACTGGAAAGACCATAGCACGAGTTATACGGATCTTGGTTGGCAGACTAATGTCTCTGCTCTTTACTAGGCGGTCAAGGCTAACCATTGCTCTCTTTCCCAGAAGCAGGCGTCTCCTAATTTCATGGCTGCAGTCTCCTTCCGAGGTAATCTTGGAGCCCAAGAAGAGAAAATCTGTCACAGCTTCCACTTCTTGTCCCTTGATGCTCCAGGACTTGATAGGGCAAGACGCCATGATCTTTGTATTTTTAATGTTCAGTATAAGCCCAAACTTCTCACTCTCTTCTTGTACGCGCATCAGAAGTCTCTTGAGTTCCGCTTCACTTTCTGCCATTAAAGTGGTATCATCCGCATATCTAAGGTTGTTGATACGTTTTCCAGCAATCTTCACTCCAGCTGAAGACTCGTCCAGGCCGGCCTTCTTCATGATGCACTCTGCATATAGGTTAAATAGGCAGGGCGACAGTATGCAGCCTTGCCTCACTCCTTTCTCAATCGGAAACCAATCAGTAAGACCATGCCCAGTTCTGACTGTGGCCTCTTGCCCTTCATACAGATTCCTGAGGAGACAGATGAGGTGAATTGGAACTCCCATCTCTTGGAGAGCTTGCCACAATCTGCTGTGATTTACGCAGTCAAACGCTTTCGCATAATCAATAAAGCAGAAGTAGATGGGTTTCTGGAACTCTCTTGCTTTTTCCATGATCCAGCGAAGGTTGGCAACTTGGTCTCTAGTTCCTCTGCCCTTGCGAAACCCAGCTTGCACGTCCGGAAGCTCCCGATCCACATACTGCTGCAGCCTACCTTGGAGGATTTTCAACATCACCTTGCTAGCATGCGAAATAAGCGCGATCGTGCGGTAGTTGGAACAATCCTTGGCACTGCCTTTCTTTAGAATGGGGATGTAAACTGACCTCCTCCAATCCTGTGGCCACTGCAGGGTTGTCCAAATCTTCTGACATAATGTATGCAGAATGTTAACAGCGTCATGGTTGAGGTTTTGAAGCAACTCAGCTGGAATGCTATCAATTCCGCTAGCTTTGTTCTTAGCAAGGCTGGCTAAGGCCCATTCAACTTCACTCTTCAGGATGCCCGGCTCGAGGTCAGTGATCACAACAGTCTTATGTTGGGTTTGCACATTCGGGTCCTTCTTGTAGAGTTCTTCTGTGTATTCCTGCCACCTCTTCTTTATCTCTGCGGCTTCAGTGAGGTCCTTGCCTCGTTTGTCCTTTATCACGCCCATCTTAGCACAGAAGCTTCCTTTGATATCTTTGATTGTCTTATACAGAGCTCTTGTGTTCCTTAATTGGCTGTTGTCCTCAACTGCTTGGCACTGTATGTTCAGGAAGGCATTCTTATCTCTCCTTGCTATTTTCTGAAAATCCGCATTGAGAACCTTGTATCTTTCTCTTTCCCCCATAACTTTTGCTATCCTCCTTTCCTCAGCTATTTGCAAAGCCTCTTCAGATAACCAGTTTGCTTTCTTGCATTTCTTTTGCTTTGGAACTACCTTAGTAGCAACTTCTTGTATTATATCACGAACATCAGACCACATCTCTTCGGGCTCTTTGTCTTCTAGATCTAATTATTGAAATCGATTCCTCACTTCCACAGCATATTCTAATGGAACTTGATCCAGATTATACCTGAAAGGCCTTCTAGTTTTCTGCGTTTTCCTCAATCGAAGCTTAATCTTGGCAAAAAGAAGCTGATGATCGGTGCCACAATCGGCCCCAGGCCTTGTTTTTACTTTTTGTATAGCGCTTCTCCATCTCTGCCGGCAAATAATTTAATCGATCTGATTCCTGTACAGACCGTCCGGTGAAGTCCATGTGTACAGGCGCCTCTTGTGCTGTTGAAAATGAGTATTCGCTATGGTCAGGTTGTTTTCTTGACAAAACTCTACTAGCCTCTGCCCAGCTTCATTTGGCTCACCAAGACCGAACTTGCCTGTAATTCCGGATATTTCTTCACTCCCTACCTTAGCATTCCAATCTCCTATGAGAAAAACGACGTCTGATGATGGGGTGCGGTCTAAAAGGCATTGTAGGTCCGCATAAAATCTCTCAACGTCAGCTTCTTCAGCAGTAGTGGTCGGTGCATAGACTTAAATAACTGTTATGTTGAAAGGGTGACCTTGGATCCGAAGTGAAATCATTCGGTCGTTTTTGGGGTTGTACCCTAGCACTGCTTTGCCCATTCTTCTGTTTACTATGAGAGTGACCCCATTCCTTCTCTTGGATTCGTGCCCACAATAAAAGACATAATGGTCGCCGGAGTTAAATTCTCCCATTCCGGTCCACTTGAGCTCGCTGATACCCAAGATATCAATGTTCAATCTCTCCATTTCTCGCTTGACGATATCCAGTTTACCTTGCGTCATAGATCTTACATTCCATGTTGCTATGTGACACATCTCCTTGCAACATCGGACTTTCCGGTCGCTTCCCGACACATCCACAACTGAGCGTCCTTTTGGCTTTAGCCCAGCCGCTTCATTCGTCCTGGAGCTACTAGGAATCGCCCTTTGTTCATCCCCAGTAACATGTGGGACGCATTCCAACCTGGGGGGCTCATCTTCCGGCGCCATATCATTAATGGTATTGTGACTGGCCATAGGGTTTTCTTGGCAGGAAATACTGGAGTGGGTTGCCATTACCTTCTCCAGTGAATCACATTTTGTCAGAACTCTCTGCTGTGACCTGTCTATCTTGGGTGGCCCTACACAGCAGAGCTCACGACTTCATCGAGTTTCGCAAGCCCCTCCGCCACGACAAGGCAGTGATCCATGAAGGATCTATAACTACGGCTACGAATCAACTGCATGATCGCATAGAGAGAAATCGCAAAGTGTGCTTGGCCAAACTGAGAGCGATGAGATTAACGAGAGGTGAGGCCGCGGCTTTTGTGCGCCGCTGCGTGCGCGTAGTTTACTGTTCCAGAAAACCTTGAGACAAAAGTAAGAGCTCTTTAGCGGTTATATATCTTCAGTAATCCCGCAGGGACTCCGTAAATTGAAATGTGGTCTAACCTGGTGTTTCACGCAGTTTGGCAAGGAAAGCCGTGGAACGCAGTTGCAGTGTTTCAGCTATTATTGTGGGAGGGCATGCAGGGCCATGTACCTTATTGTGCCAAAAATGCAAGTGGTGCGACCACGCTAGTGAACTGGTCAAACAGAACAATGGAGGAAGGCTGGAGACCAGTCTGGCCCACCTATTCGTAGTCACTTTTTCCTAATGCAAAAGCATTACTTCGCAATGTATACAGTTTTCATTCCGCAGAACGAGTCAGCAAATTGTGTCCCCAGCAGTTGTAATTTAGAAGCGGAAGGGTTAATGAGTGGCGTCAATCAATAGCGGGTGATGTAATGTTATGTACGAAGAAATAATTAGGCCAATAAGTTAATTAGGTAATTTATTCGAGGCAAAAATGTAAAAGTACCGGCGAAAATGGTCTCATCAGCCAATGGTTTGGCGCCACATTTGAATGTATCAAATACTAAAATAGTTAATGAAGTCAGTCAATGAGGGTGACGTCAAGATGTATCAAATTATAAATAGTTTATTGAATCATTCAATTAAGGTGACGTCAATGGTGTGACGTCATGCAACCTGAATTGGAGCCAGAACAAAGAATAGGAAGGGATTGGCGCGCAATTTGAAAGTGCCAAAGAATAAAATAGTTCATTAAGTTAGCCAATTAGGGTGACGTCAAAAGATGTGACGTCACAAAACCGGAAGTAGAGCCTAAACAGGGGATACGAAGGGATTGGCGCGCAATTTGAATGTGCCAAAGGATAACATGGGTAAACTAGAAGTGAATTACTGTGACGTCAAGGATGTGACGTCACGCAACCGGAAGAAGAGCCGAAAAAGGGGCACAGGAAGGGATTGGCGCTCAATTTGAAACTACAAAAGACTAAAATGAGTAAAAAAGAAGGGAATGAATGGGACGTAGAGGATTTGGCCTAATGCAATCTGAAGTAGAGCCGAAACAGCACATGGGAAGTGATAGCGCGCAATTTGAAAGTACCAAAGACCTAAATGCGGAAACAAGAATTGAATAAAGCAACTAGAAGCAATCAGAAGCAACCACCTGCAGCATCCGTGCTTTCGCATTACTCCAATGCAGATTCTGCAGTGCTCTTTAATATTTTCGCCATGTTTTCGTTTATTGTTATTGTGCTAATGGTGTAAGTGTTATGAATCTTGCAGCTGCTGCCTTATTTTTTTGGCATGCGTTCTCTCCCGTGCGATGCACAGGCGAGTCAGTGAGTTGGCTACAGGAGGAAACAAGCAGACTCAGTCTCATAAAGGGCGAGGAATATAAAATGGTTAGAGTAAGGAGCACTTTCAGACTTTTACCGGCGACTGGAAGCTTGCTTCCTGGGCGTTACTTGTCCCGTTTTCTTTCTTCTATTCCATTTGCTTCTTTTTTTTTTTGCATTTTTCTATGTCGCTGTGGTACGCCTGGATAGGGTTTTGATCCCTGTTAGGCATATGTTTTATTGCCCTTGATTTTATGTTACAGAAAATTACAAAGAAAAACAATAACTATGTGCTCCTCTCATGTCAATGGCTCGTGCATTTGACCCTCGTCCCAATATTTTTCTGAGTAACAAGTGGTGAAATAGTAGGTTAGCTTTATCCGCTTTGTCGCTTAGTAGTATCAGAGATTCGTGCTTTCAGAGAACATTTTAGTTCTTGAAATTTCCGCAACATATAGAAGGAGGACGAAAGGTGGGGAGGTTAACAGTCTCAAGAAGCCGGTTCGCTACCCAGCACTGGGGGAGAAAATTGATGAAGGGATGTAAAGAATAAAAAAGACAGAGTAAATGAAGCGTTCCATGGATATGTTTCAAAATAAAACTATTCATTGCGATGCCTGGAATGACACGCAAACACCGACTACACCAAATGTTAGGAATTCTTAGTGCAATCCCGGGACGCTGACGCTGTGCACTGAGTCGTTAAATGTGGTTATTCGCTGGTAGAGTTAAAAAAAATCCGGCGATCATACGAATAACCGCACCCGGTAGGATGCACTTTAGGAGAGGATTACACAAGGTTGTACACAGATTGCAAAAGAGAGAGAGAGCGAGCGTAAATAGTAAACACACCAGGCACATCAAAACCCAGTGAGAATTTTTTTTAATTAAAGGCTAAAATGCGATACTGATCACAACACGGTGAGAAATTCATTAATGAAAGGATAGAATACTATTGCGCTGACATGTTATACATACTTATTAATAGACCGAAAGTGTGAACCTGCAACATCCCAACCAAAAAATATATAGACAAATGTAAATCATGGAGCACATCCTATGTATCCGAAATCAATAAATGCCCAGCATTGGAGATATTCTCGATAGATCGCCGTTTAAAAAAACAGTTTAGCTAGTAAATAAGACGGTAGTAGTGAAGGCGCTTAGTAAAAGGCATCCCTGAGAGAAGAATTATTTGGAAATGAGCAAGTAACCAGGCGAAGGTGAGCAGGACATAAAGTTGAGATTGGCTACTTGGCTAAGCGAAATGAACAATTGTGAGCGACGCGAAGAATAGAGGATAAACGTTATAGGAAAAAGAAGTTGCCTGGATCAAATCAGGTGGAACGCAGCCAAAGTTGCACCGCATATTGCGAATTGAAAGCTATTATTTTGCGACCCGAATAAAATTGCGGCTCAAGAAGGAAGAACAATGAATGCTTAGAGAAAGCTTCGTGCATAAAACGGTGGATCTGCGTAATTATCTTTATAGGTTGTGGCGAAAAAATTAATTTTAAAAGGATCCCCGCATTCGCTCCTCTTATGCAGTGTAAACGGAATGTGTGATCTAATCTCTTATTCCTCAATACGCATTGAAATTTATAGGAGGGCAAATGCAAAAATAAAAGCTATGTATCAAATGATGCAGGTAAACTGCCGAAGCACAGAGGTCGGAAGAGCAAGGATATTTGTTGTTTCTGGCTTTCATGCTTTGTCTCTTATATTTTACGTCCTAGTGTTAACAATCCAGCTATTACAGCCGCTCAAATCATTGCCATTTTATAAGCAACTTTTTCAATCCAAATAAAACTCGTCGGAGGAGTTGGGCCACAGTGCGAATTGGTAAAGACGTACCGGATTTATTACCACGACTAATACTACTAAATTTGTTTTCTTTGAACAGAGAAAATCCTTCTTAGCGGTGAAATGAATAAAAGTTTGCCTTCTATGCTTCCGAAAGTGGGCAGGGAGGGACTGGACATAAAACTTGCCACACATTGTATATGCCAAAAATTATTCCAGGCCTCAAAATCCTCCTCAAAAACCAAAAAACGACAAGAGTTTAAAGGCTAAGTCATTTGAACGTTTGGAGATACATATACTACATTTCCTTCGACCGTGAAAAGTACTTCTTTCACGTATAATCTCCGTATATATATTTTTACCACTTGCGTATTGCAAAGCACAGTCGTACGAAAGAGAATTATACTTATAAGAGAACAATACTTATAACATGAATTGTGGCCCAATATCTCACAGCTCTTCGGGCCTTTATTCTAAGAAACAATGCCTGCATTATTTGTTTCTATTGCAAGTTATGGAGACGCGTTTCTATAATGTGAGATGAAGGAAGAGGTGGTTTAGCCTAGAATTGGGGCTCTAATTTAACGGGATACTGTAACGACCATCATTCTCTTATTTTCTCTGTAACATTCTTCAGTTTATCTATTGTTGTTCACTCAATTCAACGGATGATTCTCGTGGACGGTCGAACTGGCAGTCAGCACTAGATTGGAACCAACCTCGTGACCCATTTTAGGTCCCTGTTCTTCTTTATCGTACTGTTTTAGGTTGCATGTTATATGAAAAACGATGGTCACTATCAGCGACGGCCCAAAAGCACCAGAGAAGACAACAAAATGTTTGTGCGTCTCTTACAGGGCAAAGAAAGAGAAGAACGACCCGTGAATATCTACTAGGAACAAAATAGTCGCTTCTGCTTTGATTTATTCCACGAAAGCTCTTTACCTTTCGTTTTCGTTTTCTATTCGAGTGGGCACACAGAGAATTGTCCATTATTGGAATTCGATCCCTTGATGGGGCAGGCCTGGTGGTTAGGCGCCACACAAAAGAGGCCCAGTGTTTTAGGTCACAAGGGCATTTGGTGAATTTCTTGCTTTTGTCTGGTTCATGCTAGAACTGGGGCACTGTTTTTCTTTTCCTGTGTACAGCGTGACGCGTGAGAACGCTTGAAATTGTTTTTTCAGCCACGGAGGCCGGCACCTGAAGAGCGGTGAGAATGTCTTGCTTAAAAGCAAGCGTCCTGTAAGACTTAGTTTAACCCTTTGTATTTAACTTTTAGGCCACATTTCTTAAGTGCGAAAAAACGTAACACTGAATGAAATTGTTCACATTGGTGTGAGTTCATCAAGCAGCTTAGTAAATTCAGGGCATAAATGGCTGGATTCGCAAACTGCTTTTCAAAATTAGTGGTGATATTGTGATGAAGCAGAAGACTTTCAAGGTGAAAGCTGCCGAGCCAGGTTCTAGCACTATATGCGGTTGGTGTATTAATATGTTATAACTAAATATGCACTATTGTCGAGTAGCCTTCACGAACCTCTGTTCTGGTCAGATGATTAATCAAACTGTAAAGTTGATTGTCTTTGTAACTGTCTTGTAGAAAGTGTAAGCCAGGCTAATAGAATTATACATTTAATTTCTTTGACGTCTCTATTTTAACAGATAAGTTAATAAATTTGACAATGGTCTTCTTCCATATGCCACTTTTTCTTTTGTCTGATGTGTTTTTTTATGTACTTCCTTCATGTTTGAAAGGCATGCATTTTTGTTCGTGTCCCGCAAAAGATATTGATGCTGATTCCATATTCCCGCCCCCTCTGTAACGCCGAAAAGCCTTGAACGTAAATAAATAAATAAATCCGACTCTTTTGAAGACATCTAGCACGGCGACTACAGGTTGTCAATTTCATATATGCCACCCCCCCCCCCCCCCCTCCCGTCCTAAAACAGGTGTACGGACAACTGACTTTCTAAAGCTGATTACGTCCTTCGCGTTTAGTCTGGCTTTCTCTTTCTTACTCTTTCATTCTATTCCTCACACTGCATAATTATCGTCCTGTCACATCTGGGCTACTCTAAATATCTAGCAGGAGCTCCCCGATTGCTTGAATTACCTTATCTGCATTACTTGTGAGAGCGCCCTACTTGTGCCCTAAAGAACAGATCATGATTGTTCGGTGTGTCTAATTTCCTGGTGAATATTTTGACTACCGTCTTTCTTTAGAGCGTGCTCGACGTTTTTTTATAAAATCAAATTGCATGCCGAATATTTTACGTAGAGAAAATAATCTGACAATGTATCACGTGCAGTCTCTCTACAAGAATTCAGGCTTTCTTGGCTTGGTATTAGTAAAGTAAATGTTCCGTGCATCGACAGAGTACCTCTTTACTTCGTAGCCATCCAGCTGCATGCATTCCTTACAGAGTTTATATTCGTCATATTAATTGCCTCAACACTTATTCATTCGAAGTTAGTATCTAATATCTGTTTAGCAGCGAAATCCTAATTGCTCCAGTTTTATGGTTCTACAGGTTTTATGACAACCATTTTTCCACACCCTATAATATGTTGCAAATAGTACACTAAAACAAATACCAAAAAACGGTAAGGTTTTAAAGGCGAAGTCATTAGGCCGTTTGGAGGTACATATATTCCATTTCTTTCGACCGTGAAATGTACTGCTTTCAGGTATAAGCTCAGTATATATATTTTTCCCGCTTGCATATTGCAAAACACAGTCGCACGACTAGATTGTTTTCTTTTTATGCCGCAGTCTATCAATTCCGAGCCGAAACAATGCTTATATGATATGAATTGTGCCACAATATTTCCCAGCTGCTCTGGCTTTTGTTCCAAGAAGCAATGCTTGCATAATTTGTTGCTATTTCAAGTAATGGAGACGTGGTTCTATAACGTGAGATGAAGGAAGACGCGATTTAGCCCAGAACTGGAAAACAGACAGCGCCGCGGCATGGCCATCACCATCGATTGTCCTCCGGCGCCCATTTCTTGCACTGAAGCTGTGCTCTGCGGCTGGCAATTCTATCCTGCTCTGCCCGACCAACTGACAGCGCTAGACGTTAGACCAAGCTATTTAATCCACATTTCACGACCATCATTCTCTTATTTTCTCTGTAACCTTCTTCCGTTTATCTGTTCTGCACTCAATTCCACGGATGATTCTCGTTGACGGTCGAACTCGCAGTCAGCACCAGATTGGAACCAACCTCGTGACCCATTTTAGGTCACTGTTCTCCCTTATCGTACTGTTTTAGGTTGCATAATATAAGAAAAAGAATGGCCACTCTCAGCGACGGCACAAAAGCATCAGAGAAGGGAACCAAATGTCTGTGCGCCTCTTACAGGGCGACGAAAGACAAGAACGAACGGGCACACCTAGGGACAAAATAGTCGCTCCTGCTTTGGTGTCTTCCCCGAATGCTCTTTGTCTTTCGCTTTCGTTTTCCATACGAGTGGGCAGACAGAGAATTGTCCATTATTGGAATTCGATCCCTTGATGGGGCAGGCGTGGTGGCTCGGGGCCACACAAAAGAGGGCTAGTATTTGAGGCCACATTTGGCCTCAAATGTTTGGCTTTTGTTTGGTTCATGATAGAACTGGGCCATAGCTTTTCTTTTCTTGTGTACAGCGCGATGCGGGAGAACGCTTGAGATTGTTTTTTCGGCCATGGAGGTCTGCATCTCAAAAGCGGCGAGAAATTGTCTTACTTAAAAGCAGGTGTTCTGTCACACTTAGCTCAGCCCCTTGCATTTAACCTTTAAGCCACGTTTCTCAAGTGCGACAAAACGTAACACTGAATGAAATGGTTCACATTGGTGTAAAAGAGATTGTCAAGTAGCTTAATAAATTTCCGGGCAGAAATGGCTTGATTCGCAAGCCGGTTATCAAAATGTGTGGTGATATTGTGATGAAGCAGAAAGAAGACTTTCAAGGTGAAAACTGCACAGCCAGTTTCTGGCATTGCTTGCGGTTGGGGTAATATTATGTTATAACTAAATATGCACTATTATCGAGTAGCCTTCACGAACGTCTTTTCTGGTCTGATGATTAATAAAATTTTAAGGTTGCCCTGGTTCTATTATTTATTGCCTTAGTAACTCTCTCGTAGAAATTGCAAACCAAGCTAATCGAATTATGTATTTAATTATCTGACGTCTCTTTCATGACAAATAAAGATAACAATGATCTTCTTCGACATGCCACTTTTTCTTTCGTTTGATGTGTTTTTTGTGTGTTTTCTTCCTGTTAAAAAAGCATGCATTTTTGTTCTTGTTCCGCCAAAAACATTGTTGGTGATCTCATGTATACACCCCTTCTTTAACGCCAAAAAGCCTTGAGGCTAAATAAATAAATACAACCCTCTCTTAGACATCTGGCACGGCGCTTACAGGTTGTCAGTTTCTAATATTTTTCCCACCGTTCTAAAACATGGGTACAGACAACTCATTTTCTAAAGCTGATTTCGTCCGTCGCATTACGTCTATGGATTTATTTTATGTGCTCTTTCGTTAAGAACGATATCCTATTTCTCAAACTCCGTCATTATGGCCCCGTCCCACCTTAGGTACTGTACACATCTGTCAGGAACTCCTCGGCAGCTTGAATTATCTCGTCTACGTTAGTTGTGAGAGCGCCCTGCTTGTGTCCTAAAGAAAAAAATAATGACTGTTCTATGTGTCGAATTTCCTGGTAAACAATATTTAGACTACTATCGTTCTTTAGAGCGTGCTCGATTCTTTTTATGACATACGTTCCCATTCCGGATGTACCTCACAGTTTTACTGCTTCTACCCTCTCTAAAAGAATTCAGGCTTCCTTGGCTTAGTATTACTTAAGTAGATATTCCGTGCTTAGAGATAGTACCGCTATACTTCGTAACCATCCAGCCGCTTGCATTACTTGCGCACCTTAAATTTGCCATAATATTATTCATAGCCTGAACACTAACGTAATCATCCGCATTTCGTATGTAATTAGTGTTTAGTAGCGAGATCTTAATTATTCCAGTTTCCTTCTTACGGCTAACTAGTTAACGGGCTTTTTAGAACAACCATGACATAGAAACACATTATCAACCCCTAAATAAGGCAATGATGTGGAGCCCAAATCGGATGCTGCGAGAAGCCGTGACTAAACAGTCTAGATTCAAGCTGCAAAACAAGCATTCTAGTGTAAATTGCCCGTGTATCTCTTTAAATTGCTCACAAAAAAATCCAGAGGGCACAGCAGAATCTACACTGCAAAATTACAAACGATTGAGCGTTCCTACCGCACACAGTGCATCGCTTTCGGTTTGGTGATTGTTATCAACAAAATTCTCCATCGTTGTCGTTATTATCGCCAGTACCATCATTATCGTTATGAGTAAGAGTGGAGTCATTCTTATGGCTACTATCATCTTCACTCTAGAGAAGGAGAATTACTATACGCTTTTTACAATTCCGAGCGTGATTGGTTGGTTTATGGGGTTTATAAGTCCCAAAGCGACTCAGGCAATGAGTGACGCCGGCGTGGAGGACTCCAAAAATTTTGGCCACCTAGGGTGTTTAATGTGCACTGACATTTCACAGCACATGGGCCGCCATGCTTTCCGTCTCCACCAGAAAGCGGCCGTCGAGGCCGGAATTCGATTCTGGATCCTTGGGAACAATAATCGAGCGCCCTAACTATTGCGCCACCGTGGCGGACAAGCGTGGCTGGTAATAGCGGGCTTGCATTACACACTCCTGTGATATGAAGCATGCGCAGTTCAATTTCGTGTCGTCGGAAATTTTATACGAGGTAATAAGAGGTAATAGGAAAATTGAATGATGAAGAACATGACGTTGCTAACATGGTACTGCGTGAATAAGTGATCCGACGACGTTGCTATTACCGCAGCTATTGTGGCGAATAAAGAAGCAACGCGGAAGGTACGGAAAAAAAGCACAATTTTAAAGATGCGCGTAGTAATGACCTGAAGTTAGCTATGCAGCGACACCAGACGCTTCTCAGCTACTATCTCAAAAGGGTGGCAGTAAGAACAAAACATCGGTTTCCGTATGATGAGTTTGCGTTGTTATCAAAAATATTTTTTCCCTTAAATCAAAGGAGGCGGATCTTGCCTATAGGGTGCGCTCACACCAAATCAAATTATTGGAAAAAGCCAAAAAGCTAACAAAAAGGGAGAAGGTGGCCCCATGGAGCACCATCGTATCATCGTAGGAGCACAGGACTGCCGTTCAAGACTGTTTCCCCTCAGTGCAAGACGTTTTTTTTTTCCAAACCATCAACGAAGACATGCAAGAGGAAGAGGACAATAAACACTGTACAGTTTCACATGTGTGATACCTCGTTCAGAATATTTAGGGCGCATCTAACCATCACGCTGACACCCCGCTGTGCTTATAAGGAACTGCTGCCATCGATAATCCGGTTTGTGCATTAGTTTGTGCTCGCATAGAGATGCGTGCAATTTCGCCCGTTTCTTGCGCCTTAATGCCTCGGCCTTACGCCTTCAAGCGAGTAGCGGCAAACTTCCAGTACAGTACCCCGTGCCCCCTCCGTTGCTTACGTCCTCACGCACTGCCTTGCATCTTCCAATTCACATTCCCTCTATTTCTACGCGCTCACGCATTCATCATCAGACACTATAGCCTGTAGCACATCTGGTCTTGTCGCTTCCGCGTTCCTGGTAACAGGGGAGGGCTTCTCCCAAGCGTAGAGTCTGGAAGCTATCGATGCGAGCAGGAGCACACGGCAGATGTTTCACAGCACGCTGGGATGACTCAAGCGGAACGCGACGGCAAGGTAATTACTCTTCAAGCAGGCGAGGTGTTCCAATTCGCGAGGATCTTGATTATTTCTTCTGTGCGCATGGGGATGCTGTTTCACGATAAAGTCAGGTGATTTCAACGTGCACATTGTTGTGTTGTTTCTATTGGTTTGGCTAGGGAAGCGGCGACCCTTTACGAAGCTTTCACGCGCTTCTCACATTTGCTGCAGTAAGCCATGTGTGGTTATTTAGCTCACTTTTCGCTTCATCGAGTATGTGTCGTTCCTAGTAATATATGTACCCGGGTAGCTCAAATCAGCCAATGCCATTTCATTCAATGTTTATGGCGATGAAAAGCAGCTCTCTTGAAAACGATGAAGTTGTGCTTCCAAACAAAACAAACTTTAATCAAGACGTCAAATATCATTGTGTTAGCGTGGGATTCAACCTTAGCCTTTTTTTTATTTCAGAAGGGAAATTTTTTATTTCCACGGTGATATTTCAGAGCCCCCAAGTTCACACTTTAAGAGTTCATATAAGGTATAGCTTTACCTAGAACTATTTTAAACTTCGTTTGTTGCTGCGAATGACTGCTGCATTCGGCCTTCTGTCACTTCTCTTGTAGCGCGCAGGACGGTCTTCTGCACTGCGTTTTTTTACGCTGTGTCAGAGACGCGGCTTTATTACTTTGCTTGCAGGACTGGATATACAAAGATGAAGCATACGAACAAGGAATTCTAGAGGGACACTTTTGACCACTAAAGTGCGATACGGCGAAAGCCATTATAGCACGGTGGATCGAAGCCCTCCCCTACGACACCTCTTTCTCCCTCTCTTCTTTCGCTCCGTCCTTCCTCCCTCCTCCCTTCCTTTCTCAGCGTGGTACATGTGTCCGTGGAGAATTGTGACAGATACTGGGCCTTTTCTAACAACATGTAGATCAATTTTAACATCGCGCGCCCCTTGTCGAACATAACCAGCATTTCATTAAACGCATCAAATTCTATAAATCGTTTTCAGGAAAGAAAGTCGCAGTATCTGTCACTCGCGGAATCCCGCTATCATCATCACGGTGAACTAGGGGAATTATGAAGAGCGTTTCACGATCTGGGGTTCTCAAGCGCAGAACCTTTGTTGTCACTGCGGGAGTTTTAAAGCGACGAGGCCACACTAACACTGGTGAATCAGGCCATTCGTTCATGTGCAGTGCCTTGTGTTTCTTTCTTTCATGTTTTATCGAATTTTACTTGTGTGCTATGCCGCGTTCCAAAGCCAGGTAATAAAGAAAACAAAATTAAAGAGCACTGTAGGATCTGCACTGGAGTAATGCGAAAGCATGGACGCTGCTTTTGGTTGCTTCTGTTTGAGCCTAGTTGCTTAATTTACTTCTTGTTTACCCATTTAAGTCTTTGGTACTTTCAAATTGCTCGATATTCCTTTCCTATGCCCTTTTTATGGCTCGACTTCGGGTTGCATGACGTCAAATCGTTGACGTCTCCTTAATTGACTGATTTAATTAAATATTTTAATATTTGATGCATTCAGATGTGGCACCAAGCCATTGGCTAATAAGACCATTTTCGTCTTTACTTCCCTATTTTTTGTTTGCAATTATTTACCTAATTAACCTATTGGCCTAATTATTTTTGAACACAACATTACGTTAACCTCTATTGATTTGCGCCACTCATTAACCCCTAACGCTTCTCAATTACTAACAACTGCTGCGGGCACAATTTTGCATGTTTTCCCTCTTTATAATTACCCAATTAAATTATTGGCCTCATTATTGTTTGCAAACAAAATTATGTCACCCTCTATCGATTGACTTCACTCATTAACCTCTATCACTTCTCATTTCCTCAAAAGTGCTGCGGACACGATTTTGCGGACGCGGCCTGCGGACAAAAATTTGGAACATAGCGAATGATCTCGCATTAAACTCCGGGGCGTGGCGCAGTTGGTAAAGCGCTGGACTAGGTATCCAAGGGATGGAGGCTCGATTCCTGGTGGAGACAAGGTTTATTAATCAATTTTAACGGTCGCTCTCGAAACTGTGACACCTCTGTTGACAACCTTCTGTCGACAGCGATTAGGTATTAAAGGTTCTCGCCCTAAATAAACGACCGCGCTTCGTCCTGTCGCCCTTCTTTTTGCTGTGCTTTGTCTTTGTTAGCTGAGTCCCGCAATCGTGATATCTGCTGGACGGGCTGAATCCTGTTTTCCCTTGTTACCCTCACCAAGGATACGAGGATATGAGGAACCGCATCCTAGGTAACCTACCAGTCAAGCATCCCTGGCATTCTTTAAAATGAATCTCTTTCTCTCTTGCCCCCTTGGAGCCGCCGAAGAAGCCCGGTACGTTCCTAGAAATTCCAGGCAAGAAATAACAGCGGCCCGGTCGAAAGCGAACTGCGAAGCTATCACTGCCTCAAGGGGCAACCACCAGTATTGTGGGCTCTTGCCGCACCGCAAAAAGGCAACATCAGTGCATCGGATCGTAGCAGCTTGCCGACCACCACTGTTCTGCAGCAACCCCACATGATGAACGCATTTTATATTTCACCAGTCAAGGATCACCAAGATGGTTGAACCGGTTCGATCATGTGGCCGTATACACCAACTGGGCGGCACAATATGACTGTGATACGCCTTCTTCCCCCTGAAGGATTTGGAATGGTCTCCTATGAAATCCAAGAGTCCCCCCAGACCACAACTGTGAGTGAATGCTGCTGAAGATGCTCATGGGCGTAATACAAAAAAAGAGGGTTAAGAGTTTGCGGCACCTCCGCCTTCGGTATCACAGTAAGTCCAGCATAATTTCTACCCGAGAAATGAAACACTTCTTTCGGAGCTGATCCTGAAATAACAGAGAGCAAGAAAATAAGGCTGTTGATACGATCTGTTCGGGACTAACTGTTTGCTGGATTGGATTCGCACACAGTCTCCTCATGATTTTAAACGAATTATTTTATAATGAGTTTACTGTTACAAAAGATCCTCCATGGTCGAGTCCGCTAAATGGGCCGTCTATTCGTAGTCTGGAATGCCAACGAGGAAGCAGCCCCTCTGAGCAACGGTATCCTGCGGACATCATTCGTGAAATTGCCCGTGGAAAGCCGCGCTGACCATTGCCTTCAAAAGCCTAGCCTCGAGGCCACTATTGAAGAAATTCTCCAGGCAGTGCGAGCTCCACAGGTGATGTCTTCGAGACAAGAGCGTGATCATCAGTGGCGTCGTATTGTGCTGGCCAGCGGTGAGAATTAAGACCCTTCAAACCCTATCGGCTCAAGATGCCCCTGAACACTACCCTTGCCCCCTTTCTCATTAGGCAAGAAACGCTCAAGCGCCAGGAAATGCTATGCATGGGGGAGTCCCAATAATCAACAGCAGTGCTTCCATGGCTGTGAAGAATGGCATATTCTTTGATGCTGACTGGCACAAAGGCGAACTGACCTGCGGGGATTTCTCATCGGCGCTTACCGGTCAAGTGCTGGCCAACACTCACACAAAATCGACGCCTACTTGCGCACGGGAGAAAGTCATCAAGCCGTCTCTCCTGCTCTTCACCACATTTCAGGGAACTCTTTTAATCACCTGGCCGCAAGCACGTGCGAGGAAGGTGACCCCCCGGCAGTTAAATAATACAATAGCAACATTTGAAGGTTACATTCCTTCCTGGCGAAATAAATATTCTCCGCCCTCTCCGATGAGTAACGACATGCAATCATTACACAGGAGTTCGATATGGAAGAATATGCGATCAGATGAAGAGCTGGCAGCGGCGCCTAAAGAAATGATAACAGAGCGTCCCAGTGACGACTTTAGAACACCTCTAAGATGAGATCTGATACAACAGCCAACGTGTGATGTCAGGATATCAACAAGGGATCTTGAAGCGGCTATCGACAGGCCCATATCGTTACTGTCTTACTGGACATAGTAGCTGATTGCCTAGTCATACATAGACTGTTCGCCGCCCGGCTGAAGAAACTAATCATTAAGTAATGGTTAGTTTCTGTGCGGCTGTGTTGGTAACCATAACGAGCTGTCGATGCTATGCACCACGAGATTTACTGTAAATGAGCGTACTTACCGTAACAGATTCCTGGTATGTTTTGTATAAAATGTTGAGCAATCATCACCCTTCGGCCTAGCTCATCGAGATTTCGTTATACAGAGCCACACCTGCTGCGACAAAGTCCAGGAATCAAGTTGCCCTAAACGTCCTGAGCGAAGAATTGAGCACTGGGCTTCATCGCTTGATTGCGTAGCAGAGACATCAAAACTACTGAAATCGACTTGAGGGAAAACTCAATTCCTTCTGGATTAGGACTGCGCATCGCAAGAGCCGTCACTCCGTTCCTTAATAGACAAGCTCAGATGCCGCCACTGACAACTTTCAATATCTAAAAAAAGGTACGACGATTTCTTTCCTCCTTTAACAGACATCTGAGACGTATTCACCCTCCGCAGTAGATGCACCTAATCAAGGCCATCTGTCCCCGTTTGAGGTCAAGCGAGCATGACCCAAGAGCAGCCAAGATAAGACGAGCGTTCTTCTTGAAGCTACGAGTGCTACTTGCCAGCATCGAAAGTACAAGATACCTCACTTACCAAGCAACGCGTCGTCACTGACGAAGAGACCCGACATGTGCGCTAAATTCCCTCTCGGTATCGCTACGAGAATGCCAAGCAATCGTACAGCTAGTGGAGAAAATCCTTCATGATGACGTCATTCGGCTGTCGATAGGATCCTGTACTACATCAGTCGTTCTGGTGAAGAAGGCTGCTACCGGCACTTGAACAACAAAATGTAGAAAAATATGTTTTCTCCTCCCGCGAACACTACCTCTAAGCCTAGGAGGCATGCTCGCATGGCTTGGAGAAAGCGAGGCGTATCAGGCACGCCAGGTAGCCTTACACATAAGGGCGTAGCTCACATCTTTATTTTCATGAGTATCAGTTAACACGGGCAGATATCAAGGCAACAGTAATTAAGGAAGTAATACAACAACATGTTCACGAAAGGAGATGGAAAACGAGACCTGCAGACAGTAGCCATTAAAGCTATCGTGCCATACATCGTGACTGTGACAAGAGGCCACAGTCAGAACTGGGCATGGTCTTACTGATTGGTTTCCGATTGAGAAAGGAGTGAGGCAAGGCTGCATACTGTCGCCCTGCCTATTTAACCTATATGCAGAGTGCGTAATGAGGAAGGCCGGTCTGGACGAGTCTTCAGCTGGAGTGAAGATTGCTGGAAAACGTATCAACAACCTCAGATATGCGGATGATACCACTTTAATGGCAGAAAGTGAAGTGGAACTCAAGAGACTTCTGATGCGCGTACAAGAAGAGAGTGAGAAGTTTGGGCTTAAACTGAACATTAAAAAGACAAAGATCATGGCGTCTTGCCCTATCAAGTCCTGGAGCATCAAGGGACAAGAAGTGGAAGCTGTGACAGATTTTCTCTTCTTGGGCTCCAAGATCGCCTCGGAAGGAGACTGCAGCCATGAAATTAGGAGACGCTTGCTTCTGGGAAAGAGAGCAATGGTTAGCCTTGACCGCCTAGTAAAGAGCAGAGACATTAGTCTGCCAACCAAGATCCGTATAACTCGTGCTATGGTCTTTCCAGTTGTGATGTATGGATGCGAGAGTTGGACTGTGAAAAAGGCTGACCGCCGAAGAATTGACGCGTTTGAATTCTGGTGCTGGCGAAGACTTTTGAGAGTTCCTTGGACTGCCAGAAGATCAAATCAGTCAATATTCTCGACTATAAACCCTGACTGCTCATTGGAGGGTCAAATTCTAAAGTTAAAGCTCAGCTACTTTGGTCATCTGATGAGAAGAGAGGAGTCGCTGGAGAAAAATTTGATGTTGGGAAAGGTTGAGGGTCGCCGGAGAAGGGGTAGGCAGCGAACGCGATGGTTAGATGGCATCCTCGAGGCACTGCAGATGAAGTTGTGTGATGTTAGGAAGATAGTGAGAGACCGGAAAGCGTGGCGTGACATGGTCCATAGGGTCACGAAGAGTCGGACACGACTGAACGACTGAACTGAACTGCCGCACAAATAAAGGCAAGGCTCTACTGTCCTCTGCAGTAACTTCTTGTCTGAGCATAGCGCGTGCATTATTTTGCCAATTTATGTTTTAATACCACTTAGCTCACGCACGTGTATCTTCTTTAAGCGCGGCGAGGCACCAAATTCTCATTTCGACAGAGGCCCCCTAACGAGACGACGCAGTTCTGTGCTCTTCATCACCGATGCCTATGCAGTTTTCGCTTCGGCGACCTTCTTACTTTTGTATAAACCTACATAAACCCATCATTGAAGACTAAGGTTATTCTTTTTATCTGTAGACTGATACTATTACTAATTAAAGACGTGCGATATTTTGACAGCATACTTTTGAAAATATGTTTGAGAAACAGCGTTATAGGCTTTGCAATATACAGACCCCACCACTGCGGAAATGTCTCAAGTGCTCGTTAGCCGGAGCTGAATTTATTTATCCATTATCCAGTACTGCCGGAGAAATGATTTTATGCGCCGAAATATCCCATGAGGCTTGCTGTTGAGCATGTATAAGTCGTATTTCGGCGTCGAATGAGCTCCGTTAAAGGGAAAAATTCTTTCGCTGTACTTCACGTTGGCACAGCAAGTTTCCAGCGTGTTTTTCCAAATAATCTTTGTAACACTCGTCTGGCTAGTTGTGCTGGCTGGTCGTTTCTGCATTTTATAGTTTGTGGAAAGAGGGCTACATCATTGCTGTTTGGTAATAGGCTGAGAATCTAATGGAGGGAGAAACATTCCCTTTATTGTCATGATATTTGATGACAACCGTCTGCATCACGTATTGTACGCTAACCTGATAATTATCCCATGTATATTTATTGTTTATTTTTCGAAACTTTGGCGCAGGGTTTTCGGAGTTTCTATATTTATTTTGAGTCAGTGTTTTTCGGCTATTTACATGGTTCGAGTTGTAAAACAAGGCGATTATATATCGATCAAAAATTATCAATGACCACAAGATTACACAAGCAAAAGTGGAAGAAGTTAATTGAACTCGGAGAAAGCGTTATTTAGAGTTGTTTGTGTTAGACATAAGCGTACGTAGACTGCCACCAGGCATGCCAGGGTACTCCTTTATAATGACAGCACGCAATTTTGAGAACGCTCGAGCAATGGTAGCGTTCGACACGGGAAACCCTAAAATTTCCAAAAACGTTTCAACTAATACTGGCCTGTCATATGCATGCAGTTTCCAAAAGAAAGGAGACTCCACAATAGCGCTGACCGCGTAATGTCAGCAACTGTGCAATTTTAACTCAAGCTTCTTAGTATTTAACTCGATCGTCCCGCATTGCGAGCCAGCAGACTGGTTCGTATAGAGTGAAAATGTATCCTACGGCTCTCCAACTGGCCTTTTACTACTATTTCCACGAATAATGCGGGAGTGCAGTTTGTCAAATATTCTTTTCGGTGCAAGCCGTTAGAAGAAGCTGACTTACAGATTTACGAAAATAGTTCATTGCTGCTGCAGTGAAGACGCTAACGGGTGCGTTTCGGCTGTTTGCGTGGCAGAGCATCGAGTGTCTCCTCTTATTGAACTTTTTTTTCAAGCACCGGCTAGCTCGTTTTGCTACTCTAAAGAGAAGGAAACTGAATCTTTTTTGTAAGCAATTGGCCCCGGCTATTAAGAATATAACAAAAGAACATTTGTAGCGAGAGCTACATTGGCCACAGTCTCACCATTTCGCCGTGCCTGTCCAAAGAAAGAAGAATAAGAATAAGAGAAAGAAGAAAAAGAAGAAGAAGAAGTCGTGGGAGGCGGTAGCTGGCAGCTGATGTGGCCGAGCACTAACTGTACTTATAAGGTATCCTGACATTACGTTTGGCAGAAGCTGCCAACTTGGGTTTATCTTTCAAAATGGGAAGGTGATACCACAACCAGCCTGCCAAAACCCTAGCATTCATGTTATCCCTAGGTCACGCAGGCACGTTCATACGGCTCGGTTAAAGCGGGGCTTTATATGTTGGCTGCTAGCTTACGCTATCGCGTCATAGCGAATGTGGGAGTGAAAACAGAGAGAAAGAGGCGCCGTAGTGGAGGCCTTCGGACCACCGCGCGATAGAGGCTTCAGCTTATCGCACTTTAGCGGTCAAAGGTGCCCCCTATGGCGTAAAGCTGAAAGCACAGAGTACACTACTAAGGGCAAACCGCATGTCTTTACTTTCAACCGCAACCTAAGCGTAGCCATGCAGATTGCTCTCGCGTAACTCTAGGTTTAACCACAAGCTAAACCCCAGCTAATATTTTTTGTCGATTTTCACCGATTCAGAGTTTGATCTTTTTTTTTTTTCGGCGAATATTTATTGTTGATTTCGGTTTAAGCGGTAAAGCACGCGACCTACTCCTACCCAAGCGCTATACTTTGTCGCTGGGGCGTGTGATGTGAGGAACCCATGAGACATGGCCGAGTTTGCAGGTCCCCTGGCAGCGGCAGCTGGCACATGCGCTGCTCCCGTTACATCACCTTACACGGTGGCATTACGATGAATCTATAACCTAATATATTTGCTGCAAACTTTAAAAAATAATAACAATCCCACAATGAGCCAGTCGGCCCACATAGCAGACTTGTCGTAATGAGTAGAAATAACTGTGTGACGAATGAAAACCAATAAAGTTAAATGTCAAAAATAAAGTGTTGTACTAAAGCTGGTTTCAGCGGTGCTAATTTAGAGTCTGCTTATTTCTATTGTTTGACTCTCTGATTTAAAATGAGCACTTCATTTTTCAAAGATAAGAGGGTCAATGCTTTCTTCCCTGTTAGATCAGAAAAGCGAGGGGAAATTGATAAACAGTCGTGAGAAAGATGACGAGACATTAAAGTAATTGCAGGAGCAAATAAGGGGAGTCTCTAGGTGACGGGTATACCAGAGGCTGTTGAGAAGTATCAGAGAGCAAGGATTTTTTTTTTTGCTCATCGTTATCTAATGATAATAAATAAATAAATTGGTTCACAGGAAGGGAAAGGCGCAGTAACTGTCACACTTGCTCTGTGGACACCCGAACCGCGCCGTAAGGGAAGGGAGGAAGGTGGGAATGAAAGTGGAAAGAGAGAAAGAGGAGCCGTAGTGGAGGGCTACGGAGTAATTTCGACCACCTGGGGATCTTTAACGTGCGCTGACATCTATGAAGAAGCCACAGTAATACGAATATCACCGCTTTCCTATAAGGGATCCTGGTTGGTTGGTTCATAGGAAGGGAAAGGCGCAGTATCTGTCACACTTGCTCTGTGGACACCTGAACCGCGCCGTAAGGGAAGGGATGAAGTGGGAGTGAAAGTGGATAGAGAGAAAGGGGGGCCGTAGTGGAGGGCTACGGAGTAATTTCGACCACCTGGGGATCTTTAACGGGCGCTGACATCGCACAGCACACGGACGCCACTTCGTTTCGCCTCCATCGAAACGCAGCCGCCGAGGCCGGGATTCGATCCTGTGTTCATCTATTTCTCTATGCGAGGACTGTGGTCCAAAGAATATTTCTACCACTTGCTATTACGACTATCCTTCGAGTGACCTGATATAGTGTGTGTCGGAATGTTTAACAAGCCCGACGATTTTTCACGTCAAGGCTGCGGAAGCAGAAAAACAGTAACACCCCCCCCCCCCCCCCCCCCTTCTTTATCGCTAATTCCAAAACCGAGCTATTCGAGCTTTATTCCTTTTAATGTACTTTTCTGCAGACATTAGGGACAGTATTTGCCTTGAATAGCCTTCTAAAGTGACAGCCGGCGGGCCGGTAATGGCTCCCAGTTGAAAAATACACCAGGATTTTTTGTTGTGTTCTGGTGTTTCCTAGTGTTAACAGCAGGTTGGCTAATGTGTTGTAGTGTTAACACTAGACCACAGTAGTGTGTTCTGGTGGGCACACTAGACTGATGCAATGCGTTCTGGTGGGCACACTAGACTGCTGTAGTGTGTTTAGTGGGCACATCTTACTGTGTTAGTGTGTTCTAGCGTTTACACCAGACTGAGTTGGTGTGTTATGATGTGCACATCCACCCGGCCTTAATTTCACATTTGACCATATTGGGTTAGTACAAGGTTGGTAGTGTGCACAATAGATACTAGATCTGCATCTCACACTTGGCTGATGTGCTGGCATCTGACCACAGCAGACTACTGTATTGTTGCTAGTGTGCACACTGTGTGTGATGTGTTCCTCACACCAGGCTGATGTGTTGGCATCTGACTACACCAGCCTACCGTATTGTTGCTAGTGTGCACACTGTGTGTGATGTGCACCTCACACCAGGCTGATGTGCATCTGGTGTTGTGCACATTAGGCTTCTCTAATTTGGTGTGATACAATTTATGCACCACAATGTATATTAACAACCCAGCACACTGAACTGTATAATTCATATAAAAATTTGACATGCACTTTATGTACACACCATATAAATATATATGCAGTTTCACTGTACATTCACCAAACTGGTGTAAATTACCTAAATTCAGAAAGTCTGAAGGCAGCTGTTTAGCAAGTTTTGCAATTATATGTTTTTTACACGTCTCACATATATAAACTCTTCCTAATAAATAAAATGCTGAGTAAAAACTGCAAATTATTGAACTAATATAAAACAGAAGGCTGATGCATCTCAATTTAAGCTGCATGTGATACCAAAGATGCAATAAGTTATTCTTTTAGTCCAAGTATCAGTGCCCGTCCTGCTTGCTTCCTGCTCTTCGTCGTAGTCATTAGCGCTGGTTATTCATCATGTTACCACACCAACTTGCCCAGATGTCTCTCCTATCCCAACTTTAGCCAGTCTCAGCAAGACCATGAAGTTTTCCCTAGCTTGTGGCGCAGATTACATATTGCACATACAGTACTGAATTGTGTAGCACTGCTGATGGAATTGATAAAGAAAAATAAGATGGAATAACATGAAACCAATATCAGGACTACACTGAATACAGGACTACACTGTTTTCTTGCCTCCCCGACCAATAACCGCCGCTGCTATAGCAGCGGCGGTTATTGGTCGGGGAGGCAAGAAAACGACCCTAAAGCGATCAGCTTCTCGCGTGGCACGTTCTGCTGCCGCTGTCGGCGCGCCTCAATAAAGCGGCGCATTCCCATGGTTGTTAGGAAACGGTGAGGCACGCAAAGTATGCGATTATTATGTTTACCATTAAGGCGCTGGTGCACCGATAGGAATGCCGTCTAAGCGTAGTGGTAGCCGTGGTGACTAGCAACATAGTTTGCTTTCGACACGGCCCAAGCCGCTCGAAGTTGGCCAGAAAGCTTTGGTTTACTCAGGCAACTATTGTATTGGCCTAAACACAGATTTGAAACAGCGGTGAGTGAGTGAATTTCTATCCTTCTTAGCAAATATTTGATATTTTAATCTGGCTCTGGCAACTTCAGCAAACCTAGAAGAGTTAAGTGGAAATTACTGATGGAGGTGAAGTTCGCTGAACGAGCTAGATATACCAGGAGTTTCTAAAACGCGCCTGTGTGCCTTGTTCTAACACGTGCTATTCCAAGAAAACGGCCTAAATGGGAGCCACAATTTACCTTTCTTTTTGCTCCCGATACTTGAAATTAACCTAACCACGAAAGTAAAGAGTGCAAAAATATCAGTAAAGAAGAACAAACTGATCCATTCTGAAATATAAAAAATACCATTAGCATAGAAAATTTCTAAGTGATGTATTTTTGCGTAAGCCTCTTGTCTTCAGATTTCAAATATTGTTCAGAGTCAGGCTCTCAACGAGCCTCCTCACATCCATCCTCGAGTGCACGGGGAAAGAAGAACTCTTAATTAAAATTCGTTCAGTTTCTAATTCCTTATTACACTAATTCTATAGGACGTATAAAGAACTGCTCTGTAAAGTATAGTATATTACGGGGTTTCATTGTACGACTGCCTAAAGGGATCTATACTTAAAACTTCAAAACTAATTATTCTGAAGGAATGAAGGCTATGTGTTGTTCACAGTAAAAAAAAAAAAAAAAAAAGACAGGATAAAACATTAGAGATATTTTAGAGAAGCAAGTCTTAATGATTGGTTGCCCTGTATCTTCTTGCTGGGGCCATATATTTCAGGCACAAAACCATATATTTCTTCTCCATGTCAGTGTTAGAAAATAACCGCCGAAAACTGGATAAAAAAAATTAGCTCCCTTAAACTGTTCTTTGTGAATCTGAAGCGATGCATTAACCAAATCAGAAAACTGTAGGAAATATATATGATTTGCGAAAATATTCGCTTCGTTTCCGTACCACAGGCGGAAACGAAAAACGAAAAAAAAAGAAGCTGTGAAAGGTTTTTGTGAAACCTGACAAGTTTTCTTTTCTGTTTCCACTGAAATAATTAAAGAAGCTTCCCTGAGGGGATTGCGCAATAGCAGATGTCTATTTTTCCTCAAATATCTGGCGCAGAAAGAACATTTATAAACAATACTAAACAATACCCTTCAGTAAGACCTTACAAAATGAACCATTGGAAACGTAAAATACCAGAATGAATTGTTGAGAACACAGGACAAAGAAAGGAGCGACCCAGGGTTGATATTAAAGCCAGACGGCCCACAGAGCGCGGTTGCCAGCTGTCGCCTGACCGCTGTGCAACGAGAAGCTAACAAGCACAATAAAATAGGGTAAAATGGAGCCGACCCAAGACGCAGAGAACCGTGCAATGTTTGTTGGAATTCTGATTGAAGTCTCTGAACATGGACGGCTTTAGAGAAATCCAGTGTTGCTTTAAACTCTTCTAGTATACGTCCTTTCAAAAATGGTTCCAATCGGGTTTATTTCTTTTTTACTTAATGCCACCAGTTCGTTCCAGCCAGGTTGGTTTTTATATCCTTCCTATTAAGAAAGGTTTGTTTACACCTATTGAGCAGTTGTCTTTGGAGTTTGGAAAAAAAAAAACGAACAGAATGTGGCTGCATAAAAAATCTCACTGTTTTTGAAGTATTTGATCGCGTATGCTACTTAAAAAAGAGGAAGGGCCTGTTAGCGTTGTTCATGTTTATTTAAGCGCCGCACTGTTCCGACATTTTGCTATTGCACATAAATATAGACATTTCTTCGGCAAATCACGTTGCAGTTGTGTTATATTATTGGGATCTCTGTCTTTGTTACAGGGCATACCGGTAGACAGAGATGTTGCAAAGTCACCTAACTTAGCGAGAGCACTTATTTCATTAATTATTCGAAAATCATAGAAAGAACTGGCTACTACCTTCAGAAATCTCTTCAATAGGAAATAATTTCTATGCGCATGCTGAGATAATCACGGTGTTTACGAAAGAGATACAGCACATACTCGCTGATCACAGAATACGGAGCTTAAGTGATGGAGCAGACACTCTCCTGGCTCCGTCGATTTCGGCCGTCGTTAATCATGGAACACGTTAGAACTGGTGAAAGGATTGTTGTCCTTGCACTACTTTCTTCTGCACGAATTCGATAGGAGTGTGGCGGAGAAAAATGCCATATTGTTGGACGCCCCTTCTTAGCGTTCCCTTCTCCGCCACCGAGGGAAGCTGGCGGAGCAGTGCTGTTTATTCCGGGATCCGCCTAAGTTATGCGGATCAGCGGAAAGGCGGCGAGCGCTCTCATATAATTCTGGGCGGCAGCAACCTGTTCCTCGTCTTTCGGGGCTGGTTTTTGTGGATGCCTTTCCTCATTTGTAGTTTTCGCGCATGCTTGCACGCTATTATGTTTTTGCTCTGATTACCTAAAGCAGTCAGCAGCTTTATATCTGCAGGCAATGAAAGCGAATCTTCCAGTAGGCGCCTCCGTTGTAACCTCGGAAACATAACATGTAAAAAACAGATGTTGTTCAATATATATCCTCACAAAATCAGTGCCATCTTTCCTGGGCTTCTTTTATGCCTTGCAGTCGGCTTTTATGAAAATAGCGTGGATCAAAAAATTACGATTTGTTATCTGTTTTTTTTTTTTTTGCTTCTATACAGCGTCGCTGAACGATACCTAGAAGGTTTGTTGAGGACATTTAGTCTCGCGAAAATATCCCTTCTTTCGGTGCTCAACAGCGAGTGGAGATGCTCATGAGAAGAAAAGATGAATAGGAACAGTTCCCCAGGGCGATGTCTTCTTCTACGGCATTTTGCGGAAGTAAGGATGAAACACGAGTTTCATCCTTCTCAAACAATACCAAGGATGGTAAGTCAGGATGCACCTTAATGAAGTAGCGAATGACAAATGAAAATCAGAAATAGTAGCTTCGGATTGTCCCGGAAGCATTACAACAGACGAAAACAAACGCTTTTGTGAGCATCTGCGTCTGTTGACATATACAGGAGGTGTCCTTGCGCTACAAAAATAAAAAGCAGAGGGTTTAAATTGATATGCCGTACCTGGAATTTAGGAATGTAGTTCACATTTTAAAACAAGCGGTATGTTCGTGGAGAGTCTGTGCAGATATCTAACATGGCATAGCTAATTAATATAAATGTTCAATTGCTGGTCAAACATTGTTACGGTATGCAGCCACGGAGACGATGATGAAGTGCTGGACGAGCGATCAACGACGACGCTGAAGCTAGGCTCTGTTGGCCTTGCGAGTGTGTCCCTGACAGCAAACTGTTGCGGCTACATCGGAGTGGGCCTCGTAACATCTTGGTGGAGGTGCGGGGTGCGACACCATCACAACGATCTGGGTCTCCACAGTGGCCGCCAGCTTGGTGCTAGCACTCTGCTTTCCGACGTAACCACTTCTACAGTGGTGCAGCTAGCGCTCACAGTCATTGTGGCACAACCTCGTGATCCGGGCATCTTTTACGACACCGATGACGTCGACATTGAAGACTGGCTCGTTATATACGAGTGAGTCAGTAAGCATAACGGATCGGACGCAACATTGATGCTCGCGAACGTAATTTTCTACCTGGAAGGTACAGCGTGCGTCTGGTTTCAGACGCACGAAGATCTCAAATCATGTGATATGTGCAAAGAGAAATTCCGGGATCTCTTTGGCAAGCCGATTGGATACAATCTTGGCGCTAAAAAGACCTAGCATTGTGAGCAGTATCGTCGACCGAATCATATCTATCGTACATGACGTCCTAGCTCTATGTTGCAAAATGAACAGCGCAATGTCCGAGTCTGACAAGGTGGGCCACACATTAAAGGGAATTGCTGACGACGCTTTCAACCTCCTCGTTTGCGAAGACTGTACGACGGTCGGCTCCGTCCTCAAGGTATGACGGTGGTTTGAGCAAGCTAAACACCGTCGTATTGCTACTCGCTTCGACTTATTACCAAGCACAGTTGCTGCGTCCTCATGCGTGGATCTGCCAACGCTTCAGCAGCCATCCCAACAGGCAAGCTTAACCTGGATCGTTCACAGAGAGCTGGAGGCAAAGGCTCCCGTCTCAGTCACCCCTCAGCCGGTGGATGCTACTATAGCACTCATCCAAGCTGTCATTCGCCAAGAATTTGCTAATGTGGGCCTTAATGCGCACTTAAGCCTCAGCTCTGGTCAGCCGTCCGCACAGTCATCTGTCCAGCCCACCGTTCCAGTGGTAGCTGCTGCGGCTCAGGCTGCGCACTTCCCGACGTTGTACCGCTACCGCGACCCGGAAGAATGGCGAACCTAGGACAACCAACCCAACTGCTTAAACTGCTCATGTGCTAGCCACATTTCTAACCATTGCTGCAGCCGTTGGGTTCCGCCACCTCGACCTCGCTAGGGTGGATGGACGGTTGGAATATAGTGGCGTCCTCTTTGAAACGAGGTGGTAGCAGTTGCTATCATGCTCGTTTTTTCCCTCTATCTTTATTATTGTTTTAGATTGGTTAACTATACCATATTTATATTCATTGAATGTTTGTTCTACATTACTAACGTTATGTTACTTTTAAGCCAGCAATCTTCCAATAGTTTTTTTGCTAGCTTCCACAGCAGGTTGATTCACCCGGCAATTTGTATCTCTAAAACCCAGGGCCTCAAGAAGAGTGACTGCGCCTGCATCGACTTCGGGATGGATACCATCACATTCGAGTACTAGATGGTTAATTGTTTCTGTGGGTTTACCACATACTGCACGTGTGTCATCTTCATGGTTACGTCTCTTTTCGTCGCTTTTTTTTTTGTAGCTGCGTGTTCTAAGGCACCCTGATCTAGCTTCAAAAAGAGGGAACTTCCTCTTGAGTTATCAAAGAAAACTTCCTTCCTGATATGCATTTTCCCTTTTCGGTATAATTCCACACTCTTTCTTTTCCATCGAATTTATACTTACTTTCTGTGTTTTTCACCTGTTGCTTAATGCTCTTTATTTCTCCGTCCTTGTGACTAGCATACTTACTAGTTAGTTTCCTAGTTCTTTTCCTCCATTCTGAGTCAACGCTTTTTAAGTACAGGTATTTAAATACTTTAGCTGCCCATCTGTTACCGTCCAATTTCCTCAGGCGTTCCTCATATATTATTTTACTCTGAGCTTTCCGTACTTCGAAAGATGCCCAGCCCATATCTCCCTGTACCGCCTCATTTGTGGTTTTGCCGTGGGCATCAAGTGCGAATCGTCCGACGGCTCTCTGATTTATTTCTAATGTCGACTGTACCTCTGCCTACCGAATTTCCTAATCTAAGCCGAGGCACCATGATTCCTTTCCAAATACCCCTCAACACCTCATACCTGTTGTATCCCCACAATGTCCCATGCTTCATTATCCCGGTATTTCTTCGCCCTTTTGCCCTATGTGATTGCTCATGTTTTTCAATGTATGCCAATACTTAGTTTACCCATACCCCGAGATAATTATATTCTTCCACTATGGGTATTTCATGGCCTTGTATTTTAAGACGCTGATCAGTTGAGACGTTGAAAATTATCTGACTCGGCTTAACTGCGCTAAAACTGAAGCCTGGAGTGTTCCCTTCGTCTCCGCAGTACGTAACTAGAGTTTTAAAGTCTTCCTGGCTATCTGCTAACAGCGCAATATTTTTTGCATACATTAAATTGGGGAGGCGCTGTTGTACCACCCTTCTGCTTAATCTATATATCGCAGGTTAAAACCTAGGCAACGTTCTTGTATCCACCGTTCCATATTTATTATATAAAGCACGAACAGCAGTGGCGATAGAGCCCAACCTTGTCTTAATTGCTTACCTTGACAGCTTCCATACATGTTATTCCTTCCCAAGTAATTTCTACTTTGTTATCCCGGTATATTTCCTGTAGAAAATTTGTTGTCTCATGACCAATACGTTTCCTCTTTTAATATGTTACACAGGAGTTCCCTGTTTACGTTATCGTACGTCCCGTTTACGACCAGGAAGGAAAAATTCAAAGGACGTTTTTCCACTCTATATATTTCGATGCATTGGGTAAGCACGGACAGGCTATCATCTAAGCACCTGCCATTTCTAAAGCCGTTCTGAAGTTCTCCGAGGTTTCCTCTTTATTTCAACACCTCCATGGCTACTATCATGATCGCGCAGCGCCGCCTATGAACCACACCCAAACTCTCTCTGTGATACACACTATCGTGACTAACTCGCCGTCCCCGCGCATGTCTAGCTGCTCATCTCTCCAGACCCGCCGCCCCCGCTCGCCTAAACCTCGCCGTTCTACGTCCTCTCACTTCTCTGGCTCTCTTCGGGAAAACTTATTAATGCACCTTCACCTCCGGAAGCTGCATTGACGACCCGGCCCGAAAATCCTCTGCGGACCCTCGCTCATCGCCGTAACCTTCTAGATATCTGTGAAGATGGTGTCCCTGTTACCGCCCTCATTGACAATGGTGCCCACATTCCTGTCCTCAGCTCTTCGTTTCGCCGCCGCCTCAAAAACGTGGGCACACCCCTCGCTTCATGAGCCGTCCGTGTCGCTGATGGAGGCTTCGCTGACGTCGTGGGACTGTGCACTGCGCGCGTGAGCATTTGTGGTAGCACTAGCCCTGTGTTCTTTGTTAGAGTCAAGACGGCCGATGGGAACGAGTTTATTGTAGACGTTTACACACACAGAACAACAAAGAATGCGTCCCCCTACCTGGGCTGGCTATTTACCATTGTGGTGGCGCTGTGGTGCAGATGACCGTGGCCCATTGCTGGTTATATTATGCAACACTTTTTCTCCCCTTATTTTGGATCGCTACCAAGCTATAATTGGTAACCATACTTTCCAGACACTCGCCGGGTCCTAGTGGATCGCCGCAGGGGCCCTGGTCCTACTACTGATTCCTCTCTTGATAGCACCGATGACTGCAAGGACGCGCCGGTGTCTAATGTACCTTCACTCGGTGAAATTTCGGGTACCATCTCGCTTTGAAGACCTGCGTTTGCAGACAGTGGCATCTCGGACCACAGAACTCTGGAAGATACCACTTTGCATCTTATGTGATCTGCATGACAAACCCGTAGAACTCCGCCTACCCGTACCAGGAAAGTCACTTTTTACACCTCTTTACCAATTTTTCCAAGCCACCAGTTCACCTATTCCCATTCGTTGCGAACGATGCGGACGTAAACCTCTTCACCTGGCGTAAACTCGTGGATGTTTCTAGCTCTCGCATCTGACTTGAGTTTATTTTCCTCACTTCTGTTTTTCCACACCCTAATTTTGCATGGTTTCAGAATGAACAGTCTGGTTCAAAGTTTTCGTCTAAGAAAATAATCGCCGGGCGCTGATTTTGTGATTGAATGAGGCGTTGTCCTGTATAAAAACAGAAAGTTATCAATACGGTGCTGTAAGGACCGCCTTCGGCCGGCTATCTCATCTTCGATCTGCAATTTCAACATAAATCTCTTTGTGGTCTTCAGAAGGCTTTCTACTGCACCGTTGGATTGAGGGTGATATGGTGGCGTGAAAATTGACTTTACACCAATTTGCTCTAAGAAGTGTTGAAATTCGCTGGATCTGGATTGCGGAATGTTGTCTGTCACCACAACATTGGGTAGACCATACGCTACAAAACTGCTCCTTACCGCCTCCACTGTGACCAAGAGTGATGTGCCATGCATTATATTTATTTCGAGCCATTCAGAGAAGGCGTATACAGGCAACAATGATTTCCCTTTACCTTGCGCAGAACCCAAATGAACCCTTTCCAAAGGATATGCAGCTAATGGCCAATGTTAAATCGGTACTAGTACTTGCGCAAAATTCCGCACACTCTGACTGACCTCACACGCTCGTACTATGCCCTCCAAGTCTGTATCAAGATTTGGCCGCCAAATCCAAGTTCTGGCCAGGATTTTAATTTTTGTCATTCCTAGTTGGCTCTCTTGTATTAAAGAAAGAACACTTGGCCTGAAGGCTGTCGGGATAACAACCCGATTGTTTCACAACAATAAACCCTGATCTACCGACAGCTCATGTCGACGATAAAAAAATCCGCCACGTCATGTCGAATACTGCGCTCTAAACCTTGTTCCTGCTTGTTTCTTCTGCTACTTCCTCGGCTGTGAAGGGAACCTGCGATAGTGATGAGATAAAATTTATTTCTTGTTCATCGCCAACAGTTGTTTCTAACGGAAGCCTTGAAAAACCGAAAAACCGTCTGCATGGCCTACTTGTTGACCCTTATTGTACTTGATCACATGCTGATAAGAGGCATAGAAGTTTTTCCATCGCTGCTCTTTCGCAAATGCTATTTGACTGCCGTGTCTCCTCGGATCAAACAACTGCGTCAGCTGGTGATGAACAGTCACTATTTCGAACTGCTTACGGAGCTACTTGTGAAACTTTCAGATACCAAAGATCATGCCTAAACCTTCGCGCTCAATTTGTGCATAGATTCGGTCGCTGTAAGCGTGCGGGACGTGAAAGCGATCGGTCTCTCGTGGTGACCCTCAGTATGTGCACCGCTCCGAGGCCATATGCCGATGCGTCACACGTCAGGCGTTGTGGTTTGTTTATATCGTACAAAGAAAGCACTCACTCCTCGCTTAGAAATAAATTGTATTTATGAAAGCTACGCTCACGCTCTTTTGTCCACTCCCACGAACTACCCTTTCTGAGAAGCTTCTAGAGTGGTTGTAAGGTCGTTGCTGTATGAGCAAGGAAGCTATCGTAAAAATTCACCAGTCCTAGGAATGCCTTTAGGTCGGAGACGCTAGTGGGGGTCGGAGCCTTCGATATGGCTTCTACTTTATCTTTCGTGCGATGAATGCCGACTGCGTCAAATTCGTGACCAAGGTAGCGGACGCATAGATTCAGAAGTTGACATTTATTGACGTTGGCATGTCTGCCATGAATTCGTAGTCTCTGTAGCACCTGTTCACTACATCTCAGGCACTCGTGTTCCGTATTTCAGGTTATGAGAACATCATCGAAATACCCCACTGTGCCCGCCAAGCCAACCAATTCCTGATCCACTACTGACTAAAAAATGACAGGGACGCTCGCGACACCATACGTTAAATGCGTGAAGCGAATAAAGCAGAGGTGTGCGTTTATCGCTAGCAACTCTTGCGAAAGGCCTTCCGTTTCAATTTGCAAGTATACCTTCGATAAATCGAGCACACTGAAACAAGCTCCCCCTGCCAATGACGCAAAACATATTCGGACAACGGCAGCGGGTAATGAGCTACGGTTTTACAGCGGTTTACGGACACTTAGTAGTCGCCACGTAGGCTGACGGATTCTTCGTCACTCTTCATAACTGCTACAACAGGCGTTGTTCATTGGCTTTCGCGTACGTGTACAACACACCTGCCGCTTGCAATTCATTAAACCCTTTTTTAACTTTGTCTTTCATGGTGTACGGCACTGGCCTGACTTTAGAGAATACAGGCTGTGCTTCCTGCTTCAAAACAACAGAGCCCACGAGTCTCTTTATAGTTCCCATTGGGCCCGTGAATACGCCCTTGTTTGTGTCAAGCAGCACTTTCTGTTTAGGGATTGCGTTCACTCTGAAGACCTACTATCAGTTTAGGCGAATGTGATTCAACCAGTCTCGGCCAAGCAATGCCGGTACCGTGCGCCCTTGTTCATTTGCAGCTACCACTAGCGGCAGTCTAAAAGAAGTGCTCTCATGAGTTAGTGATCCTGCCCTTCAATAACACACTTGAGCAGTTGTATGCTCGTAATCAAAATTTTATACGCTGACATGGCAGATGTCCAAAGTGTTTCACAAATTAATCTTCAGGAATAATAGATACCGCTGAGTCTGTATCTATTTTCATAGCAATTGTTTTCCCGTTTACGTTCATGTCAATTTTGCACGGATGAATTCTTTCTCTTAGCGCGTACAATTTTAAGCTAGACACCATTTGCCAGTGAAATTCCTTTCCCTTGTAGCACACATGCTAGCTTAATCTCCTGTCCGAGAGCAATTGTATCATCTTACCTTGATGTTCCGACAGTCGTGGTGGTGGGGGTGACTCCCGAAACGAAAGCACGATGGTATCCTGTCCTTGTCAGCGGACAACTTTCCTTACGCCGGCCGCCCCACGTCGCCGATTATAGCTGGTCGACTGCATACTCTGCACTGTAGACACCTTGCCACCTGACCTCCTCCTCCGGTTCTTGTGTAACGCTGGGTTCTTGTAGCATCTCCCTCGCCTGGCTCTCGGCGGTTTCCATAAACGTGGCGTTAACGCACGCTTTTTCCTACGTTAAGCCCTTTTCGTCTTCAGCAACCAGAAGCTTGCACCTAATAGCCTCGCTGCGCACACCCACGACCAGCTGGTCCCCGAGTGCCTCAGACAAAATCGTTCCAAACGAGCAGTTTGTCGCCAATCGCTTCAGTTCTACGACAAAGTCATCAACTGTCTCCCGGGGCTACCGAACGCTTCAGCCCAGTATGGTTCAGAAGCGCCTGTTTTATCTCTTGATAAGCCTTTCGGGAGGGTCCGGTAACATCACGTTCCGCAAAGTGGTATATGCGCCGTCATCCCGTATTGCGATGAGCACGTTCGTCTTGCTTTGCTCGTCCAGCTTATTCCCTCTCGCAAAGAACCTCGAATCACTCAGGAGAGATAGGCGTGCTACCTGTCGTTGTTCAGAATTGCTATAGATGCCCGATGAACGGTGCTTATTCTTGGGCAGCGTTCAAAACGGGTGCAGCGTTTTGCTGCTTGAGTAAGGGTCGGCCGGTTTGTGGTATCCTTGTCGATATTGTTAGAGTCGAGATGGGCGGCGGGGATCGGTTTATTGTCGACGACTTGTCGGTACACACACGGAACAACAACAAAAAAAGCACCTCCCTCTACCTGGGCAGGCTATTTATACCATTGCGGTGACGCTGAGGTACAGATGACCATGGTTCCTTGCTGGTTATAATATGCAACACTATTCACTGTATTCGACCACTACCCTCGCCATCTGATCTTCGGCATAAATGTTTGAACGGCCCACTCTGCCCAGATTGATTGTTCAAGTGTCTTTTTACACTTAGACCTGCCTTTCTTCTCTGATCACATAAATATCAAGCCGCGCCTCCGCAAGCCAGTGCTCTCTCTGACCTTTTGTTTTCGTACAGCGGCATATTTGATTTTGGGGACCGACGTTTTAGTCAGACATCCGTCGTTACCCACCACCTCAATACTGGTGATGCCAGCCCCATTCACCGAAGGCCTTATCGAGTCTCCCTTGCTGAGCGCCACGTGATACAGAAGGAGGTCGACAAGATGCTGAAAAACAATATTACTGGGCCTTCCTGAGGTCCCTGTGCGTGCCCTGTCGTTTTAGTCAAAAAGAAAGATCAAACTTGGAGATTCTGTGTCGACTACCGCCACCTTAATCAGATAACTAAAAAGACGTTTACCCGCTCAGAGAATTGACGACTCCCTTGACTGCTTGCAAGGTGCCAGCTATGTTTGCTCGGTCGACATGCGTTCCGGCTTCTGGCAAATAGCTGTCGATGAACGAGATTGCGAGAAAACCACATTTCTCACCCTTAATGGACAATACAAACTCAAGGTCATGCAATTTGTCCTCTGTAAAGCTCCTGCGACATTCGAGCGCATGATGGACTCACTTATCTGTGGCTTCAAGTGGACAACGTGCTTATATGCCACTTAGATGAAGTTGTTTTCTCTCCCACGTTCACAAGCCCCCTTCAAAGGCTTTATACGATACTGGCCGTCTTCCATCAAAACACAAATATTGTTACGAGGCACACTCGTAAATAGTTTTGTTACTAGCAACCTAGAATACGCTTCGTTTGAGATCGTATGCTTGAACCACGGTTTTGATCATGCATAAAGAATGATTTTACATTGAAGCAACTCATGCACGTTTTAAATTAAGCTGCTACCTGAAAGATCAGACGTTGTAAATTCCTGAATGGAAAGGCGTGATCAAGAGTGTTGGAAATTTGTACGGAAACAAACGCCGGAAATATTATTCTAAGAGAAATCAAGGAGAACGAATGGGAACTTGCAAGGCACCAAATGCAGAGCAAGAACATCGATGGTCAATAAGAGTAAACATTCTAATAGACGGCAAATGTATCAAAAGGTGGTGAAAATCCAGTCGCGCGGCAGACATTAGGAAGTTTGAGGAGGTAGGATGGTCAGAACTGGCACAAGACAGGATTACCGCATGGAGCGGAGAATTGGGTGTCTTACAGTGGGTGCAGAGAAACTTGGTGAGAGAGACTTGGACCCGCTTGCACAAAACAATCTTAAGACTGTCTTAGCTTAGTCCAGACTTAACTGGAGTCTAAAGAATAGGCCACTAGCATGGCCGCTTAAGACTGGAGTCAAGACTGGGCTTCAGTCCTCACTTGAATAAGTCGCTTGTATGATTACGACTCTAGTGCTGTCTTGGTTAAGACACAAGGACGCCAGGTGTCTAAGTAAAGAAATTAGGGAAATACAGGGATGCGCTGGCACTGTCCCTTATGTAAGATGTACACATTCCGTCAATTTTGCGTTGTGTAAAATCCGTGCCATTGCTTTTCGCGGCTTAAGATTGTGTTACGAGGAAAAATGCCCCAGGCGGTTGCTGAGGCCGTTCTGGGAAGCCACTCTGGTGAACATGAACCCGAAGCGTTCGACGTTCGGAACACGAGCCGTCTTAAATAAGCTTGGTCTTTCTAAAGACACCATTTAAGTCTGGACTTAGCTCGGACTTTATCGTGCAAGCCGGCCCTGGTCTCACTTCTACCTGGACACTTACACTTACAATGACGGCATATACTTGGGGCACATAAATCAGCACTTATAATTAAAATCGCAAAATAGCCTCAAATGTGAACTAGAAGATAGACACGAAATAGCATTACGCCACCCTTAACGCTGCAGCACACTGTTGCCTTTAAAATTTACGTAGAACCACGCGCGCATGTTTTCAGATACGTTATTCTCAATTCTGCTTTACGGCGATGGTGACAGCAACAGTTTTGCCTTTTAGACTGGACGAGCTGTAAACGCTTCGCGTAACGTAGGGATAAAAAGACGCTCATTATGAGACACATATAAAGAGAGCAAATACTCACTGACACGAAGGAAAGCAAAGGTTTTTTTTTTTCTCGTGAGGTGTATACAGGACCATGTGTAAGAACCGTGAAGGCTGCACTTCAGCCTTTCTCAATCTATACTCGTAACTTTGCGTTGGCTCCCTTGTTGAAATGGACGTATAAGTCCTGATGCGCAATCACTACTCCTCAAGCTTCAAAGATTGCGTAGCGTGCAAACATGCATACCAATCGATTAGCATAGCAGATTCTTAGCAACAATCAAACGAAAGAAAAATCCTTTGGACTGGAGGGGATCCTACCCCTGGTATTTAACGGGATAATTGAGAACAGAAAGTCGTAGCTATCACTTAACCCGATCACAAGGCATGTTCTACTGCCACTCTCTCGCTCTGTGCGTTGCATGCGTAGTAGTCATCAACATTTAATCGCTGTGAATCCAAAAAACGCCCGGTCAAAGTTTCCTCAGTTGCTTTAAACGTAAGAGGTAGTTTAACTGATGAGCTCGTCTTGCCACCAAAGTTTAGTTGGCCAACTTCGAAATATGAGTGTGCGCGTTTCAAAAATTCAAATTTGGTAGTTCTGTAGACCAACATTCACAACCTATTTGACTCGCGCCCAAAAGATTTGGCCTACCAGTGAAATCAGAGTAGGCCACCTCAAAGCTTTGCTCTGGAAATCATCAAATGTGGCTGTACAGGCTAATTATGTTGCTTTTATTTTTGGCGGAGCAAAGTGTCTGCCAACTTTATCCAGACTGACAAAAATTTCGTTTCTGTTATGGGTTGCTATTGTTTGCCTTTTGTCTAAAGATATGCATGTATTCTTCCCACAATGCGTTTATTTTACGTTGGCCTTTTGTTTCTGATTTCATGGCTGCGATTCCCAATTCTTCCCATCGATGTAGGTTGCCTAACACTACACCTCATTGGCTGTTCCTTCTTCTTGTTGCATTCTTTCTTCCTCCTGCGGCAATATATTGTTCCTACAGCCTAACCCACACCTCTTCCTCATTCTGCCGCAACTCCCTTGAGCGCCCTTGACAGCTCGCTCCTTCAAAGGTTTCTATCCTACGCCATCAATCTGCGGTTGTGGCGTTAGGGCTTTTGATGAGCTCCTTCAGAACCTGCGGTCATCAAAGAGGTCACAGTGGAAGCATCCAGCCATGCCATTCTCAAGCCGATCAGTGTGCTCCGTCTTGTCTTGTCGAGTCCGGTTACGCCCCTTAAACCCACGACGGATATCCCTTTCCTCTTCCTGTGTTCCGCGCTATTTGTGTCTCTCACTTCTGCGTTTTGCTTCCTCTACTACTTCAAGAATTGCTTTGATCTTCTGGGCAGAGTGTGCCGTGGGTGCCGCGGGTACGAAGAGTCATAAAGGGACACTAAATTATGCTACGATAAAGCGGAGCTGCTGTTTTTAGCCTTTTAGTAAGGGGAATGCTGCATAAAGCGTGTGCGCGAGTGCTGATGCGTAGAACAGCTGGTAGCGGCATGCGGTAACTGAAGTACTATATAGTTCATGCTGATTACATTGAAGTGTGAGTACAGAAGTAATCAATACAAGATGCACTTCTGTCGCTTTGCGACGTTAAACCCCACAAACCAAACCAAACAAGATGAACTTCTGGTACTGGCTGAAGTGGGCTGTTAACAATAACCATAGGTCATAGCGTTTTAGCAACATAGGTGGCAGTTGATAGTAAGATATGCGAAAGACAAAAAAGAAAGGTCGTTCAAGCACAAGAACTTCAATAGCGAAGTGTAGGACTTTTTGTTTTGAGGGGGGGGTGGTGAAAATGATGCCCTCTCGTGCCATTGAACAGTGCACACAAAATTGTGGTGCGGGGTGGATGCGCCAAATGGCGCCACTGCTGCAGCAGAAGCAATCCTTGATGCCGGACTAGCATGTTTTCGCAGAAAAACAATCTTGTAACTTCGCATTATCATTATTGGAGGGAGTAAATTAAAATTGATATCCACAGCTTACACTACTTCATCTGAAATTATTTTGAAAAATCACTATACTAACAATACACGAGAATTTCTGAGAATCCTCTAATAGTAGCCGTGCCATGCCAGGATGTCCATCTGCCATTGCGGATGTAAAAGTAACGGACAATGGCAGTACAAAATTTGCATTCCTGCTTTAAATGCATCTACCCTAAAAATGAACTTCACCAATATTGTGGCTACGTAGCGCGCGTGCTATATTCATTATCGGTTTGTTTCAGTACGTTTTATTGGGTTTCATAAGGTTCATTAGTCCCTATGGACCTTTCAGATTTGTTAGTCAGGCACATCTTAAGTCATTCGTCAATGCAATTCTCGTTCCAGGTGCACCTATTTCATTTCTTTGAGCAGTGGCCGTGTGACCCTATAGCTGCTGCCATATTAATGTGATGTGTGCGGCGTGATTATGAGAGGCGTTTTACGCGCTTCCGCCGCGTTTCACGCAAAACCGGGGTTGTTAATGACTGCAGCAGACATCCGCGTGTTGTGTGTGTGTTTGCCTGTACTTAGCGACGGTAGTTGCAACATTGTCCTCTTTGGTTGTTTTAATTCTGGACGGTGTCCCCTGTAAGTCATGTTTATTAATGTTTGCTTTACAAAACTCTGCGGTTTTCTGTTTATGCTACCGACGCATCTATGGTTTCATCTTGACGCCGCTGCCGGATGGTATCAAAGAGCACTTCTAAGAACGTTGTGCCGTGAAAAATGTAGCATGAGGCACAAGGGTGGTTGAGTGTGTTTCGAGGGCTTGTTTCGAGGGCTCGCCTACTCACAAGTTATTCCCGCTAAACATTAAAATTCTTGTCTGTAGTTTTTTAACAGCCGCTGGCTGTCGGACCTTATCACTTTTATTGCGCTCTTGTTTTGGCGCTCTTTGTTTGTTCATGCCCGGTATCACGAAACGCGCACTTATCGCTTTCTGTGCAAAGCGAGATGCGCCGAGTTCATTCTGTAATACTGGCAGGCATGTTCAACTATTTCCGTATTATTCGGAACTTTCCCAGTGTTCGTTGTCTGGTTTATATGGATGTTGCGGCGCCGACTTTAATTTGAGCACGAACTAATGAAATAGCCATTCGTATTCCGCCGAGCACCATGGTGTTGTTATCGCCGCAGCTGAAATGCATGGTTCTTTAGAAGGAGCTAATGAGCGTAGTAATAAATTTATTCTAGTGAATTTCAAGCAACCTCGATAGTGTCTATGGCTTTTCCACGGGACATTATGGACACTAGAAGAGTGGAATGGCTTCCTCAGACAGACGATATGAGCTGCAAGGATGGATGCTGTCGGAGAGCTTCGATTTGTGAGCATGCTGAGAAAGCACATCTCTTTCCCTAACAAAAAGAGAGCTGGCGAGATCTTAATGCTGGGTGTAGTTGTCTACCAAGTGGTGTCGTTTCGCTGTGCGCATGGTTTTCATGGACGTTTGATGTGCTCGAACAATGGGATTCGCAATCAAAGGAAGCCGAACAGCCTGATACGAGACGGCGAATACAAAATTAGATGGCATGTTTTGCTTTTGTGTTTGAATCCTTTCTTCTACAGCCGCATTAAGTGAAGGAGAGAAGACAAACAAGAACAGCTCATCCTGGTCATAGGTATTGCTTAAACTTTAATGTGCTGCCAAAGAAGTCAGTAGACAGTATATAAAAAACAAATGCTTAGGACCCCTTCCAATGATTGTATTTCCAACTCATACCAAAAAATGAAAAATTTACTAGCTCGAAAGTAATCGCTTTAAGGACAACTGCACAACATTAGCTGAATAGGCACGCTGTGCAGCTACATAGCAGCGATTTGCTATGGGCTGCAACTGCACTACAGCCGCATAACAACGCAAGAGGAGTGAATTATCTGTTGATAAACGTGTGTCTCATCAAACCCTGCTCTGATGAGGCTTGAATGAGAAACAAAACTAGGCAACACAGGATCAAAACCTGGACAACACCGCTTTTGCGTGTTATTATAATTTTATCCCAAATTCTTGGACGATTATTCCTTCCCCTTCACCAGAATATATAGCCAGACTTGAACAATCAGAATGCAGTGGTGCCTTACATTACAAAGACCAAAGTATTTTAAAAAATGATATTTTTACACAACATCATATCAATGCAGTTATGTGCCTTAATCAGTCGTTTAATGCGCTGAATTCACAGTTTACTAAGTGCCAGTAAAACTGTCCCTCCAGAAACGTCCTCATTATGCTCATACAACTTCGAACTATTCGTAAATGAATAAGTCACTGTGGTAACATCCTGCAAAACTTCTGAGGTCGATGTAGAGCTAGCTAGACGAACTGAGAAAACCATAATTTTCAGTCTAGTCTTTCAGGCCCAACCTGATGTTTATTAACAGCCTAATCTCTAGAAGCGAAAAGAAGAAAACAGGACTCTCTCAAAATAGAGCTACAAAGCGCGCACTACGCATTTCTATATGGCCTCGCAAACTAGATGCTTTGCACTAGTGTTGTTTCACACGTATGACTCTCACTCCCTGCTTTAGATCTTGTTGCATGGATGGCACATATTGAAATGCATGCAGCGTTCAGTCACCATGAATGCGATGACGGATGCTAACAGGAAACGTGCGCTGAAAGCGACACCCACTCTTAAAGAGCCCATGATGATGTTTTGCTATGCAACGGGGAGGCTGCTTTCTCCTTCAGCTTCCATTCAGAGCCTCACTATTACTTTCCAGCGAATTGCTTCCGTCAACAAGCTTTCTAGTGCTTACAAGCTTGTAATGTTTATTTGTTCTCTCTCTTTCTTTCCTTTGTAAGGCAGGCACTATCGTGAGAAAGATGTGGCTGTCGGCATACCGGTACTTTTTTATATTCCGTTTCTTTTGCACATTGCTGTTTTTTGTAAATAATAGAAATACTTGAATCGTATATTTACAGTATTGTTTCATAAAATGTCCCCTTCATGGATCACTGCCTTGTCGTAGCGGAGGGGCTTGCGAAACTCGATGAAGTCGTGAGCTCTGCTGTGTAGGGCCGCCCAAGATAGACAGGTCACGGCAGAGAGTTCTGACAAAATGTGATTCACTGGAGAAGGTAATGGTAACCCACTCCAGCATTTGCTGCCAAGAATACCCTATGGCCAGTCACAGTACCATTAATGACATGGTCCATAGGGTCACGAAGAGTCGAACACGACTGAACGACTGAACTGAACTGAACTGAACTGCACAAAATGTAGCAATGTTACATTTAAAGTACGAAGGCAATTTGTGCTAGAGCTTATTTCCTTTCTGGAATCAGAGGGGCTAACATTTTCATGGAAAGGTATCACGGAAAACGTGACTGTGCCGTGCGGGAGCTATGCTCGCAACGGAGACGTTTCGAGACGTTGAATTGCCAGTGTACCTTATTCTGGCTAACCATAAATAAAACAAAACTGATATTTTTGAGAAAGTGGAAACTGGGTCTGCTTCCTGAACCCAATGGGGCCTAGTCAAAGACAGATTTTTTACTAATGATATCGGAACGCATGCACACCCTTCTCTTCTGCGATGTAAGTGCAGGTTTAGCTACTCTGTTGAGCCAGAAATAAATAAAACCTAACCACCAGCGTATCAAACGCAGACTGAGGTCAAAGCCATTACTACATCAAAAACCATAGAAATAGTCATATTTGTCTACGAGAATAGAGTTCTGTTGAACTTTTCAATAAATATAATTTGTACAAAATGTTTCATTCGTAACGCTAACACAGCAGGTTCCTCGTTTCGTACAGCAAACAAGAAATTCAGCAGTCACGCTAGATTTACAATTTTGTGTCGAAGGACCGCTTCCGAATAAATCCCCGTCTAGACTCGTAAAGCGCTTCCTGCATAATTGAGCACAATAAAGCTCCCAGCGCTTTCTCTAATAAGGTCTAGAGAGTAATATGGTACCTGCATGTTAGTGCAATATCGCATCTTTCGTATTTCTGTCTGGGAGGTCTAGAAAAAGAAGCAATAATATTTAAGGCTGACATTGGTAGCAGATGTCCATTACAGCAATTGCCATGTTTAGTGCTATAAACTTTTCTGTTTGGTAGACTCGCTGCACTGTGCGATACTTCAAACAATAAATGTTCTCAAAACGCCTAGGCTGCTCTCTTTATAAATAAAAGTGATTTTTAGTCAGCCTAAAATATTTTGTCACTTAAGGAGAAAAATGGTATGTTCATATGAAAATTCTTTTGATCTACATCTGTCACCTATGCTGCATATAGTGAAATAAATAATGATATACCTACGTAAAGAGCTTTTTCCGGTACGTTAGAGTTTAAAGCCACCGATATTTTACGACCCCTCTGCAATATAGGTTTCATTATGTACGCTCTCCTACTACGGTTTTTTAATAGCGAAAAAAAAATGTCACCATAGGAGGTGAATTGAAACGCGCGTAGATTTACTGAAATGTATCTACCGCATCAATTCTCGACAGAATAAATACTATTTTTGTGTAAAGTCACCTAACAAGTTTCTTCTGCTTCCTGATTTGTTCTTAGCAGTCCCAAAACCTTCCCGTATGTAGACTTCCAATGCTTCGGTGCTTGGTAAAAAGAGAGACCTTGGTATTCCAAGTCAGAGCAAGTCGTAATCGTAGCACCAAATGAAGACGAAGAATGAAGCGCCGTTCTGCACCACGACTCACTGCACCATAATGAAAAGACCGTAGTGGAGAAGCCGTTGCAATAATTGGACCTAGTTTGAGCATCCTGATGTTATTACCATTGGGCGCTGCCATACTCGTTGGGCGCCTCCACGGCACCACCACAGCGGGTCGAGCACCAGCTCACTGTCGACTCACGTGAACATAAACGTGCCACAAACGATTATTATGCAGCAAGCCTCTACTGGCTCTTGCCAACGATTACAAAATTGGTCCAAGTTCCAGGACCACCAGTCAAACGCACGTGAGTAAGGTAGTTAAGAGCCAGCCCACATATGTCAGTACTTCCTGGTAAAATCCTATCATCAACCAATCCTACCTACTGTATATCAGCCCTCTAACAAGAACATTTATTGTCTGAATAGCTTAACGCTTGGTATTACAGGGTGCCGATGATTTGCAAATCACAGAATATTGTCTTCCTGAACTTAGCCATCCTTAAAGATGATAAAACAATTTGTATATTGACACCTATGCTGGTTTCTTCTGAGGAATATCTACAATTTCAAACCCACTTTAGTAAAATCCCAACACTGAACGAGGTGCCGTATATGACCTAGGCTTAACTGTTACCCGGATCTGGATGGTAGAGACCTGATATTGATGTACAGCAGCGGACGCAGTAAACTGAGCACATTTTTCCGTTCAAATTAAAATCAAGTGTTCTGTAACGGAGATAATCAAACAATATTTGTGAAAAGGGAAAGAGCACTCACATCTACTGCCTGTTCGCACATACAATTAATAGAGGTTTCTATTAGGTTTCGTTCTAACGCCTGAAAAACGTTAGAACGAAAAAGCATGCTTCTTTTACGTTTTCCCGCATTGGTAAAGTGCCGGCCTCCCGCCGTAAGGGGAACAACGGTACCCTTTTCATCCCTTAGATGGACAAAATACGCTCCCAGGTATGTTTTGCAGTAACAGATGCATTGAAGGCCTAAACAATACAAATTTAGGAAAATATATTGTGAGATTTGCTATAGAGAGAGCGGAACATCTCCAATTGCTTTTTTTAAATGTAGCACAGCAAGAGTGCATTACAGAATAATGGGACGTGAAATAGAAATCTGGGCTATGTAAATCAAAACATCATGACAACATTTCTTGTAGGTCTCCGACTAGCTAAGAAAACTTTCATTTCACACGTTATGGAGGGCTGAACCGCACGACGCCATTAGTTGTGCAGCGCATGTTCCCTTGCTGTCGCAAATAATGTGAGACGACACGACTGAATACGTAGAGCCACCACATGAGTAAGTTGAGCACAATTGCTATTTTGCTGCAGTGCTAGGTTTTGAACAAACGTTTTATAAACGGCATTAGCTGACGGGCATCGCTGATGCACGTTAATGAACCACAGGTCGTCAAAATTTGCAGCCTTCCACTCAGGCGTCTCTTTGCGACGTTAAACCCAACAAAACAAACCAAACAAGCAAACATTTTTGTTTCGTTGATAAAAACAGACCTTTCAACAAGAAAAATTGTACCTCGCTAAAAGCAGACATATATATTTTGTTCTTTTTTCACTTATTTACTCATTTATGTGCTTCAGAATTCACGCCCTGAACTTAGATTAAGTTAGATTAAGATGAATTTTATACATAGATGCGTTGAAAAGTATTAAACGAACAGAAAGCGCTCTAACCTAAATATAAAGAGGATGAAAAATGTTTAGCTATCCCACTATAACACCAGAATTATATCTGGATTGATCCGTTCCATACATTTAGTATCTGCCCAGTGCAACATAAAAAGAATACATGAGAAGAAAGACGAAAGGCAGTCATATGTAAAAGCACCTGCAATTTTGCTCTTTGTGGCATCGTTACTGCAAGATCGTACTAGCTGATAAGAAAATCACATCCTCACGTAGGCGGTAATTGTCTCTTTCGGTGTGATGTAACACTCTTTCTAGATAGCATTCGCTCATTGGTCACGTCTATAGACCTTCTGCTCCCCTTTGAATTAGGAAAAAAGCAGCCAAGACTTTTCCATCATTGTGGAAGCCAGGCCAGAGAAGCCGACGAGTTGTGCAGTCCCACATCGCGCTTATTCCATACGCTAGCTTTCACTCCATCGGCAAGCCAGTCAAGACAGGCAAAATTCTTCCGAGGAAAGTAGCGGGCCTTTTGTTATAAATGGTTTCTATGAAAATCTATCATCCTTATTACACAATACGTGTACGGATACAAACATTTAGCTCCCTTGACATCGCTGGCCGCCACTTGCGCTCTGTAACACTCTCTCGGCCAAAAGCTGACGGCCCCCACGAAGCGAGACTGTCCGCTTTCAAACTTGAAGGGCGGAACGAAGGGAGCACGTCTCCGATAGGGAAATAGAAAAGGGTGAGGGAAGGGGAGATTGTTTTTCAAGTTCAGGGAAAACAGCAGCTATCTCTTTGGCCGCGCTTGAACGCTTCACTGAAGCGCTGCTACACCGTTCTCAAAACGATGAACGCTGAGTGGGACGAAGCCCGGAACCCTGATTCAATTCTCCTCTCTCGCTCCTTATGTTTTTTTCGTGCAATCCTGAAGTTTTCTAGAAGGGAACCTTTGCAAGAAGGCGTCCTTCATTGCGTAACCCAAGCAAGCCGTCAGGCTTGGCTCGGGCTTTTCGTCCAGAAAAGAGGGGCTTACTAAGAAAACGATACCAGTCAATCCACGTTTCTGCTTTTAGATTTGTAATCTCAATAATTATTAACTGAACAAACACTTGCACGCGATTCTCCGTTCCTTTTTTAGTGTCTGCTAGTAGTTTTTCTTCCTAAATGAAATGGTTGTGTTTTTAGGATACAATAACAAGGCGTTAAGTTAGCTGGCGGCAGTTTAAAAATTATTGAACTTCGCTTTCTTTTTTTCTGCTAGTTCGTTTCAGTATTTTAAAGAATGTAGAATGCGAAAGTTCACCTCCTCCAGCATTCTCCTTTTCTGCTTCATAACCTGTTATAACACACGTCAAAAGCACCGCTTCTAAATATGTTTGTCCGAAGATAGCATAATAGGCAATTATTTCAGTGAGATAAATGGCATTCTATTCCCTGTACTACATTTAACTACTAACCTCTTTTATAGAGTGGATTACTCGTATAACAGAATGATGTGCATATAATGCTCATTTTAATCATCAGCTATTAACTGCCGAAACATCTAGAGTCCGCCAGAAGAGAAGAGGTGACATGAAACTCGCGCCTCTGAAGTTTTACACTGGGCTACGCTGCTGTCATGGGCCATAATCATCGTCAGCCGGACTGTACCCACTGCAAGGCGAAGGCCTCCGAAGTGCCAGTTCAATTCAGCCGGTCATTTGTTAGCTGCATGCACTTGATCTCCGCGAACTTGTAGGCTATATACTATTATATTTACGTTTAAGGGACATAGTATTGAGGTCATTTGAAGAAGTTTCTAAAATATATTTGCAGCGAAAGCTACACTACGCTTCATTTCGCGCATTTTGCTGTACCTTAAAAATTGCAGCAGCGCGCAAGCGCCATTTCTATGTCAACTATTTGCGCAGATCTACAGGTGTTCCGCTGCTCTGCTAGCTACAAAAAGGAGAGAGGTAGGACGGTAGCGGCATATCAGCAGTTGCATGCGCCGGTGTGGAGAGGAGAAGGGTAGGTTACGTACTGCCCATGCCCCCGCGCCGCCGCGGAGAGCTGATCAACAGGAGCAGGAATGCGTCTGCAGGCATCGCATGCACAGGGCATAAAAGTGGATTATGCCTAGAGTGCCGGTGAACTTTGATACGTTCAACGAAACTCTGATTGTGTTCGATGCAACGCAGCGAATGCTCTCACTCCACATTCAGTTCAGCAGCACTGCACCGCTCTAATTGTTTATCTGATATACACAACTTTCTCTGGTAAAAATGTGCAAATCGGCTCTAAGGGCAAACAAGTATCTAAAATTGATGTAGAACCATTTTTAGTGGCAAGTAACCTAAAGAAAGGAATTGAAGACATAAACCCAAACGTTACCTCTTTAAATGATGCGGTAGAGACATTGAAGATAGAGAAAAAGAGATGAGCAAAACAAAACTGAGCTCTTAATTATAGACTGAGGAAAAAACAACGCTCTGAAAACTGGAAACAGCAACCATGAAAAGAGAACGGCAGATATAGAGCAGCGCCTAGGATAGAACTATCATGAAATCAAGGGTGTACCGTTTTCTCAGGGTAAGACTGCATGTCCATTCTTGAAACAGTTGGCTCTAAGACCGATTGCCCTATCGCTTCCTGTGACAGAAATGTATTTGGATTCTTATACAATCCGAAATGTCTGATATTCTGGCTTTTTATGAAGCTCTCAATATTGGACTTAATGCCTTATCTAACGTAAATAAATGTTTCGATTTTATGGGTGAGATATACATAAAGTTACTACACCTTAATATCCATATTGACAAGGTATGCTATCTGCTTTCAGGGGTACCGACATGAATAATTATGCCGCCTTCCAGCTCATAGCACTTCAGTCAAGTCGGGCTTTCCCATTGATCATTGCATTATCAAATCTTCTTTATCCTCCATCGACGTTTAATTTTAGGTTTGATATCACTGATCACTACCCTTTAGTTCTCACTCTTTAATACGTCCTCGCGCCCCAAAAGATACCTCTAATAACGCATTTGATCATCCGCACTGCCTTCATATATCTTTTGTCAACTAGTCGAATATAACTTTGATGACTGACGCCTAAACGGTTTATAGTACTTTCTGACCCATAAATACTAAAAGCTTGGCTTCGTATACAGTTATTTGTCGTAGGACCTATTCATCCTCAAAAAACTCTCGACTAGCCAAAGAGCTTCTTACGAGTGCACAAAACAAACACAATTTTGCAAGAAATTAAGAGGCAAACAAAGTTATATAAGGTACTGTCTCACCTTCACAATACTGTCGAAAATTTCTAAGAAGCGTTATTCCGGTTTTTCCACCAATGCTAAAATGGCTAGAATGAAGTTTGTGAAAACGAGGCCAACTCTGAATAAATCTGCCAAATACCCAGAAATCTGGCCCAACAAACACAATCACATGAGAAGAAACGCAACAAAGGCGCACACTACCAACTGTGATCTACCAACTGTATCTTCACAGACCTCTTCTTTACCAAGGAGAGAGCAGCACTTTCTTCCCCGCAGACCTCAAACATCGCCCAAGCATGACAGTCACAAATTCTACACCCTACTCATCTCCACTCCCCTCTTCTTTGCAAAGCAGCTATTACCACATTCGTCCCACTACAACACAACCATCTTCCAAGCAGGACAGTCACAACTTCCATCACATAGACACAGCAAACAAGCACCACACATGTGCAGTAAGACATCTCCTCCTCTGTCTCCTCCTCCCTAGCAAAAAATAGATGTGTGAAGAAGATGTATTTGGGTGTAGAAGAGGATGAGTAGTGAAGAGGAAGTGTGTGTTCAGATCCATATTACAGTTGGTAGTGTGCGCCTGTGCTGCGTTTCTTCTCATGTGATTGTGTTTGTTGGCCACATTTTTGGGCATGAAATGCAGCACCAATTAACTCACCCCTCACGCTGTTATTTTGAGAAGCCTACCAAGTTCGGCTAGGTAATCGTGGTGGAAATTATAACACCATATCAGCTGTAAAAGCCTCAGCTTAGCAAGTCACCTTTACCCACCCGAGTTTTACTCCTCACCGTCGGTAACCCATTCAGCCACAGTTTACCAGGCATGAGGATGCTCTTGAGTTTCTGATTCTTAAGATCATATCCGATGTTTTTAAATTTTTTATCCGGTGTTTTTAAAGCGTGCACCTTTCTGCCACTTGCGGAAAGGTGCACGCTTCGTCGGCTACACGTCCTTCAGAATACTTGTCACAAGAGAAATAATTTCCTAAGAAGTATCAAACCTTGTTACGATACGTTTTGCGCTACATCGAACGCTCTACGAGGCAGCGTAGCCGAAGTGAAATTTGATTGCTATTTACATTTAAGGCATTTAGCAACGCTATATTTGTTTCGATCAACCTGAAGCACTTATCATAGTGCAACCCGTTAGTAGGCTCACGGACAGTCACCCACATACTCGCCGGCCTATATTGATTTCACAGCTCGTTGCAGGTCTCTAAATATCCAAGGTGTGCCCTCGTTTCAACGCCTATGGAAATAGAGGCTGTGCGTTTGGTGGGAATGTTCGATGTAGAAAGCATACCAATAGTTCGACGGAAATCAACTGAATGTTTAATGAAGAGACAGGGACAATAAAAGGCAACGATGAAAATACACGCCTAAAATTCAATATGCAGACGAGATGAAATATCCCCAATGCTGATTGAAATGCATACGATTCGAAGTGTGCGTAATCCCCCAAACTACCTTCAGAAATAGCATCGCACAACTATCCAGCCGCGGTGGCGCAGCGGTTAAGATGCGCGACTACTTAGGCGGGCTCGGAACCGATTGCAGGCTGCTACGTTTCAATGGAGGCGAAACAGAGAGGCGTTAGTGTGTTGTGCGAAGCCAAAGCACGAAAATATCTCAAGGTGATCGAAATTACTCCGCAAATCTTCACTATGGTACCCCTTTCTCTATTTGCACTTTCAACTCCACGTTCTTTACTTTTCTTAAAGCGCGGTTTAGATGTCCACAGAGAAAGTGTCACAGATTCGGCGCTTTTCCTTTCCTGTAAACAACAAATATTAAGGCGAAAGCGTTTCCAGGGTATGTAAGTGGGGTCCTGCGTACAGAAAATGTCCGCAGCTGTTGAGTCGCTCCCGGAATAAATAGGATAAATCTAGTCGTAGAGATCGATAGAAGACGATGTGAGATTTCTTATAAGAACAACATCAGCCCCGAAATGGGTAAGCAGATCAGGCAGGGCCAGATTGGCAATCTTGTATTTAATTACTTAAGTTCTTTTCCATCGTCGTAAGCAATGCCTTTATCAGGAAGTGGTAGGCTCGTTTAAACATCGGCCCACTTTTATATTCAAGTGGTGCCTCAAAATTGCCAGGATAATTACATTTCTCAAATGTTTTGCGCCCTCCTGAAATTTTCATCTTATTCCAGCTGATTGCATGGGTGGCGCTATCATACACCTGAGCCGGCCATGCTACAGAATGTGACCATTAAAACAGCTCACTTCATACCCAGACTACTCGCTGCGTTTCCTTACAGTCGTTAGCGTCTATGAAGTAAATAATTCGTATTAGCTTCTCAGCAATTCTTTCCACCCCTTTTTTCCATCCCTTCTTGCTTTACAGTCCGACAGCCTCTCACACAAGATACTTTGTTGGGCGGCTTGGTACTTATTCATTATTAGATTGAAGAGCGCGAATACGAAGACAAAGGACAAAATAAAAGAAAGCCGCAGTACAAGCGCTTGTACTGTGGCTTTCTTTTATCTTGTCCTTTGTCTTCGTGTTCGCGCTGTTTAAATTAATAATGAATAAGTCTCTCACACGTTGCGGTTGCCGTTGCAGCACAGACGATGCGAGCTGCGCCTCCTTTTCCACGCGAGTCTAGACGCTTATCTAGCACCGAAGATGGCTTCTCTGTGAGCCCTTAACGCTTTGCTGCTTGTAGTGTAGGAGGGCCGGCACTCTCCAGCAATTTCCAAGACACAGTTGATGACTCCATCCGCCGATGGAGACAAGAGTGTGGCTGCGTGTGACTGTGGCGGTCAAGCCGTCGCTCCAGCCAGCTGCAATACGGACGCAAATTAAGCAGTAGCGGCTCCAGCCATAGCCTCCTTTATAAAGCAGGCTGTGTTCCAGCTTAACAAGGCAGTATCCATTGTCCCCACTGACGGAGGCACTCCATGACTGAAGATGGGCAGCAGTCAAAGAAAAGATCGAAAAGACTAAATAAAATGACTTCCTTTAACCCCTATCAGTAGCCTAATATCGAATCAGAAACAAAATACAGCGTAAATCATGATAGTAGAAAGCAATTGGCGAGAAAGAGCACAGTTCGAGTTGCGGTATGCCTGGAAAAGAGCAAGAAACTAGAGGTCAAGGATCGCTGACTTCTATCCCGGCACGTGGCACCCATCTGCTTAAGACCCTCTAACGGCGATGGGACACGTGGCGAAAGCGCACTTGGATTACGGAGCGCAGGAACGAGAGATTGTGCATGAATCGATGAGCAGCTCTGTTCCGTCTCTTTTTCTCTTTTCTCGCTTTCCATTTCTCTTTTTCTTCCTCTCTTACTCTCATTTCAGTACTGCTTTTTCTCATCTTCGCTGCTCTGTCAGGTCCCCTTGTTATCGCGGCGCCCGCCTGTCGCCATAAATACGCGACGAAACGCGCTGTATGTATCTGATAACATTGGGCATTCTGTCTGCTTTACCTTAGTTATTACAAACTCTTTTGAGATGTTAGAATCTGCTAGAGTGCTAGAGAGCCAGAACGAGACTACTGCCCTGCATTTCGAGGAAGGAGAAAGCAATGCTGAAGCGTTCTCCCTGAACCCCATTCTAACGAAAAGAGGTTAATCATTTTAAGATGGGAAACTGTGGCGCGAAAAAGGAAAAACACGGAAAGAGACAACGCAGGAGAGGCTAACTTCAGTACATTTCTGTACTATTCTTTTTTTGCGGTGTAGTTTTCCATCCTAAATGTGTTGCACTTTTTAGCTCAATTGATTCGTATCTTAATGGACCGATCTCAGCGCATGCAGCTGCTATAGTCAAGAAACGCCATAAAAGAAATTACAAAGGGAGTCATAACAATGAGATTTTGCAAGTAGATTTGGTGCCTTGACACTTATTGTTGGGCATTATTTCCAAATGCAGCACTTCATAACCTATTATTTCTCGGTGCGCAAAAATCTTGTTTTGCGATAAGAACCATCAAAGTGGGGAACAGGGCCCGTAATCCAAGTTTGCGTCGTTATTGAAGTGTCGCTACCTCACGTGACCTCGAGTCATCTGATTGGTGGAAACGATGAAACTTAATGTTGGCCCCTCTGCCCAGGGTTTTTTCTTCCGATTCATACGGTTTCAGGTTCACAACTTTGGGGTTCGAGTTTGGTGTTAGCTTCGAAAACACATTCCTTTCCGGTTGAAACCGGTTCGAAAATTTTCTAACCGGTTCGGAAAGAACAGAAACAGGACTTTTTTCGGGTTCGTACCTATTCGGGATCGCACCTTTGGGGTTCGAGTTCGGTGTTGGCTCGGAAAACCCATTCCTTTTAGGTTGGAACCGGTTCGGAAGAGATCAAAATAGCTCAAGGCTTTTTTTTTCTGAACACCTTTGAACCGGTGCGACCGTGCCTCAACCGGTTTAAAGTGGTTAAAATGGGTTGAAAAAAAAAAGGAATTTGGGTGTATTTTCTTACTCCAATTTTTCAATTGTGATCTTTCTTTCCTGCTCCTGTATATAATAACAGCCGAAGATTCATATAGTAGTGGGTCTATTGTTTTTGTCGTCAGAAGTGACGGGCTCCACTTGGTAGTAAAGACCTTAGAAAAATGTTTATAATTAGTTACCGACTATTATTGCAGAATGGGGGTTAATGATTACTTTCATTGGCGCATAACCAACAAAAGTTGTCGCGTCAAAAAGAAGTTAAAAGGAAATAATGTATCCTGCTGCGCTTTTCAGGCACACAAAGTTGCACATAAATTTTAGTTTAAATCGAAACCTCTACAAAAACGTTTCGTCCAGCAGCCGCTAAAGGGTGTTGAAATCATATTAGGGTCAAACTAAGCCCACAATCCTAGACCAGCAATGCATATACTAGATGTGTGACTATATAATGCACCGCACGCAGACGCCTTGTATTTCGCGTTTCTTTGGAGGTGAAACACAAAGGTACAAGGGTTTTTTTGTTCCGAAAGGCGCTGATAAAAGTCCCCTCCTCCACGTATTGGAGTCGGGGTCATTATTGCGCTTGCCGGAGAACCGGGTTTATTAACCGTCTCGCTCCTATGGCCGCGAAACGATTCAACCAGCGTCTTGTTTCGTGTCATCGTTGCGAGTATAGGTGCGCTAAGTATCTTCTAGAATTACTTTCGAGGGTAGGCTGGTATGTTCTGTCACATAATTTACTAGTATAACATGACATTAGGGCTAATTGAAAATATTTTACTATGGGCTTAGTCTTCCCACTTTTTTTATTTGCTAGCTTAGAAATATAGGAAGATGACATTGTCGAGGGTTTTGAAGTCTTCCGGATTTGATGAGATGATATAGATTATCCCAGACAATGCTCACACGACGCTGACTTCGGTAGATGGTACAGCAAGCTCTACTGTAGCTATTGAAAACAGAGTTAGGCGCCGCAACCTGTCCTCCAAAAATTTCAAGCCACTTAGGTCAGGTTATTATGGGAACCTTTTTCGAATGCGTCCATCAGGCACTACTTCAATTTTGAGAGAACTGCCGCTGTCTTCGAGTCCTTGCGAGCAGTCTTCTCCTTTTTCCATAAGAACCACATCAAGCTCATCCTCAAGTTGTAAGCTCTAAGGGGAGATCGTGTTCATGCCTGTAGCGGTACTTGATCTCCTCTGGGAATACTACGAAGCCATTTCTATATGGTGACCAAATACCTTTGTTTCTATGCACTCTACCTCGTTGTTCAACGTATCTGATGTCGAGGGGCTCAAGTTGCAGTTCACCGATTGACCAATTACAGCAATTCACTCTTGTATGTATTTTTCCTTAGGGCCTAGTAGCAGGTTGCTTCGTCCGGATGACCTCGTCCCTCTACCTGCTTTTTGAGGTTTTTGTCCCCACGTTCCTCGTAAGCGCGCAACCAAGAGTCCAGGTGACTCATTAGATGCTTTTTCTTTCAACAGTGCACTTCTTTCAGCGCCTCTGCTTTTCTAGACTGTCTTAGGTATTTGCATCACTGATGGTGGATAAAACTATCAAATGCATTTATTTTTCCGATACAGTAGTTTTACGGGCAGAAATAATAGCACAGCAAATAGAACTTGTCAATAAATACTTTTGTCAGTAATTCCACTCAATTCCTGGCCCCATCCCCTCTTCACATTTGAACATCGGAGATTCACTCCTGACATAGTCCAACTTGCCAAGGGAAATAAGACAAGAGGACATAGCTAGGACCAAAGCAAGCGAAGACAAAAGGCGAAATCGACTTAAGAAATAATCTTTTTGCTGTGTTCAGATACAATTCAAGAACATACCGATAAATTTCAGCCCAAGGTGACTTTCCCTACCATCAGCATCGGTTATCATTCTGATGTCTCGGTTATTTCGGTGAACCAAATAGCATCTGTCGGCTTCGCGGTGGTCCACGTCGTGCGAATGAAACTTTACTTCTCCCGAGAACTCCGCTACTCTTGTGTTCTAACACTGCGCCATAACCGCATGTTTTTTGATACTGCTTATTTATTTTTTTGTTGTGAAATTTTGTTTACCTTCTTTTTCCTCTCTTATTTGGTTCTCTGTCTTGTTATATTTTTTATTTTATATTTAGGACCGGAGTAATGCCGCGTCTACTTCGCAAGGCTTGTGCGCTCGGTGGAAGAGGCCGATGATCTGCTTCGTACCATTTTTAGAGCTCTTTGTTCTTGTCCCGCTGTCATTCAGGACTAACCCCTATTAAATCCTGGCGTTCATCCTCAAACGGCTACGTCATAATATACACCGCATGCCACGTGACCAGTGTGTTGTCACATGAAATAATAATAATAATAATTGCTTCCTAGGAAGGAAAAAACGCAGGATCTGTCATACCTGAACCATGTCGTAAGAGAAGGGAGGAAGGTGAGAGTGAAAGTGGAGCGGTCGTGGAGGGCTACGGAGTACTTTCGACCACCCGGGATCATTAACGTGCGCTGACATCGCACAGCACACGGACGTCTTTTAGTTTCGCCTCCATCGAACCACAGCCGCCGCTGGCTATATGTTCGCAAAATAGTGTCCGCAAAAATACGCCCCTGGAAGTTGGTATCTGGCATTGTCATCATCTGATGACGTCATCAGTCGCATGACGTCATGAGCCCTGTATGCCATGAGGCAATAAAACTGCCGTGTCGTCATAGTCATAAGTCATGATTCAAGTTACGTCATTGGTTGTTGACGCCTTAAGTGTTAGCTGTATGACGTCATTAGCCATCGACGTTACTCATATTGAACTAAGGAATCCATAACAATGTCAAAATGTTCCCTGAATGCTACGAGACACCGTCGTCTGACGACAAGTAGGATGATATGCAGGTGTTCAATTATTGCTCGAACATTTCATGTGAGTATCGAGAAATTCAATGCTAAGGAGTGCATTGTTGGTAGTGCTTATGCTGACGGCGCCAAGCTGAGCAAGGAGCTAGGATAAGAAATGTAACGCTGTGAAATTTGTTTGGTCCACCTCTGTCTTTTTTACGTGCTCTGCACGTAAAAAAGACAGAGGGAAGTCCAGTGGACGTCGCGAAACGCAGATTGAGAACCACTGCAATATACGGTGTAAGAACTGCTTCCGTGCTGCGGCCAGTCCTATGCAGTGCCGCCAAAGAATATCGGTTGCAGAGCATTAACGGAAGAGCAGATTTAGGTTACAGGTACGCAAGATTAAAACCAAATGCCTCCTGAGTCTTTTCGCTACAGCAGAAGTGAATAGCTAGGCTATGATGTTTTGAGCTGGTGGTGGAAACCACATCGTGGAGGTCTTAGCGAGATGAACGGTGTGTTACTGAATGCAGCCGCTGGTTTTTTTGCGCCATTGAGAATTCTCTACGCCGTACTGTGTGCATTATACTCTGACAATCCTTGTGATTCAGGCAGTCCGATAAGTAGGAGCTTCGTTTTCTTAACCTCGCTATTGCATACACTGCCGGAAGGGAATTACGGCAGCATACTTCGTCGTGCTGTGCAGGTGTTGTAGTGCTGTCTGTCGACACTTGAAAATTCAATTGACCGCAGCTGAGAGCTTGGAGTGCACGGAACACTAGGCAATCGTGTGATTCATTGTACCTCATTACGCACCATGCACTAAGCCTGCATGGTCACTAATATTAGGAAGTTTGTTTGGCCAGCGCAGGCCCTATCGATGGCGCAGTAAACTGAAGTTTAAAATGAGGAATTTACAGCTTAGTTAGTATACAGAGAGAAATTCACTAAACATAAATAATAACACATGCAGAATTAAAGACCACTTTCTCAAAGCGCTGAATTGTAGCCAAATTAAGAAAGATTGCAGAGTAGCAGGCCAGATTTGAACTATTCCGGCCAACCTCTCTGCCTTTTTCTTTCAATAAATCCATCTAAGAGAGAAAGATTTTTTATGCTATCCTTAAATCAACCAAATTTGCTATCGACATTTGTTTCCATTTTAAACTGTTCTTGTAGACATTCAGAAGCACGACGAAAGTGTAGATAATACCAAGAAATGTGGCGCAACAACTAGCCCCTCAAGCTGCTATTTTGAAAGTCTAGATGTTTGCGGAAGGCACTGAGACAAGGTGGAAAGTAGTCTAGCGTTATATAGCACGATCTGTTTTGCAACCGGCGTACATTGCAAATTTTAGGCGAGGTGGAGTTACTAGAAATGATATATCAAGAGTGGCTTTTTCGAAGAATTATTTTTGTACAATGACATGGACTGCGCTACTGTGTGCTGTTTTTTTGTGCTCGAGTTTTTGCATAAAATGAAAGCAGCCAACATCAGGCAAGATAGACTAAGCGACATGAAGTCCGAGTGGGGTATACACATGCCTGAATGTCGCTATAAGCTTAAAAAAAAACTGAATGCATTCCTCACATTCAATACACTAAGCTGCCTAGACTAAGGAAACATGAATGTTATTATGCTTAGGAAAACTTTTTGCCGATGGATGCACCCAGCAATAATATAAAATGTCTAGAAACAGCCCTCCTTTTTTTATTATTTTTCTGAAACGAAGAGTGCAGCGAAGGCGTACAGGTTGGTCAGTCATCTAGCGCACAGAAATGCGAAATACGAAGGAATCTTAGTGCTACCGTAGTTCTCCATCGGATCAAACAAGACACTGGGTTAATGAAATACAGTAACTATTCTAAGGTGTAGCTTAATGCCTTCCTTTTAAATGCAGCCTTGGACCTCAAGCCTGAGTTCCCAACTGATGGCGAGCAACCGACCAAAGCTTTGTTTAGAGGTTTGATTCCAAGTAGATTGTTAGAGTTCTTGAGCCGTACAGGCCGTGACTGGATACTCAAACCGGCTGCGTTTCCAGCCAGGACCTTGTCAATTGATTCTACCCTAGTATTATTGTTCAAAAGACTCCCGGCTTGAATATCTGCCGTCTTAAATGGCGGGCACTTACTTTAATTGTGTGACTTCCATGATACACAGGAGCGTGTTATATTACTCGTCATGAAAAAGGCTATTAATGGCACAACTTAGATGTTGAGGCATTAACGGGGGGAGGGGGGGGGGGCATTAGGAATTCAGGAAGAATTACAAGTATATGCTGGATTTTATATTCTCCTAAGAGTCTACATTCGGGGAGGGGGAAGAAAACGGTGGAATGTAGCGAAAATTGCACCGTCATGAATGAAAAATGTCTAAATTTATTACACAGTACTGAAGAGAGGCTTTCATTTAAGGAAGGTAAAAAGCAAATAAGAGAAAATGTATTGCCTGTCTATAGTTCAGGTACATGAGCTAGGTTCGCAGGACTAAATGGTGTCCTAATAATGAATTCCTCCTTCCGCAAATGGAAGAATCGGAAGTGAACGTGCACAAGTCAGACTGTGAGACTAAAGCTGAAGTGAACGTAATAGTGTAAGGTCCTGAGGTAATGCACGCAGCTTGGAAGTACTTGGCTAATAAGTGGCACAACCACAGGCAAATGACATCTTAAGTTATTAGGTCATGCGTGTAGGAAATAAGGAAGCAAATGACAACTGCTATACTCAGTGTTACCTACTGCCCCGTCTAGCCATGGTCTTCAACTCGAAGAAGGCATAATTTGCGTAAGGAATGAAAGAAGCGTGGAAGAAAGACTATCAAAAGCATTAATTTCATGATGAGAAGGAAATTAGAGAAATAGAGCATTTGGCTTAACAACAGGCACTCCAGCGTGACGATATCAACGTACATATGACACAATCATTTTGGAGTTGTAGGTACGGAACTGTCAGCAAATACAGGATTTGGTAGAAATATTGGTATTAAAGCGTGTTGAGTTGAAACACAACGCTACGAATTTCCTAAACGTCTACGCCAGTCGCCCCATCGGTCCTGACTAGTCAGAGATAATGAATGGCCATACGGCAACCGATATTAGATGCACTGAAAAAAGTAGAAGCAGCTCAAAAGATTTCTGCATATTATATAAAGACGGACTGTCGTTTTTCTTTCCTTGTGTCAAAGTGATCGCGTCTGGGAAATCCTCTCCTAAATGACTTGTCTGTGCAATCGCAGTGTAGAAACCAACAGAACCGATGTTTACCGGTACATCTATAGGAAGCTTCACTTTATGACAGCTTATCAGCGTTCCAACGTCACTTAAGTAGACGCTTCATGTCTTCATCGGAAATTCCTTCGAGACTGTGACATAAATTTTTAATTCTGACAGGAGAAGATGATAGCGGTTGTGATGGATTTTATGCATTGTGCCTCAGAGAGTCAGAGATCTGTAGATCATAATTTAGATCTTAAGTTTTATAAAAGTGTCACCAGAATAAAGATATTATTAGAAAATGGCTGCAGGGCTTATCCCACCAGCAGAAAATGACACCTCAACGCAACTTGGCCTTAACAGAGTAGTGTTAAAAGGAACAGAGAAGTAGAATGCCAGTGTGAAGCTCTAATGACTACCCTGAGTAAGAAAAACGAAGGAGTAAGGAACAAACACGATAGGAGGTGGTTAAGGGCAACCTATATACGTCTTAGGTCACATGCTGCAACACGCAGTCAAAAAGAAAATGATATGTAAAAAAAGAAGGTAATTTTCGCTGTTCCAATTATTCAAAGCGTTGAGTGCACTGCTACAAAAAATCTTTTCATTGCATCCTTTTCCTAATATTCTGTGTCACTGCTAAAAATAGCTTTCGTAGTTTTCGGCCCCACAGCCAAGGCAAGAACATTCCTAGTAAAGAACGAAAAGGGTAGCGCATTTTGTGCTTCATTTTTGTCAGAGTGCAAAAGTGAAATAACTTCGCTTTAAGTTTCTAAATATGGCTTACATAGTTCTGAGATTGCGGGGAAGGAATCCAAAACCATTCATACTAGTGCTAGCGACCCGTCTTTGTGCGCCCTGAATCCCAGGAATTCAAGGCGCTGAAAAATAAATGAGAGACATGAACGTGCTAGTCTTTCTCGTCTAGCTGAAATTTCTTTTTCCCAATGTACTGCAGCACATCTTCACCTCCGAGTAAACATTCCGAGCTGTCGCACGCTGTGGGCGCTCCGAAAACTCAGAAAAGTTGGTAAAATTGTGCGTTCCGTACAGCAGATTCCCAAGTTTTGAATGCCCTCCAAAATGCTGCTTCTTTTTGAGCAATGTTTTAACGGCATTTGTGGCCAACAGTTCGAGCTCTCTCCACTTTGCAATGCAAACAAACAATGTTTTAAAACAGGAGTCTCATATAACATCCTCTGATAAAAAAGAATGGAAACCTGTTTGAAGTCCTGCAATCGACGATCCGTATCTAAAAGGCAGATTTGGTCTTGCCGTACAGCTTCAGGGTAGGCTGGAAATGGTGCTATGAAACGTTTTTCCTTCTATATCTAACTTAACAAGAATGAACAAATGCCAATATCCTGTCACCCCCTTAACCTGTGTGTGCGTGCGTGCGTGTGCGTGCGTGCGTGCGTGCGTGCGTGCGTGCGTGCGTGCGTGCGTGCGTGCGTGTGTGTGTGTGTGTGTGTGTGTGTGTGTGTGTGTGTGTGTGTGTGTGTGTGTGTGTGTGTGTGTGTGTGTGTGTGTGTGTGTGTGTGTGTGTGTGTGTGTGTGTGTGTGTGTGTGTGTGTGTGTGTGTGTGTGTGTGTGTGTGTGTGTGTGTGTGTGTGTGTGTGTGTGTGTGTGTGTGTGTGTGTGTGTGTGTGTGTGTGTGTGTGTGTGTGTGTGTGTGTGTGTGTGTGTGTGTGTGTGTGTGTGTGTGTGTGTGTGTGTGTGTGTGTGTGTGTGTGTGTGTGTGTGTGTGTGTGTGTGTGTGTGTGTGTGTGTGTGTGTGTGTGTGTGTGTGTGTGTGTGTGTGTGTGTGTGTGTGTGTGTGTGTGTGTGTGTGTGTGTGTGTGTGTGTGTGTGTGTGTGTGTGTGTGTGTGTGTGTGTGTGTGTGTGTGTGTGTGTGTGTGTGTGTGTGTGTGTGTGTGTGTGTGTGTGTGTGTGTGTGTGTGTGTGTGTGTGTGTGTGTGCGTGCGTGCGTGCGTGCGTGCGTGCGTGCGTGCGTGCGTGCGTGCGTGTGTGTGTGTGTGTGTGTGTGTGTGTGTGTGTGTGTGTGTGTGTGTGTGTGTGTGTGTGTGTGTGTGTGTGTGTGTGTGTGTGTGTGTGTGTGTGTGTGTGTGTGTGTGTGTGTGTGTGTGTGTGTGTGTGTGTGTGTGTGTGTGTGTGTGCGTGTGTGCGTGTGAGTGTGTGAGTGCGTTTGTGCATTTGTGTGTGAGTGCGCGTATGAGTGTATTTGTGTCTACGTGTGTATGTGTGAGTGCGCGTGTGTATGTGTTTGTGTGCGTGTGCGTGTGCGTAAGTTGACTCCACAGGAGCACACAAAGAGCCTTTCCTGAAGAGTTAAAATTGGGCTTAAAATATAGTTTTCAATATTGAAAATTAATGAAAATTCGAAACAAAGAATTAGAGTTACAGCGCGATTTTCAGAAAAGTGAGCTACCGAAAAGGCAAAATGGAAAATCTCTGGAAAGCTAGGGGTTTCATGGAGCATATGCAGAAGAAATGTATCCGGATAAGTTATGTAGTTCATTCTTTAATGCTCCTTAATAAAGCATTGCGCATTTTTTCGAGTCGATTTCAATATTTTGCTTTAAAACAGAGACGCTATTTTAGCAGGCGCTCAAGCTTAGTCTTTTGAGAAGTAGTGACAGCGCCATTATCACCGCCTTTTAGAAGAAGAGCACTGAAGTTTGAGGCGAAGATTCCAAGGTTGTTTGGCCCAATTTGACCTTCACCTTTCTTCAAGCGGAAGTGCGGGCTGTGAAGTCGCACAACGTGACGTATTATGATGGGTGAAGCTGCGGCGCTCGCTGAACCTCGCCTCTCGCTTTGAGCCTCATCGCTGTGTATCACGCGACTATAATATACGTCAGCTTTTCTTGGCAGCGCGAGCAAAAGTAATGTCTCCTTCCGCCACGTAGTTTGTTCGGCCAGCCTCCACTCTAGTTTTCAAAGCAGTTTCGGTTTTGTTTTTGCAGCCAGAGTAATCCGTTTTCGACAGCATACTTACTTTATTTTCACTGATACTCGTGCGGGCTTTGTGACTATAATTACTGATGCGGAGTAATTAAAAACGTTCTGACGCGCTCTTTGATTTAGAGTGGTGAGAGGTTAAAGAAATGCGTATACCCACGCATGCAGCGTCCATCTGGGCGCCTGAGTATCGAGATATATGAGATGTCGAAGCAGTCCCGTCGCACTAAATCGAAGGTGATCGCAGCGTACGTGCGATGATGCACCTGGACTGTTTTCATCGAGATCACATGGCAGGACGAGGCTGGCAGCACAATGCACTGCACGTGTATGATCGCATCATTTCTTCTATTACGCGCTTGCATTTACGCATTTATTCTAACTTCTCTCGACACTGCACAGCGTTATTTCATTTGACTGAATATTTTGAAGTTTCACAATAATACTTGCCTGCTCCATGTTGTGTTCTGATATTGTACATACAGTGACATCTCCCGAAAGAAGGGATAAATAGTGTGGTTACTTGGACTCCTTTCAAATTACTCTAACAGACCAAATGAACTGTGGTCGCCACGCTTTGACGACTTCGTCTCTGTACAGAACTAAATAGTTCCGCTTCCGCTCCCGGATCGCAAACTTGATAGCGTTTAGGATCCTCTGCGGAGTACGCGTTCGGAATATCTATAAAAGCAGGAATTTAGCAAGTGAGTGCATTTATCTTGAAAGGACAAAAATACCTATAAACATGAACACAATGGTGATAGAGCGCTATCGACGCGTACCCATGTCGAGACATTTATTACATTGTTCGGCAGCTTTCCTGCAGTCGGCGCACTTTTACGTACATATAATGCTGAGACATTTCGAAATGTGGGCAGAATTAAAAGCTCTGTAATTTTCGCTTGTTTTAGAGGGGAGCTACTAGTATTAACTTGGGAACTATATTCGGCTGCACAAACAGATATCGCGTTTCGGCTCCGTAGCTTTTCAAACGCTGCCAAGAACAGCTGTCGGTAGGAATCAACTGCTTCACCGGCTTATTTCTCCAGTCTCGCCATCAATTAGGCGCGTGCCAGGCCATGTCCATCCACTCTGGCGTAAGACGTTAGGCTACGTCGGACGATACAGACTGTACAACTCGCTGTGAAGATGCGGTGTGAAAACTGCGCGCGAAATTGGCAGCGATAACAGTCAAAGAGTGACAAGCTCGGCTGGACAACAGCCCATGTCTAACCGTGCTTAACCGAGCTTTCGCACGCCTGAGTAGGGTTAACCCCTCTTAAACTTCTACAATTTTATATTTCACGAGTGTTTTATATTTTGTGTTAAATTATTTTTGGGGTAGACGAAAACGTAGTATCTATCTCTTTCTAAGTGGTCACCTAGACGTATCAGAAGTACACATGTCCGTTACAAAGTCTCATCGCAACCACAGCCCATGTCTAACCGTGCTTAACCGAGCTTTCGCACGCCTGAGTAGGGTTAACCCCTCTTAAACTTCTACAATTTTAATTTAACGAATGTTTTATATTTTGTGTTAAATTATTTTTGGGGTAGACGAAAACGTAGTATCTATCTCTTTCTAAGTGGTCACCTAGACGTATCAGAAGTACACATGTCCGTTACAAATTCTCATCGCAACCACAGCCCATGTCTAACCGTGCTTAACCGAGCTTTCGCACGCCTGAGTAGGGTTAACCCCTCTTAAACTTCTACAATTTTAATTTAACGAATGTTTTATATTTTGTGTTAAATTATTTTTAGGGTAGACGAAAACGCAGTATCTATCTCTTTCTAAGTGGTCACCTAGACGTATCAGAAGTACACATGTCCGTTACAAAGTCTCATCGCAACCACAGCCTCCAACTTGCAAGAAGGTGGGAGGTAGATGAGAAGCGATATTGCATGGAATCACCGTGAACACCACAGAAAAAGCGGTTGCTTGAGAATTTCGACTGAAAATCGCTTGGAAACTTCTTCTACGTCGTTTTTATGAATTACAGGTAGCGACGACGGCGCAGCCTTTAAGACCGAAAGTGCTGTATACGGTTCGTGTGAAGACGCATATACTTGCCAGAAATCTTATCTGCTCGATTTTGTTGCATAGTACTATTGGCCACAATAACGGATTTCGCCAATGTCTGTACAAGCCGCTCTCACTCTCTCTCTCTGCGGGAATTTGCATTGGAGAAACAAAATATCGCGACGCGCGTCACGCAGCTTAGCAGTGAGGAAACGGAGCTGTCGAACATCTCCAGCCAAAGCAGCTCTCTCTCTTTCCGTCTCTTTGTAAACTTGAAACGTAAGTGGCGACGAAGTTGAGGGCACGCGAGCGACACATGACTGCTGAGTTCAGGTGACGGTTGTGCGTCCATAACTACGAGACGCCATCGCTCTCCAACTGGCCCCATATGTGGCTGGACAACCTCCTCCTTAGCTGAAACGCGTGAAGCACACATAATAGTGTTAATTGTAAATTGGCTTGTAGGAAAGACAAGCCGCTATGTCTGCTTCACTTTCTTCATAGTCGCCTGAACCACGCCATAAGTACCGTGTTGATGGAGTATGGGAGCCAGCCGGTGTTTAAAATTAGCAAAATTGTTTTGCCGGTTGGTTAGGCTTGTTAGATTACGTTTGCTTTGAGAGGGGCGGGCAATTCTAGGAAGACCGAGCACAGGCTGAAATAGAAAGTTGCTCGTCTAGCAAAAGTGATGCAAGAACTGCAATGCGAATACAACAAAGTTAAAGAGCGCTTGTAAGATTAGAAGGAAAAGAAGGCGGTTCAGAACGTTACGAATTTGCTACAAACAGCAGAGGCTGGTGACAAAAACTGCTTTCTTCATCAAAAATCAAGTTGTAATCATGCAAAAACAGTGTACAGTGAACCTGTTCTGAGAGAGTGCCTATGCTGCAAAGCGTGCTCAAGCAAAGGCTACAAGCACGTTCGATATTGAGGTCTTTTTAAGAAGCTGCCGAAAAAATGAAGGTGTGCATTTCGTTCGACATGTTCACCCCGCCTGGGATGGCTAATCCTCAGTACCTCCAAGACAACTCACAGTGCCATTTTAAAGGATGTGATTATTGAGATAGTTTCACCATGATCATTTTTATGAGAATGATGTAAAAATGGTATGCCTTGCACAATATCGCATTGATGCTCCATCAATGCGATATTGTGCAAGGCATACCAGGAGACAACAAGAGGAGCCATTCAATCTGTCGGATGAGGAGCCACTCTCTTGGTTATAGTTGCATCCTGTTTGCTATGTCGAACACATTCGAGTAAAAGGAGACACAATGAGGAAAATGCTGAACAAGGAAACGTACGAATAAACAATCTTGACAACCAGATCCACAGTGACGCTAATTGAGTACCTCCTTGATCACATCGAGTTAGAGTGACAATGCCTTCTGTGCACCTTACTAGTGCATTGCATTTAACCGAACTTCTGATCTTCAGCTAAACGCAGACCCTCAGAGCAATCTTGTAAGTCAATTTAATTCCGGGAATGACCGAGATGATGCAAGGCTGCAGTGTTTTACAAGAAGATAACGCAGGTATGCGAAAAATAATAATCAACAAACATAACACGCATTTTGCCATGCCTTGTGCAAGTTGGCATCTTGCAAACACCAGTCTGCAAGCGCAGACTGCAAGTGCAAGGCATCTGTAAAAGTTAGCATTCGGGATTGCAAAAGTCGTTACTTGCCGGCTGCCATCGCGTAATGGGTGATCGCATGGCAAAGCGCACTGCTCCACAATGCTCGGTGTAGACGTAAGTCCATGTGCGAGTCAAAAAAGCGCAATGGTGACGACATGCCGTTATCGCGATTTTAATAGCAAACTTGCACGTGCAATCACCTTAATGCGAGAAACGCAGCTCATAAATCCTAAAATTATGACGCGCCGGCCGCGCGGATGGAAATGTAGAGCGGCGGCCGCTGCCCTCAGCTCTCCGCCCGGAATCGTCACGGAGCCGTCGCGAATATAAAGTGACGATGATAACTAGGCGGAACACGGCTCGTACAGTCGATGTGACGGGCCGGACGCAATGAGCCGTCATTTAACGGCCGTGACAGTACATTTCATTCGTCGGCTTCCCTTACTGAGCAGTTCATTCCGTTTCAGTGATAGTAGCCCCGACAAGAAACAGTGGTTTCCTTTCACATATTGTTAAAGATTCCTATAAATTCAAAGGCACAACAGGGAAGCAGTACCCATGACAGAGCTGCTAGTTCTGTTTTTATCTGAGTTATTTATTGCGGTGCCATAACGGAGCTTTTTCTTTTTTTTTAGATGGGACGCACTTACTGCTACTGCTATAACTTCGATGATTTGAAAATGTTTTAGTGAAGGCATAGCTTTTTTATTGCAAAAGATCATTACACAGGAGAAACAACGGCGGACTACGCGCATAACAGAAATAGGCCAACTATTTGCGAAATGGCCTGAATGAAAATATCCAAAAATAATAGCTAGGAATTTTATGTACTTTTTCTCGGCAAATAATTCGGAATTATTTTCTAGGTAAAATATTAACCGCCTGGGAATAAATTTTTATTTCGGTTTGTTTGTATTTTTGTTTGAAGCTGAATTTCAAGCGTGAGCGAGCCCTGGGCGATCTCTGTTCGAAGCCCCCAAGAGATGTAATCGGTGTGTGGGAATCAAATCCCATAAGGAAGTTCTACGACAAAGTGTAAGTTGGGCTAGTTGATTTCTCGTACAATTGTGAGACATTCTTTCAGCGCACGAATAACACACGAACGAAAGTAGAAGAGACAACACTAACGCCGGCGTTCGTGTTGTCTCTTCAACCTTCGTCTGAGTGTTTTTCGTGCCTTGGAACAATATCTCACAACATTTCTACGACTAGTGCATGCGTTGCAGTGATCTTCAGCTTTCCAGAAGAAAATTATTGCCACATATTAGTCTCGCAATGTGGTGTAAGGAATTCAGAAAGCTTCGAATTTAAATGTTATCAGTATTTTCTAGTGCTGACGTCATGCTTTTGGTAGTTTTGAGCGAAATAGTTAACTAAATTTGTTCTGAGGGTAACGTGATCGGCGTTAAATATGGTGGGCAGCACTCGTCTCCTCACCGAGGCTGATCAGCCATTTTTTTTTTATAACAGTATTCCCATCATGCTCATAGAGTGCTGCCCCGGCAGCGGAGCTGGTGACGAGGGACACGCCGACGACGACTGCTACGACGAAGCGAAACGCAGGAACGGGTGCAAAAGAGCTGTGCTCTAAAATGTACACTTTATCGTTTTGCTACAAGGCTCATCAGCAACATGTATCCTTGCCGTAAAGATTGACAGACAGGATATGCATCAGGTTTATTCATATATAAAAAGGAGACCTCCTTTTCGGTCTTAGCACACAACTGACGTATTTGCAAAGTCTGTAGGAAGTCAAAGAGACCAAAAAACCAACCCGCGGGATGCACGATAGGAAAAGCAAGCAGTGCCAGAAAGAGAATCGAAAAATAATATTGGCTGCATTGACGAGGAAGGTCATTCGTAACGTGAAATTGATGGCACATGAGGGCAGCAATGAAAGATACCACGCACTCCTCATGGCCGTTTGCGGCTCACATGAAACGACACAGCTGCTTTTTATGGGACTGGCTGTACGACCGACACCGAAGCTCTATTACATTCAAAAACGTGAATACGAAAGAAAATGATATTGCGAGAATGCCGCCATGAACAGAGCTATGGTATCTTAAAAATAAAGTTAGGTTAAGAAGCTGCCAAAATCGATTTCTCGTTGGGTCCGAAACCAAGCAGCATTTTTTACGATTCTCGCGGTGCTTTGGAACACGCGTAGCGGAGGCTCTTTGTATGAGACGAGAACAAATGTTTCCTTATGGCTTCTCGCCACAGGAATCGCGCACCCTTAAGTTTTCCCATGGTTCTATTCGGCTGACTGGGGCGGGTCACTTTACGACCTTATATTTTCTCTTTTTTTTTTGCTTATTCTTCTTTTCGGAACAACGCACTAGGGAAAGGAGAGGTCTTCTTGGTTAAAAATTGCCAACAAAAAGAATTGGCAGGTCGTATAAAACTTTCAAGGAATAGAAGAGAGCTTGACCGGATTTCTTGAGTTTGCCAACGCGTCCACCATGGCCACACATCAAGGCACACACAGGCCTGAAGTAAGGGACTAAAATTTCTGAAAGTTAAATAGAAGTTACAAAAAACAATGTCTAGGTCTTGAAAGAATTAGGAAGGCACGCGTAGAATCAATATGCAGATGATTTATATTTACCTACAACCGAAGCTTGGCACTGAAGAAATTATGCTTGATACTTTACTAAATAAGTATTGTTGCCTAGACCTTCATCTTACACCGAAAAAACAACTTGTTATTGCATGATATCAGTAGCGAGTATTCTGTATAAACTGGCAGCCTTAGTGATACATTGATCGCGCATATGCAAGAACAGTGAAAGGTGACAAAATTCGCAAAGGATGGACATACATCATGTCTTTATACGACGGTCATTCAAGGATTCCATGCCGTCAGTGTCTGTCGCAAAGCCGCGCCACTGAAGTTGGGATTCGGAAGATAGAAGTCGAATCCTCGCAATCGCAAGGATAACTTGCAATAACTTGCAGTGAAGCAGCCGAAAGCCACACTGCTATGCACGTCAATGCCACACCAATATGCAAGCCCCAATTACGAGGTAACGTCACAATGTTATACGCGAGGTGTTCATATGACCACAACGGCAGATCTTAGACTAATATTTTGCTGCAATTTTATCACCAGGCATACCGGACACCCGATTGGACGCGTAATGTGGAAACAAAAGTAGTAGTAATTAGTGCTGTTTATTCTATTGTATGAAGCGGTCGGGACTGTTTTCTTAACAGTAGTAGTGAGCGAACCATAGTGTGCCTGGTTTGCAACCGAAAAAGAAGCCCTTAGATTTACGCTCGCCAATAGTAATCGCGTAAGCATTAATACTCTCATGGTACACAGAGCCGTCTTCAAAACGTGTGCTAACTTGCGCAAAGGTCTCTGTTCGCGCCCCAAAATTGGTGCTTTGGATCCAAGAAACATTATTTGACCAAACATGGCATTCACCCTAACTATAATATGGCCAAAAGAACGCTGGCTTACCAATATGGAGTGGTCTCCAAAAACACGTCCTCTGGACTTCCGAAATTGGACGTCATGAGGCATTGGCCAATAATAACTTATAACCGAAATCGAGTATCGACAGTTCAATGGCAAGCTCCATTTTGCATAATGAATAGAATTGAATTTGAAGGCTCGCATTCTTGGCCTAACGACCCTGTCTAATTGTACATATGTATTTCATTATTATCGCTTCCACACGCGAAGCCCCCCCCCCCCCCCCCCCCAGAGGAAAAAAATATGTCTGAGGAAAATAATGAATGTTTACATTTTCTTTTCTTACCGCTTCTTGTCTTGGAAGCCGATTAATATCTAAAGGGAGAGATAGATCACCAAGAAATGAAAAAATGCACTGTTACGTGTCCCGATTGTTCGCGATTTACACCTTCATAGATAGATGCACTAGAGATGCGGCTTTTCACGGCAGGCTCCCAATATGCTATATATAGTATAGGACCCATGATTTATATCTTTTTGTTGTATTCTGCGTTAAAGTTCGTCGCAAAATATCTTGTATACTCCTTTCTTACCCTGTAAACAGTTTTGAAGAGAATATAGTTTCAGGGACAAAAATGACGCATTAAAAAAAGAGGATAGACCTGAGTCCTTGCAATAAAAATCACAACGCATTTGCCTTCCTGTCCGTTCAGTGCGGTATACGATCGGTAATATTCAGTTATTTGTACCTCGCTATAGTGGAAGACAGCAGACACGAATCTTATTAACTCTCCAGTATCTTCGCCTAGCATTCTGTCTCCTTGTTTTTGTCGTCATGAACATAAGAAATCTACGTTAAAAACAAGAGAGGCCATGATAAATCAGGAATCAGCGCCCTTAATGTGAGACAGCAAAAACCTATTGGGGCAGTATAGTTAAGTAACTGTGTTCGCGAAAGCAGGTGCCAGCAGCTAGAACTTTTTGTTTTGCTTTGCTGCGCCCTCCATACCGCGTTTACTTTTTTTAATTTATTCTGTAAACAGAGCCTCCTGAGTGAACCGCAGCGTACTTTTTGATCGGGCTCCTGTTTTTAAAGTTATGGCTGCGTATGAAAGAACATTGGCCTAACGCACCTCATATTTTAGTCTGCACCCATGCTTTGCCTGAAGCGGATTCCAGTGCGTGCTGTACGCGATCTGCGCATGAGTTTAGGAACTCAGCACACGCCTATATCAGAGCACGAAGAGCTCCGACGTCAGCCGGGCGTTAGAGCAGTGCTGTTTCAGTGATTTAAATTTGTGCTGAGCGTTTTCTCGAAAGTAGAACAGCTTTCTTTTATGAGATTTGTAAGCTATAACCCTCTACTATTTGTGAAGAATGAAAGCTATTGACACAGGACAAATAGAGAAGGTTTTATTAGCAGAGAACGGTATGGCAGCAGAGATGTGTTCTGAAAAGCGAAAACGTTGAAGTATATTAACACAAGATTGCAGCACTCAATGACTGGCGTTTCTTTTTTTTTTTTTTTTGTTCCATCGAAACTAAAGTATATGAAGATGGCAGAAGTTAAGCATCTGGCAAGCTTCTGTTTCTCATCAAAATGATATTAAAACAGATTTTTTCCTTTGCTTGTGGAGTTTAGGTTAATGAAGGGGACAAAATAATTTTCAGGGGTGATACGTGTGCTTTTTCTCGCTCGTGGTCATCACGCCATTTAGCTTCCCATTTAGCATGTATCTGGTATTCGAGTTGACGGTTAGTTTTAAATATAGACCCGAACCGGTGACATATGCACATTAGACAAGTGCAGGCGTGCACTGAGAAATCAGAATGATATGACACCTTTCTTCTCCCAAAAAGAACGTAACCAGAAAAAGATATTCTGGAACAGAAACAAATATGATACCTATTCGTTGACGAGAGCAGCTAGATTAGACAGATAACAAAAACATTGTAGAGCCAGGCACTGATCGGAATTTTTGCATAAATAACCAAGCCAACTAAATGCTCAGCTTAGCGTACACATTCACAATACAGTGACCATTTCGATTCCACGCGCAGCATTTCAGGCACAAATCATCTCGTTATCATCATTACATGTTAAGCCCTTTCATTCGCGTTTACCCTCAGGTTAGGTTTGTGTATGTCGTTATGTTACTTTTGGTTACATCGTAAGAGCGCTTGCCTGGACGCATACTGACGGACGACAGCTCCTAACAGTTAATGAAGCGACAACTGATAAGGCGATCTGCAACGCTTCCACGCCATTTACAGCATGTGGGTATTTCGCTGGTATTTTGAGACATTATCACATTCCCAGTCTTCCTTCTGACAGCCACGAACAGAGTAGCGAAGATGCAGCTCCACACGGCCAAAACGCACCGTGCATGGTCTGCCGTAATAAACTGGGATAGCTGTCCCCTGATGCTTGCTTCTACATCCGCCAGAAGTCTGCACACGCTTTCAGAAGAGCTTAATGAGTGCGAACAAAAAGTAAAAAAATATAAAAATTATAATGCCCACTTGCCTTATATACTTATTTGTTTTGTTTTATTTTACTTCAGCGCTATGGTGACGCTTGGCAACCTTGTTGCGCCTGCATTTCTCTATTCGCTCTTTTTGCCTTAGTTTTCTACATTTGTTGTACATCGCTCCTAGAAACGCGTCCTTCGTGATTCCCTTGTGTCCATCTCACTCAGCACCATGTGCACGCTGACGCGCTTCCTGAAGTTTGGTGGGCGGAAAACACCGACAGCTGTGACACAAAATAACAAGAAAATGATTATCTTTTTTCTTCGTTGATACTTTCTTACAAACGCCTCTTCTGAGTTGTTGATGTCCCGTGTACGTTCTGTTATGAACCACAAAAATAGCATGAGAGCCATGCGCCGGTTCCTGTCTTTTTGTGTCGGCGTTCCTTCCTGCGTTATTTCTCTTACAGGAGTGCCAAACGTTGTGCATCGCTTGTTTTATATGTGTGTGTCAATGCCTGAGCACTGAAAAAGTGCACTTTCGTATTATATCCCGTCGAAAATCTCTCGCACTCACATCTCCGTACAAAGTTTCAGGCAGCTCAAAGCGGGTGGCGAAAGCAAAGTTAGCTCATAGAAACAAGACAAGAGGAAGATAGAGCTTATCATTAAGCAGCACGACCGCATCATATGGTCTTCAGGACTATTTTCGATAATCTGCTTTGCCTTTCTTATCCAAATGAAAAAAAAAAAAGAACGAAGCAGCTGCGCAAGAGCCTAGCGTCCTAATCAGATGGAGAGACTTCAAAGAAACCTGCTTTCCGTATGGTAAAATCAGTGACAAAAACAACGCTCTTAACGTTTCATGTCGAGCACAGAAAGATAGTTTTGGAAATAACGACTGTGGGAGGAGACAGGTCACAATTTTCCTTCTCACATGGCAGTGCGCCCGGCTTTGGGCATCAAAATCCTGAAGCAAGTCTTGCTACTCTGATGACCAGATCCGGCGACCAATTGGTGTAGCGCCTCGTCTAAGATTATCTATCAATACTAGTTGAAGCTGCTTGCATGGTAGAAGATTAGCGCGTGATCAGAGATAAATTAAATGCACATCATCGTACATGAGTTACCAAAGGATAGATCAATTGAACTGCATTTTTTTTCTTTTTTGTTCTGTCTCTTCGGTGTAAGAGTAAATATTCTCGCAATAAAAGAGTGTTATAATTTTTCCGTCTGGGACATTTCAAACGCGTCGCATCAAGACACTACGCATATACCTATATGTATATTTAACAAACAAATATAGACCGAATGAGCGGATCTGATTGTTATATGAAATTAAAGAAAGCAGCAGTCGGCGAAGTGAAAGAACACGAAGGTTGTCTTTAAAATATTTGCTATTGAAGAGAGTAGTTACTTTAATCATGTGTGGAAAGAAGGAAATGGAATAAAAAGTAACAGAAAAAAAAATGCGACTATATTGGGTTGTTTTCATGGACTTTCTATTTTATCCCACAGAACGATAACACTACTAACTCACGAATAGTTCCACCACCCACGCTATTCCGTTAAACAATTAAAGTTTGCTCTCGCTCTCTCTCTCTCTCCCTTCGAATCGTGAGCCAAGCACTGCTTTCGCATTAATATCCCGCCCTAAGTACAACATTCATTCATTTGAGTGATCCGCTGCTGTCATTAAACCTTTGAAGGCTTCTAGTTTCAGGTCGGATAGTACGAGCTTTATGAGTGTTAGAGACTAGAAGTTCATTTAGCTGCAGAGACAAATGATTTCAGTGGCTGCATCTGAGAAGAGCAAAGTGTAAATGCCAATACAGAGACGATGGGGTTATTGAGAGAGGGGCTCCAGACAGAGAGGTGAGATTTGGGGCCAAGAACACTTCAGCTTCGGAAGTGAGTGATGTACATCTGTATTAGAATTGGTTATAAGTGAACCGTTAGCAACCGTCTCTCTAACAAAGGGCGCATTTTAGTGCGAATACAAGGTCAACATGGTCTGAAAATCGCGTTCAAAGGGCAGGAAGTCGTTGTGAAACCATCACTGTATGGCTGCTTGGGAAACGACCATGGAGACCATTTTTAAGACAATGCTTCAGGTGCGGAAATAGTTGTTTATATGGCCAGTTCTAGTTAGCAGACGATAATCGGATATGTTTTTTCCACGTGCACTCCTGGGCGAAGATGTAGGCCTTGTCAACAACAATTAGGGGACATTCGCGCTAAGCCTTTAAATGTATGGACAAAGAGCTGAATGGCTCTCGTTTGTCTTCTCTCTCTGTGAATGATCACTGTAGCTATTACAGGTTTGTACTCGTCGATTTTTCTAATGTTTCTTCTGCTACCTTACACGTCCAGTGTCATGGTGTAATAGGTAGCGACATCATATTAAAGATCGCCCGGAACGATATTAAGCCGCCCTTACCCAAGTCGTACCAACATTCCACCGTGGCCTAAAGCGTGTATGAGTCCGGATGCGATGTTCTTGTAGGACAGCATTGAGGTCTTAGCCACCAATCTCAAAGGGAATGAACTAGAGCCTTCTCTATGTCATGTGATCCCATGGCGTCAACAATAAAACCCCTTTGGGAGATCAACCTGGGAGAGCATAGCGAGCAGGCCTCGGTGCTCTACATGTGATGTGTGTGAAAATTTTGAACATTTGGTAACCTCCTGTCAACGGTTTACTGCACATCGCAGGACATTGCGCAATAATTTAAGCTTACCTAAAAAAACAACCTTGCGCCTTAAACATGTCCTGGGTCCTTGGTGCGACGGATCGTCTGCTGCGCGAGCTACCAAGGCCTTACTAACTTTTCTTAAGGACACAGGGTTGATCAATACCCTTTAAAACTCATCTGTGGGTGCTTATGTGCGTGTGAAAGTGTGCGACACCGATTCTCTTTTTCTTCTCATTTATTTCCCCTTCCCCTCCCACACTCTGTCACCCTCATCCCTCAACCCTCATCAGGAGTAGCATGCTAGGCTTACCACCAGGCAGACATCTCCTGTTGCCATTAAAATATATCTCTCTCTCTCTCCCATGGCGTCATGCATCATCATCATCATCATCAGCCTGATTATACCCACTGCAGGGCGAAGGCCTCTCCCATATTTCTCCACTTAACCCGGTTCTGTGCTAGCTGCATCCACTTGACCGCTGCGAACTTCTTAATCTCATCCGCCCACCTAACTTTCTGCCGCCCTCTGCTACGCTTTCCTTCCCTTGGAATCCAGTTTGTTACCCTCAGCGACCATCGGTTATCCTCTCTTCGCACTACTTGTCCTACCCATGTCCATTTCTTCTTCTTCTCATGCGTCATGCAGCCCACCGCCATTCACTGCGTGAGCAGTTCCCTTGGCAGCTAGAGGCATGCCCACAGTTTTTTGCTGTCAATGTAGAAGGGGGCAAAGGCGACACCAGATTTTTTGGAGAAGGGGCCCAACACTATTGAGATTATAGTTTTACGGGTGATGTGTCCCAGAGTTACAGAACCTCCGCTTGGATTTTTATGTGAATTGGATGACGCATCAATTTTTATTAAAGAACCGAAAACGAAAACAGCATATATCGAAATACACTGGCCCGTACGCATTTTTCATAGGAAACCTCTATTTTGGAACAAGTATTTCAGAAATTGACTTCTCTCCAAAGAGGAGATTGTTCTCATGCAGCTTGATGGATCCAGATTTAGTTGATGCTGACAATAGCCTCTACATGCACAGGTTTGTTATAAACATTCTATAACCTGTTATAATAGTGCAGTTCATTTTATCAATCTATTTAGGAGTCTAACACAAACTACCCAGCTGGTGGCCGGATACTATGAATCAGACTTACAATAATGAAGTAATCACTCATTAACATCCACCGAAACGCAGCCGTATGCCTTAATAAGAAATCTATACGGTTTGCACAGAAGCCTCGTAGTTACCAAAACATTTGTTCTTTCTGGTCGCCTTTTTCAGGCAAACGCTCTACCAGATCACATAATCAGCACACTAAGCAGAACAGTTGCCCAAGCGAGAACAAATTGATGAATAACTCGAAGTGGGAGCAGTTGTTGGTCGAATATTAACGTAAATCCCCCACGCGTTCGTTTGTAGCCGTACGGCTGCGTTTCCGTGGATGTCCGTGAGTAATTTCTCCCTTATTACAAATATATTCCACCCTAGTCAATTCCCCTAAATATTCAACAAACACTATGTTTTCGCACTCGGTAGATGTGCTTCGTCTCTAGGTGCAAGCGATGTTCAAACTGCCACAATTTTTTATCTTGTTCATTTCGATCAGATTGGCAACCTGTAAAGTGGTCACACCGTGCACTCTACGCTAGCTTGTTTTTCTAAGCCGCCACTAAGATACTAACACTCGCGAAACGTTTGCTTGCGGAAAAATGTGTCACAATGACGTACTCGGTGCAGGAGGGGGAAACCATCAGCGTCATTCATAACGTCGGTTTTGTTTCACCTCATCGTACATCACTAGGCAGGAAAGCTTGCTTCGCAGAACAACTCTCGCGCACTCGCACGCCAGGCCGAGAAAATTAAGCATATAATTTCCCCTCTTTCTATACTGACAAACTTCATGTGCGCTTGAAGTCAGGCATAACAGTTACTAATCTGGCGCCACACGGTCAGGGTAAATTTATTCGCAATATTTTGAAACTCTCTGTCCCAGTTTTATCCAGCCGACAAAAATACGCAGCCAAGAGCGCGACATCAACCAGTGGTGCGGAAATACATTCCTTTGCACTGTAATTCGATAGCATCCGTCTCCGCAGCCCCTCAACCTGGTCACAAATCGCACACTCTTGCGCCACGCTTCCGATGTCGCTCTTTTTGTTACGTCGGATCTATTAGGTCTGCGCCTTAAATGTTTTCGAAGGCTTCGGAGACTAAACTGAGTTCCAAGATCCGAAAGCTACAGTAGACCGCGATCTTCAACGCATGCTGAAGTTACATCGTCTGTGTCTACAGTCTGAGCTAGTTAGGAAAGTTCGGTGTGTTCATACTTTTGGAGTATTCATGCCTGATCGTAATAATAGGATCCTTTCAATAGGAGGCTAATATGTAGCGCTGCAAAAGGCTACTTGCTAAGTAGCCGAGTAACTCAGTTAGTAAACTAAGATGGTGCAAGCTCTGCGCTGTTGCTGGGAAATAGTTAAAGCGAGCAGCTCGTATATGCGTGGACATATATCAGCGTCGAAGAAAAGTACAAAAAAACACGGCAAAACGGGAAGAACTGAAAGGCAAACGTAATGAATAGCAAAAATACCCATATCACCAAAAATGAGGTCTCACTAAGGACAAAAACACAAACTCTCACACTGTGGCTTAGACATCATGAAAAAGTACTATCACAGTCGTATTCTGTGGCACACTTCCTCATCACCCATGCAAATAAACCATTTTGCGTCGAAATGTCGTCCCTGTTCCTCCGCGCGTAATAATCACAGGCAGTTTTTTTTTTTCTCTTTCCCCCTTGTCACCGCCCGCTTTGACTATGCCGTGCTAAACTTGCGGAGATCACAAGGAAAGAAAAAACGTCATTTCGTAAACTGTCATATATTCATTTACCTCTATTCAGAATTTATGTTTTCCCCTACGTAGGCCTATATCTAAGTGGCGCCTTTCGTTTTCCAAAAAAACACGCCTCAGACTCTTGACTAATCTTGACATTAGTCTTGGCGTCACGCTGCGCACGTGTGTACGGTGAGAGCATATTAAAAAAAAAATGTTCCTGCAATGGCGCGCACTGATGTTATTATGAATAAAGTTTTGTTAAAGGCGCGGGAGCCTAACCGCCGCCTCCATTTTCCGAGCCGATGCGCTACCATGAAGACATTTCTTGTTTTTAAATACACTGCGCTCCCGGGACCCCCTCGCTTCGAATGAAGGGCTGATATAAAGAACATTCGACATCAGCAACATCAGCGTCAAAAAAAGCAGGGGCGCTACCAGCGGAAGAAGCGGGGGAAATAAGGTCCTAATGACTTGGAAGCCCGTTGCTTCCCAGGGGCAGTATCTGCAGTCAATTCTCTCATCAGTGCACGAAATGCGACGGAGGAAAGAAATGAAGCAGTTGAATTTCCTTGCTTTCCCCTTTGTACAGTATTTTAGGTTTTTGTTCGTTTCTTTACTCAGTTCCTATGTTTACGCTTCTGTCAGCAAATATCTCCAATCACCCTCACTTTTCGGATCACCTCTTCTACAATGACCCTCCACTCCATTCGCATTGAATTTGTTGCGAGAAAAAGGCACCCCGAGTAATTATGTGCACTCTAGGACAACAGTTGATTACCGAAGCAAAGAGGGAAAAATAAGACCTTCCTTTGGATTTTGCCATGACTAGTTGCGCTAATTAACGTTTCTGGTCTGGCATTCATTTTCAATTCACGCATGCCTTTGTTCCTTGTGCCATGACTGTCTGTCTTCCGATGTCGGGAAAAAATATAGAAAGAGCATACAAGCCGAGCTTCCATTTGCAACTTTTATTACTTCGTACCCATTTTCGCAAGTAAATTTAAGCTATCTGCTGTGCTGTTTATATCACGCTGGGCTTCGTCCACGTTGAGCTTTTTGTATCCGTTAATGAATCCATATTTTTCTGTATGATTTCTGTATGAAACAGAAAATTATCAATGCGGCGCTGCAAGGACCGCCTTCGGCTTTCTCTCTCATATTCGAGCTGCTATTTCAAGACACTCCTTTTTGGGGTCTGCACAAGTTTTTCCACTGCGCTGTTGGATTGAGGTGACATGGGGGCGTGAAAATTGACTTCACGCCTATTTGCACTAAGAAGTATTGAATTTACTGGCTCTGTATGGCGGGGCGTTCTTTCTCATGCATTAAAGGCCCATGCATGTGGCTCTCATGCATTAAAGGCATGAAAGCCTTGGCCTTAGGGCTGTCGGGATAACAACCCGATTGTTCCCCAACAAACAGCCCTGCTCTATAGACAGCTCATGTGGGCGATTCAAAAAAGGGTGGTATTGCTGTTCTGTTTCTTGCGGCAAATCCCGCCCCGTCATGTCGACTACTGCTCTCAAAACCTTGTCCCTGCTTGTTTTCTCAGCTACTTTCTTGGCTGTGAAGGAAACCTCAATAGTGAAGAGACAAATTTATTTCTTGTTCGTCGCCAGCAGTTGCTTCCAACCGAAGCCTTGATAAACCGTCTGCGTGGCCTACTTGTTGATCCTTTTTGTACTTGATCACATACCAATAAGAAGCCAAAAAAATTTTCTACTTCTGCACTTTTGCAATCGCTATTTGACTGCCGTGTCTCCTCGAATCAAACAACTTCGTCAGCGGGTGATGAACCGCTACTATTTCGAACTGCCAACCAAGCTACTTGTGAAACTATCGAATGCCAGAATATGGCTAAAGCTTCGCGCTCAATTAGTGCACAGATTCTTTCGGTCACTGTGTGAGGCGAAAGCTGTCGGTCTCGTTGTGGCCTTCAGTATGTGCGAGCACGTCTCCGGTACCATAGAAGTTTGCTGTGTCGAGTGCCGCTTAGGCTGCTTTTTAGGGCGTTTTCACGCCACCTACATGAGCTTACAGGAATGATAATGCACGCTCTGTTGAAGCTTTGCGTGGCGTGTGTCAGATACCTGGGCTACATCCAGAGCGCCTGGGCAAGGACGTTATCAGTCACATGCGTATCTATAATGCTGCTGAACCTGCTCGGTCGTTTATCGCGAACCACGCGGCTAACAGCAGCATTTTTGAGCCACGCTGCAGGACAATTGCAGCGCTACCTATGCAGTGCAGGTTCCTTATAGGCCGATGCGTCACACGTCAGCCGGAGCGGTTTGTTTTCATCGTACAAAGCTATCACAGACTCCTCTCTTAGAAGTAACTTGCATTTCTGAAAGCTTCTCTCACTCTCGTGTCCACTCCCACGAACAATCTTTTCTGAGCAGCTTGTAGACTGGTTCTAAGGTCGTCGCTGTTTGAGAGAGCAACCTAGCGTAAAAATTCACCAGTCCTAAAAAGCCTTTCGCTCGTAGACGCTAGTCGGGGTTGGAGCCTTCAATATGGCTTCTACTTTATTTTTCGTGGGATGAATGCCGACTGCGTCAATTTGAGACCTAGTTAGTGGGCACGGTGTTTAAGAAATTGACATTTGTTGGAGTTGGCCCGTAAGCCATGCGTTCGTAGTCTCTGTAGTACCTGTTCAGTAGGTTTCAGGCACTTATGTAGTCCTTCCTACTATCACAACATCCCTGAGATAGCACTGTGCCCTCAAAACCAACCAAGATTCGGTCCATTACCAACTGTAAAATGGTAGGACCACTCGCGACACCAAATGGTAAACGCGTGAAGCAAAAAACGCCAAATTGTATGTTTATCGTTTGCAAATCTTGCGAAGGGCTATTCATTTCAAGTTGGAAGTACGCCTACGATAAATCCAGTAGACTGAAACAAGTCCCCCCTACCAATGACGCAAACACATCTTCCGGCAACGGTAGCCGGTAATGAGCTACGGTTACACAGGGGTTTAGGAACACATGGTAGTCGCCGCATAGCCTGACGGCTTCTCCACCAGTCCTCAGAACTGCTACAACAGGCATTGCCCATTGCCTTTCGCGTACCGGGTGCAACACACCTGCTGCTTCCCATTCTATCAACCTTTTTTAAACTTTGTCTTTAAGGGCGTACAGCACTAGCCTGTCTTTACAGAATACGAGGTTGGGCTCCCTTACATTTATAGTGACCCAGCCCATCAATGGCACACTAGGGCACACTAGGGCAGTAATCGAAATTGCACACACTGATATGGCAGATGCCCAATATGTTTCACAAATTCATCTCCAGGAATAATAGATACCGCTGAGCCTGTATCTATTTTCATAGCATTGATTTTTCTGTTTATGTTCATGTCAGTTTTTCACGTATCAATTCTTTCTCTTTGCACGTACAATTCTAAACTAGACACCTCCTCCCCAGTGAAATTGCTTTCCCTTGTAGCACACATGCTAGCTAAATGTCCTGTCCGAGAGGAATTGTATTATCTTACCTCGATGCACCGACAGTCCTGCTGTTCGTGGTGACCCCTAAAACGAAAGCACGACAGTATCGTGTCCTTGTCAGCGGACACTTTCCTTACGCCCGCCGTTCCACGTCGTCGATTGCGGCTGGTCGACTGCATAGTCTATGCACTGTGGCCACGTTGCCACCTGACCTCCTCCTCCGGTTGTCGTGTCACGCTGGGTCCTGGCAGCACCTCCCTGTCGTAAGTCTCAGCGGCTTCCATAGATGTGGTGCTTACACACTTTATCCCAAATTAAGCCCTTGTCTTCAGCGGCCAGAAGCTTGCCCCGAATAGCGTCGCTGCACACACCCACCACACGCTGGTCCCTTGTGCATCACACAAAACGTTCCAAATGAGCAGTTTGTCGCCAATGGCTTCAGTTCTACAAAGAAGTCATCCACTGTCTCCCGGGGTGCCTATGTGCGTTTATGGAAATTATACCGTTCGATGACTATCGAACGCTTCGGCGTGTAATAGTTCAGAAGCGCCTGTTTTATCTCTGGAGCGTCCGCGAAAATCAAATTCAACAAAGTGGTATATGCGCCGTCAACCAGTATAGTGATAAGCACGGCCGCCTTGCTTTGCTCGTCCAGCTTATTCACTCTCGCGAAGGCCTAGAATCGCTCGAGGTATATCGGCATGCTACATTTCATGGTGCAGAATTTTGACAGACACCCGATGAACGGCGCTGACTGTTCAATGGCGTTCATGACAGCTGCTGCATTTTGCTGCTTGAATCAGGACCGGCAGGTTCGTGGTATCCTTGTCGCCATTGTTAGATTTGAGACGCCTGGTGGGAACGGGTTTAATGTGGACGGCTTGTCAGTACACACAAGGAACACCAAAGATCGCGTCCCCCTACATCAAAGCACCACCCCGAACATCCTACCGCTACCACCATACACACATAAGAAGAAGGAGGGGAGGAAAAGTGTTGCATATTATAACCAGCAGAAATCCACGGTCATCTGTACCTCAGCGTCACCATAATGGTATAAACAGCCTGCCCAGGTAGGGGAGTGGTTTCTATTAGTTGCACTGCAACTAACTTTGAAAAGAGGTATATGATGAGAAGCGAATGATAGGAGAGGAAGGGTAGGCTTTTGCCATTTTCCTCTTAAGAGACACCGCGAAGGATTCAGCGGTGGCGCCGGCTCACCAGCTGTGTACCGTGTGAGTCGCTCCCTCCTGGCGCATGCGCAGCCGTCGAAGCGGTGGCGGCACTTCTGAGTCACCCGCGCAGCGGGGGAGTCGGCGGCGGCTCCGGCGCGGCTCCCCAGCTGGGCTCCGTGTGACGTCATTCGCTCCTCGCGTATGCGAATCTTGGCTCATTGGAGGTTCCGCGAGATAGCTCAGGACAAGCGTAATGTTGCTATCGCAACAAAAGCAAAGATAAGGAGAACAAGGAAAGGCAGAGAGATGAACTAGACGGTGCTACGGTTGGCTGCGTTTCTGAAGGGAGAAAATAAAGATTAGGGAAAAGGGACAGAAATACGGCGATCAGCAGCCAATTTTTCACGGAATTGACTCGCTCTTAGGTAGCAAACATTGTACCAATTTCATGACTGCTTTGGTGTTGACTACTATGATCGAAGTTAGAAGACCTTATCCCCTGATAGAAGGGGAGGAGCGAGGCACTCTGCAACACAACATAGCATACTCCTTTCGGCAGAAAAAGTAGGGTACTCATACACTTTAGACGCCATTGTCTACCTAGCAGCCACATGCTTTACAATCAAGGCTGTCGGTCAGTCCGATCGTGAATCTTCATTCATCTGTGCAAGACAAATGAAGTGTCGAGCTCTAGATGGTAGCCTAGTGTCGCGGGCTTTTCCAAAACACGAAAGCGCAGTCTAGGCAGAGTACACTATTCCTAGCCAACTTTTGAAAAACTCGCCCGTGTTAGCGTAAAATCTAACCTTCTGCGGAAACCAGCAAAGCCAAATATTGAGAAATAATATAGACATGAACGCTGTAGTTATGAGTATATAAGGCAAGTATTAATTCGTGCCGTGTGTTTCTCTGAGACCCTAGCGTTTAGGCAGCCTTTAAAAATAGATATCGTGACCTTTCCTTATGGGGTAAACATGAGGCCATAGAGCCTTGCAAATTGAGGAAAACTGTTCTAAATCGCAGGCATTGAAGGGCTCTTTTAGAATCATTCAATGCCGAATATTTTTTTAGTGTCTGTGATTATTAACCCATCTGTGTCAGGAAGTGCAGCTAGTTTCACACTAGTTTGAAAAAGTGTCGTAAATAGATCCTCTTCGGTTATGATGGACCTCGCTGACATCACCACATACTCTGCGGAACGATTAAGTGAACCTACTATGAGAATATGTATTATGCAACTCTGGTTAGAAGGCAATTGCTGTGACTGGATCTAGAAGAGACGTCTGGGTTAGTTAGCACGTTGACATGGTGAATAAGCAGTGCTTAAGACGAGGATGAAGAGCAAGAAGCAAACTGTCCTGTTTGCGTCTTGCTTTTTGTACTCCTCTTTAGCGCTGCTTACTCATCATGTAACAGGATCTGTTTAAGAGCATGCAGAGATACATCAGATGTTTTTGACTCCCTTCCTTCAAAGCACACTGTTTACTCGTTATAGATTTATCACTGTGTGGCACCTTGTTTCTCTAAATGATGTACGTGCGATTGTTAAGTGATTTAACCGTTTCAGCGATTGACGCAAAAAGCGAAACAAAATACCGTGAATGGGATGTTACCACCTTTCCTCGAGAAAATTAATTCGTTCCGGGAAATGTTTAACATCTTTTTCTCGGCTAATTAGCAGTAACCACTAGCTTGTCATTGAGCTCTAAATCTGTGAAAACATTAAAATATAGGTATAGTATTCGAGATTAAAACTTAGATCAAACAGACTAATGACAATTTGCTCCCTGTTTGTGCAACGTAAATAGGACTCAACTGAACTGCGAGTAATTACCCTCCTCTTATTCATACCCGAAGTTTACCATTTTGAAATCATAAAATATACCCTTTATAAATTTTGTGTTTACTGAAATTCAATACAGTCCAAAAGTACACAACAAGAGGACAGGTGAAATTAAATGTTTATGTTTGCCACTGGCCCCTTGTGCCACATGCAGTGTTTCTTCCGGAAGAAAACGTCTACTGAGTAATTTCAGTGATATGCATATACGGGGAGATTCACAGAATCGTCTTGGCAGCCACAGGTCACTCGATAATTATGTAATTGATACAAAACTAGGATACGACTAAACTGCCATAAGGTTGGAGGTTGTAACGGAATAGTCCCATATGATATACAATTGCGAAAGACATACGATTTTGTAAATTGTTCCGTGCGTGCTAAGCGCGTTAAGCTTCTGGAAAGGTTGAAGCCACACTGTTAAGCAATTATTTTTTTTTAGATGTAAATGTAATCCTGTCGGCAAATAATTGGCGCTTTAATATGTGTGTCTCTAAAATAGACGGATGATGAGACGCATATAACTTTATTTTTTCGATATCAACATCGAATATAATTAAGAAAGGAAGTTTCCCAGATGTATAAGCCGGGTATTAAGATGTATGGTTGTGGTGCATAAAGCCGAGTGATGTACAAAAAGAAACCTTCAGGAAATCACAGATTTTCTCTGGTCGCTGTCTTGCCAAAGCTCTAATTTTCATTACCTTTTTTTTCACAGTTAATGCTGTTCGTGTCCTGGGTCGGGTATAGGTCCACGAGCAGGGCTTTTTTAACTGTCTGGTCATTAGACCAATAGCGGCACATTACAGAAGCGTCAATATGAAGGACCTTTTTTTTTTTCTGAGAACGTTAATGTGAGACCGGCAGAAAATCTTGTATCCAATTTGCATTTTCTGAAGAAAAGAAAAGGTAAGATGAAAAGGATGTAAATTGTAATAGGAGGAATAAATGGCAAGAAAAGCGCTAAGTGCCGACAGAGCTTTTAATTGGTGATTGCTGCAAATCTGCTTCTAAGACAATTAGCTTCCGGATGGCGGTGCTCTGGTTTCCATGCGATCTCGGGGTCTCGTATCGAAGGGATTCTCGCTACTTAATTGCAGTGACTGCGCCGGCGACGTCTGTATTTTGCGGTAAATGGCAAAAAGGAGCTGCATAAAATGCATTAAACAAAACATTAGAAACCTATGCTGTGTCCAATAAAACCATAGTATAGGCTACAGGAGCTGTTTAATGAGCTGCTTGCCTGAACGTTCACTTGAGAAGGAATACACGTAAACTAAAGGCAATTTCGTACTTTTAAATGTAGGTTGTTTATCGCATTCCCTTATGCGCAACGACAAAAGCGTTGGCTTAGTGCACCGAAAAGACAATGGATATGTTCACTGAAATATAGTTTTCACACTGAAAGCGATTAAAGCAGAAAATATATATTGCTTTTATTTAGGTTTTGTCCTTAACAGACTAATTATTTAATATATCCTTCGAATGTTCTTATATTTTTGCGCACGCCAGTTCTGTTATATGGGCATTAGCCTGTGCTTATTGTATCCATTACGAATGTATATCTTAGTTAAGTCAGGCAGAGTAAATTTACATTTCTTCTCCGCACTCTTTAAAACAGGATGCTTACAATATGAGCGCCTCAAGGAATCATCAAAGAATGCAAAGACCATAACCGAACCATATTTTAGAGATCAACTTCCAAATATTAGTTTTTCTGGAAAAGAATCACGGCTATTTTTGTTTTCTGTATCGGGTCACGTGATGAGGCCGTGGAGAAAAGACCCGATTTTCAGGCCTCAAGCTACATTTTGTGCCTAATATAAGCGGCTACACTGACAAAAAGCTGCCTTCATCTGGTGAATTGGAGGTAGTTTTGTTGATGCCTGAGCGCATGAAGTCGGGGACGCATGAAGTCGGAAAGGGCGCATAATAAATTGATGCGGGGATGCCGGCACTGCGTCTTCCTTTCAAGATAGTCGCAGAACCTAACAACTGCTCGATTTACTTACATAAGGCTCCTACGTCAAGAAACGCTGTTAATGTAGAGGAGATAAATACTACTTCAAATATGTGCCTCTAATCGCCGCAGAAATGCTTACTAGGATCAACTTACCTGAAAGAAAACTTTTCATTCAAGAGTCTATCTCCCGCAGTTGCGATGATCACCAGAACCTCTGATCAGCGAGGCCGCTTCTTCCTCCTCGACACATGAAGCATACCCACTAGTGGGGACTGGCCAGCTGCTTCCATAACGCGTTTCTTCAGTTGCTCCCCTTGTCGCTTTCACTTCTTCATCGCCCGGCACCAAGAACACGTACCATTAGCAGGAACTGGCAAGCTGCCACCGCATGCGTTTCCTCGGTTTCTCCACTTGCCCATTTCACTTCTTCGCCCGGTAGTCTAAGGGAAGGACATATACCCATTAGTACGCGGACGGGCCAGTTAACGCAACAACGTAAGCTTCCTCGATTACTCCACTTATCCTTGCACTTCTTTCATGAACGGTAGATGAAGGGAAGTACACATACCCATTGGTAGGGACTGACCAGTTGCCTGTACAACGCAAGCTTCGTCGCTTCCTCGTCTTGTCTCTTTCATATCTTCCTCTCCCGATACACGAAGGGAAGGGCACATAACCATTAGTAGGGACTAGACGATTGCCTCCACAGCGCAAGTGCTTCCGTTCATCATCTTGTCCGTTTCACTTCTTTCTTGCGCGATAAATGAAGGGAATGACACAAAGACAATAGTGGTGACTGGCCAGTTGCTTGCAAAGCGCAAGATTCGAATGTTCTTTCCCTTGTCCCATTCACTGCTCCCTCGTCCGGCAAACCAAAAAAAGAACACGCTCTTAGTATGACTGGCCAGTTGCCTCCTCTAAGCAAGTTGCCTCAGTTCGTCCTTTTGTCCGTTTCACTTCTTCGCCGGTAGACAAAAGAAAGGACACATGCCCCTTAGTATGGACTGGCCAGTTGCCCTCCCCCCACACAAGTTGCCACAGTTCCTACTTTTGTACCCTTGACTTCTTTCTCGCCCGATACAGGAAGAGAATGGCACATACTAACGGTGGAAAATCGCCAGATGTCTGCACAACGCGTTTTGTCGGTTCTCCTCTAGTCCCTTTCGCTTCATCCTCGCCAGGTACACGAAGCGAAGGGAAAGGCACATAGCCACAGTGGGGGCAGGTAAGATGAGCACTTTCTACTAAGACCGGTAGGACACGATATCCGTTGATTGTCTAAAACCTGCCCACCTTTAAGTCAGACATCACCGCTCACTGTGCAACTGCAACCCCTCTCGATCGTACCAGTTCTGCCGCGTACGATTCGCACCAACAGTGTCCGCGCTTAGCCCTTCCCCTTCGCGCATGGCTTCATCGCTAGAAGGGGGCCTGTGACATGCAATCGTGGTCCCGCCGCAAAGGAAGACGTCTCAGCACGCCTGCCAAGCACGTACAGTTCGTTCTACGTGGCAGTAGGATTGAATGCCGACTGTTCGCTATCCCGTTCCCGCTTGGCCCAGCGGGTCCTGTCGTATATGTTTGTGGAGACCCGACAACGAGTGTGTTCTTGGTTCGCCTCCACAACCTCCTATGTTGTGGTTCTTACATTTCGAATACACGGGATGCGGTGCTACGGCCGAGGTACATTTCGCCAAACGGCGCTGCGCCATTCTCCTAAAAACGAACGGTTCTGGGGGTGCGAATATAAAAAACGCCGAATACCTTGAAAAGTACGCTAGGTTACACTACTAATCCTTATTCGACCTGCCTAATTTGCCTTAATTCGTACAGGTCATTTATTGATACTGAATAATGCGGATTAGTTTGTGATTCAATGTGGATTAGTTAATGTAATTTTATACCGCATAACCTGAAAATTCAGGATGGTTGAGTAACCTGCCTGGCTGTACTAAACCGACCCACCGGAGTTTCAGTACCCTGGAGATCAGATGATAAACCCCACGCCGTTGTCTGGGTTATTTGGAATATCATTACAGCAAAGAAGCCATAGCGTTGAACATTCAACACAGTTTAATCTCTAGAGAAACATTAAATGCATAGTACAGATGCCTAAATCAACAATTTAATTGCAGTCGTATTTCCTTCTTTGAGGACTTAGTCATTAGGTTGCGAAGTTTTCGTTGCATAATGAATAAACGCATCCTCGTATTTGTTACGAACTGCACTGCTGGTTGCGGGCGGAAAAAAGCAAGATCAATGTTTTGCAGCTTATTAGAAGGCTACAGAATTTCGATCACAATTTATCTATAACAGAATCTTACCTTATTGCGAACTGGCCCTAAATTAAATGTCATGCCAGGAAGCTGAACTCACTATTTCCTAAGACGTAATTGTCCGACATCCATCGTAGGCGACGATATTGCCCTGTTATTCGAGTTTTGAAGCCTAAATAAGAGGCTTAGCATCTCAGTAGTTTATTATTCAATAAGGTTCACATAGTCGGCTTTTTATGTATCACGGCAGTACGGGGAGCAATGGGGAGAGCAACCTGGTCTCTTTGTATTTGCGCTGATTCGAGTCAAGCTGGGAAGAGTTGTATCGAAATGTTTTATTTCCTCGTCTGTGGAATACGAACGAAACGCTATTCATATTTTGTAAAGCTGCTATTTAGGTTTAGGCGTTTGCTTTGCCGCATTTCTAATATTTCGTTGAGAAAGGGCTCAATATTTTTCATCCAAAGAAATATTTGTCTGATTGGTTTAGTGAACGGAGCATCACTTCGACTTCATCATTCGATAAAAATAAAGTGGGCGCCGCCAGCGCATGGAAAATACAGAATAGGTAGCGAGATTCATTCTGTCATAAAACAGTGCGTGAAATATTCCATACAGAGGAGTCCTATATAAAAAAAAACTCAGTCTATACACTCGCGTTGACGTCATGTCCGATGCCACTACTCAGATGCTGCTTATTCCGCCTTATTCCGATTCGTTCCAGCTGTGCAACAAAGAGCGCTGTGCCGCCCGCACGCTCCGGCATCTATCAATATATCCTGTTCCCGAAGGACTCTGATATTACTTTCAGTATGCAACGTAGAGACAGTAGATCGAAGGAATTTTTACAGACAGCGGACGTGAGCGAGGTTGCGCACAAGACTGAAACGCTCATGCACGGCGATGCCAGCGTTGCGAGCGAGACGTCCGATGAGCGAAGCGCTACAGACGCGAATAGTATAATAAAGAACGCAAAAGCTGGAGTTTGCATGTTTTCTTAAACACGAAGAGCTTTTGTGTATTCCAAGCAAGCCTTTCCACTAGCTCTGTGCAGTCTTGTATCCATTTTTTCATAACACACACATGCTCACTTAACTGCATTCGTAAGAAAATGTAGATTAAAAAATGTGACGACATTGGTGAGGCTCCCTTTCCTTTTCGTGTAAACTCCGTATGACGTGCGAAATGGATGTTTTCAGTCACTAGCAGCGCAGTAGCTGACCAGGAAAAGAAAACGGCATCCTTGCTTGTCTCTGTCTCGCAAGGCGGCAATAAGCATACTTGGCTGTACATATTTGATGGAACTAGCACGCTGCACTATAGGAAATGCAAGATAGACGAGCACCGTGACATAAAGCGGACTACTTTTTATGCGCTCTTGTCCTGTTCAGGTAGTTTGTCTTGTCTTTCCCATATTGTAGCGAGCAAGTTTTATCTGAAGTCTGTCTCGTTTCATGGGCACTGTATTCACACACGTAGTAACAGCGGTTAACGGCACCTACCATGAAAAAAAAAACATGGACAGTGAGCATACCCATTACCCACAAACATACCTAATAAAACCAATTTAAACTAAATCTGAGGGTTATTTATACTTGTTCAACCGACTTCTGCTCCCAAAACAAGGAAAACTTGCAGTGAATACCTTAAATACTAGATCAGCTGCCCATATCGCAGCGCTCCTCTGAGCTGTTTTCGACAGAAAGAGAAAACTTCCTTCAACAGATTTCGCACGTTACTGCAGTCACAATGTGGGCGGCGGTTTAAAGGGTTATTTATGAGCACTAGACCTTTGAGCATCCCGGAATTAAATTTTGGTGAGTTGAGACTGCTTGCTGCTATTCCCCAAGATACTGCTAACTGGCAAGTGTTTCAGATACTTAATATATCATCAGTATGAAACAAAAACATTTTTGAGTCATAAAAGGTGTACTTATGCTGGAAGCAAGGAAGTACCTCAAAAGCGAAGCAGTATCTACGGTTTGACAATAACTATTTTAAATCCCAGCGTCGATCATATTGAAATCAGCTATGTGTAACAACTCGGCTAGCCCTAACGCACTCCTATCGTCCATGCGCATCGCTACTGGCGACACCACGCGGTCACAAAGAAGTATATGCCCAGAATGACGCAGTCATGCTTGGGCGCATGCAAAACACCAAGGCGAGATACGTCAGACACCGCTGGTGGAAGCACGGGATGTGTTGACAGGATTGGGAATGTTGGGCACTGCCCCTCGAAATAAACAGTTGCATTTTATACACTATTCCTTTAAAGAGTGCGAACTCAAACGTCTTCCCTCTGGTGAGAAACAGATCGTTATTATGTTCCTGTTAGCCTACGATCGCAACCAGCTGGTGTGAACTATAAAGGAGGAACAATGACACTGCCAAATGCGTTTCTTGCATGAGTACTCGGACGGGCTGGTGAAGCTTATCTATTTAGGAGTGTGGGCTTTTTGATGCTTCTTTGTTGCAAAATAGCGCAAATCGCAAAGCAGTTAACAAAAAATATATTGAAGCACTTAAGGAGGGATGCGGGGCTTCATGATCGACCTTTCAACTGTTGCACCAATTTCGATAAAATTCAGGGATGACTTATCTTCCTCATACTAGAATGTATCCTAAGGTGCATCACTGCAGTAAAACAGAAATTTGAGCTAGTTGGTACACGAAAATATTAGAAGCGCATGCACATTCGGTTGTCTTCTGAGAGTATTTACCACGTGTTTTTCGAATGAACTTTCAGTTGATATTAGCACTTGTTCTTGTCCTTCCCTCTCGTTGTTGCTCTTCGTCGCAGCGCTGTTAATTTGCAAGGTTCATCCCCTTAGCCTGAATATAAAAAGGCTGTAGTTGTCATAATGAGTAATTAGGTGGCCCGTCTTACTAAAATGATCATTTTAAAATTATTGAAGACGTACCTTTTGTGCTTAGGTAATTTCAAGGTAGCTCGTTGTACAAGTAAGCACTTTAAGAACGCACTTCATTTTTATGTCTTTATATGTCTTATATTTGATACGTTTTCGTTTCCTTTAGAGAATAATTATAAATCCGAAAAGTATTTTATTTTGTTCCCAACGAAACGTAGTACAGGAAACACTTTTAAAGCAGTCTTTGCCATAAGAGTTTCGAAATTGTTGTTTTCCGAACAGTTGTGTTCTTCCAATAAGTGCGAACAGAGCAAAATAGGATCTAAGATTTTAGAAAAGGTTATTGGAATTTATCTCCAAACTAAATGAATCAATGTTGCCTGGAACATATATTGGGGCATCGTTTTCAACGCGACAGAGTTCTTCTATGACTCCTTCGAGATGGCATTTTACGACGAAATACGAGGAATATAGCACACGCTGCGCCTTTAATACGGTAATCTTCCGGCTGTAAAGGTGCTCAGGTGAACTAAATGTAGTGGTGTGGTTCTGACTTAATTGGACATTGCTTTTAAATTAGCTAGTATGATTGAGGTTAAACTAGTGCTAAAAAATCCTTGTTTCGCTCACATAAGGAACTTGTAGGTAAGAAATTTATGAACATTCGGTCCATGTGCGAGTTATGCTCTTAAGGATAACAGGACGTGTCACAGTTAAATCATTGTAGGTGCTGATTACCTTAACATTTGCAGTAGTCAGAAATGCCAAAAGGCAATCCTTAGTGAGAAAAGTAGAAAGCACATGGTTACAACTGCGGTACCTGTCATTGGACGTCCTAAATTCAGCGTCAACTAGGACAGCACGAAGTAAAAACAAGCAATATCTGTATTTGCCTCAGCACTGCAGTCTATATGACGAAACCAAAACAATAGTTCTCTTTCTTTTACATTTATGCATTGCTTGTTAGAATAATCACCTTGCAGGCAAAGGAATCACTAAGTATTGATAAGAAATTCAGTGAGGAGCTTGATTTTTCCCTATCTCATTACACAATCTGTACGGTTGGCAAGGGCTTCGTGTTGTTGCCGGAGGTCCCAATTGTTTTCAGAATCATTTGTACAACCCCAAAGTGCATGCTGCTCGTAAGTTACTCGCACAGAAAGAGGTCCAGCGTCAGCAAAAACAGCACATTCGTCCTGATTCGCCAACGAGTCGGTCTTTTTCCCCGATGACTCCTGTTCTCTTGGCAAAGACAAATAACTGGGTGCAGCGTTTGTTACCGCGGCTGTGACTGGTCAAACGGTAGAGTGAGAGTGACGGAACGGTACGAGTCAATTACACGCCTGAATGGAACCAACAGCGAATAACTCTGTTGAGAAAGGACATGGATTTCCGCTTGCGACTAAAGTTTCTTTATTATTTGGCTTTTGCTGGCTCATGAAAATACAGCGGAGCATGTATTAGCTTGCAGCTAAAATATCGTTTGTTCAAGGAAATCCGATCAATGTTCTTGGTCGCCTATCCGAACTTGCTAGCGTTGGTTGTACCTACTCGTCGTTTGCTATATGTAATATTACAGAGTGCTGAATCTGAAATCAGTAGAATATTTTGTTTGTACAAGGCGCCATGGTAGGCCGCAGAATTTCAGAGGAACACAAATACAGGAGGAAAAAGAAAATTAATTGATTCAAAGTGACCAGTTTCAAGGATACGTGAATTAAATTCGTGGGCTACGAAAACAGCAGGGAAAGCAAACGAAGACAGAATGATGCGCGGCCAGTTCGGCCATAAAATAACTGACTTCAACACGAGAACGCATATGTTGACCTTAAATCTAACAGAAACTGTTCGAAATATAATTTCGCTGAAGAGCTACAATGTCATTTACTTGCCGGGATGGTAGAATTCTTTCCCAGATTTGTAGACGCCAAGATTGCGTTTCGTCATGAAAAAAATTGCCTTAAGCTGTCGCTCAATAGCAGGTCGTTTTGCCGCCACATTCTTCATTCGTTAAATTTAGAGCATTAAACACGTGGTGGCAAAAACATGTTGATTGCTTTGTCGTCACGCTTCAATTCCATTGGATTTGCCCCTCCGACGTTTAACTTCCCTACCGAAAAAGCAAAAGTTCTACGGGGCAATAACCTCATACAATCTCATCAAATCGCATATAGTCTCATACGGTACACATCATTATCATAAAATATCTCCCATAATTTATGATAATATGCAAGAAACTATGAGGTCCTATGCAATTATATGCGACTTGTACGTGATTTCTTATGTGAGTTGTATATGAGAGTGTGTGAGAAAATGTGAGGTTATTGCCTCATACAATTTTTACAGTAGGGTTGCCATTAGTGTGCTCTGGTCCTGATTACCCTAACTTTGGTTTTATACTTATATTGCCTGAAGCAGTAACTGAGATCCAACCGAAACTGTTTCTTAAAGTATGGAGCCCAGTACTACAATTTTATTGCAGCCGCAGGGCCACAGATGCCTCTTAGAGCAACTCTTCACATTTTCTCTTAGAAGCATGTGTTGTTGAAATCCTAATCCTAATTACTAGCGTTGCGTGTGAAAGTTCCAAATAAACTCTGCATTAACATAAATAGTGTCAGGTCGCTTTTTAGATTCAGTAAAGCGACATCCAGGTGGCCCTGAACGCAGGAACCCACGTGTCGCTCTTTTTCATAGGTTGGTTTTGGGCTAGGCGCCTGTTAGGCGAGCCACGATGAAAAACACTGTATCTACGCTTAACCTTAAAAATGGCATTTTTTTCAATTGATGAATTTAAACTACACATTTCTTAATTAGTCTACATGTTTTATCAGGTGCCGGATGTTTTACAATCATATAACCAATTATCTAGCTCGTAGAAGTATTGGAAGCCGCCCTTTAAAATTGGAAGCGAAGGCATGCAAGCATGCAAGGCATGCATCACCTACATCTTCCCTCCGGTCATGGACATCACGCTGCCAGAGCGAAAAGCCTCCTGGTAGCAATAATTCTGAAATAATTCAAAACTCTCATAAATAACATTAATTAACTGAGAATAGGCTGCACATTGCTTGGGTACAAGTGATAAGCAATCTCCTTTTGAAGTTGTAGGGAACACGTTTATAACTTTCCTTTCTTGCGTGTACAGCTTTCTATGGACAAACGCGGCACATGAAAAAAATGCAGTTTGTAATTAATCTTGCTGCTTCAAATAAGACATGTATGTCGCAATTGGTCATAAGACTGATATAAATACTTGCATGTGGCTGAGCTTTTCTTCAATTCCAAAAAGGGCTTATTTTTCACAAAATGCAGCTCTTAGAAGACATTCTTGTTCTATCATGAGGGAATTAAGGTACATTTAAAAGAGCCTTACAAACATTTTAGGACACTAAGATGCATCCCACATTCTTATTAAGGCGCTGGCAGTGCTTCTCCAGAGTCATTGAAATAAAAAAAAAAGCAGTAAACATTTTCTTATTTGAAGAACAATAAACCAGGATATCGGGAGCAAGATTTGCAGCAGAATCCAGAAGATTGCCTACACCCATCTCGGTTTATTGAAGGTAACTCAGCCGAGTTTATTTGGGTCAGAAGCTTGCGATATTTCTGCTCCAGCCATTTTGTAGTACCTTTAATTCTTACTGGTTGATCTGTACGCCTACAAGAATCACATTGGTAAGGTTCCTTTACTTCAGTTCAGTTCAGTCGTTCAGTCGTGTACGACTATTCGTTACTCCATGGACCATACCACGCCAAGCTTTCCGGTCTCCCACTGTCTTCTAATTATCACTTAGCTTCATCTGCAGCGCCTCAAGGGTGCCTTCTAACCTTCGCGTTTGCTGCCTACCCCTTCTCCGGCGACCCTCAATCTTTCCCAGCATCAACGTTTTTTCCAGAGACTCCTCTTATGACCAATCTAGCTGAGCTTTAACTTCAGAATTTTACCTTCCAATTAGCAGTCAGGGTTTATGTTCGATAATATCGACTGATTTCATCTTCTCGCCGTCCAACGAACTCTCAAGAGTCTCCGCCAGCACCATAATTCAAAAGCGTCAATTCTTCGGCGGTCAGCCTTCTTCACAGTCCAACTCTCGCATCCATACATCACAAATGGAAAAACTATAGCACGAGTTATACGGATCTTGGTTGACAGACTAATGTCTCTGCTCTTTACTAGGCGGTCAAGGCTAGCCATGACTCTCTTTCCCAGAAGCAGGCGTCTCCTAATTTACTTACTTAATAACCATAACTTTAATTTAATTTAATTTTTTTTTACTTACGACAACGTGAAACAGTTTCCCTAATTGGTCATAAATTATATCATAGTCACCCAAAGATGTCATCACTTTTTAAAGATCATTGACTGTTGAACACCAGAAAATGTGCTCGTGAGGTCTGTAGCTTCCTGGCAAAAGGATTTCACATCAACTTAACACATGACCCGAAATAATATTACGGTCATACTGAGAATTGAAGGAAGAAGCGGGAATGAAAGAAAAGGTACAAAAGAAATTTAAAAGCATGCCGGTCATCCGTAAACAAGATATGAACTACATCTCCAGAAAAATCTCCCGAGTGCTAAGAGAACACTATAGAACTGTAGAGAACACTGTAGATAAAAACTGTAGAACTCGGAGGGAAGGAAATGTGGTTTGAAACTGGAATGTCTGCTATGAAGAGTGCGATGAGTGCTTTGACCCTGGATCTCTGGGCAATTCAAATAAACAAAGGTCTGCCCTGTTAACGAGAGTGTCGGGAATAAAAAAAAGAAAAGGCCATTCCGCACTAGCGGCTACTTCTCCAAATTTCATTATCGCCAAGAGCTCTTCCAGCCGAACAGGGAGAGGTCGATTTGAAAGCCGACAGTGTTTTTATTTTTGCAACAGTTAATTTTTTCTCATTCTCACTGCTTGTTTTTTTCTCTTCATGGTTCTTTCTCTCTCATGTCAGGAAGGCTTAAGACCTCACTCTCCGCTACACTTGAGAGCGTCGTCACAATTTCTTTCTTCGTTCATGATTGAAGGGGCCGCCTTCCTTATGGCAGGTGGAGCCGAAGGAAAAAGATCCATATTTTCTCTCGTGTGTGGTGTTTCTTATCAACTGGCAATTACGTGGTCTGCTTTCCTTACAAAAATTATTTCACCTTTCCTTTTTTTCGCTGTCGCTTTCGTTTCGGCCACACCCGGAAAACAGGCATCCCGCTGATGCTACAAGCTAAACGACCTTCCGGTATATGTTTCGAGGTTCACTTTAGGAAGGCAACGATATTTTCTTCTCTTGCAGATTTTCAAATCCGTACAAAATATTCAGGATAAAAAAGACGAAAATGAATGAATTGTACATTTCTTTGACATTCATACTCTCTTTGTTGCCAGAAGACTGCACCTTCATTGGTATGACTGAGGCAAGGTAATTAAGGCGCGCGGCTATTAGGGTCGAAAATATTATAGTACAATACACGGAGATATCGATAGTGGCTACACATCAACCATAGTTCTCCTCAAAGAAAGTAATAAATTGCAGTTAAGAAAGTTGTTAGGTAAGGAGACACCACCTCCCCGGTGGTATCTACAGTTAGCTTAGAGGGCGTAATCAAACATGGAATGGGAGCAGTTAGGCATCAGGGTCGGGGAAGAATATTTCAGTAATCTGGAATGCACTTTGTTTGCCGTTTTAAGTAACACAGGGCACCAACTGCAACGAATAAATAATAATCTAGATAGGAGAAGCAGAATGGTAAGCCTAAAGATTAATATGGAGGAGACTAAGGTAATGCTGAACATAGTCGGAAATGAAAAGCAGTTTAATATAGGTAGCACAGCGCTGGTAGTGGTAAGCGAATATTTCTTCTTCGGAGTGGTGAAAACCTTAGGTCCGGCCTACGAAAGAGAAAGAACAAGGTGAATAACATTGGGAAGGAATGCATCTGGAAAATACTAGCACATTATGAATTGCAGCTTATCAGTTGCATCCTAGAGGTACTCACCTATGGGGCTGAAGCATGGATGATGACGAAAAGGATTCTACTTAAGTTGAGGAGAACGAAGAGGGCCATAAAACGGGAAATGGTTAGAGTAGCATTAAAATATAAAGGCGTACCGAGTGGGTAAATATATACCCCAAGTTACTGACATTATAGCCAAATTCCTAAAGAAATGAGAATGAGCAGGACATGTAGTGCGAAGACAGGATAACCGAGTGTTTACATAAGAGTAATTAATTAGATTTCGAAGGAACGAAAGCCTAGTAGGGGGGACAAAAAATTAGGAGTGGATGAGGATAAGAAGTCCGAGGGGTCAAGCGGATCCAGCTTGCAGCAGAGCACAAATTTCAGTAAAATTGTAGAGCCATCTCGGAGCCATCTCGGCTGTTTCCTGGGGTTGAGACGACGGCCTGTTGCTGACAGCTATAGGTATTGAGGGAGAAGCGAGCATAGGATGGTAGGGGATTGAGTGTTGAACAGTGTACAAAAGGGGAGGAGGAGGAGCAGTCCCTTTTAGGGAGTCTAAAAATGAAACTTTTGCATTCAAAACGCTTCTGCCCACGTCCCTTCTTCTTCTGAAGCACATCGTGGAATTGTATGAGTAACTAAGAAATTTGGTCGCACCACCTCTCGTCGCTTTTGAATCGACGTGGCATCTTTCGCCTCTTCTGATTCATCATCATCATAATAAGACAGTCATTACCCACTGCAAGGCGAAGGCCTCTCCCATATTCTTCCAATTAACCCGGCCCTGTGCTAGATGCATCCACTTGACCCCTGCGAACTTCTTGAATTATTCCGCCCACCAAATTTTCTGTCGTGCTCTGCTGCTCTTTCCTTCCATTGAATTCCAGTTAGTTACCCTGTACGACCGTCGGTTATCCTCTATTCGCACTGCATGTCCTGCCCATGCCCATTTCTTCTTCTTGATGTCCATTACAAGTTAGAAACTTCACTTTCTCTCCCTTCTCTTCTGATTAACATACGCGTTTTTATCACTATATTTGGTTACTGTCAGTCTCGGTGTGAAATTACTTGGTTCTGTACTTCATCTTATTCGTTTAAATTATTACCTCTTAAAGCTTCCTATTTAGTACAAATTTCGTTGTCCTTTCTAATATTTGTTTTATTGACATGTAGATTGTCACAACGCTTCTCAGCTCAATGTGTGACACTTGTTTCCAGGGGTATTTGCAATATCTAAGATGGATATGTTTTCATTTGTTCAGCTGCTGAAATACCAAGGCTGGTATTTTCTACCTGGAGATGTTATGCAGTCGCGAATATCTCATTGTCATTTACATGTTAGCAGTAGACACCGGAGCTAAAATTGATAAGTAAAAGTATTGGCTGCCGGAATTTTGCTATTCCACCAAACTGAGCCTGACAACTCGGTCTATTTTTGTCTTGCTCTCAGGCCATCTCCACTCATTCAGCCCAGTTCACGTCCTGCGCGCACGTGATTTCAGAAAGCCCTCTATTCAAGGTTCGCCTTTTCTGCTTAGCATAAGCTCCAAATAAGCTCGCGATTTGCTCGAACATGAAAAGTGAAAGAGAAGCAGAATTTTGGTGGGCGTTGAAATAGGAGATTATTAGGGCCGTGCGTGCTTAAATGGATTGGGAGCTTCAAAAGAAAAATAAAGTCTTAGCATTCACAAAGCCCGCAAAACGTAGTAGAAGGGATGAAAACAGAATCGCAGAGATTATATTCGAGGAGAGAGAGAGGGAATATGGATGATCGGATGAGAAGCAGCTCCCCCGTTTCAACAAAGTGTATTCTACTAACGTTCTAACCTTTTAGTGGAACTCAAGGAGACGAAATGGCCAATTGGCAGGACATGCAGTGTGGAGAGAGGATAACCGATGGTCGCTTAGGGCAACAAACTGCACTCCAAGGGAAGGAAAGCGTAGCAGGAGAGGAAGAAAGTTAGATGGGTGGATGAGGTTACTAAGTTCGCAGGGGTCAAGTGAATGCAGCTAGCACAGGACCGGGTTAATTGGAGGAACATGGAAAATACCTTTGCTCTGCAGCGGGTATAGTCAGGCTAATGATAAGGATGATGCCAGACCACACAGATAATTATGATAATAAAGAAAAAAATCCTGCGTTGACGAAATTGCGCAACCAAGCACGCAAGCGCAACTCGTACTGGGCAGTAGTAGAGCGGTAAGCTGGGCTAGTTGGTTAACACCACTCCATACGTTTTTCTAAACTGGAGCCTCTGGGAATCTTCGGCCCGGCAATAACATTCATACGCGATTATCTTACTGACAGAATTCAAATGGCAAAGTTTGCCGACCTTTTATATCAGCCAGTATCCATTAGCCAAGGTGTGCCACAGGGTGCAATTTTAGGATCACTGCTTTTCTTAGTATACATTGACGATCTGCCTAGTTATTTCACCAAATGTAACTACATTCTATACGCCGATGACATTAAAGTATATACTAGCGACAGAAACATAAATGACCTGACCACAACAGTGAATGCCGAACTTGCAATTCTAGTTCATTGGTGTCAGGATAATCAGCTTGAAATTAAACCCAAAAATACACATTTCATGGTCTTTCATTCGCATAATAAAACACTGAATTATACTGCTGCGCTTTATTTGGATAACCACATAATTCCGCTTTCTAAATGTACTACATTTCTTGGCATCTTACTAGACGAACATTTAAAATTTAACATGCACACTGAATCATTATGCAAAAAAGTTGCATTTGGAATTAGGTAGCTTCTTCGGACACGTCATTACTTTCAGCCCTATATTCTTCGGACGCTTTATTTCGTATTTGTTCCCAGTCACTTACCCTACTGCATATTATCCTGGGGAACTATATATCTCACTCATATATCAAGCATATCCCTCGTTTACACAACTCTGCAATTCGGATACTTACCTTTTCCCCGTCCACAGCCTCTGCTGCCCATATATATTCAAATCTTAATATCCTCCCTTTACTGAGTCTGCTCCACCTAAGATCAGCCACACGTATATACAGCGCACGCAATGGTGACATTGTCATTTGTCATTATACTGCCCTTCCGTCATCTTCCGTCATAAGCAGTAGTCTGGATGGAGTTTCCCAAAACGACAATTTGCTACTTCCAAGAATTAACACTATTTATGGCAAACAAATCATTTTGTTTTCAGCTATAACTCTATGAAATGCACTACCCTAATATGTTAAAACAGTTCGGTCGTATGGGCTTTTCACTAATAACATCAAAACATTTTTAATAACGAATATATAACCGCACAGTTATGTTTTTCTTCTTTCAAGTATCGTTGTTCTTGTTGTTCATGGATTTTAACGCACTTTAATGTTAAATTTTTGCTATATTTCTCAATTTGTTTTAAGCATTTTGTTATAGGAGGTCCCCCTGACAGCTTCGTTTTGGGACCTCCTTCTGTAGCAAATATACCACGCTAATTTGTGTAATACATTTCTGACAATAAAAAACCTGAAACCCTGAAACGTTAATCTTTTTCATGAAGGGGTTATTAAGCTAAAAAATACCGGGACACGTCCTGCGCACGTCCTGTCCACATCTTCCTTTGTCCGTGTATATTTTAGAGCAGTAACCCCTTCGTGGAAAAGATTATCGTACTGGACAGACAGCGCAGAGCGCCTACTTTTGTCAGGGTAACGTTCAAACAACCTCGTTTAGCAGTTGGCAGCCGTGTTTGTGAAAATGGACTCCCCTCGATTAGTCTCCAGACGCGGCGGAACAGTGAATAAGGCGGCTATCAAACTCTCTGGCTCTGAAAATTCCAACTTTGTGGACTGAATATAATCAAACTAACGCTCGGTCGTAGATCTGTTTGGCTAATAACACCAAATAACTGTTTTTTGTTTTTCATTGGTCATTGTTATAAAAGCTATCACATCAATATGGCTAATTTTGATTTCATGTGGCCAACTTTATGGTTTGCTAAAATTCTACGCCACTGTTACAAATGTTGGTGCTCATGCACCTGAAGTAAACGGACGGTGTAATGAGCAGCAACACCTGGTTAGATGTTAGCCATAGTGTATATAAACAGTACGGTGTTGACAAATAAATACTGTTAGCAGACATAGTATGCGTAAATAACCCTCACCAATTTTTGTTGACTTCTTGGCGCTTTCTAGAAAGCTATGGGCCTTCAGCACCCCGGCTCCTACCTGTGGGCGTACGAGCAAACTGCTAAACTTATTATCGTCCCCTATTACCCCCATATCGTATGCTAGTCAAAGCAAAGGGCATTGTGAGATACTATAGGAGCTTACTGCCATATAACCTGGCACTAAAGCACCATAAACGCAAATATGGATAACTGCACATCGGGAAGCGTTTTTTATCAGTTTTCGGTCGCGCCTTCTTCCTCCTTTTTTCTGCCGAAATATGAACGAGAGAAAGTTCCCACAAGTAGGTGTGCCTACACTCAGGTTTCAGGCTTTCTTATCAAGATGGAGTTTTGAAAACACCTTGCGACACCTGCCCACTTAAATTTCGCGCTTCAAGATGCACAAGCAGCGAGCCCAGGTTAGCACGGAGATGCAGCAAAACAGCAGCCCGGTTGCGAATAGCAGTGTTATTTCGGCCAGAGGATTTTTGATACGCTTCCTTATTTAGTTGATACTATATTATATTTGGTACTTAAATATATAGAGATTTGAGACCTGAGCATTACATATCTGACACTAGCTTCATCTTGACTGTACTGTTTGACGGGTTGTATGAACTGTGGAGGGTATATCAGAAAACTATTATTTATTAAAATTATCTGATTCACTTGGTTAGCTTTGGCCTTACGGCACATCAATAAACTGAAATTTTAGCCTAAACCGAGCCAAGGTATTACAACCTCAACACCAGCGCTGTTATTCAAGTGTTTATGATGACTCCTCAACTAAGCTTTTCTTCTCGGAGCATGCGCAAAATTTTGGGCACTGAATAAAACCAGACTGTCTGTATGACTTGAAAAACACGTGACTTCGTAGGTGACACCACAAACGCAAATGCTATGATATCAATGGACACTGTCGTTAACAAAGCTTGCCTTCAGAAGCATACCTTCTCTGTTGTTAGTTTCTAACTTCACTGCCCTTTCAGGAGAGAAGGATAATACTCCCAGTGATTATCAATAAGTGATTTCATACCCAATGCAAATAAAATGGTCCCTTTAACAGAATGGTATTTTGCTCCTATAAAGACGATGCGATGTAGCCGGGTGCTCTTTGCCTAGGTGGGCTTCTGCACTCGGCTTTTACTATGTGAACTCCGGATGTAGATGACGCCACTTTGTCCATGTCGCGGCACTGTTAGAGTTGTTTCCGCAGTTATGTGTTGCTATTTTTACAACTCTATCAGTGGTTGCTGGAATCAACTTAATTCCAAAGTATGGACTGCCATGTAGGTTCATTTTAGTGCTTACCATTTTATAAGGTAGAAACAAGAACGAGAGGGTTTAAGAATGTTCTCGAATCAGTAAATTTATGTTTAGAGTTTTTGGCCACGCTGTGTGGAATTTCTGGAGCTTTGCGTAATGTGCTGCTTCGAGATGCCGGCACTTCAAAGGGCACGAACGTCTCATCGCCGGACGTCTGCACCTTGTGGAGTAAAGCACCGAGGGAGGACTACTTCTCTAGACTTCAGTGAACTGCTCTGCGGCCTGGACAAGTCAGGAAGCTCGGCTATCTTATTGCCGTCAGTAATATCCTTCTCGGTGCAGACCTTCAACCCCACGTGTCGTAAAATTTCTGCTTCCACTAAGTCGTAATTGGAAACCACATGTGTCAAAGAGTGGCTTTATTGGAGCTACGACCGCGACGAGTTGATATATTCACTGTGTAATGCCACAGACGTGTTCATACTGTAGAAGTGCATTTTGAAGACGTGTAAAGGTTGCATTAGCATATCGAACTCACATGGGAAAGGCTGGAAATAGAGAATGTAAATAAATATTTTTCAATGAAGTTTCTGAATAAGTGTGAGTGCATGGACTATCACCTCATAGGAATCGAAATTACACAAAAGCCTGAATTCTAAACCTGAAGTCTTGTAAACCCCCCAACATGAAAATAAAAACCGCGTAGGCTGTCACGTACGCTTTCCTGCTGTATGGAGATACGTGACTGATGAGACATAGGTTTTTAGGTTGCTATTTCGCTGCAATCAGTAGAATAAGCGACCAATCTGAATGCGAATTTTAGATGTTTTTGAAAATGAGGAAGATGTGAATGAGTGTTCCCAAAACTTGCTCTACCATGGTAAAGTTGACCAAGTATCATGTTTACGGGCAGTAAAACATAAAATTTGTAAATGGATCGAAAAGCATTAAACAGCTGTGGTGCTGGAGCTGAAAAACACTCAAGAAACAAGACAAGTGCAAAGGGACATAAATCAATCAACAACATCAACTGCAGTGCACCACAAAATTCGGGACTAATTTATATCTTATATAGTATTACTTCAAATAACTAAGATCAGAAGAGCGTTTGGTTATATCGTTATGACTAAGAAACTACGCGATTTTAATTATATAGGTTGGCAATGACCTGGTACATGTTAGGAGTGAAAAATATACAGACACCTCGTCCATTGCCACTTAGCCTCTGCAAGGAGCAGAATTCCAGGCCTTCGAGGAATACCACTTTGTATTCATTTTTCGTCTTATTATAATGACAACATACGCTTCAAATCTAGACAACAGTCTCTGTTGATGGGATTTTGATACTGATAGGAAGTTATGAGCAGAGACGATCCTGCTCGTGCCTTGCCGGATCAAGAAATCGTGATTTCATTGTCAACATTCCCGGACTCGGACCATTCAAACAGTGTTGTAATATGCTATCCTCAATCTAATGAGGTTAAACATCAGTATTGCCCAGCAAAACAGTAACGTGTTTATATCTGCTTTTAGTTCTTTCTCTAAAAAAGCTAGAGGGGAGAAGATTCAAAAACAAGAATTTCGCATGGTTAGCGAACAACATACGCCATAGCTATTGCCTCTTTCTTCTATAATTCTGCCTTGACAAGAACTGTATAATAAATTGGTACAGCGTGTGTAAAAGCTTTCAGACCTTCTTTTTGACTTACTTATTGAATGCCACATTATTTTATTAAACACTCATTAGTTACTTATTCTTCTGAAGTGTAAAAGAAAAGAATTGACTCCTCCTAAGGTATCTTGTTTTATTGCGAAAGCAATAGTGCACCAGGTCTAGCCGCTCGTATCTCTGTGTAGTGTCTGTGTCCCTGTCCATGGACGAAGAAGAAGGAGAACGCTGTCACCCGCAGCTAATGCTTTCGCACAATATTCAGTTCAGCAACGTTGAACCCTTCCAGTTTTTTATACTCTTTCGATGGGACCTATCCTACTCTTGAAGCATAAGCAGGCACCCTATCATTTCTTAAAAAAAAATTCACAAGAAACAATGTAGTCTCTGCATGCATGATTGAGAAATGCTGAGGCGCCTTTGACAATTGGACAGTGAATAAAATGTGCCTCAATAAAATGAGCTGCGAAGCAATAGAGAAGGCTTCTAATTAACTCTGCGACAAACAGAATCTAGAAGACATCCAGTACTTTTGCATTGTTATCGAAATCCTAATTAATGCGGCTAATTAATGCGGTGGCTAATTAATGGGATTAATGCGGTGGCCTTCGGTGCCTTCAATAAGTGTGCTCATCTAAGTCGTTGCATTTTCATATTGGTAGAAGAAGCATTAACAGTTTTCTCGACTGTACAAGAATATCTTTTTTTCAGTGTGCCACGACTGTCGATAGATGGTCATGCTGCAAACTATTTTGTGATGAAATTGTTTTGCGTGCCTTTTATGTCTCCGATGTAGAGATAGGAATTCAGGGGAAAATACAGAATACAATTCAGAAAGAAATTGCAGGAAAGTTAAGCTCAGTTTCTGCGAAGACGCTCTCTAAAAAGCCTCAAAATATATTGTTCACGTTTCGCCTACCGTGCAATCTCTAAGGGGGCTTAGAATTTTGGCTGTAGAGATTTAGGGGGGAAAAGAGGAAGGGAAGACTATTAAAGCGGTGCTTACAAAGTACGTTTGTAAGATACTTTGCTAGGTATATATTGAGATAATTTTCCACATATGCTGTTATGCAGACAGCATGCTTCAGGAGGCAGGTTATAGAAACTCGTTGAGAGGGATGATTCGAGGAAGTTATTGGCGACATTCCAGGAAAGATTTGGAAGGGCATACTTGCGAACATTTCTGCATCCATAGAAATATCAACGCAGAGAAAATTCAAGCACATTCTGAAATGTCTAGTAGTTTACTCTCGCTACGTTCAGAGATGAATTTCAAGAACGTCTCAATCCACCACTTTGACCATGACTGGAACGGCGGCGCTCCGAGGATCGAGAGCTAATGTCAAGGTGGCGAGACCTAGATTCCGCTAAATGAACTCTGCCGTGATTTGCGACACGTGTTCTGAAGGTTTAAGCCGTGAGAATGAAAGATCGAGGAACGTTTATCTCTAGGAAGGACATTTGAATCACGCTCCTTCTCGAGCACTGAAAACGTCTTGCACTTCCTTCGTTTCACTGAAGGCACGTGAGGTTCGCGCAAGCGTTCATTGGTGTAGTAGAGCGGCAAGCATGGCTACTTGCTTAACGTTCATCTTACAATCAAGAAGAGAGCACGTGGTTGTATCTGCGATCCTTCGGTTGCACTTGCAGATTGTGAGGTGAAGGTTTTGGACGCAAACATGAGGCGGCTGCGCTAATATGCACTTTGATGGCCCGGGGGCGCAATGCTGTCTTTTCGTTCATTGTATATATCGCATCTTCCAGCCATTACAATTCAGTTGTGAGTCTGCGCACGTTCTGCCCACCACATCTTCATTTGTACGTGTGTTTTTTAAGCGCAGTACCCCCCTTTGCGGAAAAGATGTTCATTGGTGGGCTCTGCGACAAGCTTCACATGGCCCGAACATGTAATTCTGAGTTTTATCCGCGGACTATAGGAAGGAATGTTTCCAAATACGACGTTCCTGAGAAACCCGCATAGCTTACCAAATTATGTTACTATACGGCTTTGTTTGATGGAAGTATTAATTAATCACGCCCAAATTAGATATCTACTCCCCATTGAGGTGCTTCCTAAACATTCACAGGAGTTTAGAGTGGCAAATACACATGTTTGACATAGCAATGACTGCTGGGATATCCGCCGCTTATTTGCGAAGCAGATGAAGTCATGAAGCACGAAACACAGCACCTTTTAAATGGATCTTCTTACCCGGAAAGTGAGGTCGCCAAACGTGCAACAGCCCAGCATATCAGAAGTTAAGAACTAAAACGTACCTCGTGAGGTGTGGTATCCAATCGAATGCAGCACAGGCTGCCACTCGTAATGTCTTACCTAAGATCAGAATTTATGGATATGTGTGCGTAGTTGGTGTATAAACGTAAGATTTATACTTGGGGACACTTAAAACCGGGAACTCGGGGCGTGTTTCCGGATTCGCTCTCCTTTCTCTATATGCAGCGCAGAAAGTTTTTTTTTTTTTTTTTAATTTAACCATTTCCCATTGCAAGCATTGAACACGCATGTTGAACTCAATTGTTGAATTGAAGTCAATTTGCGCGGTTTTGTCGTTCCCTGTATAGAGTTTCCTTTCCTTGATTCTTTTGATGTAATCTGTGTTTCTGAGCCGGTGAGATCTCAAAGTTTCATTTATTTTCTTTTTATTTTTGGTTTTAGTTTCTATATTCATGGTCAGATTTGTAGTGTCTGTCATGCGCGATGTGCATGTTTTTCCCTTTTGCTGAAATCGCTGCACATTTTTATCTTTTCACAGTTCTCTTATTACGTTGAAATGTTGCTTGCCCGACTATTTTTTCCTATTTTTGTATAAAGATTACTATGACTAGTTATATACTTCCCTCACATACCACCATAACACCATCCGTTATCCTGTTTTTTTTTTTTACCCTGATTTGCTTCCACATCCCCCCCCCCCCCCCCCCTATGTAACGCCCTATTGTGCCTTTAGGGCATTTCAAATAAATAAATAAATGTTGAAAACCTTTGATTTAACGTTTTTTACACTATTGTGAGAGGAGCGCGTCTGGGTGTACGGCCAACCCTCTTCAGCGTTAGAATAAGGGCGTTGCTTTCAAGTACACTCTTGACAACTGTTCATATCTGGAACTGTTGTCACTGTTATCGCGGAGATAAATGCTTACAAATACCTCAGAAAAGGTGATATTACCTTTTCCGGAGGATTTCCCGAAGGACGAATTTTTTCTTCAGTTTGTATTCAAAACATGCGCCTGCTGAATTCAAAGTGCCCGATCCTGGACGAAGTTAAATGTAGGTTTGTTTCAAAAGGAGGTAACCGGCGGCACCAAACCGACTGGGACAACTATCGTCGCATTATGCGGCTCGAGTGCTCAAAGTATTCCAGCAAAAGCGCATGAAATCAACCTGCAGCGTCCGGCTGGTAGTCGTTAGTCTTACCCAAATGGCACTTCCGGAGTCTCACAACCTGCTTACATAAGAAGAGCAAAAGAGAATGATAATAAGTCCCCCCGTCCATGGGGCCGCTTTGCCAAATCGCACCTACAGCTGACGCTTCCCCGCCTCGCTAATTCGCGAACGGCTGCAGATTAGCGGGAACCGGTAGGTGATGAGTGGAATGTCTAAATCACTTCGTGATTATTTAGATGGAGGGGACATTAACGCACACTCTTCAGCCCGTATTGGCCTGACTTCAAGGAACATAATTAGAAAAGGGCTGCTTTTTTTTTTTTTGCGTAGTTACGACGAAAGGACCGCATGCGCTCGATAGAGGGATCAGTGCATTGCTTTATTGCGACCAAAGGAAACCGTTTTCTTAACTACCGGTTCCAAGAGAATTATAGTGCAGTAGTAAAGCAAATGCAACTTGCTCGATCATTTTTCGTAAGACGACTTGAGATTTTTGGTATTTGGTAAGAGCTCCTTACTCAATAAAGAGATTTATACCGGACGCCCGGGGGAAATCTTCCAAGAGCGCATTCATCAGTCGCTGTCTATACGGAACGGATTTCAGAGAAGAAATAGAGGATCTCTTAAATGTCCCTTAAGAGGAGAATGGCTAAACCTTCTTCTCCTATCGTTTGCCTCTCATCGTTTGCCTTTTATCGGTATTCGTTGCAGTGCTACAAATAGTTAAAATTGGTTTACCTAAAATAAAAGGCGCTGTATTTGACAAGATTTCTCTAAGTGTCAGTTTGGACGCTACACCATTGCGCCTGTCGCGTGTTGTTACTTGGCGTGCATTCAGGTTTGGGACTGCAGACCCCTTTCCCGAGGAATATGCACCCCAATTTTCGCACGAGCGGAATCTATAAAAAAGAAAATACGGCGGGCGCGAGGGCGTGTTCTATGTCGATGCTGCGGGTGCCGAAAAGGAAATGACGGCCGTCGCGGTAGTGCAACAAAATCAAAGAGTGGACGTACTAATATTGCCTAGCCAAGACATATTGGCTGCAGAAGACGTGGTGATTGCCTTAGCTGCAAGACACACTACCTCAAAATACCTTCTTACAAATTCACGATCGAACAGCATATCGCAATTACATATGAGACAGGATTGCACCGCTAGCAGCTAAAATCCTGCAAGATAGGTACACCCGTGGCTACTAACCCACACATACCACGTGACCAGGGCATCCCAGAGAACGAGAGTGCACACGCCTTAGCCCGAGCATTTCAGCAGTTTACTGGCAGAAACTGTAAACTGGAACCTTCCCTAATTTTCTCATCTTAAGCAAAATGTTTCCCAATCAATACAGGGACATTTGTTCATTGTGCGGTGCTATACCCACCCTATATCAAATCACTTGGGAATGCGATAGAAACAAAGCTTTCCACAAACTAGCCAATCCGAGCGTGGAACATTGGAAGAGTAGGCTCGCCAGCGGCAACCCCATCCTCCAAAGAGGACTGGTCATCCATGCCCAGCGAGCAGCAAAACTCAGTGGTGCCCTGGAATAGGGGCGAAGGAGCCACTCCATCGGCGCAAAGAAGATGGAGAGACGTTATCTGCAATATCTGTAAAGTAGAGCAATAAAGTTTATTCTATGCAACCTTATCCCCCGGACACCCAGTACGGAACTCGTGAAACCTCCTACTAACATACACTGGAATACACCAGGACATAAGATTATCTCGCCGGGCCTACCCTCCACCGGTTAAGACACTAGACCAAGGGATGACTTCCCCTCAGCAAGCTGCAAACCAACTCTTTCGACAGCCCACGAAGACGTCTCGCAATAGATCCAGAGTCATTGGACTCACAATGCAAGTTCTGCGTGGAGAAGGCGGGCCTGTACCATACGTTGAGGGTCTGCCAACGAAATCAGGTTGTCACTATTAATAACGAGCCAACGCAAGAGAGGTGGGAGGCAGCTCTGACTAGCTCGGGAGAAAGGAGTCAAAAAGAACTCGACAAAAATGCGCGGAGAGCAGCCTACGACATTGGGGTTCTGGACTGTGGACTCCAACCGCCATTACAAACTCCTAAACATTTTCATTAAATATTTTCATCACCACCAACGCAAGACGGCATGAACGCTAGACAAGAACACTTCACGCGTGGTCTCGAGAAATATGACAGATCTCGTGCACAAATCTCTCGTGCTACTCTCGCGAACGAGATTTCGTTACATGAGCCTAGAAAGGCTTTCACCTGAAAACGGTTCTATAAACCGAAGCACGTACCGTTGGCACCTTATTATTCACTGCAACCATGTACAGCATGATCTACTTCTAGCTAGAACACGGTCACTGCTTTCAAAGCAGCATTGCGTCGGATGGAAGCGCTTATTGAATCAAAGCGATATATGCACAGTGAGACGCGGAGGTGATACCGCCTAGCTTTATGGAATGGTCGGGCCGGACGCAATAATGCTTTGAAAGCAGTGGCCGTGTTATAGCTAGAAGTTGATCATCCTGTACACATATGCTCAACGGTCATTATATTGTGCTGCTCAGCATTCTTTCTCCTTCAGAAGGAAGTTGTGACGAAATTCAGCTCGCGAAAACCATGCTTAAAGGGCAAAAATCTTTTTCAGCAAATGAAATAGCCTTTGCTGTAAATGTACAGCGATGGTTTTCTAGAAGTTCCGCGAGGTCTTTGCCGTACCGGTACGGTTTCAATTCTCCGTTTGAAATTTCCCTCCCTAATGGCGATACATATTCACTGGGAGGGGCTGCCACCTCCTAGGACTTACAAGAAGGGCTTGAAATATATTGCGCTTCCTTGCTGCGTAGATAAACAGAATTGATTACAAGTTGCGGCGTGTCGCCCACTCTTTGGCAACGCCACCCTTTTGCGGTTTCCGTTTCGCCAAGTGATCGAAACGGAGGCGCTAAAATTGATCTGTTTTTATGAGCGCTTCCAAACACCCCTGGGGTGGTTTGAGAAGTAGCACCCTCTCATAAAGAAAGAGCACACCTATTTGTCCTCAATAAAATTTTCTCCTCCTCCTCCATGCAGGTCTGAACAGAACTGATTCCTAGCTGCAGCATGTCACCCGGTCTGCGTCAAAGCCCTTGCCTGGTTTCGGCTTCGCCGCGTGATCGCAACCGAGGGGCATAAACCTTGATTGTTATCTTCATGGCCAGTCCCGTGCACGAGTCACAGAAGCCGATTTTATTCTTCAGTAGGGCTGCTGTTCGCTTTGTATCATCGACGCTCACGAGGCATTCCTGCTGTCCTAGATTACTGAGTTTTCTGGGGTTCCCGAATTTACAGTGTCGATGAACGTTGACTCCTAAATACGGTTCCTGATATTCTTCTGCTTTTCCTTGACTTTACTCATATCGAACTTTCAAAATCCGCAAAACAGTATTTTGACCATCTGGGAAAGTTTTTTATCATTCGACACTCAAAGGGTACAGCGCGTAGTAAAATCTAATTCGAAGTAGCACTTATTTCGTAAGGCGGTCATTTCTTTATTAGGTTGCTCTCTCGTGGACTGTGGACCTAACGATAAAACACTTTGTTTGGAACACGATATATAATCCGGGTTAAATATTACCTATTCTTGCATAATGTAGCAAATGTTTGCGCGGATGCGATTTGATTCAACTTTAATATTAGGTATCACTGAAGACATGAGGTATTCTTACACCTATTTATGATTTCTTTTGAGTCGATACTCAGCGGAAGTCCAGCCCCATTCTTTTATTCTCACCAAGAAGTTTTTATATCCTTTTATTCCTCACATATCGAGAGACTGGAACAATATTCCCGCGGACAAGGCCTTGATAGTTGTTACGCTGTTTTTCGAAGGTTTGTGATGGAGATAATTTTTTCTATAGCACGTAATAATTATACTTCGTATTTTCATCATTTTGTTGATACTGTGTACTCAGTCCTGTGTCGTTTTTCCTGTGCTCTGTTTTCTACATTATTGAATATTTTATTCTCGCAATGATTACCTACGTATATGTGGAGCTTTTTACTGTTTATTTTCTTTTTGTATTCTACTCCGCTTTTATTACCTTAGTTTTGAGGGTATAGAAATAAATAAATAAACCCTTTAAATTCCCAACATGCCATTTGATGCGCCATAGAGAAAATATCGCCCAAAATAAAGCATCAAAGTTATTCCGTAAATGTTTTGTACAGAAAGAAAGAGGTGCCGTAGTGGAGGGCTTTGGACCACCACGCGAAAAAGGCTTTCGCCTCATCGCACTTTAGTGGTCAAACGTGCCCCCCATGACATAAAGCTGAAACCATAGAGTAAACTACTATGTCCAAAAGCCCTGTCTTTAATTTCAAGCCGAAGCTGAGCGTAGCTATGCAGATAGCTTTGGCGTAACTCCTGGCTGAACTACAAGCTAAACCACAGCTCATTTTTTTTTCTAGTGCGAAACTGCTTGGCCGAAAAAAAAAAACAGCCTGATGTTTTCTCATATGTCGCGCTGTCCAGACAAGAAAACACAAAATTCGTGCAGAGTTCTGCGCAAACCGATCAAAAATAAGAAAACTGCTAAATAAACATATGGTTGAAAATACGAGGCGCCTAATCAAAGCGCAGCTCCATCCAACGATCGAATTCAATAGTCGTTAAATATACCGCCACCCCTCTAATCGAAAAACGCATCGCAAAGGCAAAGAGCGTTCGGAGAAAAAATCATTGCAAGATAGCGCCTTTTGTCCCTAGAAGTAGCAGTAGAAGACATTATGAAGCGCAACACTTATGCGCGTAATAAATCGATGGCCTGCTGGACGAGCAGGCGCTGTTCTTCCTCACTCTCAGCACTAAGCCAGTCCACCCAGGTCCAGGTAGTATGCGAGGAGGTGGGAGAGAAACCCGATTGCAATGCAACCGGACAAAAAAATAGGCAATTGGAAATGTTGGCATAAGGATAAGGGCAGTTGGGCATGAAGAATCGCGGCGGAATTTATAAAAATATAGCCGTGCAGGGGTTGTGAGTGTAATTAAGCTGTATCTGCGAAGGACATGAGACTCCCGTACAGAGAGATTAGGCTGAAGGTCGGGATAGAACTTGCGGTTCAAGCAAGCAGCATTGTAATATTCCCTGATAGTGGCGTGAAGAGACAGTGTCCACCCGCCCTCCAAAGACATGGGCCAGGTTATCAACGGTGCCCGGTTACGAGTTTCACGGGCGAACTGGTTAGCCAGCTCATTATCGTCAATCACCGAGTGTCCAAGGATCCATTGGAGGAAGATGGGGTAGGGCTGCAGGGCAATAATTGCGGACTCGAGATCCGTGGACAGATGAAGTGTGAGCGAAGACATCTACGAATCACTTGTGTCTTTCGCCGCCCAGTAAGAGAGCCGCAGAAATTGGCTATCGTCTCTGGTGCGTTTTCGCCGTCGGTGATGGCGGCCATACGTTTCTTTTTGATATGCAAGCTAAAACTTACGGAATGGAAGGCAGCGACAAAAACAGGGGGTCACAAGGTTGATTCGAATACATTCTATTTGGCGCTGATTTCACATGCAGCCAATAAAACAATGGCTCACAAACTCAGTAAGCAAATTGAATCCGTTACTTTGCCAAGCTAAAATAGAGCAACGCTCTACTTTAAGCGAGTTCTTGTCTCAATTCGCATTTCAGAAACGCATCTTTATATCTTCTATCATTAAGATAGGGTGTAACTCTACCCCTTCGCATTGTTTCTGGGAATAAAGGCTGTAACAGCTGTGGGATATTGCGACGGCTGTCATATTATTGTAAGTGCTTCTTCGGCTTTGAAATCAGAGGCTACGGCATATAATGAAAACACACCACTCATTCGGTTGTACTTCGAAATATGAAACTGTGAAAAAGTATATATACTGAGGTTATCTGGAAGCAAAACTTTTCATGGTCTAAGCATAAATATAAAATCTCAAAAAGCCCATAGGACTTCGGCTTTAAGCTCTTGCCGTTTAGTGTTTTCATTCTTTTTTAAGCACACGCTCCTTAGCAGTATAAGAAAGGACGCGAGAAAACGTTTAGCACGACTCCTATAACATTTTCTGCAGCCATTCTCTGCCGCCCACGTTCGGAGGCACCGAAGGCAAAAATGTCATGCACTCACTGTAGAGAAACGTGTTCTCTCTCAGAGTAAGAACAGATTTAGTAATATTGTTACGTGGTGACAAGCAAAGAGACGGCAAAACATGGTGACAGGATGAACGATGATTTTAATGTCTGGCCAAGCGCGAGGGCTCCTCTCGCGTCACTGCCGATCTTCTTCTTCGCAACAATATTATTGATGGCTAAAAATTCCCTCTTTCGTATTGTGAAAACCCGCCCGGCATCGTCAATGAGTTGTCATGGATTTTAAAAAATCTATTACGGGAGAAATGAATTGGAGCCATTAGATTGGCTGTGCTGTTAAACCTTAGACATAAAATAGAATAGACAGCGCATGAAACACGAAAAAAGCAGTCATCATCATTCGTACGGCCGATTACGTCTTGGCAATTAAATCGTACTCTTTCTCACGTGGCGCTGGATTTTAGAGTCGCGCGTCATGAATTGCAAAGCGCATTTAGGAATAAGCGATTTGATCATACATACCCTTGACCACTGTATAAGAGCAGTGAGTGCAGGGATATTTTTGTTTATTTTTTTTTTTTGCTAGGACCCTAAGAGATTGTGTTATATCACCTGTTTTTTATTTTGGTCTCAGCAACAGATTATACCTTCATCCTTATTGAGGCGCATTTTTATTCGGGATTGAAAACTAGCAGTCCTTAACTATAAATACCTGAGCAAACATTGGCGTTATTGCGCCTCATTTTCCCCAGGTGGTGCCCTCCTACACATAGTTTCCTCCTTAAACGTACCGCAGCTCAAAGATGTTGATATCGCTTAGATGAGTAGCTCTGCTGATCTTTCTGCCTCGCTTAGCTTCGTCTGGTTCCTTGCGCATTTCACCATTGATATTTTCCCTGCGGCAAGTTTTACTGCGTACCTAGCCACTCTCGTCTCAGTTGCGTGGTAGCTTTGGTCTTAGATCAATCAATAGTTGCTGCAATTGTACAGGGCGTTTGTACCTTCCGAGTACTTAGGATGTGTCCCATGATACAAAATTGTATATAACATACACATTTGCGATACGTGCGATTCACCTTCTATGTTTCTCATTATAGAGGTAATTATCTGCCTATGCAATGTAGTGGTATTCTAGAGCCGCTTTCGTTCATGTATTTCTCAATGTTTTAATGACGCTAACATATAATATTTAAGCTCTAACTCTTACAGTCACGGTAAAATTATGTTTTATTGCCTCCCAAAGTGCACCTTACTACACGTAATTGTGTCCTCATCAGTTTCTTCGGCTCTGTGGCGATCACCGCATTCAGCCTCTCAGTGCGCTGCGTGAACCCCTCTGGGCATGCAGAGAAAATGTACGACATCCGGAGAAGTCTATCCTTGCCTGCCATCACAAGCGTTGCAATGATATGTTAGCAGAAATTTCCAAAATTAAGTGTGAATCTCTAAGACTACTAAAATGAACAAAGGATAAGCCTAACAGACCATTCGGCCACTCCTTTGTCGGGAGCACGATGCGACGAGCGGGAAATGAACCTACCAGTGATTTAATCGGAGCGCGGCGTCATCGGATTTGTTTTCCAAATTTCTGTGACTGAATCTGAAATTTAAATGCCACAAAAGCACCTCTCTAAGAAGGAACAAATACCTCTCCAAGGCACTGCTGCAATAACGGAAAGTGCAAAAGAAAACAAAAAACGAAACCAGATGAAATGAAGTGAGAAAATAGCGGCAAACTTACTCTCTGTGCTCAAGCTCCCAGTTGCCGTCTGATGTCCGCGACTACTCTATCCTCTACCACGTTATATTCCTCGCCCCTTTATGATACGGAGTCTGCCTTTTACATCGTGGAGCAAACTTACTGACTCGTGTGTACATCAGGCGGGAACAAACGTATGCCAAGAAAGTAAGGCACCAGCTGCAAGATTAATAAAACTTCCCCGCCACTTGCACTGCGGCACAGGCGCAAGAAATATAGGGAGCGAGATAGAAAAGAAAGATTGGGGGCAAATCGGTGGACAAAATTGGGCTCCAGTTTGCTTCTCTCTTTCCTTCCAGCCGCTGGCTGGAGTTGTCGCCACAGTTCCACCTCTGGCACAAAAGGCACTGTCTCTACCCTGCCGCACAAATAGCAGAAGCACCGGAACTGGGTGCATGAAACCGCACAAAACAAAAACAGTATCGATTGTCCAAGCACTAAAAGAGTGTCGGCAATCTCGATTCGGACGCTGCTCGCAAAACTGCGCGAAGCAACAGGTTAGACCGAATTCCAATTTACTGAAAGCTCCCTCAGGCTTAGTGACTTAACGGAAAGCAGATAGAGAGTTGCTGGTTTTGTTAAACTGTCTTTCGAGAGAGTGAAATACGCGTACTCAAGCGACATATGTACGCAGAGAGCGGAGCTAAAAAAGAAGCCGCGGCATTACCCCCTCGCAGATCTCTTCGCCCTCTGCTTAACCGAGCGCATTTTGCCATTCGCTCCCTGGGATCATACAGTTGACTTGATATCGGAGGCAATTCGTTCTGTTATATAGCCACACGTCCCTTTTGGCATTGTGCCCGCTACAATAAATGGACCGTAGTTGGAAGTGCAAAAGTGCTTCTACTTCTTCCGTATGGCCCCGTATTGTCCCCCTCCTACCAAATGTTTGTCTCAAAATGGAACGGTCTTTGCATTACATTACTCTTTTAGGGCGCCAAACTAAAACGTTCAGCGCACTGTTTGAACAATTTCTTTTATATTTTTGTTTGCTCTTTCGAGTGCTTTCCCGGTCGAAAATAAATATGAGGGAAGGCCCTTCGATCTTCTCCGCTTGAGACAATACTTTCTCTTTCAATTCTCGGTTTACTTCTTCGAAGTTCTCGGCTGATTTGAAGCAGAAAACGCCAACGTGAAGATCGTTCGGTATGCGGGCATCAACGCCGACTCTGTATTTTCTGCAGAACCGGTAATTGGGATTGTCGCGGTTTTAAGGGAGTCCTACGCGACACTCCTATGTACTGGTCGAAACCCGAAGTAAAGAGCGGTAAGTTTGGGTACAGCCTATGTAGAACTTTCCTTAGTAGTTTCGATTCTGAAAAAGTGCAGATATTGGTAAAATATAGATTGCTTTTGTAGTTGACTTCAAGCATTATAGCGAAAATTAAAGCGAACTAAAGCGCCATTTAGTGGCTATAATGTATTTGTGGCTTCTTTGTTATCTCAAAAATATTTCCTTCGCAGCTGCATTTTAAGATGTGCGACACCGCCACAGGGTCTACCCGTAACGTCCGCCGCTATACGGCCGCTTCTATCCGTAGTCGTCCGCACAATAGCCACATAAAACCTGGCCAACGCCCTCGTACAGTCTCACGATAACATGTTACGCGCACGGTCACTTATCCCCCCCCCCCCCCTTTAATTGGCTTCCTTTTTCTCCACAAGCCTTTTTCATCCGCTTTTTCCTGACGGAAACAATCTTTCGAACTTTATCGTCGTTTTTCTCAATATATTTTCTTTTGTTCTGATGGAGTTTCCCGTCTACCCAGAACGAAGCGGCACTGCTTAAGGCATACGAAACAAATGCTCTCCAGCTTCTTTGCTCTGTGCTCTTCCGAAAAACGTTGATATGTTTTTTCCATTGCTCGCCGTGCTTGAACTATAGTTAACTCACGCCAAGATATAAAAATAAGAGAAATGTTAAAAAGGACAAAAGCAAACCTATTTTAGCCAACTGTTTCTTCTCACCCACGGTCTCTACTGGACGACTGCCGCACGCAGAACTCATCAGCCTCAGGCACAGTTAAACTCCAATCAATCACGAAGCTGAAAGCAAGAACATTGCATGAAAAGCACGCGAGAAAGTACAGAAGTGTGGATCTAAGAAAGAAGAAGAAAACAAGAGACGGACACGGAAGGAGACCGCCCGCAGGGCCGACATTGTGGCGCCTCGGTCAGCGTGCGTAGCGACAGAGAATCCCAGCGCTAACCTCCTTGCGCCCTGTCCTAGACCTTAACGATCGCATGTTCTTTTGGCCGCGTGTGGAATGGTCTTCCTGAATCGCCTTGACCGGCCGGCTGACAGTCCGGCCAAGCGTGTGATTGTCTACCAAAAGCCCTTCGTTTCCGCCTTTTCTCTCTTTTACTATTCTCTTCTTCTCCTGTCCATGATCCATTCCTCCTCAACCAGTGAATGCTCGCTTTCAGCTATTACAGCCTCCAGCGATCTTACGATTTGTCTCTAATAGGCTTTCTGAGATGGGGCATCCAATAGCAATCACAACGATTCTCTATTAGGTGCAAGACCGCGTGGCTCCAATGACTTTGAAGCGTCAGTAATGGTTTTAAGCGGTTGTAATTTTAACCCCCGGTGCCCCTTGTAAACGGCCCAAAGCCATCAGCGCCCCCGTAGGTTAGGACACTGAGCTAATGGTCTAGGGAAAGGAGCTTCAGGATTGGTCGTTGGGCCCTGATGTCGAATATTTTATGCCTTACTGGATACACTGGTGGCGCGCCATTTCGCGGTTTGATCGCGGCTGACGTAAAAGGGGGCAAAGAACGACGCTCATGTGCGCTCGATCGTGCTTGTATTTTTATTAAGGTGCAGAGTTGATAGGTGTGGGCACTATTAAGAGTTAAGAAGGAAGCAACATCTAAAGGAAACAACAGTCGATGACAGTCAAATGTAAACGTATGGGGATAATATTTTTTTATTGTTTTGTAGTTGATCTTGACCATAATTATTCCCGTGATAATTTTATGGGAAAAATATATAAATGTAAAGCGGAAGGAAAAAGAACACACCGATGGTGGCCGCGTTGTTTTTCCTTCCGCTTGCAGCGACGATGTACCGTCCAATCGCGCACTTAAAGGAGCTTTGCTACGGACGCGTGCCAATAATAAATGGTTTAGAGGAAAGAAAAGGTGCGGCATCAGTCACAGCTATTCTGTGGACACCTGAACCGCGCTGTGACGAGACGGAGAAAAGTGGAAGTGGAAAGAGCGAGAAAGAGAAAGAAGTACCGGTAGCGAAGGGGTACGGAAAAATTTCGACCACTTGGGTATCTTTAACATGCGCTGACATTGCACAGCTCAAAGGCGTCTCTTCGCTTCGTATCCGTCGAAACACAGCAGACGGTGGTCGGGTTCAACGCCGGGTACTCCGGCGTAGTAGGCGGGCATTTTAAACACTGCGGCACCACTTCAGGGCAACTCGTGCCAACGAAAGAAAATTTAGACTGTGCGGCGCGAGCCCTGGCCTTGCAAGGAAAAGCTGTGCAAGAGGCATGCTATGTATCGTGTGTAGCAGTAACGCGTAAGCTTCCCCCGTTCCCCAGTGCAGATTCTGCAGTAACCTTGGAAGTCTGTTGATGCGACTGGCGTATCACCATTCAGCCAGAACATAGGCTAATGTATGAGGTTCGCTATGGCTGACAGGAGGGATGAAGGCGTACTGATACCAGTGATTATTATAATTAACGCGTCCGTTTTAACTACGCAACCGCGGAAATAGGCTTTATGCTGCACAACCTTGAGGTGTGAAAAATATTGGGCAAAATGTTGCAGTTCCCGAATCCTAGCAGATCTCAGCTACGCTAACGGTGCTGCCACGAAATTGCAGCCTCCCTGCAGTCCCCAAGAAAACGGCCGTTTCGTGGCGCGCCAGTCGGCAGAAATTGGCCGCTCGCGTAAGCGGCTAAAACTCTCGGCTAAAACCATTTTTCGTTCCATAACCCTCTCCGTTATACTAAACTCACGAAGAACTCTCTTCGCTAGCCTCCAGGTTTCAGCCCCATAGGTGAGTACAGGTAAGATGCAAGTATTGTATAATTTCCTCTTGAGCGATACTGGTAAGTGCTAGACATAAGCTGCGAGTGCCTGCCAAATGCGCTCCATCCCATTCTTATTCTCCTTTTTATTTCCCTCTCATGGCCCGGATATGAGTAGACATATTCGCCTACTACTTCCAGTGCATCGCTAGCTAACGTAAACTGCTGTTTTTTCGCCTGGCTGTGAACATAAGCTTTGTTTTCTGCATATTGATTTTCAAGCCTACCTTTCTGCTTTTCCTGTCTAGGTCATCAATCATTTTTTGCAGTTCACCCCCTCAGTTACTTAGCAAGGCAATGTCATCAGAAAATCTCAGATTACTGACGTGGTCTCCATCTACCCTTATCCCTAACTACTGCCATTCTAAGTCTCAGAATACTTCCTCTAAGCAAGATGTGAATAATACTGGGAGACCATGTCTCCTTGCCTAACACAATTCTTTATAATCATTCTGTTGCTTTCCTTATGAAAAACCATGGTTGCTATGCAGCCACTATATATATATCTTGCAGTACTTTCACGTACTGCTCGTCTAAACCATGATTTCACAGGGCCTGCATGACCGCCCAGGTTTCTACTCGGTCAAATGGATTTTCGCGGTCAATGAATGCGATGTATAAGGGCTGGTTATATTCCAAGCATTTTTCTATCACCTGGTTGATGATATAGATATGATTGATAGTAGAGTACCATTTCCGAAAACCTGCTTGATATTTAGCTTGATTGGTGTATAAGGTGGTCCTGGTTCTATTAGCGATTACGTTAGTAAATACCTTATACGTAAGAGAGGGTAAGCTGATTGGTCTGTAATGTTTTAGGTCTTTAGCATCCCTTATCTTATAAATTATGATAATGTTTGCGTTCTTCCGTGATTCCGGTACCGTCGATGGTACGAAACACTGCGTATACAGGGTGGCCAGTTTTCCTAGCACGATATCCCCCCCGTCCTTCAACAAATATACAGTTACCTTATCTTCTCTAGTTACTTTCTCACTTTCCAATGTGTCTAACGCATTCTTAACGTCGTCCTTCGTCACTGGTGGAAAGTGTAACTGCATTTCCTTGCTGCCGACCTCATTAATTTCCTGAATACTTTAGGTGCTGCATTGATCTGTATAGAACTTCTCGGCTACTTTGACTATCTTGCCCATATTCGTGATGATGTTGCCCGCCTTGTCTCTCAGCGCACGAATCTGTTTTTTTGCCTATGTCCAATTGCTTCTTCACCGCTTTAAGGCTTCCCCCGTTCTTTACAGCATGCACAATTTTCTCCATGTTATACTTCCCTATATCGGGCGCTTTGTGCTTATTAATTAGCTTTGATATCTCTGCCAATTTTATCTGGTCTGTTGGAGTGGAAGCTTTCATATTTAGGCGTTTCCTAAATAAATATTTCGTCTCCTTAGACAGCTTACCGGTATCGTCTCTAAGCCAGTAGCAACTATAGGTCCCGCAATTTAGGGCCACCTCACGTTGAAGCAAACTCACGACGAAATCGCCCTCTACCCGTCCGAACGGAATGGTCCCTGAGGTGCCCTAGATTTCAGTGCACGCTGCTTTCTTCTAGGGTCGACAGTTTAACGCTGCTCTTTCGCTGCTCTTCACTTGGATGGCGGATTTATTATCCAGCCTTTTCCCTACCACGTGTTACGTTTTCCGCGAGCTGGATGACCTGAACGCAGGGCTCGAAAAACATCGGCGACGGCTGTGCTCTTTCCTCGACTCCCGTTTATTCAGGTTTTATCTTCGGCTGCTTTTGGGAAATAAGGGTGAATATCTCTTGCACTACCCACCAGTGTTTACTTTTGCGTGTTTTGTAGACGGGGGCACATTTTTAGGCCAATTTGGCATGAGAAAACGTTGTGATTGAATGAATGCTCAACCAATTCTGTGCTCCTCGCTTGCGTGGCTTTAGCAATCTGTTCGCGAGACACCGTCAACACCGTAGATCTCATTTTCTTCCTGTGAGCAGAACTCTGTTCTCGCGCAATAGAAAATGGGCGAACGTTTATGAAATCACGCGTCACAGCGGCAGATGTCGCTTTTCACTCTGTAGATTCCAGTTGTTTAAAAACGAGGTAAAGTTTCAAGCTACCGTAGTCATTGCGTCGAGTCCGTTAACAGTGCATGATGTTTTCGTGTTTGCACTGGAATTCTTTAAACTACCGATATTAAATTCCGATGCGGCGTTTGTACTTTTGGATGTCCATCTTTATATTCACTGTTGTACTGTTTATATGTCCGAATAAGAATCTTCTTCTTAAAGAAAAGCATTCCAGCATGTTTGTTAGCTGATTTTTTAGTCATTTTTCTCATTGATTTTTGTGGGAAAAGGCTTGATTACTGCATCGCCATTTTTTTTCCCACTTCCTTTTTTTTTTTTTACTGGGAAATATATCTGCTTCCTCTGATGCCATCTGCACGTACCTCTCTTCCTTATGCCTTGACATGAATAACAAGCACTATTTCAAGTGAGAAGCCCTCTCTCGAAGTCACAATACTTTTCTCCTGCATCCTGTCCTGTTCCATACATGAGATTACTCTTAAGCAGTACTTTGGCTAACGGTACAGAATGGGTTCTTGCCTTAAGTCTCCCACAGCGCGCCAAACCTAGCGTTGGCATCCTAGTTGTGAGCATGTCAGTGTCAGATCGTGGTTGGCAGGTGACATGTGCGGGCACTGATTGAATAGCGTATTATGGGATGTCATGAAAACACATGAAATGGCTGTTTTCAGGAGCTGCCAACTAGACCATGTCATGGGGTCTCATTATGTCTCGCAGCATACCAGGCAATCACTATCTCAATATATTGCCTGTAACTAGCCTGTTCTTGATTTTCTCGCGGACAATGACGACTAGCTAAAGAGCTGCCTACACGAATACACAGACCACAACAAATTGCAGTCGAACCCAAGACCACTGGATCCTGTTTCTGACAAGCTATTCCTAGACCATCCTGGCGCGTTCATAAACTTGGTCAAAGTCGATTTTTCATCGATGTAGATCGTTATTTGTATAGTCAGGTACTTTGGCACTGTACACTAATGAGTACGTGTCAGGTAATACAGGCGGAAAATAAAGCCTTCATGAATAAGCATGTAGCAATGTGTCCTTATGTGATGTCTGCAAAGGGAGACTTAGAAGAAGTATATTAAATTTGCCAAGTCCTAACCTTAAATTATAAGTCAGAGTGTCCCGCTGTGTGTTTTCTTATCAAATAATTGCATCATTTCATATTTGACTTTTCCTAACATCCGAGGCGCCGTGTCAGATTACCAGGCACCCCAAGGTTTATCTTACTTTGTTATGAGGTGCACATTTCAGGCACCAGGCCCTTATCACGTTTTAGCTGGCCCCAGCCTGCATCATTATGCCTCAATAAGAATAATAAATGCCGATCATTTTTAACCAGACATGTTTTTTCTTCGCAGCAACGCACGTGGGGTCTCCAAGTGCTGCTTCTATTAAAAAACTATTCCTGGCCAGTATAATAATTTACCGGGAACATTTAGCAATGTTCCGCTTCAGCTACCTCGACACTTATTAATGAACCAACGCAGACAGCAAACTAGCTTTTGGAATAATTTTGAGCGCAATTGAGAAGCATCTGATACTAAGAAAAACAATCTTCCTTCTTATAATCGGTTCAGGTGTCCACAGAGCAAGTGTGACAGATACTGCGCCTTTCCCTCCCTGTGAACCAACCAACCAACCAACCTTCTTATACTCTCACTTACAGGCGAATGTATTTTTTCCCATCCTTCACACTCAAAATTTCCAACCATGTGGGCCTTCTAGTTAAAGAAGGCATATATCTTATATATAAAAAGGGACATATATAAAAAGGCGCACATAAATAATGCTCTTTACTCTCCGGTCACTCGCCCTTTCCTTAATATCGTACTTGCAGAGCGCTGAGAAATTAGTGAACCTCTGGCGTGAAATTAATCTCCTCCTGCCTATGCTCCTAGTCAAAATAACGAAACCCGCTTGTTAGGTTAGTGGAGGCGAGTTATAAAAGTACAAGCATGGCGGGAGCAATGAGATATTTCATGTTATTTCATTTTTTATCTGCTACCTAGATTTTTGTGCCGCCGTCGCCAATAATTCACCGAGAAAAGAGCCCGTACCCTGCAGGAGGAAAAACCCTCCTGCAGGATACGGACTCTTTTCTCGGTATTCTCTCATTTGTCGCAATATCGCGTTGTTTCAGGAACTCCTTTTATGCATTCGTTAAATGAAGTTGTGGTTATCGCTTCTGCAAGCGCTGTAAAAGACGGTAGGCGCTTCATAGGCTTTCACCTGCTTTTTTGCATTTGTAGCATTGCTACGAACGAAATGAAGTAATCTTTTCAGGCGACATGAAGTTATTCGGTGATGCTCATCTATAATAGCTAAGCAGCTTATTCAGAATGGGGAACTGACCTGACCCCACGATAATTTCATATGAGGGTTGTTTTCACGCATTAGAATAAGAACCCACACGTTGGAAACACCTGTCCGTCGGTCCCACTAGGAGCCCGGAGCTGGTGTAAACTTAACGGAGGGAATTTCTGCTCTGCATCTTCATATCAGAAGAGAAGGAAAAGAATATACTGATGGTCAATTTTGCATTGTTTGGTCAAATTCGGTTTCGATGTGCCAGCAGTTATTCGTTAAGTTTAGTTTCGGCTTCGAGTCTTATTTACTCTTTGCACGCTGTCGTAATCTACTGAAATACGTCCCAGTCGGCCCAGCTTGGAAAAACATTTTCGCATTAACCAAACCATAAGAGTGTTTCAGGGCTACTTATAAAAATGCTTGTCCACTTTCTAGCCTAAGTATTGTATTTAATTTACTTCACGTTTTGCTTTTTCTCCTGTTCAGTGCTGTTTAAAGTATCTTGTACTGCTTTTTATCCGTTTCTTATTTATATTTTAACCCTAGACTTTAGTTCCGAATCTTACTCTCCCACGTTCAATTCTATTTCCAGAAACCCAGAAAATGAATGCTGTACTTAGGCAGAAGCTCTGTTTGTTTCTAGTTCATAATCGTGCATTGGGCCTAAGTTCTCAGTACGTATATTTTCAGAGTTGCAAACAGAAACGCCTTATTACAAGAAACGTAGGTTTTATGAAAATGTGTTCAGAAAAAGGTTTATTAGACATGAGACATTCACATCAGACGTTCACATGCCCGTGACTGTTCGAATGCAGGAATGCGTTTAATGCCTACAATATGGTCCTTCATTTCTACAGGACGTCCATAGGCACGCTACGGACTCCCAGATATGTTTTTAAAATTCTCTTGCATAGGGTAGCCGTAAGTATTGCTTAAAATGTCGCAAATTGAAGTGTTACCTACTTCGAACTAAGTTTTTATTTACCACCCTAAATAACGACATTGGGAGGCAAGATATATTTTGTCCGGGAGAGTTTCTAGTGCGGGCATCCTAGCGCCAAGGAATTCCACCGCTGCTCCACAGTGCGTGATATGTCCTTATCGCAAGCTGGGAGTTTTGGTTATCCCAGTGTGTGCATTTCAAGTCCTATCAGGGCAACATAAAATGATCTTTGTAAATCATGTTGGAAGGAAGTACCCTCGACCACATTATACTAGAATGCGTCGACTCCCCTGGAGTTGAGGAAAATAGTAATAGCAGAGGAAGCTGGGAAGTCCTGCTGCGGGGCGAGGACCCCGCTCGGCAGCAACAAGCCGCCCGCCTGTGGGCCAAGGAAGCGAAGAGACGAAATCTCTTCTTTTACCCTTAGTCGCGGAAGCTCCTGCCCCTGCCTTCTATGTCTGCGTGACGGTGTTGGGGAGCGGGGGCCATCCATTTCCGTCGGACAATAAAAGTTGTTATCCATCTCTCCATCGCTTTGATCTGCCCTCGACTGTACATGTCGGCCATAGAGAGCGCCACGCTCCCCACACACTTGTTTTCTCCTAAACTACGTCAGCCACTTACGACTGCGCCACTGAACACGCCCGACGACTAAGTTCGCAGACGTGGTACAGTCTAGCAGAAGTACTGCGCCGACAATGAGGAGGCTCACCGAATGGTCTGGTCCGTGGGGTTTAACATCCCTGAGCGACTAAGGCGCATAAAATATGCAGTAATTGAGGGTTCCAGGAATTGCAAACACTTGGGGCTCGTTAACGCGGAGAGAAATTCGCCAGTTGTAACTAGGGCGTGTGTATAGTTGTGTACACATGTGCGCGCAAGTGGGCATGCAAGGGTAGGCCGCTTTCTTGGTGTCTTCCTATCTGTTTTGTCTCCATCTGGAACACCAAACCGGTGTCCACCCGCTAGAAACGTTCTAGCCACCACTACCATTATCGTGTACAAACATTCGATATTCCGGACGAATCACTGCGTGTTCACTGGCTGCTCAAACTTCTGTACTCAACTATCCCGGCACTGGTACTTGAAAGAACGTTTTTGTTTTGAGTATCTAACTCGTTATCACCTCATACGTTCGTTATGACATCGGAGGAACCTCCAACGAGTACTGATGTCGATCGCCTTTGTTTATGCACACAACATTAGTCAGCACGCATACGCATCACTTAAGTCGGGTAATTTAAGCGCAGCACGGATTAGACCAAGCATTTTTTTAATCACGTACTATACATAAGCCATCTTATATTAATAAGCAGTTTTATATCTTTTCTAGTTATGACTGTTATAAATTCGATATTATTTTATTTTTCTTCACTCGAATATGTCGTATTAATTGCTCCGAAATGAGTAGCGAATGTTTTCACCAGGAAGGTATCAGCGATGAAAAAAATAGAGAAGTAAGTTTATCAGCAACAAACTGAAGTTTCAACAATTCATACAGAGAATAACGAGAGTTCAAATACTGCTGTTTCCTACGGAAGCTACAAGGCCTCACTCCTACGCTTGGCCGCATTAGTGGGCTCTAATGGAGCTCGCAGACTCAGCTAAGAAGGCATAAACTGTGCGTAATTTCTAAGAAGCTGCGGGTGTAGTGGCCGCATACAAAAAGGCCGTATTACCGCCGGAGAAGACTACGTGCAAAGATAACTAAAGTGCTGACGACGCCTAGCAAGGGCATTTGGGGGAAACGACCCAAATAGCAATAAACCAAGAGGGAACACCACCATCTGACAATAAAAAAAAAAAACAAATAAAAATACAAGGTGTCCTAGTGTGGCTGCGGCCCTAGGAAAAGTCACCATGGATGAGTCCGTCGTGTAGCGCTTCTTTATCTGGCCCGCAAGCAAGCACTTTGTCTCGTACACGTCGCCGTCGTGTCTCAGCAGTTACTCATCGCCGACCCTCTGTAGTTCGCCTGACGTCTGCTCCCTTGTTGGCACACTGGAGCAAAGACCGATTGGAGGACTGTGAGGGAAAAAGGGGAAGCGGAAAAAAAAGCACGCAAAGTGATCGACCACTGCCGCTCTCTTTTTTTCCGCCTGTGGTTGCAATTGCTTTGCTTTTCTTAAATTACGTTAGCGCTACGTGTCAACTATCCCGCGGTATACTTTTATTTCTTCCACAAATCACCGTCTCACGCTACTAACGGCACGTCCGAGTGCGACGCTGGTGCGTTAAAAGAATGAGTGTCAACGTTAGTGCTCACGGACACTCCCTTTAGGCTGTTTCTAGGTCTAGAAAGCCAGACGTCTGGTGCCACCACAGTGTCTCATGTAAAAACGCTGAGCCGAGATCGCTACCGCTGCTGCCTGCGTTTTGGACTCATTGTGGATAAGAAGGAAGAAACTAGGCGGCACTCCCAACTACATCAGCGTCTGCAGTGGAAGTGGCCGCAGCTGAGGTAATAAGGCCATAATGGTTAGGAAGTTCTCGGCTTTCACGCACTGACACTGTGGTCGTTTCGCTCGCTGGCGCAAGAAACACGAATGGGGACAAAAAAGCGAGCAATCTACTTTGTTCGCTTCCCCAGCTGTACTTCCGTCTGTACATGATATTTCCTCCAGCCCAATTTTATCCTGCTCGCGGATTTCTTCCATCGCCCTCTGATGCAGGTTGTCTTTTCCGGTGATGACCTTCCTCTCCATACTCTATTGACGCCATGGGATAGACAGCGAATCATGAAAGGCTATGTGCATACCCGGACAGCAGTTGATTACAGACATAAATAACACTAAGTGGTCCTTCAAGTGGGTTCTTTCATGGATGGTGGGGCCTCTTAACGTCCCAGCCGCAACATTTTCTTTTGTTCTCAGGCTTGTTTTTTTTTTTTTTTTGTGAGGTACGCTGGGGGACACCATTCTGTAGATAAATATGAACGTAATTAGAACAACGGGCTAGGATTCATTGTGGCTTTCTGACTTTCCGATTGGATTTCCGCAGCTAACACCGGCTATCCGCTTATTTGTTTTTCTCTTGCTGGGAAAGTTTGAGGTGGGTGATTCGTAAAGGCCATAGCCTCTCTTGACCTGTTTTTATTTTTTTTCTGGCCAGAATTCTACGTATTCTCAGCTTATCGCAATGCATCTTAGCAGGAAGGAGGGTAGAATTGAGATTTGAACAGAGAGCATTCTGGCGGGTAATGGTTCGGGACAAATGGCGTGTCCCTTTCGAGCAGAGTTTACGCTTGCTCTGCAAGAAGACAAGACGAAAAAGAAAGTCAGCCTAGATATAGCGCACACTGCAACAGAGAAAATGCGTAGGAGAGGGATCAGATTTTTTTCGCCTCAGTAATTTAAAGAGCTATGTTTATGTCACTTAGGTGGTGGGTTACGTGAGATAACAAGCTTGAGCCTGCTTCTCGGTTAGTGAAAACTTGTGCCTCCTTTTCTACGCCGTTTTTTTTTTTTGCCGTGCCATTTCGGAAATGAGGCATTCCGCTGGACGTTTCGCGATTTGGAATACTTCTCTAAATAATGAAACATTTTCCCTGGTGAGATTTCTAAATTATGCTTCGAACACGTTTCCAGCGAGTTAGACCTGTGAAACGAAGGATCTTAAGAATCTACTCATTTTTGTTGATACGAGAAAAGATAGTACAAAACCAAGGATCATAAGCATACGATACATTGTTCCCGTTCAGTTAGCATCTAATGAAGATGTCAGCATACAATTATTTTTCATTCATTAAAAAAATGAACCGTGTTCTCATTAAATGATATTTACATATTAGTAACAAACGGTTCCAAATGGAAGAAAAAGTTCATTGCACATTTTGTTGGACTGTGTAAGTTGTTTCAGTAGGCAAGAAAAGATTCGCTTGGCACATGAGGGCATGTGATAATTAATGAATAATTACGCATAGACACTTTTTTGCGTTGTATTGCTATAAATCCCTTTTGTTTGCCTTGACTTGCATGCATTCTTCTCGATTTCGCCTGCGCAACTTTATAAGGAATTGATACAATACTGCGTCAGAAGGAAATATTTTTCACCTGCCGCCAGAAACTCCTTCACAGAACACTGCAGAATCTGCAATGCAGCAATGCGAAAGCTGGAGCATTGCCGTTACAAACGGTACATCGCGAGCCCCTTGTATATATTTTGCAAAAGAAAGATCACAAAACATTACACGTCGCGCATTCTGGCACTCATATTTAAACAACTGCTTGACACCCCTTTGAGTTTCCTGATGATTGCAAGCTTGCCCATGTTAAACTGATGTTTAAAGTAGAAGATAAAGAAAGTATTATCAATTATAGGCCCATATCATTGATATCAGAAGTCTGTAAATTGCTAGACATCTTATATTATCTCATGTAATGAAATACATCCCCGAGCATCAAATCTTCTTCCCAACCAGCATGTATTTCAGCATGGTAGTTCTTGTAAAACACAGCTGTTCGAACTGACTACTGACCTTCACCGAAATTTAAAACAGTTGCTACAAACTGATGCCACCTTCAAGAATTTGCAAATACCTTTGATCGGATGCCCTAGTACCCGATTATTCATAAATGAACAGAGTTAACATAAACATAAAGCTAGCAGATGGGTGGAACAGTACTTGTACAACAAATTTCAATCGGTTATTACTAACGATGTTGAATCTCCTCCGCAGTGTGTAAAATCTAGTCTCCCCAAGGATCTGTCCTTGGGCCCACACTATATTTAATTTACATAAATTATATCGCTTCCAGTATTACATCATCAATCTACTTATTTGCCGAGGATTGCATCCTTTATCGTAAAATTTGCAACCTTACGGACTGTGTTATGTTGCAGGATGATTTATCTAAAGCAGACAGGTGGTGCGTTGGATGGCAAATTAGCATAAACGCTAAAAAGACTATGTTAATCCCATTTAATCACCACAATCAGATTTTGTAACAAAACCTATTATATTAGCAATGCTGAAATGGAGTCTGCGGAATTCTTGAAATATTTATGAGTGCATTTAACCCCTGATTTGCCATGGAGTATACATAAGAATCATCTCAATCAACATTTGAATGGCACAAATAAAACTGTGTTTAATCCTCCGGTCTATATTCAAAGCCAATACAGATACTCGACTAATTTTTATACAGCACTGGTGAGACTGAAGCTTGAACACGCATCACTTATTTGGAGTCCTTATCAACTGCACCTAATTAACTAAATAGAGACACTTCTAAGCAAAGTCAGTCGATCCATCACACGACAGTACTCACGCTATTCAAGCATACCTCAGATAAAAGAAAACGTAACTCCAAGTGCCTTGCGTGCTTTTTTTAATACCCTAAACGAGAACCCCACACTCTTCTCCGACTGTTAAATAATTAGGCCCGCTACACGTACATTTAATCGATTCGATCAGGATAAAAAATTGAACCCCATTTGCACGGACCGTAGCCGTCGGATTTTCATTTCTACACTTTGCGATCGCAGAATGGAATGCCTTGCCCTTTTCTGTAATAAACACCATAAATCATGATAACTTTATCTCACTACTGATAGACAGCCTAACAACCTAGCGAGAAATATTCGGTTTTCTTAAATTTGTTTCATTTCTTTATTTTTACTTCGTTTTTCTATTGTGTGTAACGCATTTTTTCTTGCTTAGGCTAGTACCCTTTGTCGTGTCATAGTGAAAATGTTATGTGCTCGTTTTCTTTGTATTTACCCCCCCCCCCCCCCGCACTTTTTGATGTATGCCTAATACCCATTTTTATTTTCTTGCTCCGGTAGATTACTGTTGTAGTAACAGAGGCTACAAGAACACCGAAATAACTTGCAAAGTGGCAAGGACAAAACCTGTCTGGTCTCACATTGCCTTTCCTGTGAGACAGTGAAGAAGTGTACTCCCCTATTTGACCAGGTTAGAATTTTGTATCGGCACGAAGAAAAGCTGTCGAGAGAACTGGTTGAAGCATATTATATTTCAAAGGACATTAAGTGCATCAGCAAGGCTTTTCTTGCTCTTTCAAGCCAAGAGATTTCTTTTTGAGTGACTTTTTGTATAACAGATGAACCCAGGGGTGTTTCACGCGAAAGCTTCGTTTTGGTCACATTTGTTCTTGTCTGGGCCTTGGAGTAAAATATGAGGCTGAGTTGTGTGTCAGTGCTTGTCATGTACCTTTCTTTTATCTTGTGTTGTGTCTTGCTGTTCGCGCTGTTTTTATTACCAAGGGATGTTTACCAACTGGCCCAACAAGGTACCTTATAAATTTAGATTTTTCTTTCTGGTTCCAAAAATAATTCTGCTTTAGATGTCAATGCACTTAGCGTATCTGTCATTCCTACATTTTTGTATCTCCTTAATGCCCGCTTCAAGATTATTCAGATGCTTGCTAAAGGTAGACACGCTTTCTTCTGGGCGTTTTATGCTTTCCTTAATATCCGCAATGTCAGTACGAAATGCCCCTCGCCCATATCCATAATTTTGTGAAAAGTTACATCGGAATAGGGACAAGAGTTAGCCTCGATATCCGTACTTAGTACCAGCTTACAGCAGCAGTAACAGTTGTAGGTAATGCTCAAACGATGAATAGGCGTAGAAGGACTACAGTAAATTTGTCGTGACTAGGCGATGAAGATGTCTAACCTGTACAACAAAGAACAGTCGCATTGTGAACGTTCGTTGTACAGTGTCCTCACCAATATCGACTGAAGATGCTTTCTTGCGTTTATATCTTTACGGGCGTTTTCCGGAGGTTATAGGCCATCCTGATGACTTACCCCATCCATGTTTTAGGAGCGGAACTGTATCGTCGTGAACAACATGATGTCCCCCAGTTTGTGCCTCAATGGAGCGTTGCAAAGGTGCAGTGGGCGTAATAGGAAACATGTATGCAGATCAGTTCCTCGAAAGCAACAGAGCCTCTAAAACAACCAAAAGGCACATGGTGAGCATCCATTGCCCAGCATTCTCTCCGAGCCTACATTCATTCATATGGAAGGGCATTTTCGCGCTGACAAATTTTTCTTACAAATTTCGCTAACAGGACATAAACATACAATATTTTCACATTAAATTAAAATTGTTTGAGTATTATGCGGTTCTATTTAGCATCAAAAATTGCCAAAGCTTTACCATGAAAAATGAGAATAATGCTATTCAGAAATTTTTCAGCTAATGTATATCGAAGACAACTAGGCTGTACTACAGGCGCCTAAAAATTCGGTCCAGGCATATAATGTACAACAGAATACAATAATTACCATGCTTGTGACGACGCCATGGACAATAGGTGGGCTTCTTCGTGGGCTTCTTACAAAATGCGACCGCGTGAGTGATTTCCAGCCGGTCGCGCATGGGAACATGAATGTCTGGCGCTTAACATCACTGATGCGCAGAAATTGAATTTAATGAGCTGATATCACTCATCGCGATAGTGTTTTCACGGTACGCATACACGTATAGTCTCTGTCAAAAATTTACACTTTACAACCCTAAAATGCGGCCCGTTTGGCATCTCTTGCATTCACAATATTGCATATGACTAGAAATATATTCGTTATGCTTCTCGACCTTTGGTATCCCAAAATCCTTTCCAAGAGCCCATCTACAGGGATTAGAAGCAAACCTCTTCGACTGCACATTATCAACTGCGCATTACAACATCAGCTATAGTGATTTTGAATTTCTGATTAATGATTAATGATTATTAATGATGATTATTGATGATTAATGATTAGTGATTAGTTAAGATATGTCTGCATGCAGATATATTTGTTCACTCGCTACTGTGTTTCAGTGGTTAGTGCGCTAGATTGTTGAACCGAAGGATGGGGCGGTCTCTTTTCGACAGCGGCGAAAATCGAGCCGGTCCTGTAGTGTGGTTGCCAGGGCGAATAGAAAACCGCAATTCGTCCATAATTCCACGGCCATCTACTACGATGTCCTTTACTCCTTTGCTCAACGAAGTTGACGATTGTTGTTTTAAATTAGCTAAAAGCCGCGACACAGAGAGGCTTGTGTTCCGGCAATAAAAGGATGCTCGACAACACATCTGGTAATCGCTTTCAGTGAACAGTGTCGCAAAAGACAAGGCTTACCACTTGCACAAAGAATGTAGTTTATCGCGTTACGCTGTCTTGTGATCGATGCTACTACAGACAGATAGGCATATATCTTAATGGGCACCTGACGGAGCTCCCTAACTCTCTAGGAGGTAAGGCGAACTCTAACGTGGCGGTCCGCGTGCCATCTCGAGAACGTAAATCGGTGGGCGACCCGTCTCTTTGCACTCTTGATTTTAGTGACGCTTCTGTAGTTTGTGGAAGCGAAAAACAAATTTACCGCGAGATAGTTATAAGGACATGCGTGTGAATAAGCCATTGGTTAAGATTCACAGTAAGGAATTCACTCTTTTAGATAACGCGATGGTAAGACCTAGACTTTGAATGGTTTCTTATTGGAATGGTACAGCGCCAAAGTGTGAGTCAGCGCACGTCTGTCCGTCTTCTGTATTTCATCTTGTGTCTTTGGGCGATATGCCTTTCAAATATGAGCCAATACCAACTTGCCCAATTATCTATCCTTCTTCTTGAATTCTTTCTACTCTTTCACCGGTTTGGGAATTGTGCGCGTGCATCTCAGTGCTAGTCTTTGTTGTCTAAAACTTCATAAACCTAAAATAAAACTTCCGTTGTTAGTTCAGTGTCGTCCTGTTTTCTTTTATTCTCTGTGTCGTGTCTTTTAGGTAGTTTAAATTGAACCCTTACTTGCTTCGAGACATTTAAGCTTACATAGGAATCCCAACCGTCCCGTAGCAGCCTCTTCGTTTTCTTTTTTAGGGCGAAATCTTTAATATGCCCTTTAGTAGCTTGGCCGACGTGCTTTTCATATAGTCTTGAAAGTGCCTAGCAGCTTCTGTTGCAGCGGCTGCTTCGCTGCTTCTTCCAGGTCACGCCACCGTTGGTTCTTCTTCCCACACCTGGCAAACTTCAATTGTGCAGGTACATATCTCCACAAATATTCAACATTACCTGACACAATGCCACAGAGCCTTCCAGTAACCAGTCTCCCCTTTCCGCCCACCGCCCCAGCTGCCCATTTGGCTCGCCTCGCGGGACCGCACTTTTGCAAATGTCCTCGACACCTTTGTGTCGTCAAGACTCGGCTCTGGTGTCCTTGAGATTTGCAGACATACGTGGAGCAGTCGCTCACATTCGCTTTGTAATAATATTCGATAGCATTTACAAAGGCATCGGTCGTTTTGCTCCAACCTGGCATGTGAATTGCGAATAAATGCGACTGACCTCAATGTCACTGCTGGTCTGGAATCACACCAACGATGTCGACCATCAACAGAAAAACCTCTCGCCGTCCCAGTGTTGCAAAACAGTACTGTTGTACTCTTCCGAAGCGAATAAAGTTACAAAGATATATCAAGCACCACACTGGCTAAAGTAGAGACAATGTAATTCCTGGCAAGCAGCCTTTTTCTACTCCTGATCTAGTATATAACTGCCTTCATAGACAACCCCTCTTTGAACTGTTATTTCAGGTAGTAGCTGAGGAACAGACATCACATAAAGTTGGCTAAGTCAGCATATGGAAGAAAAGTTACCAGAGGTTGTGGTGCATTATTGGAAAGCGCTTTTAGGGAAACAAAACATTAGGGAAATTGTGTTTGCTTGGACTACATTAGGCTTCTTTTGGCAAGTCGTAACTAATCTTTGTGATAGAATTTTAAATGTTATCTAAAGGGAGAGACCTGAGGTAGCATATATTTGTGTATCATTTCATCACAGACATAAAATTATGCGTACATGACTTTATCCCAGTCTTCTCCTCGGCAGGGAATTAGTGCTTAGCGTTCGTGACTACTAAGCATGGCCACCGCATATGTATGAAGGCTAAACGCAAGACGCCTCTGTACTGCGTGATGTTCTACATTCAAGTAACAATATATGGCTGAAACTAATTGCAGCCCTTCACTAAGATGTCCTTTGTTGTACTGCAATAACAGATGTTTCTCATAAACAGAATGTTAAACAAGATAAACAGCTCCAAAATATCTTTTATAGCCTTTGCGTTGTTAGAGCTTATAAATAACCCTGTCAGGTAGCGCATGCATTGAGAATTTAATTGCAGAACTATAAGAGAACGTGTTTTTTGAAGCTGTGGCTTTCAGAAAGGAGAACAAAAAATTTGAAACATAAAAGCTTTACTCTCTGTTTCACAGGCAGCATGAGCTGGAGACGACAGACGATCTCCACTATTGAGTCCCGAGTCTTTCATTAGCCACTCGATCATTGACGTAGCTGAAGAGTTTGTATTACCTTGTTTATTTTTCTTTTCATTCCGTTATTTTTCCATTTTTTCTTTACTTTCAGTAGCTAATCGGTTGCATGTGTTTCAGTCGATCACGAGGGGAGTATATTCTTTAATAACGTTGTAATGAAAATGATTGCTGGTGATTCTATCAGTAATGGTAAAATGTTTTCTTTTGCTCCCATTTTATTTTTGTGAAGCAGTGAGAGGCGAGCGGCACTGGGACCAATGCCTTCTCAATCTCTCGTCTATTCACTCAATAGAACTGCTAGAACTGCGTGCCCGGCACCCTAACTTCAACTTGAGGGCAATGAAAGTTTCATCACTTACTTGCCGGGCGATATTCGCTCAATTTTCGCAGGACTCACGCCTCCTACATAGTAGGCCGAGCGCTCTAAATTAGAGCCTCCGGCGCTCCATAATAAAACCCATTCCTACACAAGGTGCGCTTGAAAGAGAGCGCCTCGGGTTAGGAGTACATTATGACATTACTGAGAGCAGGCCTCTTCCCGGAGTGTGTTCGTCGGAAAAAGTAATCGACTCAATTCACGCCGGCGAAGCCATCAGTGTTTATTTTGTAGCTTCGTCGTTATAGCAGTTTATCTATTCGTGCTTCTCTACCTCTACTTTCTAGAACTTTCGTGGATATTTGTCACCAAGCGTTTTGGTAATCGGCTCAAAGATATGCCGCTATTAGAAATATTTTCTTCAAACCATATTACCTAATATACGCGTATGATGTATGGTCGCTGAAAATAGTTTTGTTTTTTGAAGCCTGCATTAGACTACCAAAGCTTGTATAAGAACAAAGTCATCGTTACGTGACAAAAATGTCCGGGAAGCGGTTTTGTCGAAACAAGTTTTAGCTCCAAGTTGAAATGCGCGAATTGCCTTTTAAAAACGTTTATAAAGGACCCGTCATTGCTGCACATAAATAATGTTGTCCGGGATTTAGTTCAGTTTGGCCGGTGATACCTTGCGAAAGCAAAGTTTAAATTACCCGATTCAGGGCACGTGTACTTTGACAACATAATCTGGCGGGCCAATCAGTAGTCTGGCATAACATCGTTCACAAGATCGTTGCTATGCTCAAGCGTCTGTATTAGTATTTTAGGTGAAACACACACACACGCACGCACACACACACACACACACACACACACACGCGCACACACACACGCGCACACACACGCACACACACACACACACACACACACACACACACACACACACACACACACACACACACACACACACACACACACACACACACACACACACACACACACACACACACACACACACACACACACACACACACAAAATAACTTCTTACTCGTGACCTTTCAGCTGTCCTCATCTATAGTGGCCGTAAACTATTGCTTGCACAGATTGCAAAAATGGGCTTACAAGCAGGATTTTTCTCGCTCGATTAAAGTATCGCGTAGCTTCTACTTGTAGAGAAGACCATCAACAAGACATTTTTACTTTATAAGCGATGTCAATGTGCCATTAGGCAAGAATGGCAGCATGTGCCTCTGCTTGATTGCCGCCTTAAGCAATGGGCACCTGCAGTGAGCCGAGGTCGAAAACCTCCCCCAGACATTAGGGAAGCCGCAAGTCTGCATTGGAGGTGAGAAGTGTTAAGCGTTGAGACATGCACTCAGGGATGCCTCCAAGTGAGAGAAGAGTGCGGACAGAAGGCAGATGAAGAAGAAGGCACCAGCTTCTTGACAAGCTTTTAGCCTAGGAGACCATGCATCTTGCTTTGTGAAAAACAAAACCATTAATTGATTGATTCATTCATTGATTGATTGATATATAATCGATCCTGCGCAAGCGTACAAGAACACGCACCTATAGGATGCCTTGCTGAAATGAGGGAACCATGGGGCGAAGCGAATTGTATTTGCAAGTTTACAGTTGGCCTTTGTTCACATTGCTGAAAATGCATAGGATTAGTGTTCAATTCCCTCATAATGAACGAGTACATCGCGTAGCCAGCCACTGAGTTTTTTTTTTTTTTACAAGTATCAGCAAGCCAGAAAGGGTCCGATAGTGCCCTCTTCTACTTTATTACGTGCTTTTGAGACTCGAGACTGGAAGTAATCAAATGGCTTGTATAGATACCTGTTCTCGTAATTCCTATAGGGATCAAGCTGAAATCTATTATACAGCAATAGGTATAACTACGACATCTCGACGCACCACTATATCGTATGCACTACCAGAATAAAGGGCTAGTAGTGAAATTACTCTTTATACCACGCCGACTGGAATAATAAATGATCTAAAGTCTGTACATGGCTTTTAAATCAGAAATTTTCACTGTTCTCAATCCATCCATAATTGTTGGGCTTTTAGGCATTTTTGGCTCGACTAATATTGAGCAGAATTTGTGTTCATATTTATGTTCAGGGTGAAATCGAGATGAATCTGGTAGAAAAAAAACCATTGTACTAAAATCAAGCTATCTTTTCCTGTTTCTATGGCAGATACTCTTTGAGAAAAGTAATAAGAGTGTGACGGAGAGTGGCTTCCGCCCGTGAGGTTAGACTAGGCTGCTATGAAAATGCTCTACTCTCCTCTTGCTGTATTTCTTAGTGTCAAAAGTTTCTATTTCATTTTTAAATGATTGCAATATAACGTGACCGGGTCGGGCAGAGTCGGCACTTCCTTAACGCCCTTTAATTAGTCCAACGCCCAAACATTACCAAAACGATATATATATATATATATATATATATATATATATATATATATATATATATATATATATATATATATATATATATATATATATATATATATATATATAAACAACTCCGCGCTATCGTTTTGGTAATGTTTGGGCGTTGGACTAATTAAAGGGCGTTAAGGAAGTGCCGACTCTGCCCGACCCGGTCACGTTATATTGCAATCATTTAAAAATGAAATAGAAACTTTTGATACTAAGAAATACAGCAAGAGAAGAGTAGAGCGGAGTTGTTTATGTATGTATATAATATATATATCTGCAGCAAAATAAGCGGTAGTGGAGAAACTCTGAATAAAGAATTCTACTCGCACAAATAAAGGATAAGAGCGAAGCAACAAGTGAAACGCAAGATTAAAGATGTTCCGGGAAGCTCTTAATTGTCTCAAAGTGACAATAGTGCCTTGCGGTGTAGGAAGGTATCATTAGCATCCAGATGATGATGTTCCGGCTTTGGGAGTGTTCTCAGCGGCAAAAATTGGCGAAAATCACCTTGTGCTTCACTGCTTTACAGCTATGAACTCTGGCCACGGTGCGGGGTCTAAGAGGGTAACGCGAAGAGACGCGCTTCCATATAAAAAGGAAATGCCTTTTAAAATGTTGCTGTGTAGAACGACTTGTTTGGATCAACTGCAATCAAGTATTTGTCGCTGAAAGTTGTGCGGATCTAAACCACACTAGTTTCAACGCGAGGAAATAAAATTAGCGTATCACTCCTTATGCGTGTTGGATATCTGCATTTTTACTGAATTTAAATTCACAGCTTAAGCTGCTTTGTACACAACTGAACGCATTCAATATCCTGACTATTTGTTAGTATGCCCTAAGAATAACCCTTTTTTATTAATTATATGTTGCATGTGAATTTATTCACGATTGTATTGAAACGCTGATTTACTTTTGACAATGCATTGTCCAAAGTACATCAAAGTTACAATACAAGACAAGTTTCAGTTCAATACAATAGCTTCTTGTAAGCTAGTTACACCTAGCTGCTCAGCTAGATTTAACTATAGCGCACAAGAAGCCTGATGTTCCATCTTTTTTCAAGTGCACGTTTTGCCGCAGCTGAAGAAAAATATTCCACTTTTCGAAAAATACGCAGTTTTCATATTGGACAAAGGGAAGGGACTAACGGCTAGCGTTAATCTTTAATGGCCGATATCTCCACATGTACATGAATGTATTCGAAACATCTTAACGGAACTGATTTGTATGCTCGTTCCCAGAAAATATTATCGCTGTCTAAATCTTCTTGGGGCGATTGCGTCCTTTCTGGCTATTAGCCTGCTGGAAGAAAACAGCAACCGCTTGTTGACCCATCCTCGGGAAAAGAATGACCGCAATATTTGCATAATTTATTCAGTGACCCCATTTGCTGTTAGACGCTGCCTCAAAGTACCCCTCGCCGCTTTTTATAAAACGGGTTATTTACAATGCGCAGGAAAGGAAAGAGATAAAAAATGTGGGAACATATAGATCTTATCTGTTATAGTCATTTTTTACAAAAACCTGCAAGCACCACAGCCTTCTTTACAGCAGTTGGTTCAAAGTTGAAGTGATGTGGTTTTGTGACAAAAGGAACACATTTTTCGTCGTGCTGACTCAAACCTGGGTAAAGAAAATTACAAAGACTTGCAGACAACTGTAATTTATGTGCTGGAAAGAGAGGTCCTATAGAAAAGTTCAGAGTTTCTTAGGAAGATAACGCTCCTCTAATTGCCGTAAACAGTAAAGAGGAGTACAATTTTGTTCTTACCTTGTACAAGGGGAGCTCGTTATTTATGTGATGGAGTCATGAGTACCCCCTCCCCCTCCAATTGATCGCAGTTAAATCATCTAAACCTAAACACGACTCATTCTGTCAATGTGCGCTGTCTACGTTCCGTACCGTCTTTGGCTAGAAGTGAAGCCTGTCGAGCTGCATTGCGAAAATAAATTTCAGTATGTCAATACCGGCGGTGTTTTGTACAATACATAAAGCATCTCAGTATGCCGAAGAGTTCATTTTACGTATATGTTGTCTTAGTTTCCGGTGTTCACAACTTTTTCAGACTGCCGCCATCTTTCGTTTCAGCCGTTTCCTTTTATCGTTCGTTGCATCCAATACTCTTATACCACACATACGCAGACGTGTCTTTCCATGCTTCGTGTTCCAGATGAGGGCCCTTTCTGCATTCGTGTCTTGGCCATGTAAAAGAGCAGCTTACAGCTATTCGGAGACAGCGAGCAAAGAGGTATAAGGGTGAAAGCCTGCCAGCCTCGAAGAAGGCGATTGACACGCGTTCTTGAGAGAGATAGAGAGAGAGAGAGAAAGAGAGAGAGATAAAACTTTATATAATGCAAAAAAGAAAAATAATCTAGAGCTCCCGTGGTTGGGTCCTCAGTCCAGGACTCCCGCGGCCTTTGCTTCCCTGCTGGCCCGTTCAATCAGCCAAAGCTGGTCTTTCGACTCCGAACTTACAGCGCAGCCTCCCACTGCTCCGGCGTGGCGCTGTGAATTATCGGCACTGAATCTATTATTTGGCAGGCCCATGTGATATGAAAATTGTCGGTTTCTGTCCACACCAGGAACACGTGTCCCTGTATACGGTCGGATGTATCTTGCTGTATAAAGACGGGCATGGATAAGAATTTGCTTGTAGCTGCCCCCAAGACACTGACTGCTCCCTGTTTAACAACTTGTGGGGCGGAGGATACCGTCTTCTGGTCCCCCGGTAGTGCACCAAAATGTCTGCGTAGGTACGAGTCACTGCCCCGGTATCTTCGGCCTCTGACCTCCCTCGGTTTGCATATAACCTCGAGCTATGAGCTATGATCGTTCTTGAGAAACTGATGTGAAAAACGCGATGACAAAGAATGCGGCATGAAAAGTCTTATAAACAGCGAAAAATACGTCGCGTGCTCGAGTGTGTGCGTCCTTGAAGTATATGGGTTTGTGCGGAGCATGTTTGTTTATTTCAAGCCGACCGTGTTGCATATAAAATGTCTTACTTCCTAATGTTACTTCCGAAAACATCCGCCCAATGGCGTTTACAGGTATAGGAACGCTCTGCCTTCCGCTGTTTGCAGGTGCCATTTTCGAGGAAGGGCGACGGCATTCGGAGGCGGCTTTCCGGAGCGCTATTTAATTGGCCAAAAACAACTGTCCGCACTTTCTCACGAGGTACAGAGTGGTCTGAGTCATACAGGGGATACCTAGCCATGACTCCTTTCACGCGTGAAAGCCAGTACGCCAAAAAGGAAAATTTTCAGCATTTAAAAAACTGCAATATTTTAGCAACAAAAAGTTACACTGACATTTGGTCGCTAAGCTTGATTTCCTAGATGTACATGATGCTGCTTCTGAAATAATAGGAGCAATATGTGGCATAGCGACGCTCAGATGATCTGATATCAATATATTTTATTTCGGAGGATGCGACAGTCCATCTCGAATATTTTGACAAATTCCTTCCGTTGTTCTCTACACGTCAGTCCGCAGTCAAGGATTATGCGAGAAGTTTCTTTTCCGCTACATTGGGCCTTACACGGGGATTCAGCAAACATCCCAGTGAACCACCGCGCTGTCCCCTTTCATACTGTCACCGCTCCGCGGTGACGCTCAGAAGAGGTCGTTGACATTTCCCACGTGACGCCATATGCCCGCAGACCGTCCTCCATCTAAACAGTGACCAAAGAGTTGATTTGCTTGCCGAAGAAATTTGTGTGAGCTTGGTGCGCGTACTTTCATCTTTTCACCTGTATATACCCATCATCGTCATAATTCGTCATCGTTCTTCATCACTTGCGCAGAGTTCCAGCGGCAGTCTGGAATAAAGACGCTGGTTCCATCGGTCGTTCACAAAATACTTTCCTCTGTGCACTAACTTCTGTCGCTGCACGTGTGCGAATTTTGATCTCCGCTCTACTGTGCGCAGAGATGAGTGCTACGGTTCATATATCATGCAAGCTTCGCTGTTTCATCATCGTTCCTCTGCATGGTGTTCGACAACATTTAAAAAGTGTGCAAGAAAAAAAAAACATTCTAGTTGGTGCAATTGTCAGAAAGCAAACGCACGCAAAAGCGAGTAGTGAACGTCGAATGGGTGCTCGGAGACCGTTCGTCTCAGCGTTCGTCGTTTCGTAAGGACTGTCTGCTGGTTGTTTGTGAAGCTCTCATTCGTGCTACTCATATTACCCCATCTTTCCGAGGCAACTTGCGGAGGCAATGATGGTGGCATCGCGGAAGAGTGCACCTGCCTCAGCATTGTGACATCACTAGACACAAGTGGAACGCTTTCAAAAGAACCTGTGCCATATCCCTCTATCTTTTTCCGGCGTTCTTACTTTTTCTTCATTCGCTTTGACTGTATGCCTAGCCAGGAATCAGTTTTGGGAATTCGGCGTGACTGAGCTCCCTTTTGAAAGCAAGACGCTGATGTTTCTCTTATTCTCAAATGTCCCAGGGAGTGTGTGTGTGTGCGTGCTTAGTGCGGGAGGGTGTGTGCAGAGTGCTTACGTATGTGTTTACTTCCGCTGTGTTTGCGTAGACTGAAGAGTGTGGACGCCTTCGTAGCACGGATGCAAATTAGTTCCTGATCTATGCCGATGCCTGCCTTCACACACAGACGTTCTGTAAGAGTCGTCCGGTGGACATTTTTCTTGTTGTTATCCACAATCTTCTGGAAATGAGGTGAGTAGCTCTTCTCGAACGTCTGCTTTTGCAGTTCTACTATTGCGAAGGATCGAGTAAGAATTTTGTTTTGAATCTGTAGCGACACCTGTGCGTGGCGTATATTTCAACCCCCTTATCTTCATGATTAGGGAGCACGGCTATTAGCAAGGGAGAAAGACCGACACTCCTGATCCGCTGAAGCTTACTTCTTGGAGGTTTTTCAATAACCTACTTTTTCACCCGTCACGGGTGTGAAGTAGCGGTGGAAATGTTTTTGCGCCTCACTGAGCCAGCTGTGTTTGTACAATCTAAACACACAAAAAAAACTTGCTCTAGAATTAATTACCACCTCGTGCTTAAAAACGTCTCTGATGCTAGGCATTAGCCACTGAATAGAACATAAAGTAAGCACAAAGTGTAAACTACTGATTTCATTTAGAGAGTGTCTCTAATTTTTTGTCGCACTGAATGAAAATGCAAGTTCAATTAATAGCAATTTTATTGAGGTTACGCATTGTTTGTTTTGGAGATGGCGGCTAAACGAAAGCTTCCTCAGATCTTCCTAGTACCCTTTTTAATGGCGTTCAACTTGTAATTAAAGGAATAATCAGGTTTTCAGTTTTCGTCTGTAGTTTTGAAGAGCCCTTGTAGAAGTAATATCTTCAGCGCATCAAATGACTGTTTCTTTAAGTTTACACTCATGAATAAGGGCAGATTTCTAATAGATTTGGTGGAGCTGCACCTATTTCTAAACCGGATTCAAATAAGACTGTCTGTCGGCCCTTTGCACTGCTGCTTCCTTAGACTACAATAAACTGCACAGACTATAAGACTCCAACACTTTAGAATAATATCTTAAACGTTTATTTTGGCTTTTGACTGTGCGTATAGAGATTTTGCTCTTGTAAATGAGCTGCATGTTGTCTACGCAACGTCTTTGTCAGTTTTTACTTTAACTACAAAATTTAAACCCGTTTTGCTGAAGAAAGATTGACATTTCCGGGCCAGATTCTAAGGTTTTGTTTTATTATTTATCTCAATTAGAGGTCCCTACGAGGCGTTGGTGTGAACGCGGTTTCACCTCTCGCTATTCGCACTTGTCTTTGTTACTCTTCCTTTATTTTGTAGGTTGTCGCGCAAGAACTCAGCACAAATGACCTAATTGTGGGGCCTCTGGGTAAGGGCATCCTACTCAGATCGGCCGCTATGCTAAGCACAGTCTTCCGCATTGCTTCGGCCTTTTAGCAGAAGTTATTTTAGCTGATAATTTTTATTTTTGCTGTGCCATATTCGCTCTTTCATCCCACTGTTCTCATTTACATATGCATTGGTGCTTTTCAGCTGTGCTTCATAGGGCGTCATAGGAATTTTGGGCTGGTAGGGGGGGGGGGGGGAAGGGGGGAGGGGGAGCAAGAAATCGAGCACCGCCTTTAAGGGTGTAATGAAAAAAATTAACGGCTCCCGCCTTTGGCTCTCCTTAAGCTACTCGGCCACGTGCATGCACTTTTGCACTCGCCCATTCTTAATTTTTTGCCTCTATCACCTTAAATTACACTTTAGTACACTATCTTGCGCTGCCATATTATGAAAGACCACTCGATATAGACACTGAGCCCCGCTTAACCAATCCGTATAAAAATGCCTGTGAATATTTTTCAGGACCGAATGCAGGGGTCCTGAAAAGTTCGATTCCCATCAGTCTATCATATAAAGTGAGCAACCCGAGATCGCAGCCCCTGCAAGGTCAAACATGTCACGCGTCGCATAACCCTCGGACCAGACAGTCCTGCTATGTCAGCTGCTGGATACACTAGCCATGTCAAAATTGGGCATTACCCATACCTGCAATATTGTTCGAGGCTGTCACGTGGTTTAAATTCGCGATCATATAAGACAAACTCGCTCGACGCCAGCGCGCCTATGGCGGCCGCCGCGGCCGAATTCCAGTTTTATAGAATATTTTCTTAGTATGTACTATTTATATTTATAGCTATATGTTAATACTAAAACTACTACTACTACTACTACTACTACTACTACTAATAATAATAATATTATTATTATTATTATTATTATTATTATTATTATTATTATTATTATTATTATTATTATTATTATTATTATTATTATTATTATTATTAATAATAAGGCGCACAGAGACTGCCTTTTAGCTAGCAGGGAACATTGAGGGGAATGCAGCAATAGAGATCGACAAGGATAATTCTTGCAAACTCATCTTTGAAACAAAATCTGCAGCATGAAGAATTCGTTACGGCTGTTCTACATTGCGACCTAGAATTTTCAATCCCTAAGAAGTAAGTACTACTTACCATAACTCTTAAACTCGACCTGCCTCATTGCATTCATTTATTTCTGTACATATGGAGGCGGAAGCGATTGTCATATTCGAATATGCTGCGTATTTTACGTTGACCTTTCTTTCCGACACCAATACCAAAGTCATATGGCGACCATCAGGTCTCAAGACCTGAACAGTGGTCACGGCCACATGGTGGCCTACGTGATTATGCCCCAAAGTCACATCGCGACCACCAGGCTTAACACAAAAGTTTGTCCACTAAATCTCTCTCAAGGTGAGGTCTGTGCATACCCAGCGTCTCCCCACGTCCCCTTGACCTTTACAGTGGTCACAGGCAACTTGGTGGCCTACGTGACTAAGCCCCAAAGTGAAATAGCAACCCCCAGGTTAACCACAGAAGTTTGACCTCTAAATCTTTCTCAAGGCGAAAAGCGTGCATATCCAACAACTCGAACTACCTGGCGTAATGAAGCATTCGTTTCAAAACACATTTCACATTACACATTTCCACCAGATACATTGTACCTATGAAATATTTGCTCTAGGGCTCAGATGCCGAGTAACGTGAAATAAGTTTGAACCAAGCATTCGAATCCTTTTTAATTGGGGCGGATGACCCTAAGCCACTTGCATGGAAGTAGCGAATATTTGGTCGGGTTTACCGCAGGCCCAAGCACCAACCGGTGCTCCTGTACATTGAGAGTTCCGAACTGCAGGGTAGCAGTAGGTGGTCTTTTTAGATTCACAAACTGCCGTTTAGCATGCGCGGCAGTGACTGTTTAGCCCAAGGCGCAGTATTAGAGAGCACTCGCCGCCTGAGCCGAGATCCCCCGCATCGCAATAAACTGCAGCAACGGCAAGCCACTCACCTCCTCGGCCGTCAGTAGCAACGAGGTTGCCACGAGAAATGTGACGCTCCCTATGAGAACTAATGAGCTCATTTGTCTGGATGCACGTAAACGACCACGACGACATCCGGTCGGCCAGCAGATGGCCCCTGGGTTGCTGTTCAGGTCCAACAGGCTCCGCTTCAGCATTGACCTGATCGCTTCTAGTTTGCGCTTTGAGTTTTGCGAAATCAAAAGAGCGCTACCAATTTCGACTAAGTTACTCTGCATTCGCAATTGACACCGTAAAACTTGGAAGCTGACTTGCATGATTACCGGACTTTATCCGTCTAACATTACAGGCATATATGTGGCATTGGACTAGATTTGTGTGGGCGTCTGGTACACGCGTGTGTAGCTTAACCAAGAACTCGAGCTTTTGCTCGATGAAATATGTTATTTTATGCAGCTAAGTAGAGCAGAGGGTTTTATTGAAAAAATACCGTTTTCTCGTCACATGTTAGTTCACGGTATAGCCCAAGAGAATCTGGAACGTATGGATTCATGTAGGAGGATTCGCCCATCGCACGGTTGAGGTTGAACAGTCGATCTCCGCTCTTGTACCCACCTCCAAGAGGGAAAAATTTAGACATATAGAAGCAAACTGTTTTAGAAAGAAGAAAACAGAAACCATGATATTAAAGCAAATAAACGTCTTTTTTGTCTTTCAAATATTTTTTTAGCATCTGTTTTCGAATATTCTAATTTCAACCGCAAGATGATTTTATTCATCTGTTAACAAAATTTCTAAACGTAAATCACTTATACGCTCACCACAACCGACCAAATAGTTTGTCCTATATTGCTTCTGCCATTGTTGCGATTGGCTAAAATGCCTAAGAGAACACGCCGCACGAGACGAAAAAAGAAACACAGGTTTGCACTTCAGACAAACGACTTCGAACTCAGTTACCGTATACCCTCTACAGAGATACTTTTTATAGTTCTTGCCACTATTGTTGGAAGCTCGTCTGACACCTTAAATTTCACGCTGGCTTTTGTTACGCCTCAGTCATTAATGCTGTTTCAGGCACTTAACTTTGACACGAAGAGTACCAAAGCATGCTCCATTAGGTAGCCCTTGAACACCTCGTTAAGGAGCTGCAAATTGCATGATTCTATCAGCAGTAAACTGCAAGCAGCTGCCTGCTGCCATTTTTCTCTCCGGACCACACTATCATTACCGTTTCACACATGCTCTGCCTTCCCGTCTCAGAGCCCACAAACATCATAAGCCTGCGTTAGCCAAATAAAGCCCGAACGGTCATGCAAGCTTCGCATATGTGGTTGTTGGGAAAGAGGAGGTGGCGGGGGCATCATAAATTAACGTAAACCTACAGTATTTCATAGAAACGTAGCGTCTGTAGAAAATTTCTTTTAAGTGTTTTCTGAAAACGCAACATATGGCTCTTGAAACACGCTTTTTCGGATTAAAATATCTGCCGCTTAGGATACTGGCCTCGTGCTTCAACTTTTTGTAGCGCAGACGAATGCTTGGAACCATGTATTCTGACGGAATAAAATAACAAGAAAACAACATAATATTACTAATAAGCTCGAAAGCTATTATTCTGCTCTCACTAAGATTGACAACTGTATTCACTATGAACGCGTTTGGATAATAATCAAATAAAAACAATGTCGTTACTTGGTCTAATAAGAATTAGGCAAAGTTTACCTGGCTCGAGATTGTCTAAGTCCTTAGAGGGCTGTGTTCGTGATTTTTAGAAGTGCACTTGAATCGGGTGTAGAGCGGAATTATGCCGTTTTCGCACAAAAAACGCTGACTTAATCAACAACTGCACAAACACAGTTTTTCGTAGAGTGTCAATCGATTTCTGCTAACGATCATTAGGGAGTAGGAGGTGGACGAGAAAGGAGAATATAAAAACAATCCCCTGCGGCCTAACAGGCTGCTAATGAGTCCCACTTAGTGCTCGGAGAGATAACAGAGTCGTAACTAAGGATGTTTAATCAAGCGTTAGGTATCACCCCCCAAAATTGAACAACTCACTCTTCGCCAAGAGTATAAGAAAGATCGTGAAAGACGATAAGAAGAAATAAGGAACGCGCCAAAGCTTCGGTTTTCTTATAGCGGCCAAAAGTGCTTAGCAGAATTGCTGAAATTATCAAAGCTCTAAGATAACAATAACAAATGACTGAGAAGCCTCAAACCGCGGGAAAGAGAGCCTGCTTAGAAAGTAGGACGCGAGTGATGAAAAGCGCGATCAGGGCTTAGACCCCGGGTATTGCCTGTGAGAGACAAGTAGGGTGAAGGAACAGGAGCAGTTGCAGAGTACCACACGTTGGGACAAATTTTATTATCAACAAGTGTTGTCCTTACCAGCGCAGGAGTGGTTCCGGTGAACTGCAGCGTCCCCGAAATTGATTGACTAAACTGTGTGTTCTACTCCCCAACATTGCTCCTCTCCGAAACCGACATCTTTTTCCTTTAAAACGTCTTCGGATTCCTTCTCTCTCTCTCTCTCTCTCTCTCTCTCTCTCTCTCTCTCTCTCTCTCTCTCTCTCTCTCTCTCTCTCTCTCTCTCTCTCTCTCTCTCTATGTCTTTTTCTCTCTCTCTAGCCTCACGCTGGCTTGCGATCTCACTCTGCCCTGCAAGTCTTAGCGTCTTCCACTTACTTTCAGTGTGCCCCTTTCTCCAGAAAGCAAGAAGTGTGGCAAGAGAGATTAACATTTTCTCGCTTCGCAGGTGTTTTTTTTCCAACTGACGATTTCGCGGTGCTGATCGTCGAATCAGTATTTTTATTTCTTTTTATTGTTCCGAGTAGTTTTTATTCCTCTCACCGCTGAATTGGAGAACAAACGGACATCGCGCTGACGACCGAGGCAGCTTGAAAAGCTTGTGCAGCATGTTGCACTGTTTAACATATGTCTTGTCTCCAGCGCAATTATTTTCTCTTGCCTATTCTCAAAATTCTCAAAGCCGTAGGAGTGAAGTTTCCTTTGTGTAAATGCGCAAGGAGAACATCTTCTGCAAGAAGCATGCATTTTAACCTCAAAATTCCGGCAACGATTCCTCGAGGCGAGACGCACTTTCGATGTTACTGAAAGAAGGCGACTCGAGCGTGCACCTGCTTGGCTCAAAGAATATGGTAATTTTAGCCTTAAAAAAGACTAGCATAACTGACAATAAGGGAGTATAGCTTGCAAATGTTGCTGCCAAGATTACCGTATCCGCCTATTCCAGGACGCAACCATGAGAGCTGGGGGGCGACTTGGTTGGCTGAATGTCTTTTAGCAGATTAGCACTGAAACACTCTTGTCTTTTCTTAACGACCTCTGTTCAACAAACAGTAGAAGTATGGAGCCCACCATTATATTATAGACCGTTTAATCTTGGAATTCATAATGAGATCAGTCAGCAAAAATGCCATGCTGGAGTGGTACCAGTAGCGAAAAAGACAGTACAATAGTTCGAGACCTTTAACAGCGCTTCTAAAGGGGACAAACTGTTGCAGTGCAGGTAAAGCTTTCGAAGATGTAACAACTCGCTCAAATATCTGTTCAGCACAATAGTTAGCCCATGCGACTTCCTGGGCTTTATTGCTGCTCCTTGATTGATTATGGTGGATTATATTTCGTAATACTAATTCTGCTCGCCGTGATAAGGCGTGACAAGCACACTCGAAGCACCACCAGAAGCGCACACAAGACACATCCCCTAACTTCCTTGTTCCTCACTTTTGTCGGAATGAGAGGCGCAGCCTTGAAGGAGCAGCCTTTTTTCAGGTGGACCACATACTCGACAGGCCAATTACAGCATAAAAAGCAGCAGAAGCTTTTAGGACGCAAATCACCAAGAGCTCTAACCTAAAATGCAAGTGATAATTATAAACGATGGCACTCGTGAGAGCTATCTGCTTCGAGCACCCCGGATTCAATGCCGCAGCAGAAGCAGCAATACGATTGTGGACCGACGCACAAGTCACGCTCCTGCCCTGCCTACGATCAAAACTGCTATGACTGCGATAAATTCGGTCATTTTTTGTTCATGTGTAAACCATGACAGCGTGGCAGTAGCTACTCAAGTCAGAGAATCGGGCTCCCTGAACGTCCTAAAAAGGACGATCACAAGCAAGAATTGTTTCTTGACAGCCTCGACCTTTTTAACGCTTCAACACCTAAAGAAATACGTCAATGGCAGTTTGGCTCAGAAACGTTTACAGCTAGAGAACCAAATCAAACCAGTTCACAATGTGAGAACTAAAATGTATGCAACGGAAAGCTTTGTAGTAATGCGGCCAACGCTTGATTATATCAAAGCATGCGAGACATTTTTTTTTTTTTGTAAGCTGTTCAATCCACACTGCGGTATAGTTAACTGCGATGGTTTGGCAGGTCTCAGTGTGTAACGGCCCACACTAAACAAGGACATTGAGATATTGGTCAAGAGCTGCAACAAGGGTCAGTTACATAAAATTAGTAACCTACGTCAGCCTATCCTGGACTGAACCTTTCCTGCTCGAACTGATCAACAACGCTCCAGGGACTTCCTCCATTTGGGAAAAACAAACCTGCTAATAGTGAATTTTATTTCCAGGTATGTAGGGTTTGACAGGGGACGACAACAGCTCGTTCACTAATAAAAGTACTGAAGGAAACATTTATCATGTTTGGCATTCCATCGATAGTGATATCAGAGCAGGGACCACTTTTCGACAGCTACAAGTTCGTACATTAATTCTGTGAATGAGACTTGACACATCAACTATACTTTCTTTAGTATCCTCTTAGAAATAGATGAGCGGAAACATTTTCAAGAGCACTGCGAAATCTGCACCACACATATTCGAAAGCCTGAGCGTTGCTTCAAAACGGTGTATCGCGTACCCACTGTAGAGCTTTTGCTAGCATGCCGGCGGCTCCTGCCGCACAGTGGAAATTTCTTTTCCCTGGTGCGCTATAAATAGTTAACTTTGGTTTAAAGGAAAGGAAAGGCACAGTATCTGCCACAATTTCTCCTGCAAGTGTGCTATTGGACGGTACACTTTTTCTCCTAACACGTGGCGTTCCTTGGCGCGCATTTGTTGCGTGCAACTTGAAGTGTTCAATTGGTGCCACGGCGTCACGCCAACCGTGTGGCGTTCTCATAGCTGTGGGACATTCTGACACAAGTCGGAAGCGCCTGAAGCGGAAGCGACGCTCATGAACTATTTCTGGGATTTTGTTTTCATCACGCAACCGCTCTCTCCCCACGACATCATCGCGCCGCCGGTATTTCCCATGACATCATGTTGTTGCTAGGATGCTTAATGACGTCAGCTGTGACAGTCTCCATTGCAACCGCGTCGGCATGAAGTCACAACAAGCGCACCCCTTCTGACATGTTTTTCGAGAATTCTTTCTTAACTGTCATTTTATTAATTCATGAACTAATCACCTTTTATCAATACCATCCCTTTATTCACCTTGCTTTTGCTTCTTTTGCCAACTCTTTCACGACTTCCCCTGTAGTGTGATGTCACTAGCAGTTTTGCACGTCCACGCGTCATATCGACGTCCATGGCTATGTCTATGTTCAATTGATGTTTGCCTCGAATTATTTTTTATTCACTCCTCATAGACCAAATTTGTTATTTGTCGACGTTGTTTCACTCCTTCTTTCATAATACAGTATTTCTTGTGTCCCTAACTCTTTACTGAACGACGCAGACCAGCCGGGAACTTTTGCGCCCCTTTCTGCAGACACGGAATCGCAAACATAGTCAAGTCAATAATAACGAAGACAACCAAGGAAGGCAGTCGAGGGTCCACTTGTAGCACTTTAAAACAACCACTTCATGCTAGTAACACAAGGAAAATCAACAGCTGACTCACCGCATGATGGGAAGCAAGCTTTTCATATTATTACGCACACTACAAAGTCCGCTTAAAAGCTTCCATCTGACCATCACTAGATTCTCCTGCAAGCAAGGCAGAGACAACAAAACAAGCATGCTGACGTGCACACAAAAGAGCATTCCGTAATTTGTTATCGGTCAACTCGTATGGTTCCGCAATGACAGGAACGGGATAAAACGACCCTAATTAAACCAACGTACAGAGCATAAATGGTACGTCATCAAAACAGACACCTAAGGCCCCTTTTTAAGAAATTAAATACTGCTGCGATACAGAACGGCGGAATGTCCTGCTGTCCAAACACCTCCGGAACACTGATGCGTAATCAACTCCTACACACTGCAATAAAACTCAAAGCATGTAGATATTCTCGCCCAGACAAATTCAGTAACTCCTCGCCCACTTATGACACATATATACTACTCTATAATAAAGAAGAGTCCCTCGTCCTCAGCGTTATGCAAAAAGAAGCAGCGACTTCTGATATAAGGGATACTAGGGGTGCAGCCTTCTCGATTTTCCTTAAAGATGGGCATGTTGTGCATATGCTATTCGGCCACTCTGCTTCTGCTCCTATCACGCCCGCTCCATATTCGTCTCAAACAACAGAGCTTCATAGAAAGCTCCACCTACGCAATCGCAGCGAGAGTTCAGTTCTGAATGAACTTCAATTCGTTTTCTGTTCTGTACTGGTCTCGAGCTGGTCATTAGTCTCAAAGAAAGCAAACAGACAAAAGAATAACGAACCCCTCATTTTCTCTATATTTATGTTTGCTTTCTTGATATATATTTTCCTAAATTCTTGACATTTTGCGCTTCTTTTTGTTTCAGGCATTGTGCTCGTCGGCTTCAGTAATATACAATTGTGCTATTTCGCCGCATAGGTTGGAGACTCGATATGTATACCAATGTCTTCCATCCGACTGCACAGAAATAAAAAGTTTTAAAAAGCTACTTCGCATTTCGAAATGTTTAAAAATTTTACTTGCCGCATATTGTCCTTGGACAATGGAGGTTGTATAACTGGTGTATATTTCTTTGTCATGACTTGCCTTTTGATTGGAAACAGCGCGATTGTATTGACAGAACATACGTACTTTACGTCTCAATGGACGTAAAGTTTGCAGCTTTTCCGATTTTTTCTGTCAGCAGTATTTATGTTGAGAGCCCATATCTTCTTTTTGTTGGCACTGTTGGTCGCCTGCTATAAATAAACGGCACTCCCATTTCTTTGCTGTCGCTATAAAAAGCACGAAAGCATGAAGTACTTCAACATCACCGTTTAATGGGGTCGGGTAAATCGTTTGCTTCTTTCAGATTTCAGTTCATCTTCCTTTTTTTGAAAAACGCGGAAGAGCTAGATGCCTGGAGGGGGACGATAGAAAAAGGGTGCAAAGAACAAACTGGCCCACAATGCGAGACCAAATGGACGCAGCAACATGGAATCAAGCATGTTACTTCTACGGCCGGGCGCAAAATAGAGAGGCGGCCATTTGCAACCCAAAGTTAATGGCGCCCGTGGGCAGAGGTGGAATAGAAGATACAACATTCAGGGAAGTTAACAGCTGGCACTCGGCACTAAAGATAGAGAGCGAGACATGAGTTCAGGTTTATGTTCCATACTTTTATATTTTAGGTGCTCGATGGCTGAAGCTGCTTGGTGCGCTCTTTCATTCAGAAACTTGAATACGATGGAAAAGAAGACACAAAAGATTGCCGCCGCCAACACAGTCGCCCTAGAAGCGCTCTATTCCAGCGCGAAGTCATTGCCTTCTAAACCAAGGCTATGCCTAGACCCAACACGACACGTGCGAAGTGCGAAAGGCTTTGCGTGCCCGTTGTAATGGTCGGGGAGACAGCGGGTTGTGTGCAGGCCGCCTTGCTTTCTGCCTGAGCCATTCCTGTTCGGAAGCCGGGCGCCAAAATAAAAACAGAGCAGCGGTCATATAAGGGCCATGTACGGTGGACGATCTCCTTTCCCTGGAGACGATGCATGACCCCAGCTGCGCCGGACTTTCCTGCCCTTGTTTCTCCTCACGAGTGCTTCTAGTACCGAAGACCGGAAACTTTGCTCTGTCACAATTCGAAGCAAGGGGTTTGAGCTCCGGTATACCGCTGTAAAGGGACGTAGAGCAGCACGTACTCTATTAATGGTCTGCCGTGGCCTTGTGGCTCATCGAAATCCTGTTAATAGCACTCAGGCCGCTGAGAGACATTTGGAGTAGACGCTAGGATTGCAACATGAAGAAGCAGGGATGAGTAATGAGGAGAAGATTGAAGTATGATTGCGTAACGTGCCGATCAGCTTGGCGTAGAAGATGCATTATCCCGCGTGGAGAACTTTATTCTTTTTCTGACTCCATGTAGGGCGCGCTGCAGGAGGGTAAAGCACCTTGCGCACTGTATAAACAAATGGCAGAGGCTGGAAATTTAACGAGTCAACTCGCAGAAAGTCTGGTGCTATGAAGCCAGAAACATTTTAATTAAAACGCTGGCAGAAACGCAGAGCCTGTGAGGGAATATACTGCTTTTCAAGAGAGCGTGACATCATGAAGTGCCTCGAACAGCTGCGGAAAAGGAAACATTGAGGGAGAGATTTCAGGCGGTTATGGGAATTTGACTGCCCTTAGTGAACAACTTTATTGAGAGACAAGAGAGGGGGTTGTGTAGAGGTCGACCGTTCGCACGTCGTGACACAACATGCATTGTGTGCAGTCAGCGCGGTTTTTGCGGTCATACCCAAAGAGAAGCTGACGGCTCGCTTTCAGGAATCGGTTAGAATCAGTACTATATTCGCCTCTAGGACAGAAAATAAATATCCTCAGCAGTGCGTTACAAGAACGATAAAACTATTTTTCTTTCTTCTTAGAACAACGTTTGTAGCCGAGAATGCAGCGCTTGATGATATATAAAGACACTGGCGTCGTTCTATTGTTCATTTATCACGCCCGACTTCGGTGTTCTCGCAAAAGGACATGTCACCGTATTCCAGTGGGGCAATTTTGTTGACCGTAACAGCAATATGAAATAAAAGGTAGTAGTTGAATCTATCGGGAGGTAAGATACATAATAATGTAGCAAATTAAATAAAACAGCAAAGTGAGGGTGTGTTTTCGGCGGGTAGCCACTGGCATGAAGGTTAAAGATGATTTTAATGGCGTGGTCTAGGTGAACGATAGCAGTAGACACATTAAAACATGCTGCACGGCTGTGCCCTCATTTTAACACATGTCCCAATGCGGCGTATCCAGAATTTCATATAGATGATGCATATTTTATGTATGGTCGCCCATAGGGGGTGTAGAATAATTTTAGTTCTTATACCGGTAAGATGCTACTATTAAAGAAAATGACTGTAAAGAAACCAAGTTGGGCATGTATTCAAAGAAAAAAACCTTCATGTTCCTGCATTTTTATTGTTTATTTCCATTTTCCAAGTATATTAAAAATGAAGTGTGTTATTTAAATTGTTTTGGAGAGGGAATATCGAAATTGTTCTTTACGGTAAATTACAAAGTCATCAGAAAGTAAACAAATTGTAGTAGTAAGCACACTATTGTAGACTAGAAATAGCAGGGGCCAAAATTGACCCTTGAGGTACTCCAGAACGAATCGGTAGAGTAGATGAATTATCATTATTACTGCTTTCAAACTGAGCGCAAGAAGAAAAAGGACGGATTCAGTTAACTGCATTATCAGTGTTAAAAACACGCAGTAAAATGTGCTTCGCGTTTACACCATTATAACAAATAATGGATTTTTATTATTTCTAAATAATTTCTAAGGTACGAACTATGAATACGTTTTTTTTTATTGCAAAACCTCTTTTTGCAAAAGTATGTCGCGCCTTTATACCTTCTAAAACGTTTTTGGAGACACATAGGTACCGACGGAAACAAACATTTGTAGGTAGTGTTTATTTTTGCCATAAATAGCATGTTAAATCATTTTGATGACCAGTCGTGGTGCATTGTTGGCTGCGGATAGATATGAACATGTTCATGCATGAATTTTTCGGCCGAATGATCTGTGCCAGAAAGAATTACTTGTACGTGCACTAGCGTGCCGTGAGCTTTTTCTGCTGGTATTATCTTGAATTATTTTTGTACAATAGCAGCAACAGTACTAGAGGATAGATATCTGTCTTGAGCCCTTGTGATCTTGGTTGAACAAACGAATAAGAATGAAAAAATGAACACAAATGGCAACGCTGATAATAACGCGAAGAAAAGGAAGACAGAGTAGTGAGCGCATAGGCAGGAGACTTTCTTCCATGCATATATGCTTTTTGTGGTAATGAAGGCATCCAAAAGAACGAAGAACTTCTGGCATGGTGCACTTTTATGCAAAATGCGTAAAGTAAGCATGTTTCAACACTGGCTTTGCATATAAAAAACGCTACGGTTGTGCTAGCACATTGTCAGTACGGCACATAATAACTCCATGCTTGTTGCACAACAAAAGCTAGGATATTCTACAAAACAGGCGGAGAAAAAAAGAGAGTAGGCGACCTGGTTCTTGTGGCGTTGCTGCATCATAGGAATGGAGAATGTCAAGCACTCAAGAACGCACCACTGCAGTGCGGAACATTTTTTTCCTTAACAACAATAAAGACGCGCGAGAATGAGACAGGAGGCAAAGCTACTGGCTTTCACGCGCGCTGCGTCTTTTCGCATGCAGCTCTATTGCGCATCTGGGCGTCACGTATACTTCTCAGTCGTGTCTGTAGCAGAATCCTACAAAGACCCGGTGCGTGCGCGTGTTTGTGTTAGCGGAGTAGCTCACATGCGTTTCTCGCCGCTTTACAGAGCCCGAGCTTCGCGCGTGGACGCCTTCGTGGGAATAGAACGGCCAACTTTCAACAAAACGTGCTGCAGATACGTCAGCTTCCCTTGCCGGATTGCACGTATTGCCTTACAAGTGCTGTCTCAAGTTGCCCCACGAAGGCGTGCTGAGGCTAGAGCACATCTGGCTGTGTCACATCTGCGCCTGTATAGCGCAGCTTCTAGGGGGAAGGAGCACAGGTCAGAGGCTTCGCAATGCGCTGGGATGGCTCGAGTAGAACGTACAGAAGTCTGGGGTAATTACAGGCAGTGTAGTAGCGCTTCTGCCCCTCTTGTAGGCGCTTGTTTGTTCATCTTTGTCTCTGTTGCTGCACCGCTTTAGGATAACGTATTGTTGGTTTCAACACACATAGCTGTTTTTGTTTTTTTGTGGCTAGGTTCGTTAGAACGTTGTGACGGGGATGTGCCCTGGAGTTCGACGTAGAGTCTTCCCACTAGAAGTATTCTACACCCGAATGAGAATCGGCAACGACAAGCGGCAAGGGGTGCTCATACGTGAAGTGATTCTCCAATGGCATAAATGAAGCTGAAAACATAGAGTAAACTACTATGTGCAAAAGCCATGTTTACTTTGCAGCCGAGCCTAGATTTAGCCACTGCAGATTGCTTTCTCGTAACGACAGATTTACCCACAAGCTAAACCACAGCTAATGTTTTCAGTGGAGCAAGACTGCTTCCGTTGTAGCAGTGGAGTTGGCACTCCATCTTATTCTGCGGCTGATAGCAAGATAATTTTAAAGATCGTAGAGTTTACAGCGTACGGTAGGATGCGCACTAAAGGTGATACCAGAAACACTCTTATACCTCAAGACTCCACAGTGTCACAAGTTAACGCAGAAGGTTTCTCTCATGAATAGTTTCTCTGGGTAGTAGCGAGTATTTCTGGGCTAAATGTTCTGCGGCATAATTAATGTAATGCAATTGTTTTTGGGATTTCGTTGCTTTCCCTGCCAGCACAGGACTGGAGTTTTTAATCTTAAAAAACTAAAGTCTCGCTATAACATGCTTCTTTTGTTATCTAAAAGGGGTTTATTCAGCGGCTTTAACCTGATCAGATATGCATTCGCCCGTCATATATGCATTGGGGACAAATACGCCAGCGGTGACAACTTGGCACTGCTGGTGGCAGTACATTACTACTCCCACAATCTTTTGGTTTGGAGCTGGTAAGAGACTGGAGGTTCCAGGAGCCATAATAAACTCCCCCCCCCCCCCCCCCCCCCGACGCAATCTCTCTCTTACTCTGTAAGCATATGCATATGCCGCTGCATTCTTGGAATTTGTCATCTTTGTGGCGCTTCACAGGACGTCTTCTGTGTCCGGTGTCTTGCTGGGTGCCATAAATTTCGTCTCGTAGGCGTAGGCTGCTGGAACGTTATTGGTGGTTTTTATTACCTCCAAAACCTTCTGAACTACACAGAAACACTAGTTATAATTGCTATTAGTTAACAAGGCTTTAGATCACACGCTGTTCAACATTTCCATAATGGCAGAATAATTCATATACAAATGAAAAATAAAGCGAAATCAGTACAGTCTACAAACTCCAGAAAAACTGCAAAACTTGATGAAACACGGCTCCTTAAGAGCGGTAACGCGAAAATCTTTGACGCTGGTCCTGTTTTACTGTTTATTTGAAAGAACGCGGCCAACCGCACAATCCAGAACAGAATCTTCTTCCATGCCGGATTCGAGGTGAGCAGCTTCACTCGGCGATGATGGCGCGAGCTCGTTGTGGCTCTTCGCCACCTCCATCCCGTAGATCGGGGTGAAAGCGTCACCGTTGCGCCCCTATAGGTTGCCATGGAAACGGCAGGAATGCTGGGCAAGTAGAGCCAGGTTACGTTTTTCAAGTGCCAGGCTTAGCGCACTGAAAATTTACAATTCTATCACAAAAACCACGAGTCGTATTTCAATAACTTAGCACGACTAAAATTTTTTTAATTTTTTTTAATGTTTCAATGTACGGAAGGCAGTCAGGTGCTGGATCCATAAAAGTGATAATTTCCCAATAAATCGCAATGGCTTCCTTAAAGTATTCTCTTACTGGCCGCGCGCCAAGATTTGCGTGACGCACCGCCAACCAACTTCTCCTTATACAATGCAGGCCCAAGGCCATTACGTAATCATAAGGATTACCGTCCTCGTTTTTAATCGGAAGATAGGGGGTTAATGCGCTAGTCCGGTGGTCGGAGGGATAGTAGTTCCATTCCCGGGGAAGAAAGTGAGTGATTTCAGCTGAATCCCACGGATTCTTGCGGACTCATCTCGCGTATAGATCTCGTGTACAAATCACACGCACGCGGGATTTTCACCATGAGCCAAGTAAGGCTTTCGCTTGAAACCAATTTACCATGTTAACCAACTAGGTATGCAGAAAGCTGGACAGCTCCCTACACCTCGTATTAACGCGAGTCAACATCATCATCATCAGCCGGACTATATTTACTGCAGGGCGAATGCCTCTCCCATTTTCTTCCAATTAACCCGGTCCTTTGCTAGTTGCATCCAGGTGACCGCTGCGAATTTTCCAATCTCATACCCCACCTAATTTTCTGCCTCCCCCTGCTACGCTTATCTCCCCTTGGAATTCAATTAGTTACGTTTAGAGACTATCGGTTATCCTCTCTTCAAACTACATGTCCTGCAAATGCCCCTTTCTTCTTAATTTCGCCTACAATATCAGTAACTTGAATTATTTCTCTGACTCACTCTGCACGCTTCCTACCTCCTAAAGTTACGCTTCATATTTTCCATTCCATAACCCTCTGCGTTGTCCTCAACTTCAGTAGAACCCTTTTTGTTAACCTCCATGTTTCCGTCCCATAGGCAGGCTGCAACTGATATATAATTTCTTTTTACGCCGGTCAAGAGCGTTTACCTTTTACCTTACCATATCTTCTTAGAACCTACGAGTTACATGACATTGATATATATAATCATTTTTCCCAGGATGAAAGCTTAATGTACGATGCGTAATTTTGAATATTGCTTTCCTCTGTTGATTTTTCACGCTCTTCAGCAATCTCAATTTTCATCCTTTTTTTTTTTTGTTCTTTATCAATACACGATCAAAACAAACTTTGTTCTGTTTAATCTTGCCCGCCAGTTAAGTGCTTATATTTTCACTTTATGACACGCTGTCGTTTTCTCTTGCCAAAAACAGGGCTGTGAGCTTGTCAAGGTGACTGAGAACACATTGTCTCCTGACGCCGTCCTATCACATATGTAGTATGGCAAGTAAATTCTTATTATTATTGTTGCTTTTCTTATTATTATTTCTCGATTATCTATAGCAAAATGACCGATGCGTGCACATACCTGCGTCCGTGATCAGTACGGCGTATAGAGAGACACTGCACTGCAGACAGCCGATCGCATGCTGGTCGTTCGTGTTTCAAACTGGCGCTTGTCAAATCCACTACATATAAAGTCAGCGCCCATGTGTATTCTAGATTAAGGTTGTAACGCACTCCAGCCGAATTATAAATGCCGCACTTACAACGAACGCTCGTTTATTACAAAGAATGATTAAAGAACCACCAATATATGTACTAAAGTTATGACACTCCACATAATAAGGGAATCCCCGAGGCTGAGGAGATTAGTAATAAGATAGTGGTTATTTATTAGCAGGGTCATTGGGCTAAGACACTACGTCTCAGATTATCCGAACAACCGTGGCCTCAGAAATGGATTATAACGACTGAGGAGGTGTAATAATTCACCCCAATTCCAAAAATGTGCTCTTCTCCTCCTTCACTTCATCACTTCACTTTATTACCTTAAAGACTCCACATGTGGCGTATTACATAAGGGGTGGGAGTACAAACATTGATTGAATATGATTGCCTACATCATATTTATGAAGTGCATATTTAAACAGTTTACAAAACTTGATGGGTAAGTGATCGCATGTTTGAATGGTGTCTCCAAATTCTTTAATATCTCCCCTCTCCCACAATAAATGCAATACTAAAATGCATTGAATCTGAAGTTAACTGCTGGCGAAGCATACACCGGCAAACTACAAGTGCAACTAGTGTTTACTTGCTTGCCAGCTGTGCAACGTATACGAAATGTGTGGTACGTGCGTAACCGGAGCAGCATTGAAAACAGAACTATAGTTCCCGGCCGGGACTCAATACGTTACAGCAATCCCAAGTAGCACACATTACGTGGCCCACCTAGGGCCCGTATGGGCAAGTTGGGCTTGGGTAACCACAATAACACCCATGAGGGTCCCCTTTAAGGATCAAGCGGGTAAGCCCAAATTGGGCTTGCCTCTGCTTTTTCCATCTGGGCATCATATAGGCGCGGAAAGGGCTAACTGATTACATATTCCCACATCTGGCCCTCAAGGTTCCCGCTTGGGAAATTTTAGGGCCGATGCAAATAAAATTTGGGCTCTGTGTAGGAAAAGCCTGGGCTAATCTAATTGGGGCTGCCCACCTAAAAGCCGAATAGGTCCCGCATGGGCCGTGGCGGGGCTAAATACGGGTATGCCCGCACATCGCCTACCTGGGACCCTTGAGGGGTACTTGAGGGAAGGTCAGACGAAAATGTGGAATTCATGCAGAAAATTCATGGACTGCCCCAAATAGGGCTGCCCACCAAGAACCTAGATAATTTCCGCATGGCCGTTAGCGGAGCAGGCAAGTAGTCCTTCCCGCTACTGCCCGCATCGGTCTCTTGCGGGGTAATTTAGGGCAGATGCGATGCAAATGTTGGCCTAAAGCAAATAGCTGCCCACGCAAAAACCAAATAGGTCCCACATAGTTTGCGGCCGGGCTGAAAAGCGAGCACACCACCAAGCTGCCCACACGGGTATTTCTTGGGGTACTTGCGGGAAAATGCAACATATATTCATAGTCCATACGGTAAAAATAAGGTAAGTCCAATTGGGGCGGCCCATGAAAGGCCGCAGTGGGCCCCAAATTGGCCGTAGGCGGGCATACCGCTCTGAAACGTCTCCACCTTATATTTAAGGCACCATTTTATTTATGTAATTCATGTTATACCGGCCAATAATTGCCTCTTCTGGAGGTTTCACATAACTGTCCTAAGCATATCTATGCAATGGATAAAGGCGATCTATGTTTACTCTACAATCTACGTTAATTATGCAGTATCGACAGAAAATATGCAACAGTAACTGTTCCGCTTTACGAGTATGTACTGAACGACCTCCAAATGTTTCCTACGGCATTACTATTCTGCACGCAGCACCGAAATAAATATTCAGACCAACATATTGGGGTGATGTGGGCCAGCCCACATTACTGTAGTGTTGGGAATAAATTTCTCTCATGTTACTAAGTGTAGCATACAAGCAAAAAATATAGTGCTTAATGTTTCACACTTGATTATTGGAACTTGGGCAGCCCTGAAAATGCCCGATTCAACCCATGAGGGCAGCACGTGGGTCAGCCCGAAACGGACTGGCTTTCGCAAATTCCGCGCCTGTACAATTCAGGTATTGGAGGGATTAATCGACTTAAAAATTAAAACCTTGATCAATGGGATGTCACTGCCTGCACAAACGTGGGACCCATTAATGGTTCTGGTATGCTGCCCACATTCGTCTACCTGGGCTGAATGCGGGCAGCCCTATTTGGGCTGCCCACACCGATACAGTCTGGGACCGATCGCAGCGAAATTGGGCAGCCCACGCGGGGCCCCTCTGGGTACGTGTTGCAAATCCCGCATGGGGCCCGTATGGACTGCCCTCATGGGCCCAACGCGGGCCCCCACGTCATAGCCCACTTTGTGCTACTTGGGATATGAGAAGTTTAAGTAGAGTCACGAGATACAGCTAGTTGGTCTATCTGGTCAAGCGGCTTCTACTTTATGCCCAATTGGATCTCGCCTGTTTTTCATTGACATTCAGCACCCAGAAATCAACGCATGCGACGTAATGCCTGTGTTGAAAAGGTAGTGCGTGCCATATATTGAATTTTTCAATCAGGCTCCAGCTGATTGTTCTCAGGTATCGCCACGTCTCCATACTTGCTTTTTAGGACTAGGCGGCTCTTCTGTGCGAACGTTGCGTTACTTCCTTCTAGCGGCGAGGAGGTGTAACTTAACTAGGCATTTAGAGTAGTGCTGAAGCCGATAACACAAAGACCGTCATATTGAGAATTATGGGTAGATATGCGCTGCGCGAGGTTAGTCGCGAGATTATGAAAAGTTTGTAAACAATTAAAGAAGTAAATATAAGCACTCTACTAATTGCCGCAAACGCGTAAAAAATTAATCTCGCCCTTTAGTTACTCCTCCGCATAAAGGGCCTCAGGTAGGAGCATACCACCAATCTTGAGAGTTAGATAATAAGTCCGCTTAGAAGAAAGAACTAAGAAAATGCTAGTTTCGGACAAATAAATGCTACATATTCTGACAGCCTTTTTCGCTATAGCTAGGGTAAAGTCTGCGTACTGCGAAATTCGGATATTACGAGCGCATTCCGCTTGACCGTAAGGTTCATTATAAGTGGGACGGCCTGGATTCTCATTTCTTACGTTAGCAGTTAAGACATACAATGAGACCAAAGTTACGCCCGCGGTGCGCTCTGGCAATGGGGATAAGCGCATGCGCCGAAGCGCTTTCGCTATCGCGGATGCAGTGCAGGAACGGTGGGTAACGGAGTGGCAAAAGTAAAACACCCCGTAGCCACATGTTTCGAAATGATGTCACAGAACCGCAGAACCAATTTTAGCAGGCGAAACATCTCCACTACCTACATTTATCAAGTTGTAACGCTCGGTTCGCGCCTGTTTAGCAGTCGGTGTGCATGGAATTTTGTACAAGAGAGGGAAAGTGAGGCTTTCCTGTGATGACGAATTTATACATAAAGTCAGTCCGCTTAGTGATCCGGAAAGCGATAGAACAGAAGATCGCATGATAAAGAGAAATATGCATATGATCACAAAGACTAAACAGGCCTTCGATAGTTCAACCGGTAAGACGCATGTGGTACACCAAAAAAGCAGTACCTCTCCACGGCTCTCGGTCGCAAGTAACAGCAAGCCTTCTCCAATTAATTCAATAAGCCTAGTTGTACTTAACTTTCCATTGCTCATCTCCAACTGCTCTGGAATCGAACATTTTAGTAGACGCGATAAATCTTTGCTCACTTTGGAGCCCAGGGCGCTCGTTTATGGCCATTTGATTCGTCCGCGCTTCTACATTGCGGCATTCGTACATACCACTGAAGCAAGCTTCGCCTCCACGTGGCAAGGTTAGGGACTGACAGCGGAATTTCATCAATCCCAGTATTGGGAACTTTCACAATCGACAACAATGCTCTAGGCTCAGAGGATGCTGCAATGCCAACAGTCAGAAGACAGGTCAAGACACGAGTCCCCTTCCTGGCCTGAGACCAAGTGCACACGTTCGCCTGAAGCAGCGAGACACGTTTATTAAAAATAGTTTTCAATGCCCCAGTGTTAGAGAAAGCGTTCGCAAAAAAGATCTCTGTCGGAACAAACTTTTATTGGTATAGACAACAATATGGCGGCACAACCACATGACCTAGTGCGCGTAGTTAGAACAGTCCCACTACGAACGCAAAGTAAAAATGCGATGGTGTAATTTTAAAAACGAAAAAAAAAAACGTTCGCAAACGACTTCGCAAAGAGAAATGCGAACCAGAAATTAACAAGCATAAGTAAGTGTTCTCCAAATTCTTTCGAGCCCTTAAAATTAGTTGTTGCCATTCCAGCAAACTAATACGTTGCGGTGCAAAAGATTGCGATCTACAATTGCGATGAATCTGGAAGATTATCTGGAATCAGCATCAAATTTAATTCAAAACAAACACGGCTAGGTTATTTTGCTGTTAATGTTTTCTAGCTTTTTCTAAGGGCACACATAATCAACACAACAACATAATTTATACCGGAAGTCTCGCTCACTTAAAAACGGCGTTGTGCGCAAGATAATAAGATCTATGTTTCAAAGTCAGTGTTATGATGCTATGCGGAAGCCTTTAAATGTTACCATTGTACCTCCCCTTGTTATTGAAGTTATGGCCGTTTTTGCACAGTAAACAAACAAACATTCGCAACTGATTCGTTGTCCCTGCAGCGTGCATACAGAGGAGAGGGGAAATAAGTAGATCCGAAAGGAAACACTGAATGAATAGGCATACCGCAGCAAACAGTTCCGCTCTATACCCCGTATACTTTTCATGCGGCATTCACTTCCATTACCGCGTGCAGTGTGAAGGGGTGGTGTGGCGATAAATATTTCCCAAGAATATTTTGTAATATCCAGCGTGTCGCTGCAACGATGAACGCTGAAGCTATAGCGGCAGCAACAGCGAGCAACTACGTCGAGATTGCTTTCAAACTCTCAACGCCAAACGCGTTCATTGAAAGTGAACAAACAGCAGCCGTATTCACCCTCCAAACGGTGAGTTTCCGGGGCGAGCTTTTGAAACACAAAATTGTGTTGCTGCATTAGAGCCACATTATTTTCAATGGGAAGCATTTTTGTCAACCGATACCTCCTAGGCACGTTTTCTACTCTTTGTCAGATCGTGGATGTTAGTTCACCCATTTTGAAACTGGGCGAGAGGTATTACCAACATGTCCCGCATTTCTTCTACACATATTTTTCACCACTAATCTTAAACTAATGTGTTATAATTAAGAAATTGTGCTTTTCTCCTTGAGAAAACTTGTTATTTAGCCCTAATAGATTTTGTAACAGTTCAGTTTATATTCCTCCTAATGTGTCCCTATACCGATTGCTTGCTTTTAACACAGCAATCTTTCAATAGACTGTTTTCGAAACCTAGGCACTTTCTTTTATTCCCTTTTTATATTTATATTCTAGAACCATGGCTAAAATGACTTCACGTGCATTCGCATCTTAATGAATACTTCAGTAATCAGCAAGTTTATAAAAACCCGAATTTCTTCGATTGGTTCAGATTTTGTTATTTTGCAGCCCTTCTTTCATACTACCATCCCTTTATATATTCCATTGGGAACACAGTTACACTAATGCACCTAAGCCCATTTAAAGGGACAGAAGAATGGAATTAAGCCATGAAATATTTTTTGCACGAAAGGGAGAGATTGTTGTCTCAAGTGTTCGGTTTCCTATCGGTTCTAGTGGAAACGAGGTAGACAAATATCGCAGACAACTTTTCCATCAGTGCATGCACCCGTTTGTATGTAGCCCGATGGTGGAAACAGTGGCCTGCGATCACAATGACGCCTGTTGGTAGACACAAAAGACATATACTGTAAAAAAGTATAACTTTTTCTTGCCAGAGAGGAATTCGACACTTCCAGCGTAGAGCAGCCTCTTTAGTTCAAGGCTGTTAAGGCATGCATCCTCGGCAAAAGTTTTGAAGGGAGCTATGACCGCTTATTCTAAGGAACTGAAAACATTTTGGTTCCATCTAGTGTCAAAAGCTGAAAGCATGCCACTCGCGACGCGAAAGGAAGAGTTGCTTTTATTTTAGGATCAACTGTAGAGAGCGCAAAATATAATAGAATTTGAAAATGCCTATAAGAAAACTAAAACAGTGTGTATTTAAAAAAATTAGTGACATTTTCAGACATGCAGTCTCGCGGCATACTACAAGAGTACTAATAAGGTTTCTAAGCAAGAAGACGCGTCAGCTGTTTTTATACAGGTTTGTGTTGCAAATAAAATTCTAAAGTCTCTTTTCTTTGGTACTGTAGTACTCGATGCCTATTATATGAGGCAGAATTTTTTCACTTCGACAAAAATGTCATGAAATTTTTTTGGCCAGGGTTCTCTCCCTAAAAAATTCTGCACACTACTCATAGCCTAGTCTGAGTAGACGTTAAATCTCATAAACTAGTCAAACACATCCACAGACCTGAATACTTCACGCGAGAGCGCGCGCGTGCACACACACACACACACACACACACACACACACACACACACACACACACACACACACACACACACACACACACACACACACACACACACACACACACACACACACACACACACACACACACACACACACACACACACACACACACACACACACACACACACACACACACACACACACACACACACACACACACACACACACACACACACACACACACATGCACACACACACGCACGCACACGCACACACACACCAAAGCATTAAAAAGACAATTGCGCCCAACGCGTAGCTTCTCTGCCAGAAGTTTCTGGTTTGTGCGTTCTTTATATAAGTTATAGCGGCTCATTGGCACCTGTGCGCTAGTTCTTTGTGGCAAATGTATTCTACCATCGAAGTTTAACAAAAGGCTCGTAAAACCTATATCCTCATTTCTGCAACACCGTAAAGCACGGTAAAATTGCCGTAAGCCTTCGCGCCTCGAAGGCTTTCCAGAAAGCAACAAGCTCTTTTGGCGCTAATATGAAATGCAGCTTTCCTTATGGGGGTTTCAAAAAAGGAAGGCACCCGTAAATGACCAAGCTTACTCGCTGTTGTGAGTTTAAGTGACGAGGTTTTAACCACAAAAGAAGGGTATGCTGAGAAAAAAACGAATAAGAAACTGCGTTGTTTCAGCGGACGGCTTTTCTCACGTCTCGGCAAAGCGATAAACAAAGCGATAAAACCTCTTGCCTTCGTTCTACGGTTTAAGCGCTACTTCCCCGTCGCCCTTCCTAGTTTTCGCGCTTCCGGACAAACCATTTACGCGGCTTGCTTGTCGCAACCGTCTTTCGCGTTGAGCGGCCACGCCGGACGCATGTGCAGAGGCCATCCATTTTGAAGCGAACACTTCATTGGTCGTGATGCCGTGATTTCGCCGTGGCACCAGTTTCCACCGTGGTTGCACCGTTGTTTTTCATTTCACTCACACCTTCCTCCCTTGTCTTACAGCGCTGGTCGGGTGTCTACAGAACAAGTGTGAAAGATACTTGCGTCTTTCCTTTCCTATGAACCAAATGCAAACGGGAGAGACAGCCCTAGGCCGGAGGGGGGGGGGGGGGGGTGATGTCACCTTGAACAATCTTGAATGTCGAAGACATATACGCCGCCTTTCCTTTCTTTTAAAGCAATGTACAAGATACAAGGAAAAATACGAAAACGTGATTACGTTTTTGTGTCCACAATTCCGTGCCTCCACTCAAAAGTGCCACGCTTCTTCCTATCTCCGAAACAAAACTTACGAGCCGTCGGTGTCAAGGACGTCAAAGAAAGATACTGCGCCTTTACTATCCTATAAAACAATGTACAATATACAAAATATATAGATCTTGACCTGGTTAGGTGTAGGTGTCTATAATTCAATGGAGTCCACTGAAAAGTATAGGGCTCCTTTCATTCTCAAAATGCTAATTTAAACACATTTTATAAAAACACCACAGATAGAAAAGCGGGTAGTAAACAGGCTATCGCTGCAACACTCAGCTTTAGCTCCATCACTAATTTCAAGCCATGCTTAAACCCTCCAAATTTTTCTCCCCACCATCTGCGCATGAAGGCTCAGAAGGAGAAAAGCTAGGCCGGGGCAACCCATAAAGAGGTAGAAATACTTTGTTCCCCCATATTGTTTTGCGTCACTTTCTCTCTCACCTTTCTTTTGTTTCCTATTCATACGATCCTGTTTGCTCAAGTTTCAGCCTACATTGCTTCACTCGCCTTCTTCATAGATGACCTAACTGAATCTGGGGAAAGAAGTGGGTATGCTAGTATGGCGGTGAAGAGTTATTTATTTATTTATTTATTTATTTATTTATTTATTTATTTATTTATTTATTTATTTATTTATTTATTTATTTATTTATTTATTTATTTATTTATTTATTTATTTATTTATTTATGTACTTATTTATTTATTTATTTATTTATTTATTTATTTATTTATTTATTTATTTATTTATTTATTTATTTATTTATTTATTTATTTATTTATTTATTTATTTATTTATTTATTTATTTATTTATTTATTTATTTATTTATTTATTTCAATACCCTCAAGACCCGATGGCATTACAGAGGGGAGTGGGTTATATTACAAAAGTATAACATAAAAACAGCAACAAAATACATGTCAACATATAAATGACGCTCCCGAGAAAAAACAAAGAGAGAGGTTACATAAAAGAAATAAGCAAATAAACGTTCTGCGTACACACCCACACATGAGAAGGAACAACACACAAGTATATAGGCATAAAGGCAACTTTTGCAAAGGACGAAATGACGCTCAAAAAGCAATAACGCAACAAAGAATATAAGTTTTTAAAAAAGATCAGCTGATCTCAAAATAGCTGAAAGAAAAGAAAAAATGGCATTGCAACAAATTCATGTGTTTATGATACTGATAGGTTGAGTAAGGCAGATATGAACACAGAATTATCAGAGATTTCGACCACATTTCGGGGGAGGTGATTCCAACTTGCCGACGTGCTGGGGATGAATGAATTGTAAAATTGATTGGTTTGACACGCAGGAATACCAACCTTATAACGATGATCGATGCGAGCTGAAAGGTAACAAGGTGCTGTTAATAATTTATTCTTAAGAACGGGGTTGTCGTGATAGATTTTATGGAACAAGCTAAGACGGTAAATTTTCCTACGTTGTGATAGCATAGGTAGCGATAAATTAACTTTCATAGTAGTGACGCTGGAGTTACGATAATAATTGGAAAGAATGAAACGTGCCCCCCGGTTCTGAACAGATTCAAGCTGATGGATGAGTGTTTCTTAACTGGGATCCCAGATAGATGCAACATTTTCTAGTTTAGTACGAACTAATGATTTGTAAAGAAGTAATTTTACAGGACTAGAAGAAAGATAAAAATTGCGACGCATGTAGCCCAGCATGCAATTAGCACTTTTGGTTATATGGTCTACATGCGTCTTCCAAGAAAGATTAGAAGAAATGTACACGACAAGTAAGAGGACACAGATTCCAGAATAATGTTATTAAGATAAAATGAGGGCAGTGTTGTAATACGACGAGAAACACGCATGTACTTGCATTTTTTAGTGTTTAGTTGCATGTTCCACGTGTTGGACCAGCCAAGAGCACGGCTAATATCGGACTGAAGAAGCGCTACATCAGAATAACTGTTACTTTCGCGGTATATGACGCAGTCATCTGCAAAAAGGTTAATCGATGAGCATATGGTTTCAGGTAAATCGTTGATGTAGATGAGAAAAAGCAAAGGTCCCAGCACAGAGCCTTGCGGAACGCCCGATTGAACTGGGGAAGAGAAGGAGCAAGTGTTATTAGCAGTGACAAATTGTGAACGATCAGTAAGAAAAGAATGAAGTCACGCAAGAACGTTAGTGTCAAGGTTAAGTTTACTTAATTTTAAAAACAGCAGTTGATGCGAAACCTTATCAAACGCTTTAGAGAAATCTAGGAATATACAATCGACAATAGAACCCCTGTCAAGGATGGAATTTAGATCATGTGTAAAGGATAATAGTTGAGTTTCGCATGAAAAGGACTTTCGAAATCCATGTTGCTAATCTGTAAAAAAGCCATTTGACTGAAGGAATGGTTTGGTTTGGTTTGTGGGGTTTAACGTCCCAAAGCGACTCAGGCTATGAGAGACGCCGTAGTGGAGGACTCCGGAAATTTCGACCACCTGGGGTTCTTTAACGTGCACTGATATCGCCAGCACACGGGCGCCTTGCTTTTCGCCTCCATCGAAAAGCGGCCGCCGAGGCCGGGATTCGATACCGCGTCCTTGGGAACAGTAGTCGAGCGCCGTAACCGCTGCGCCACCCCGGCGGGGCTATGGGAAGGAATGATACAAGGTGAGTGTAAATGACATGCTCCACAATTTTACATGGGATGCTCGTAAGTGAAATGGGTCGATATTAAGTGCCGAATGTTTGTCCCCAGACTTGTGCAAGGGAATCACCTTCTCAACCTTCTAGTCCTCTGGAATACAGGCTGTCTAAAGAGATTGCTGGAATAGATTAGAAAGTATTATAGCGCTGTACACTTTAGTCCTGATCAGAAACTTGGAATTGATGTTGTCAACACCACACGATGAAGACATTTTTTTTTTCCAATTAATTTTTCCACGCCAGCAATATCAAAGACAATAGGGTCCATTGGTGGAAAACCAGCACCAGGATAAGCGGGGGTTACAGAATACAGATTTTTGGAAAAAGCGGAAACAAAAGCACAGTTAAGGACATTTGCGCACTCATCAAGTGGGATTAGTTGGTTGTTTGAGTCCTTGAGCGTAATGCCTGAATCATCTCTTTTATTCACTAAGTTCCAAAATTCCAAAACGCCAAATTCAGTTGTTTTGATTTACTAATGACTTCGTAATAAACGGTAGTCTGCAACTTGATATCGGCTGCGTTGTTCTGGACTTCGCGCGAGCTTTAGACTGTGTTTCTTACGATTTACTGGTTCTCAAGCTTTTCCTTCCTAATTTCATGGCTGCAGTCTCCTTCCGAGGTAATCTTGGCGCCCAAGAACAGAAAATCTGTCACAGCTTCCACTTCTTGTCCATTGATGCTCCAGGACTTGATAGGGCAAGACGCCATGATCTTCGTCTTTTTAATGTTCAGTTTAAGCCCAAACTTCTCACTCTCTTCTTGTACGCGCATCAGAAGTCTCTTGAGTTCCACTTCACTTTCAGCCATTAAAGTGGTATCATCCGCATATCTAAGGTTGTTGATACGTTATCCAGCAATCTTCACTCCAGCTGAAGACTCGTCCAGACCGGCCTTCCTCATGATGCACTCTGCATATAGGTTAAATAGGCAGGGCGACAGTATGCAGCCTTGCCTCACCCCTTTCTCAATCGGAAACCAATCAGTAAGACCATGCCCAGTTCTGACTGTGGCCTCTTGCCCTTCATAAAGGTTCTTGAGGAGACAGATGAGGTGAATTGGAACTCCCATCTCTTGGAGAGCTTGCCACAATCTGCTGTGATCTACGCAGTCAAACGCTTTCGCACTTTAACTCTTTAGCAACCCACCCGATATCCACTAGATATCCAGACTCAGCTTGCCACTTCAGATACATGGCCCGCGAACACATATTTGGCCATGACGGACCAACGCACTCGCTCCATCTTCCATGCTACCACAGGCTACCACAGGCGTCAGGATGATTCTATGACTATCACTATCGCTCTGACGTTGAATGTGATCCGAAAGTGGGAAATATGAAACTGACGTTGAATATGCTCAGAGTTCGTTCACTATCGCTCTGACGTTAAATATGTTCCGAAAGTGGGAAATATGAAACTGACGTTGAATGCGCTCCGAAAGTGGGAAATATGAAACTGATGTTGAATATGCTCAGAGATCGTTCACTATCGCTCTGACGTTAAATATGTTCCGAAAGTGGGAAATATGAAACTGACGTTGAATGTGCTCCGAATGTGGGAAATATGAAACTGACGTTGGATGTGCTCCGAAAGTGGGAAATACCAAACTGACGTTGAATATGCTCCGAAAATGGGAAATATGAAACTGACGTTGAATATGCTCCGAAAGTGGGAAATATGAAACTGACGTTGAATGTGCTCCGAAAGTGGGAAATATCAAACTGACGTTGAATATACTCAGAGTTCGTACACTATCGCTCTGACGTTGAATGTGATCCGAAAGTGGGAAATATGAAACTGACGTTGAATATGCTCCGAAATTGTGAAATATGAAACTGACGTTGAATGTGCTCCGAAAGTGGGAAATATGAAACTGACGTTGGATGTGCTCCGAAAGTGGGAAATATCAAACTGACGTTGAATATACTCAGAGTTCGTACACTATCGCTCTGACGTTGAATGTGATCCGAAAGTGGGAAATATGAAACTGACGTTGAATATGCTCCGAAAGTGGGAAATATGAAACTGACGTTGAATGTGCTCAGAGTTCGTTCGCTATCGCTCTGACGTTAAATATGTTCCGAAAGTGGGAAATTTGAAACTGACGTTGAATGTGCTCCGAAAGTGGGAAATATAAAACTGACGTTGAATATGCTCCGAAAATGGGAAATATGAAACTGACGTTGAATATGCTCCGAAAGTGGGAAATATGAAACTGACGTTGAATGTGCTCCAAACTGACGTTGAATGTGCTCAGAGTTCGTTCACTATCGCTCTGACGTTAAATATGTTCCGAAAGTGGGAAAAATGAAACTGACGATGAATGTGCTCCGAAGGTGGGAAATATGAAACTGACGTTGCATGTGCTCCGAAAGTGGGAAATATCAAACTGACGTTGAATGTGCTCAGAGTTCGTTCACGATCGCTCTGACGTTAAATATGTTCCGAAAGTGGGAAATATGAAACTGACGATGAATGTGCTCTGAAAGTGGGAAATATGAAACTGACGTTGGATGTGCTCCGAAAGAGGGAAATATGAAACTGACGTTGAATGTGCTCAGAGTTCGTTCACTATCGCTCTGACGTTAAATATGTTCCGAAAGTGGGAAATATGAAACTGACCTTGCATGTGCTCCGAAAGTGGGAAATATGGGTACTACGAGCTCATTCGAACAATGGCACTGTTTGCGTGCACTGAGACGAGGTGAACCAACGCCGATAACATGTAGACGAACATGGTGACGATAACATGTAGACGAACAATATGGCAATACCATTGTTCACGAATTCATTGCACTCGAATAATATGAAACGAGATTCACCGAATTTGTACGTTACATTACTGACGTTATATATATTACCTAATTCACTCATTGTATGCCGTTCCTTCGTTACATATTGCTTGAAATATGAAACTGTCTGCTAGTGTCATGCACGTGATCTAGGAATCCGTACTCCGGCGACATTTCACAGCTCAGCTATTCACTGATATGTAGCAAGCACAAACGGGAGCACACGGACATGTATAGGCGCAAAAGAAAATTATGCACAGCACAATGAAAAAGAAAATTAATGAGGGAAGAAACTAAGGAAAGGTTTCAGAAGCTGTCACAAGTCTTGTAGCGTCTCCAACAAGCTCTGAAATGAACGCTTCGGGAGGAGGCCGCACAGTAGCGCAGCTGGGGATGCTGTCTGTTGTGTCTTGCACGTAGACGCGTAGGCGAGGGGGAACAACGAACCGCTCAACTAGTGGGCGATTCCCGCCGCGGTGTTGTGTTCGCAAGGGCTGCGCGTGGGAACGAAGGACCAACGACCCTCTCAACATTCCATTCCTCCTTTACCCAGCCCTCTTCTGCTTGCACCGGCCAGCCGTGACTTCGGACCGTGCCGATGAGCGGCCGCCAGCGCGCACCGCTCGAGTCGAGTTCTAATAAATAGCTTTGTATTGTGTGTTCGCAAACGCATTGTTTCTTCAAGCCAACCACGGACATAACATTTTCTAAAAAAATAGAACGCCTCCCCATCTACCACCCACATTCTTGCGTAAATCCAAACAGTTGGTGTATCGACAAATGCGCGCGTCCCCTCCCTTTTGCCACCTATGATCGAACAAAGGATGGTCATTCGACCTTTTATATTTACTTCAAAATATTATATATTGTTGCGTGATGACTGATTAATAATGTCAAAGAGGCGGAGTTCCGAGCTTCTCTTCTATTCTGGCCAACTTTGGTTATAGGTTATACAAATTATGCTCAAGTTAGCTAGCTGAAAATTATCCGACTAAATATATACATGTTTTTATTTGTATTCAGTTAATGTTCGCTTTTCGGGTATGAATAGATGTTTTTATAAAAATTCTCAACATCATTCTCAACAGCCCAGGAAACGAAAATTTTCCTAATTTGCAGGCCTTTATTTCAGAAAAGGTTCATGGTAGAGCAGCAATAATTCCACAATATGTTCTCAGCATAATTATCCGCAAACAGCTAAAGCTCATATTTCTATGACATTTGGATACATAGCTACGATCGCGCTAATTTACAGAAAACAGCGAACATTGAAAATTTTTAGGAAAACAAAAACAGTTTTCACATTGTTTAAACTTTTTCTACCTATTCTACACTACCTCAGCTTTCAAAACCATTAAAACACCTTGCATAATTTTGTTGCGCAAGTTATGGCCACTTCGATAAAGCCTTTGTCCAATTATAGCGCACCGCGCTGTTCTGAACATTCTACGGAATTTGTGAATTGTTCAAGGTTTTTAAATTTTGGCATATAATTTTGTAACAGGGAAAAATATATTTACAAAAGAAGATTAAAGATATATACATTGAGGAACAGCCAAGGAGCCAGGCTACGAGGGCCCCCCATTCGACGCATTTCTTTTCCTTAATCTTCCAGAAACGAGCGCGCCACTTCGTCCTCATCATTCTCCAGCTGTAACAATATTTGTTCGGTCATGTTTTGTCTCGACTTCGCAAATCGACGGTGACAGACACAGCAATGAATGATTCAGAATCAATTTTGTGCGCGTCGAGGTCCTGATGCGCTGTGGCATCAGGCAACACACAGACGTTTTTCGCAGTCACCTTCACCTTAACGCAGATTGCACAAAAAGACGATAACGTCCAATGAGCAAGCAACGTATTCCAAATCATTTTAGTAGAATGAAAGAATTGGAAAGGGCATAAAAAACTGCCTCATTAAAACAGTGTTTCTAGACTGCATTCGTTTTTTCGAATGACTCGACAGCGCACATTATTTTCATTCCTGTACAGTTTTTTTTTTATTCCTTTGCCACCGCCTAGCGCGGTTGGAATGGTCAAACTCTAAACTAATAGGCGGAAAAAACTATTTTTTTGTTTATTGGCGATATATATGTTGTGCGCCATATAAATGTACCGGGGCCTTCATGCTCGCAGTCTGCACGAAAAACTGTCATTTTTTTTACCACCGTGTGAATGCCCAAAACTAAAATGGTAACCTCGCGAGTCTTCCGGCTTTTCATTTTCCAGTGATTGCGTCTAGAAAGTACACACATCGTATTCGGTCCTTCCTCCAGGTAAACAGACGATGCTGCGCGTAGTTCCTTATGGATAATACAAAAGCACTAGAACAAAAACATCGCTGAGAAAATGGTCATTTGTTCCTTCAACTTGAGGCAACGTTTTCCTTCTCGGCAATGAAAAAGCTACCTTCTAATCACTAATTTAATGTCACATGATCATGCTATGGCGACACGATTTCGTTTTTATGCGCGTTCTCACTGACAACTGGATTTGTACTATAGGTTAAGTATATAGATGCAGGGATGTAATCGGCGTCCAATACAGGCATATCGGGTCTTGAGTGCTAGCTGGTCTGGGGTATACATATGTGGTCGCACGGTCGTGCTATCATTAGATGTAATTGTGCGACAAACATATGCGCCTGCGACGAAATCTGCATGCATGCCAATAGGCTAAAACCGTAAACACATATAGCTGACCCCCAAAGGTGCGCCGCATATGAGCGCACCGAAAAGACGAATCCACAGTTGCAGTGGTACGTGCTTGAATGCGTTATAGTAATTGTCGTCCCGTACGTGGTACTCTGTGAGGTCCGAACGATCGGCTTAAATGTTGTCGGAATTAAATGCCGCGGTTTGGCGTCCAGCGCACTTGTATTCAACCATAAAAATGGAGAATTTGTTTTGATTGAATGGTCAACGGAAAATATTCACTTCGGCAGCCCATTAAAGCTGCGTTTTTAGGATGGCAATGACAATTGCGAGATCAGGGGACAAAGTGGTCCATTGTGGGCAATTTTCATACAGGAATACTGGAAAAACACAAGACAAATTGCAATGGTTCATTACAGCCAGTTTAAAAAAACGGAACGGTCAACGTCGGAAGAACACAGGACACCTTGGTCCATTGTAGCCAGTTTTAAAAACTGAACGGGCAACGCCGGAAGAACACTGGACAACATGGTCCATTGTAGCCAGTTTTAAAAAAGGAACGGCCAACGACGGCGGAACACAGGACAACTTGGTCCATTGTAGCCAGTTTTAAAAAACGGAATACTCAATGACGGAGGAACGCAAGACAGCTTGGTCCATTATAGCCAGTTTTAAAACCCGGTGCGATCATTATTGGAGGAACAACGGCAATCTCGGTCCAATATAGACATTCTGTATGTACAGCAGTGCCAATATCGGGAACTCACTGTACATCTTGGCCCAAGCTAGCCAGTGTTGGCTACTGGCAGCGCCAACACTGGGAGAGCATTGGCTAGTCTGGGCCATTGTTGGACATTGTGTTGACTGGCATATCCGATGTTGGGAGCATGCTGGTTAGGCTGGCCCAATGTAGGGCCACTGTAGGGCAGCAATGTAGGGCAACATTGGCCCAATGCTTTGTGCTGCCTGGGAGGAGCCAAGGCTGAGTAGATGCCAACCGGGCACTGCGAACTGCATCGCTGACAACGCATCCCTATTTTCCTTTCCTGTTACCAAACAGCTGCGATCCAACGCCTTTCGAGCCAGTCTTTCGAGCCAGTCGAGCTTAGCGGACACTTTAACCATTTTAATTTCGCGCGGCGTTCCCAATTTCGAGCGTTATTTGATGCAGCTCAGCATGCTGTTCCTAATGGTACCTCCGATTTCATGCAGTCTAGCTTTTATTTACCAAAGATTGCTTATTTACTTCGCACATGTCCCCCCTTTTCTTCCGTTGGACACAACCCATCGTCTCCCTGTACTTTCGTAACAGGCCTGTTCGGCCGACATCCTTTCCTTTGCGGGCCCATCCATTGTCAGTCCCGGATCACGCAAAACAGTGGCATGAACAGCAAAATAAAATCATCTTAGAAACAACTCGCATTTGGCGCTGGCATGTGATTGTCTTCGTTTTCTCTCCATGGACTAGGGTACGCCACCGCACGTATTTAGCAATCAGATGGGAAGCAGTTTCTGAGTATCTCGTCTTGTCATGGTTGGGATGGTCACAGTGTGTGGAAACCGGGTTGTTTCTCCTTGAGGGAGTAGAGTAACGAAGAATTGAGATTCGTTCGAGTTGCTCGTTCAGAGCTTGTGTGCTTACGACTCTTTTCAGTTTTTATTTTTTTCTTGCGTGTGTAGAAGATTCGTTAATCTTGATTTACTTTTGTTCCGAGTAACCCGGCAGCTGTGCCAGTCAGATTGATGGTAAGGTTTAATGGTGGTCGGTTAGTTCCTGTGCAAGAAGAGTTGGTAGATTTGAAATTCTCGTTTGCTTTCTCCTTCTTGGTTACAGTCGTACTCAAAACTTTATTACTTAATGTCAATCGCTGGCATACTTGAATTTTTGTTTAGTCAATCCGCGTAAGCATTCGATTCCGACCAGCCTCAACGTACGTACCAATGGAACCGCCAGTTATCCTGATACGTTTCTATATCTTAATCTTTTTGCAGCCAGGAACAAGTCCATCGAAAGAGTTTTTGGTGAACATATATAAAGAGATAAAGTTTGAAGTTGTATTTTATTGAACAGCATGTGGAAAATATAGCCAGATAATATGTGCTCCGCACTCAGGCACAACAGATAGTAATGTCGCGTTCACTTTCTGTGGCATTTACTTTACTGAGTAGAGAGGGACGGCATTTCAATTATTCATTACCTTTCTTTTTATTTCCTTGAATTGTTGTCAAAGTGACGATAGCACATGCAGGGAAATTTTGATCAAGCGCATATTTTAGCCGAAGTTGTTTACAACACCGATAATAAAAGTATCGTAAACTTTCACTTTAGCTATCGATATATCTGCCGGTCTCCCCTGGAGAACCTTCAAGTTTCTTGCTATAAATATCCTTGCGATCATCCGAAATATTAGTCATTTTCAATGGCAGTCTGAACTATACTCGGTCTGAGCGCAAGAAATAAATAGTGAATCAAAAATTTTGCTTGGCTCTGAAAAACACAGGTCTATTCTATTCTGTGATTCCATAACCGTACCTGATATTTTTATAAAGACGCCTCGCAAATAACATTGTCAAAAAACGCTTGGCTTGTCTCGCTAAAATACGAAATGAGCGATCATAGACGTAACAAATGAGAGGGTTCCGACGTAGATAAAAACTTTGCTACTTAGCAACCGCAGGTACACATTAGTATATGCTGCATTGAGCCCTAAAGATTATATCGTTCGATCGGTTCAGATACAAGATAAACGCTTGGATCCCGTGGCAACGTCACCGAAAAAAAAACCTACTAATTTCAGAGGACTAAACAGGCACGAAATTGCAAATTAATATTAGAGCCCTATAGAATACGGTTCCAGATGTGCCGCTCAGCTGAGTGAAATGATGCTTACACACTCGGGCGCTCATCCCAGTTTCTTTTTTACACAATGTTGTTTAGGCCTTGCAACTATAGAGTGTACATTTCCATTCGACAAGAACACATGCAGCAGTAGAAAAAGGAGCGCAATAACTGCCAACGTTCTGAAGCGTTTCAGATTGAGAATACTTAACAGCTAATTCCACGAAACAAATGCGCTAGGGTTACGGAGCAATATAAGTTGAAAAAAAAAAAGCGGAAGGTGTTCGCTGCAATCGTGTAAACTGCGACAGTTACCCTTGACATTAGGCCGCTTTCGGCTTTGTATAACAGCCGATATGAGGTAGGTATGTTCTCCGATAGCCGTTTTGCAAATTGTGCTCTCTCAACAATGAAACAGCAATGTCATGAAAATAAAGGTTGTAGAAGCGGGGTTATAAAGTACGTGCAGTAATATTACAGGGTCAAATTTGTAATGACAGAAATTAACTTGTTTTGTTGACAGATGCTGGCGATTGGGCAACTTAAAGGGGAGCGTCAATTCATACAGATTCTAAATTATTCAATACATCTATCAAGAAATATTTTATGTTCTCTAAAGTAGAGAAACATACGGGAATAAAACTTCACTGGCTTGAAAAGGTACTGCCCCCTTACAACTTTACATTGCGTCAGATATGCCGTTGGTCGTTGCAGCATCATTGATCGTTGCCTTTAGTGCACCAAAATGAAACTGCCATTAATTTAGATGAATGACCATACAATTCATGCACAAATATTCGGGGACCAAAGAATAAGCATTTCGCTGCAGCGTAAAAGAAAATAATAGCATGCCATTGAAAAAAGGAAGGAAATGATCCAATACATATAAAACCTGCGCGGTGTCCTAGAATAAGCTTGATGCAGTATGCTGGCATTTGACAGTCGTGTTCCTATTGATCAGCCAACGAAGGACAGCATATGTTCCAAAGCGTTGTCAGGCTTGGTATTTTGTAGAGATTAAGCATAGTGCAAACCTTGATCCTCTAGAGTGATCTTTTTTCGAAGGTGGTCACTGCCCATGCGCAGATCGCCTTAATGCCGCCTGATGGCGCCACCTGCTGGACGAAGCTGCCTCGTCCAACAAAGGTGCATATAAAGCGCCACCATCTTTTTTTCTTTCAGCGTTTTGTATTTTGTCGTAATTTTGCATTGGTGCCTTCTAAGTGTAATTACTCGAGTTTCACGGCTTGCAAAGTAGGAAGCGAAGGGAACATACAGGAAAGGTTATAAATGAGCACATTTGAGAGAGTATTGGAGCCGGTGCGCTAGAAGAAAACAATGAAGGGACGAAGCAGGTCGCGTTACCATCGGCTTCAAATCTATATGATTTGTCGGTAAGTTGCAGTTCACGCGGTGTTTGTAAAGTGATTTGCTTCCAGGCAAGTTAAAGCAAGAACTAAAAGTCGCGTGTATACGCGCCGTCGCGCATCCGATAGCTGGGCACGAATAGACTATGTCTATCTTAGCAGCATGAAATAGAGGTGAGCATGCTTGACGCGAAAATCTATAGAGCTGCTCTTTAGAGCGAACGACGTATAGTCGGACATCTGATTGCCCATACACTGGATGTCAGGCCAATGTAAGCGCTATGTCAAGCTGCCCATAAATAAAAGTAATAGACGAGCGCGTCACCCTCAACACGGTTTTGGCCCTTCGGCGTGCTCTGCAACATAACACTGCAGAGCTGTAAAGAAGTCTGCTCGCGAATCCTCATATGCAATAACGTTGCTTGCTGAACTGAACTGATGGCAACACATAAATGGCACTGGGCCTCAACTGGCTCAATTGAATGACATACTGTCGATGGTGAAAAGCGAAAGTATCTTGAGCTATTTTAGGTTCCAGCTGCATGCAGGGGTTTCCCCTAGCATTGCTTGTTTTCACATTAACAATATATTTAATAACGGAGCGTTGAACCCGGCACTCGCTTACGTCGTTCTTAGTTTACAATAGGAATACTCAGCGCTACTGATCTTGGCATTGCTAAAAGCGCCTGGGAAGAGAGACCATCATGTAATATTTGAGTGCATAGCAGACGCTTGCAAAAACGAGCATCCAATCCCCAATTTGTTATCGTTTTTTCTTTACCCCCACTAAAACTAAATGCAAAGATGGAACTAGGCGATAACCTCAATTGAAATAAGGGGACTCAATATACAATCTAAGAAACTTGTTATTAAGTAAAGGCTGGCGATTATTTATCGACTGCTACACCGCCTATAATTTGGGAAAGGGGCCATCGCGACGAACACGCTAAAGTTTATTTCGTCGGATTCTTTTTCATTTCTTTCAAGCCGACAGAGAATTCATGGTGCAATCGAGCGGATAAAGAACTGGCAAGAACTTGAAGACAGTGTGAGCTTTTTGGACGGGAGGGCTACAAAAAGGCAAACGTGCGCCGAGACGCAAAGTGAAGTCAAAGAGCAATTTTCCGAACTCTCCCTCAAGTCGTTGCCCCCTGTATTGACTGTCAGTAGTATTCAGCGATTGAGATCAATTTCCGCACCTAATATTTGTTAAGTGGCATTAGAAATCATTAGACTAATGATGAGGCTGAAACTCGAGCTAGATTAAACTCGCATTGTAATATACAATACGGTTCACCCCGCGACTCACAGTTAATAGCAATCACCGCGAAAGCAAGTCATATTAGTGCCTGGAATAACCACCTACCGAGCAACGTTCGACTATGTTGATTATCACCATTAGTGACATATATGCGCGGCACCACCTCGGAAAAGAGAATAATATTTATGTGTCAGTTTGTGTCTGCGTAAGCCAATTGCATGCTTAGAAGTGGAGTACCATGGTCCTCTACAAGCTCGTCTAAATCACTTGGTCTTGTGCTGGTACCGTACAACTGACAAACTCATGTCGAGGACCTTTCTATTTCATTGCCTTGCAAATATCCATGCAGCAGTGTTCCTAATACTTATATGTGTTTGCACAGATAATCTCTCTGGCGAGCCTTTTTGCGAGCAGTAAGGAAGGTGGTACGCATTCGCCGATCATTTCAGAATATTTCTCAGCGCGGACGATGTCATGAAAACAGCCCTTGCAATTACAACGGAAGCAGAAAAATAATTTAAAGAGAGCCAGAGAAGAGTAAGAACTCGGGTAATGAGCACATGATTATTTGATTAACATAAAAAAACTAATACCAAACAAAGCAACTGTTTATATATTCAAGCAATTGCATCATCCGCGCGGAGTTTGAGAAAAGAGGCATAAATTAACGCGCTACTTGCAAGCTGTTTTTCTTTTCTTTTTTCGCAGCCATGGCATCAGCCTCCTACGCTATCGGCTCTTCAGCCAATCCTACCTGCCTGTCAGGATTATCATTAATCAAGCACGCTCTCATATATGCATTAGGCTATTCTCTGCGCTAGACATATGCACCGATTACACTGAAACAGAGCGGACCTGTTCTTTCGCAAACACTGCACAGATCTGCCCACGTGACGTCTGTGAGGGATTATCGTCTGCCTCATTTTCCTTCATGCCATTCATTGCGTGCTTCTGACCTCCCTGCTGGCGACTGGCAGTGAGAAATTGCCACGTCCGGCGTGTCTAGACGGCTTATCTCTACTCCTGCAGCTGGGAAGCATTGGAGTCACTCCGATCACTTCTTTTATTCTAATGTAATTATTGAAAGCTACCTTCTAGCACTCTTATTTTAAACAATTTTCTTGATTTCTTCAAGACGAAAACGTACATAAAAGATCAATGGCATTATTTTTGATAAAATCACCAAGATATTCGCTTTCAACAGACGACCCCTGCTCTCTCGTTCCAGATAATACTTATATCTAGATTATTATGCCTGACAGTTCAGGCAATCGCGTTTGGGAGACATGTCTTCAATATTATTGCATTTCAAAACTAAATGCACAACGCTTAGTGCAAAATTGGAGCTAAAAACGAAACGGGATCCCATAGCCCAATAAGGCGCAGTCCTCCTTTTCAGCAAAGGATTCTCCTACATGCGTGGCTCTCATCTGCTTCTGGAAGCCTCGGTTAAAATGTCCAGACCAGGCAAGGACCTTACTCGCGACATCATATGTCTGGCGGAGGAAATGGAGGCCGCGCTGACGAATGTCTATCGGAATCCTATCTAAGACATGCGCTCTGTAAAATAGAGCAGAATTAACCATTTTGCAGAAGCACTTGTTATACTTAAATACACAAACAGCTTCACATATGAGGCCAGATCCTGCTAGGTGGCTTCAGTGCTCTCCGAACAGACACGCCAAAGGTAGCGCTGAATTACACATCAATGCTCTGAAAGCTTTATTTTTGTCGTCAACATATTGTGAAGAAGGCCAGGTCGAGACGGCAAAGTCGTGACGGCAAGGCAAGGCGTGCAGTGTCAGCGTTTAATCCGATGGAGAACTCAGTCGCGTGCTGGAGCCGGCGTCGCAGGGTGATGACGATGGTACAGAGGGGGTCAAAAGTTCCCAAGCCGCAGGTTTTGCTTCTGGTCAGCATATTCTGACACGTGAGATCCCATTAAAGCTATAAATGATCTCAGAGGTTAGAATAACGCTTCTTCTACCCTCCACATGTATTTTGAGATTTGGGGCTATCGTAGCTGCCCGACTATACTGCTCAGAAGCAGACCCTGTGACCTGGGAACTTTTGACGCCCCTGTACGTATAAAAGAAAGAAGAGAATGGTATGTAAAAATGAAAGAAGATTCGTGTAGGGCTCACACATATACTTTGCATCATATCTCTACTTCATACAATCTGCCTTAATTCTATTACCCCTCCGTCTCTAAGGCACCATGTACCTTAAGGGTGTATTTATTTATCATTATTGCCTTGGTAATTATATGCCACATATGTCACTAAGAGCGGTATTAAAACTCGGGGCTTGCAAGTCGTACAATATCCAAGCTAATCTAATACGAATGACGTAGCTAAAACCGAAATCGAAGACGAATAGAACAGTGACAGAGCAGAAACTATGACGAATGGATTATGTAAATGAAACTTGGCTACATAGAAGAATCATCGCACGAAAAAAAATTCGCGGAAATTATTTGAAGTGCAAGTGCAATGAAATACAGGCTTTCACGGAAACCCGTCTGGTAGGGTATATTCATGGCGGAAAGCATTGAGCGCTGAACAATCGTGAGGTCAACAATGACGTTTTGGCCTTCGTATGACAATCGGCCCCGCTACGGAGGCCGAAACGTCATACGAAGGCCGAAACGTCATTGTTGACTTAACGATTGTTCAGCGCTCAATGCTTTCCGCCATGAAGCGATAGTGCCAGTAGTGCAGCAAAGTCATAAAACTATAGACTTGAGGCTAGAGCTTCGGAATGGCTTGACACAAATCTCCTCTCAGACGCCGGAACATAAAGCCAGTATAATGCCTATATGTCAGTTATAACGTACAGAAGTGTTACCTTCCGCTATTGATCTGTCATAGGCACATCTCAGGACACGGCGAGCGTGAAGAAGTAGTTTGAGCTTGTGGACGATTCCTCTGCCCGAGGCATGCGCACGACAAACACACAGTGGGCCGTATAGCAAACATCCTTTATCTCACGTTAAGCGCGGGCGTCGTCGAGGCTGTCCGGGGTCGTCGTCCGGGTGGCTGCGGGTCGTTTCCGTGGAGAGAGCCGGGAGCGAAGCAGGAGCGACGAGCTAGGGACCAAGAAGGACGATACGGCGGCACGAGCCTTCCTTTATAGACCCCTCGCGCGGGACCAGTTATCCCCGAACGAGCGGGGAGAGGGAAACCGGCAGCGCGCAAGGAGCCTTGGGATAGTGGCGCGGCCGTTGAAAGTGCGGCGCGCCACAGGCGCTAAAGATATGTGGCGTGGGCCCCCACATCTTCCCCCCCCCCTCAGCGTCCGACCCGGAGTCCGCCGGCAGGCGATCCAATTCGTCCGGGTCCGGGCTGACGTCCGTGGAGACCGAAGGGGGCGCTGGGGACCCTGCCCGCGCCTGGGCGATGATGGCCTCCGCCGCCGGAGACAGCAGCTCAGGCCCGCTCGATTGAAGGAGGCGTAAGGCTGCCTCCTCCGGGCTGCCCCTCTGGACGGGCCGTCCGGCTGCCAAAGCGGTCGCTGCGACCGCTGCCCGGTGCAGCCGCTCCGCCGCCTCTGCACGGCTCCTATGCAGCGCCCCGGTCTCGTGGACGGCGCGGTACACAAGCAGGGTGCCGCAGAGACCGCACAGGCCTGCGCGCTCCTCTTCTGTATAGTGGGCCGGGGGCTCGTTGTCCCGGTCCTCTAAGGTAAGGCCCGGAACGGCAGGGGCACCGACTGCGCGGCCTCTCCGCGGAGAGGCCGGGCCTGGTCTCGCCACCTGGACCCCGCGCAGTAGGAGACCGCCGTCCCGTCGGTGACCGTGGTCCAGGTGGTGGTGTGCCGCACAGTTCTCTGCCGCTTGGACTGCGGCTCCAGGCCTGGGGGTGGGCCCCCCGAACGCTTTCCGTGTCCCACATCACTGGGGGGGGGGCTTCTCCAGTGCATCTCCCGGACGGTAGGCCGGTGGCGATGGGCACCGCGCCCACTCGTTCCAGGCCGCTGGCGCAGCCTCTGTTGCTCGTGCACCTGGTGGGTGCCCTCGACCCGGGCGCCGGGATACCGCCTGGGTGGCATGCTGTGAGGGGCAGAGAGGGGTTAGACGAGAAGCACGGGTTTTACCTGGTCCTCAGGTTGTAGCGTCGGTTGCAAACCGTGCCGCTACGTGCTCGCCTTCCCGGGGGAGAGATCGCTGAATCGCCTTGTGCTTCCACCATTTCGCAGTTATCGTCCCTGCGAATGTGGTACGCTTTCAAGTCTGCGACGTGCACCGGACCAGCGGTTTCACCGCTCGCCAACAACCGCAGCTGGTAGGTGAGTGGCGTAGTCCGTGCCGTAACTTCGAACGGTCCAACCCACTTGTGCGCTAGCGACGCGGCGAAACCACGCGCTGCGTTACTAAGCGGGTGCTTTCTTTTCAGTACCAAGTCGCCCGTGTTGAAAACGACGTGACGACGACCTTTGTTGTACTGATCCGCTTGCTCCATGCGCGCGACATCGAGGTTTTCACGAGCCGCGCGCTGCGCTGCCTCAAGGCGCTCGCGGAGCTTTGCCGCGTACTGCGTAAGCGGAGGGGGCGCGGGCCCCGCCGCGTCAAGTAGGGCGTTCTCTAGCGGAAAAGCGATCTCTTTCCCAAAATTCAAGTAAGCAGGTGTCATACCCATCGACCTGTTCACGGTTGTTCTAGTGGCGAAAGCCAGTTCGGACAACCGTGCGTCCCAATCTCTGTGCTGCTCGGTCGTCGCAACCAGCATACTCTTAACATTCCGATTCACTCTCTCGGTTATGTTGCTCTGAGCGTGGTAGGGACTCGTTTTCCTGTGGCGGATTTGAAGCGCCCGACAGGAATAAACAAAGACTTTGCTTGTGAAATACGAAGCATTGTCTGTAATGAGGTCGGAAGGGAAACCGAAACGAGTGAATGTCTCCAACAGTTTCTCCCAAATCCGTTCTGACACAAGCTTCCTAAGGGGGAAAACCTCAACCCACTTGGAATAGTGGTCCGTTATTACCAGGATATATTGGTGTCCGCACGCGGAGCGAGGGAGGGGTCCCATGATATCGCACGCGACCACTTCCCACGGATAGTTGCTAACTACCGGCTTCATCATGCCAGCGGATTTCCCCACCCGAGGCTTGGCTACCTGGCAAACAGGACATGTACGGGCGTAACCCAGCACATCCTTTCTCATACCTGGCCAGGTCGTGACACGGCATAACTTGTCGTAGGTCTTACTGCCGCTGCCCTGGCCTGCCAGCGCTGAGTCATGGAAGTACTGGAGGAATCGTTTCCGCAACTTCCTCGGGGCCACGACTCGGAAGGGGGATGCAATCGCCTCTTCCTCGTCAAGTTGGGGGATGTAGCGGAGCAGTAAGCCATCATCGCCCAGCAGATACGCGTCGTACTTGCCCTCAGCGTTCCCGGTGCAAGCTGCACTACTCGCAAGCTCTGTCAGCACCCGCTGGCATAGACCGTCTGCTTTCTGGGCCTCAATTAGCTCTTCCCTACTGACCGCTACTCCCCAAGACAGATTTCTCCCTGCCTCGCTTCTTGGCAGGCGAGTAGTCGCCGCCACCAGCTGCTGCGCCTTCTCTCTCTCGCAGCACAGCGCGGGAACTCTGTCCGCCTCCTTTCTCTCTTTAACTACGCAGGGCGCGACACTCCTGTCCGCTCTCTCCTCCTCTCCACTAGCGGCGACGCCGCTTTCAGCAATGCTGGTTTGCGCCTCTTCTGCGCTTCTGCCAGCCTTCAACGGTGCGCGTGATAAAGCATCGGCCACCTTATTCATGCTGCCCCGGCGGTACTCAATGGCGTACGCGTAACGTTGCAACGTCAGCGCCCATCTCGAGAGTCTGCCTGCGGGGTTTTTCAGCCTCTTTAACCACGAAAGTGCCTGGTGATCTGTCTGCACAGTGAAAACCGCTCCGTCTAGGTACATGTCGAACTTTGACAATGCGAACATTATCGCCAGGCATTCCTTTTCGGTCACGGAGTAATTCCGCTCCGCCGATGTGAGCGTGCGGCTAGCGAACGCGACAGGGCGCAGTTTGCCCTCGTGTTCCTGCAACAAAACAGCTCCTAAACCGGCATCACTAGCATCTGTCTGCAAGACAAATGGCTTGTTCAGGTCGGGGAGGCGCAAACTAGCGGTGTTCGCTATCGCGCGAGCCAAGGCAACAAAAGCGTCGTTCTGTTCCTTGCCCCAGACCCACTTCGTGCCTTTCCACAACAGCTGGTTCAACGGCCTAGCGAGCTCTGAACAACTAGGGATGAATTGTCTGTAGAAGGCAACCATTCCCAAAAACCTCTGCAAGCTTTTCACGTCCGTCGGGCAGGGGTAGTTCAGAATTGCCTGCAGTTTGTCATCGTTCGGTCTCAAAGTGCCATCATCAACCACGAATCCCAAGAGGTTCGCTCTTTTCGATGCCAACTGCACTTTCTTTGGGTTGATCGTTATACCCGCACGTCTCATTCTTTCAAGAACGGAATTCAAGTGAATGAGATGCTCTTCGAACGACTGTGAGAATATCACGACGTCGTCGAGGTACGCCATCACGTAGTTGAACCTTGCATCGCCCAGCACGATGTCCATCAATCGCATGAACGTGCTCGGTGCATTAGACAAACCAAACGGGAGTCGAGTAAATTCGAAGAGCCCGCGGTGACAGGTGAATGCGGTTTTCTGAATGTCACCTTCCGCCACCTCAATCTGCAGGTACCCTCTGCTTGCATCCAGGACTGTGAAGAACATTGCGTTCCCTAACGCGTACATCACAGCCTCGATCGACTGGAAAGGGTACGCAACCGTAGGCGTCAGTGAGTTGAGCTCTCGATAATCAACACACAGCCTGACCGAACCATCTTTCTTTGGCGCTAGAACCACTGGGGACGCCCAGGGACTTTGTGAGGGTCTCACCGCGCCTATCATCTCGTCAAGGGCACTGTCGAGAAGCTGTCTCTTATGCGCGCTTAACGGCCGCGGGTTACATCTGAAAGGGCGCGCATCACCCGTTTCGATCTCGTACTGAAGCAAGTCGGTCCTGCCTGGTTTCTCTGTGAAACAATCCGAAAACGGGAGTAAAGTTTCTACGAGCCTTCGGCGCTGACTACCGGTTCCCGAGAAGGACGCGATAATTGCTTCTAATGGGCTACCATCCAGTGTCGCGGGGGAGCCCTCTGCCACAAAAGCGTGAACGCTCGCTCGCTCAGTGACGCATTCCTGTTTGGGTGCGCTAACAAAGGGAATTAGGGGGGTGAAGGGGCTGTAGCGATAGCCGTTCTCCCCCATGTCAAGCACAATGCCTTCGCTCGAAAGAAAATCTCTTCCCATAATAACTGGTATGGCTAAGCCGGGCAGATAGACGAAGCGATGCCTCCGCTTCCTGCCGTCAAAATGCAGGACCAGACGCACCGCTCCTTCTGCTTTTGTTGTCCCTGCTGCTAAGCTCAAAGGGGTTTCTGTTGGCCTGACACGGATGTTACATCTACGGCAAGCCTCGAAAACATCATCACCGACCAATGACAGAGTTGAGCCCGTGTCAACGAGTGCCGAGTAGCTTTGACCAACTAACCACACTAGCATAAAAGGGCCCGAGCACGACAACATTCCTTGCGCTCTACAGGCGAGGGGGACAAAAGCCTCTGCGCCCCCGGGGCGGTCGCCCGGTGACGCGGCGTGGGAGTACATTTCCCATTTTCCGCCGTGGCTACCACGAAATTCTCCCGCCGACGGCGACAGGGTGGTGTTATCAATTATGGCCGCCGGCGGTCCGCGTTTCCCTGCATACGCCTTGCTTGACACTCTCGGGCCACGTGGCCCGGCTGGTTGCAATTCCAGCAAAGCCGATCGTTCACCTGCCGCGCGGTCGGGGGATGCCGCGTTCCACAAAGCGGCTGGGGACGTCTTTCCCCTCTCTCCACGCCTGTGCGGACATCGCTGGCGAACCCAGTTCGACGCCGCTGCTCGAACGCGTACGGGTCAAGAGCGCGAGGAATCACAGAGCCTTCCGCTGGCCTTTCCTGCCCTACCGTCATTACGTCTGTGCCTCTGGCGCGCGGCACGGAGTCTTGGCCTCCGGCCCAGGCGCATCGTGGCTCTAGCGATTCGGCTGGCCTGGGGGGTGGCTGGTAGCGCAATTCAGCGAGTAAACCCGCCTGTACTACCTTAGCTTCCTGTGCTAGGGCCTCGAGGTTTGCAAAACCACGTCCCCGCCAATAAGGCTTGAAGCGCGGATGGCATTGCCTCATCACACGCGTGACCTGTTCTAGATCGGTTGCTGTGGGATCTGCCCTCTTGTAGAGCTCCTGCATTGCGCGTACATACTCGAGGAGGCTCTCCTCTGGGTGCTGTGTCCGCAACGCTAGCTCCTCAAGCATCCGGCGCTCGTAATCTGGCGGCAAGAACTCGGCGCGGAAGCGATCTGTGAAGTCTGCCATCGACTGGAATGCCGGCTGGCAGCGTCTCCACCGCGCCGCGCTCTCAACAAGTGCCACGCGGATTACCTGCGCTAGCACCACGTCGTCTGGGGAACCCAGTGCCGTCTGATAATCGTCGAGTTCTTGCAAGAACTCGTGGACTGACTTCACGTCCGTGTAGCCGGAAAAGGAGGGAACCTCTACATTTATCCGCGGACGCGAGACTGTCGCCGCAGCTGTGGCTTGGTTGGCGCTAGCCACCGAACCGAGCTGACGGGTGAACACCGACAACACTTCGTTCATCTGCCTCATCAGGGCGACCGCATCGGTAACCTGCGCAGACTCTACCGCGTCCTTTACCTCACTTCCGGACGCACTAGCGTCCGAAGCGGCGGCCCTATCTGGCACGTCTTTTCTCGGAGGCATTGCACTCAACAACTAAGGCCGGCCGGGAGTCTAAACGCGCACGACTACCACATAGCCCGCATCAAGAGGCTAGTCACAAAGGCTAAACACTTCATAAAACTAACATATGCACAAAAAAAATTAAAACACAAACCGCCCGACACTAAAACACACACACATAACCCGAAACAAAATAAAACACTGTACAAACACTACTATACTACACTCCGTGTCATCTGCACACACGATAGCCCTAAACTCAAAATGGCGTCGCGCCTAACATACAAAGGACCGGCCCGTCGTGTTGCCGTGCGCTGCCACGTTGGCAGAGAAATCGTCCACATGGGTGCTAATTCAGCCCCAGTTGGGTGCCAGTTGTGGACGATTCCTCTGCCCGAGGCATGCGCACGACAAACACACAGTGGGCCGTATAGCAAACATCCTTTATCTCACGTTAAGCGCGGGCGTCGTCGAGGCTGTCCGGGGTCGTCGTCCGGGTGGCTGCGGGTCGTTTCCGTGGAGAGAGCCGGGAGCGAAGCAGGATCGACGAGCCAGGGACCAAGAAGGACGAGACGGCGGCACGAGCCTTCCTTTATAGACCCCTCGCGCGGGACCGGTTATCCCCGAACGAGCGGGGAGAGGGAAACCGGCAGCGCGCAAGGAGCCTTGGGATAGTGGCGCGGCCGTTGAAAGCGCGGCGCGCCACGGGCGCTAAAGATATGTGGCGTGGGCCCCCACAAGCTTTGACATCCGATATTGGGCATCAGGGTGGAGTTAGCAGAATCTTATATGTAATGTAGGCCGTTATGAACGCCGCCACATAAATGGACAGCATTGCGGCGTGAGCCCTTGTGTGGCACCGGTGTTGGTACGGTTCCTATAATAGTCTTTCAATAAAAATAAACGTTACATAATGTATCTTACGCGAAGCGTATGGAGCTTGTTCGGTTGAACATCTGTTGCCGTACCATGTTTTTGGTTCGGGTGCTATTAGGAGCTGAGGGAAATGTTCGGAATGTACGAGAAAAAATAGATGCCTGTAGTTGATCGAACATTGCCTGGTACAGGATTAAAGGTATTATGAGTGTGTGTGGTTAACAATAAAGTCATACCTAAATACCTGTTTATGATTAAAACTAAATATCCCTGATATAAAAAAAAGGTTTTTAAATATAGAAAAGTAAAATTAAGAGAAAAATAAAAAAACAACAAAAACAGTAAAGGTTCGGTCAGTGCGTCGTCTGCTTCCGTGACTAGGTATTTAAAAGTGGTGAGTCATTATGTCTGGTTTGGTTTGATTTGTGGGGTGTAACGTCCCAAAGCAACTTAGGCTATGAGAGACGCCGTAGTGGAGGACTCCAGAAATTTCGACCACCTGGGGTTCTTTAACGTGCACTAAAATCACACAGCACACGAGCGCCTTGCTTTTCACTGCATTGAAAAGCGGCCGCCAAGGCCGGGATTCGATCCCGCATCCTTGGGAACAGTAGTTGAGCGCCGTAACCAATGCGCCAGCCCGGCTTTTTTTTTCTTTATTGCCTGACTTTTGCAATTAAGACAACACAAATCTGCGCCACCCCGGCCCAGGCATAACTCAAAGTGGGTAATAACTTTTATATGGTCCATCCGACAAAAAGCACTGAGTAAGTGCGCCACTGTACGTCATGGAAAAAAAAAGTAAATGGAGCAAATGAACGCAGATTATGGCGTCTACCCGTAAGCGAACCTTGATCGCCTTCCTAACTTTATATACATTCATTTATTCCACCGCACAGCTCAGTTGAGTGCCATTACAAGGACGAATGGTAAAAAAAAAAGTGGGGATTCAGGATGAACAAAGAAGAAGACTTGTTCATGAAAGTAAAGATGAAGATGCAACAAAGAACAGCAAGAAACATGATCAATTATTCTTAATTCTCTAGTTGCCTTTAGAATAATCAACGTTGAAACAAAAAAAAATTGCGTCGTCATAGTACGTGCTATCTACAAATGTTCATTCCTCGAATCATAAGACGAATAGAAAGATGTTTGCCAAATGTAAAGGCGGATAACAAAGGAATGTGTTGTGACGCTGGTTAAAATTTCAGTTGTGCTTGCGTTGGATGATATGTGTTTCTAGTTTTGTTTGTTTCTTAGTTATCGAAAAAACTTAGGTAACTTGAGTCCTTTGCCCTTCTTATTTCTAAATTTTCCGTATCGCAAAATTTAATCGCGGAAGGTACAAAACCGGTTTTCTTTTAAAGAAAAATCAACTCTGACCGTATATTTTCGAATTTGTGTGGCAAAATAATTGTGTGGCAAAAATAAAAACGCGTGGTAGCCACAAATGAAGACACTGGCGTTGCACTTGAATGAAACTTTTTACTGAACTGAGTTCCGCACCTCAAAGCAACAATGTGAGTCGGCGGCGATAACAAAAACGTACTCGTAGGTAGTCGAACTAATGGCGCAGTCCAGGTGGAAGTGAAGAAAACCAACTGCTTTCTTCAATTGCACCTCAAGTAGGACATGACTGACGCATGTCAGTTTGCCAGCTTTGTACTCCCTATCTTGGCAGATCAACAAAATTGTTGACGTTCTGTATTTTTTGAAATACTTGTTCAAACGCATTCCCAATTTTTTGGATGTAAATTTACACTAATAGAAACGAATACAAACAAAGGAAAAAATTATACCATCGCTCTATCTGATCTTACCAGTTAAATTGTTAAAGAGGAGTGGAGACATCCATAGCACTGAATTGTATTACCCCATGAAACGGCTTTTTTTCTATAACAAATTTTGGTAGTGATCAATACAAAAATAATTATGATTGTGTGAACGTTGTGGGGACAGGCACTGCAGTACTCAATATTTTCACAATTTCGTGAATGCATAGTAAATTTTCGATGGAAAGGAAAAAAGGAGTTTACAGATACATTCCCCGCCTTTTCCCGCCGGTTAACAAAAATGAATAATTTACCGGTCAAGGCGTTGTTTTTTTATCAATTCATTAGTATGCCGGCTTTCTGGATACAAAATGCGACTAATTTGCAGGATCTAAGATTCACGGACCTTATTTTTTTTTCATACAATATTAAAAACGAAAGCACTTTCGCTGGATGACAGTAGTGTTTTACGCCGGTGCAGGAAAAGACCTTGACCTGCTTAAGCATAGTTCAGTCTAGATCTCCAGGTGGGATCACTTCAACTAAAAGCTGTGTTGGAGGCTTGTTCATCTCTTGATATGTACTGCCGCATGGTCACCGCTCTCAGAAAAGTGCTGTCAGTATTGTCGTAGATGGTTCATTGCGAAACTATTTGCTCAGCATATAATTTGAATTCTACATAAAAGAATGTCGTCATTCTCATTCAGCTTTACTATACCAGCTAGAGCACACCTACATGAAAGCGTTGAATATATCCGATAATATTGCTTTTTTTCACAAAAAGAGCTCAAAACGTTTAAGAAATGTGGCTACATTTAGCAAAAATATAAAAACATGTTTTCATTGCTCTCTGAACCACTAATGCCCTAGTCTTCACCTGAGCACGCTAGCTACTGCCCGACATCGAATGCTGCGAAACGTGTACATATTTGCCTGTGCATTATCACTTTTCTCTATCGTTTTTACATATTTGTCTCCGATGTAGACGATGAGGATACAGATAACCGAGTACCCCTGTAAGCGTGCTGATTGATACTTGCTTACGGCGATAAAGAGGTTGGAAGGGGTGGGGAGGAGAGAGTATTCTTGTAGGAGGTCGCGGAACATAGCTTGAGAACTCTTGCAGTATACCGACATAAAAAGATAGTGTATTCCTCATAACTACTTCTTTCACAGCGCCTATTTACATGCTAATAGAACGGAGTGTTCAGATGCTCGCTTTGAAATGACAAGACACTATGGCTCCCTTTCCTTAATACACAAACCAACTTTGGCATTCAAGCACTTAGCTAAACCTCGTATCAGTCTGTGAATGTCGCAAACTTGCGGAGTGAAAATCCTGCGTTAAATACGTTTTCGTATCTACTTTTGAGGGGAACATTTAGCATCCTCCCATTTTTATACTTGTTTCTGAGACAGAGTATCGTCGCAGTGCAGTGTGATACTGGAATGCACTGGAACAAAGTTCTGAGTATCAAAGCATCAGCAAGGAATAACAAACACCTGCTACCCTGTGCACTTTCCTATTTTATATATTACCTTTCGAGTGCTAGGCAGATACTATTGTAATGTACCAACTTTGCTCTTAAGCAACACGATCTCTTGCGGAAAATTTACGAGCCATGCACCAACCATTAATTTTTCATCCACGTCTGAGTCTTTTCACTGCATAGCGATTAGGAAAGAGGAGTAAAGGTTACACACGGTCTCAGCTGCTATATCAGCACATCTAAAGGGAGCCATATTGGATTCGCCTTACAAACTTCCTTCTCTTAGCACGTAGCACTAACTGCACCTTTTCGGTTTCACTAATCTGAGCTCATCTGGTATGCAAATGTGGGTCTGAAAAACCGAGCGTGGATGCGCGAGCGGCACACGTAAGCATAGAAATGTTTTTGTACATAATTTATTGTCGTGCTGAGTTGCTGCCCTTGCTTTCCCTACTCTTCTCCACACTATTTCTTTTTTATAATAAATTCATACTATATTCCTTCCTTCGACTCCTACATAAGAAAGAAAGGGATGGTGGTGGCGTCAGTGGTAGTGAATTTCAATGTACTTGTAATTGTTGAAGTTTTCAGTCGCGTCGTACCTCAGCTTTTCCTTATTGAGATCAAGACCTCCTCATTATGTGGTACTCATAACACGGGCTACTCCTAAGGGGACATTGTACAATGTACAGCATTATTGTTATCTTATTCGAGTTCATATAGATTCTAATCACTGGTCCAGAAATTTCAGAAACTTAGTTTTCCTTGCTCTACCAGAAGACACTGTCACCATCTGGTGTTCATGTTCCGTTACCCAGCTCGTATACTCGCGACCCATAGCGCTGTTCGCTTTGAAACTGTCCTTATAATGACGTGCTCGCTTTTTCTTTAGATAAACTTATTCTGGTATATCGGCTATTTGCGCTTCCTAGACGTGTTCATCCGCCCTTTCCGTTCGTTACCTTTTACTACACTCGCCTCTTCCCGTCCTCTCCAGCTCTCTTAATACCAAGGCATGTGGCACGTTCCTTTAGCGTCTTTCCTACCTTGCGATCTCTCTTATTTCGCTTCTACGCATCGTTCTCTCTGTAACGCGCAGTTATTTATCGTTTCTCTACTGCGTAGCGGCCCTTTCGACTCGTCCGCTGGAGCTTTCGTGCAACAATCGACAGGGAGCAGGTTCCTACCGACGCGAGAAGTGTTCTTTCGGCCGTGGTCTATTAGAAGACGATGTACCGCGGCCAACAACGGAAAGAGAGGCTTCACTACTTCCATTGTGATATTTGTGCACACTTTCTTAGCATCGCTTCGAACGCGCTTCTCGCCTTTATTTATGCTTTTTTATCGCTCTAGAAAAATTTCCTCTTTCCCCGCCGCGAAGCGGACAGTACGCACAGCGTTGGTTCGAAAAAAAATGGCTTTAATTTCTTATTCATGTCTATCCTGTGCTACATGCCTCAGAACAATTAAGGTCATAAATATTGCCAAAAATGATAGATGGGTTTACACTTTCTTTTGCGCCACACAGGGCGCCCTATCGTATAAAACAAAAGAAGTGTAACTTGTGAACATATTGGAAAGTATTTTTTGGAACAATGTTCTAGGTTTAACGCTAGGATTTTGATAAGAACACTCTTATTTTATAGTAGGGCTTCTTCGTTTCAGTTGAGCTGAGTTGAGTTGAGTTGTATGCTACAGGGGGGATTATCCTTGCTTATTCTGCCGGCAATTGCTCCCCCTTAGCGTCGCGTATGTGTTAAAAAAACCCTAATATTTGTGAAATACGCACCACTCTGCGCACAATCACTTATATAGTACATATTTCACTCCAGCAGTCTCCATCTATACACACATTCACTCACAGTATAACATAGTCCACTCCAAAAGTGAACATCTACGCACACATTCTTTCGCTCACAGTAGCACATTGTTCATTCCAGCTGTCACCACCTAGAGTCAAGATCAGTGTCCTGCAGAAATTGTAAAAGAAGGCGTAAAGCCTCCCTTCTGCATGTCTGGTTTTCACTTGGGTAGACAATGTCCGGAAGTGCACTGTGAAGGGCTCCTGTCTTCTTGAAAGAAGCTAGCATCGCACACATTTCCGTGTTGTACTCTGGTCAGCACATAATATAATGTTCTATATACCCGCACACACCACATATAGAACATAGCAGAGATGATTCCATGCCCGTCTTACGCATTCAGACAAGCGTACGAGCAGAGCCGTGCGAATTCGATGTAGTAGAGGGGCCTGATATCTTCTCAGACCATTTGTCACACATGGCTTGTGGGATGCCGTCCACAGGGTACTAAAATGGTTGAGTACCGTTTCGCATAAGAGACTTTTTTGATCTTGAGGGACATTTTTCAGGACGTACCTGACAATGGTTTGTGGACAAGACTGTCATCCCTACTTTGCATGTGGAGGGGTTATGGGTATTTAGTTTTAGTCTTATTCGGTTGGAAATGAGCTTTTTTGTCTGCGTGCTTCGTAATATGGGGGGTAAACTTTAATGTAAAATTATTTTGCATTGCTCTCAAACTCATGCCGCCTATTTCGCTTGTACTACTGCTGCCTTTAAAGAACTTTATCATTTTTACTTACTATCATAGCTTCCAGCAAAGACAAATGGCTTAGCCAGGCTGCCTGGTTCAGAGGTTCGGGCACTTGACCGCAGTACCCAAGGATGCGTGATCGAATCCTGGCTGCGTCCCCCGCTCTAGATGGAGGCTGAAAGCAACACGCCCATGAGTTGTGCTATGGCAGCGGATGTTAAAGATTTCTACGAGGTAGAAATTTTTAGAGCCGTCCACTACAGCGGCTATCAAAGCCTCGGTCGCTTTGAGACGTAAAAAACCATAAACCATCATTCGTGCATTTAAGCCGTTACTTCGAGCTAATTGCTTTTTTTCTGATTTCTCCGAAACTACTGCGGCTAGTATCGATTATTGAAGTAAAGAAGGAATATCGTGACAATTTTCGCATATAAAGTTTCTTAACCACATTATTAACCTGCACTTAATTGTATTTTCAAATACGCTTGACGCCTGCATAGTATTTTAAAAAAACAGATTATTCCTAAAAAAATAAAATCATGCAACCAGCAGCCCGGAGTATTACATACTATGCATGACATACAATTACTTGTGTAGCATGCTGCTTTTCATTGCTCTCTAAGCATGTTGTCTTTTAAAGGTGTTATGATATTCCGTTTAGTATCTAAATTCCCAACAATCGCGCGATATCACCCTTACTGATAATAGCGGCGACACTCAGTGATACTCAGTGTGTCAATATGTTCAATACTGCCTTTTCATCAGTATGCACGATAGAACCTGCAGAACCATTCCCTTTGCTACCCCCCCCCCCCCCCCCATTACTGAACTGGCAGTGCCAGCCATCACTTTCCATCCAAATGGCATTTCGTGCGCAATTGACAAAGTAAAAATTTCATCGTCAGCTGGAATCGACGAAATTAACACAAAGTTTCTCAAAAACACTAAGCACATTTCTTCCAAGTTTTTATGCTTGTTGTTTTCTCAGTTTCTCAGTCACTCGCCACAGGTATCATCCCAGAAGATTGGAAGATGGGAAAGGTCGTTCCTGTTTTAAAATCAGGTAACACAGACTCTCCACTCAACTATTGCCCCATTTCCCTTACTTGTATCCCTTGTAAACTCATGAAACACGTCATTTACTTTCAGATAATGCAGCACTTAGACTCTATGAATTTTTTCACTCTATCCCAACATGGATTTAGGAAAGGCCTATCGGGCGAGACGCAGCTTCCTATCTTTCTTCACGATCTTCATTCCAACCTTGATGCTAACTTACAAACTGACGCCATCTTTTTAGACTTTGCCAAAGCATTCCATAAGGTACCTCATCAACGACTACTCTTAAAATTTTCCAGATTAAACTTAGATCGTGAAAGTATTGTATGAATAAAAGAAAGCCTCACATATCGTTCACTGTCCGTTGATATTAACAACTACTTCTCTAACAGTCTACCGGTAACATTGGGCGTACCTCAGTGAACTGCCCTTGGCCCCCTCCTATTCCTTATTTATATTAATGATCTGCCACAAAATTTGTCATGTCATGTCCGCCTGTTCGTCGACGATTGCGTTATTTATGTCCCAGTTTCTAGTAACGCTGATCAAGAATCCCTCCAGGACAATCTTAACCACATTCATTCATGGTGCAATCACTGGTTCATGACACTTATTCCCAGTAAGTGCAAGCTCATGTCTTTGCATCGTCGTGGCAACCCGCATTTCTTTGCTTATAAGATTCCTGGCTCTTCTATCGAACTTGTCCCGTCCTATACTTATCTGGGCATTACTATCAGCAATAATTTATCATGGCGTGAACACGTGTCAAAGCTAACATCATTTGCATATAAAAAACTAGGCTTTCTTTAACATCATCTTCACGACGCCCATCAAAATGTAAAGCTACTTGCTTATAAATCATTGATCAGACCTAAACTGGAGTATGCATCCGCAATTTAGAATCCGCAGCAAGCATACCTCATTGATTCATTAGGAGCCGTGCAAAACAGAGGCGCCCATCTAATTCATCGTTCATACTCATCCTATGTTAGTGTTTCGTCTCTCAAGCTACAGTCCCAATTACACAGTCTTCCCCTCCGTCGCCGCATTTCTAGCCTCTACTTATTTCAGAAATGTTATTACTCCCAGCTCAAACAACAGCCATACATCTGCGCACCGCCACCACGCACTTCTCAACGCATTGGTCATCGGCTGAAAGTTTCCCGCCAGCGTGCCCGTAAGACTACATTTTCCAAGTTATTTTTCCTCCAAACGACCTTCTCCATGAAATTGCAGCCATAGCCTGCCCAACAACCTTCCTAGATAAAGTTACATCCCTCCTGTCATCATGAAAACAATGTTTTGCTTTCTTATGTTAACCCCACCCCTTATGTAAAACCTCCAACAAGGGATCTTTAAGGAAATAAAAATGAAATGAAATTAAATTAAAATCAAATTAACTTCCTTTTAGCGCCTCGTCAAAATGCATATCCAAGTTGCTGTGCCAGCTGAAAGGCGCTGCGGGAAAATCAAATCATGCTGAAAGCACCAACACTCCGCATCATAACACCTGAAGCAGGTGAGCGCGTCCCTGGTGAGGGCTACGGGTTTGTGTGTCTGACTACTGTGTACGAGCGGCTAATCGCGCAAGAAAGCTTCGCAGAAAGCGTCTGTAGAAATTATATACCGAAAGTATCGACCCGCATCTCAAGACTGGCCTTCTGGTCCTCGAAATTAGTTTTGACCAAATTAGGTGCCCATCCTAATTTGAGAATGAAAAAACTTAATCTACCTCCACATTTGGTGCCCCCCTGGGTAAACTATAGCCCCCTCTATCCCAAGCATATGACCGCATCAGAATTAGACCAAAATTGATGCCTAGCCTAACTCAAGTGTAGACAATGAAGTGGCAATTTCTAAATTGTATAGGCCGCTACCTATATTTGCCTTCCTGAAGACCCAATATTTTATCTCGTTAAAATTTGATCAAAATATGTGTGTAAGCTAATTCAGTTATGGCCTACTAAGAACTAAACTGCAATTTTGAGGTCCCATTGTCAATATTTGGCCACCTAGGTCCCAAATTTGACAGAATATGCTGTCGAAACTAAGTTCGGTAATGAAAACTTACTGCTTCCTGCCATATTTAGGTGGGCCACGTCAAAAGACCATCCCTTAACTTCCGAAATAAAAATTCTTTCGAATTAGACCAAAATTGCATTCCGACCTAATCTGAATATGGCCAACGTAGTGGTTATTTTCAAATTCAGCTGTGTAGCCCCCAAAATTCAGCGCGTTTCCGCATTTGGCAAATGTAGGATGCTACTTGCACCTTCAGAATTTCGTTCAAGCCAAGACGAATTCACTTCTTAACTTTGGCGACAGTCGGTTGTTTCCATTGGGTGGTTTAAATTTTTAACTACTTGTTTCGCCCATGTTATTTCCTTCTGCTTGATTAAGACCAGAGTGTCAGTAAATCGCCATTGTACTTTCACCCAAGCTGTTCTGTTTGTGCGTCTTTATTTTCTCTGCCATCTGTATTAATCCAACGAATTTCATTTGCCTACCTTTCTGCCGCATAGGTCGGTACTAAAATATTGTGGTGTGTCTGAACTCTACTTCTTTCGTTTAGAGATCAAAAACCGGAATAAATATAGAAGTATTTGTGTCACTAAGGTATCTGATTAAAAATACTGCCTACGGCGGTTTGTATATAGTATGTTTAGAGGGCATAAAATTCCACATGGCAAAACTTTGAAATAAAAAAGTGCCAATGGTTCCTTATTTGCTCGGTGACAAAATAAAGGGGATTTTAACGTATCAGGGTGGTGGAAGACGAGGAATGATTGACAGGTATGATGATGGAGGACTGTTTTCTGGTAATTTTAAATTTCCAAGATGCTCAGGAGGAGTATAAGAATATTTTTTCGCTTTCCCCTTCCACACGTCAAGCGTAGTGAAGACGCCCAGTGACGGGTATAACTAGGCAGCATGTCAGTTCTGCTAGATTTCTTGCACGTCTTACTATAATGCCAAACTCCCTGCTCAAGCAGCTGATTTCAACGTGTACGTTGTCGTCTTCTGTAGCAGACAAGCAGAAACGTTCCCGCTGTCATGCAATAGAGTGAAGGAGAATGCCGACACGGATGTATGCTGCACTGCACTTCTTCAATAGTGGCGAACAGCCTATCAGAGGAAGCAAGGCTGATTCCGCGAGCACCTCGACAAAAGTGAATTTACTCGTCAAGCCGAAGCGCTCTTCGGTCGGCGTTCAACAGAGATCGCTGGTGCGTTTATAAGCTTGAAGTTCGTTTCCGCGTCATGACCCGATAAAGTAGAAAAGCCATCACTCCACCATGCTATTTTTTTCCTCATTCCAACCTCGAACTCGCTACGCCTTTTTTGCTGCTTTCGACAGACTCTGGTTGTGTACTTTGCTTTGCTTCCCGGCAGAAGTGACAGCCGGCGGTCGTTAGCGGACAAAAAGCGGTCAATATCGTGCTGGGAGCCAAGGAGACGCCCGTAAAGGGCCCAGATTCGCCAATGCGTGGCACGGTGTCTCAGCTTCGGCTCGCTTTAATAAAGCGGCCGCTTCGCCGATACACTGTACAAACTCTCTATGTTATGTTTATGTGCAAAGGCGTGCTACGGATACCCCACCAAAAATGTCAGGAAGGCGTTGCGTGAGGTGTGACAACTATCAATGCAGTTTTCCTTAGGTGCAGCGTATCATGCCACTGTTAAAAGCACTTTCGGTATCCTGAGAAGTGGGCCACAAATGATTGCGCACTGTTTTGATATGCTATAGTGGACTAACTGTGAGTGTGTGCACAAAATATCTTATAACACTGCATATGATTGGAGGCTTCAATTGCAATAGCCTAAAGGGCGTAAGATAAGTACTTCGAAGTGCAAAAACTCTTTGAACGTTTCAGCTGGATGACAGCTTCCCGAAAATATATATTAAAGTTAGTTAGTTCTACAGAACGTAATATTGTACAATATGAATAGTTATATCACTTGCGTATTACATATGTAAGTGATGTAAGTGAAGTAATTGCATATTACTTGCTCTTCAGTGCGTTCCCTGATGTGTTTTGTTCTCTTTTAAGGCGAACGCTTTTAATGGTTCATGCTGTCGTGGACAAAATGTGTCCCGCTTTTGCGGCGGCTCTGATTGATTGAGGCGGAAGGACGTCACAGAGATCTCGACTAATCACAAAGCACCACGGCAGTATGCGCGAATGCTTGCCTTATATGGGCATATGTCTATCAATGTGCTTATTAATTTCTAAGTAATAATATTAATGCATAATTAATGTCTATATACATGTTTATTTCCTAAGTAATGAATTCTTAATTTATGAATCATTATTTAGTTTATTACCTACTAAATAGTAAATTAATAATTAAATAATTGACAAATTGCATAATAGGTTACTAATCAGTGCCAGTTGCGTAGCAATAATGCGGAATTGAGGCTTTCGCCTTTCACTAATTTAGTCGTTAAGGTCCCTCGTAATTTTTTCTCGATTAATGTACAGCGGGAGCCTTAATCTCACTGCTTTATTAAGCTGATCATTATCAGATATTCTACGGAGGAGAAAGACAAAGAAGCGGACAGTAGCGTAGACAGGAGCTCGCACTAGGCCCGTTCCTAATATTCAAATATTCTAAGGATGAATACAATGCTACCTAGTGTGAAACTTGTAGGCGACTATTTTACCGTTTTTTCATACATTGAAGTAAATATTTTGAGCCATGCTGGTATATGGACTTATAAATTATATTCATGGGTTCATCAGTGTTGGTGCTATTCCGCTTGCTGCAAATGGTAGTGGACTTGCAATGGCTCCCGTTTCAATTCTCCGCTGACAAGAGAAAACAGTGATCGCTACAGGCCTTGGGGACGAGTTTAGTTTTCTCAAGAGCCAAAGATAACTTCTCAGACGAAGCGAAAGAAAATCCCCGAGTGACCGGCGCAGACCTCGCTGTTCTTCTATCTCTTCTCTCAACATATTCTATTTGGCTTCCGACTTTCTCATGGCCTGTAGTTCGTGACTCTCTTTCGATCGGTTACACACACACGGTTACACACATGCACCCGTTCAACCAATGAACGGGTGCATAGCAGCTTGGCTCTAAGACCCTTTTATTGCAATGTCTTCTTCCCAAGCTTGCGTGCGTAATATTTTGGCCGAGCCTAAGGAGTACATTCATCCCTCAATATCCCTTTTAGCTTCGGCAGCTTGAACATACTTCACCCACCAGCAGCGAATTGCTAATGCGCATCGCAAAGCTCTGTTCCAGCCTACCAGACCGGACCCGACCTCACGGTTCCCTCTCACCCCGGTCACAAGACACGATAAGAGAGAAGTCACTCGATCCTGAGGAGCACACCGATCCGACACGCCACCCACACGTGAAGCGCGGCAGCGAGAGGCGAAAACTAAAAACTACGCGAAAGGATCCCACCCGCCCGAGAGGCCCCCACGTGCGAACACATCGTCTTTGCCCAAGCTGTTCAATGCGTTCACGGGGCTCTATCGTCGAATCTTCATGGCCCATGGTCCAATACTTCTGGAACCAGACTTCTGACAGTCATCACCATGGTGGCAAGCCGTCGATCTTCTTTTCTTTTTCCCTTCATTTATCCAGTCACGCGCAACGTAATGTAATGCTTATGGTGATCCTTTATAGTCCTCCTTGTTCACGACCAAGATGATGGCTTGCTGTCTCCGGCTAGTCACGAAGAAGTGGTCCGTGGTGTGGGCAGTAGCGCTCGCAATAGGCCGGTTTCCATTATTAAAAGCCGTCGCATCACCAACGGGCATCTTCTTTAGTCCCTGCCTTTACCTCCTAATAAATGTAATCGTAAAATGGGAGCTAAAATAAATTTAAAGGTCAGCAAGTACAAAATATTACAGAGAAATGAAGAAGAACGCATGCATGCACATCATGTTGACTTGCATGATATACATTGAGCATCGATATTTACTTCCAAATTTAATCCATTCTGAGCCTGTGCACATGCTATTAGCTTTTCCCTGATCAATACGCTCATACATGCCGCTGGTTCTTTAACCACTGAACACTTTTCCACATATTGTGGGGCTTGCTAAGCCAGCACACTTAAAACACCACGCACAATGTTCGAGGAGTGCGCTATGAAACGCCAAATAATAGCCTTCAAGTTCATCACAATCTCATCGGCTGGCTGCCGCCACTGTTTTGAAACAAGACTACCAACGACAGAATCTGGAAGGTTCCGTTAAAAGTAAGTTTTCAGTGAAAAACATTCAGTCATTGATTTTCCAATGCGCTCGTTCAGTAACCAGTAATGAAAGGAAGCTGCACAATTAATGCCAGTTTTACCCATTTGTTGTTTAGCGAAGCTTTCCTTCCCCAACACTCCTGACTGAGCAAAAAGGAATTTCCTAAACGAAGTTACGTAGTGTCTGTTTATACGTTATGTAAAATCCGGAGCCGAGTTTGTTACTTTGGCTGAAATAATTTCTGATAGAGATTTCAGCGTTTTAATCGCCAATCTAGAGTACAAAGAACTTCAAATGGACCGTCATAAATATGAAATAATCAGTTAGTAAATCAACCAAGTTTGTTATTCACGCTAATAAAGAAAACGAATTTAGACTAAAGCTCAAAAGATTTTCATAAAGAGCGTCACAGCCTCTACACTGTCAGCTAATTTATTGCATTTTATCTGGGAACACGCATACTTCAGAGACCCGCAACTTTCGTATTTTCGGCCTTTGTGGATGCAATGGGATTTGCGCTGTAAACTCCACAGGGAGTTTGGTTTCTTTATACCCTCGTGTCAAAACCAAATGAACTCTGAGCAATAAAAACGCAAACGATCGCGACAATTCCCTGCTTGGCGGCACTCAAAAGGCTTCATGGGGAAGCTAAAAACTTCCCTGGCTCCTTAACGGATTTCTACTGTCTTCTCATTTCCCTGAGATCCAACAACAAACGTCCCACGCGATACAATCGTCTGTGACGGATGCTCATTTTGTCGCACTTAGGGGCGGGAGAAACAACTGTGACAAGAACATCAAGAAAGAAACGCTAAGGAACAAGGGCTCCGAACAGTCGAAAACCGGATGAAGCCGAAACGGTAAGAACGATTCTCGACCGGGTTTCCAGCCAAAACGTCCTAGATAATGTCTCTACCAGCTGTCGCCTGACCGCAATGCGTCGGCACTAGCACAAACCCTTGCGACCAGAAAAATGGGAAAATAGAATAGGAACCGGAAAACAAAAAAATGTTGTGAAATGCCCAACACTCTGAAGCAAGCCTATAAAGTTCAGTACCTTGTGGCATATTTCCTTCTTTGTTGGTTATTTCATTTTTTGAAATCCGTCTTCACAAGAATGATTCGGAGCGCTGACTTTTGCTGGATGTCCATCCATTCTTTCTGGCTCTAAATATTTGATTTTTTTTAGAAATTGTGCGCACAGTTTACTTGCTCTTCTAAAATTCCCACTGCGTTTCATTTGAGACACAATAGTTTCAATAGTGGTGCATTCTAAATAAAAAACGTTTCTTTTCATTATTCCTTTGCATACCTTGGGATTAAACCTTCACAGATGCACGATTGTTTTTTTTTTAATCACGCCGCATTTTTAATTATGATATTTATCGACGCTGGGCTCAGGGAATGAGAGGGTTATGTAATGACGAATGGGGAAAAATTTGAATAATGAAAAAAAGTTTGCTGATTTTCCGAAGTCCAGAAGGAAGGGATGATATTGTCCTAGCGTCCAGTCATTACGTGCAGCAGGATTTCTAGCCGAAAGACTAACTACAGGTGCCTGGCTCGTTTCGGTCTCAGTGCAGGGCAGTCCCACAGCAAGCGCTGGATGTCGGTATTAGTGTTCTGGCGTTTGCATGTCGGACACCATCGGAGGGGACATAAATGGTATACATGAGGCCACGTCCAAGTAACGGCAGGAATAAGGGCATCCGGACCCACATCCTCCGATGCACAACCTCCTCTCTACGGGTGAGACCGCGGTGAAGGGCTACCAGGCACGGAGTTACACCAGTGCGTGTCTGGCGCCGGAGGTATTCTTTTCTTGATGAAAGGAGAGTAGTGTTATTTCTGAGAAGAGATATGATGGCCCCGGCGCCCCGAAGCGGGATGCTAAATCTGCATATTTGAGTAGGAAGTATATTTAGTGCAACGCACTAAATACGTATAGACAGCGGGATAGGTTCGGCGAGCTAGTGGATGCCTTCAGATATTACTGGGCAGCGGATGACATGTCGGAGCAACCGAACTTCTTGCAAGGAGTCAGTACGGACGAGAATGTGGACTGCAGGAGGCATAGCTCTGGTGGCAACCGAGCAGAGCGCCTCGAACTGCAACGAGCTCAGCACAAAATGAAGTCCATGGTTCCGTTGGTTTAAGGTTAGAGGTCTGATTAAGGAAATTTCTGCAAGGACAGTTGTCTGATGTTCTTGCTTCGTAAACTTGGAAGCTTGCTTTTGCGTATACAGTGATAGACCCTTGAAGCAGGTGACCATTTTGCTGTTCTGTTTTCTGCCGAAGCGAAGATGCCGAATTGATAGACGTTAATCTACGATTATATGTCGGCTTGTTTTCGCATAGCTGCACAGCCAGCCACCGAATTTTACCTGTTGTAGGCCGTCATTTCACCCGCCACTGCATCGGTGGTGGATGGCGGCTATTGTTGCGGCCCGCATTTTTTTCTTCCTCTTCAATTTGCTTAATTCTCTATTTTCTCTTCTGTCCAGCGGAGGTGGCGAAGTTGGCTCAGCTACAGAGTTAGTAGCAGGCCCGTGCATTTTCTTTACCTTCTTCCTACAGCCACAACAACAACAGCAACAACGGACGGCAACAAGTTGCGGAACGGCGCAGTAATCTCTCGTGTCAACTCGTACGTGGCGTTCTCAACTTATCTCGCAGACTGGGTGTGGCGTCCGCCGTCGTCGCACTGCATCGCACGCCCTCTGCCGGCATTGACTCATCGGCTGCGCCTAGAAGCTAGTAGGGCTGCTGTCCTCCACTAAGAAACTGTGCAGATTACGCCGTTGAAATCCCATGAAAGCGAAACTAAGCACGGGAGGGAGAAGAGATGCAGGTAAGAGGGAAGTGAGTGAAACCGCCGCCAGCGTGTGTTAGCGGGTTTATGGGTGTTCGCGTTGAGTTGTGACCGGTGATGAGCGTTGTGAAATGAGTTCTGGGAGACCACCGGTAGCATTAGCAGGCCAAAGCGCGCAATGTTTCGCCCCTTTCTAGCTGAAATGAAGTAGCGGATCGTTGTTGCTTCCTATAAGCGGTTCGCCTCTGGGGCTCTTTTTATAATTTTTTACTCTAATCAAGGTGGTCGTCTCACGAAGTTGTCACTTTTCCTTGCCCTATATGCTTTGCTAATTTCGCTTCTCGCCACGATGGAATCTATTCATGAAGTGGGTGAGGGAACTATGTTCTCATCTAAACTCGGTCGGGACGTAGGCATTGGGCTGAGCAGAAATTTGTCTCGTAATTCACCTACATACGTATGCTGGGGGCGTGCAAGTGTTTTGAGAGAGCGGATTAAAATACGCCCACTTACATGGGCACCGGTGACTTTTTACGGCCTTCTCTACCCGTGGATGCCGCACTACCCTGTTGCAATGAATGAGACCATTCCATCGAGCGACGATGTTTTGAAGTCTCCAGTAAAGTTTCCAAGGCCTGTTCAATGTAGAGCAGTGCCAAAAACTACAATTTTTCAGGGATTCAGTTCAGGTTTTGAAGCGAATTTGATGCGAGGTTGGCGGGCGACAAAAGGGATAAATAATTTGTAGATGTACCGCCGCTGAAATCCATGCGACACTGGTCTCTTATCTCAACGCTGTCATCCTCACTAGAGAAGCAAGGTCTTTTTTTTTTTTTTTTTTTAGTTGGACAATATGGGTTGTTTTGATGAAATATAGCCACTGATAATCGCACAATCTCCGAAAGTGCGTTTTTTTCCTCTGTAAAGCGCTGCATGTATCGCTGGCGCATGCCGTCGTTGTTAGCGGGATGGTCACTCTAATGGAAAAAATAAAAGTTCTCTGTCTCTACATGAAAGCTTCTATATATTCTCTGACCAGTTGTTTTTGATCGTAAACTATTGCTTAAAAAGCGTTCCTATAACGGCTGCAGATTCTCTATTGTAAATGGTATTCCAGTTTCTCAGTTTCTTGTTATTGTATTTGTGCTTTGCGGATTAAAAACACTGAGGTGCTCCCCCCCCCCCCCCCCCCCCCCGCCGTTTTAACACCACCATACCGGAGACAAATGAAATGATGGCTGTTTCAGGGGAGTATCGAAGAGCCGGTAGAAATCACAAGGTAAAATGTTTAATCCTGACGAATTTCTATATTATCGCAGACATCGACAACCTTGTTGCCTTGACACATCGTATTTTAACCCAGCCGGACGATCCTTTCTCAACAGTGTAGGGCTAGCGGGCATACATTTGTTTTTCATTTTTAAGAACGTCGTTACGTTTGACGTACATCCCTGCGTCACACCTCCTCTTAATCATGATTGTTTAGCCCCACCGGCGCAGTATTTTCTGCCGAACGCAACCTTTAACACCAAAAATCAAAATCCTGTAGAAGGCGCTTTGCTCTCGTTGTTCAACTGTGTCGCAACGCCGTACAAATTCACAAAGATCATATTCATAAAAGCAGGTATGCGGCTGTATTATTTCTGAATATCTTGTACTTGAAACTAAGGGTGTTCAAGCGATTAAAAGGAGGGACAATCTTTTTCGGACATTCTTTGAACCAAATGCCAGGGTAAACTTACCAGAGTTGCTGATACGTCTTGCAATAGCTCTCAGACGCGTGTAAAGCACAATGAATCCAAGCAGTATATTTAGCTACTCGAAAGAAATTGTCTGATTCCTGAGCTACAGAAGTCCGGGTGTTCCTATCATGCAACCAGCCTGTTTAGGCTAGTGAAGATATAAAACACGAATGTCTGTGACGTCCCTTTCTGCGTAGACAGAATGACATTAATCTCTTTGCGAGTTTGAGCTGTTTCGTTCGCGAATTATTGCCGCTTCGCGAGTCATATGCATTTCCAAGGCATATCAACTACTGTATATTCCCATCGACAGTTACCGTTAGTATCAAATAGGGACAAAGTAATAGCCATGTTTCGCATAAAATCTGTTTAATGAAAATGTTGGTGGGCTAAGGAGCAGTTTCACATTACTATTGAAATTCGGACTACTCACATTTTAAACTACAAGTGATACGCAAGAGGAGTCATCATAGGTGGAATTCGGAAAAAGGTGGACGTGATGTACATTATAAAATTTGAAGTTAGGGGGTTTAAGAAATAAATTAAGCACTGCATTTCCTCTTTCTGAATTTTCCGAATGTCACAAATGCGGCCTTCAAAGCTCGTCTATATGGACTTTGTTACATGCATGCTTATATAACTGCGCCGTTACGAGCGGTAATGTTGCCCAAACCACGCTCCATTCTCCTACGTCATCAAGTGCAGAAACGACGAGTCACATATCACAGAAAAACATTCTAGAAGCGCCGTTTTCTGAAGGCGCAATGCTAGATAGCAAACGCTATGTGCTTCCAGATGCATATTTTCACGGTTTTATATGTTGAACCGAACTGACAATTAAGATGCCTTAAAATTAGGCTCAACAGGGACGATTTCGACCTTCAGTTTAGCAAAACAGTATTACATTTTGAATAAAAGCAAAATTTGATTACTTATTTATCTATGCATAATTATCAAGCGCGCACGACGTCAGCATTCCTGTAAAACCTGCTTACACAGACCGCCCAGATGTATATCTCATAGTTTGTAGAACAGAAGCTGGTAAATGTTAGAGAAAATCTATAAACGAGGCTGCTTTTGCAGCAGGGTGCGCCTGATAGGCTGTAATAATTCCAGGGCTTCCGAGAAGGCGGGAGCATGCTATGCTTCTGTTTCGGAGGCGGCCATTATATTTCACTTCACACTGGGAAGGGTCTTTACCGGAGCAGGGTGGAAAAGATATCCTTTGGTGTCGGCTGGTAAACACAAATTTCTTCGTGAATGTGATGAAGAACAGATTTTTGTGTTTGGAGTAAGCCGAAATTGTGGTGTTCAACATTAAACTTCGAAAATGTCTGTCTTACCACCCTGTTTGGATATCATGGTTTATAAATTTGTGGATCGAATAGCAATGTAGTGTATAGAGGATGTTCGGCTTTCTTTCCAATTTATGGAATGACTGCGCCAGAAAAGGTCGTTGATGAAATAGGAATATAGGAAATTTCTGCGCTGTTCCAGCTTGCCTGCATCGAATGAAAAGCTTATTTCAACGAACACAGCAGGAAATCAAGCGACGAGCGAGAAAAATCCGCAGTATGGTATTCAGCTCTAGGGCTAAGCTGTATTTTCCAGTCGCTTCGTTTTCTACAAGGCCTTTCGCAAACGAAGGGTCTAGGGAGCGCGCATAAGCCGCACCTGCATTATGCATACAGTTAGAAGAGCCGTACTCGCGATATCTCTCCGCTTCATTTCCTGCAGGCCTTAAGACCTTATATCGAGTCCATCTCTATTCCCGACGTTTGTAGCTTTTTGCGTTGTTGCCCTGTTTTCAACGCTGGACTCATTTCACGTTGCTTCTGAGGATCAGAACAGTCAGCGGAACAGGGAGGAAGGAGGGTGAAATAGGCTTTATTTTAGATCAGGCTTTCGCGACGTCACCTATAAGGTTCGCAAACTCTAAAACAAAGCTTTGCAATGCGTTTGTGGCAATATAGTGAGAAGAGACGATGCACTACATAAGAGAGAAATATACAAGTGAAGGTAATGTAAGAAGTGCTGCAAAAACGTGCCCAAGTGGTGCTTTGAGCTATTGACCGTAGGGTTGGTTATGGTTTGCGCAAACATACCCTATTTTATGTGCGACAGGGAAGCATACTGTGACCGTGATCAAAAATGAATGGCGTCATAACATGTTATTTCCTCAACGGATTCAGTCAACCTTGCAGACAAGCTTGATTATAAGGAAAGTAACTGGAGAAGAAATCCTGCTATCTAAACATCCGCATTCGCGCATTGCTTTGTTTCGTTGAGACTGTTATCGTAATAAAGAGATGAGTTAATCGCGGAAGAAGGTTTCAAAGACCGCGAATGTGCATCAGCCTTCTCAGTCCGTTTGGAACGCTAGCACATTGGCATTGTACTGCGTCACCCGCAAAACGAAATAAAACAACGAAAATGAAAAGAAAAGAATAGGTGCCTGCTGTGTTACATTTATAATAAAGTTTTAGCAAATAAAGTTTTCTTCTTATGGTGTTACTAAACCACAACAGCCCTGCGCAGACACAGAGCAAAGTAGAACAAATTTGTGCAGCCCGCCAAGCGCAGTGTAGCCGCGTGTTATGGCTCTAATTTAGAGCCCCGGCTTACGAGCGCGATCCAAAGAAGTGCAACAAATGCTCTCATCTTCTTTTCAAGAACAGCCTTGCCGCAGTACCCTGTTGCTATAGGAGCAGATAAAAAAAGGAACGAAAGTTGCGCTCGAATAGCGGAGCATAGGAACGCAGAAAAAAAGAAAAAGAACGCCAAGACCCTGCACGTTTCTTTATTGCCTTCTCGTATAGCGCTGTGCTCAAAAACAAAGTAAGCGTATGACAATGTAAGAAAAATACGTTACAGAAACTGTGTATTCTTTTTTTTTTTTTGCTTTTATAGCCATTCCTTTCATTTTGTGCTGTTTTTCTTGCAGCAGCTGTTGCTACGAGGCTGTGGTCGCGGAAAGCAGTTAAAACTCCTTTGTCTTCGCAATTCAGCGAATGTCAAGGCGAAAACCGTCACATTACAAAAAGCGTTATAGGAATCTGAATTTCGCCAGAAAAGACATCACGTCCGCGACGGTCTAGCGTTGCTTTGATGGAGAAACTTTCTTTCTTCCTTTGATAACAAAGTAGAAACATGGGATAAAGAATTGGGACCCTGGATACTTAATAGTGTTCGAAACGTGGAAGCGTTTCTGGTTTTAGCCTCGCATATTTAATGAATGAGGCAAAACACTGACGGAAATTAGATGTGCCAGAGTGATGGGAGCAGGCCGCTATCCACGTCCTATACCATGGCGAGTGGAAAATTCAAACCTCCATTTTAACGGGACGTGCGTTTTGTGTTCGCGAAGTAAAGGTATGTAGTTGCTTCACTAGTTTGACAGTTTCAGCACGTTTCATCACCGTAGCAGGTAATAATGTTTTCATGCGTGAGTAGCTAGGAGAGGGTGAGATTTAAACGTGGTCTCCATGGTAGTAAAGTATAAATATGGCTGGCACCAGACTTTCTGCGGCAAAGCGGCCGCCGAGCCTTCATGTCAGTGCGACTCCTCAAATAAGTGCGGTGGTCATTGCTGTTTTTGTGCTGACAGTTTCGACCGCGTAGGGCCGAAAATTAACGCTTCACTTTTCGATTGACATGGGGATTAAGTGCTTAAACTGCATCTTAAGGTAAAACAATATCGCCTCTCAATAGCACCTTTTCGTTCCCCCGAGATTTTGATTCGAAATCTGCAGAATCGAGAATTGATTCGAAATCTATATTTGCTGCAGAAAAGAGCCCTGCTTTATATTGCTGATATTCATTACACTTTCTCCACGAAACCTCTTTTTCCAAAATATGATATTCTTCCTGTATTTTGCTTGTACAATTATAGGTTGAGGCTAGGTTATAAAGATTTTGTTAAGTTTCACAGGGATTATGCAATTCGTCTTGCAAAAATTACAGGTGAACGCAAGCGATCGGCAGACCAGATATAAAGAAATGTGGCTTGTGCCCACACCTAGAACATGTTATAATCAACGATCTTTATCTTACACGCTACCCTCACTGCTAAACTTATTAAACCGGCAGGAGTTTGATCCTACCTGTAACAAAAGGGTATCACCAAATGTTTTTGCCAACTTGTTTTTTTGCAGGACTAAAATAATGGATTCCATTTTGTTCGCATTCTAATCGACAGCTTCTATTTTATTGTTAAAAATATTTGTGCCGGCATTTTCGTTTACTTGTTTTTCTTGTGTTTGCCACTTGCAGTGTGTATTGTTCCATGCTCTTTGCTACTTGTCTATTTTTGTAAATTTGATGTATGACTGGCCGTCATCTTGCTGTTTGCTGACTTGTAAGGGGTCGGGACCTCGTCAAGCTCTCCGAGCTTTTCGTCCCGTACTCCTCCTTTTCAAAGCAAATAAAGACGTGATTGATTGATTGATTGATTGATTGATTGATTGATTGATTGATTGATTGATTGAAATAACATGTGTATTTTCAGAATGCAGCGACAACAACGGCACGCTAGTCGATTTGGGACACGAAGCCTTTACGCCACCACGTAATATAGGAAAACGCTTCAATAGGATGTCACCTCCTCTACTAACATGCATTTTAGTATATGTAGCTCAGTCAAAGCAATCAAGCGTCTTAAACACATATAGACACTAATTCGGCCGGATGCAACACACGAAAAGATAGCAGATGTCAGACTGGATTGCACACAATCCATTTGAAACTTAGTATGTGGCGCATTGCAGACGACAAGCGAGTAAAAAAAAAATAAAGTAGGGTGCATTGTCTCCGAGTCACATATTGTTCTCGTTTTCAAACTCGACGTTCTATCCATATCTGTCTGCCATGTATATGCGTGCGTGCAGTACCTTTCAAGTGTACGCATACATTAACTCAAGTTAAATACCCGCAAACTGGATCCATTTGCTTTTACCATCCAGTTGAGTTTTTCGAAATACCCTGCGGCATCTGCCGACTCCAATTTTGCGCTCCCCATAGCCCACCTTAGCTTATTCCGGCCAGCGTGGCGATGCGGCAGACTCGGCTTCGAATAGCGCCCATTGTTGCTTTCTGTTTTTTTTTTTAGTTTACGGTCGAAGGCTTTCATCTGCTTTTTGTAATGCGTCGGTGTGCTATTTTATAGGGTATATAATCTTATAGGGCTGTTTAAACATCCGAGAGCTCTATGCTCGGAAAGCTAATGCTGAAACTGATCGATACATTCCCTTTGCAGGGGTTTCATCGACAGTAGCGCTGCGTGCAACGTTTTTACTTAGGACACCGTGCATTTCAAGAGTTGTCGCTTGCGGACAACGAACGTTACGAAATATTCCGCGCTACTTTCAATACGTGCATCAGTGTAAAGATTATCCGCCTTTTGCGGGAGGATGCGGCACCATCATCCAGGGGCGAGAAATACATTTAATGGCAGTGTAGCAGACGATGCGAAAATGCACCATACGAAATGGCCACGTCAACGCAGGTACAAAACGAAAGCTCCCCCCTTTTTTGCCCTCGGGGAGCGAAGTAGGGACAGTGATTGCAGTATGGGGGAATGTTTCAGCGTTTTCACAATCCACGCATAACGCATGCATATACTCTTTTCGTATTGTAAGAGCGTATAGCGTGGGCCATGGTGCGGGCTTTGTTCGACGAAACAGAATAAGACGCTCTTAGCGTGCAGGTTCACAACAGACAGGAGAGCGCGGATGCAGAGAGAGAGAGAGAGGGATCTCAAAAGCCAAAGCAGCCAGAGGTTTGTTGATGCTCCAGAGCTAGGTGGAATCGTCTCCTGTGACTTACGAGCGGCGCGTATGCGCGGCGCATCTTGAGTTACTGAGCACAACGTGGTCACCGCTGCGCCGGACTGGTGCAATGGGCGTCGCTTCCTCCTCGCGTCATCTACAAGAGTACAGCTATAGGATTTCATCTACGACGCTTGGCAGACAGATCTTGTACATCAACAGAAATGGATGTGAAAGCGGAAGGCATTCCCTGTTCCAGAGCCAGTACCAGGTCCTTGGAGCCACGGATGAGGAACGGATCATGTCCCAGAACTTGGTTGAGGTGGCATTTAAGGAAGCAGCTAACAGAACGCTGCCAACTGTCTCTCTCGGACACTATCGCACGTAGCAAACAGTCCAGCTCGTGCGTTTTGCCAGTGAAGAACGGGGAATGCCTTCCGCTTCCACAGCCATTTCTGTTGATGTACAAGATCTTTTCTATTCTTTACCTCATGAGGGAATGTACACAGCTGTTAGGGATTGTATTGAAGAGTATGGTGAACTAGGTTTCCGTAATATGGCTGGCATCCGTACTGAGAATTTTGTAGAGCTTTTACAACTGTAGTTCACTTGAGTTCCACAGGCACCCTTTACGACGGACGCTTTTATGTTCAAAAGTCCAGAATTTGCATTGGGTCTTCTGTGGCTCCAGTGCTGTGAGACGTTTGTATGGCTTTTTTAGACATACGCCTAGAAAAAGAGCTTTCAAAGCACCCTGTATCACGTTTATTTCCTTATGTCGATGAGTTTCTAGTGTTTTCAGACAATTCTTCTACCTATGACCTTGACAGTGCTGTCACTAACATTATTAACGCCTTCTCCTCAGAGGGGCAAGGCTTGATCTTTACTCATGAATTGACAAGGGACAACCGTATTCAGTTTTTATACATAAATCTGCTCTTCACTGCTGACCACGTTTGCTGTTCGTATAGCACAAGGTCTAACAATAGTCTTCTACCCTTTAAAAGCGCTCATTCAAAACTAGTAAAACGTGGCATCGTCATGTCTGCCTGCCTATCTGCCTTACAGAAATCCTGTGCCCACACCATTTCATCCAGTTTTCAGTGTCAAGTTGATCGCCTTCTTTCTGCTGGCTATCCCCGTCATCTCCTCCTCAGCACTTGCGAAAGCCTGCTTTAAAGGCTAAAATCGTCACCTGAACAAGAAAAAGGATGCTCGGAATCCAAGCCTCCATTTGTCATGCCGTATTTTCATTGCCTTTCCCATAACATCAAGAAGGTAGCGGAAAGATATGGAATTTGCGTTGTTTTTTCGGCGCCCTGCAAACTGAAAAAAGTGTGCCCTCTACCGATTGGAATGAGAAAGGAACCAACCGCTTGCAAAAGAACCACCGGAGCAAGTTCACAAAATGTGTTTCCGCAGTTATTTATGAAATTCCTCTGTCATGTGGTCGTTCTACATAGGCCAGACTGGCCGTTGTTTTAATGAACGCGCCTTGGAGCATAGGCGATCCATCAGCAGCGACACTGGCAGCAATCTGCATTTGTATTGTAAGAGCTGCGACACCAAAAATTGTTCTCCTTTCCTGGAAAAAACGAAGTTCCTTTCTAAGGCTAAAACAAAAACCGAAAGTGAAGTTATCGAGCCTTTTGTCATCTCAAAAATGGGCGATTAGTGCGTTAGCGCACCTTCTTTATCTCTTTCAAGGCAAGATATTAACTTCTTAGATGGTCACATCCGAGCTTTCCATGGGTCGTAACCACACGTGGTCTTGTTGACATTGTCATTGCCGTGCGCACGTTGATTTTTCTTCTCTCTTCGTTTTTTTGTGATAACCTTTATAAGCATCCTGCTTTCGCTAAATAAAGTCAGTTGGAAGTCAGCGCTTTGTGTGTGTGTGTATTCGTGCCTTCTTGTACCCTTTCTTTCGCGCAGTTTTGTTTTGTTTTAACCATGAACCGACTAGCCCAACATCACGTCTTACTCAATCACTCGCCTCGCGAACGGCGGTGCATCACAACAAACGGCCTTTTTTTATTTAGTCAGGCGGTAGTCGCGAAAAAACATGCTAAATATTACGGTCTAGCGCACACAGCCACCACTGATATCTGTGCTACTCGGCCTTTTCGCACATAAAGAAAACAAACGACAAAATACATCGCCATCAGGCCCCGTCCCACATACAGCAAACACGTGCAGAACAAATGCTCATTGCGGCTATCACTGGTGGTGGACAGGCTTGCTAATAATTGCATTAGGTACTTATCATCATCCACACTTCCTTTAGATGCATACAATACCTGTAACGAAGTGCTTTTCGCACAGTCGAGAGTACGCATTCGGTTGCTAAGTACGCCCGTTCACATCTTGACACATTTTTTTTTTTTTTTTTTTTGTTTATTTCGCCTTCGGGCAACATACAGGTATTGCCCACGAGGCAAGACAAAAGGAGGTGCTAAACCTCCTGACTGGGTCTTGTCCTCGCCTGGGTACAGCAGCAGGAGCGGTATTGCATTGTACAACAACAAAAGGCTGTCTTTGCCATCGCTTACAAAACAGACGCATCATAAACAGTTCTTGTAAATATATACAGATAATAAAATAATAATACACACTAAATCATATACAAAAATGGTACAGTAATGCAATACATTAGGGTTGTTCGAACCGATACAGCATTCCTACGACGCAACAACCCCACAGACCATCCACCACAGAACACCGCACAACCTGCACGACACACCACCCCATCCGCACGGCATATCATACGAATTATATGGCATATCATACAGACTGCACGATATGCCACACAGACCGCACGACATCCTACTATGAACAATCTATGAGGCCACCGCACCACAGGACCCCCCCCCCCCCCCCCAGCAGGGTTACATCAAACGGAACCAGAAGTAAGCATTTTGTTAGGACACAACGTTAGACAAAAAGAAAGACGAACAGATGCGTTTAAAACCCCTGTGCGTGGAACTATTTTTAGCTGCATCTATTACAAACGGATGAGAATTACACATCAACATGATCTGATGCTCAATTGATTGTGTTCCGTAGTTAGTACGAGGCCTATTTACCACAACAGAAGTTTGACGCAAGCTGTAACCAGTAGATCTGTTTAGGTACGTGTTAAAAAAATTAATGTAATTTGTTTTTATTTCGTTATAAATAAACACACATATTTTGAGTTCATACATGATTTTCACAGGGATCATTCGAGACTGTGTATTTGCCGAGCAACTATTTGTGTTGTTTCCTGCAGGTAAAAGTAACCGAGCTGCACGCGACTGGAGGGCTGATATTTTTTCTAAGTCAGTTTTGTTACAAGTACCCCAGATAAGAAGACAATAACTGATGCGAGAATGGATAAGAGAGAAATACAACTGTCTTTTCAGCGAGCAAGGTATAAGATCTCGAAGCCGGGAAAGCATACCAATAGCTCTCGCTATCTTGACACGGGTGTGGTCTATGTGGTCGCTCCAGCCTAGGTTGTGATGGAATTTAACTCCTAGAAAGGAATGGGAGCTGACACGTTCAAGGTAGCAAGAGCCGTAGCGAAGCTTAAAATCGTAATCTATTGGTTTGTTTTCTGCACAGAAAAGCATAAATTTAGTTTTTTTCTCGTTGAGTTCAAGACTATTTAAGTTTAGCCATACACTAAGATTTAATAGCCACGTGTTAGCAGTGTTTTCAAGTTCATTAAGATTTGTTCCAGAGAAGAATACATTCGTATCGTCTGCATATAATACTATGTCATCAGTTTGAGGAATGTTAACTATATCATTTATATAGATCAAGAAGAGCAAAGGGCCTAATATAGATCCTTGCGGTACACCATATTTTACAGTCCTTGGGTTTGATTTGTAGCCATGTAGGCATACGAACTGAAAACGCGGCTCAAGGTAACTGCGCATGAGTTGAAGTGCTATGCCCCTAATTCCACATATTTCCAGTTTTCTTAGCAAAATATGATGTTTGATGGAATCGAAGGCTTTGCGAAAATCTAGAAATATTCCAACGGTGTACAGCTTATCCTCAATATTTTTAATTATTTTATTTTTTATTTGTACGAGAGCCATTTCAGTTGATCTTCCTTTCTGGAACCCGTACTGCTTTGTTGATATGATGTTTTTTGCAACAAAAAAGTTGTTGAGGCGTTTGTGTATGACACGTTCAATCACTTTCGAAAAAAGAGGCAAAACTGAAATCGGCCTATAGTTGTTCAGGTCACTGTACTTTCCTCCCTTGTGAATGACGACGACACGAGCTATCTTCATTTTCTCAGGAAAGATTCCCGAAGCGAGTATGCGGTTGCAGATGTAAGCGAGTGGTTTTGAGATTAAGTGGGAAGTTTCTTTTATAGGTGTGGCTTTAATGTCGTCGTGGCCAGCTGCCGATCGGTTATCGAACGAGTTTATTATAAGGTTTATCTCATCCTCAGAAGTGGGCGTTAAAAATGCACTTTCAAGCAGCGCCTGTCCTATATATCTCTCCAGACTGCTGTGAGGCAATGAAAGAGATGAAAAGTTTCCAGCACCTGCGTTAGCTAGATGATCATTGATAAGGTTAACTAAGTTTTGCTCCGAATAAGTGGCTCCATTTATAACTAATTCAAATGGTATACCAGAAACGTGCGTGGCGTTTAGTTCATTGAATTGTTTTCATGTTTTTCGGGGGTTATCTGCGCACTTTTCGAACTTATGTTGATAGAATCTACACTTGGCTTTCTTTAAGTCAGAGCTAAGTTTGTTTCTGAACCGCTTGAATTCTTGCAGCTTTGCAATATCACGCGTCTGCAGAAACTGTTCGAACAGCTTATCCTTGTGTTTTATGCGCTTAAAAAGGTCATTCGTAATCCATTCTTTCCTTGCTTTCTTGTGCCGAACAATTGTTGTGAGGGGGAATGCAGCATCGTAACAAATTTGTAATTCGGACATAAAAATATCGTAGGATACAGATGGATCGGGTTCCTTATATACGTTCGCCCAGTTCAAGTTATCAACAAGTGAATGAAAGGTCTTTTTTCCGCCGTCATTTATGATACGGATAGTATTATTTGTGCATTGTGTACGTGTGGCGATCGGTAATGCTACAAAAATTGGTAGATGATCGCTCAGTCCTGAACAAAGTACACCGGAGCAACTAGCAGACTTAGAAAAATCTGTGAAACATAAGTCGATCAGAGTACTTGTATTCAATGTGACTCTCGTAGGCTGTTCAATGACGTTCTCACAACCATTTTGAAGCATAATTTCAAGAAGTTGAACTTTAGCAGGGTTATTAGAGTTAAGATCGATATTAAAGTCCCCTATGATCACTACATGCCTCTTCCAGGAATTGACAAAATCCATGAGTGATTCAATGTAGTTTAAAAAAATTGACAGCGTGCCCTGGGGTGGTCGGTAGACGCATACGATGGCAATGTTTTTGCACATGATGGCAACAGTTTCAAGGTCGTCACACATACAGGTAAAGTCGTCTATGGTATCATAGTGAAAACAGTCGCGGATAAATAGGGACACACCTCCACCCCGTTTTTGCACACGATAAACAGAAACGTGACTGTACCCGGAAAAATTCGTAACATCAGTGACACTTGAGAACCATGTTTCTGAAAAAGCCAAGAAATCAAAGGAACACTGTAGTTGTGAGAGGTATGTACTAACGTCATCTTGTTTGTTCCTCAGACTCTGTGTATTTAAATGAAAAAAAGAAAGCCCCTTTTCACGAAAACACTTGTTACTTTTCACCAAATCATTGAACGAAGTAGTCGTGTGGTACGCCATCTTGATTTCTTGAAATCGAAATAGCCGTCGTCATGGTAGCCCTAACATGGTAGCCGTCGACATGGTAGCCCTAATTCAAGTTTCACGTCGTTGTTGGTCACGGATCACCGAAGGGAACCTGAAAAACTGCGTCTTGCATTCTGACACGCCTCGAAAATGGCAATCATACGCTGCAGATGTGGTTGGCATCGCTTTGCCAAGCCTGTGACGGTCTGCGTGCCGCCCGGTACCGCCAGCCGCCGTGCACTGGCGGCGCCGAGAAACGCCGTCGATGCCGTCCAATGTGTTTCCATCTGTCGCCGCTACGATTTCGCGCATGAGCAGAAACCTCGCGCAAAAGGAGGATTCTATCTAATTAAAAAGGATTGAACGATTCTTTCGTATGCTTCATGCTTTCCGACAAGTTGTGGTTATTTATAATGCGGTGCTGTTTCATCGTACTAACTGCGCAAAGTTCTCCCACTGTTTTTTCCGTATTCTTTGTTGTTTTATTGTGTGTTATCACGGATTCATTTATCCCGAAATCACAATATACTGCAAACCATACTTTGTCCACTTCGACTGGCGCCACCTTAAAACAAAACATATCTATGCCAAGTTGCAATCGTGCAAGGTCGCCTTCAGGCATCTGAATCTGTAAGGAAGTCCCGGGAGGTGTGCTAGCGACAAGCAATGAAGCATAGAGCAAAGACATTCTGCGGGACCGGAGCCTACCCTAGCGAAAACATTCATAGGTACGAGTTAAACGTGGCACATATATACGAGATTATGGAATATGTGTATTATATGCGTCATACCCTAAAACATACTTGCGATTTGACACAAAGCTGAGAGCTTTAGTACGTTTCGCTTTCTTCTATGCTTATCTTATGTCGCAGAAAAGCCCGCGACAAGGAACACCACATCTTGAACTTTTACCGCCAGCACACCGAGCATTTTCTCGAAATCTTCGCTTTGCGGCCTACCCTGATAAAAACCTTATGTCGAAATGGCTCAGCTCAAAGGGTCATGTTTCTGCTATATAATATGATGGAAACAGACAGCGTCTCCCTTTATCCGGAGAAAGACCCCAAAATCTATGCAAGTGCGAGAGTTTCTGCGGTTTTGTGGTACAAAGGAAGCCTTTGAAAAAATGGGAAACAGTCCTTAGAGGACAGCTGTTTTCCGCAGGCTTTTCACTTTCGCCAGTGAAAGGCGCGTCATTCAAAGGTTGTTTCACCAAATTATACCTCGTAGGTCTTCCTGAATCCTACCCGTGGCTTTTTCCTTTGTCTGCTGAGCACTACTTAGTCTTCGGAATGTTTTCTATCCGTAATTCTCATCGTTTTAAGTTGTCACGTGGGACGAGCGGTTCAGAAGAACCAGAGCAAGGCTTAAAATGAAGAGGCACGTACGATACATAATGAAACACTCCACGTTATGAGCACCCTGGTGCGTTTCTGTTTTGCACTAGTTAGTTCACTGTGTTGCTGTCAGCTAGCTCATCTAGGCCGTTTTCTTAAGAATAGCCTTTGATTCACTGATAGAAGTCGTGCACATCTTAGCACCTGAGGGACGATTATATATTTGTTTTTTATTTGATGATATAGTTTATAACACTTGCCGTTGAGAGAAAGGGGAGGCACAGGTTTACGCAAGATAATAATGCGCAAAGCCTTTTCGCACCAGAAAAGTGAATAAAAACACATATATATGTGATCCTGATAGCCATTAATCTTAGCGTAAGCAAAATTCTTTTAAAATTAAAAACTGTAGTTTCTATATCTATAAGAAAAGAATAATGTCCACTCACGTTGTGCCCTTTCCGGGCTGCTATAAAGTGGAGAAAGGAAACCAATTACCGAAGAAAACCAGTGCAAAACGAAGCAATACACAAGCTTTGTTTAGATTCTCCCAGTCGAAGATCCAACAGAACCAGGTTACATATTCGTCAAAATATTTCATTGTTTTGTCAAAACTTCCGAATTTTGGGTAATTATGAGAGTGTTGTGTAGTACGTTTATGTTGTCTTTAGAGTTGGAGGGTATATTATTGTAACTAAACAAACTCTGGTATAACTACAGAAAGGTCTACTTGGATAATCACAGAAATTAGTAATGTAATCTTTTTAGGGGAAAGATAATTAAACACAAAGTAGAAGAAGAAACAACGTGCCGGTGGTGGGAACCGAACCCACGACCTCCGAATCGCGTCCGGTGCTCTTCCAACTGAGCTACATCGGCCGCTGTCCCCTCTGCTACTTGCTTGGGTATTTATGTTTATCTGTATACGAACCTTGAGAGTGTTCACCAGCGCCACCCTCAACCTCAGCGGCTGACGTGGAACGTCCCTTTTGTTACCGCCAGCGTCAGGTTGAACGTGATCAAGAGCGAGGGCGAAAGCTGTGCTAGAACCGTTTTACGCTACCTATGGCTTCAAGGCTGCCAGAACCGAGACCCCCGTAAGCCACAAGCAGATCAATTAAGGGGAAATGAGGGTGCTCGTTATAATTCATGAAGGAAAGAAGCCAACAGTCGGCGAGGCCAAGGAAAGCGTTGGGGATGGTACTTTATGTATTTTTTAATGTTTACTTGGATAATCACAGAAATTAGTAATGTAATCTGTTTAGGGGAAAGATAATTAAACACAAAGTAGAAGAAAAAACAACATGCCGATGGTGGGAACCGAACCCACGACCTCCGAATATCGCGTCCGGTGCTCTTCCAACTGAGCTACATCGGCCGCTGTCTCCCCTGCTACTTGCTTGGGTATTTATGTTTATCTGTATACGAACCTTGAGAGTGTTCACCAGCGCCACCCTCAACCTCAGCGGCTGACGTGGAACGTCCTTTTTGTTACCGCCAGCGTCAAGTAGAACGTGATCAGGAGCGAGGGCGAAAGCTGTGCTAGAACCCTCTTACGCTACCTATGGCTTCAAGACTGCCAGAACCGAGACCCCCGTAAGCTACAAGCAGATCAATTAAGGGGAAATGAGGGAGCTCGTTATAATACATGAAGGAAAGAAGCCAACAGTCGGCGAGGCCAAGAAAAGCGTTTGGGATGGTACTTTATGTATTTTTTTAATGTTTACTTGGATAATCACAGAAATTAGTAATGTTCTGTTTAGGGGAAAGATAATTAAACACAAAGTAGAAGAAAAAACAACGTGCCGATGGTGGGAACCGAACCCACGACCTCCGAATATCGCGTCCGGTGCTCTTCCAACTGAGCTGCATCGGCCGCTGTCTCCCCTGCTACTTGCTTGGGTATTTATGTTTATCTGTATACGAACCTTGAGAGTGTTCACCAGGTCGTTGGTTCGGTTCCCACCATCGGCACGTTGTTTTTTCTTCTACTTTGTGTTTAATTATCTTTCCCCTAAACAGATTACATTACTAAGTTCTGTGATTATCCAAGCAAACATTAAAAAATACATAAAGTACCATCCCCAACGCTTTCCTTGGCCTCGCCGACTGTTGGCCTCTTTCCTTCATATATTATAACGAGCACCCTCATTTCCCTTTAATTGATCTGCTTACAGAAAGGTCTGTTGTGACTACATGTTCACTGCTAAAACCCCCGTACTAACTCAAGTAATTGTGACACCAAAAATTGTCGGCGTTATTTCCTCTTATATCAACAGTTTCAGACAGGACTAAAATAACCTTCAAGACTATGGTGTAGTAAAAGGCTTCTTGCTTTTTAAACTGTTCTGTTATTTATTACTATAAGAATTGATGTCACAAGACCTCTTTCTTTATAGCAGGAAAGACCGGTTACATATCAGGGAATTCTGCTTTTATTTCCGTGGTTTCTTTTGTTTTTGGCTAAAGCTATTATTCATATCAGTTATAAAGGTGTGCACAACCCGTTAATAAAATTTGTTTCTTGGGTTGAATTAACGTTGTAGACTTTGAACGCTACTTTTAAAAATCAAAATTCAAAAATAAACTGAACAAAAAAATAAAAAATAACCGCTATGAGCTTACAAGAGAAGCAATACAGTGGCAAACCTTTTGGTTCTTTTTCAATTGAGTGCTCTGCAAAGTTGAAGCCAGCTCTATATTATTCGCTCTATTATTTATGTGGAGTTCTGCTGCTGTGAAGTACAGATTCAGTTCAGGACGCTATATTCAAACGTGCAAGCATATTTTGCTGACAATTGGAACCGAATGAGGGCTATTACGTTAAGCATTTCAGCATCTTTGCTCAGATTCTTTAGAAGCAGGCTAACCACATCATGCGGGTGAATTCAGTGTACGTCTGTTTTGTTGCCTGGGAATAATAATGCAGCTATACGGGCAGCCCTACGGCTGCCTATCTATATATGGCTTTCCCTAGATAAACATTTGTTTCCTTAAAATTTTCAGGCTGGAGAGATTACATGACATGCTCTTCATCTTGCGAGCTCATAAGGAATGATGTTCTATGGAATAAGTATTAGGGCTTCTTGGCTTCAATGACGCGCCTCTTTCCTCCACTTCTTGCTAGTATATTTCAGCAAAATTCGCATACCTAACCAACCTTATGTCATATTCATATCTTACATCAAAAGTGTTTTTTTTTTTACATGAGGCGCGTGCTTAAATAACCGCAATCGTATTGTTAATTTTTCTCATTCTTCGATTTTGTACACTTTCATTTCGTGGCATTGTTCACTTTACATTATCGAGGGTCACGTGCGCAGGCTTTTTGACGACCTTTCATCTTCACTGTTACCTTATGCCGGCCTAAAACTTAGGTCACAATATTTTTTAATGCATTCCTGCTACGCAAATAATAACGCGCTATGCTGGTCCCAATTTTAGCCTTTTACTATGATACTTAAACAGACAGGATATTAAGTATCATGGAAATGTTTACTTAACTAAGGTCTTCATGACTGAAGGTAACGTACCATCCACAATCATTTAACTGTTGTTTTCCTAGTCACATAGAAATCAGATATTGTGGCCCTCTTCACTTGAGAGTACTTCTTTCCCAAGTGTGCATTTCAAAATTTATTCTGAATGAAAAGTAAATAAAAGAAAGAGAACGCGTCTTTGCACCCAGCTAGAAAATGTATATATTGAACAACGAGCTGCCAATGCCTTCTACCTAAACAGAATAAATTGACTTGAACGAAACATATAAGATCTTATTAATCTGTCAACGTTGAAACAATCCAGTACATTCTTTTTCAATGGTTGGGGTACTTTAACTGAAAAAAAAAAGATAAATAAAATGCCCGCAGCATGCAAATGGTAGCAAAAAATTGCGAGGACGCTTAGTTGAGCCGTGCGAGTAGAGGCGAAAGCATGCGCATTCATTGGGCCACTTCTTATGCTCCTAGCTCGGCATCTGTCTTACGAAGTCTCGCTGGTAGTCGACAATACCATCACGAAAATAGGCATCTTCAAACAAAGTCCCTAGACTGTTGCACGCACCTGCCATAGTGTCAGAACGCGGTGCCTAACTAGTACCAGCTATGTGTTCTATCACACGTACTCAAACTCAGCGACGAACGCACGAGATTATTCGTATATACCACGCTGGCTTCAGTCATTAATAAACACTCACAACTCATTATTTAATTTTATTAGGTTGTGCGAATATTCTGAATGTTTGAATATCAAATCCAGTATCATCATATTCGATTTATTTAACAAATAAAAGAGCAGAAAATGAAAATTTTTCGAAACTGTTTAAATAGCTTGGCGAAATTCCGAATACGTTTTGAATAACTTGCACGAAATAAGGCCACAATTACCTCCGAACTCACTATCGAACGCAGAGTCAGTTGCGAACATGTGCACTTTGATGAAATAGGTTGCATTAACCTATATTACATATCCATATTAGCTGAATCAGGCATTTTCTCTAAAACTCCTTTGTTCTAGAGATCGTAGGGGAGGCTTCAAAATATCACTAGCAAAAGTCGCACAGCGCTCTAAAAATACAAAGGGAAGGTTTCTAGCAGCCGCAAGTAAATTAGGCTTTTACTCATTTCTCAGAACTACAGAAACGCTTCTTCCGATCTGCATGTAAGCTCATAACATAAAAATCATTGTCATCCTCCGCTGTAACTCCAATTAGGGGAGTGACTTTATCGTCTATGTATCAGAAAGGAGAATTTTTATTATCACCAGAGCTCGCAGCTTACTAGGTTTATAGACTTGCCCATCGTAACATGGGGACCCAAGCGCACATCGCAGTCAAAAGTTCTACATGCAGAATCAAAGTTCAAGCGCTGCTGGGTCATCTGAAGCGTTAGCATATTCCTCGACTCTAATGTCGTTTCATTAGGGAAGGCAAAAAAAAAGAGAAGCCCTCATCTTGCAAGCTCGAGTGGTAAACGAAGCACAAGAAAGCCTAAAGTTACGACCGTCACAAACTCCTGTGTATTATATGCGCCTAAGATGAGGATAGGCCTCTTTCTTCGCTTATTTTCCCTCTCTTTCCAGCATGCTACACTGCACTCTTCCTTCTTACCCTCACTACAGCATTTGCTTTGGACGGGCGTTGTTGGAGACGGAAGAGCGCCTTTGCGAAGCATAAATAGCGGACAAATACTCGACGAATGGTTTCTGCCGCGATGATGTCGATGGGCACTGCTGGTAGACGCTCGACACCAGTCTTTGCCCCCTGCTCACTTTTCTGCAAAATAGGACAAATCATTTGTCGGAATGGCGCCCTCTTAGTGTGCTCTTATGCAGAAGGCTTCCTGTTTTATGTGTTATCTTCTGAGCCCGAATCTTCAGGAGCAACGGGTTGTCGCGCGGTGCAATATGGACCGTCGTTTGGTTGCCGCGCTCGTATAATAACGCCCGCAGTTTAGAGCCGTGCGGATAGCGATGCCTGGAGCGAGACTTTCCGCGGAGAGCAACTAATTGGAGGGCCAAGCCTGAACATCCTCTCCAAATTGCGTCAGCATCAACTGCTTTTGCTCTCAACGCGACGGACACATATAAGGTCAACGACAGCTGGCGCTAATTCTTTTGAAAGGTGAAAAATTTTCTTCCATGTACTTTCAAGTTGATTTCTTCCCTAATTCTTAATGTTTCGATAAAAGCAAAGTGACGGGAATTATTGTGGAGAGTGAGCCCATTTTAAGAAAGGTCGCAGCACATTAGCATCTATTAGAGGGATGCTGTTATGCACCTTGCGTTGGGTGCCTAGATGACAGCGCGCGGCGGCACTGTCGTTGAGGCACCCTATCCTGTTTCCATTGATATCGTTGTAGCGGGGCGAAAGAGAGTCAGGAGACAAAGAGAGGTTCTCACAAACTGAAGAAGAGTCATGATCGCTACACCACTCCCTCGCGGCTCTTTTTTCTCTTCACCTGAAAAATTACTTTTGGCTCATGAGAAACATAAACCCCTCTACAACGCCCGTAGTGACATCGCGGATTTCCCTGGACATTGTTACTTACAGCGGTAGCGAACGCGGTTAAGCAACACACCCACACCTGCTTCAAGCCCAAGAGCACAAGTTGTATTTTGACATCTTCATTCCATTGATGAACCCATGATTGTAGAATCTTTGTAAGTGCATATTCACCATACAAGCGACTCATAACATTTGTCCCTCAATAAACCGAAAAACCGCATGAAATTTTGCCCTCAGTAATCGCATCAAGGAGGCTAGGTATCGTCCTTATATGTCTAGCCCGATCTCTGCACAAATATTGTAAAACATCTGCCTTAAGGGCGATTGTATTCTACCATATTGTATTGTATTGTATTGTATTGTATTGTATTATATTGTATTGTATTGCATCATATCCTTCTTTTCTTTTTCTTGTTCCACACTGCCATATAGAATTGTGTAAAAAGTTAGCATGTGCTGGCTGTCAATATTTGTCATCTTGTGCTTTCATTTTATACCCCAAACCTGCAACACCCTCCGCAAGGAGGTTAGCAGTATGTATAAAATAAATAAATAAATAATAAACATATATGCGCCGCACTATAGGGACCCTGACATGCTCTTCGCAGGACAAGTCCTGCCATGCGTTCCATTATAGCGTCATCCATCATAGCCTGGCGTAATCGGAGCCACGCAGTGGCGCGTTACCAATAGTTTTGGAGCAGTTCATCAATAAAAATTATCCCGTATGCCTGGTTTAGTTCATATTCCAGCATTCATTCGTGAGAATGACTTTTTTTGTGACATTCAAGCAGTGGACAAAATAGTGCGCGTGAAATGTGGAATGTGTCCCACCACGGTGGCTTATCGTTGGTGCGCTGGGCTACTGATAAGTGAAACATGGGTAATGCCTGCCGCGAGAACTGTATTTCGACAGATGCAATGCACAAGCCATCCGTGTGTAGTGCGAGTCTAGCGCTCGTTAAAGAACCCCAGGTACTTGAAGTTCCCTTAACCCTTCCGTTATGGCGCCCCACAAGCCCTATGGGATTATTGGACGTTAATTGCTATTGACCAAACCAAATGCGTAAGCAGTAATATCTAGGTATATAATTTACATACACAGCGTGTCTTTCTACTGTTTTAATGGTGCACAATTCTTAAGTGTATCCTGCACCCGCTGTAGTAGACTGAACGTAGTTTCAAACATAAAACTCATTTTACATTTGGATGGACGAGGTAGATGGAAGGAGAGCGGGAGGGGCGAGTTTAATGATCAAACCACTCACACAAGAATAGCAACAGAACAACACTCAAGCAAGACCAGGATACAGAGCGCTGTGGTGACTAATTCCTCAAGCTTTCTAGACAGAGGTGACAAAGAAAAATGCGATCATGGACGCCTCCCCTAGCAAGGACGCTCCACGTGTTGTATGGTCGGGCTTCCGCCTGAGAAGCAACTAAATGACGCCGTAATATAATATAGTACAACGATGAATCCCACTGCCGTATTTTTTTCCCACCCACGTACAGGCTCGTGAAGACGGTAAGAATTTGGCACAGATGAGCATGTGTGAGCCGTGGTCTGCGCACTGGTGTTTGTCGCAATGTTAGGTACAATATTGTCATAGGTCTGAAAAACACTGCTACAACCGGGCACCGAACAAATGGTTGTTTTCCAGCGAGCCGCTCCATTTCCGCAGTAGCTACGGCTTTAATTTCTGAAACAGCAAAATAGGACTTGCGAAGCCACAAGTAATTTGCTCTCTCTCGCCACTTGCGGTCCAGCGAAAAAGGAAAGCGTCCCTACAAAATGCAAATGAGGACAGCACTTGTGAAGATTGTATAGGAGCATAGACGGAAAGACCTAGAACACCGTCAGCACCCGATGGAGCACCTTCGTGATTGGCAGCACTTCCTTTGGTGGCACGGGTGTCAGCGCCCTAGTGGCACCGCCCCATAATTGCAGGTTTGGTTTACTGCAGGTCAGGTTGACAAGCCCATTAGGTTCCCGAGGTTTTAACTTGCCTATAGTGTAGTAAATCTGTTGCTCTAGAAACAATAGCATCACTGGGCACAATCTCGGCCTAGATACTCCAAAGCATCGGTTCTGAAATCTATTAGGAGCTATGGGGTGGCATTCACTCTGCAAGTTCGAGAGCTGCCTTAAAGAAGGGATAGACCACTTATCATATGTCCGCTCAGTATAAGTAGAGCAGGCTGCTGTAGCTCGCGCGTTAAATTATTAATCGCAGTCTTCGATTCTTCGATGCTTTGTGAATGAACATATGCAATTCTTTTGTCACATTCTTATTTCAGACCAATGCTTAATGGAAACCCCAAGCTGGATAAATTTTATATAACGAAGTGGTTAGGCACTGCAATCCGAAAAACCTCGGCCATTCAGAGGAAAAAGACAATAATTGAGCTCTCCCAGAAACTCCGTAATTAAAGAAAACTTCTTCGTACCCCAGTGTTTGAAAGTTGTAATATTTGGCCTCTTGTGGGTTACCCTCAACGTTTTTAAGGCAGACTTCTCCGGAAAATTATTTTGGGTATACGACGGTAATGAATGCTCTCGTAGAAATCTACAAATAATCGTAATGTTATTAACACTTCTCCGGAAATTATTCCATGACAAAATTGTTTTAATAAGCTGTGTAGCTTACGGCAGGTGCAGCGGAAACCTTGTTGCTGCTACTGATTTTAAGCAACAGGAGTCAATTAAGTATTAGCGGCAGAAGATTGCTAATTATGCATGGCATGCTCTATTAAGGTTCTGTCCTACGCACTTCGGAAAATGTACAATGCGAAGTAATATTCGTGACATTTTCCTTTATATGCATCGATTCATGTGTTTTGCATTTGAAACCTTCTGTAGCCTTTTGAATTTAGTACGTCTGTGATGAGATGGAACGCAACTCTTCTAGGGCAATGATAGCTTCTAGAAAGAAGACTTCAAGCTGTAGCTTTTGCTTCCCTTCGATGAGTTAGGATTCTATTAGGTCAAGCGTTGTCTCAAAACGAAGTTTTGTCTCAAAAGCACGATGAAATTAAACAATAATCTTGGACAGCAATGAACAAATTTTTGAAACCTTGGCCCGTACTAGAAATATTATTCATTACTCGTCGCAAAAACACACATCGCCCACCTATCACCTATTAGCCATTTTTAGGACAAACCACCTGTTAGCAAACAAAATTTGATATTTTCTGCCTTTCGTACCCTATGCCAACACAACTAATATTTTATATTGAAATACGTTAATGACAAAGTACATTTCACTGTTCTCTACTATACTCCACAAAATAATCTTCTGCCGATTTCGTCAGCAAACACTGAATTTCCGTTGTGAGCAATTTGACATTATCAGCAATGTTTCGTATTTGAATAACTGAAATAGTTATATCATCGATTACACACTAAATTTTCCTAAATTGCATAATAAAGCATTGACTTTTCATTGTGAACATATCGACACCTTTGATCCTTCTCTTTAAGGCTTTAATTTCTTCTTCTATAAATATTTTTTTATCAATTAAATTTCTCTCAATTTTCTTTTTTAGCATTATTAAGTATTTGCTTTTTATTTTGAGCATTTTTACAACATTGGATACCTCTTCTTCAATTTTTCAATTTTTCTATTATGTTATTGATTAATAAGGCAGTCTAAGTATTCTTAAATACCATAATCAATCATTGGCTTTTCATTTGGGCATTTTATCACATTTAAACAATTCTTTCAGTTTGTTAACATTTCCTTCAATAATCGATACATTATATGTATTTTATCGCACTGTTATTGCATATCGCATAACTATTAACCATTAATCAATATAACAACAAATTACTACGATACAATGTTTTTTCAACGTAGCCTCCGGTTATTTCCGACAAGCTCTACCGACAACTGTGCGATGTCAGTGCACGTTAAAGGACCCCAGGTGGTCGACATTTCTGGAGTCCTCCACTACGGCGTCTCGCATAGCCTGAGCCGCTTTGGGACGTTAAACTCGACCCAAACGAAACCAAACTAATACAACTTCAACGCCGATGACTTTTTGGCTGAACCGGTATAAGTTCTCGCTTAAAAATTACTTCCCTCATCTAAAGTATTATGCAGCACAGGCGAGTGTACTCATAAAATGCACCATCCCAAGGGCAATGTTACTTTGGTCATCACTTTCACGGTGCGTTTCAAGCCACATGCATTGTAATTCAGTGCAGTGGTTTCTCTGCTGCCCATTTATCTTTTGCCACTGTTGAATAACCCATTTTGTGAAGAATGATGGTAAAATGACGGACTGTAACCAGTTATAAAACAAAAACCGTGAAAAATGTACAGAATCACAGCCCCATACACACAATTAATATCCGTTCCCGCCTAACATCAGTAGTTACGAAGGAGATATATCATATGCTAAGGTGGCGAGTTGTACTTGAGTGGCACATAACCAATTCAAGAATAGATTGGGATTCCTACAGAATACAACTTTAATCCTACAGACGCAATAGTAAATTATTCAGAGTAAAATGGGCCCAATAGTAGAAGTAATGTGTCTGCACAATTTGGTGTTCTTTATGTCTTGTAGGGATTAACACAGCAACTCGATGCAGGCTATGAGGGACGCCTTTGTGGACATCTTGGGAAATTTGGACCATGAGGGGATCTCTGACTTCGCGCAGCACATGGGAGACACAATTTTTGCCTCCATCGAAAAACGGCAGCCTCGACCATAATAGAACCTGCGCGTCCAGCAGCCTTTAGTTCTTCGCTTACAGCAGAGACTGCGCTTCCTAAGAAGATGCTTTTGCAAAAACGTTTAGAACAATGAGCAAAAAGAAAGGCTAACATGCAATCCACAGAATATCATAAATGTGCGCGGGGTGGCTTGGTTTGCGCGAGTTAGGGAAACGGTACTGTCTGGTTGTGGCGAGCCGTCGTGATTTCTACCAAAGCGCAACGTTTTCAAGCAGCAAGCAATTACCTAGGCACTAGGCCGTCTGCAGGATGTCTTTGCGGCACAAAACCTGGCATGTGTTTAACTCGCTCCTAACCGACATCAATTATCCGCGGCCTCCTGTACTGCAGAAACTAGGTGTCGCAGACGCCTTAGTCCTTTTTTACGGAGCTTCAAAACTAGGACTCTTTCGTCTGGGTTAGGTGCGGTAAGAAAGGAACAGCACTAGAGAGCGCAACTAAACGAAGTCGTGTGGCTGATACGGCGCTCTCATTCGTGGCCATCGGGAAATGTGCCCATGGCTTATCATGATGAAGCGCTTTTCGCCGCGGGTAAACGGGTCGCTAAGTGCTCCCGCTGACGTCTACTGCTGTGAATTTTAACTTTCGAGTTTCGTTCGTTATCTTGCAATCTTCGGCGAGGCTTGTGCTCTGCATCACGGAAGAAAGCGCACGTTCATGCCAGCGAGATAGTGGCAGGTACACTGCATGTTTTAGTCAGCTTATAGATAATGAGCTTCCTGTGGCAAGGGTAAGGTCAATGTAACAGGTCCCGTTACCTCGAAGAAAGAGCGTGCAGCTGCCTATTGCGAGTGGCATCAACTCCATGATGATGATGAACGATGCAGAGGGCCCCTGCGAACGTGCGGTAAAATATTAAAACACAAAAAATAAGATTACTCCAAAGAACTATAAAGTAAATATAGCATTCACGCTCAGGAATTATTGCAGTTTTCGTTTCTTGCGTAAGAAAGAAACATGTCATAATTATATTAATCTTTTAACGGACTTCTAACGACCTCTCTCGGCCATTTAGTATCCGCTGCGTAGTTTTCCAAAGCTCAGATATGGCTCAGACCAAAGCTTTTTCATCCGCGGGGCAGGTGCGTCGTCGGCCCCGGTTCAACGTTCAACTTCGCGTGCTGCGTACTAAAGAGTGGATTATCTGTATCAAATAATCAGTATTTCGTTCTGCTGGTTATGGTAGAGCTTTACAGCAAGGCGGAGACTATGTGTGCTCGTTTAGAAACTGATTGCCGCTGCATGTGCGCATTTCCGGACAATGGGACAATGTTGCGTCAAAGCTCGGCGAATCGCCTCAGACATCTCGGCTTCCCAGGTACGCCGAAAAAGTGGTGGCTTGTTTTACGGATACACGTCAGCATGAGCGGTGTATCACTGCATCTGTTTTAATTGAACGGTGAAGGCAAGATTTTGGAAAGTGGATAAGTGGAACGCGCCAAAGTCAGGAAAACAGCTGTGCCATAAATGAGGGAAAGAGACGCAACATAAGTGTACCCTTTCATATAGAGCAACCTGATAGAGTCTGGTTCCAGATAAAGTATCTGGAAGATGTGATTTATCTGGAACTTATGTAGTACCAGAGACGTCTATGAGGGACCGAAATTAAGTGTGTACAGGACTATAGCGTGCACTCCACATACGTACAGAACGATAGCTTTTTCCCATCAGCAGGAAGGCATCAAAATAACATATCTGCAGCATGCAGCGGTTGAACATTAGTAATGGGCTCCTTTTTTTCAGTTCGGGCTCGAAAACAACGCTTTTACGGAGCGATTATCGAAAAGTAACATAATAGTGTTACGAACTAAGTATTTTGTTTTTTATCGTTCTCTCTTATACTACTACAAAACACTTCTGTTACGGAGCGAAAACATTATTCGGGCTTCGACTTTAATAAAAGGCTGCAGTTGAGAAGATATTCCTAGGAATGATAATAAGCTTAATAGTTCAGAAATATTAGCCAGTAGAAACATTAGCATAGTAGTGTATATGTAATTCGTGTGGTTTGGTTCAGAGGTTATAAACTCAGACAGGGACATAGTCTATGAGGACCGACGTATGTATACTAGCTTATGGCGCATCAGATTAACTAATGAAATTTCAGGGCACTCCTAAGTATATATGAAATCTAATATGCGACAGCATTGGCAAATAGAGTGTGCGCTATTGCTATGCAACGGCTTTTTTAGTTGCGTGAACTAGAAAAACTAATTAGCAGTGCCAGTTTGTTATTACGCTAAGTAGTGCGAAGTAGTTGAGGTTTGCACTAGTGCTTGCTAATGTTTCCGAATTTCAGTAATGCTGCTGCAACGTATTGTTTGGCTGCTGTTCAGTAAATGACTTAGGCAGCCGCATAGGGCCCCCAAACTACACCACTAAACGAACACTCCTTGGCGGTGTAAAGGAAGAGCACGTGGTTTGCAGCCGAAAGGGTACTGGATTACTTCCCGCAGGACTACATTTAGTTTCCAGAAGAGCGCTTTTCTTCCTCGAGACGCACTCCTGAGCAGTGATTGAATGACCTCAAGCCCTATCTTATCCTTGATGCGAGGACTCTTAATTTGTTGTGGCCCCGTATTCCGCGGAAAATGTGTGCTCTAACGCAATTGCATTAATACCAGACAAACATTAGATATGGATGGAGTTATTTAAAGTGCTTAGTAACGTTTTTAGTTATCGAACAAAAAGTAGCAAGATGGGGTGATTCATGTAAGGACAACAGAAAGACCAGTTTCTGAGCAGCAAGCAAAACCAGCCGCAGTATTGGCCAGATGAGATACGCAGAGCTAGAGTGAGACAGGAAAAGATAGGGAAAGCCGCACACCGGTACGTGTGCAGTATCTCGTTTCACCGCTGTCGAAATTGAAGTCATCTCTCATATAGCGCCCCATCATCATTAAAAGGTCATCTGCGGATGGACGCGACATGTCTAAGAAGACGTAAGCATGCCTTTCCCTTGTATTGCTTGACATACCCAGCGACGTCGAATCCTACTCCGTGCTATCTTGCCTCCCCTTGACGTCCTTTCTTCCTATTTGATCTTCGCTCTAAGTATGTCTGCGTCGACAGCGCGCCGCTTCTTTAGAAGCAAGAAAATAGATCTGTATTCGTCTTTCTAGTCTTTTGCTTGTGCCCATTTCAGTCGCGAAGTGCCCGCATCATTGGCGTTCCTGGCTACTCGGCCTTCGGCTAATGCTACTGCAGCTTCACTGGCTTCTGCGGACGCCAGCCTCGAAGGCGTGACGCCAGAAGATGCATGTGGGGGCGTCGTCTCTATCGGCGTATCGGGTCATCAGCTCTGCCTTGCAAATTGCGGGGCTATGCCTGAGCTCCCACGACGAGGCCACAAAGAGCTACCAGAGGGCGCAGAGAAGCCACCCGCGGCGCACAATAAGTGTCCTCACTGGGCCCTGGGGAGATGTATACGGTCGATACCGCGTGTGAAGGGCGTCGCAGACTGTTAGTAGGAATGGATGGCGCGAAACGGTGGAATCACGAGCGCGAAGGGTTTCGTTCACTCGTTTCGAACGCAATGCGTTTCTCGGTTCACCGAGCTTTTCTTTCTTCGATCTCAGCCCACAGCAATGGCGTTTCAGCCAGCACTGAACAAATCAACACCGGGTTGAAACGGTTTCATTCAAAATGCCAGCTATTTTATGATCGTTTAATTTTATGTCAATAAGAACTATTTCCTATTTTTCTGTTCTCCGTTTTCACCGTTGATGTCATTCGGGCGAGCTATACAGAAGACTACTTTGGTAATGACGCTTTATTCTTCAAGCAAAATCTGCTTTTAATGTATTTCCACTCTCCACAGCCTGCATATTTTCAATCAAAATTTTAGGTTATGCTCTAATTACATGGTATTATTTTGCAGGTCCCAGGGCACTAGTATGAATGCCACCATAGTAGAGTTCTCTATGCCGGATGACTAGATTATTTTGAGTCAATGCGAAGATGCCTATCCGCGTAGGTTTTCTGAAGATGATGTTTCATCGGTCTTCAAAACGTTACTTCTTTCCCTCTCAAACAAAGCACTGAGGGTAACAAAATGTGGGATGTAATATGTACTACCAGCTACAGTAGCGGCATTTGAATAGCTGAGACGAACGATAATAAGAGGTATTTGCTCACCATCTCAATGAATACTCATACAACAGCTTCTGGAGGAACCTGCTTTCCCGCATTCATTGGTATCCGGAGAAGCTAATCTTTGCTGCATATTGTTTCGTATAGACAGGAACTAAATCCTTGCGAAGATAACATTATTTTGCAAGCGCTGAGCGTAACGAAAAGATAGAAGCTTAGTATTCAGTTAATCATGCCAGTCTCATGCACAACTAAGCAAAGCAACTGTGCTACAACTGAAAATTGAGGACGTGGCACATGAACAATGCAACAGCATTCGCCTAATATATATACACATATATACCCCCTTAAGATGCTTATCTGGATTGGGTTCACCTCGTCTAATTACACAAATACAAAATAGAAAAGAAACAACCGGCATGAGGATTCTAAGTTGTGTAAAAAAAGCAGACTTCTTATTCTACACTAAAAATCCGAAGCAAAGGCTGATCATATTGACGCGCTGTCATGAATATTTAAAAATATATTGTCATTAATGAGATTGTGACAACAATTGAAAAATAAAATAAATGGCTTAAATCGCAGAATATAATGTGCTTTTTTATTTCGTGAGGAGGAGGCATATAGATGGTAATGAGGAATACTGAAGTTTAGCAGTTATATTTTCTTGTTGATAAAAAAAGGCCTTCATCACGGGAAACTTTTATATTTGGCGGTTTACGGTATTTCTTGACATCTGTTAAGTAACTTGAGCATTAAGGCGATCAGAAAGAGTACCAACCTCCAGATGTTATGCATGAAATAATGCTATGCGAGAAAGCGATGTATAAAATAACATCAGTTGCGGAGTATGTCGGCTATATTCGCCATTCCTTGTGCTTCCACCTTTGGGAAAAGGAGTGACTCAAAATGCAAACTTAGATTGAGAGACAAAGCTTTACAAGAGAAGAAGGCTGCCAATTGCAAAAATAAAGAAAAGCAGACTGGGGGAATCAAATGATTCCTCCTTCACCGAGCCCTTTCATCCAACTTCTGTTGCACTTCGGTTCCTGCCTCGTTCTGCTTTCACCATTAGAGGCGCCAGAGCGCTCTTTGGCGCATCTGGATTTCGGGTTTCGACGCAATCTCCAGTGACACTGTAAAGCGAAATGCGCTATTCGTGTTACAGCCTGGACGTATGCTTTGCCGCGACCCTCCCCTTTTTCTTTATTGGCCCCTCCTACCCCCTGTTTCCCCTCCTATCTAGCTTCCATATACTCATTTTTCCACCCTCGCTTGCTTATCCCAGCTTCGGGGCTTATCATAAGAGCTACAAGAAATAAAACTATCATTGACCACACTTCATCGTTCCAAGAGAGAAATTCGACCGAGCAGGTGAGGCCTGCAGGTCAGGCTTCCTCAACACGCCCAGAAATCCCACCGGAGCACTTAGACAGCGACATAATGAAAGTGCTCTGTTCTTCCGCCTTTCTGTTCTTTCGTTTATATATGGTATAAAGGCGCCGTAAGTGATGTGAGTATAACTAGAATTTCGAGTCGTAGGTAAATGGAGATTAATTGTCATCACTCTATAGACACACTCGGAATATAAGGATGTCTACGCTGTGACCAGTAATTTACTGCAGCTAAGAGTTGAAAGCAAATAAATCAATAACAGAGGATGTACGCGTAAAATACAGTACGTGCGCAATGCCCTCGTAAATAGCATACAATTAACAATTATTCTCCCGAGCGCCCTCTTGTCTGTAGCAAAGAGACAGTGCACATGTGGTAGTGTTCCGCTCTCGCCAGCCCATGTATCAAGCAAGGTTTCGAACATATTAAGTCAAGATTATATTTTGGCAAAAATCCTGCGTTTGAGTTAATTGGTTTTCATCATTTAATTCAAATACCTGTATGTCATCTCATCTGGCACGATGCGTACTATAGATAGAAGCATATACGAGCCTATAGTCTGTTTCAGAAACAATAGAAATGCACCCTGTCTGTTCCCAATTGGCGCTCCATCGACCAGGGTAACTCTATGAAAGAACTCGAGTTTACAACTTACATTCCACGTTTTCAAATATTTTATGCTGATGTTTTGTGAACCGAACTGAGCAATGGTCTTTTCTTACGGTCCAGGCACTATGTTTTTTATTGTGAAAGTATTTTGTTACGCGAGCCTTCTATATCCAGGCTCTGCTGATATTTCTACTAAGTGAAATAAAGTACCTAAAATAAAAGTAATATATTTAGAGGCAGGTCCTATTATGCGAATTTTGTTACCAGCTGATTCATTATGTCAATATGATCTCTTATCTCAATCTCCCCGTTAGGGGTTTTTCATATCCACTTCTTGTTCTTCCGCTTGATGAAGAAGATATTCATGATCCTTACGTTACTGCGCTCTGCAAACTGAACTAATCACCCTCTCCCCCTTTTTTTTCCTAGAACCGATGTCATAGCCACCAACTGCCTAGTCTCGAGCCTGCTTTTTGCCTACCTTGGCATTAAATTCGTCCGTCTGTGCTATATACTACGTTTTTGCTCTTTCTATTGTCGTTTCAACACCTTCATAGAAACTTTGATTGCCTGTTCATCATGACCACCTATCGGCGCCTAAGCCTGTACAATCTTTAGTTTATACCGATTATTGAGCCTAATTACGATGCGCTGTCACCATATCGTTCATGCTATAAAATTCATCTATGTTCCAGCTCTGTTTAGTGACAAGGAACCCTGCTCCTAGCTCTCGTCTCTTTGATAAATTTGGATAACATAATACATGCCCACCCTTCAGTAGAGTTAATGCTTAATTTGGCCTCCTAGCCTGATTGAGCCATTGAGTTGTCCCATTTCATAACCTCTAATTCCTCTAGCAGTACTGCTATTCTAGCCTCACTTGCTAGGGTTCTAGAATTAAACTTTACTATAGTGTCAGTTTCAAATGGTGTCCTGTCAGGAGCCAGGGATTCTTAGCACCCTCCCCTGAGTTACTGGTCTGACCGCTGCCTGAGGGTAGCTTGCTCTTCAGCCGCTGGGGAGTGTGGTACGGGGGTGTTTTGGAGTAATGTTAGCAAGTAGCAGCCAGTTACTACACTAAGGTGGCCAACTCCTATTCTTGTGAGGGAGTACGTTTCCGCAGCTGCTCACCGGCATCGACACGTGCACAATTCATTTTATTTCCGGCGGGTACTTACGTGGCACTAGGATGTGAACCACGGCTCTCTATCTAGATGACTTACGCGATGAGGCAGCTGCGGTTTCGTTTGTTTTTCAAAACTCTGCAAAATTTGGAGGGCAATAAATTTACATCTGTGCTCTTTCATCCTTGAACATCGGAAAAGACTGGTAATTTTCTCATTTATATATTCAAAGAAGGAATTGGTGAACTTTGCTTGGATAGAATTTAAATTATTAATATCTTTTTAGCATGATAATTTTATAGAGGTGCCGCGTATTTCAGTTGGGGTCGGAACATTGCGCTGTATTCACAGGTGTGTTTTTAGGTATCCTTTTCAGGAACCGTCTCTGCAGCCACCCTGTCTCTGGTACAGAAACAAAATGTCGCGGCGTAGCGAAAGACCAAACAATAAAATCACACATTAAACTGAGGGGCGAAAAAGCGCTCAAAGACTAGACAAGCGCTGTTACTGCATATTTCGTTAGAGTAATAGAGATCAGTATAGAACTTCTCGGCTACTTTGACTATCTTGCTCATATTCGTGATGACGTTGCCTGCCTTATTCCTTAGCGCATACATCTGATTTTTGCCTATGCCCAATGTCTTCTTCACCGCTTTAAGGCTTCCCTCGTTCTTTACAGCATGCTCCATTTTCTCCATATTATACTTCCTTATATCGGCCACTTTGCGCTTATTTATTAGCTTTAATATCTCAGCCAATTCTATCTGGTCTGTTGGATTGGAAGCTTTCTTACTCTGCCATTTCTTAATCATATCTTTCGGCTCCCTAGACAGCTTACCGGTATCCTCTCTAACTATCCTACCGCCTACTTCCACAGCGCACTCAGTAATTATATCGCTGAAATTATTGTTTATTGCTTCTAGGGTAATGTCGCCATCCTCGGTTAGAGCTGAATATCTATTCTTTAGCGAGATCTTGAAATCTTCTGTCCTCACCCTCACCGCTAATTCGTTGATGGACTTCTTTCTTACTAATCTGTTGCGTTCCTTCTTCAGATTTAGGCTAATTCGGGACCTCACCATCCTGTGGTCACTGCATCGCACTTTCCCGATTACCTCTACATCTTGCATAATGGCAGGGGTTGAACACAGTATGAAGTCAATTTCATTTTTAGTCTCCCCGTTCGGACTTTTCCATGTCCGTTTCCTGTTCTTCCGTTTGCTGAAGAAGGTATAGATGATTCTTAAGTTATTTCGTTTTGCAAATTCAACTAGTAACTCCCCCGTGCTATTCCTAGACCCAATGGCATAGTCGCCTACTGCCCGATCTTCTGCCTGCTTTTTCCCTACCTTAGCATTGAAGTCGTTCATTAGTCAGTATCGGCAGTGCCTGTGCGCCCCAACAGGCATCACTTGACGACATCATACCGTCCTCGAACGAACGGCTTGGCCGAACGGCTGACCAAAACACTCGCTAACATGCTCTTATTCTACATCGACGTAGAGCACAAAACATAAAACATTTGCATAAAATACGGTGGTCTAGGAAACAATGAACATGTCTCCTTTCTGTTCATTTTAAAGCAGCGCGAAAGCACAAGACTAAAAGGAACAGGAGACGACACAAGCGCTTGTGATCGATGTGACGCAGCTGAAGTTTTGATCTTGAGCCGCTGTTCCTACCTGTGGTCATCGGGGACTAGTGCCAAAGCCTCACTCGATAGCAACATCGTCTAGCGACAAAGAGAGAAAAGAAACAGTGAATTGCTCTGGCACTGCCATGATCTATTTTATTGCTTTCCTCTTAGCTAAGCCATACTGAATACTGAAAACAGAAATAATTTTTTTATTTACTGCAATAGAAGTTCTTCACAGAGCGACTTCTCATCAAGGCAGTCATCGTTTCTGCTATTCAATTTTTTTACTATCTTTTTCTGAGAAGTCCTCATGCCCACGTATGATCTGGAAACCCGCAGTTGTTTCGTGGATATTCCTTTGCTTCCTCAATCCGCTCAGAATGTTGTGGGATCATGTGTCACCTTTTTTTCGGAGGCTTTTGCAGATGTCATGCGGCCTCAATTGTTGGCAGCGCAGTACTTCCGGGTGATCCATTCGTGTCAAACCCAAACAGGCACCACTCGTAAACACACATACATTTCTGCGCGTAAGCGTTGATAACCGAAAGAGCTTACGCGACAAGTTTTACGAAACGTGTATTGCCGGCTGTTTTAGGGCTGTGGGAACTGAAAAACGTCTTCCCCGCAAGCTGACCTCGGGAAGTTACGACCTCACTCAGTCTCAAACTCAACCATGAGGTTGAGGTGGGATTTGTCGATCTCACTCAATGCATTTTGACTTGTGGCCGACCTCACACAAGCCTCACTCAGGCTGAGACTGACTCAGCCTCAACATCATTGCGTTCAGCTCGTTTTGTAGTTTACGTAGGCTTCATGCGGTTGCTCAGCTCAACCCCCCACCCTTGATGTTCTTCGGTTACTACTGGCACCTAATCAAGAAACAGCTTCAAGGGGATGATCTCACGCCTAAATTATTATGTATGAGTGTCGATAATAAAAAAGTTAGCGAACAAAAAAAAGGTGTTTCGTTTCTCATGTCAGTTCACTTTGACTTCTGCTATTTATATTTGCTTTCTTACCTTATGCACATCTATCAAATATTGTGAAACACTTCTCACTGCTACAGTGCTGCATTGTTTCGTAAGCCCCTTGTGTGCAAATATTAATGATAATTGTATAATATACCTGAAGCAATCATACCAGCATATTACAATGCCTGCGGTTATGAATTCAAGCCGTTTTTAAGTTTTATTGCTTAGTTTCATTATTCTTCATAAAATTAAAAAGGAGTGAGTAAACGAACAGGGAGAAAATATAAGGTGATAGGAATGGATACAATATTGCTGAAAATAACCAGTTTTCTTCCGTTTTGGTTGCAACATAATATATTGTAAAGAAAACCGCGTTAAAGATAATGTGTGCCGCGTATTGCCAACCTATTAGTAGCGTGCAGTTCATTTCCTTCCTTATTACGCTGCTGTTTCAATTCCTCTTCCTGGTTCTCTTTGTAGAGGTTGTGCGTAGAGTTCATGGCAGTGAATAAAGTTCGACATACGGAGAGCCACATAAGGTTTATCAAAATATTTAGATTTCCACTAAATGCGCTTGTGCTATAGACAAACATCGATCTGTGACGTACGCATGATGCGGTGGAGCTTCTATCGCCAGCGTGGGCCAACTGGGGGTGAAAATTAGGCCTAGCGCCTATAGGAATACACGTACCTGAAACATTTCAAAGCAATTTTCTAATTTCAAGGAGCACCTATGATCTCGTTACTCGGTACAGACCAACCATGAATATCCTAGAACAAATGACGAAAATATGAAATCTTATTATATAAGAGAATTATTTTTCAAAAACCGCGAAGGGTATGTGGGTGCGAGTTGGGAGGGCGACCCATAGAAACACACGTAAACAAAACTTACCGCAACATTTTACTCGGTTCAGCAGCGTTGAAGCCTTCTCATTTTTTGCTGGACGTCTTTTATCACGCCCCGACACCATGTTTCATGACGCACTACATTCCCTTGCAAGTATTGCAAGCCTGACGACTTGTGGGACCGTTCACAGCACGATAAACAGACCGCGCACAATTGCAAACGGCAATGCACCACCGGCACAGTCGCTAGTAGACGCTCCGGAGCTGAGGCAGCGGCGGTGGGTATCGCCAGCTGCGCTCTCGTCTGCTGCAATGCGCGACTTTCGTTCGGTCCGTATTGTCGCACGGCATTTACTTGTGTTTTTATGGGTCACCCTCCCAACTTGCACCCCCATACGTTTCGCGGTGGCTTAAAAATACTTCACTTCAGTCATAAGATTTCATACTTTCACGATCTGTTCTAGGATGTTCACGGTTACTCTGCACCGAATAAGGTCATCATAGGTGTCTTGTGAAATTAAAAAACTGCTTAGAAATATTTTGGTTCCATCTATTCCTACGGGCGCTAACCCTATTTTTCACCCCCAGTTGGCTGCAACGCCGCGAGCGCCCCCTTTGTTTGTAAACATGGTGTTGATCTATAGAGTTTCGGAGCTCTGTTCCCAGCTCAGCACGCGCTGCGAGCAGGACAACACCCAAAGGCATAGTGTAGCCTGTATACCATTAGCTCTTGCTGCATTGACAAAAGCCGAAATACGTTTTCCGAGGCGCTATATTAGAGCGCTATTCGGTTACGGCCTCCATCAGTTGCACCTGCCATTTCGTGCGCAAGAGCTGCCCTGTTCAGTGCATTGTTGACTGGTGCAGCCATTTCGTCCTGTACGTGACGATGTACACCACCGAAGCAAAACAAGACAAAGCGCCGAAGTATAAAAGGCTTACACTGTGTGCTTCGGCGCCGTGGAATGCGGAAGCAAAACAAGGCGGAGCGGCAAAGCATAAAAAGCTTAGGTGGTGCGCTTCGACACTGAGGAATGCGGAACACGCCAAGAAAAGGCGGGCCGCACTGCCGTCTCACACAATTTTGTGTTCTTTGTTTGATCTACGGTGAAGGCGCGTTGTGACCCCTGCGCCTTCTAGAAGAAAAAGGACTGGGAACAGCTTGGAATACAAAAATATACCTCGCTGCTAACATACAGGAACTCTAAAAGGACTTTGTTTTTCCCACTTGAGCTGACAAACAAAACAGTCACTTCAGACTTTGGAAGCGCAGTTTCTTGGCGTGTTTTGAATTAGCAGTTTTTCATTACGGCTTAGATCTGCTTAGCATAGTTTGTCGAAAAGCCGTGTTCTTTCTGCCTTAGGATTTGCATTTAGGGCAAGCTAGAGCTATAAAAAAGCTTCCTGAAAATTTTGCCCTCCATGGTCTTCAGCATTTTGACATTCACTGTTCGCAGTGTTTTATGCTGAATGCGTAAAAATTAATTTCCTCTTTCTTCAAACTTAGCAAAGCGCAAACGTCTCGCATGGTCACCCAATCATCTATTGATATAAGAAAAACTGGGGCCGGATGCACTTAATCTCGACCTTCAAGCGTATGACGCGACTGAGTTAATGGCTCTCATTTTCAGCTCCTTTTGAGGATCCTTGTTCTCGTGTATTACTTCGCCACTCGCCTCTATTATCTCACACAGACTTCGTGGAATATAGGCTATTTGAAACTGTAACATTATGTGGAAGATAATCTGCCCCAGATATAAAGCCCCGCTATATGACCAAGTTACATGAGATTGCTTACGTGGTCTAGGAGTGGCGTGTTGAGATCCGAGTACATTCTCACTATTGCCAAAATTGTTGTCCAGTCACACCTGAGAAATCTCAGCGCTTTTTACACTGTGACAACCACCCGCCACACTTGGAAATCACAGCACGTTTTAAACAATGGCAACCGGTGCAAACAAGAATACATTTATATGTAATTATTGCATGTCAACACGTGTGCCGGCAAGGTTATGGCGTCTCTAGACGGGCTCGCACGGGCACATGACCTTTACGTGTCTCTTTCTCAAGCTGCTTCTGGCGGTCTCTTCTGGCAGCTCCAGGAACGCTTCATACACGTAGTAGTTTGCTTGACATATACAAGTCAGTTGATACCCACAAGGGCACTGGCATCCACTTAAGTATATAAGCCAGTCTCATGGATACATTGTGTTACTAATTTAGGAAATTAAGTTCTTAGGTATTATGGCGCAATCTTTCCCTACGCCCCCCTCCTCCAATTACATAAAACGCAAGCAGAACATATTTTGATATATCTATTTGAAAATCATTTACTATGCCATTTTTCGATATCACCTCGCCTATTGTTACAATTCAAGGGCTTCTACCTTCAAGACATTTTAGATCATATAATACGCCTTCAAAAACGGGCGTTACGTATTGTGAAATTATCTAACAGATTTTAACCAAGAAGTCCACTTTACAAACAACTTAAATCACTTCCATTCCTGCTTGTGTTTCAGGTGGAGGTGTCGGTATAGTTTATAACATTGTGCCCAACAAGTACCCACTCACAACCCATACTTTTGCTATGCCTACCAGAAGCACCAGAAATGAAAGTCACCTGAAATTTAATCTTGCATTAACACACAACGTTTATTTTTATTGCTGTCTTAAAACACGTATTGCTTTGATGCACACTCCTCCGCCTTACAACCTGTTCCTTTTTTCTTCTTCTTCAGCGCCAAATATTTCTTTCTTGGCAATCTTTAATGTATATTTGTTTATCTTGTTGTACTTTTCACGGTGTGGACTAAGCAACGTTACCGTTAATTTCTTACAGGAAAGTTAACTTGTACGATAGAGTGAGTTCTCCGCTCGTATCATAGAACCTGGATGATTACTTTCCTCACCTTATTTATGACAATTATTCCCATACCGTTGAGAGTCTTTGGATTTGTTTTAGCGACACCATCCAAGATGATGAGTAGCACTAAGAGACTATTGTAACCGTAATTTAACAAACAAAAACAATTAACCGAACATCTTGTCTCTAGTTTAGATATCTACAGGAATGAAAACCTATTAGATATTGCAGGTATTAGGGCATTTGGAAAAGAAATGAATATAAAAATATAAAACTTGAAGATTTTAGGTTTTTTCTACTCTTTGCAATAAATAAAAAGAAAACCAAAAGGAGGTGTGTCAATTTTGGAAGCCCTCCGGAAATGATGAACGTTCTGCTCAACATTTATCTTAGAACATGAATCAGGCTAACATTCACTGATGACGCCGAGAAAGTTGACTGGTTCAACAAATATTTTCAATCTTTTTTTTTTCAACTGTCATGCCTTTCAGTCAACCAAGATCCTTAGAGCGAGAACGTACAGACAGTGTATCAGAACTTCGCAACCTACGAAGTAGTGATGAAATTGCTCACTGATCTAAAATCTACCTACACCCCTTTTCGGGATTTCTTTCAAAGTTCTGTTTTAAAAGTTTGTGCGACACGCGTAGCGAGAATACTGGTTGTCTAATTTAATAGGTCTTTGGAAACAACTCAGCTGCCCTCAGGACGGACAACGGCCAAATTAGGGGCGGTACACAAACCTGGTCGTCGCGGTCTTGTCTCAATATAGCCTATTTGCTTTTGCTGTGTGTGTATCAAAGCATACGAACACAGCATGCATTCCAGCGTAATATATCACTTCAAGAGTAACAATTTTGTTCCTATACTCAGCATGTTTTCAGAGCAGGCTTTTTCTACCTCAGGCAACTCGCAAACTTATCGAACAACATATTTGATGAGCTTAATTCGAACATGCATGTGGATTGTGTTTTATTAGATTAAAAAATTCCGATCATAACTTACCCATCTCTATTTTTCTTCTTAAACTTTGATGTCTTAGCCCACGTCCGGCATTACACAGACGAATCAAAGAATGTTTATCTCATGGTTCCATAAGGTTTTCACCAGCGGCATTCAGTCTAACTTATCATATGAAACATGAGGAGTTCATCAAGGCTCATCGCTACTCTTCGTAATTACTATAATATAGGAACAAACAACACCTCCCGTATCCGGTTGCACGCTCACGGTTGAATCATACACAGAAATATATCCCCACAGGTGTCTTCTGCTGCAATAGATATCAATCATATCACGTCATGGTGCTGCAAATCGAACATGCAACCTAAGATTTGAAATTGTGTGTATATTCTTCTTAGGAGAAACGCGCCCAAATGTGGAGACAGTGTCTAACCTGGATTTAGAAAATAAAACATCGGCTGACCTTTTCAAATAACCAGAACCAGAACCAGAACTCAAATAAACACGTTGAATATGTAACTATAAAAGCTTACCATTGATTTAATTTCATCGGGCATAAATTCAGGGCTATTTCTCGTGATTATAAAGAATTTATATTTTAGTATATTTTAGTAACATGCGCTCCATTCCAAAGTATGCCACCGCAATTAGAGATCCCCTAATTCCATTGCGTTGATGCATTACAGTAATGAAAAAGGGCTTTCATGGCACCCGTCTGAAACATGAAGTTCCGTATTTAGGCCTACAACGCTCACAGAAAGGATTCAGTTGATTGCTATCTTCGTCTTCCCTTATATCGGCGATAGAAGATCACAGTTGAAAAGTACGCGAAAAAGACTACTACACATCTGTATCAAATAAACTTAATCCCACGAATAATAAAATTGGTTTGGTTTGTGGGGTTTAATGTCCCAAAGCGACTAAGGCTAAGAGAGACGCCGTAGTGGACGACTTCGGAAATTTGAAGCACCTGGAGGTTTTTTAACATGAACTAACATCCTGCAGAAAACGGGTGCCTTGCTTCTCGTCTGCAGTGAAAAGCGGCCGCCGAGGCCAATATTCGGTCCCGCATCCTCGAGCGCAGTAGTGGAGTGCCGTAACCATTGCGCCACCCCGGCGGGTCGAATAATAAAAGTGTGAAAATGTGTCATCTCAGTGACTGAAAACACATTTCCAGCTATGCTGATGCAACTGATACTGGCTTGTGCTTGTATAATGCAGCTTTGGGTTTTTTCTTTAGCTTAGTATGATGGAGGCATGTTGTCTCTTTTGAGTCTGCTCACCTACTTACAGTTTTTCAAATCTCACTTGACCGTTCCACTTTCATCTTGACGACTTTCCTTTCTTGATGATAGCTTGGCCGTTGAGCCTTCACTAGGGTTCTTGAGTCTTAGCCGTGTGTTTCGTTGTGTGGCGCTTGTATTATTACATATATACTGTGCCTTGTTTTACGTGCCATTTTGAAATCCTGCATTTCTGATTTTAGGTTCTTAGGCTACTGAGAAATTGTCGACATTGAGTCTGATTACCTGCTTAGCGTTTACATTACGTTTGACGACTTGCCGTTCTTCATATTCTCCTATAAAATTATGTTTTGTTTTACGTGGCGGTCTTTGTAATGCACTCCTTACTGTATGCCGACTGGTCACTACGTAGGTACATGAATAAAACAAAAATTTATGTGGCATTTGAGCTACGTCGTTAAGGCAAATGCTCCCTCACAATATGTTTTTACTTCCTTTTATAATTTCCTTTTGTTTTAGTTTTTTTTTGTGTCTCGCTGTCGGCCGATGACGTCACTGGTAATCTCAGACACTACTTCTTGAAACATGAGGCGTCCATGCGCGTTCAGCGAAATGCACATTGTTAGGGTCAATGTAGCGCCAGAGTACTCCACTTTAAGGATATGATGCAATAGCCCTTCAAACACACGCGCAATGTTTTTAACATTTTTTGTTTGCATTTTTTATTTTTTCATTTTGCAATTCTTTCATTTTTGAGCCATTTGAATTATTGATGATTTACATACTCCATATATCGTCAATTAACATCACCAAGAAATTGCTTTGCATGCTGAACATTTTTCACGTTTCATTCTCTTTTTTTTTCATCTTTCGTTTTTAATTGTTTTGAATAACATTTTATGAATTACACACATCAAAATTTTCCTAATTTGCATCAAGCATTGCCATTTAACTCTGAGCATTTGACACCATTGAATCCTCTTTTCCTACTTTTTTCACTTGTATTTCTTTAATACATCCATTAATCAATTTATTCCGATTATTAGAACTGCTCAAGGCCTATAAAAATACAATCAATAGTAATGTCTGGAACAAAAAATTGTCATGATATGGTTTTTTCATGCCTTCCCCGAATATTTTTGAGAGGCTGTGTCGACTACTACAGCTACTACCACTAAGACAGCAGCTTTTCGGGCGAACAAGTTGTATAAGCTATCGCTCAACATGTTTACTCTTCGGAATTAAGCGTGAAACCACTGCATTTGTGTCGTACATTTTCGCATTTTTGCCATAAAATTCTTCCACGAGTGAAATGGGCACTGGCTGATGGTAAGTTTCAGTTCGATATGAGGCCTTGTCTTGGCCTCAGCCATGGCAGTGATGAACGGATTTCTTGGCTTCTAACCTTGACACAGTTTTGAGGTTTCGGGCTATTGCGCCCTTATCACAAAGTATCCCATCCATTGAAGCCAGCTTCTCGGTTCTCCAGAGCAACCGCTTTGTGGTTGTGCTTTTCTCTTCTCTAGCCGTAACGTCCGACGATACTGGACCACCCCCCGTCTCCCACTTTGGTTGCGTTTCACCTCAATTTATATCAATAGGCCGAGAAGCCCGCTTTACAGAACATTCATTCACCGTAAGGGTGATTAAAGCAGATGTCGTATGATAAAGAGGCAGTATTACGGACTTTGAGGATTCATGTCAGTCTTGACATAATAGCATGGCGGAGATAAAGAAACACAACCAAAGAAATAAAACAAAAAACATTGTGAATGGCTGTAGAGTTGCTTACCTAATAAAGTTATAATACTTTATCAAATCCGTGTGCCGTCTCTCGTAGGGACGTATAACCTGACAAATTAAATCTTTATCAAGCCTGGAGAAAAATACAAAACTTTCTAGAATTATTCTGAACATATTGCTCCCGTATTCATCAAGCAGATACAGATATGCAGCCTATAGTGAAACGTAATCGCCATTGCGGAAGTAGAACATCTTCATTTCCCGCGGTCATTCACCAATGGTCGTCACCGCGGCCTCTCTACCCTGAGTCCCAACTCGTAGACTCTCGCGCTATACTTCTGATATTGTCGCCTCACAATGTATCATTCATTCCGACTGTTCCTTGAAAGCATGTGAGTACTACCAAGAGAAATACTGCTTTCTAATATAACACCTCTGCAATTTATTGCGACCTGCAGCGCGTGCTGACGTTGCAACTTCTACTTCTGAAGCCTAGACTTGTTAGGAAAGTTCCGAAGTGCACATAGTATTAAGACAACAGTAATCAAACCATAAGAGTTATAGAGTAACTCACACATTATGTATGTATGTATGTATGTATGTATGTATGTATGTATGTATGTATGTATGTATGTATGTATGTATGTATGTATGTATGTATGTATGTATGTATGTATGTATGTATGTATGTATGTATGTATGTATGTACCCAAGCAGCACACCAGCATTGGTCCAACAATGGTTCATCACTGGAAAAGAATGGCATCAATATTGGACTGATATTGGCATTTGGGCATTTTACTACATTCTCCATTCTTGGCCCATCTTTCGTTCCAAGATTGGTCCAGTGTTCAACCAAGCTGGAGCCACCAATGTAGGCACAATATTAGACTTTCCATTCATGCACCATGATTCTTGCCAATACTGTCCAGCATTATACCATCATTGTATTACCAATATTTGTTTAATACCCGCTATTCCATTGATGGCCCATTGTCAATGCCAATATCATACCAATGGTTAGCCATTGCAGGTGCACTGGCTACTCCATTCATGCCGTATATTGTCGATACCAATATTAATCCAATGGTTTATGGGTACACCGGCTACTCCATTCATGTGCCATTGATGATGTCAAGATTACACATTTTGTGGCACTGCCTGTGCAGGCCATAAAATGCAGCCTTTTTCATTCTAGCCATATTCGTGACAGCACATCGAACTTGCTGGGACAATAATGGCCTTTCAAATAGGAGTGGCCATATAAATTCAAATTGTTGCTCATGAGCAACCAGTAGATATTCACAAAACAAGGGCATGGTTCACAAAAAGATAATATTTATTGCAATTGTTACTATAGACGGCAGTTGTTACTAGCCAGTGCTGAGGGCACACACAGCAGCAGTTAGCGGGGCAGTGGCAGGGTTGGTCAGGGCAGGGCGGGCTCTCGGGAAGTGGAAGGGGCCAGGGAGCTGGAGGGCACACTCATAGGCGTAGTGAGGGGGCTGACCCTGCAATTGCATTCACAGGTGGCATGCCTGGTTCGCCAGGGGAGGTTTCAGCATAACGCCTTTTTCTTCCACCCCCCCTGTCACAGGAACCAGGCAGCCACCTGCGAATAAATGCGTGTGCCTCCAAATCGTCCACCCCAACTTTTTCGCAAATGGCACCTGCACAGAAACAATGAGGAACCAAAATTTACAACACTATTACGAGGCATATAAAATCGCGCGCATTATTTTAGGAAGATGTAGAAAATTCCAGGATTCATGTACCGAAATTTATGGTCGATGAGAAACACTATACTGATGAGTTCCAGATTAGTTTCAGCTGCCTTGGATTTATTAGGATGAAAGACGCACATACATTGCATAGCATGTGCCCTGTTGCATTTTGATCGCCTCCACAGCAATACGGCTGAGACAGCCAGTGTTTCATCCCACACTAGGAATTAGTGCTTGATTATCGGCTGTCTCCGCATATGACTGGCGCGCTGGTTTTTTGCCGCTCCTACGCTTTCTGCGATGTGCAAACAGTTTATACTAACAATCGTTACCAAGAGAATGTTCGGCGACCATTTTCATTTTTTTAAATGGCTAGATATAATATACACAAGCGATCTATAAGCCCACGACTGCTGCACTAGCCGCTGGTTAGCTGATATACGCTTTTGACTGGTTTTGTGGGAAGTTCACTTAAACGGGAGCTCACTTAAACGGGTAGCTCACAGGTGCATCATTTTTACACATATACTGCTTGTCCAAGCAAATTTGATCCAAGGGATAAAAAAAACATTTCGGAGGCAGGCAAAGGAAACCAGATATATATTGCTGGAAGCTACCTTGAGCGCCATAGAAAAGGTTTTGTTTGGAATCCTTATTGACATTATTTACCTAAATTACTGATTAATGACTTACACAATAAATGGTGTTGCTACTTTGAAGAGTACCGGCACAATCCACGTTTGATTATTTGTGATAAAGAACCCTCACGTCTGCATTTTGAACGCCAGATACAATAGGAAACTACGAAAATAAGAAATCTGATTCCCGGACAATACAATTGAGGACTTGGCTTGGCTCGACAGCCCTGTGTAGCGTTAGACCTACAAGTTGCCTATGGTTTCTTCGTCCGCGCCAGCACATCGTCCAACAAGACTGTATTTGTAGTTTACAGCTGAAAAATACTGTTAAACTAATTTATATCCTTACTGCTTTGTAGTCATTATCCGCATTGCAAAGTTCGGCGCGCTCATTGTAACTCGAGCCTTCATGTGCGCCAAAGGGCCGACGCGAAGCAACCATCGCCAGCATATCACCCTTACTCATGCATGGGGCTAGCAATCTTAGCGGCAGGTTGTTTTGTCCGCTCAAAATCATGTTGTGAGCAGCACAGTTGAGGTGCACGAACGGGCTGGTAACGGTTTCGGTATCTACATAACCCGGAATTTATCTACAGCTGGAAAAAAAGGTACACATGAGGTTTCTAACCGCAAATATTGAAACAGGGGTTTCCGAACGTGCTCACCGACTCTGTAAGTCCTATTTATTGTCTAAAGTGAATATTTAGTACTTGAAGCGAATAACCTCACTTCCCCACGTACAAAATAAAAATTTTCTGCGCTGTCCTAAGTGGCTGCCAGCAATGCACCACCGGTTTCCATCGTCTGTTTCTAATGGTTTATTTATAACCCTTGGCTCAAGCTATGGGGCGCAGCAGGTGTAATGTAGCTTGAATAAAACCTGCAAGAGATCATATATATGAGTAGATTTGTAAGGTTTACAGATTTCACTTACAAATTCTACAGGAATCGCGTCACTGCGGCCTTTCTTTAAAATTGACACGTAATAGCGCTATATTCGTGGCTAAAATAAAGTAATCAACGCATTAATTCAGCTTAGCAAATGCAGCTGTAACAGAAAGTGAGGGCTGGCTACAGCTAAGGTGTGCCTAGCTTTCTAATTTTCTTAGATGGCACAACCGTTCGAAATATGAAATATTAAAAAAAGCCTTTGATATTGGCTTTCTCACAGCGTATTATGGGTGCCTTAGATAAGAAATATAATCGAGGTCCCATGGCCATCTTTCGTTTCCAATGAAATTCTTATATGTGGTGGGCAAGCATCTAGACACAAAAGAATTAACCTTAGTTTTTCAAGATACGCGTAGTTTCCTCGAAAAAAAACAATTGTATGGTATATCTCTAGAGGTAGAAAACGCTGTTTTTGCCATTTCAAAATGTTGCAAGTTTGGATACCATGATTTTGTCATCTGCTCTTTTTTACTCACTAAATATATGCAGGTTTTATATTTACAAACACTATTAGAAACCTATTTTGTTTTTGCAGTTGTGTTATTAAAAAATCGTAAACTTTTCTTCAGGAGCGATACGCTGCAAAAATATTCATTTTTAACCTTATGTACTGGCATATGATGCATTAGGTTGGTTGCACTAAATATGTTTTCACTTCCTGACGCATGTTCTTAATTCCAGGCAGTATCTGGAGCTCCAGACCACTAGGTGTGTTCTCCACAACGCATCAAAATTGCTCAGAATTCGAAAACAGCAGTAAAGGGCAAATTTGCTGCAATTAAAAAAAGATCATCTTCGATTTTCATTCAAATCCCTCTCAAAAATCTTCAGTACCTCAAAAATATTACGGACTAAAAAGTGTTGCGTTATACTGTTTAAAAATATAACATTAAATATTAAACCGAGTGCTTGTGCTGATAATGGCCAAACTCAGCCTGCATTCTTGCAAGATCCAATAATATCTTGGCACAGAAACTATTTTTCTACATTATCTAGGTTCCATTCTTTATTTCTGAAAAAATTTGAAGCTCTAGATTTGTGTGTGTTTTGAGATTTGTGTGTGTTTTGAATATTATTTTGAAATTGGACAAAAGTAAGAAAATGGTAAAATAAGGAAAACTGATAAGAATTGAAGAAACGGCCGCAACATCAATTTTTATCAAAATCTGTGGAAACAGTGCAAAGTACTTTGTTAATTTTAGTCAGTAAATATATTGAATTCTGCAAAATGTAATATTAGACATATAAAAATGCTTGTTTTTGTTCTATAGATGTGCTTATATGGCTCCCCCTTATGGAATAGGCATCAAAACTTCAATTTAGTATTTGCTTAATTTAGTTACATTTTACCTTAAGTAAAATTTAAAACATTGTCAGCGCTTAACACCGTTTTTCTGCTTCTGGGACAAATACTTAATATAGCTTAAAATGGTATTATTTCACTATTTCTGTCAATTTCATGGCAGAACGCAAGTGAAGGCTGAACTTTTTCTCTGTCCTGCATTCTTTTTTATTGCTAGGTGCAATAGTATTCAATCTAGGTTATTAATATATTATTCCATTTGTCAGCTTTGACCACCACTAACAATACTATATTTTTGAAGATGATTTTTCAATGTGTAATTTTTATAATTACAATCTTAAGCAAATCGCTTTCCAGCATAATACTTTTGGTGGCGTTACAGAGAACACACATAGCAGCTTAGAGCTCCAAATTCTGCCTTAAATTAACAATATGACCTGCGTAATAAACACAGAATATTTTAGTGCAAACAACGCAATGCGTCACGCCAGTATGTAAGGTTGAACATTAACATTTTTGTAGCGCGTTGTTCTTGAAGCAAAGTTTGCGATTTTTTACTAAATCAACTGCATCAATGAAACACACTTTTAATACTTCTTATACAAGTAAACGTTACCCAAATGCGGTGAGTAAAAAACAGTAGATGACAAAATTTTACGCAACCAGCCGGCCTCCAAACGTGCAACTTTTTGAAACGACAAAAACGGCGTTTTCCAGCTTTAGTGATAGGCGTTTTTTTTTTTTGAGAATACTGCGCCGCATCTGGCAAACCTAAGGGTCATTCCTTTGTGTCGAGACATTAGCCCACGACATATGAAAATTTAATTAAAAAAATGGTCATGGCACCACGATTACTGTTCCTGTCCGAAGACATCCATATTTGTTTTCATTTCGTCTCTTCAACAGGCTGGCTTAGCCAATGCGGTGAATAAAAATATCATCGCATATATTAAAGATTTTCGCGCTATATGTTATACCTAAAGCTACCTATGTTGTCACAACTGTCATACATTATTTGTAGCTGAAACATCACAAAAGGGATTCGATTGCAAATTGTTCGCTAGTTAAATAGACGTACGAGATGACACACGTATACTTTGTAGAATACAATTTAGGAAAGAGCAGATACAAACTACAGGCGAATAATGCTATGATATGGAGCATATGTATTACTCCGGTTAACAGTAAAAAAATCAACTTTCAACATATTAATATATTCGACAAACTATTGCATGCTCACATAGGAACACAATTAATGAGCTCATCCACGCATCTAATGTCTATGGGCATTAGACGTGTGGATGACTTCGTTTTATTCCAATTCGTGCGTCACTCAAAATAATTGAACGAGAAAAAAGTTAATGTCTACACAATTTTCAGTGAGTATACCACAAATTATACTAAGGTGCTTCATATATGTCACATCACCTAGCAAGTGAAATGGGATAACAGAAGTAATCAGACTCTAACCCTGATCAGCATTTCGCTTTTGCGCCATCTTTGTAAGTTTTTAGGCAGGCTTTTCCACTGATTATCCTCTTCTTTATACCCCTGCCACCCACAAGACACAAATCTTCTGGGGGTACCGAACTGTTGGTTTTCGCACCAGTGATACAACTTAATCGATCCATTTATACGTAGAAAACACTCTCGATGCGCACCTAAAAAAAAATGAAAGCATGTATGTGTAGGCGAAATCATTCACCGGCGATTTAATAATATGATTTGAACAATAAAATCAAAGGATCACACTCGAAGTAACACAAAAGTGGTGGAGAGATAGGAATTGAAGCAATGAAAGGCGGTTGCTTTCTGAAAAAAGCCAATAGCAAGAGGTCCACCGTCTATAAGAATAGGCAATAAAAATAAGGCATATTTAAAGGTGCATGCAGCAGTTACAGTGATGCAGTGCTACCTTTTTTTAGGCAGGCTTTTCCGCTGATTTTCTTCTTCTTTATTGCCCTTCCAACCACAGGACACATATTTTCTGGGGGTTGTCGGTTTTCGCACCAGTGATACAACTCAATCGATCCACTTCTACGTAGAAAACGCTCCCGATGCGCATCTAAAAAAAATGAAAGCATGTATGTGCAGGCTAAATCATTCACACATGATAAAACAATATGATTTGAACTATGAAATCAAATGATCACGCCCAGAGCAACAAGAAAGTGGTGTAGAAATAGAAATTGAAGCAATGAAAGACGGTTGCTTACTGAACAAAGCCTATAGTAAGAGGTCCTAAGTCTATAAGAATAGGCAATAAATTAAGGCACGTTTATAGGTGCATGCAGGAGTTAAAGTGATGCAGTGTTACCTTTCTGTTTCACTGCAGTGATTGGTATAAATATTACAGAAATTGCTAGGCATCTCAGGTAACCCCATTGAAAACTTCATCCAAGGTACCGAGGAGCAGTGGCGTGTTATTTGCAGCTGTTAACGGAAAGACAGGCTATCCTATGAGTGCATGCGCATTTCCTCCTTTTTGTATACTTGAATAAAAGCGACTGAACAGTGAGTGTTGTAAGAGGTGCAGCGTCCCTAGGAATGGGGAACAAAATTAAGTTTTAGTAAACAGAGGTACAAAAAGAAGCAAATATGCCTGCAATAATAGCATGATGGCCTACCTTTTGATCAACAGCTGTAAACAACCTGTCACTGCCAGTCGGTTCTTTAGATAGGCTTATCAATGCCAGAGCTTAAAGCTAAGAGCAATATGAGTAATGTTTATTGCGGTCACGGCCGTAAACAATTCTAGCGGAACACTCCATTAGTGTAACTATTCAACCGTCCATTTATACATATCGTTCATTAAAGAACCATGCACGTCATATTAAGTTGCTCTTTTCTACTCCCAAATGATTTCCTATAGAATTAGAATACGTGGATCGCTGCTTCGGTTTCAACATTCTTGCACGATGGCTATGGCGTGCACTTCATGCATACGGTACGGCACGTGAGGTACAAAGAGCTGTAATTGCCGAACAGGCGGACCTGACGTCCTGTCCCATTTCACCTGAAAGTGCGCGCCGTCATCGAGCGCTTCGCGAGCAATATATTTCGGACGATATGGTTGCCTCATACCGGCCGTCAATGTTTTGAACATTGTGTCCCGCGTGCACGTTGTTTACTTTGCAGTGACAGGGACGCAGTGCACACACGGCTGATGTGCCTTTTTGCTTGTATTGTTATTTTCCCCCGCCCTCGAAGCGCGTCTGCGAAATCGCTCTCCTATTGTCGCCGCTTTCTGATAACGCCCTCACCTGAAGGCACGTGCTCAGAAGGGGGGCGTCGATTAAGAAAATTTTGAAAAGGGGCTCACTTGCGCTGTTCACGGCTTTCAATTCCTCAATATGATATTAACCATTATAAAAGTGGAGGTTCATTATGACTTAATTATAGCCTAGTCATCAAGCGGCATCACGCACATGTCTGCCCCACTGTAAAATTCGCTTGCACAGACGGCACGAACAGTTTTCAAAACTTCGTCTGTACATCTGAAAACAAAAAACTGCCCTTAACTCTTAACAAAATCCAAAAACTGTGTGAACATGGCTTCCTGCGCGCAGAAGAGAGGCTGTCCAAAATATATGTACAAAGCCGGGCGCATAGAATCTGGTTACTAATTGATTGCGGCGCGCTGCACAGTCAAAAAACTGCGCAAATGGCTGCCTGCAGTGTTCTGTCACGTGTTGGTGGCATACACACCTGTTACGCACGGCTCCTCTATTTTCGGCGCAAATGCTATTCATATCGCAGCCAGCAAATAAGTCCACGCACTTGCTTGCATGTAACCCGGAGGAAAATTCGCTTAGTTCTTGAAGTCATGCTTCGCGCAGTTGTTTCGAGGAGAATAAGGAAAGAGAACATTTGGGACTGGTAGGAGATTATATAGAACCAATTATGAAGCAATGGCATGCTGCAAAGATATATACTCACGGTCTAAGATGACGGCGTTCACTGAGTCTGATAATGCCGATGGTATCCCGCCGTTGCTGTAATCCGTACTCCGGCGACATTTCACAGCTCAGCTATTCACTGATATGTAGCAAGCACCAACCGGAGCACATGGACATGTATAGGCGCAAGAGAAAATTATGCACAGCACAATGAAAAAAGAAAATTAATGAGGGAAGAAATTAAAGAAAGGTTTAAGAAGCTGTCACAAGTCTTGTAGCGTCTCCAACAAGCTCTGAAATGAACGCTTCGGGAGGAGGCCGCACAGCAGCGCAGCTGGGGATGCTGTCTGTTGTGTCTTGCACGTAGACGCGTAGGCGAGGGGGAACAACGACCCGCTCGACCAGCGCGTGATTCCCGCCGCGGTGTTGTGTTCGCAAGGGCTGCGCGTGGGAACGAAGGACCAACGACCCTCTCAACATTCCATTCCTCCTGTACCCAGCCCTCTTCTGCTTGCACCGGCCAGCCGTGACTTCGGACCGTGCCGATGAGCGGTCGCCAGCGCGCACCGCTCGAGTCGAGTTCTAATAAATAGTTTTGTTTTGTGTGTTCGCAAGCGCATTGTTTCTTCAAGCCAACCACGGACAAACATTTTCTAAAAAAATAGAAAGCCTCCCCATCTACCATCCACATTCTTGCGTAAATCAATACAGCTGGTGCATCGACAAATGCGCGCGTCCCCTCCCTTTCGCCACCTATGATCGAACAAAGGATGGTCGTTCGACCTTTTATATTTACTTCAAAATATTATATACTGTTGCGTGATGACTGATTAATAATGTCAAAGAGGCGGAGTTCCGAGCTTTTCTTCTATTCTGGCCAACTTTGGTTATAGATTATACAAATTATGCTCAAGTTAGCTGGCTGAAAATTATCCGACTAAATATATACATGTTTTTATTTGTATTCAGTTAATGTTCGCTTTTCGGGTATGAGTAGATGTTTTTATAAAAATTCTAAACATCAGCCCAGGAAACGAAAATTTTCCTAATTTGCAGGCCTTTATTTCAGAAAAGGTTCATGGTAGAGCAGCAATAATTCCACAATATGTTCTCAGCATAATTATCCGCAAACAGCTAACGCTCATATTTTTATGACATTTGGATACAGAGATACGATCGCGCTAATTTACAGAAAACAGCGAACATTGAAAATTTTTAGGAAAACAAAAACAGTTTTCACATTGTTTAAACTTTTTCCACCTATTCTACACTACCTCAGCTTTCAAAACCATTAAAACACCTTGCATAATTTTGTTGCGCAAGTAATTATGGCCACATCGATAAAGCCTTTGTCCAATTATAGCGCACCGCGCTGTTCTGAACATTCTACGGAATTTGTGAATTGTTCAAGGTTTTTAAATTTTGGCATATAATTTTGTAACAGGGAGAAATATATTTACAAAAGAGGATTAAAGATATATACATTGAGGAACAGCCAAGGAGCCAGGCTACGAGGGCCGCCCATTCGACGCACTTCTTTTTCTTAATCTTCCACAAACGAGCGCGCCACTTCGTCCTCATCATTCTCCAACTGTAACAATATTTCTTCGCTCATGTTTTGTCTCGACTTCGCAAATCGACGGTGACAGACACAGCAATGAATGATTCAGAATCAATTTTGTGTGCGTCGAGGTCCTGAAGCGCTGTGGCATCAGGCAATACACAGACGTTTTTCGCAATCCCCTTCACCTTAACGCGGATTGCACAAAAAGACGATAACATTCAATGAGCAAGCAACGTATTCCAAATCATTTTAGTAGAATGAAAGAATTGGAAAGGGCATAGAAAACTGCCTCATTAAAGCAGTGTTTGTAGGCTGCATTCGTTTTTTTCGAATGACTCGACAGCGCACATTATTTTCATTCCTGTACAGTTTTTTTTTTATTCCTTTGCCACCGCCTAGCGCGGTTGGAATGGTCAAACTCTAAACTAATAGGTGGAAAACTTTTTTTTTGTTTATTGGCGATATATATGTTGTGCGCCATATAAATGTACCGGGGCCTTCATGCTCGCAGTCTGCACGAAAAACTGTCATTTTTTTTTACCACCGTGTGAATGCCCAAAACTAAAATGGTAACCTCGCGAGTCTTCCGGCTTTTCATTTTCCAGTGATTGCGTCTAGAAAGTACACACATCGTATTCGGTCCTCTCTCCAGGTAAACAGACGATGCTGCGCGTAGTTCCTTATGGATAATACAAAAGCACTAGAACAAAAACATCGCTGAGAAAATGGTCATTTGTTCCTTCAACTTGAGGCAACGTTTTCCTTCTCGGCAATGAAAAAGCTACCTTCTAATCACTAATTTAATGTCACATGATCATGCTATGGCGACACGATTTCGTTTTTATGCGCGTTCTTACTGACAACTGGATTTGTACTATAGGTTACGTATAGATGCAGGGATGTAATCGGCGTCCAATACAGGCATATTGGGTCGTGAGTGCTAGCCGGTCTGGGGTATACATATGTGGTCGCACGGCCGTGCTATCATTAGATATAATTGTGCGACAAACGTATGCGCCTGCGACGAAATCTGCATGCATGCCAATAGGCTAAAACCATAAACACATATAACTGACCTCCAAAGGTGCGCCGCATATGAGCGCACCGAAAAGACGAATCCAGACAGTTGCAGCGGTACGTGCTTGAATGCGTTATAGTAATTGTCGTCCCGTACGTGGTACTTGGTGAGGTCCGAACGATCGGCTGAAATGTTGTCGGAATTAAATGCCGCGGTTTGGCGTCCAGCGCACGTGTATTCAACCATAAAAATGGAGAATTTGTTTTGATTGAATGGTCAACGGAAAATATTCACTTCGGCAGCCCATTAAAGCTGCGTTTTTAGGATGGCAATGACATTTGCGAGATCAGGGGAAAAAGTGGTCCATCGTGGGCAGTTTTCATACAGGGATAGCTAATACTGGAAAAACACAAGACAAATTGCAATGGTCCATTAGAGCCAGTTTAAAACAACGGAACGGTCAACGTCGGAAGAACACAGGACACCTGGGTCCATTGTAGCCAGTTTTAAAAACTGAACGGGCAACGCCGGAAGAACACGGGACAACATGGTCCATTGTAGCCAGTTTTAAAAAAGGAACGGCCAACGACGGCGGAACACAGGACAACTTGGTCCATTGTAGCCATCTTTAAAAAACTGAACATCCAATACTGGAAGAACAGAGGATAACATTGTCCATTGTAGCCATGTTTAAAAACCGGAACATCCAATGCCGGAAGAACACAGGACAACTTGGTCCATTGTAGCCAGTTTTAAAAAACGGAAAACCCAATGACGGAGGAAGGCAGGACAGCTTGGCCCATTATAGCCAGTTTTAAATCCCGTGCGACCATTATTGGAGGAACAACGGCAATCTTGGTCCAACATAGACATTCTGTATGTACGGCAGTGCCAATATCGGGAACTCACTGTACATCTTGGCCCAAGCTAGCCAGTGTTGGCTACTGGCAGCGCCAACACTGGGAGAGCACTGGCTAGACTGGACCATTGTTGGACATTGTGTTGACTGGCATGTCCTATATTGGGGGCATGCTGGTTAGGCTGGCCCAATGTAGGGCCACTGCTTGCCGTCGTATTTACAACATTGGCCCAATGCTTTGTGCTGCCTGGGTATGTATGTATGTATGTATGTATGTATGTATGTATGTATGTATGTATGTATGTATGTATGTATGTATGTATGTATGTATGTATGTATGCATGTATGTATGTATGTATGTATGTATGTATGTATGTATGTATGTATGTATGTATGTATGTATGTATGTATGTATGTATGTATGTATGTATGTATGTATGTATGTATGTATGTATGTATGTATGTATGTATGTATGTATGTATGTATGTATGTATGTATGTATACATGCATGCATGCATGCATGCATGTATGTATGTATGTATGTATGTATGTATGTATGTATGTATGTATGTATGTATGTATGTATGTATGTATGTATGTATGTATGTATGTATGTATGTATGTATGTATGTATGTATGTATGTATGTATGTATGTATGTATGTATGTATGTATGTATGTATGTATGTGAGTGTCTTGCATACAGCAGTGCAAATCGCTATTGCTTTTTATTATTGCTTAATTTCATAGCGAGGATATAAGAAGTTTCTTATGCGTCGCCGAACGCTGTGGAAAATATGCTAAATGATACGTCAAGTGCATTGTTACCAGACACTTGGTGCCCGGTGTCACGCATCTGAAAATGTAGGCATTAGACTTGTCCAAAAACATCTTGCAGTTTGGCATGGCTGGTCACACTACCACTCCACGAAAACCAAGGACAAATAGAGGACGCAACCCGATAATCAAGCCACCAGAGAGAATCCTAGCGAAGCGAGAAGGGTTCGAATCTGGGAAACTACTGTGTCCAAACGACGCAGGTTGAGCGGTCTATAATGTCAACTAAAACAGCCGGTTTTCTTGCTGCGATAGTGACTAATTCCTCCACGCCAAATCTTCGTATCAAGCGTTCACTACTTCCTTTAGAAAATGTTTTTCGCCTTTATGTGGTGCTTGGTATAGCCCTCTAATAGATGTAATTGCCGTTTTCTACATGAAGTCTATACTGAAGCGTTTCCTGACTGATTGCGTCACTTATAAACATTGGTGTACTCAACATGAAATGATAGTTTATGTTTAGCTTGTTTTGTCTCATTATAGAAGGTATTTTTAGAATATATTTTTCTTAAAAAATAGGCGAAAGATACATTGTCTTATGTGGTACCTTGGAACAAAAATAGTGCTTCATTTAATTAATACGTCTTAATACGTCAAGTATTTCATTACAAACCACATCCAAATCTGCCAATCATTAGAGTTCGCTTTGTGAGAGGCACATAGTAAGTATTAATATAGACTCCAGACGTCGATGCAACCATAGAATCAAAATAAAAGCAATCTGTATTTTTAAGGCATCTCACCAGCCGTAAGAAACATTACGTGTCTGCACGAAGTTCACAACCTTTGCAGGATATATGTGCAAAGATGTACACAGGGATGGGTAACTTGCTGAAAAGAGAAAATCGGCTGTCAAGTAATGTGACATACCCTACAGTAGAAAACCTATGGCAGTGGCTAGAGCGAATATCTTCGCAAACATGCTGAAACGTCTTCATTATTATCTCTGCTGTCAGTATTTGTTAAACATTCTTTCCGATTCAAGTCGATCTTTATTATTCCTTGAATTCCCTTTTCGTGTGCCACCAGCGCCAAGTGTACCCCTGCAATGCTCCGAATCGTTGTACATATGCAAACATTCCAGGCCTTCATGGCACACTAGCCTTCTCTCGGAATCCGTCATTGCAAACTTTCATTGGACATTTTGTATTCACCATGCATTTCCTTTCCATGCACATTTCTTGCTTCAGGGTGATTTGTTATGAAATAGATTTTTTTACTCTATTTCAATTTCATCACTGGCGTCAAATGGCGCATACATGCTCTCAGTCAACAGTATTCTTTTGTACATTGAAGGTAGGTTATTGAACCTTTTTGTCCGAGAAGGTTAAACTCGCTTAATTAGAGTTCACGATTTAAGATCATGAGCGTCTATTCATCATTTTAAGGCACTCCTTTAACATTAATCCAAATGGCTAGGTCTATCCCCACTCCAGCACTCTCATTGGGTTCTGTCTTTCTGTTTCACCTAACATCAATTTCGATTATTTCCGAAATTGCTCTTCTGCTTTCCCTCGATGCCTCTCACAGTAAATTTGAGAGTGGGACTTCACACTTTAGCTTGCCTCTTCTCCGAATAGAATTAATACTCAAACCACAACGCTGGCCATTTCATGCATAAATAATCGTTCATATACCTAGACAAAATAGTCTTAATGCGTGAAAGCCATGAACAGTTTGTGTAAGGAAAAGGTAAAACCTAACGAAAAGCTAGGACGCCCCAAAAAACAGGAATTAACTTAGCAATTTGCTATTCTTCCGTAGCTAAATGGATGGAGGAACGGAAGCGGCCGCAATCACTCGGCCAGTTTTGTCTTCCTGCCCGACAAATGGGGACATAAATATTCAACGCAATCTTTATCGCTAACTGGAAGGCAGTGAGTGTAGTCCCCTGAACTTGTTAGCTGTGAGCGCATGGTTCGTGATTAGGTGCATCTGTTATTTGCTAGAAATAGTATTTCATATTGTTTGCTGATGTCTTTCCAGCAAGCAACCAATATAAATGGTAGATTGAAGGCTTTAACTTAACGAAGCAAGAGACGGGTCGCGTGAAATAGAAAAGTAGCGCGCCGATTGATTTCGAGTAACTTCGTCATCATTTCAATAATGCACTGACTTCGCATATCATAAGAAAGTTTTGTATTTCGCCTTCATGAAACGGCGACCATTAGAGAAAACAACCTTTTGATCCGCAAACAATACCAATGCAACTCACGCTGGATGCAATATATTAAAATCTTGGTGTAAAAGTCTCCTTTTTTTCTCTCTCATATCAGGCAATGTGAACAATGAGCCTTTGCGTAATTGGTAACATCGCACTGACGGCACGATTCCTTTTGAACACACATGATTCCGGCATAGCAATATTTCGGTACTCTCGAGAGGTCCGGAGAAAGAACGATTCAAGTAAATTATCACGTTAACGTGAACAAAAACACAAAGGCCAACCGTGATATACATATATATAGCCTACTAATATAAAGCCACACCAAAACCTAAAACAAGCACACTTCTAGTATATGCTACAGCGATTCCAATCGCCATCGCCCATTCTTTTCATTTCATGGTATAATTGTGACTGTGATTCCAGCGTTACCCAGGTGAAATTTTCTGTTCCAAAACTGTATTTCTGTTCCAAAACTGTATTTAAAGCATCGCGCTCTTGCTTAGACATTATGACAAGGAACCATCGTAGCGTGTGCGTTGTAGGACTTCCTTATCTCGAACCCCAACAAATTACTCTCCTTCTTAGTCTTGTTGCTGTGCCTCCGTGCTTAATCATCTCCGGCCGTTTTTCTTCACCTCCTCACCACTCGCTTCACACCATGCACTAGTACAACTACTGGGATCACACGGAAAGCAAAAAAGGAACGTCGTGCCATAAACTACCACCATGTGCATTTCCATCTTCTTTTTTTAATGTTTGCTTTCAACTTCGTATGACCTATCAAGTGACGCTGATTCACTTTTCCATAAATACATGTCTCACGCACCTAACGATTCGTCTTGGTGCGATAATGGGGGCTGTGTACGAGGACAGTGCATACATGAAACATTGTGCCAGAGGTGGCTCGTAGTGACGTCATCATGAACTGCCTTTTCTGTTATAATCGCGGGAAGTGGTAGCCGCCCCGCTTTGCCCAGCCATGGCGCAACCACCAAAACATTTTTCTTTCCTAAATACTTTTTACTCCTATGACTTGCCGCGCTTGAGATGTAGTGATGATGGAAACGAGAAACTATGGGACATCCATAACATCCGCGTCAGCAGCAGCAGCACCAGCAATGACAGCACCAGCGGCGGCAGCGGCTACAGTGAGTCCCATCTCGTGGCTTCCAAGCTTCTCTCGTAGGTGCAACAAACTTAACAGGGCAAAGAAGGGAAGCAGTTGAATTTCTTTGCTTTCACTTTTTTTTTTCTGTCTGTCACATATTTCGTTCGTTTCTTCTTTCAGTTTGTGCATTTCTGCCTGCATTACCGGAAAGCTCCAATCGCCCTCACTTCTCGATTATTTTTTCCTGCCGTGACCTTTCGCTTCATTTCTTATTGTTTTGTTAAGAGAAGCGGGCATCCAGAATTATTATTTGCGTGCTCGGACGGCAGTTCATTCCGAAAGCAAACAGTAAAGAATAAGTTGCTCTTGTTATTTTCCATGGCTAGGGGTGCCACTTAACCACCCTGGCCCACCATTCATTCTTGAGCAAGACCTGTTTTTTGTTCTTCATACCATTACTGTCAGCCTTCAGATGTCGAGAACAAAATAAAAAGAGAGCATAGAAGCCGAGCGCCTTTGTGCCACCCTTGCCTCTGCGTACGAAGTTTTGCTCGTAAAAGCAGGTTATCTGCTCGGCTGTTTCTTTCTTGTGGGGACACGTCCCAGTTCAAGTCTAGGTCGGTTAATACGAAAAAAAAAAAACATTCTTTCGCGTGACCTCACGTCTCCTTCGATTTAGGATTCCTCGTCTGCCCGACCCATCGCAAAAAATCAACTTGACCAGAGAGAGATACGTAATGCGACTTGGAAAGGTGGCTCGCTCGACGCCGGAGGTTCCCGAACAAATGGTCTGTCGCTTCCTGGAAGCTTTCACGCTTGGCTGGTATACGAAAGACAATGGAAGGAAAAGCTTATATTGTATAATGCACAAAGAAAATTGCAGCGCAGAGTATTAGAGTGCCCCAGATTATATTTGCCAACGTCAATTCTAAAAACATTAATTGTTGAACAGAAGCTGCCAACTGCGTGCAGATGTCAGTTGTTCACTCTTTTCAGCTGAACCTTTTGTTCCGAGGTTTATTCCTGCATTACTTTTGCTTTGACGGCTATACATGCTCGCCCACTGGAATTTCAGGTAATGCGGTCGGAGAATGTGCATTGCTTTCCGGGCATCGTCATTTATCAAATAGGCGCTACGCAGTTCGGCTCGTTCATGCATGATGCTTACACCGCGTTTGCACGTGAAAATGTCGTTTACTTAAACCCGATTTTCAGTAGTCTGACTGCTCACTCATCAGTCGAATGTCATTTTGTTTTGTAATATTGCGCAAACATTTAGGCGCCTCTAAAAGGAGAAAGGCCACCTGCATTAATATGTAAATATGAACACAAATTATTTCTCTTCCTTCACACTGGTATGCCAACATAAGTGTTGCACAGAACGGGCGCATTTTTCGTTAATGGAATTGATCAAAATTCTTACTGCGGCTTTGATTTGAGAACTTGATGCCTATGCAGAAAAAAAGAGCTTCCGACTGTTCTAAAATAAGTAGGCGGGCGAGCTTATTATCCGAGAGTCGAGCATGAAGAGATGGGAGGACGTTGCTATTTTACTTGAAAAATCAGCTGGTAACTGCAATGCGTGTGCTCTAGTTCTCCACGTTTTCTAGCTATAACGGGTTCATTTTCAGTTAAAATGGCCTCCTTAGAATTACCACGCGCTCTAGCGTACGATACAAGCGCATGAAATAATAATTGAATGAACGAATGAATGAATTAGGTAAACCAAAGTTGTACTCATATAGAATAAGATAAGCGATTGATAATTGCCTCCTATTCCATTAGTTTTAAAGAAATAATACGCGAGCAGAGAAGAAACGAGAGTTAACCATATACTAGTTGTAATGAAGAAGAAATGGATTTGAGCAGGAAATGTTATTCGAATGCAAGACAAAGGTTCATTGCTATAATTAACAGACTGATCTAGAGGCGCCATGGGTAGCAGTAAGTCGCAGGAAATGAAACGAGTGGATAAAATTTGAAAGTTTGCTAGGATCAGTTTGCCGCAATTTGTTATGATAACGGTAGTTTTGTTTGTTCATTGTTGACTTTCCCTGATGATGCAGGCGAATGCATTCATTTGGCTAAGTCATGTGTGCTCGTAACATTTCGCATCAGTCGACATCACTATCGGTGCGTGAGATAACTAAAATTTCAAATCTACCTAAAGAGACATCATTTGTGTTGTGAAGCAAGCATGGCTTATTTATTATAAATAAAAATACTGATTAAATGATGAAATCTTCCAATGCAACGAAAAATCTTCTGGTCATTTAAATTTCGTGCTGAACACTGAACTTGTGTTGCTACCCCTGCCCTGAAATCTAGTCAGGTGTGTTTCTTTGTATCAGAGCCAGACATCTACAAACATACTAGAGAGCATTTGCTGATATGTAATTCTTGTGGTGTGGCCCTGCGATATGTGACAATTATGCATTCGTTACCAACTTTACTTTAAAAGATGCCCTTCGCAAAAACTTCTGGATGCTCTTTCTGTTTAAATTCCGAAGAATTGTATAAGCGCATACCCTTCTGAATTACCTTGCATAGCTTTGTGATGAAATCGCACAAATAACGCTATCTTCTCCGATCTGTCCTTTTTGTGCATGCCGACTCTGCCAGAAAGTATGCTGGGCAACCGAACGACATCTCAGATCAAATAACTGTGTATCGCTCGAATGACCGCGGAATTTTCGGAGTTCCCTTTCACACCTCCATCAAGATACTCTAACCTTTTTAAATGCAGCGTCCGGCATCGCGTAATAACACCTATTTCTGCAGAATGGGAAGTGAAGTGTGTCTGCAGATGAGAATAAATTATGATATCAAGTCAAGACGCCAAGAATGTCATTGTGAGCGCTATGGGGAGTTTGTGACTGATATAATTTGGAGCATGCTTTGATGCTTAATTTTTTGAGCTTCGACATCATCGCTATGTTTTTATTGTGTTTAATTCGACTTGATGCATTTTAGTAATGATGACTGACGATGGCGTAATTAAATTTGCTTAACAATGCTACGCACTGGCAAAAAAATGCAAAGGATAAACCACAATTTCTAATCGCAAAAAAACTGCTTTTTACAAAATTGATACATGTAATTAAAGATCAAGATATGTAGCCTGAATACGTGCTTTCCGCCGTATGTCGGTTTCGTTAAAAAAAAAAAAATTCAGAAAGAGATATCAGAATTTATACCGCTTGGTGAAAGGAGGTGCCCCCTGAACCATAATCAAAACAGAAAACTGCGCAACTAAGAATCCTGCATAACTTCATAATGCAGGAATCAGCATCAGAAGCTTCGTTACAGAAACGAGCGTTCAGTGCGGGAACATTTGTTAATATCGGTAACAGAAGAAGGAAGAGGGGAGAGAGTATCCCACGGCAAGGTGGTCAAATGGTTCCGTAGAAGAGAAAGAATTATTTTGGTGCATAGAAATAGCGTCGTATATCTTAAAGGTGCTAAAACAACAAGGGCAAAGGATGGTAGATACGTTTTACCAAGAAGGTGCTCGGACAGGTTACCCTGCACTTGGAAGGTGGGAGAAGGGGAAAGAAAAGAGACAGAGAGAAGAGACGACGAGCAGTTAGAATTTGCTTTGCAGGCCAGTCGCTGAATTGTAGAAAAATATTGCACTAATTGTATGCTATGCCTTGATGGGTATCGAGTGCTGAGGCCACAGTCAGAGGATCACTTTCTCTGTAGAAAGGCAATGAGTGAGGCAGTCTAGAGAACAGTGCAGCCTATGCATTTCTGCCGCAAAATAGAGCATTCATACAGTTCTCTACTTTAAGAAAATGCTTCATTTTTAGGTATGTCAGCCCACTTGATCAAGAATCTTCAATAATTTACACAAAAGCAAAAGCACTGAATCAAATATGCACTGCAATGCGGCTTGCCTTCGCGGTCTGCCTTGTGGAACATGAAGGCGAAGTCAAGGATGCACAATCTCATTAGGTGACGGTTTAAAAACTCGGTCGCTTTCTCTAAAAGGCGAGCACCCGCGTCAATGTGCGGAGTCTACAAGCTGTGCCAACTATTGATAAATAATATCGGCATGAACACAATGCTTGTGAGTAGAATAGGCAGGCTGATTCATCCACACCGGGTTTTCGTGCGATAACACCGTGTCTAGGGCGCAATTACAAAATTATATCTAATTTTTGTGTATTGCGACATAATGTCACTGTGACAGGGATGCAAGATCGGCCTGAAGTTAGTTTTCAGAGAGTATGACAAGGACTGTCGCTATACAAAAAGCGGCTAAAGAACCTTCCTACTGTCTCTCAAGGGCATAACCTTGTTGTCTTTGAGCGAGTTTTATTTCCCGAAGCCAGCCTCCTGATACGCCCCTCCCCCCTACATCTACACAGTAATTTGCTCTTCCTGTTATGAGTAGGGCCTATTGCTTTGAAATATGTGAAAAACTCAGGCAATGAAGAAAATTTATTTCGTAGCCTGCTCTTACCGCGCCCGCCTGGCATACAGGTCTCCTGGGTTCGAGCCTCTATAGAAGCGAGTTTATTTTAATAAATTATTTTTTCAAAACACTAACCAATTTAAGACAACCACCTACCCAATTTAGGCTTCAGCTAAAATTTTACGCTTTCAATGAGTGTAGAGTGTTTGAAATTGACGCATGAAGTCGGGTTCTTGTGATGTCATGCCCGCGTAGACCACAGAACTTTTATTGCTTCTCTGAAGGTCATTGTTGATGGCAAATGTAAAACCAGTAAAGTTACTACGCATATCGCGCATATCGCTCGGTTAGTGCGCATATTTGCGATGTACAATGTACATAAAAATATGAAACAGAATAAAAATAAAATTTTTGTATTTTTGTAGATCAGTAATCTGTATGAAAAAAGCTAAAATAATTGCTTGTTACGACAACCACATCATGCCCAAAGGAATCATTAAAAATTACTAAGAAAGAGCGCTAACAGCTTAACTTTTCTCTACTATTACACCATCAGTACATCGGGAAAAGCTGGCCCCAATTGTTTTCAGATTGATTTGCGCAACCAAAAGTGTATAGTAGTCGTAACCGACTCGCAGAGCGAGAATTACGCCGTTCTTAAAGAAAGCACATCCGTTCTGATTCGTAAACGAGCGGACCTCTTCTCCCGATTAACTCCTGCTCTCGGCGAAGACAGATGACTAGGGTGCTGCTTATGTTACTTTCGCTCTGTGTGGTCAAACGACAGAATGTAAGTGACGGAGTTACCTGAAATCTGATCAGCGTTTCTTATTCGTGTCTCAGCATCAGCAAGTGTTGGTAGTGTTTGCTTGTTACCGAGTAGATGTCGTGAATTACACAGTGGTGAATATGAAAAAAAAAAGCAGCTACTTTTACTTACCCTACGGCAACATAAGCATTTGAAAGTGACACGTACAACGGCTGGAGGGACAAGAATAATTGGCTGTGGTATAGCCTTGGTTAAACCTGGTTGTGTTCCAGAAGCAACGGCTGCTTGGCTACGCTTATGATCCCCTTTGTGGTAGCTTGGTTGTGATTCGGTTTATCGACACAGACAGACAGTGTATAGCTTATCACCAATGAATAAGCTCTTGTGGTCGGTAAAGTTGTGTGACTGTCGATTTTGTATGTTGTCTCCAGTGTAGATCTTTGGAGCACCAAGTCCAAGCTTCTTCCCTAATGAGAGGTCGACCGAGATTGCAGTGGACATAGTTCAAGAAGACAACGTTCCTTAGAGGCTTGAATGAAGGAAGAGTCTTCGTTTATATTTCTTAATGTCTTCGGTAACGGCAACTAGCTCCTTTGCGTTATCACTAGGCATTCCGGTATGATGATATCCAAGGCTGTCTGATCGTTAGCCCGTGGAAATATATAAGCATGGCTCGTCTAACCTACAATCTCTACGCTGTTCTTCAGTTTCCTCGGCAAGACGTTTCCGCCTAGTCGCATTCTAACATTCCTGTTTGGTGAGTCTATACTCTGCAGAAAAAGACACACTGAGAACTCGAGCAGCTAGCCTCGGAGTCGACACACTCGGAACTAGAAGCGGAACACTTAGCTGCATACTCTCAAAGCGTTTCTGCAAACAGCGGCACGTTCTTCGTCGGTTTCATGTGCATGTTAATCCTTCCGTTTCTCAGCCTTTCTCCTGGCCTTTTCTTTGGCTGCAGCGAGCGTGCGTCATGGAGTTGCTAGGCGATGGAGGAGCAGCTGCTAGGCGAGGCGGCGGCAAGAGGCCGTGGTAACTACCGCGCGAAAGCGCGACGGCGCGACATGGCTACCGCAAAGAAACGGTCTAGCAAGCGTAGTGTTGCTTCCGCAACAAAATGTCTCCATTACGAACAGTAACTTTCTATGAAGGGTGAATAAACGTTTATTACGAGCTTCTTCTTTACTTGTTTTACTACTCATTGACGCCCCCTAGAATTCGGTGAAAGTATTAGGTGCTCTGTAGGTTCACATGTAGAGGGTAGTGTGTCGCAGCGTCGCATTGGCACTGAATCCTGCCAGCAAGGTTTAAATTTCATGGGGATGCTCGTACCATACTGTAAAGATTTCCGTCCATCCTTTAATTTGGCGCGTTTCACCTACATCGTCCTACGTATCTGCGCGCCAGTGTTTTAATAATTATTTCGTATGGCCTTGCATGAAAATAATGTCCGCTTAGGTCACTAATTCGTAGAAATGACTAAGACTATTGTTTAATTTTTTATATCTTAAATAAATTATTTTAGATGAAATCCAAACCATACTCTTGACATTACTTAGGCCCGAGTGTTTCTCTCCCGGGGTTCCGCTCAACCCTGCGGTTCTACCGAGGTAACCATATCAATTCCGCTCATAACTTATGCGCAGATTACAAAACATTTACGCCTCTGCAGGAGGGCGCTCAAGGGTCCCGCAAAAGGTCTCGACAGGTCTCAGGAGTGCCACCTTAGACGGTTCCAAACCGGGTGTTTTCTTAATCCCACTATACTAAAGAACATGGACCCGACATTCACGGGTAGGTGCAAATTCTGCGTGCAGTATGCTGACCTATACAATATGGTATGGGCCTGCCAGCAAAATACATATCATCATCATTAGATGCATCAGCAGCAGCCCGACTATACCCACTGCAAGGCGAAGGCCTCTCCCATATTTCTCCAATTAACCCAGTTCTGTGCTAGCTGCATCCACTTGACCCCTGTGAACGTAACCTCATCCTCCCACCTAATTTTCTGCCGCCCCCTGCTACGCTTTCCTGCCCTTGGAATCCAATTTGTTACCCTAAGCGACCATCGGTTGTCCTCCCTTCGCACATGTCTTGCCCATGCCCATTTCTTCTTCTTGATTTCGACTTCAGTCATTTCTCTGACCCACTCTGCAAGCTTCCTATCTCTTAATGTGATCCCTACCATTTTCGTTCCATAGCCCTCTGTGTTGTTCTCAACTTAAGAAGAACCCTCTTGGTTAGCCTCCACGTTTCAGCCCCATACATGAGTGCAGTTAAGATGAAACTGTTGCATACTTTCCTCTTGAGCGATACCAGTAAGCTGCTGGTCATAATCTGCGAGTTCTTGCCAAATGCGCCCCATCCCAATCTCATTCTTGCTATTTCCTTTTCATGGTTAGGATCTGCGGTTACTACTTGTCCCAAGTAGACATATTCGCCTACTACTTCCAGTGCTTTGCTACATAACGTAAACTGCTGTTCCTTCTGAAGGCTTTTGAACGTTACCCTAGTCTTCTGCATATTGTTTTTTTAAGCTTACCTTTATAATTTTCCTCTCTAGGTCACCGATCATTCTCTGCAGTTCATCCCCCGAGTTACTTAGCAAGGCAATGTCATCAGCAAATCGCAAATTACTGAGGTTTTCTCCATCTATCCTTATCCCTAACTGGTCCCATTCCAATTTTCTGAATACGTTCTCTAATCAAGCTGTGAATATAACTGGGCAGATTGTGTCTCCTTGCTTAACACCTTTCTGTGTGGGGATTTTGTTACTTTCTTTATTCAGAACTATGGTTGCTGTGCAGCCACTATATATATCTTCCACCACTTTCACGTACGGCTCGTCTACCCCCTGATTTCGCAATGCCTGCATCACCGCCGACGTTTCTACTGAGTCAAATGCGTTTTCGTAGTCAATCATTGCTATGTATAAGGGCTGGTTATATTCTGAGAATGTTTCGATCACCTGGTTGATGGTATGGATATGATCGATAGTAGAGTACCTCCTTGCATATATATATATATATATATATATATATATATATATATATATATATATATATATATATATATATATATAGATAGATAGATATATGCAGGGTGGCCAGTTTTTCTCTTTACTAAGGTAATCGCTAATAGAATCAGGACAACCTTAGCCTGCAATCAAGCAAAGGATCAAGCAGGGTTTCGGAAACGGTACTCTACTATCGATCATATCCATATCTGGGATTTGGTATCCATACCAAATCACTGGTTTAAAGCTGAGATTGTTACTCGCTGCGTGTATATATGGCGGTTATCGCTGCTTCCACTTTAGGCAGTTTTTCTTTTTGATATTTACGTTACAGCTCTTCGAGCACCATTTCCGACTTGTGACTAGAATGAACTTTAACTTAACGTGTCGCCTTTTGACAGGATTACGCTCCATGGTCTCCTTCTACCAGCGACGGGGTTGCTTTTTGGTTTCATCAACCAGAAGTCTTTTAGTTCTGCCTCATTTTTTTGGTTGAAGTTTGTCTCGCCTACATATGGGGCTGTACAATAAAAAAAAAAGATTTTGTACACTAAACCAGTTTTTTTTTTTTCATCTGTGAATGCAGTCTTTAATGTTGGGAGTATAGTGGCCGATCATTGTTACCGGTGTGTGAGACACGAAAATTACTAATGTCCGTAGACAGCGCGCCATAGCCTCCATGTCACTTAGAAGTTCAACTGCATTGCAACTGAAACAAAACAGTAAAGTCCCTAAGATTGTCACGTATATATAATAGGCGATTCTAATCCGCTGCCAGATTTGTGAAACGCCTCAACAAATATTTCTTTTAAATCTATGCAAATAAGCTATTGTATTTCTAGAGAAAATGAAACTAGCATTTAATGCTGTCAAGCAATAAATGAATTAAACATTTCAAAATGCTTAATGAGCATCCGCGGAAGCAAGCTGCGTTGATCGTTCTTTGTCCTTTATGTAAAAAGGGAAATTATGTGGGGGGAAGGGGAGGGTCATGAGCGGGCACGCCACAAAACCAACTAAGCAGCTACAAAGTGTCACAGCATATACAATGGGAGACTTCGTTTCAGCATCCTAGTATCACGCCGCCACAGCCAGACACCGAAGCGCCATGTTCTGCAAGATTTGAATTCTGGGCCGCAGAAGCGCTGAGCTGGGCACATACTCCAGCCGAAGCAATGTGTGCTTTAGAATTAGAAGGAAAATGAACATCAACAAAATGGTCGATGAAATAATACTGTGTCGACGACTGCGTTCTAACCTTGCATGATATATGTAAGATGACGGTTGCATATGAAAGAAGTGTGTAAGCAGCACAGGTCTGAGGGCAAAGCGATGTCCCTTCCTGAGCAATTGTTGCTAAATACTTGACGAAAAATTTATTGTCATGAAGTCGTACTTGGTAGAGACTAGAGAGTCTAAGCCGAGGGCCGACGTTATGCAGCGATATTACAGGATACCAAGAATATTTGAAGCCTTCTCAGCCGTTGGCACGTAGCTACCGAGCCACATTTGCTTCTTTGCTAAACTTTCTATTGAAGCCAAATGATCAAAGCCAGGGCATCTAGCCCTCGCTGAGCGCAATGAAGGATGTTGAAGCTATAGACATGTGAAAACGGCTTCACTTCAGATGATTACCAGAGGCTACCGTCTCGTGTTGATGACAACCAAATAACAGGAACCGCTGTTACTGTAATTCTGCCGAATAATGCGAGCACACAGGCGCATTGCCTTCACTGGACACGTTCCCACGAATGAACCGCCTTTTTATCCCTTCAGTTCATTTTTTCCATACTGCATCGTGATATCACAGCATGTAAGTTGTTCAGTATGGATATTCAACGAGCAAACACGCGTTGGTTACCCTTCCCTCCAGTTATATAGGTTTTGTGGTTATATAGTTCACCTTGTACTCCTTATCTTGACCAGTGCAAGCGCATCTCAGTGACACCATTTGGTAAGCCTCAACTTTTTTTCCACACTCTGTCCCCACTGATTCAGGCTACAGAAAAGTAATTTTCGGTCGCGATAAAGCTTCCAGCACATGGTGCGTTACTCACAGTCGACTTGACGGAGTGCATTAACAGGGTAAGTGTTAGGCGCAAGGCAAACTTGCGTGGGGACTAGTTGTCCGTGCTTCAACGTGCTATGCTTGCAGTATGTTCAATAATCGTTAGTAATATAGAATATTACTAACGAAGAAACTGGTGACGGCAGACTAATGCAGAAACATCCGTGTAGCTTCGTAGAAATCGAAATGCTCTTGTAGACTGCGGTCCACGCGTGCACTGTAAGGCCAGTTTCGAGAGAAATCATTAGACGAACATGATAAGGTTGAATTCCTAAAAACGATCTCTTTGTGAATGCTAGTTTACTCTAGAACGATTCACAAATAGGGATGGCTCCGAACGCGTCAGCTTAGTCTCGATGACCGGTGAATACAGAAAAAAACGAAATCTTTTCTTTTTAGTGTTTCAGCTTCCCGTTCCTGTAGCACACTTTAGAAGCATCCAATAATAAAAAATAAATTAATAAATAGATTACCAAAACATTAGGCTTTACGCTAGACAACGTTTTATCCTGAGACAGCGTTCCATCAGTTCCACCGTCGTCTATTCCCAATCATCAAGACTGGAGCGCTTTCCGGTAAGCCATGACCTGCATAAAAGAAGAAAAAGCCTCATATGTAGCAGGAAACTTGGTATCCTGTAATGTGCTTGAGAGGCTATGTTTACTGTGGAATATGACATCGACATTTGCCGTAGAGGACTACGTCTGAAGGCCGTCACTATTGCCTCTTTTTATGGTCATTTTATAGGACAGCACATTGCGATAGTCATTCTTAGGGCAGCACATTGCGTCAGTCGCAACATTCACTGATTCTTTATATACTACTAAATTCAAACGCTTTCTTTCTGTTGCGTGATAGTTTTTTATATGCATTTGCAAAGTAGTTAGGTGGTATGGTACCACCACGTAGTGTGTATACGTGTAGGCGACGGCCACGCCGGGCTTCCATTTTGAAGCTTTTGCTCACATCACCTTGAAATGCGCAAAACAATACCTTGAGAAGTGTAAATTTTGGAGCTCAAGCTCTAAATGCCCCTCTCATAGCAACTGAATTCACACTGCCCTGTGCCACCGCAACTGCATTATATTGACTAGTCCTTAATTAGGTTCGTCGACCAGTCTAGCTCGCACTCACTTTTACCAGGGCCTCCTCTAAGGCGTGAATGCTCAAATGTTGGTTGTCCGTTATGTGTAAATATTCGGCACAGTGACTGCTATATTTACCTTTCCTCGATCAAGTCATTACACGGCATGCCTTTCACAGTCGTTTAGGGATCCTCACTCTTCACTCTCTTTTCTGTCGTGCATTAATGTATCAGTGGTCTTTCAATTTTGGTTTTCATCCGGCACTTCTCCTGAACACCTCTGCTCCATAGCGCCAATGAAACTTCCCTGCACCAGCGGTGTGTGAGGTCAGCGAATGGGGGCTTGATGAGATTTTCTGACTCTGGCTACCTACATAACCTGGAGGCTTCAGCGGAAGAAACCCCCATTGCTAGCTCTCGCGCTAAGCTCTCTTTCCGCACACTAGCTTGTCAGCCATTGCTATGGTTCTCAATGTTGCCTTTTCAATACTGTATTTTCATTCCTACTTGGCTTTTCTGGCTTGTTTCTTTCCTATGCTTCGTGTGAGGTGCTTCTTTCAGCCGCTGTTCCGAATATTAAGCCGCTTTCGGACGACGACATAAGGATACGCGAATTAGGCGACCGGCCATCTCTGCTAATCCGTGCATATTGGTCGTATCCGAAAGGACCTAGCTATGGACGCTGGTATCATTATACGCGCCGACGCCCGCGAAACTGCTGTTGTGTGATAACGAGGATGAGTGATATAGGATGAAGGGAAAAAACGAGAAACTTGTATATGGAGCGAAAGAAAGTAAAGCGCATGGAAGAGAAGCTGCTTCAGTTTATATGTCTTAATGAAGGTGAAAACAACTTGCACGTCAGTATTGTAATGACATCTGCTACGGTAGCGCGAGACAGGCAACATTTAGAATTTAAAGAATTTTGTTGTTAGGGGTATTAGTAGAAAAGTATACACAACCAGTCCTCCGCGCTCAATGAAAGAAGCCATATATCATAGAACACGGTGCATCTAAAAACCACACGAGAGTTAGTATAAACAAAAAAAAGGACTGAAACCGAGAAAATAGTACGATGTATCACCAGCACAAGGAAACAATAGCATAGCGATACTATGGCGAGCGGTAAGATAGATCATAAATTTTTGCTATCTTCGGCTAACAGAATATCGGCTACTGCGACGAATGAGGCCGTGGAAATCGCTTCCTTTAAGCTTTTTCGCATCCTCTCTAAAACACTTGGCAGGGTAAATTTTTTGAAGAGATTTTGCTTGTGACGCTGGAACAATAGCGCATTAGATATTGTTGAGCAAATGAAATTGAAGTATATGATATTAACGGATTAAACTTGTGTTGATGTATTTCACAACTACAGAAAATATATTATGACACCGTAAGTTTAGCTTCCGCAGTCATATTTTTGAAAACCAGAGCATAGTTTTTAATACCTAACCTAAATAAAATTTGTCTGGGTTTATGGTGTTTAACGTAGCAAAGCGACTCAGGTTATGGAAGACGCTCAAGTGGAGGACTCAGGAAATTTCTACCACCTTGGGTTCTTTAACGTGCACTGACATCGCATAGGACACGTGCGTCTGGCTTTTCGCCTCCATCGAAAAGCGGCCGCCGTGGCCGGAATTCGGTCGCGCATTCTTGGGCACAGTAGCCGAGCGACTTAACCACTGCACCACCAAAACGGGGCCAAAAAGCGTCTGCCGTATTGGTGGTCCACTACAGATTGTCCTATTTACCACGTACATAATAGTTCAACTGTCTTTGAGTGAAGTCTGTTCAGCTGGATGTAAGCATAGCCAAATGATGTGGCCAGCATTTGCTTCCTCCTAATATTTTGATTTTAAAAACATCCGAAATTGAGAGATACATCAGGACCTAACAGATCGATGTCTCCATCGACGTAATTAGCAATAATATTGTTACGTGGGGACAAGCAAGAAGGACAGCATAACATGGCTATAGGGTAAGGTATAATTTAACGGTTGGCCAAGGGCTCCTCTTGCGCCACTGCCTATCTTATTCTTCGTAACACTTCCCGGGGCCACCGAGCGATCGTCCCGATCGGTTCGCTTGAAATTGATGGGGACGTGACGGTGAGGATGCTCAGAGCAAGACAGGAGTGAATGACTTGCTTTCCACCACGACGTCTGATGCGTGGGTGATCCGCCTACCCTGGAGCTGTTCAACCATCCGTCACCAGAGTCCATGGGACCGATGGCTCGAGGTCACGTCGGGCGGCTTGGGTGGGGTTGCGTGTTCGTGTCCATCGGTTCCTTCGGGTCATTCAGGTCTTTCGGGTCCTTCGTTTCGGTTCTGGTCGGTCTGTCTGTTCTCCTTGTCTTTAGGTCCGGGCTGAGGGGCTGGGCGTTGGTAGTTGGTCGGGTCTGGGCTGAAAGGGCTGGGGCGAAGCTACTCGGCGATGTCCCTGGGCCCTCTGCCGATGGTCCCGGCTTACAGATGGCGTCGATGCTCCAAGGCGAGGATGGCGATGACGTACGCCGCACCTCCACCAAATATGTTGCGTTGTGAGAAGCGAAGAGGACAGCACAACATGGCGATAGGGTGAAGGATGATTTAATTGTTGGCCGAGCGCGAGGGCTCCTCTCGCGCCACTGCCTATCTTCTTCTTCGTAACAATATTCATGCTAATTACGCTGTTAGTAGTTGTGTCACTGTTTCTTGGTGGTCTACTTTCGTCGTGTTAATCTGTCACGCAATGTTATTCCGCTAGCTTTTATGTGCGGCTCTGACTCGTGATCTATAGCTTAAGCAGTTCCATGTGCCCGAAGTCAGCGTAAGTTTACACGTGATATATTATGGAAGAGTTAGGTAAATCTCTTTGTGCGTATAATTAAAATGGCATCAGAGAGCTGCTATGAGAACGCCGTGTGACGCAATAATTTTTTTGTATTTATTGTCAAAACAGTGACTGAACTGTTCTTCCTCAGTCTTTCGAGTGATGCCATATCATGTCGCTTTGCATTTAGGGGAATCTTCTAGTCAGGTTTAGCCTATTGTGTGGTTGACATTCGAACAAACAACATGTCTAGCTACCTATGCATGCCTTATTCATCACAGTGCTCTACATTGCCTAGTACTGAGGGGTACCATCAGAGGGGCAGGAGTGGGAAGGCCACCACCTGAGGGGAAGGATAAATGTAAAGCCTACTGTCAAAGCACCAGTAAAGCACAAAGGGCATCGCGCTACTGGGCACGGTAGACGCCTGGATAGCAGCTTCTGAGCAGCGCATTGCGCGAGCCAGCGTTCATGTTCATATAGCAAATGGTCCTAATTGCATATGCTGAATTTATTTTAGCCTTTTTTGATGCATGGCTTACGTTTCCATTTTAAGAAAAATAAATATATAGAACTACCAGACCTGGTAACATTTTGACAGCATATTTTTCACATTAAACTCTGCGCGCATTGTAATTACATAGCTTCATCTAAAATGCGTATTCCGTCCATGAATACTTCGAACCACTCAACGAAATTTAATCTAGTGACACAGCGGCAGATCCATGTCAGATACGTACTCTTAATGTCGATAAAGAACTGTTTCAAAGCACTGGGGGCAGTGCCCCGCCTGATTCATAATCTTCGAAATGTCACATTAGTATTCTGTTCATGGGTGCTTTGAAACAATCAAAGAAATTTACATAATTCAATGGTACAGCAGTACATCTATGTTAGATACGTACTCGTGATGCCGGCAAAGAATTGCTTGAAACCACTGAGTGCATTGCTCTCTCGCTTTTATAATCCCTAAAATATCATCGTCGCGGGGGTTTAATGATTTGATGGTCAACTGCTAATCGAAGGGAATGCAGAACGCCCGCGCACTTTGCGGTATCGAAGGACGCAAAGAAGTTGAACTAGTAGAATTATCCAGTATTCATGCCTAATAGCCAATGTCGCTTTGGAACGTCAAACACTGGCACTAAACCAAGGCACTTTGGCCGAAGAAAAGAACCGTGAATCTGGCGTTCATTAGATCTTTTTGCACGAATTCCCTGCTTCCAACACTATCAGTCAACAGGCGACAGGGAGGTTGCGCTCTCCATATGTGATTTGAACGTAGATGCATATCTAATTTTTAATATATAAACTCTTCATTTACGCACATGGCAGATTCTTTGTCAATACCAAGCGCAGTAACGGAGAAGAATTACATAATCTAGCGAAAGGCTAGGAAATAGAGAACGATAGAGAGCAGACTATTGTGGTATCACTCTGCATCTCAGGATTGGAAAATGTATGCCGCTGAAGAACTGACGCCCACAGCGCGGAGTAGTTTCTCTACGAAATCGCTGTATGGATTGAGAACGAAAATAGCAAGAAACATAACTGGAAAGGAAACGCGCGCACCCCCTTTCCCCTACTTCAGGGACAGATTTTGATCTACACGTGTGCTGCCTCTTTTCTCCGTCTCCGTGACACTTCCGGTGTCTCACGCGAGTTGTCCCGTTCTCGCAACGCTAGAGATATCAAGGCGTGATTTGGGCACGTCACCCGTAGCTGTCGCATAAAAACGTTCAATGTGTACCCGTATTTTCGTACTCGATAGGATGCACATACATTCTCTCACTTCTCCCGCGTGCCACGCGCGTACACCTCTCGGCAAAGAGCGCGTACTTCCTACGCAGTGCGCTTCCAAACACATGCTAGCGTGGCAGTAGCATGTGTAGGCTTCACTGCTTGCCTTCTCTTGTGTCGCATCTGACGCTATGAAACATCTCGTGTCGCATGGCTGCCCTGATGCCATATATGAGTTTTTCACCCGAGCGCGAACAGCATAGTTCTTCGTACGATCTGTGCAGTACGGAGGATGCTCAGCACCGCCCCAGGGCTCTTCTAGAGGAACTCGAAAATGTGCCAAGGAGAAGCAATTTCCATATAAAAACATCTCTTGTTCCTGAAAGAACCTTTCTTTTTGTGCTGCTCAGCTTGCAACTCTCGCCCGATAAAACTCACCTCATTCCTAGGTTCAGAAAACTATCATAATTTGGCTAGTGGAGCGTCGAGTTTGCATATGCAATCACACCTCTTTCTCGTTGTTTTTTTAGATTGGGCTGGAAGATACTGTGTGCGACTTCTCGCTTTTGACTAATATCCGTTAACGTTTTCTTAATGTAATAAGTATACGTAACGTTCATATTGTACGGAACGCAATGTCTACAGGATAATGCAGTGCGCAGAACGAGAAAATGTATATTTAATGGCATCATTTCAGAACTATAACTATTACGCAGCAAAGTGAGGCGATTGGGAAGACTATTTAACGATTTGTTTTTAACAGAAAACTTGCCTTTCTAGTGCAATAGTCCTAGGAACCTATTTTCATTTCTGGGCACCCTTGTTACGATCATCATACCATTTAATATGAGAAATTTATGTGAATGCTGTCCAATGCATGAACGAGGCAAATTTCTGCTAACCACACGCGCAAAAAATGTCTGAATGCAGGTGTCATTACAGACATTCCACGACAGCTTTAAGTGCGACAAGCATACAAGTGTAGAAAAATTCTCGCAACACACTCCGTAAATATATCTTCTATATCTTCTAGCCTTCCCTTCGTACACGGTTTGAACAACACGGACAACTGCTGCTTTCAAATACATAAACCAACCAAAAAGTGGTTTCCCCGAACACATATTTCGATTATTTCGAGCCGCACCTCAATCTCTTCTTCGTTTCCTCGTTTTTCCGGTTTTCTTCGGGCTTCTGAATGTATTCTTGCTCTTGGTCTAATTTAGCAGCCAACAAATACAGTAAGACCATCAGATTCTAATCAGCGAAGTGTGTGTGTGTGTGTGTGTGTGTGTGTGTGTGTGTGTGTGTGTGTGTGTGTGTGTGTGTGTGTGTGTGTGTGTGTGTGTGTGTGTGTGTGTGTGTGTGTGTGTGTGTGTGTGTGTGTGTGTGTGTGTGTGTGTGTGTGTGTGTGTGTGTGTGTGTGTGTGTGTGTGTGTGTGTGTGTGTGTGTGTGTGTGTGTGTGTGTGTGTGTGTGTGTGTGTGTGTGTGTGCGTGCGTGTGCGTGTGCGTGTGCGTGTGCGTGCGTGCGTGCGTGTGTGTGTCTTCTCTCCTGTGTCTCGTTTATTGGTGTGATTTTATCATTAAGAAATAGTTTAACTACTGCTGCATAATTCCACAACAATATCATGCTGAAAGCCAGTTTTCATTTCCACACTAAGCAAACATGTTCACAACTCCACAACTGTGTTGCATAGCTGATTTCGTTGAGATGATCAACAAACCGCAACAAACGCAGCTAAAGAGGAGGACGTCTAGGTAAAGCTTTGAGGCACGAGAACACTATTTAATCGCTGGTATTACAAAAAGAGTTGCACAATTCGCGACCTTTATCGCGCATTGTGGAATAGGTAACTCGAGCGGAGAAGACAAATGCGCAGATATTTTGTCATGCCCCTGATTCGTCAAAATGGTGGTCATTATGACGTCAAGGAAGCCCCACATGGCAAGCCCCGCATGAAAAAAAAATAGTTAACATTAGCTTTCCAAAATAAAACTGGAGTTGTAGAGAATCAAGGCATTCTATGTCCGCGAATTTACTAAAACTACCTCTTTAAAATGGACCCTGCTCATATCTCACCCAGACACGCTATAACCATTCTATACTGTAAGCTTAAAAATTGCAACGGTGTATCGCAATCCCAATCCCACTCCCAACACAAGAGTTAGAAGACCGTTTTAGGCCTTTTTTTATCGGTTCCGGAAACAAAGTCGATGAAAAAAAGAAAGAAATGCGTATTTTGAGTTTATCGTTATTGGCTTTTGTTTTTTTTTTTCCTTGTATGTATCGGCGCGCAGCGGATGGTTAAAAGGGCGCTTTCTAGCGACACCAGCTAAAGTCACAGCACACGTGGACAGCTTTGCACGTATTGTTTGGGTGTTCCCGAAGAATGGTAACCAGTATAGGCGAACACAACGCATGGCTGTATCGCCGCACAAAACTATAATGCAGCAGAAAGTAGTATGTTCGGTAGCCGGAAACAAGATACTGACTAGAACTCACTATCAAGAGTAAGGGTGATATTTTCTTCTACTGGCACTGTACATTCTTCAACCTAAAAACACCAACGTCCTGTCATCAAAACGGTTAAAATAGTACTGGCTCTGACATAAAGTAGCTTAGGCAAACAAATGTAAAATGTCAGATGGCGACACAGTGAACCAGGTAAGTGCCGCATTAAATAGAACTGTGTCCAAGAAGGCTAATATCATAAAAAAGACCAAACCATACCAAAATAACCCCGGGCATTGAGTGCATGGCTTTCTATAGTGTTATTCCTTTCCAATAACAGCGTTTCGTAGAAGTGCAATACTTGGGAAGTAATTTCTTTGTCTGTCAGTCATCATATGAGACAAAAAACGTTTGCTGTTAGTAATGAAAATTTCGTTCTGGTAGCCACAATCTCACAAGTCACCGTTAAACGAAAAAACTGACCGGAAGTTCTGGATTTTTTTTTTCTATTCATTTTTTTTTTCGGAAAGAACTGGTGTACTGCATGCAAGGGCTTTAAACCAGAAAATAAGTACTGCTGTTTAAAACTTTATGCAATAACTATTTTGTTCTTATCAATGTTCATGCAGCATCAGAAATGGTATCATTGAAAATAATTGTCTCTGATATATGTGAAACAGAAGCCGAGATGTAACCGTAATTTCAGTGTAAGAGATCACGTTTCTTTTTTCCATACAATATTTTTGTAAACGCGAATAAAAACAAACTCGCTCAACATCCATCCATGGGCGCATTTTACCATGTGCATGAAATACATTGACAGAGCAGTCACTAATTGTGTTATCGTACTGCAGTGGTAAATGTCATGGCAACTTAATTATTTTCCCAGTTAGCAACAAAAGGCCAAATTCGTATTTTGAGGAACGCGAATAAAATTTCCGCTTTGGAAGAAATATTACGGCGCTTTAGGCCTAAACATACAGAACTGAGCCGTTGTTAAATACAGAAACAAAGTTCAAGCATTTGTATGCGCTCTGTAGATCTCAGATCTTTTGGCCCTTCAGCCTGGTGCTTTTTGAAAGATTGAAAACACAGTTACACGCATCCAAAATATGCCCGCGTTCAATAAAACAAAAAAAAATGTTTTAAACATTCTAGCTTTGTCCAGGCCGGGTACATCGTGTGCACCCTAAGCTACTTTCTGGAAGCTTTTCTCACCTCTTCCGATTTTGTCTCGTTCTCTCTCTCAGCCACAATGTTGGGTTCTTCTTTTGCCGTACTCTGTACTTTCTTCTTCTGCTGTTCATCCGGAATAGCATCAAAGCATGCGCGTGCGTGGCTATGGAAAAGAAATGTTTCTAGGCTTAACAAGTCAGAAGAGGGCTTCAAACGAGCCGTGACGGCACCTATGGCATCTTGGCGCTCACGCCTTGATGTATGTCTTTGCTTTTTTTCCCTCAAAAGAGGCTAAAACTTTTGGTAGAACGTCACTCCTCGCATAGCTATTATGCGCAGTCGTCGTTCTTTCTATACTTTGTTTTTCCTCTCATGTCGAGAACTCAGAAAAGTCTTCCACTCGAGCGAAGGATTTGGGTTTCGAAAGGGCTGTTTAGATGCATTCGCAAATATAAATATAGCTCGCAATATCGCGGGGAAAAAAGAATTGCAGGAGGGGAGAAGTTTAAATGAGAACAGTTGAGCAAATCCTGGTAACAAGTAGGTAAGTTTGGGAATGCTGTGCCCAGCCTGTGACAGACGTCTGCTGCTGCTCTCCTACCGATGGATTTTTGCGCGCTCAGCGAGTGCGGAACAAATTGCTGCAGAAAGATACGCACAATCAGTGCTATCTCGAGAACGCTCCTCAAGTATTGATTCGAGAAACAGTAGATAAGCAGTAAATGTTTCTAGACCACTGAAATTCTGGTTTGAAAGCGGCAATTCAAATTTTATTACGCTGTTTAAAGCCGCAAAGCGCTGGTACGTTACAGGATTGACCTAACTAGAGTTGGTCTGATTTGTTCTTTGAGCAGGATGGAACCGAAGTTTCCGAAGTTGACTAATTCGCATTGTCTAAGTGCAGTAGGCAGTGAAGTGTTGTCAGTAACACGAATAGGCTAAAAGAAGATGCGAAATAGCTTAACTAGCATATTCTTGGTTCACACTAGGTGCGACACAGCTTAACTGGCATATTCTTTGTTCACACTGGGACAATCCAAGAAGCTGTTTTCGCAATGCAAACCGATCAGTGGGCCAAAAAAACGTTGTTTTCGTCGGCGTTCGACTTTTATCCGCGTATCTGCTTAAACAAATTTATTTGTTATGTAAGTAGCTCCCCGGTGCTATCTAAGTCTTTCAAAAAACACGAAGCCATGTTCTCGGCGTAGCGACAAGTTTAAAGCAGGAAGAAAACACTGAAAATTTGTACCTTATTTTATAGGCGATTGGAATGGTGCGTCCAGGTGCAGAGCTGCTTTTTGAGTGCATGGATAGTTTATTCTAGGAGAATTTTCGAGGGGGCGATAGAAGCCAGTGGCTGGAGCAATGACGTGGATGAGGATAAATAAATGGCTAATTGCTTTCCTTTCTCTTAAACGCCTTTTTTTTCGCCTCTTTGAGAAGCCCCACTGCAGATTTTGTTCAACCAATTGAAACGCTGAGGAAATACTACATGCGCACTAATAAAAAGCATATGAAGGCCGCCTTACTGTCACTGAATAACATGGAAAGAAGCAAAAGAGCGCAGACGGTCTATAATGAGACGAAGCTCGGGAGACGAAGACTGCGTTTGGTGACGCGCCAAGATATGGTTCAGCCTCATGGTGGTGCCAGAAGCGTAGAAACAGTGTGAAAATATTATTTTCGGAGTTGTCGGACCATTGCTTTAAAAAAGAACTTCGGCTGCCGTGAAAAGGGCTGCGAAGTGGTCACTTTGACAACTGAACAATTACAGTTTTAGCGCAGAGCCTAGTTACAAAGAAGACGCTGACGTACTGTTTCATCACCTTTAGGTATAACAAATGAAGTCTACTCGTTTACGCGGTCCTTCCCTTAAATACCGGTGCTGTTAGCGTTAGCCTAATCCTTCCTCTTGAAATTGTTTCACATAATTCTTGTGCTGATGTTCCTCTATCTGTGCACTAACCGTTTGTTTGGTTTGGTACCAACCGTGTCAGGTGCGACAAGTTTTCGATTATAACATGTCAGGTGTTGACAGCAAAATGCGGTTTGTGGGCCCATTGAAGCAAACGGTTCTAAAGTGTAGGCCGTACACATTGCGCAAACAACACTATCAGCGTGGTCAGTTTACTTGCAAGATCTAAATGTTATCTTGCTCCACTTGCAAGCTGTTTTACGTTGTTTATAGAATATAGAAGCCTAATCTGCGTCAAGAATATAGTTTCTTAAAGTACCATTGATTTGTACAAAATGATGCGAAATGTTGAAGAGAGCAACCTATATCTCGATTGGTTTGGTTTCGTGGGGTTTAACGTCGCAAAGCTACTCAGGCTATGAGAGACGCCATAGTGGAGGACTCCGGAAATTTCGACCACCTGGGGTTCTTTCACGTGCACGGACATCGCACAGTACACGGGCGCCTTGCTTTTCGCCTCCATCGAAAAGCGTCCGCCGAGGCCGGGATTCAATCCAGCGTCCTTGGGAACAGTAGTCGAGCACCATAACCACTGCGCCACCCTGGCGGGAGAAACTATATCTCTCTTTTTTCTCTCTTTGCGCTGTAGTTCCAAAGCCTAAAGTGCTCAGTATCGCTTGAGTTAGACTGGTGCAGTATATAGGCAAAGAGGGCGGCTTTAGCGATTCCTTCTCCTACCTTGAAATACACGTTCATAGTTTTGTTGGCGGGCCCTTCTACGAAGCACCAAGAGCATCTGTGTTCGAGCGTAAACATGTAGGCTACATTGAAACCACTGCTACGAAACGCTTCTAGGCAAAATTGCATAGAACTTCATCGATAACTGATAGCGCGAAAAATAAGGAGCCGTATGTTTTATGAATATACTCACGTGAATGTGAAGTAGTGGCACACGCATCACCGAAAAACTTCCGAACGTGGGCTTTAACGCAAATCCAATTTCAATTGAAATGTCTGTTAGAAGAAACTTGAAACTGTTGGCCCGCATGGCTTCCAAGATGTCCAAGGTGTGGGCTGTTTTATGCAAGATATATTGTTGCTTTCTATTATTCGGCTGTTAACCATTAAATCGCTTTTTCAGGTGTTTTGGATGGAACGCGTTTAGTACTCTTGATATTTCTACCCGGGCCAAATAAAAAGGCGCAATAACAGAACAGCGAAGAAACAGAGAATAATTGGTACTCAAATCGAACTCAGAAACGGAGACAAGTAGACACTAAAAGGCGGAGAGTGCCGCTGCTCTGCTCATGCGCCGGCTCTGGTTTCGCCGCTTCGAAATGCAAGTTTGCTTTCGGCGCACGTCCTATCCCCATTATAGAGTCATCAGTCGATCGGCGGGGCGGGCCGGGAGACGAGTCACAGTTCTTTGACCTCCAGTTCTCGCTTTTTTACAGACATACCACAAGTTTCATCCCGGGCTGTCTCGCCAGATTGATGCTTTTCTACTTCCATGTTTTACTCAATGCTGACTTCCGATTCAGCGTCAGGCTGATAATAGCGGTTAAAATACTACTTTCTTTTTAGTCTTTGCGACCTCTTATTTGTCTTATGCCTATCTGTGCTATGGAGGGCCTCCATTTTAGTGACACCGGATACTAGCCTCTTAGCGTGGAGCTGCTGCTAAAGCTGCGCCCGCTGGTGCTGCCGGCTGGAACAAAGGCGTGTCCTCAGCAGACGCACGCCGCTTGGTCGTCTCCATTGGCTGGTCGGGTCAATTGCAAGACAGTGCCGGAGCTTCCCCACTGGAGAAAGCAAAACACTAAGACCTTGCAAGGAAGCCATGCGAGGGCTAGCTACAACATCTTGTCGTGCTTGACTCAGCTTGCATTCTCTCCAGTGGAACGGCAGCAACAAAATGCGAAGTCGTGTTGAAGTGTAAAAAGGGAATGAATGAAGAGAATGTGTGTAACGTAGGAAATTTCTGTAAAGCACAGAGGATTTTATTTACTACAAGTACGCTATTGTTCGTTAAAAATCTTAGCATCCAAAATCTGGTTGCAGAACCTATCTTTTGCAAGGTCACCTCCTTTTCTTTGAAAAATTATTATTCTGTTACTTTTGTGACAGCATAATGAGATAAAGGTGAGTGGAAGTGTGGAACATGTCTGAGACTTTCTGATAATTTCACCACAATAAGTGGTGAAAAATTAAGTAGGAAAATAAATTAATGAATAAATATTTAGTACTGTTTGATAAGAGTACCAATTTGAAGTCATGTGCTTGAAGAAATAAACCGCTTATAATCGAAGCCGCAAGCAATACTGATATTTGATAAGTGTGAGCCGCCATAAAGTTTAATGCTGCGCCTTCTAGAAAACGGATCCGCTAGAAATGGTCTCGCCTTACGAGACACAAATCTATAAAAAGACGGTTTATTCCGGGACAACAAAAAGGCATTTCAGAACGATACATCCGAAGACACTGTAGGGTGAAGCCTACATTCCAGGCCGGCGGTAGCGCTATGCCAAGATTAAAAAAGAAGGGGCACTGTGCTTTTACACTGCGCGGCAGGGCACAACAAACTTGGCCGCAAATAGGGGAATGCGGAAAGGCAACATCGCTCATAGCGGCAACAGAGACGTTTCTTTGCGCGTGACAACAACTCACGCCAACAGCTTAACCCTTGCCCGGAGGCACCGCTTCGGTCTTCTTCCTGGTCGGGCTCCGCTCCGCCGTCCGTGTTCACCCAGGATGCATCGTGCCGCTTGCTGACAGCATGACTGCATCCCCGCCGGGCTGTCACAGAATCCCCTGGCTTGGCTTTCCCTTGTCCTTGTTAAGGCTGACTCTCAAGCCGAGCACATTTCACCAACCGCGATTAAGTCTGGACATGCGCAGTTGCGTTACGTCCGCGCGCACCGCGAGGAACTGGAAGGAGCGCACGTAGTTAAAAAAAAGCCATGAGGCTCATTCCTGAGCCGAGCACATGTCACGCACCGCGTTAAGTCTGTACTTGCGCAGTTTCGCTACCTCCGCGCGCACCAAGACGGAATGGAAGGGCACGCGTAGTTGAAAAGGCCATGAGGGTCGCTGGGGCCCCACAAATATACATCAGTGTAGGCACAGTAGATTCACATCATGCAAGACCCAACGGGAGGTTCCAAACTACGTTATGATTGTAATTGAATTTTTCTGTTTTTATACCGCGTATTGATTTTCACAGTTAACTGCAGTTACTTCTTAGTTTAAGCATATCTCTGTTACTTTCTTTGTTGGCGCGGTGCTATTTTCTTGCGACTCATTGGAAGGTGACGCACATCTTGAATAACAAGCACCTGAAACAGCGTTTCAGGTGATGTCTAACATCTTCATGTTGAATTTTCAATAAATTGTGTCGTCCTTGAGTTTTATGCTCTCTTCTTTTTTATTTATTAGTAGCTTTATTGCCGTTGAAATAGTCTCTAATATTATTTTTTTTAAGTTCCTGCTCCTCATGTATACTGAGAAATGACCTAAGAGTGAATTTAAGAAACTTTAGTACGTACTTCATACATGATCACTTATCAATGAATAAACAAGGCTATTCAAGAAACACATTGCAGTTAACTTAGCATTCCTGGCCACATATGAAGTGCGTGCAATCTCATCTCGTTTTATTTGACCATGGATCTGAGACAATGGTCTTAATGTCAGGGTTAAGAAGCAGATTGCAAGGCGCAATATTAAAAAAAAATGACAGAAATCTGCTGAACAGACGCATTAGTGTTATAATGCCCCAAACTTCAATCGGTGGTCAGGTGTGCCGAATAATTTGTGTCTGTTCTTCGAAAGATAAATTATCTATTTACCAAAAAAAAAGGCTGTGGTTATATCGAACATCTCCCCTGTTATGCAAGTTTTGCGAAATCAAGATCACATGCTTTCAGAAAGCAGATCGTTTCATATGTGGAGGTTAGTGTGAAGCTTTCATGACGACGGAAAGAAAGATCAAAATTTTGCTTTGACTCCATCATAATTTTGTACATGGCAACCATGAATCGGAAATAATAGACAACTGCGCTGAAGCTCGTGTCGTTAACAGCGCCATATGAGACAACCAAGCAAGGAGAAAGCAATACTTGGAGCACCTGTAGTACTTTCTTATGCTATGTTCCTGCGTTTTGCGGCATGACATCTGTGCACTTCACTACCAACACGCGAAAATAAGTCAAGTTAATTAGGGGGAGAGCAAGTAGGAAAACTATATTAGCCTAATAAGTGCATCTGGTGGTTCAATGATTGGTATTACGTTTGTAGTGACAAATATGCCTCTCGAGAGCGTCCAGTGCGACTATGTCATCCATTGTCGACTCCTCCATCATCCTGTCATCCATTCATGCAGTATTCGATTCATCCAATAGTCCACTAAACACTGCTCAAATCCGTAGCCCTAATGGGTACGCTGCAGTTTCGTGCTCCTGATGTAACAGTCGATAACGGATGCAGTTTTTCATATCTTACGTGGAAAAATTTCCACTGTAACCACGCGTTCTTATTTACAGCACGGACCATGACTAAATGTTACGGAGGGTAAGAAACACTGCCGAAAGGCAGAATATATCCGATAATGTCAAGCTACAAGTGATTGGAGAGAAAATACTAATTTATTCTTTGCCATTCGAGGCTGTCCAAGCCTTTTGCAACCGCTGTGTCTCTTTCCTTGACAACAAAAAGTGTCATTGATGAACGCGTGCACATAAGTACAACGGATAACTGCACCACAAGGGCTCTAAAAGCAGACACCAAGGGGACCTAGCTTAGAAAAAGAAATGATCTCTTTGCCTCCTTAATTGTCCCGCGCTATGTCTGGCGTTCTGTCGCTCTTCATTGTTATATTTTTGCTGAGAGAGGCGCCACAGCACTCTCTTCAGTCGCGTGGTTACTGGTCAGGAGGTTCGTGGTTACGGCGTAAGCTCCTCTGACGCTGACAAGCGAAAGGTGCTGATCTTGTTAGAACCCCAGTGCACACTTTAGCAGCTTCCCCTTCGCTCTTTCTCTCTCTCTGTTGGCCTCTTGATAATCGCCTGCCTGTGTCTTTCTTTGCCCCTCGCGTACACTGCCCCTCGGGTCTATCTCCTGGTATCCTGATCCCAGAGTCAAGATGACGCTCAAGAGCAAAAAAAAAAAAAAAATAGCTCATTTACTTCTGCTTGATCTTTCCTAGAGGCTAATCCGTCAGCGGAAATAAAGCCTGCTTGTCGCCTCTCTCGAACGGACTTCACAGCGGTAAGGTATTCGCTTCGGCATGTTTAGACAGCCGATGAAGCCAGCAGTTCTTGCTGCCTGCTTTCCTTTTCTTCGTTGGTGAGTGGGAGAAAGTACTGGCTGCCTACAGTGGGAAAGTAAGACAAAAAAGAAACACTCTTTACTGCCATAAAAAAGAAATAAAAGACCCCATCAACAAATCTAGGCGAAAGATATCATAGATGTACGCTCACAGCAGAAAACTGTCTATTCGATGAAAGTACCACCAGTGGACGCTGTGGTAACATTGCAAGATGGCAAGGGTTCGCACTGCATGGAACAATATTTTTGATTTCGTCATTAGTCGGAAACAATTTATAACAATAAAAAAACTATGCTCTACTGGTCATTCTCAAATTTACTACAAATCGCGGATATAGCATATTCGTACTTTTCTGACGAAAAAAAAAAACATTAATTTTATCATAATCCGTAATCTTTTTCCACACCTGGGTATAATCACTCGTTATGGTACGGACCAGTTTCAGACTCTCGCCGGCACTTTGCACGTCACTTTGGAACCGAACAGGTAAACACAGAATTTCTTTTTCTAATGTGTATGGTTTTCATTTTTGAAAATTATTCTGTTATGTCTGTACGTCAACGGTTATATTATGGGTAACTCGTGGCAGCCACTTGGCACCTGCAAGCATGCTGCCAGCGCACCACCTGACAAGCCGCAGTAGGACTAGCCTGTTTTTCATTTATTCCACATTGCCCCGCGCATTGTAGCTAACTACGCATTATCCAAACACGTGCGATCCTAATTGCAATTCAGTATAATAAACTTGCTTTTTCTCTACGGTGCTCTCCGCAGCCCAACGAATGGAATATGCAGGCAATGGCCGCTTTTCCGATATTTAGAAACTTTTGGGCGCATTACAAGTACGTGAATTGGGAAACGAATACAAGATCCCAAAAAATCATTCTCAGTCACATGTTCTGTTCATTTTGTTTTCAAGCGGATTCAAAAAGTTAGGGTTAAGGCTGGCAGCAGATTGACGGAAGCGCTGAGCCGACTCCCCTCTGCACGAAAATGTGAAGGCAGCCATTGGGAAAGCATCATTTTTAGAGCGGCACGCTGTTCACAAATAAAATGGAGCCAATACCTGTTTCATTATATTGGGGGAATTGCACGGCTTAGACGATGTTTATTTTATTTGATACACGGAATATTTACATATATCCGGGTTAGTACGTTATACCAAACGCGAATATTTTTATTGTTGGCTATAGGATCGCGCTGGACCTTGCCTACGAAACATTATCAGTAATGTAAGTTTTAGCAAGATTACAGCATCTCTCCGTCAGAAGCATTCCTAGTGTTAGCAGGCTTGGTATGCGTGCAGCCGACCGGCGTGGGATTTTTGGTGTGGGTGCGGATGCTCGCTGGCTCGGTGGTTTTGATTTAGTGCGTTTTATAAGCCGGAATTCTTACTTTGCAATCGTTGACAATAAGCGAAGGTGTATTACTTTAGTAGTGGATAAGGAAATGTTTCGGAAACTTTTCACAGGAAATGGCCATACGGATGTTAAGGAACCCATCCTGTAGTGTGATGTTTTTCCGCAGCAATTTTTGTCGCGACAAATGCGGAACGCCTAATCGTCACATTTAATAAAACAGCCACGTAAGCGAAACAATTGCTACGACTCTAAAGACGTACAACTATTCGGAGATACGACGCAAAGAAAAACTAAGTCGCTTCTGCGCTTGTGACAGCCGTTGTCCGTCAGCTCACGATTAGGGTGCGCCGCCCATTAAGCAAGATCGCATTAATAAATATCGTTTCTCGAGTTTTATCACAGGTGTCGCAGTTTTCGCAGAAGGGAGGGTTTTCACCCGTTGCAAGACCGCGCAATAGAGCTTCAACGAATGAGTGTTTGAGCGCACGTTCGTCGAGAACTAGAGTCGGGAAAACAATATTCTTAAGTAGTCGACACAGTGATGACTTCACAATGTTATCAATCAGCCATGTCTAACTGGCTGTGAACCAGAAAAATGCTTTCGCAAAGTAGCAGAAGTGGTCAAGACGGTTTTGAACCACACCTCTGTGGTCGTTTTTTTCCCTGAGCTAAGCTCAGTGCAAAAATTAGAGAAAGTGTTCCATCGTCTAAACCTCAGTCAGTGCAGCAAACCACATATTGCAAGTATAGCAGAAGAACGTAACTTAAGTAAGAAAATTGATTCGCACTACCAAATAATGTTACAGCTTAGCTCTACTGCACACTTCAAAGTAGCGTTAATAAGTAGCTCTACTGCTTATTAACGCTACGAATTAACGCGCTTCCACGCTACGATTTAGCATCATGAGATAAGACCATAGATACCAACAACACCAAATGTTCATGCAGCATTGGTATCTTAAAACATTTAAGGATACTTAAGCATCTCCTGATGTCAGATGCCTGATATCTTAAGCTTAGTGCTTGTTATGAAGTTCTAGACTGAAAATTACACTAAATCTATGAATTTCTTGATTCCTTTGTTGGCTCAAAAAGCGAAATTTTGCCGGCAATCATAATCAGAAGAATAATATAACATCTAAATACGAACAATATGACAAGAAGTTTTCCTCCTAGGTTCTTAGGCAGTTAATAGAAGCAAATATGGGCACGGCGTTACGTTCCCAATCATAGAGCAGAAAAATGAAATAACGCATATCACAATTGTGAAGGCAATAACGTCGGTGACCAACAGCACGAACTTATGTTTTTTGTTATATGTTTGCCCATTACACGCTGCCAATATCTCGGATGCCATGAGTTGTCAGCATGAATGTATTTGATACCCGCACGGAAGGCAACAGTACACTCTTCAAAATACCCCGCAGGAGTGGCGCAGTGGTTACGGCTCTCGACTGCTGTTCTCAAGGATGCGGGATCAAATCCCGGCCTCGGCGGCTGCTTTTCAGTGCAGGCGAAATGCAAGGCGCCTGTGTGCTGTGCGATATCAGTGCACGTTGAAAAACCCCAGGTGGTCGAAATTTCCGGAGTCCTCCACTACGGCGTCTCTCATAGCCTGAGTCGCTATGGCACGTTAAACCCCACAAAACAAACAAACTGTTCAAAAATGCGTCTGCTGCTCGGATTTTGTTTCCACGTTTTGCGTATGCTAAAGGACTTCAATGGGGAAAGAGACATGTTGAATAAGTAATAAGCATATCATCAAATATGCTTACTCGCAGCAGAGGCAGACAGGCTGTATTAAATCCCAAACTACGACTTAGTTCACCGCATTCAAAATGTCCTTGAGTTCTGCACAGCAATGCCTCCAGTGGTATTGCACTTCTTGATTATTTACCGTCATTCTGTGGAAAGAGGCAAACGGTCCATTAAAAAACAATAAATCGTTGCAGCGAAGCCCACTGCGTATAGAAATAAATAACGTGCCTATTATATACAAAGAGATCAGTATTTATTTAGGCTGGGTAAGTTCGTTTATCTTACATACCTACGTGCCATATGTTGTCTGCCACCCCTCATTATAATATGTATAAAAAGGTATTAGTTTGTCGGTAAAAACATTTTGAAATTATTACAATCTCGGTGGAAGTGATAGATGTTCACCAAGCAGTTCTGAAGAGTTTGTCACTAGCAGTAGCATGCTTAATTTAGTTCCAGTTCAACTACAGACCGATGCTGTGAAACTGCCTCAGCATAACATGTGATGAACAAACAAAGTCATACAGGAACGAAAATGTAATAATAATGGCATTATACGGGCTGATAATCTCATTTTTATTCTTAGCTTATCATTAGAGGTCTTCTGGTCACTGCGGGAAGAACTATGATCAGAGGTTCTTAAGAGCATTCCGATATTTGCGAATATGAGTCAAGCTCCCTAAAAGACTCCCCCCTCTCCCCCCCCGTGAAGAAAATAATATAAAAGCTCTCCAGCTCAGCGCTGCATAACCTGTGCAAGTTATTTATAGAGACTATAGGTTTTTGCAGATAACGTAAACTATTTTCTTTTTTTTTTGTCGGTAACTCAGCTTGAGCGGTAGATAAGATGCAGAATATCCTTTCGAAATCTTTAGTTCAGCTTCCAGTGCCAGGAATATAGGTGTAGTTATGCTCCATTTCTACTTGGATTGCATTTCCTCATCCCACCAATGTCCAATTGCTCCGTTCCGGTTTGTGTTCTACGACGAATCGCGGCACGGAATCTCTCCACTGCCGCTTTTGTTCAGCAGAATGCCGTTCGAGGTTGCTGCAGAACTTCTGGGCCTTGTAAAAAAAAAAAAAAAACGTTTCTGGTCGTAATTCGCTTCATAGCAGTAATTTTGGTTTCGTGCTCTGAGTCACTGTTGAAAAGCAGTGAATTAGTTGGTGATAGCACGGCATAATTATTGACCGCAGGAGGAGCCGCATTAGCCACGACACGCCTCCTAAAGCAGAGGCTTAGAGGTAAATGAAGGATCCAAATAAGCTGCTCTCGGCGCATCGGAACAGGACAGCTGAACAGGACAGAAAGGAATAGCGCTACCAGGAAACCTCCTATTCGACCTCCATTTTAATATTCAAATCTAGAAATCCTTAATTCTGTGATGATTTTTAAAGTTCTGATAATTTCGAAAACTAGAAGCAATTTTTAGTGAACAGTTATTGGTCTCGAGATCGAGAACTTTAGTAAAATTCTTCATAAAACTCGAGGCTCGGCAGGAACAAATTTTCCTCATCGAAGCAATTGTATGTATAGAATATATCTTTTACCAAAGTTGAAACTTTGCACAGAATCTAATAACTTCAGCATCATACGTCTGAGGAAGATACGTCGTGCGCATAGGTTCACGTTTCTTTATGTGGTTCCCGCAGCGCTCAGCATTACCTTCGCAATCATGAAACCGTTACAATAAGAATGCGTATTTTGTTCGCAACACTTAAGCACTTAAAACTCGATACAGGTAAATCACGACATCGTGCGTAAATCTGGAATGATCAATAAACCTAGCCTACCCGAAATATTTCATGTGTTCATGTACAACCTACTTTGTGATTCTATGCATAGGACCACTCTTCCAATGTACAAAAACCCAGTGTGCTCCTTTAGACTAGTGAAATCTAACCAGTCAGATCGTGAACAATTATTACCTCCTAATCAACCTCTACCTTCGAAACTAAACATAAACTTTTGGATCCTTCATTTTACCTTTGAGCGTGTTCGCGCTTTTGGCACACTTTAGTGAAATCTGATCAGATATCGCGGAGTTATGCACATTTCCACTAGACACGAGCGCGTTAGTAATCGCAAATAGCGAGGTCTATCTGTATTTTTAGACAAGGGGCTAAACATTGTCTCAAAATATCTGTAAAAGAATAGGCTTTTTCAGATCTTTCAGATGTTTTTTCACTACCAACGTGTGTTACTGATTCTTCATACGCGGTTCTTGATCTTGTTTTTATTCCCCATTTTAGAAATGACTACAATGTTTTAGTTGATCCACGGATTTCTGACCACCAGATTGTTTCAGTCACTTTTTCCTTACATATGGTACTAGAGCTAATCACGCTTCCATGCTAAAAACTGAGAAAGATTACGCTCAAGTCGGGGACGTGAGCATAATAGACTACCTAGATTCTCACTTCGAAAACTTCGCTGGTAATGGCATTATTGCGTTATAGAACAAGTTTAAAATTGTATGCTCCTTTTGTCTTGACAGCTTCCTTCTTAACAAAATAAAAAAGGCTGCTAAACTTAATCCATAGATGCCTAGAGACATAATACATTTAAAACGGAAAGCGAAGCAGGCAAGAAATAACCATACAGCTTCAGATGACTTTATCCAAATTCGTCGCGCCCTTTCAAATGCCATTTAGTCAGCCAAACATTTTTATTTTAACACTACCTTGCCTAATTTTATTAGATCAGATCCTCATAAATTTTGGAACTTTGTTAGTGAGCGTAAGAAACCTATTGAGCACATTTCACATAAAGAGACCTTAAAAACAGATCCCGAGGTTATTGCATCGCGTTTCAACCGCCACTCCTGCAGTGTCTTTTCCATCTCTGAACCACTTGTAAAAAAATCTTGTGATACTCTTGACACTAACATTATTTCATATGAGGGCATTGTTAATATGATGTTAATCTTGAATATAAAATCATTCCCAGGACCAGATGGTATTCCAAATGCATTTCTCCGGCGCTATGCAGATCAATTAGCAACGTACATTGTATTAATCTTACAGCTTTCAATCAGATCTTCCTCTCTTCCAGGTGAGTGGCAGATATCGCGCGTAGCGCCTGTGTTTAAAAAGACAACCCACTCTCAGTATCTGATTACCGCCCTTTTTCCTTGATCTCACCGACCTGTAAAATGCTTGAACACATAGTGAGTACCCACATTTCTGACTTCCTAATTAACAACAATATTCTATCTCCATTCCAGCATGGCTTCAGAAAGGGGTTTTCAACCACAACACATGCAGGTAACAACAGTTGTTCATTTTTTCGCTTCTGTCCTCAACAGAGGTGGACAAATAGACACTATTTTTGGACTTCAGCAAGGCTTTTGAACGTATACCGCATGACAAACTTATTTTCATATTAACGAAACTTGAACTTCCCCGTTTCATCATTGTCTGGATCTCCGCCTACTTAACCAATCGTTCTCAGCGCGTACATATAAATGGTTTAGACTCTGACTGTCTTCCAGTCTCGTCCGGGTTTCGGCAAGGTAGTGTTCTCGGGCCACTCCTCTTCCTGATATTTTGCAAGTTAATGTGGTCTACGATCCCGTGAATATTCGTCTCTTCACCGATGACTGCGTTATCTTTAATGAAATTGTGGTACCCGAAGACGAGCATGCACTTATTGTCGAACGAATTAATATACTAGAATGGTACCAGGAGTGGGACGTGCTCCTAAACTCAGAAAAATCGGTCTTGCTTTGCATAACGAGGCAAAAATACCTGCTCAGTGCACTTACTTTGTCCAGGACCGCAGTTTACCCGAAGTGCTGGATTATAAATATCTCGGCGTTACACTAAATAACCGCCTCAGCTGGAACACACCTATCCTTAACATCTCCTCTTCAGCCTTTTGCAGACTATGGCTGCTCAGACAAAAGCTTAAGGATACTGCAATATAAATGCTCTTAAAAAATTCAGAGACGGGCACTGCGTTTTATTTATTCCAAATACGGTCTTACAGATTCGGTATCTGAATTATTGGCGGAAATGGTATTGTCTCTCTCCAAGCAAGAAGAAAATTCCTCCGTCTTAAATTATTATTTCCTTTACTTAATAACAAACTCGCACTTGATCCTAGTCCTTACGTTTGCCCTCTTACCTCTAGGCACACACACCACTCTAATGCCCTCTCTTTAGCACCTCATTTTGAAAAGACCAACTTACACAAATTTTCCCTTTTCCCTAATACAATTACAGATTAGAATAGGTTGCCTGCTTTTTCCCTCTAGTCTTTAAATATGCTGGAATTACGTATATAATTACTTATCAAATCTTGCCTCCTGTCGGTTCCTGGGTGTCGGTTTTGATTGTGTCACTTTTTTTTGCTTACTGTTGCTGTGCTTATATTTTATGCATGTGCAGTAATAAGCGCTTCACATGGTCTACTCAATGTGTTGATGTGTTTTGTAAAAAAAATAAATACTCCCAAAACTAATAATTGGCTTTGGTTTAAAGTAAAACCGACTAAACATGAACGCAAAGGCCTCATGATTGATAACTTTGTAGAGCAATGATCTAATACCGAAATATTTCTCGCCCCATTCTTTTGCAAACAAGTGCAGAGAAAATGTGTGGCTTTGCTATGCGATACATATGAAAGAAGTCAACGATTAGTGACACAAATGAAAAAAAATGTTATGAATGTTTACGGCACTGTAGGTATATAATGTGAAAGTAATTGGGCAGTAAGGGGGAGAAATACGAGATGACCGCATTCTGCCTTGGTAATCTGAACTCTCAACCTCGGAATTTCGCATGCGGTTCTCCTATTACGTCCCATTAATACTTCACATTTTTGAACAACAAACAAATCTTCTCTGCTGTCCTGGTGTCGCAATCTGTTGTCTCCTTTCTTATGCATCAGCACATACCTTCACAAGTCTCTGACAGCACAGGTACGTTCGCGAGACCATCCTCAAATTTTCAGATATTCTGTTTCTTCGCCAGTTCAGGTCCTTATTCCCGTTTAGCAAGCTCATACATGCATACAGCTCTGCATTTTCGCACATGGCCTGATAGTTCAATTTATTTCACGTGATCCTCAAAACGAAACTAGCTTATAGTTTTTGCATTTCTTTATATAGTTCCAAATATATTGTCACGTGGTAATCACTGTATACAATCTGCATTTCTAATTTTAATGTTTCGTTCCGTACCTCACATATATCTACGAACGCTCACACTCCGTTACCAGATTATTTCGATCTTATACTCTAACCAGACCACCCTCTCATATGATTGATATATGGTGGTTGTACTTTTTGCTGTCATTGGTAAAAGGTTTTATTATTTATCTCAATGAGGGGCACGTCAAGTAACTAATTTTGTTGTTTCTTTCCTGCAAACGAACAACTGGGTAATAACGACAATGGGCAAGTCCTATGGGCAATAATGACAGTACTCCTAATATTCATTCATTTTTCCTTATAGTTCATGTTTACGTTTTTTGTAAGCATCTCCACTTATAGACTAATTTGTATATAAGGACACCTAGAACATAGCTTAGTTCTTGGGTGAGTTTTTGTAAATATTCTGTAGTTTAAATTTAACGAGCCAAGCAATCGATCTTTGATGGAAGCATTTAGCACCTCTCAACAGCCTAGCAGCCACGATTTGTTGCATCAATCTTTATGAATTACTTGTTAACTATGAATGAAACCAGCCACAGGCGTCCACACAAATCACAGAAGTACTAAACACATTCCGCACAATCACATTGGGCATTTTGCTCAAATGAGGTTGAAAGTGTTATGACTTGCCTGTAATATTTCCCTCTCTCGTATTTATAATTATAAAGCAGAGTGCCAAAAATGACCACAGTTTGAACATGATGAATACAGTAGTTACCCCAGTGCAAATATTACAAAGATTGGAGTCATGAAAAATAAGCCTATTCAGAAGTGGTGATTTCATCGTGTAAGGAGGAAACAAAAATCCCTTCAAATGATGCTTTCATTCATTGCATATTTTTTTGTGCATTGATAGAAAATAATTACCAGAGAAAGGAAAGCGAAGCTCAAGGATTTCCAAAATGCTACGCAATTCAGCGTGTTTAGAAAGAATGTCTTGTTCATGTTTGCTGAAAAGACATATTCACCTTGAGGAAAGAGAACGAGAAACGCAAGAAAAGCAAGCACAAAATCGCGAACCGCTGTTTGTTCAGTCACTAAAAAATTGCAAAATCTTACACGAGAAGTGCTCATCGAGTAATATCGCTTTCTTACTATGTCACGTCTTTTATACATCGGAAATAGCCCTATTCTGGCATGACGGTTTGCTTGGGTTAGGCAATGGACGATGCCTTTGAGCAAAGGTTCCTCTCTGGAAGAATTCAGGAGCGCCGAAAACGAAAGCAACAAAGAGCGACAGAGAAAAATTTAACAGGGGCCCGCGCTTCGCCCTGCTCGACGGTCAACGTTTGGAGAACGCTGTAGCAGCGCTTCAGTCGAGCGTTGAAGCGTTACAGAGAAGATAGCAGCTATTTCCTCCAATGTTGAGAAACAATCTCCCTCCTCGCTCTTCTCCGTTCCCTTATCGGCGACGCACTTTCTATGTTCCATCGTTCAGCTTTGAACGCGGACAGACTTGCTTCATGAGGACCATCGGCGTCAGGCAGAGTGAGAGAGAAAGGACAAGCGGCGTCCAGCGCTATTGATGTAGCCAAATTTTTTCAGCCGTGCGTGCCTCCTTTCGGGTCTAGAAAGAGCGATAGATGTGCACAGGATCTATTTATAACCACGCGCTACGTTCCTATAAACAATTTCCTCCACTTGATTGGCTTGCCGGTGGAGCGAATGTGAGTCTATGAAGTAACCGCAAATTGGGAGCGAGGATGTGTTGGCTTCTCCTGTCTGGCTTGCTCAATGATGAAAACGTCTTGGTCTGCCTTTTGTGACTGTTTTTGTGCCACGAGAAGACGGACTATATACGTATAGGCGTTGGGCGAGCGCTGTGTAGGAGCGGTCGATCCTTACAGGAAGCGACAATGGCCGCCCATTAGGAATGCGATTCCCTTATCAGATAGTTCTCCTTCACAGGCCGAAGGTCGCAACGAGGGAAATCGCAAAATTTCCTGCATGTGTCCGTCATCTCTCCCTCCTGTCACTTATGGATCTTACTTACAACTAGGTAAATATTAATATATGGGATGGTTTAACCTGAATAAAAAATTGTATTTCTTTGCCAGATGCAAATATAGGGCTTTGGAATATATTGATTGGCATTATAACAATACGCATGTGAAGACTTGACATGAAAAACCTTCTGTGCCCCTGCATTTTTGTTCAGGAGTAAGTAATAGTTTTTTCTTACCACTATATAAAATCCCTTCGTGGCCTCGACAATTGTCCAGGCATTGGCGATGACCTGCGCCTTTAATATCCTCCTATTTTGCAATGCCATTAGGGGCAGCCGGCCTCTATATGCACGCTTCAAAATATAAAATGCGTGAGACATCACGATCCCTCAGCAAGAAAAGAAGGTGGGACGAATTATGGGATTGATTAAAGAGTTATAATAACTGCATCGTACAAAATGACATGTATTTATGTACTCCATACTTGCTATATAATAACAAATCATTATGGCCAACTAAAGCAAAGACTTTAAGGATAACTTAAAGCAGATATTGTGAAAGCTCGTTAATTCCAACCTCGATAGTTTCACTTTTCGGATAATGCGAACTGCACTACTTTCTTCAGCCATGCTTCATAGAAGTCTATGTACAGAGAAAGCCGTTATTTTGAATGCGGTTTGGTTGCACCACGGATAATTCTAACTGCGCGCCACCGCGTATGGGCAGCCGGGCGCCCGGCCGATGAAAAAAGAAACGGCTCCGCGATAAGACGAGAGATCTATGAGCTGCGCGCCTCCAAAAATGGGAGAGAATATGAAATCAGGTAAAAAATGGGATAAGGATAAAGCTAAACGGCCCCATAACCGGCGTGGCGGCAGGCGGGGCCAAATAGAGGGTAGCGGGTAGGCGGCAATGGAAGCGGCTGCCTGCTCTTTGTTGCGCATGATCTTTGAGACTTGCAGCAAAATGCTCGTTAATTCGACATGTGTTACTTTGATAGTACACATAAGCCTTGCTGTATATATTTTAAGCCTTGATGTGTATATTCTAATTTTTCCAAGGGCTCATTTGGAGCTGTACGATCTTATCGAACCATAATGGACTGTTGTACCGGAATGCCACCAGCCATTCACCCGAACAGCCTCAACCCAGACCTGAAGGAAACTCAAAACCATTCCTGCTCGACAACCTGGGTATACGCCAAGATATCACGTCAATATATATCACGTCAATATATGCAGTAGCCGGGGCAAACTGTGCACCTAGCTGTTTCTCAAAACGTTCTACATCTTGGTTTGTGGGCGAAGCTCTTGTTTGCCTTTTTACCGCTGACGGCTTGACTGACTAGACAGTGTTTTAATCAGCTGCACAGCCGTCGTGGGGCAAGGCCAGCAGCAAAAATTTGAAAACTCGAAGAACGCAGGTCTGCTGTTGTGCATAACGGCGCTTGGTTTTCTTCGGCTCCTTTGGTTAGTGTGATTACTTCTTGCAGTAGCCAGGAAGGCACCTGTCTTCCTGCCAAGCCACGAAGCATTGAAGTTCTAAATACTTGAAGACTTAGGGCCTCTCTGAAAACCAATGAGAAAGCCGAAAAAATCGGTTACATCTGCTTTTAACAACAAATTATTTTTATTGCCTCGACACCTAACTAGTATTATGTATTTCAGTAAGCAGCGTTCCAATGCATTACTAGTACAGCCTATTTTGGTTTCGTTTTTTAAAGATCTTCGAGCAAAAATGTAAGTGTTAAAACCTATTTTTCTAGAGGGTCTCGTAAAAAATTTTAGACACTAACCTAGGAGGCGCTAGAAAAAGCTATACACTAGGATATATTATTCAATCATTATATGCAGCCCAAACGGCAGATGTCAGTTGCAATAAATTTTTACGCTCCCATTCAATGTTTCCCTCAAAGCGTCAAAATATTTTACCAAATAGTAAACCTCGTTATTTATGAAGTGATATTCCTTGGTATCTTAGGAATATTTTGTGTCTTGATGTTTCTCAAATGCGGGCATCTGGCAAACAAATAATATTGTAATACTGGCGCAGAAAATTACAAGGTGGCAGACTTGCTACCAAGCTAACTTCATGCTCAAAAGATTATTTCTTATAATAATAATTGGCCCAATATGCGAATGGATCGATTCGATGTTTATCAAGCTAGATGAAGCCCGCTATAAAAACCTCTTAATGCATTTAACCTAACAGATTATGTAGGAATCGCATTAGTGAGGGAAAACCTGCGTATTTATTCGGAAGCGCTCCTTGGGGTGGGGGGGGGGGGGGGAGTTTGTAGACCTTTTGTAAAGCTCGCGCTACTGTGGAATGTCAGTGGTCAATATAAAATGAAGAAACTGCAGCATATTGAATTTCTGGGAAATGGTCTGCGCAAAATATATTTACTGAATGGACAAGAAAGCCGTCGCTTTTATTGCTACATGAATATGGCTATTCTTAAAGTGTAGATAAACGGATGCAACCTGGACGCAGGATGTGTGCCCCTCTGCTGATTACCACCATCATTGTCACGTCCTGGCCTAAGAACAGGACGACAACAGCGATTGAAGGTCGACAGGGAAGCAGCGCGAACCAGCGCGACTCGGGGTGCCCTAGAAAAGAACCACTCGCACCAGCGTTGTTTTGTTGTTGTTGACCAAATAACATATCGCACATACCCAAAGAGGGGGATCGGCCAAGAATTGGGTAGCAAATAAATTTTTTGAACTATACTTGCAACAAAAAGTGATCTTCTTTCTTCTAAAACGCTTGCGCTTCCTTTTTTTCGGCTACACTGCCTCCCTTCGAAAAGAAGCACCAAACTGAATTAGCATCCGCGCAGAAGCACGCACGCTCTCGGAACGCCTTGCTAGCAGATGAACAATGCAGTAAGGAGAAACAAGGAAGGGTTCTCGGTTATCACTGGTAATACGGCTTAAGTCGCCCTACGTACACAATGTTAGGACGCGAGGAAAGACGGGGACGATGGTTGCGCTACACAGGGCAGCACCTCGTAATTAGGTTCACAGACGCGACAAAGAAACTTCTACGGCCCGAAGTACTGCTTTAAGGGTTTTTCGGCAAGACCTCGACAGCTAACCGGTGTCCACACCCGGAGCTTTTCTCCAGGCCAGACATATGGACAAGTCTCCGGAGATTGTATTGTGACACGTTTCGGTACCTGTTGCGGTCGTACATGGATTCTGGCCAGTAGCTGAGAATCTCCGCGCGTTCTCATACTAGCTAGACATTATCAGTTACGTTATCTGGCGGTGCGTGAGGCAGCACAGAGTCAAGCATGGTGGTTACTTGTCTTTCATGCACTAGCTGAAAAGGGGACATACGGCTGGTCACCTGGACTGCAGTATTGTAAGCCAACGTGATATAGGGCAGTACCTCCTCCCAATTCCGATTGTCGACGCCACGAACATCGCGATCATATCGGCCATAATTCTGTTGAGCCTCTCCGTTAGTCCATACATTTGCGGGTGATACGCTGTAGTTCGGCGGTGGCTGGTGCAGCTTAGACGCAAGATCTCCTGAGTTGCACCACAAACGCGGTGCCACGGTCAGTAGTCAGCACTGCTGGGGCACCGTGCCCGAGGAAAATGCTCTCGATAAAAAATTTGGCTGCCTCGGCAGCCGTCTCCGACGGAAGTGCGCGGGACGCGGCGTAGCGCGGTTAGATAGTCTGTCGCTATGATGGTTTACTCCTTGCCTGATGACAACATCGGAAATGGGCGCACAGATTCCATTCCAATGGTATGAAACGAAGCACTCGATGGTTCGATTGGCGGGAGAAGACCCGCCGAGTGCATAGAAGGTGTTTTTCGCCTTCGAAACTCACGACAGGGTCTTGTGTATTGAAGCATGTAGTTGGCAACTTAGGGCAGTAATATTTTTCTCGAATACACGAGAGCGTTTGGCTGTATCCTAGATGATCAGCTGTAGTATCGTCACAGCAAGCTACAGTGACCTCGCTGCGCAGACCCTCCGGCACGACAAGAGGCCATCTTTGGCTGCTCTCGAAAATCTTCTTGTATATGACACAATTCTGAATCTTGAATGCAGACCGAATACACAGGAAAACCCGAGGTACCGCATCTTCGTCTCCTGCACGATGTACCATCAGTTGACAAACCTGTGCATCATGTCGCTTCCGATCTGCCATATCATCGGGACTCAAGGCCCTAAGAAAGCTATCTTGCTTATCACCTGCCTCTTCTGGCGAAGTTCCGACGTGTGCTCCAAGCAGTCAGCATCATGACGTTTTAAGCCGCATTTATGCACAATCTTGACTTCGTATTCCTGTAGCCGAAGGCTCCACCTTGCAAGCCGACCTGCGGGATACTTAAGATTGGCCAACCAGCACAGCGAACGGTGTTTGGTCACTGCGCGAAATGGGCGGCCGGACAGATAAGGCCGGAGCTTGGCCTTATCTCCCAGATTATGGCCCAGGAGACGGCAAGGCAGTCTTTTTCAGCCTTCCGCCTTTGAAAACGTTCGGCTAGCGTACGCAATAACCCACTCAGCGCGAGCCTGGAATTGTACAAGCGATGCCCCCAGTCCTTTTTTTCTGGCGCCTGTGTGGAGTTCAGGGTCAGCATCGTGATCGAAATGGCCCAATATAGGTGGTGATAAATGCTCTTTATTTAGCTGCCTGAATGCTGACTCTAAGCATTAGGATAAAATCAGGTATTTGACTTCGTTGGGGTCAAAATGCGAACACGCAGCTTGTCAAAACAATTAGATTTATTTATTGTAATGGTAGGCACACTATGGTTCACGCGAAAAAGTAAACATACTTTAGCGCCTAGAAAACGCACAGAAGCGAGCGCGGTTCCCTCGCGTCGCAGACACGTTTATGAAACTTTTACGTGAACGTGTAAAACATCTCTGGCAGAGTTCGGTCCAGAAAAAAAAACAAAAAAACTCGCAAGAATGCTCTTCGCGCTTTGAAGAAAAATTGTTAATTTTATTAAATGACAGGAATTTAAATGTTACAACCGTTTTCATCGTTAGTGACAAAACTACTATAGTAGTCAAAGGTAAGTGAATAGGAAAACATGATGTATCCTGACAGCAAAAACCTTTTTGATGGTGAACCTAATTTAGAAAGGTAAAAACGAATGAAAGCAAGTAAACAGAAAACTATTAAGATACAGAAAGTGTCTTGTTGACGACATCAAAGGCGTCTTGTTGACGGAAGGAATTGGCTGGAGAGTAGACGTGATGCTCTGAACGAAACGGAATGAGAAAGCAGCCTGCGCGTTGCATAACAAAACATCCCCATGGGCACTTCCCCGTGACTGTAGTTTGCTGCGCACGTTTCCTGTTTGTATCCGTCTTCGCATTCATGCTGACTGAACGCGGATTGCATTGCAATATGTGGCATCTACGCAAAAAAACTTGAATGGTACGTGAGAGCTGCGTACGAAATGCTTCTTACACACTGTATAGCATGTAGTTTGTGATGCCTATCTTTAAAGATGTTTATTAAAACGTATCATTGCGTTGTGAGCAATTTGTTCCTACATTGTGAAAGAAGCCCGGAAGGATGTTATCTTTGTGATTTTTTTATTATTTATTTCATAGCAGCGCAGCAGCGCCTTTTATATTAAGGAGAGGCTACAGGAGACTCAGTTTTAGTAAAGGTCGACAGGGCTGATGTCAGCGCATTAAATAACTGATGAAAGCACATAGTGACATTTATCGACGTTAGTAAAATAAAGAATTTTTATATACTGCTCATTTCAACTTAAGGCAGCTCTCATTTGCCTCGGTTCAAATGTGGCGATAGTTCCGATGGGGGATGAGAATAATTCTGGTTAGCATTATACTATCGTGCAAAAGCTTTGCGCACAGTTTCTCCGCCTCTGCCCCTTAGCTTTGCGTAGTAGCCTCGAATTCGATACGCATTTCCAACCAATTAAATATACTATTTCATTGATTGGCGGCGCGACTGCAGGGCCATACTGCTGGAGTTGCATTGCCCCGGCAACGCTTTTTTATGCAGTTGCAATGCAGTTAGAGTGCACATAAACTCTTTGCTATCTAAGGGCTCAGTGTTTTTATGCAGCCCTTGTTATGAAATAGTTCCTAAGCAGGATGTGCACCCTCTGACAGCAATCACACCCGCTCCACAAGCAGAACAAGCTTTCGCTTGGGGCAGCTGTCTCCACTTCAGTGTTCTCGCTTAATGAACTGATGATGACTGAACTATTTCCGCATACTGAAATACGACGTCAATGCTAGTGAAAATATCTCAAGCTAACTCCTTTTATTGGCGGCGGAATCTATTCTGTCATTCCGTATGCGGGGCACATAGAGGAGCCCTTGAAATTGTTCGATGCTCAAAGCTAATAGGTATGGCATTAAGACGGGTTTGAATCATGACGACTAGATGCACCATAACCTTAAATAACTGAAGAAAGCCATGCTTGTAGATGACAGCTGAAATGTAAACAAGACATCTTAGAGGAAGCAGGAAAAAGAAAATTTCTGCTTGAGGCATTGTAATTGTAGTGCGCATAACTTTCACCGATGAAGAGTGAAGGCCTTTAAATAAAAGTGTTATTTTAAGGCCCTGCGTGCGTTACTTCACCAACCTTACATTTTTCATTGTTGTGTTGGAGGAAGTATCAAGTACACGATGTTCGTTGCACCGAAACGCATGCTCCGTATCCAGGTTTGAGAGGGAGCTTTCAATATTTAGAGAAAATTAACCGCGCCGGGAAAAACACTTTAGTACCGCCGCTGTGGAATCTACTGTAACTCTGATTTTATATGTTTCAGCCGTCGTAGATGGCGCCACCGCATACTAGTGCGAACTTTGCATCTACTTCTAGTATCAGCCGAAAAACATTCCATAAAAGAGATGGACGTCTTGTGTGAAGTGTATACGTGGATATGTAGTGTTTGTTGATCGGCTGATTGGTGTTGGTTGATAGTGTGATTGATTTGTTAATAGGCTAAAATTTGAGATTGATGAGTGAAACCACCATGATGCAGACGAATAATCTCATGATGCGTCGCTGCGTTTGAGGTTATCCGATGGAACTTCTGGCTGGTACTACTGCAGCAACATCGTCTGGAATTGTTCCACGAACATGTAATAGAGTAGGGTGTAAGTTTGAGCATGAATCTTCTCATGATGATAGTGCTTAACTGCAAGGGAGACTTGTGTTGGAAGCGGAAGCCGAGAAGGCGGAAAACAGTCGGTACGAGGCAGTTAGGCAATTAGAGCGAAGGCGGGATGCCGAGGTACTAGCATTAAGAGTGATGCAATTAGTGCACTCGCTATTGCGTCTACTTTTAAGACAAAACTTAAGCGTGCTCCCCTTTTTTTCCCGTTTTGGTTTGAAAGAGATGGTATATCACTTCACCTCTTAGGAGGAAGGCTGCCAGGCACTGCCACAAAATTGAATTTAGGTGTCGAATATACGCGCATCCGCATCACCCGCAAGACAAGTATTGAGATTCCCCCAGTGATCATGCAACACGTAAAGCAAAAGCCACAGGCGTAAGGTAGTAAACATGTGTTTAGGAAGTCCAAAAAAAGGACAAGTGCGACAAGGCGAGAATGGGAGGCCAAAAAAAAAAAAACAGGTGCGAGATTTGGCATATAAGCTCGTTCGAGGTTCTATGACCACATCTTTTTTCTTGACCGTCACATCTAGTGTACAAAAACCTCGGTCGTGTTATGTGCCACAAAAGTGATCCATCATATGTTGCTGCTGTTGGTCTACGAAAGTATTCCCCCTTGATAAACCCATGTTTCCAGGAGTCAAGACCATGGCTTTTCACTACAGCTTCTGCTCTGTAGGAACAGTGTGAGCAAAATATTGAAAGTGCCGTATAGTGGTGTAGATGAATGTTTGTGCGTCATGATCAGATAACAGAATGCTACAGCCAGAAGTATTGTGGAGCGCTCTACAGTGATTTAGACTGCAGCCGAGTGGATCAGAGCCACATAGAGTGCTGAGTGGACACCCAAAACGACGAGCGTTCACGTGTCCTAAGCGCAGACTTCGGATGGCGCTAGATCCATTGCACGATGCATCTGGCTTGAGGACGGTAGGCTGTCGTATAGATCTTTCAGAAGCCCATAATGTTGGTAAGAGTACTAAACAAGCCTGATTAAAACTGTGGCGGAAATCAATTTTCATAGCAGATTAACAGCCGAGAAGAAACTCGCAAATACCATGATATCTAACGAAATATCTGCAGCCGCGGAATCTGTGACGGATGACGCCTTGAGCAAACGTGTGCAGCGATCCACACAATCGACTAGGTAAAGGACCTCGTGAAGATCTCTAACCCTGTGGCTAACATGAATAACGCCTACTTGGGGAGAAATTAATTACCAAACCTTTAGTCCGCATTTTTAGAAACATTTGCATAGTTGTGAACACTCATTTGCTATCCACAAGATTGCCAACGCAGTGATAAACAAGGACTCGCAGTCACGCATAGTAAGCAAACAAATACTTACACTTTATCACATAGCGAAACAGGAATATTATTATGCACGGAGTGCGCATGTCGCGACGGTTGCGGTCTTAGTAAAGCAGTTTTCTGAGTGGAATGCAGACGCTGCTGAGAAACTAAGCACTTTCGGAGTAGACCACGAGGCAGTGTGGCATGAGCTTCTAGGCGCCGTCCACGCGCTCAAGGAGTGGCAAACTGAGACTGGGAGTGCGGCTGTGTAAGGGCGGTCTTTATTTGGGGCACGTCTTAAAGCAGTAATCCTAACGCACGGTAGTAGGTCTCGCTTAAGGCTTGAGACAATGCACAAACGTTAATTAGAGTGCATCCGCTGTATACGCTTCGCATGCCCTAATAAGTAGATTAAAGCGGGACACCAAGCATAATCACAGAGAAAGGAATCTAATATCACGCTTTCGTGATCAGGAGTCTCTGCGCTGAAATCGCTGTACTGGGTTGATGAAATGCGGACCTTGGAAGAATTCGATAATTGCAACGAGCTCAGGTCAGCGTTGGACCTGATAAACTCATTATAGACATGTAACTGAAAGTTAAAGCTATGCGACTGCCTTCGTGAGCATTAAATGTTGCTGGCTGCTGAGGATGCCCACATATTTCTCCGTGCCGAATTATGTGACAACTGATACTGTACAGCTGCTTGCGAACGGCGAATACCAATTTTTCAGCACTAAATGCATCTCTTACAGCCGATGAAAGATAGACGTAGCTGAAGGAAAAGGAAGAAGCCAATTCCTAATAACAACCACTCTGGAGAGAAACCCCTAGTGTAAACGCACGCTCAGTGGCCACCTTTTCACTTACTGTAGCCTCCGCTGCATGCGCGCGGCATCTAGATACGAATAAAAAAGTCCGCAGAAACGCAACCTGAAAACGCATTTCTGTTCATCAGGAACCTGCGAAATGAGATGGAGAGAGAAACATCGAAAAGAGAAAAGCGAAAAGGAAATGGTATCTCTATCTTGACGCCAGGGGCGACCCTCCAAGCTTGCTAATGGCATCCGCAGGATTAAGGAGCGCAAAGCTTCTCTAACGAGCACGCATCGAATACCACAAAGGGCTAAGCGACGAGAGCTGACGACGACAGCATAAGCAGCGGTGTCCGCGTTAATGGGAACAGAGCGGCTTGCATGAAAGTCTTCGCGTGCTTTGCTCCATGGCACGTAATGTAACAAACACAGCTATCGAAGAGTGCCCTGCTAGCAACGCCGATATTTTTTATAAATGCTGACAGCAGCTCATGTCTTATGGGGGACTAAACGTCTTCACTTCGGAAAACCGATGTTGGGACGATGTCGTAGATAACTAATGATTACGAGAGATCATAATTGCCATGTAATGAATAACTTACGTATTTTAGGAAATATCTAGGTGAGAATAGGCATACTTATAAAAATCAAAGTAATACACTGTACATCTTGATGTCCCTGAATAACTTATTCATAATAAGCCCATTGGTTCATGAAACCTGAGAAAGTAGGTAACGAGAAGTCGATTATGCGCTATGAATATTTGTAAGCTCAACAAGATTTCTATTGCAAGAAAAATGCCTCTTATGCAGCAAGAGACCACGGTAACAAGGCGCCAAAATGGCCATCCGACTTAAGAATAGGGTAAATCCAAATCTTTGTTTTCTTATTTCGTTAGCATTCCCCATGCTTTTCGTCGCCCGGTACTTTTTGAAACACCCACAGTAGAAAAATTAAACAGACTGAACCAGATTATCAGGATAATCATGAGTGCAGCTCATTCTATATTTAGTCAGTCGTGAGCTAAACGTTTACAAGCTATCTGCGCATAACTACTATATCGCCATGAGCGCGTATGAAGTAGCCTCTTTAGATGTAAGAGCAGTGTGATGCCTGTTCTTTAAAACCAACTTGCGAGGCCACAAGGCGACAAAAAGTTTGGTAGAACAAATTTTTTCGGACAACCCAGACTCCATGGGATGTTTTATGGTTGGCCCCCGCTGTAATCGGCGGGGCTCGCGTGTCACCGATGTTTGTACCTGTTGTAGGCCATCATTGCGCCCGCCACCACTTCGGTGGCAGACGACAGCTGTTGCGACGCATGCCATATTCTGTCCTTTTTCTTTGTTTCTTTTCTAATTTCTCCTCTGTCCGCACAAGGTAGAGGAGGTGGCTCAGCTACAGAGCCAGTAGCAGGTCCCTGCATGTACTTTTCTTTCTTCCTAAAGTAGCAATAACAACAGCAACTGATTGCAGCAAGCTTCTAAAGTCTCACAGAGATCCAGAAGCACGACACTGTTGAACCCTGATGCTCTCAATAACGGTATCACGCTCGTAATGTACGAGCGTGATACGATTACGATTTCGAAGCATTACGAAATCAGGGCACACACTGTCCTTCACAAGCATCCACTTGATTCCTGACTTCTCTCCTATCATAGATTTTATATCTGTATGTAGAAGTACTACGGCGTCCTAGAGCGCCGCTTCGCGAGGTTTATAAGACACAAAAATATAGGTGTATTATTAAAACTGGGAGAGATCGCTTCAAACCACTAAACACGCGTAAGCACAGGGAAAGCATGAGATTCACTAAAGTTTAGCACTGGTGGTGGTGTAAACGACTTTAGTGTCACCAAAGGAATGTTCCGTGGAGGTGGTGGGAAGTACACGGTAGAGGGCGTTATGTAGGCCTTTGTCGCGCTAGACCACGATGAGCCTTTGGCCCCCTGCGTCGCCTGTGGCTTAACGTACCAAACCGGCTGAGTTTCCGGTTTTGAGCTCTGAAGCTCCTCCACTTTCCTTCTCTCTCTTCCACAAGGACCCCTCATATTTCCCCTCCTTGCCTCCTTCCCCCGGAGCTGTTGCGGAGAGGGTGTGGGTGAGAGCTGGCATAGCACGCCGGGCAGCTCCTCCTTCCCCTTCCTCTCTCATCTCGGTGGACAGCATCTGCAGCCGGGAAGAGACGACGCCGCGACGCCGTAGCGCGCGGATGCTGCTACGCTACCTAGGATGAATATTGGGCACTCCCAATAAACAGCTTGGACCACTGGACCTCGGTGTTTCGTTCTTCCCTGCCACGGATCTGGTCAGAGCTACCGGCGATGCGTTTGGCACTAAGAGCAGAGCCCGAGCCCCGTGAGAACCCCAACAAGCTCTGTCTCCTACCGCTCCCAATGTTCACGTGGCGCGCGCAGTGAAGTGTGCTCATTCACACGCGTTTCGCAGGGGTGGGTAAAGTCAACTTCAGGGCGTCCGCGTTAGGGTTGATTTGACAGCCCCTCACGGAAGGCAGTTTAATGAGTTGGGATAGTGCGTAGGAACAGTTTGAATTTATGGTTAATGCTCAGCGAGCTGCTCCGCTTCATTTAGAGTATAATGAAGGTGAGGGTAAAAAAATCACGATTAAAAGTAATGAAGTTTTATTTAGCGGTAGGTAAATAAATGCCTTGGTGGTGCACACCAACGGTAGCCTCGCTCAATCCGATTAACGAGTGCTCTGGTTTAGTAGTTGGCATTTGGGTTCGTGGATGGACGCAGTCTGCTTTAAACTAGAGGATGCTGCTTTGTAGCGTATAAACAAGTGCGTGTAGAGGTCACGACGGGAAGGCGAGTAATTCTGCCTTCTTGCGAAATTTCATATTGTTCATTTTGAATCTGATAAGTCTTCATCGGCTATATAGTTTGCGAAATGGCTTGGCGGGATTCATGCACGGACGAAAATTTTCGTTTTCTGATCGTATTGCATGCGCCTTGACTGTTGTGTTCTTCAGTCCTCTGTGCCATTTTCAGTGGAGGGAAGTAACTATTATGGAAGCCTTTCGATGTTGCCTTTCTGCCACTATGATCATCCTCTGAGGGTATGCTTAGTAAGTAGGGAAATAAAAAGTGCTTGATAGAAGTCAGGTGGTACGGCGAATTGGAAACAAGCACGATACTCTAGATCAATTCTGACGGATCTCAGTAGTGATTAGCTTTTGGGCATTCGGAAGAGCATGTATTACTAGTCGACTAAGGGGACATTGGTTACATCTACTAGCGTAAAGTGGGCACCAAACACGAGGAATTTGGCTGTGGATGCAGATATGGGCAGCCAAACCTTGCTCTCGCGCGCAGCAAGAAAGAGGCTAGAGAGATTTATGCATCAGTAAATATTTCCTATAAGAACAGTGGGTAAAACTTACAAATAATTTGCTTTCGTAGATCATTGTATGGCTCTAAAACACGTGCTTACGTTTTCACTTTCGGCCGTCGGGCTGATAGTGATGACCATTGTTTTATGTGAAGTACGCATCAGGGAAGTGAGTACAAGCACGGTATTCCCCATACAGAACAGCGCTTCTGCCAGCTGCACTATCTCATAGCCTTATTTCAGTATTCTTTTATTTCTTTGCCCACAAGATCGAATCAGTGCTTGAAATAGAAGAAACAAAACCAGGAGTAAGAAGATACAACTAGTTAGGAACACACATAAAAAGGAAAGCCAGATCCATCGTGGGATTAAGTGGCGCAATAGGGATCGATAAGACAAAACAAAGCACACTGATTGGCTTGAGAATGCCATGGGTGGAGGCTTCCGCTGTTCCCTCTAAGATGACTGGATGGGCAAAGGGAGCTCATCAAAAGCCCTACTGCTAAAACCACAGATCGATGGCGTAGGATAGAATGCTTCGAAGGAGGGAGCTCTCAAGGGTGCTCGAGGGATTTTTGGGAGAACGAGCAAGAGGAATGAGCCTGGCTGTAGGAACCATATATTGCCGTAGAAGAAGGAAGAAATCTAAAAACAAGAAGCAAGAGCGAATGTGCCAGGCAATCGTTGCAACGGCAATAGCTGTAAGGAAATTGAAAACGAAAGGTCAACGCAAGGTAGGGCAGTCTGGGAAAATTATGTCTTTACACAGAAGGCAAGAAATAACAAGCTATAACCTGTTTATTGAGAACAAAGTTATAAAGCCAGTGCCATCGCAACAAAAAATAATTGCGCATGGTTTGGTTCCATCAAAAAACATAATTTGCCTCTACTTCCGCATGTGGAGGTTTCTTTCGCTGGTTTTGATGGCGGTGCACTCAAATGGCCGGGAAAGGCCAAGTCTATTTCGCCTGTGGGTCAATTTGGGTTTGAACGTAAGTAAACTCAACTGTCCAAATTAAATTTTTTTAAACGCGCTAACAGATATTAGGGGATTGGCCAACTAAACTTTGAAGTCGAGCCCTCTTCATCTGTCAAACCCTTTCTCACGATTAAAGCAGCGTCTGACGGGAATGTGACAGTACTGATGAGGATGAGGGAAATGCATTGCGCATTGATGAAAGCGGATAAATACGACCACAGGCAATGATGAGTGCGGGAGTGGAACTACATGGGCGAGAAGAAGAAGAAAAAGAGCGGAGGGATAAAAAAAAGACGACTTTATTTAGCCAAGTGGAAATAACTAAGCACTCAGTGGGATTGACTCCGACATTAATTATGATGCCCCATATACTATTCGATTCTCCCGAAAAATACGGGGGTTGAAACCCGTGCCACTTCGAGGAAGTTTTCGTTCGTTTGACTGTTGCTATGATGGGCGTTTGATATGAATAAAACCTTTGAGAAGCCTCCGACTTTCGACCTTACGAAGTAGTGCTTTCGCACTGGGACTTATTCGTCATGTGCTACAACTGAGGCAACGTAAAAAATCAGCATGGCCTTCGAAAGCCTGAAACGCAGCTTTCACGCTCCGCATGCACGCACGGAATTGAATACTCTTCGCGTGAAACATAATCATCATCATCATCAGCGTGACTATACCCACTGCAGGGTGAAGGCCTCTCCCATATTTCTCCATTTAACCCGGTTCTGTGCTAGTTGCATCCACTTGACCCCCGCGAACTCCTTAATCTCATCCGCCCACCTAACTTTCTGCCGCCCCCTGCTACGCTTTCCTTCCCTTGGAATCCAGTTTGTTACCCTAAGCGACCATCGGTTATCCTCTCTTCGCACTACATGTCCTGCCCATGTCCATTTCTTCTCATTTTCACTAAAATTTCAGTAGCTTGAGTTATTTCTGTGACCCACTCTGCACGCTTCCTATCTGTTAAAGTTACCCCTACCATTTTTCGAACTGTTGTATACTTTCCTCTTGAGCAATACCGGCAAGCTGCTAGTCATAATATGCGAGTGCTTGCCAAATGCGCTCTATCCCAATCTTATTCTTCTTGTTATTTCCTTTTCATGGTCCGGATCTGCGGTTGCTATCTGTCCTAAGTAGACATATTCGCCTATTACTTCGCGTGAAACAAGAAATCTCTATTTTTGCCTTAGTATACATGGGCGTTGACTCCTGTTGTGCTTGTCACATAATGAGCGCCACACTATTCCTATGTCAGAAAAAGCGTATACAAACCGTTCTGCCGCAATAAAATTGTCCTTGCCTTCACCGCCGTCGTAACCAAGAACCGCGAAAAAAGTGTATGGAAAAAATAAGCTCCTCATTTTGGATCACCTTTACAGCGCCCTCGATCGCTTAGCAGCGTTGAGGATTGTGTCATACCATTTCGCTTGCGATTTAGCATCCATCTGTTACTCAAATGGGGGGATAGTTTACAATACGGATTCTCAACCGATGACAAAATTCCCTCTTATTACGTGCCGTTCTTTCTATGTGTAGATCCTTACGTAAAAGTGAGACATACTACGCCTTCATTTTCCCAGAAATAAAATTATCTAAATACGGTCCTTTGGCAAAATATGGGCCAGTCTCTGAATTTTTTTGAAGCTCGCACATTGAAAAAAAAAAACGGTGATAAAGGGGCTATCATGTCCATTCTTAATACGAACTTTGAGCGTCCTTCTATTTTGTTTGTTTGCTGGGAAGTGTAGCGAGGACCACGAATTTGGATGACCTGAAGTCATGGGTAGCATAGAAGAATTGTCACGCAGCTCACATTCTTCCCGCTAGATCGTGTTCTACGTTATACACTAGCGGTAATACAGGACGTTCCATGTTCGCCGCGATGGAGGAGCATGGCGCTGGCTAAACACTCAAGGACACGTTACACTTAAGATTTATAATACATAAGAATGTAGAAGATCGAACCGTGGCTGTGGTTGCTCTGTCTGTAGCGCGAAGGATTCGACATATGGAGGGCGTAGATACGGATCTCATCGCCAGTATTATTTCTCACTGACATTATTATTTCTCACTGATCCACGTCAAAAATGTAGCAAAAAATATTCATTCTTTGCTTAGTGGCAGTGGCTGTTGGCGCGGCTTGTGCGTGTTTCATAAGACACTGTAACGTTTTCTATGGTTTATTTAGAAAGGTGGGAAGGAAATCTGCGCTTTGTAATTGCGCCACTTACTGCCTCAGTATTTTTGGTCAACAAATGTCTTGTGATAGCGCATATTGCAATGAATGGTTGCAAGTACGGCTATTTGTTCCTAGTTAGCGCAGTTTACAGCAAAAGGGCTATCGAAACAATTACAGGCGAAGTGTAGTGTCTCTTATATGATTTGTGCGCTAATGAGCTCATTTTATTCATATCTGGAATGAACGTGGACAGACGAATAGATAGAGTGCAGGTCTAACCAGCGCCGTTTCAGATGTATCAGTCTTTAGTCTAACCACCTCTAAAAAATTATCAGTCAAGACATTTTTTCTTAAGCCGTGTCTTGGGAAGCTAAAGGCTTTTAAAAAGGGAGAATGGTAGACATACATGATATCAAAAAGTGCGTACTCAAACGTGGCACTGCTTTAGCATCCGTTTACAATGTACTTCCATGATGTTTTATGGCGAAAGCCTTTAACAGCTCATATGGTCAGTGCTGGTTGTTCGGTCACATTGAAGCTATCAATCAAATGACGTCATAATGATGGAATAAAAGAACTATATATTCTGTCTCTATGGGGAATTGAACCTGAATCCATTGGATCCCGAGCCGAGCGCTTCAACCAACTACGCCATTCCCGGGATAGGTAAACACACATCATAATTATTCTTGTCTACCGTGAGAAAGATAGTTGAAAAAACATATTAATCCTGTCTCCACCAAGTATCAACCCGCATTGTCTTGAATTCCAGCCGAGCGCATTAACCCACTGGGCCATTCCGGAATCATGAAACGCACGTCATAACTATCCTTATTTACCATCAGGATGATAGTAGCGATTACAATGACGCTGCAAATAGTGGTAACGACAATGCTGACATTAGTAATGATAATGCCGGCGCATTTAGTGAATACAATAATGTGAGCAAACGTGCTGCACCGTGTGTACCAGTAACGCATAGGCTTTCGCATTTCTGCAGTTTAAATTTCACATTGCTCTCGCAACATTTCAGATCCAATGGAGGTGCACAAATTGTAATAAGGAAAACTCGGATTACGCATATATTATTCAATAACTCTAATTGGGAACGTTTATAAATCCATGACTCCGGAAATGCGATGTCACCTTGGGATGAATCACACTACTGAGAATGCGTATTCTAGATTTACATCATTTTTAATGAGGTTTTACTACTGCATTTGGCACAATATGGCGAGTGTGCACATTGTGTAGCTATTGTCCGATATTCCCCATAATGGCTACGCTGTATCCAAAATCCGCAATGCTTGCATGATTGCTTACGTGCCGGCTGAGCGAATGCTTTATTTTTGTCTGTGATGGTTATATTTAGGCACTAGTTCTTTACTGACCAGTTTTGCATAACGTAATTGATCATGCGATTTTGATCTATTGAAAGGTAGAATTTCAGAAAACGTTCCTCGTCGATTAACTCATTGAAGCCTTAGGTGGTCCTGATTCTATTAACAATTTATTTAGTACGCACCTACTAGGTGATAGATAATAAGTTAGTCGGTCAGTAAATTTTAACCCCCTAGGGATCGTATTATTAGGAAAGTGTGCTAGCAATATACAATGTGGTATCTTATTTTATACGATTCCTAACGTATTGGCTATCCTTGAGAAATAACTTCTTGGATTTCCGTGCTGATAAATTGCAACGACAGCATTTTCGTGTAAATGACTGTAAAGGTTAGTGCAAGCCATATTTCAGTCCCAATTAAACAAAATACACAATACGTGCTTGTTAAAATGCGAAATGGCTATAGCCACTACTTATCTATTTACTGTAATCAGTTATAACGATATCTTCTATACAACTTAGGTCTAGACTGCATGCTTGCTGCTTTGTTACATGATATAGCTCATCACCTTTGTATGACAAATAGATCAAAATTCAAAGAAAAGTAATCCTATCTCGTAAATGCTTAAATTCACCTATCAATGTACAAAGCTATAGCGTGGGAGGTGTTTGTTAACAACTGTAACCATGGCAACCAAACACTTGCTCCTGCCCCACTGACCGCACGCATAAATTTCAGCCATCATAACTGAACACTAACATTTAAGGGAAACATATTTAGCCTGCAACCAACCCAGCCAAAGTTCTCCGGAAATATCATAATATTTTGTGTGACTGCCATGATCCCTTAATGTTAAACATATCTACGAAGGCTGTCTGCTCTCGAAGCCAAGTACTGTGAGAAAGCATTTGTACCCGTGTTTCTCGCTATGCATTTTCCTCATGAAAAGTCAATATTTAAAATCATCTCATTTTCACATCAAAATGATTTGTGATCATATATTCTGGTGGCCTCGATGAAACTTAGCCAGAACGCTCAACTCAATTGCTGGTTCAGAGCTCGATTCAAAGAAAAACAAAATATGTCTGCGATATTTGAGTAAATCTTGAAAACAACATCGTTTGACGACTACCAATCCTGACTAACCAGGTTGGTTTCACATATTCGCGCCTTCATCGAAGTTTGTTGTGGTCAACTATTGAATATTTATTTAGTGTCCCAGAGCAGATAGCCCTTGCACATAGGGAGTATGCAAACTCCTGCCAAATTCTCTTCATTCAACATGCATATTCCGTCGAGTGAGAAATCCAGCAGATATCTTAAGCTGCTGAGTGATCATGTTTGTCATCTCTTTATTTTCGTTCGCTACACTTATAGAGCTGCCGTGAATGACACTCAGCCGTTGTTTTCTTAGAAGCTCCAATGTTATTTGCAGGGAAAACACGTACGGATCACTGAAACTCGCTTTACCGATGTTAAAGCGCCCTCTGTTTTGTTTACGTTCTTTTCACTTTTCCAAGTTAGAGCAACCAATGAGCCTTTGTTGTGTTTTACGGAGAGGGAGGAGTCGGACGTGCGGTGCGTGCTCTCTGCGCTCACGTGCGGTTTGAATGGGAACGGACGAAAACGATAAATTGAAATACGAAGGCAAAAATAAGCGGCCGGAATTTAGAGAGTCTGTTTTTTTGCTGTAACCAAACCTTCTGTGGCTAAACGTGCTCCCCAGAAAAGTTGAGACATTTTGAGCATATTTGTAACGTTAAACTGCGAAGGCTTAAAATATTCATATTCGGCTAGGTTTGCAGCAGAAGCTGAACATCTTGAAAGCACAGGGAGTGCAGATGTGGGAGTCAAAATGATTATGCACAGTGTTATCAAAAAACGAAAAGTGGAAATAAAGAGTATATTTGAGTCTTACGTTACGATGTAAAGAAAAGGTTTCATAATCAGAAAGCCAAAAAGAAAACACAGTAATGAATGTCCTCCTAGTAATGACCCTAGGTTACCGTGCTAGATTGTCTGTAAATAATGGTCAGACGTATAAAAATGACCCCATTTAACCGTTCCCAACACCTAAACCAACGCATCCAAAAGAATACGAAAGCGGACTCGGCGTTTTATTGGTGCTGAAAGCTTTAGAATGTGCAGATCGTTTGTTTCAAAGAATGATTATAATTAGAAAGTAGTTTAATATTCCAATCGAGATGTTTCTCAACCTTTACTTGCGCCAAAGTCGCTGTTTTATCTAATTTTTGAAAAATCAGAACTTTGGTTATATCTACCATTAAAATTTCTCTAAATGCACTAAGGAAACGAGGACTGAAAGGGGTGCGTGAGGACTGCTAGCCACATCCTTAAGAATGTGCCCCTGTTAAGCCGGCCACTGCTTGCAGACAAACCAGTCCATATGCAGAACTTGACCAATCTATTCGTCCACGTTTACTTGCAACAGCAAGACGTGGGCTTTCAGGCGCAGTTGGCATCAAGGCAAACGAAAAAATATTACAACGATCGCCGCGCACACTAGGGTGGACGCAAGGACGCCAAAGATAAAGCACGCTAGGATTCGGTGCATCTGGGATCTATTCAGTAGGTCTTTACCACTGAGTTTAATGCTTAACTGCTTCAATGCTCAACGTATATGTATTCAGTTTTCTCGCCTAAATGCTATTTCGTTCACAGTAAAAAAAAAATATATTCTTCTCACTTCCAGAGTTAAGCACCAAAATGTTTCCCACGCTGCGGATAATTCAACAAGAGCATTGCGCACATTTAGCATTGGTCGACGATATTTTCCGGGGTGGACGATACTCTGACATGAAGGCACGAAGTCTCAGTGCCTTTATAATGCACTGACCCCAACAAACTTAGGAAAGCTCTTTGAAATGATTAAGCGCACATATTTTTTGAAGCGAGTTCCAGTTGTGCATAGACTGGCAATGTAAGTACCCAACACGGCAGCAATGTACAGCAATCTTGTGAGCGGAATACAATGCATGGAGAGCCGAGCAGTCTTGTGCTGTGGCCTATAACCCGCAAAGCGATTGCTTCCCGCATGGTGCTGTCTATGCCTCCTTTCATCAGACCTCACTGCTAAGTTTGTTGAGCTGTGCTTCCAATGAATATTTCAAAATTGGTGAGGACTCCTTGCTTTTAGAAGGGCTCCTAGATTTTCGGTGCCCTGCTGGCTCGGGATTTCTGATTGCTGACAGTGAAACCATACATAAATTCGAGAATAGTGGTGTCTAGACATATTTCCCACCAAATTCAGGTTGCCCAATGTGCATGCCGCATTACAAAAGAGACAAAAATAACAACAAAACTATGGCTCCATATCAATACTCTGGACATGCTTCTAACCTTTCAAAAAAGATTATCTTAGCAAGGATTACAAAGTTTGCGGAAACAGAAGTTCTTAGCCAACTCCCAGTTCGATAGCAGCAAGGCACGTAGGCAAGTAGTTGTGCTTGTAACACTAAAAAAAAACATGACTTCAGCAGGCTGGAAGAAGGAAAGCGAGTTTCGGGCCTTTATTTCGGCTTGTCGAAACGCTAACATTATGTAACGGTGTTATGAAAATTAGAACGGTATGTTTTCCATTGCAAAGCCGATACACTTATCAAATATTAATTTAAATATAGTACCCAAATTACAGCTATGGAAGGCACCCTTTCTGATCCAATTCATGTTTCCCACCGCATGCCCCAAAACAGAGTCCTTGGCCCATTTTGTTTTATTGTATACGACCTACGTCTATAGATGTTCCATCTATTATATTCCTAACATTAGGAAGACATTCAAGCTCCGCCGCTAAGGGTAAGAAGCGACAGCGTTTTATATGCATGGAAGACAGTATTTCACTTCATTTCTTTATGTGTGTCTTCTTATTTTTGTAATATTTATTTTTTTTATTTCCCCTATTTTTATTGCATTTTCTGTTTAAATTGTCCTTTCTTTCCTATAGCGATGCTTATCATAAGGCAATATTTTGACGAACTTAAAATCATTCATTAATAATTTACAGTGTTGTATATTAGCATCATCAAGCAGTGACTTTTTATTCTGATCATTTTGATACCTTTCAGCCCCTTTTTACGATTTTTTCATTTCTTTAAAAAGCAAATATTTGGTGATTTTGTTACCTCGCGTTCATCTATCAAATACCAATCAATCATTGATCCCAGCAAATGCAAATTACTTAGTACGAACGACTCGATTATTTTCGACACGCGGTGCCGACTGCTATGTGCAGCTACTAGTACTGCTACTACAAAAACGAAAGCTTCCCGACCCAACGAACCCTGCCACTTACATATTACCCAAATGACGCAGCCTATTTCTGCAAAATATTTATCGAAGTAGTAGGCGGCTCTTTTTCGAAATATCCATCCATTTTTTTCTTTAATGGCTCAATAAAATATACAATAGGACAAGTTTTTTAAACCGGTGATAAAGGTGCCCGGCCCACTGTCGCTTGACGCAGAACACGATATGGGTATGTAGTTAGCTTGAAGAAACGAATAAAATAATAAAAAAATATTTGTGATTTTATGAATTACAGGACTTAGCAATTATGTGGTCGCTTCGCCGCGTGATTCTGTTATCTCAACAGTAGTTAGCTTGATAGAAAAATACCAGCATTCCCTTTTTACGGGATGGTGAGAGGTTTCACCTAGCTTGTAATATGAATTGTGTGCTCTATTTTTTTAGGTTAGTTGATTAGTACTGATTGATTTATAGAAAGGGAAAGGCGCAGTAACTGTCTCACTTGTTTTCTGCGGACACCTCAACTGCGCCGGAAGGAATGGGATGAAGGTGGGAGTGAAAGTGGAAAGAGAGAAAGAGGAGCCGTAGTGGAGGCACCACCACGGCGGGGCGTTAGTTGGTTAGGGCAGTTCCTGGCCCTACGGGATTGGGACGGTGGGCCATCGCCGCTCGCGGCGGGCGCTAGCCAGCCACCGAATTTTTATCTGTTGTAGACCGTCATTGCACCCGCCACCGCTTAGGTGGTGGTGGACGACGGCCGTTGTTGCGGCGCGAGTCTTTCTCTTCCTCATCTATTTTTTGTTCTCTATTTTCTCTTCTATCCGCACGAGGCAGCGGAGGTGGCTCAGCTACAGAGCGAGTAGCAGGCCTGTGCACTTTCTTTTCCTTCTTCCTACAGCCACAACCACAACGTTAGTTGGTTATTTCCTCTGTAGCATCCACCACTACTCCCTTGACCTCTTCCACCCATCCACAAGTCGCCTCATACTTGCTTCCACTGTTTCAAAATTTAGCCTGCCATGGATGTCCCGAGACCCCAATGCTTCTAGAATTTCTTCGTCAACGTCGTGCACTAGTGGTTGAAGTGCCTTAGATTCTACATAATGCTCAGTTGCTTCCCTGCTTTGCATGCAGCAGCACAATACATCTGCGCTCTCAGATTTTTACCTGTTGCATTTCGGCCTCAAGAACCCTACCCTAGCCTCGAAACGTAGACCACTGCTTTTGGAATTGTCAAATAATTCTCTTTGAATTTTGGTCTTAGCCGCCTTAAGACCAAAATTCAAAACGAAACTCTGGGTAGCGTCGCCTGGCGACATATAGCGGAAATATTGTCAAAACGAATAAGAGTGCATTTAAAGTGCACGGTTCTCGTAGAAGGATATTGACATTGCACCATGCATATATTATTAAATGTTTGCCTCTTGACAAGAACTGTTTCGTGCCTTATAATCTATTTGTGTTGATTGCACGCTTCTGTCCTAGGAAAAGCCGTATAATACATAGGCACGCCGAGCCACCAATATCGTCCAAATCCGTGTTTTGTGAGCGGTGCATGTGCTTTGATGAGGAGTGTATATGCTGCACGATAAAAACCTCCAAACTGGTTGCAGTACCTAAATCCATGTGTGTGCCCCCCAGAATTTTGTTTTGATGGTGGTGCAGTGTCGGGCTAGGAATATGGCAGGCTTGTATTAAGCAGCCCGGTACCATGAGACCTGAACAAGTTTAAACAAATGAAGTTTTCTTTTTTTACGGGCTTTTTATGCAATAAAGAGAAAAAAGCGTACATACCGCAATGGATTAACACTACTTATCTCAGCGTTGAAACATCTTTTCGAATCTTTGAGAGCAATTTTTTTTCGAATTTATTTAACGTGTCAAAAATGCAAAAAGTTACTAACATATTTACCTAGCATATTTACTTACCATACTTACCTCTTTTAGGTTGCATTATGTCATGGTTTCGATTCTTTATAGCTGCAAAACCAGCCGTAAACTGAGCGAGGAGGTGACAGTATGGCAACAGGTACACTATCCAGTTACCTTCACCGTAATCATTACCTACCTTTAGTGAGTGTATGTTACTTTTAGATTCTGTTGAGTTACGCCTCTCAAGAACAATCGCCGTTACTCAGTAAAATACAACCACAGATGAGAAAGAAGTTGCGGGGTCTTACCGATGAGGGAACGGAAGTACGCCCCGGCGTCCAGGCAATATATGAACCAGTATTTCTAGCTGAAAGACCTGCTGCCATCAGTTTTCGGGTTGATAAATAACTTAACACCCATCAAGGAATCATCCTCCTTTTTTAGCAGGCTGTAATCCCTACGGATTGTACGGCGTCCAGGATCAGACGATAGATTTTCACTTGGACGTCTCTGCTTTGGATGATCATTAAAGCCTCCCAGAACTTCCTAGTCCTGCTGGCTTGTAGTAGCTAGGGTTTGACCACACCATGTGAATCATGCCTCTAATAAATGATTGGTTCACGGGAAAGGGAAGGCGCAGTACCTGCCACACTTGTTTTTGTGGTCACCTGAACCGCGCCATAAGGTAAGGGGGGAAGGTGGGATCGAAAGTGGAGACAGAGAAAGGGGAGACGTAGTGGAGGGCTTCAGAATAATTTTTGCCTCTTAGGTTTGATTTTAGCAGCCCTACAGCAAGTGGTGAACGTCGCAGTTCCCCTGATGGGGCTGAGGCAGGTGGGTCACCGCCGCTTCCGGCGTTGGTTAGCCTGCCACCAAATGTTTATCTGTTGTAGACCGTCATTGCACCCGCCACCGCTTCGGCGGTGGACGAAGGCTGTTGTTGCGGCGCGCGTCTTGAAACTCATGTTGAAAGTTTTGACCTAAGTTTCTGAATCGCCAAAAGAATCTCATTCTCGGCAACATTATCACAAGCCAAACAGTCAGCGCTGTCTTCAAAAGTGATACTAGCAGCTGTGTTATCATGGTGCACAAAACAAGAGCTAAAACAGATACCATCGCGCATCTTTATTACAACAGCACTAACGTTACATTTCGTTGCTTGCGCACAAAATTCCCAAAAACTGTTTGGTTCCTTTATGAAGTTCTGTTCAAGAAGTTTGTGGTACTCGGCTTCATCACGTGCAATCAAGTTTTTCACAATTTTTTTGCTTAATGAATATCTTTGGCACCAATATTCACTTTCTGATTATACGTAGAGAGTATGGTATTTCTGTGTTTTCTTCAAGTAATGTCTCAAATCGCGCGAAAGAAATCTACACTTCTTCGGTTTGCGGCGTGGTATACATTTTTTTCGTTATGCCCTGTACAACTGATGTAAGTAGCTCAACGCCTGTGTTTACATCCTCAATCTCAAGCAATTCTGACCAGTCGTAGGCCTGAAGATCATAGTGCAGACTAAGGTAATTGCCATACGCATATCTAAATTTTTCTGGCACCATCTCACGCACTGCACAAAAAGACAAAAAGAACGACAAAGTAATCGGACGATAATATTTGTGTACCCGAAAAGGAGGATCGCACACCGCTTGCACACAAAAAGAGGCACATTAGATAGAATTAGTTCTAAAATGTTTCCAGCACAGTTCTTAATTGCATTGCATTGATGTAAACCATGGAAATTACTAAAATCATTTAATTATTCGGCTTTTTCTCGAGTTGCTGTGCACTCACTAGTGACAAAACCAGTGGACCAATCGACCTTAAGAATATTAAAGTCCCCTTAAATGTTAACCTTGTATTTCGAAAAATTGATTTTTTTTCCAATATCCAAGAAATTATCGGTAAAAACGTTAGGAGCAGAACTTGGTGAAAAGTAGTTACAGCCGACTAGACAGTGCGATTTTCCCACGTTGGAATTTCCAACCACACAGATTCTTCGTATGTCTCCAGGTCTGGTCTCCTAAATGCATTTAGCACAGAACGGCAGGCTATCAGAACTCCACCCCGTATTCAATCTTGTCAGAATAGACCCTGTCGGCCCTGAAGACAGCATACTCATCTGAGAAATAAGACGCGCTTGAACATGATGAGTTTAGCTACGTTTCCGTCAGGCACATAATGTCATACTCACATTCGTCAGCAGTGCTAAATTTGTGATCCTTAGGAATCGAAAAGAGAATTCTTGACTTCCTTATTTTTTGACATGATATCCATTGCCGTTGCGGGGTTTGCCTAATGGTGTAAGTCAACGCCCCTCCACAATGCGAACGTCACCTCCCCCCCCCCCCCTGCCCTACGCCTATGACTGGGGCCCTTGCAATTATCAATCTGGAGATAACTATTTCCTACCTCAAAATGAAAGAAGCTAACATAAGAATCCCACGCTCAAGAAATGATGTCTGAGATTTTGATTAAGGTTGCTATTCTTTGAAATCAAGGTGGTGCCGTTTTCAAGCGAATGGCCTTTTATTACCTTCATCGCCAATTTAAAAGGCATTGCTTTGCATGTGCGCTACTAGACTACATGTATTACTTCGAATTAAAGACGACATAGTCTGGACAAAGCGGAAAACGAGCTAGACGAGCGCTGATGGCTTACTGCAGCGAAGGCGTGAGTGGTGTGCGAGCGAAATCGTTAATGGTCACCGCTTCCCTAGCAAACCAAGACTGAGCAATGTCTGCACTCACATCACATTTCACTATTATAAAATGACATCCTGATGTGTGCATAAAAAAAGCTTCGCAGAACAGGCTACAAGTTACCACGTTCGCTGCATCAAACGTCTTAGCTTGCCCACTCACTTCTCTAAAGGCAGCAGGGCGTTAAGCATCTACCTGGTGTTCCACCTCCTATCGACAGCTGTCCAGACTCTGCGAGAGGGAGAAGAGCTGAGCTCTACGCCAGAAACGCGGACATGGCAAGGCCAGATCCCATCTAATGGCTATAGTATCACGTGGCGAAAGTGAGAGCACGTGAAAGTAGGAGGGGCTGCAAGTCGCTGCGTAAACGGCAGTACGGAGAACCTAAGATGCGGAGAGGGTCATAGGGTGCTGTACCGGAAGTTTTCCGCTATTCGCTCGGAGGCGCACGTCTCAAGCACTCATGCGTGAGAAGCGGGTGAAGGTGCATCTCTTTTCGAAGACAAACTAACGTACAATCCGGATCATCGTAGGCGGCTGTTACGAGCACGAACAGTGTGACTTCGGGACGCTCAGATGCGCCCTAAAACATACAAACAAAGCACACACGTGTGAAACCCTGAAGCGTTTCTTGCTCTCTTACGGTTAATCTTCTCAGTTGCTGTCATGGAATAAGAATATTTCGCTTTTCAGTAGAGCAGTCTTCAATGGCAGGCGTTATATGTGTGTTCGTAAATTGAAGCTGCGGTGCTAGATGGTGCTAAAGCCTAATTGTTTAGCTTTTTTCAGTACTGTCTGTTTTACGTTTTTTTCAGTGCAGCCGTTAGGTGAGGTGCCTTTATTGTATGGCACTATTAGTTTTGGCTTACTTCATGTCACCAGAATTGCATTGAAACATGCACCACTGCGAAGGATGCGCAGACACGTGCGCGGACAGATATGTTTGCACTATACATTAATTATTACGGGGACGCCTTATGACTGAAATAGCACAGTATGTATAGAAAGCGCAGAAAGTTGGAAGGGTTGGTGTACGTTCGTGTTGAACAAAAAATAAGGCAAAAAGAACACGAAGGATGGCGCTTGTCTGCATCGCTATTTCCGTCCTTCGTGTTCTTTTTGCGCGAATTGTTTTCCTTATGTATAAAAGAATGTTCTCATTATGTGTGCCAGTGTATACTTTGCGCTTCGGTCATTACCGGTGCTGAGGTGCACACACTATGTTTTTTGCAGACTGCGCGTTGGGCACACGAAGAACAAGCTCTCAAATAGAGTTGTGTGGTCTCGGGCCACGTATAAATATTAGGGAGTGATTAGGGTCCACTACTTAGGAAAGCATCTCATGAGCAATTAGACAGCAATAGACTGCTGCTTCCACGGAGTCTGCAATAGAAGCGAGGAAGATTAGCCGTACAGTATTCAACATAATAAGTGAAGGTGCATCGGGAGCGCAAAGATTTATATAGATGAGAACAAAAAGAATAATTCACTGCAGAGTTGCATGCGAAAAATAAACGTCTGAAGTGCTCTCGATTTCAAAGAACCTGTAGACGGGCTAGGTGGTTTTCAGCTTCAGACGGCATTCTTAGCGCAAAACAATGCACACGCACACGAGAGAAAAGTTAGTAACACGTCTGTCGCTCTTTTGGGGGCAGAAATGCGATTTCTTGAGCGGTTTCGGTGAAGGGGGCTTGGTGGCTGATCTACGCATTTGTGGTCATTGCTATATATTGTAGGTCTTTTCAGCGCAATAAACCAGATGTAGTAGCGCCTGTCCCGTGTCCTTCTTACATCCCTCCCCCATCTATCTTATATGAAATGCTTCAAGCAGTTCACGCGCCTTCTTATCAACGCTTCCGTGAATCCGTATCTCGTTCAGCCGCGGCTCACACCCACTGCATCGAGCACAGTGCACAGGGAAGCTAGCGCCCTTGTCGGAGCTCAAGGAGCGAAAATGTTGAGCCGTGGTGTCAACACATTTGCCTGTCTGGCCTATGTAAACCTTCCCGCAAGTCAATAGGATCTCATACACAACCCCCTTGCGGCACTCCACAAATCGTTTCTCATTCCTAACACCGCAGGCGGGCCTTCTGTCTATTCATTTATTTGATACCTCAAAGGCCCCTGGTATGGGGCATTACATGAGGGATGGGCATGAGAGTTAAACAACAATGGCCTTGATAGCGTGCCTAAAATGGATGGCGTTGATATGATGCACGGAGTCCTGTGGTAGATCATTCCAGTCCCGGGATGACGTGACGAAAAAAGATCGAGAATGAGTGGTAGTTCTTGCGGAGGGGGCGTAGACGGTCTTAAGGTGATTAATACGGCTTGAGGGGCGATAAGCAGGTGATATGACTGAATCTCCTAAAGGTGAATGATAAAACATAGGAAAGAGGCACAATCGAGAAATTGTCCGTCGGGTTTCAAGGCTAGGTAAATTGGCTCTAGATTTTAAAGCAGATACACTAGTGTAGTATGAATATTGGCAATAAATGAAACGGATAGCACGATGTTCTATTTTTTCTAAGGTTAAGAAAGGTTAGACTGGTGAGGATCCCATATTGATGAAGCATATTCGAGTTTAGGACGGACAAAAGTTATGTACGCTAATGATTTGATGGCAGGGTGGCAAAACGTAGATTGCGCCGTGAGAAATCAAGGGTACAATTAGCCTCGTTAGCGATGTTTCCCTGACATGAGATGACCATGTTAGGCTTTGCGTTACAGTAATACCCAAGTACTTACAGGAAGAGACGGACGACACTTCAGAACCAAAAAGAGCGTATTTAGAAGGAGTATGCATCTGCTGACGTTGGAACGGTTAAGATTTTGTTGAAGAATGCCAACGTCAGTACTGTTCGTGATTGGGCGGTAAACTACACAATCGTCAGCAAATAAGCGGATAGTAGAGGAAATATTCGAAGGAAGTTCGTTAATGTGTTTCAGGAAAAGCAAGGGTCCCAGGACTTTACATTGGGGAACACCTGAAATCACCGGGCTGCGAGGGGAAGAGCAATGGTTATCATAGACAAATTGCTCTCTGTTAGTAAAAAAGTTAGTCATTCCAATACTAACGGGTTAAGATTTAGGCACGATAGCTTTAGAAGTAGTCGTTTGTGTGGTACTTTTGTGTGGTCGTCACGCATAAGACGTCAGCAGAGTTTTGAAAGCTTCTGGGGAGTGAAGAACACGACAGGAACACCATGTCTATTCGCCATCACCTCATCAAATTCTTTGCCGATTTTCGAAATCTGCCTAGGGCCCCGTTCGCATGGGCTTACGTAAATAAAATCATGAGAGTTCTCGAATTCAAGACTCTAACATAATTCCCTTGACACCACTCATATACTTCAGCTCTTTTCACATTTTCATGATATGGCAGTATGAGTATGGACCAGAATCACCCCAATCGCATATCTCTTATGTTAATAATTAGCACAGCAGCATTAAGTTTATTTGTCAGTCCTCGAAATTAAGACTCAGTTTTCTAGAAACCATGATGCCATTAGATATTGGAAAACTTCAATCGTCATCATAGAGAATACCAAGGGCTGCATTTAGTGCCCACAACAGAAGACTTGAAGGCACAATCATTGTGTCGAAAACTGACTGTGGGTGTGGCTTTCCTCGTTTGTCGCTGGAGCTAGCGATTGCATCTTGGAACAACAGAGAGTTATGCAGTCGTCGCATCAATGCATTTCCCTTCCTCTTTCCTTCAAAAAACTTAGCACGCAACTGTTACGTACTGAGTACGTAACCAGGCATTTATTTTAAGCTGTGGTAAACGAGAGTCCTAGGCTCACTAGCTTCTGCTTCTTCATCTTTTCCTGCACCTTTTTCTCCTTCTCTTCCCTTCAGAACCTTAGCACGTTAGAATATATCTGCCGAGATTTATAAAAAAGACGGCTATTTGTTTGACAGCGAAAATTAGCTTCATCATTTTTTTTTTCACCAGCAAAGCAATCATTACGCTGCTCTTCCAGTTTTGGTTTGTTTCTGTTTTCTATCTGAAATGTTTTGTTAATAAATCATAAAAAACAACGTACAAAACATTATGAAAAAATATGCACATGTTAGTGCAGACTGAGTTCCGCAGACGCATAGGAATAAATGGTAGGTGCAAGGAGAACTGTACTGAGCAAAGGAGGTTATGTTGGTCTTTATATCATGCTTGATAAGCTTTACGATGATTATTTCAGTTGTACGTCCTACATTCTATAAAAACGTTTGTGCCGTCACAAATACTGCATTTAATTGAAGGTCTGACCCATTAAAAGAACCGATCTTTGTTCCTGTTATGTATACAGGCTATTTTTGTTGTGCTGTATTCCTAAAACAATGCAAATGTGAAGTTCTTGTCTCAGATCAACGATTTTTGTGTCTCTATTTTAGAGCACCTTGCATGCCGTTTTGGTGAACCGGCCTCAAAGACTCGCGAAGAATGCGTCAAATTTCAGAACAATGCAACGAAACTACACGCGACCCACGAAAGTTTGGTGTTTTCCACCCTTCCAAACAAATTTTGCACGGTGTTTGGAACACAACGCGTTTTGACATGCTTGTCCGCCAACCAAGAATTCGCGTGAAACTAGTGCGCTCTTTTCTGAGGTGGTAGAAAATCGAAATAGACAAGTCGATGACCACAAAAGTGCAAAGTAAGTAAACATCCGTCTGTTTCAAGTAAGAAGGAAAACACTGCTCCAACTTGCCTAACGGCGGATTCTAGGGAAAGAAAATATATTTGTTTACAAGAATGTCACTAGGAGGAATGCTGTTACGGCGAGCAGGAAGTACGTTTCTGCTCGCAAGACAAAGCGGTAGGCATTTTTTGGTTACACTTCTGTTGTTGGGTTGTTTTCGTTACATGGTTTTTGTTTTATTCTTCTTATCTCCAGGAACTGAGATACTTCTCAATCCAAGGCGCACCAGTAGCAATAGCCGCAAGTAACACGGCTGCAGGGAGGGAAGTAGACAAAATGCGCAAGAAAACGACGTACATTAGGAGTTTTTTTTTTTGTTGTTGTTGCACGTTTGAAGAAAGTCGAAGGAAATGTTTTGTTAAGTGTCACTGCAAAGAATTTTTTTTATATATTTGCGCGCAACTATTGTGTACCGTCTTGGCCTTCTCTTTCCTTTCTCTTCAAGAACTAAACACACTAGAGCCTCGCAACAATACTTAGCGATTTTCTAGCGTTTGTTTAAACACCTGAGATATTGGAAGATGCGATTGAATGTCTTATGCGGTCCTACAACAAGCAAAAGAATGGCAACTTTAGCTTACCCTCTTTGACGCTCTATATTGTACAAAATGTGCACAAAATATTCTAAATGGCAATATATTTAGGGTGGTTGGGAAAGATTCTATTTAGTACCGATTAGAAAATTCCTACCCTAATTGAATTTTGGAACCAGGTTTCGAACTATAATCCGCGGCATAACAAAGAGCTCTCCGATAGTTCATCACTTATGTAGAATGCAGACGCTCCTATCACACATCACGTCAACCAAGTCTCAGTCCTTATCGGTGGACGGCATAGGCTTCAATGAATTACATTATACATTGACTTCCATGCTATGTTAAAAACGTTTTGCTGGAGATGATGTAGTTTTAAGTAGCGGGATGTGTGGTTGGTCCTAGTATTACTAATTAGCAGAGCCTGGCCCTTCTTACTCGTCAGGACTGTATGGGTTGTCGTAATCAGCTCGCTTGTGATCACTGATTATAGCGGCAACTCAGTCACAGCGAAATAAAACTGAAACGAGAAATAATGCTAGAGGAATAAAGTTATTGGCAGTTGTTCGCCTCTTTGGGGCAATTCAGACTGCGGCGGAAGTACGGTGGAAGAACAGGGGGAAGAAGATGGGACCACCATATAAAAAAACGAGCAAGTGTTCAAGGGGGCGTCTCATTTCGAGAGCCAACGTTTCAAGAAGGGAAATTGTCTTCGTCTGGATAGCATCATCAGCACTGACGGGATATATTTACATAGGGTTTTGCGTGCGAAGAAAAGAGGGAGAGGAGAAAGAAGTAAGGCAAAAATAAGAGAATGTTTCCTTGGTAAGGATTTTTCTGAACAAGGAACCGAGTGTCCCGTCACCTGAAAGAAAAAATAAAAAGGCGCCAGGAGTAGGGAAAACTACAATGCCAGATACGTGTTGAGTCGGCACAAGAAACAGGTTAGATGCTGGCACGTGTTTAAGGCACAGGCATGCCATATGGACCTGATAGACATAAAGCTGCAGCGGAATAGTTGGGAAGAGTTTTATGAAGTAGTGAAATACCGGTATAGTCTCAGGATGTTACTACTGAAAAAAGGGGGAAAAGGGTGGCAAGGAGAAGGAAGCAAAATTAAGTGGAAACCAATAAGAGGTGTATAATAGTAGCGAACACCATAGCTACTAAGAAGGAAATTATCACAAGAAAAAGGTTCAAGGGTGAAGAAAATAAAATTAATTGAAAAAGAGTAAACTATGTGACGATCATGTTAAAATAAGGGACGGAATGCTGTGCAAAAGCAGTGAATGCGCTGTCGAAGCATCATGCAAACGAACTTGAAAAGAAAAAAGAACGAAGTACCTCACACATGTTCTGCAGTACTGCACTTAGACTCGCTAAACAATGCGACGCCAAACTTCATGCCTCGAGTACATAACGATGTTGCCGTTTTTTTGTTTCATTCCACAATTCGCCAGATTTAGTCTAGTTAGGTGACGGGATAATTACTAAGCTTAGTGGTTTTGAAAGTGGCATATTTATCTTGTAGAGGAGTTTCAAGGGAGAGATGTAGACGCTTTAATTTTACAATTTCAACAGCACATGTAATGCTTCGAGAAAGTGTCCCTGTCTGCACAGCTCTATTTCTTATATTGTTGATATTTTACGCATTTTGGCTGGCCACAAATTTTGTGACATGCTGAAGAGGCAGTTTTTCGCAAAGGTGGCTAACAAAAATATGTTCGAAACAATGAAACGATTTCTTCAGAGATAACAACGGCGGAGAACGTATGGTCTTGGCAGAATATTACACATACTGCAAAAGTTCTCATCAAGCCTGATTTACATGGGGCTGAGATTTCCGCAGGTGGGGCATGCTGTAGGAAAGAAAACAATATATTGCTGAAACAAAAGGGCTGCCTATGCGCGAGCAATCATAATGACCTAAACGAGCCACTTTGGGGCCGAGAACACGTAAGAGACGACAAAAGAGGGCTGGAAGGGGGGGGGGGGGAGGAGGAGGTCCGTTTTTGGTGAAGGATTATTGCAGGGAGCACCATTCCTACCCACAGAAAGACAGCTGAAGAAAACAGCGTGATGCACTGTGTCTTTTTACCTATAGTTTGAATTTTTTTTTTTTTTTGTTAAAGCTTTCTCTATGGTTTCGCTTTCCAGAGTCCACACGAACAATAGGAGTCCTAAAGGATGGCGAGGTGGGTCACAGAGTCAGGATGGGGTAATCAATAGCATGTTCTACTTAAGTTATAGAGACCTCTCTTACTGGGAGTAACTCTGACAAAGAGACGAAAATAGCAAGCATGGCACAATCCCTTCGAACCAGAAGGATAGGATGTCATGTAAGAAATGCGGGGTTTGTGTAGATAACGTTCAAAAAAGCTGTCTAAAATGCCTTTTTTTTTGTACAGTGGTACGAAGGAGCACTGAGATATTATTTATCTTTTGTGTACAGTTACCAGCATCCACTCAAGTGGTTTCTAGTCATTGTGGTCTGTCTCTTTCTGATGTCCTCTTTTTCCAGTAACTCCGTTTCAGTCATCGTCGTTGTTATCTCTTTTGCTTAATTTCTATCAAGAAATCAGGCACCAACTCGCCTACCAGTCAGTTTTATAGTAATCATGCTCCTAGAACAGAGCTTTTAGGTAAATGTAACCGACATGTTTCAATATGAATATTCCGGTAAATATATTTTCATATTCGGGAAGCAGAACGCGTCACAGAACAGATCTTTCTTTTTTTCTAGGAGCTGTTATCGTATTTCTGTTTGCCTAATATGAAGCAAGGCTTTTTACTAGTGTTTAAGACAAAAACGGTGCCTGTGGGAGCTAAGCAGAGCTCATCAGATTTGTTTTTCCGATTTGCATGAACGTTTTCTAGATTTTGTACTTTTGAGATTCAATCAGCTATTGTGAGGCCACCATTGTAATAACGTACCTGAGTCTCCCGCTGACGATAAGGGCATTTCTTGGAGAGCACCTCTAGAGGAGAAAGACAGGTCAAAATTGGAGAATGCTAGGCACGGGGCATGAATTACTGGCTGTAGCATTTTCGGAACCTGTTGCACACCGGAACGCTGCTGTTGAGTGGAAGACAGGAAAGGTAATCCCAATGCATAAATCTGGACACTAGTACTCACCTCGTGTCTACCGCGATATTTCAATAAGCTGTATTCTCTGGGAGATCGCTGATAATGACCTTTTCATGTTAGCTGTAACTTCTGTATAATTGCATTATCAGTACAGTATCAATTTTCGAAATCACACTATATGACACAAGCTGTTCTGTAACCTCGCCGGTTGCAAGCAATTTTCGATCGATGCTGTACATTAGATTAATTCTGTTTAGACCAAGAAAAAAAAAATCCATCATGCTTCTCCTAGGTCTACTGAAAATGCGTATGATTGTTCTTGACGGTAATGGGCAAAAAAAGCTCTAGTGCTTTCTAACCTTACGCTGAAACTTTTCCGGAGCTGATGGCACCAGCCCTCGAATAAAATCTGTTTTTCTAAGGAACGTTCCATAAAATTACACCACTAACGTTTCGTTTTGGTTAGGATCAATTACTGAACAGGATGCCCTCGCTTGTTCAGCAATTCAACTATTTGCAGCCGACTGCATTCTCCTAATTCTAGTCATAACAAACGATAACATGATAGTTATTCGCTCTGGCATGAAGAATGTTTCCTGTATGTATAAAATAAAAATAACATCAAACGTTAAAAAATGTAAGATCATAGTTATATAAATGTGCACTAGCAACGTGCGTACACGTCAGATGACCAATATCGCAATGGCACCTATGTTATCGTTGAATTAGCTAGGAATTCATTTTACTCCAAACATTAGTTGTAAGCGTACGTTGAATTCATTATCAACATAGCTTATAACACGCTATCTTACTCCAGAAAATAAATTTCAGCCAGCCTTTGCAACACCAAGTCAACAACAGTGCACAAAGCCATTATACATTCCTAACATGAGGCACTATTAACACCATTAACGAGCTAGAAATTAATGAAATAATGCTACACCTTCCATCCTATCTAAACATCACTGCAGTGACAAAGTGTGTAAAATAAAACTAGCTTTAAAATATCTCCATATCTGTTTCAATGGAAGTGCATGTAAATATGGCCGTTTCATAACATGATTGATGCCGATGATAGGAACAATACATAACTAAATCCACGTTCATAAGTATCACCACGCTTGGACAACATTCCCAAACTTTCTGATATCCCTTTATGCCACGCATATAGAAACCACCTTTTTTGCTTATTGCAACTATGAATAAGTCTTCGGTTTTTTACAATGCCGTGTGTAGAGCGTGGAAAAATCTCTTACATTTATAACATGTTTCTCTTTTCTGTGTTCATAAATAAAGTGCGTTTCGCCACAGTGTACTCAGATATGTTATTAAATACGGCATCTGCATATTCATTTCATATTTCTTTGCTATGTCTTTATTTGTACTCAACAAAAAGTATTTCAATATGTAATACATCCTCAATAGTAATTACACGTTAATGATAAATTTCTTGCTACCCCAATTAGTAGGGTTTTCGGTTTTAACCGACACTTTTATGCATAGCTGCTTCATCCTTCAAGTAAATATTGAACTTTATAAAATTTAAGAAGAGTTAACTTTTTCTAAAACAGTTATTAATTGGTTTTATCCCCACCGTGGGGACTCGGAGCTGAGGGCTCTCCGCTGCAATGCCGGAGCACTCGGCTTCGATCCCGGTCGCGTCAGTGTAGTGCGCGATATCGCAAATGTGTGGCGGGATGCCAGTGCGAGTTATATAACATCAGGTATCACTGACATTCTAGTGGAAATTAAGAAGAAGAAATGAGCATGGGCAGGACATGTAGTACGAAGAGAGGATAACCGATGTTCGCTTAGGGTAACAAACGGGATTCCAAGAGAAGGAAAGCTTAGAAGGGGCAGCAGAAAACTAGGTGGGCAGATGAGCTTAAGACGTTCATAGGGGTTAAGTGGATGCAGCTCGCGCAGCACCGTGTTAATTGGAGTAATACGGGAGAGTACTTCGCCCTGCAGTGGGTTGCTATAGTATAGGCATAGCAGCTTTGCTATAGTTCTTTGCATAAGGTAGTAAAATACAACATTCACTTGACAGCGAATGATTAAAATGATGTAATTAAGCAACATATAATCCCGTTATGCGTGCTAACCCCCATGATGTTAAGCCTTTTACTCTGACATCGTTTGCAGGGAAGAAAACACATGAGAGAAAAATGAACGCCGTTCCTACATTAAGTAAGCATAATACGTTTTCTTACAACACCCGGCGATTATCGTTTAGGCCAAAAGCTTACATTAAAATACGAATTGGTCTTTTCCGAACAACTTTCATGTGACATAATCGTATTAGCGCATTCTAGAGTGGTCAGTGAGCGCTAACAAGAAGAAAGCACTAGCTAGCAGCTTATTAATTCGATATTTATGCGCTTCATGGCAAATATAAAGACAGAGATATTTTTTTGCTTGAGTCTATCAAATTAAATGTTCTGTCTGTGCGCTATTCACCATTTAAGAATACCCGTCAGAAAACAAAATCACATCTTCCATCGTGTATAGGCCGAATATTATTCCACAAAACTATATTTTTACGCTGTTTGGTGTGTGGCAGAGATGATGTTTATGACATTTTCCACTGAGGGTTGCTATTGAAGGGGGCAATGCTCTCTAAACCTGGTTATGGATTCCTTGCCTATCTTAGTTCTGCATAATTTAAAATGGTATAAAGTGCTTCATTTGACTTTTTTTTACATTCTACTATGGCCAAAAATAACGATAGAAGCGTAAATAATCACATTATAGCCAGCAGTTAGGACTACCATCCAAAGAAGGCATCCGGATTGTGCGAGGTAAAAAGATAGCGGAGAATATCATCTATTGTATTTAATTGGCGCTAGCATTTATTTCTGTGAGCCTATGTACAATAATGGTTAATATACAGGCCTCTGTAATATGGTCAATCATATATATCATTTGAAGCCCCAATTATGAAAACTAGCACGTAATAAAGTACAGTGTTTTTATTTATTCTGTTTACAAGACTCAGCCTAAGTAGTTCTCTATAGCTGCATTCAAGGCAATATCCTGGCCTTGGTTCCAGCAGGAGTTCTTTTCAGCATACTAATTTCAGCCTGCATGTGGCAATATATCTCCTCATGCATGCCGTAAGCAGGCGCATGTTCACCAAAAGCAAGTGAGGGCTCAAACATTGGGCACCATGCAGGGAAAACGCTTTTTCCCTGCATGGTGCCCAATTTGTATTCACTAATTATTGCGCGGGACTCGGGAGACTCCACTGGTGGCCTCCGCATCTGTTTATTCAGGCCGTCTCGCTCAATGGAGAGAGAAACTGGTGCCAACGGAAGCGTCTTTAACCCACTCGTGTTTACGCTGAACTCATTGCAAAGAATGCCGAAGAGCTCCCTTTGACTCGCGAAGTGCTCTAAGTTATGCGTGCGGCCCAACCTGGGAAGAAAGTTTTTTCGCTTGCTTTAGATGCGGGAGGAGTCCTCTTTAAGTCTATTTCTAGAAGCTCTCAAGGGAAAATCCTTCCCGCCTAAGCAACATACGAAGAAGCTCGGCGGCGACTTTCTCAACTACAATTCTACTTTCTTAGCTGTCTCCTCATGTGCGTAGGCTACATTTATTTTTGTTTTAAGCCAAGCATTTTCGCAAAGGAGCAGACAGACACAAAAGCCGAAGTCGCCGCTCGGCAACAGTTACCCGAAATGAGGTCATTTGTCATTTAAGATAGTATTTCGATCGAGTGTCATTTACAATTGTATTGTATTAAACCTAAAAGAAGAACCACATTACGGGATAACAAATATTCGTGCGTTTGAGGATATATGTGTGAGTGGAATTTATGTCGTGTGCAGCTTGCCGAAGAAAATGGTTCCAAATCCATGCAATGTATTACCCCACTCTTGTGATGAACCTGAGGGCGAATTTTATGCTCAACGCCCTGTTTATTAACTGAAATCAGTCCTAAGGCTTATTTAAAAGTCGTAAATGGGTTTATTATGGTGAATAACTCTTAGGTAAGATCAGTAAAAAATGAGTACCTATACCTATTTGCAGAATTCTCTAAACATTCGTTTCGACATTAGCACACCAAGTTTCGGATAACAAGAGAGCACACAGTAGCAATGACCACATACCAATATATGTCCAGATTCACCGTTTTGAACGTCTTCCACAAGGCAAGATGCAATAGACTCACCGGAATAACTTCGATAACATTTTTCAGAAGCGAGCTATGAGTGCTTCGCTAGATCAGCTTGTGTGCAGAAGCACATGTTATAATATTGCAACAGACATCGCGCAGCATACCTCTTCTAAATTTTACAGCTCCAGTATATTTGCTCTGTGCGCATTTACGTGCGCAGTTCGGCCAGTACAGAAAGCAAATTGCGAAGGCCGAAATGTGCTTGGATCTCAGTGCTTCTTGGCGTATACGAAAACGTGAAGAAACTTGGTAGACAGGTGTGGAGTTTAATTTGCGGCAATCTGAATAGCCGCAAATTCCCCTCAAGAATGTGGCGCGTCATCCAAGCACTACCACCGCCTATGAAGCAGCGGCATCCTTTCCGAGCGTTTGCACTTTTACAGTGCCGGAAAGACCATTGAAGTAGTGGACGATTTCTTCCAGCGAGTTACTGGAAGCACTTGTGTATAGTACCGGCGCATAGATGTGCTTCTCCTATCATGCATTATCGCCTAGATGTTCCTTTTCAGCTGCATGAACTTGGAACCTCCTCGTCACAGCCTGATGGAATAACCTACAGTGCGCCTCACCACCTGGTACAATAAGTAGAAGGAATGTTTTGAAACTGGTTTAGCCATTCTTGGTTCACTGCCAGCGTCTCACATCAGTGAAAAAGATCTTGAAATGTTGCTATCCTCTAACTAGGTAAATCCTCCGATGACATGGCATTGTACCGACCTGCAACCCGCGAAGTGATATTGGTAACTAACGGGAGTCCATTGTATTAAACACCTCTTGAATGCTATGTTGAAAAATGCCGCATGTTAAACGAAGCAGTTACTGGATTTCGCAACGGCTGCTCTGCTATCGACCACGGAATTGATCTGGTGTCGACGGTTGAACCTGTGAAACTGCACTGCAGGATGACCGCTGTTCTCTTTCTCGAAATCAAGGGTGCGCTATGTAATATTCACCATAATACAATATCAGACGTCATCGAGAAATGTGGAACTGCACTCATTTACACCAGAGGCTTGAAAGCTCTCTGAGGTACCGAGCAATTTACATGATGAATGACGAAGGTAAGAGGACAGACACATTGTCACAAGGGGTGTCCCTCATGGAGGAGCGTTAAGTCCAACAGTACCTAATCTTGCGCTAACTGGCCTATTCAAAAACATCCAAACACACTTTCGGTATGTATGCCGACATGTCTCCCCAAGTGGAAGCCAGATTGCAACGTTAAATATCTATTCTGTTCGCGTATTTGCGCAGTCAAGGATTTCAGCTATCCCCAATCAAGAGCGTCGTCTTAGCTTTCACATACAGGGTGGTCCTGTGGTATCCTGTCATAATTAAAAGTCGTCATTTCATACTTGACGCACCATAAGTTGTTAGGTGTCACTATTGGCCCTAAACTGTCCTGGATAAATCACATCTCCTTGCTCAGAAGAAAACTGTTGTTTTGCAAACAGCTTAAGGATTATAGCTCGTGTATCCTAGTGTCCGTCTGAGCAATTCTTAGTTTTTCTGTACCGGGTGCTGGAAGTCAGTTAACTATGATACACGGCGCCCGTCCTTTGGGAGATAATACCAAATGCCCTGCGAACAGTTCAAATTTGCCGAGGCGCGTGCTTTATCAGTGTGATTGGATTTACCATGCACGACTTCGACATGGGGCAAATTTCGTTAGGCTCGCGTGAGAACAGCCTGAATTTATTTCCAGCAGGAGTGACTACGGGTGCACTTGAGGCATCTAACCACACATAGATTATCACCATCCCCTGCCGAATATAATAGTACGCTCCCGAAAGCCACCAGGGCATAGCTCGATGTGCTGGCTAAAAACTACATACACCACCAAACTGTGACGCACTTTTATGGATGCTTCTGGAACTCAACGTGCGGCAAAATATTCTATGAATGCCTTAAGGACACATCGTAACAGAAGGACGGAAGCAATTGGCATTATCATACCTTTTATCGATGCAAGGGGATTCAGCACACCTTCGTGTCACTGGTTGAATGACGACAGCCTTTTCAGCCACCGCATTTATACGTAGTGCCTAGAAGCACCTACAACCGCCGCTTTAGGACAATTATATCAACTCGTACACGGCAACCGAATTTAAAAGCATACGAGAGGTCATCGTCAACATTTGCCTGTAGACCACGAGTCACTGGAGATACTCTGCGAATCATGATCTGCTTTGCAGCTTTAAAAAGCATTTAAAATTTTTTTAGAAGTTGGTACCGAGCCATTGTGGTATCGCAGGAAATGAAAGCGATGATGGAGAGGATAAGCTTCTCCTTGCTGAACAGTCGTCCATACAAATCTCTCCCTCAAGCACTGCCGCCTCAGCATTACTGACAGATTCATCACAGGGCACCGTGAAGTTACACTAGAATGAAGTGAATGATCAGCAGGACTGCACCTTTCACTTGAATGAAAGCTTACTTCTTCACCTATCATCAAAAGTTATATGACGTCAGGAAACTCTCCTCCGTAGGTTATGGCTTGGTAGCCAGGAGATCAAATCAGTCGATATTGTCGACCATAAACCCTGACTGCTCATTGGAGGGTCAAATTCTAATGTTAAAGCTCAGCTACTTTGGTCATCTGATGAGAAGAGAGGAGTCGCTGGAGAAAGATTTGATGTTGGGAAAGGTTGAGAGTCGCCGGAGAAGGGGTAGGCAGCGAACGCGATGGTTAGGTGGCATCCTCGAGGCACTGCAGATGAAGTTATGTGATGTTAGGACGATAGTGAGAAACCGGAAAGCGTGGCGTGATATGGTCCATAGGGTCACGAATAGTCGGACACGACTGAACGACTGAACTGAACTGAACTGGAATCTCAATCAGCACTCGGTAATCTCAGTAATCTCAACAAGACCGGATTAATAACCAGCCCAAGCTGCTTCAACTGTAAGAGTCCAGAGACAATTTATTATAATATTTGCGTAAGACCTCACAGCCTGGCTTTATCCAACAAAACAATTCAAGGCGCCAGAGCGAAACAAAGAGATAACGCGAGAGATGAAGGCCTTTTTCCAATCATTAGGAGAAACAGGTCTAGATTGCCGCTAGTAAGTCTTATGTGCACTACTCCGTACGCCCCCTATAAGCATTCGCGTATGCTGCAAGGCACGTTCAATGCGTACCGCACCTTGCATTAGTGTCTCTGCTAGAACATATGGATGTGCATTTTGGATTTGTTATATTGGTGCACTTATGTGCGTGTTGTCCGTTTTTTCTTGCATTGCAGGGCAGGCGTACTCTCTGACAAGTGAGACTGTGATTTCCGTCTTCTGGTGAAGTGCTTGGTGTGTGTGCTTTGCGTTTGTGCCTGCAACGAAAGTGGGAGCTTTCCCCTGCGAATGTGGAGATGTGTATACGGTGTCAACTGTTGCTGCCAAATGGCTGTGTCTGCTAGAAAAGTGCAGAGTTCTCTGCAACTGGTGCCGATATGTATAAAGTCAAAATGGGTCTATGGAAGTGCCACAAACTGTTTTCAGTCTCCCTAGTTAGGTCATTCACAGCGACTTCATATTACTATGTCACCGTTTCTTTTTCCCCTGTTCACGCTTCCGCAGTGCAGAGCATTAGGCCAGGGTTGTATTCCCACCAGCCGAAATCTCCGTCTTTCTTTTCATTACATACCCTCCTCTCTCTCTCGTCTTTCAGCTTCAGTTGACCGTAGTTTCCATCTGTGTGTGACAGCCCTGCTCTTCCCTCCACACTTTTCTTCCCCTTGGTAATGATTTAGTCAAGGAGCCATCTGTGCAGTTAATTGCGAGAGATAACTGGAATAATGAAGGTTGTTCAAAATTCTGCAACTCAAAAGTTCGTCTTTTTCATACTACTTTTCGTTCTTATGCTACAATCGTCCTCAAACATGGACTTGAACATCTATGTGTGAGTTTATGACACAGTTACCTTCGGCCACTGTTACGACGTGACGGGTGTCTAAGTATGCATCCAACCATTTTAGAAATATAATCGTAAGGATTGCGTCCGCAGGAGAAAGATGCGGAACCTCACAGGCTAAAACGTGCCATCGAACGCTAGTACACGCTCAAAATTGTCACGTGGGAAGTTGGTTAGTTGGTTGGTTTGTGGGGTTTAACGTCCCAAAGCGACTCAGGCTATGAGAGACGCCGTAGTGGAGGACTCCTCCTGGGGTTCTTTAACGTGCACTGACATCGCACAGCACACGGGCGCCTTGCTTTTCGCCTCCATCGAGAAGCGGCCGCCGCGGCCGGGATTCGATCCCGCGTCCTTGGGAACAGTAGTCGAGCGCCGTAACCACTGCTCCACCCCGGCGTGTGATGGTCGCGCAAAAGGGATCTATCTGTTCAGCACCCCAATTCCGCTCGTGCGCGTAGTAGCAATAAAAAGGGAGCACTGCAATTGAAACTTGCACTTAAAAAGAAATATATCAGAAAAGGTAGTCATATTTGTTGCCTGAAAACATATCACACTCTGTTCTCGAAACCAAACCTAAAATTTGTGTCTGAAGCTTCCTCTTGATCCGAAGCCTCTGGGCTTTTAAAGAGAGCGTTTGGATTCCTAATGTCGTACAAGGCACTGACCTCGGAAAGCCATTAAGGTCATTTTCCCTTTCGGGTGTTTCTGGCCGCGACGCATCCCCAGTGTCGGCTTCACTTCAGGCCACGGACGTTTCAAGAGACGAGCGGAGCGATTTATATTTGATTATGATTGCTGCACAAGTAAGAAAGTCAACGGCATATGCGCATTTCTGTCTGTGTTCAGCAGGCATTGCTAGTAAACATGATCGCCCCACCGGGGTGGTGCGGTGGTAAGACGCCCGACTACTGTGCCGGAGTACCCGGGTTCGAACCCGACCTCGGTGGCTGCGTTTCGATGGAGGCGGAATGGGGTGGCGTCCGTGTGCTGTGCGATGTCAGTGCACGTTGAAGAACCCCAGGTGGTCGAAATTTCCGGAGACCTCTACTAGGCGTCTCTCATAGCCTAGTCGCTTTGGGACGTTAAAATCCCACGAAACCAAACCACAAAACCAAAATAAACATGATCAACAGCAGCCATACTAAAAATGAGGTAAATAAGGTTAACATGAAAAACACAGCTCAATACTTCATGCGAGTCCGAATCCGAGCTTGGCTCGTATTCAGAATCAGAAGAGCCATTGCTTCAGTCCGCAGTCAAAGTTCCCGCGCGACCAGCCATCCGAAAGCCCCGCCGGGGTGGTGCAGGGCTAAGACGCCCGACTACTATGCCCGAGTACCCGGGATCGAACCCGACCTCGGCGGCTGCGTTTCGACGGAGGCGAAACGAAGAGGCGTCCGTGTGCTGTGCGATGTTAGCGCACGTTAAAGATCCCCAGGTGATCAAAATTACTCCATAGCCCTCCACTACGTCTCCTCTTTCTCTCTTTCCACTTTCATTCCCACCTTCCTCCTTCCCTTATGGCGCGGTTGAGGTGTCCACAGAAAACAAGTGAGACAGTTACCGCGGCCTTCCCTTCCTATAAATCAATCAACCAATAAGCCATCCGAAAGTAACCGCGCGCACGGAGGACGCGCTTTCAGTGGCCCGTGCAACGGAGAGAACTGGCACATTGTGAAAAGAAGAACACAGAGGAAAATGAAAGAGATTGATGGAACGGATCGGATCGAGGGAGGTGATGAAGGGGGGCCGTTCCTGCTGTCCACCGTAGGTCAACGCCGCTTGCGGCGGGGCTAGCCGGCCACCATATTTTCACCTATTTAGGCCGTCATTGCACACGCCACCGCTTAGATGGTGGATGACGTTGTTACGAAGGGCGCCTTTCTTTCCCTCTTCTTTTTTTTCTTTTCTATTTTCTCTTCTGTCCGCACGAGGCAGCGGAGGTGGCTCAGCTACAGAGCCAGTAGCAGGCCCGTGCATTTTATTTTCCTTCTTCCTACAGCCACAACAACCACAACAACAACAACACCGATCGCGCCCCCAAGCAAAGAAAGGGGGGGGGGGGGGGGGGATGGTCGCTCCATACTCTTCATTAACGTAAAAACAGAACGCGTAGCAGAAATACGAACTTGTAGAAAGAGTGGCGTGCCAAGCGCGCCAGCGTTGAGCTCAGGCGCCAAGTTGTGAATGCATGATACCTAATGTACAGGTACGTCATTGAGAAGATGATGGTTTCGTTTGGTTTGGGGGGTTGAACGTCCCAAAGCGACTGAGGCTATGAGAGACGCCGTAGTGGAGGACTCCGGAAATTTCGACCACGACATAATAGAAGACCTGGTGGGTAAAGCGGAGCTAACGGGCTCGCCCTACAAGCCGAATTATTCGTTATAAGAGACAAACCAAGAGGCCCTCGATGCAAATATTACAAACCTGTTGTTGTTGTAGTTATTTATTGTATGTACAAAAGGAAAGAAAAGATGTTTGCCAGCCCCGGTATCTGCTATCTTATATCTGAAGCACCTGAACTGTGGCGGCGGAAATAAAGGGATAGCGAGGAGAAGGTAGAGGAAATCAAAGAGGTGAGTGATAGGGAGAAAGAAAAGGGTAGGTAAAAATAAAAGAAATATATACACTATGGTACAGTATACAGTAGTTTGCTTGAGGCCCACCCGCAAATGTCTTAAGTAACTGAGCACTCGGCCCATCGGGCGGGCCTCGCAATAGCTCTGCGTCCAGGCAACTGTTCACAACTCACGCACTGGCCAACTGTACAAAACACTGACGGCTGTCGTGGGCGATCGGCCATTATTGTGGGAAATAGCACACGTGGAGCGTTCAGTCCCAGCGCGCACTATCTGGCGAGGTGAAATAGGCGGGTCATCAAGCCCGCCTGTTCGATGTACTCACACAAGCTCACGTGAACTCGCTCGCGGACGCGCGCACAGCCCGGCGGCCATAGGAGCACAGCTACGCTGTCCGGGATTACCCCCTGCGCTCTGTAAGCCGCCAGCAACTCACGTCGTGGTTCGGCTAGCGCGGTGCAGCGCAGTAGAAGATGTTCGAGAGTTTCTACCTCGCCACAGCCGTCACACACGTCACTAGTGGCAAGTCCGTGGCGCATCCGTCGTTCCCCAGGCCACACACATCCAATGCGTGCATGGAGGATCATTGCGCGTTGCAGCCGAGTCAGCGAGCGGCCGCTGACACTGAATGCGCTCACCTCTTGCGATGCGTGGGTCGGGGTGCTGCGTCCGGAGGTGATCGTCGATTACCGCACGCACATCCTCCAAAGCGAGTTGCTCGTCGCTAGGAGGGAGTTCATGTGCTGCGGTCGCGAGCTCGTCGGCACGTTCGTTGCCTCTATGCCGCAATGCCCGGGGATCCACTGTTCCCGTATAGCGCAGCCACGCTCCGCCAAGTGCTTGAGACGTGCGCGAATCTGACACAGCAGCGGAGTTCCCCTGCCGGTGGTTCGAAGGCGACTGAGGGCAGCGTGGGAGTCACATAGCACGGCACACCTGGGTGGCGGCGGGGTCAGTTCAAGCAGTAGATCCAGGCCTAGGCGTAGGCCCAGCAGCTCCGCCGTGGTGGAAGAACCCAGGCATGACAGGTGCAGCTGTCTGTGCAGTTGCAGGGCGGGGATGGTAACCGCCGCTGCTAGCGAGCAACTGTCTCTGGCCACGGAGCCGTCGGTGTAAACGAGGAGGTGGTGTTGGAGTTCCTCGTAGATGACGGCTCTGGTCAGCTGCTGCACTGCACAGGGCGGTGTGGTGCGTTTCCCCGTCATTCCGACAATCTCTCGCTGAACCTCCGTAGCAGCGGGCCAGGGCGAGAAGAGGTCGTAGGGGGGGGGGGGGGGTTGCATTGGTGAGCTGCTCGTACTCGAGCAGCGCCGCTCCCATGCGCGAGTGGCGATGATGTCGCAACCGATGTAATAGCGGGCCGCCGTCCTTTGCGCGCTGTAGGCGATCGATGTATCGGAGCGCCCGCCGCGTGGCCTGAAGTTGTAAGGGCCACGCACCTGCCTGGGCCAAAGTAGCGGCGCATTGAGAGTTCTGAGGAAGGCCGAGGCAAATGCGGAGCGCCTTGCGATGCTCGACCTCTAGCTTCTTCCAGCATGGTCTCCAGTTAAAATTTGGGCTGAAGGGCTCCCTGTAACGCTAGGTAAAGTAGAGTCCCTAAAACTATAAATATCCTGGGGCTTTTCGGCCGAAAGGAAGAACAAGGAGACACTACAAAGGCTCGACAACCGTCAAAATCACGAGAAAACTGATTGAAAGTATTGCGAGCAAAAGAATGAGAGTGAAGGAGAAAGAACACCGCAAAACAAGCCTTTGTATTAAACAGGCTTGTCTACGCACTCCCATACCTAAAACGATTCATTACTGAAAAAGCCCAATTAGAGGCTATAATTCGACATTATTTATAAAGTAGCATTAAGCCTACCGAAATGTACTTCCACCGAAAGACTCCTGGGCTTGGGAGTACTAAACACCTTAGAGGAGCTTAGGGAGGCACACACGCAACGAGGTCGGCTTCCCCACGCTAAAACCTGGAAGGACCATACCTGAGCATTTGACTACACTCCGTTTCATACATCAGGTGCAACACAGCGAAAGCTACGCAAGTAGTCCGCAAGAAAAAAAAACAGGAGGCGTATCACTACGCGCTCGTTCTGTAGGCGAGTGGTTCCTGCCGAAACGGGCTCTATTCCGAGCATACACGTTTGCAGTAACATGCCTCGCATGCTTAGACATCTTCACAGAGCGGATATTAAAGAAAAAATGCGCAGCAAAGAACCATTTTCTCAAAAAGAGATGCGCAGCGCGGAGGGCACAGCCAGCGCCATCTGGTGGCACAGCTGGCAAGGTTGCAGGGCAGCAAAATGCGGCACGAACAAAAACGACATAAAAAAAGACACAGATTAGCCGAATCCGACCTTTTCTCCCTAAAAAAGGTGCTTTTTATGAAGTTGATGGCAAATGTAAAATGTATTAAGCTTGCAGACAAAGCAACTATTATTTTCTCGCGTCAATAGCAGGCACTATTTTTTATCGCGGATGCGGAGAACGCAAACAGGAGCTGTATCTTTGGTAGTGTTGCACTTGATGTATGAAACGGAGTATAGGCATTAAGTTGCTACCACAAGTACCCAGAGAAGGATACCTAAACGCTTCGTTAAGGCAATATGAGTTTAATAATATGCATCTAATTCACCGTGTGGGGAGAAGGAAGGCTGAGGCCTCCCCTGCTTTCGGAAGGTGGGATGCAGCGCGAATAGTGCTACTGCCACTAACTATTTATGAACCATTGCTGATAAACCTGGGGAAAACATACCATCTGCTGCATCTCATGTTCCCAAACACGCAGAAAGCGCCAGTAGAGTTTGGTATATTTTTTATTATGTTAGATTGTGTTGGCCTGACATTAATTTGATCTGTTTCCTACAATGTCTTTTGTCGCTGAGAGCATGTATCTTATTTCCTGGAGCTAGAGTTGCTTTCAGAGAGTACCGAATGCTTGCAATACAGATGGGAAAATACTCTACGGGGCACTTTGGACCACTAATGTGCGCTGGGACGAAAACCTCTATTTAGCGGGGGTCTACGCCCTACACAATGACACCTCTCTCTTTTTAAAGAAAAAGCCATGGAACGAAATATTATGTGCGAGATTTGTGCACGAGAGCTGTCATCATTCGCGGGATTTTGGAAGATGCTTTCTTTTCTAGCGTTTCTGCCATATCCACTCTCACACTTGAACGCGCGACAAGAAGCGCCATGATGCAGGAGTGGTGGTGTACTGTCCAAACTCACTCTTGTGGGGGAAGTGTGACAGACACTGCACACTTCCTTTCCTAAACCAATGAAAATTATATGAGGTATTGCAGAGAACGCCGATAAGATGCAAAAAAATGAGAGGCACATGATAGGAGAGGAAGGGTAGGCTTTCACCATTCTCCTTTTGAGACATCTAAGAGACCCTCTAATTTTTGTTTTGACTGTCACCCCTCCCCTTTTCTTTAGGGCTCTGCTATTCAGGGCTCTGCTAAGGTGTCCGCGAAGATTTGCCCCGCCGGGGTGGGGCAGTGGTAAGACGCTCGACTACTGTGTCGGAGTACTCAGGTTCGAACCCGACCTCGGCAGCTGCGTTTCGATGGAGGCGAAACGAAGAGGCGTCCGTGTGCTGTGCGATGTCAGCGCACGTTAAAGATCCCCAGGTGGTCGAAATTACTCCGTAGCCCTCCACTACGGCTCCTCTTTCTCCCTTTCCCCTTTCGCTCCTACCTCCCTTCCTTCCCCTACGGCGCGGTTGAGGTGTCCACGGAAATCAAGTGAGACAGTTACCGCGCCTTTCCCTTCCTATAAATCGATCAAATCAAGTGCAGTGGTAAGACGCCCGACTACTGTGCCTGAGTACCCGGGTTCAAACCCGACCTCGGCGGCTGCATTTCGATGAAGGCGAAATGAAGAAACGTCTGTGTGCTGTGACAGCGCACGTTAAAGATCCCCAGGTGGTCGAAATTACTCCGTAGCCCTCCACTACGGCCCCTCTTTCTCTCTTTCCACTTTCATTCCCACCTCCTCCCTTCCCTAACGGCGCAGTTGAGGTATCCACAGAAAACAAGTGAGACAGTTATCGCGTCTCTCCCTTCCTATAAATCAATCAGTTCTTTTATCTCCGCACGAGGCAGCGGAGGTGGCTCAGCTAAAGAGCCAGTAGCAGGCCCGTGCATTTTCTTTTTATTGCGAAGCAATACACTTTAGCTACCACCTCAGCCCGTCAAAAGGCGCGGCGGTGGCAGCCACACTTGACCGTTAGCATGACCTGGCTGTGTGACGTCATACCATCTGTGTAAGAGTGGGGCTCAACTCGCGCCGTCGCCTTGCGCGGTGGCAGTTGCCTGACTCCGTTCCTCTCACTAGTGGCGCTGCGCGCTGCGTGACGTCATACCATCTGTTTCCTGGCAAGCAGACCAGAAATTGATGGGCGTCCGGCGCTCACCTTCAGAAGTCATTGGGAGGTGAAGCTTGGGCCGAGGGTGCAGGCGATTGGCGACTTTCGCCGTCTTTGTACGGAGTCGACGTGAGGCGCGTCCTCACCCCATGGCCCCTTAGCGGCCAATCCCAATTAGTGGGACCGAACAACGACAGCATTACTCGTTGAAGGCTTTCGCTGTAAAAAATTGGAGGGTCTCTTAGATGCGCGTTAAGAGCACAGCAGCGAACGCCTAGTCATCGGAAGCCCAGTTTCGTGGTTATAACGAATCATTCTTAGTGATTCTAGTTACTACCGCTCATAGCTAAGTATTATTGATTTCCCCTGACTTGCGGTCATTTCAAGTCGTAATGTGACATATTGGTCATTTCGTAGTCAGTAGCAGTGACAACGAGTCGCGTTCAGTCATTGTAGTAAGAGCACTCATCCTCAAGCATGTTTTACTGCTTTTTTTACTCAGTCGCGATCATTACAAATCGTAGTTTAACATATCGTTCATTTCGAATTATTTTAAGGCGAAAGCCTTTAATACCTCATACTGTCATTAGCAGCCGTGTCGGTCAATGTGTCCGCGTTTCGGACAATTATTTTGGATATTCCTGTGGTTTCAGAGTTGTGTTTCAGAAGGATTATCTTGGTTTTATAAGATTGCGATTATCATGGAGTTAAAAAAAAGAAGGAATGGAGCTAAAATTTATATCAGATTGTTAAAAAGAGGCCGTTTCATAGAGAGTAGAAATAGTGTATTATGAAAGACGAGTGACGGTTCAAATTAAGATAGTAGTTTCTCCCTTGAAGATTCCTTGATTTTTCTTCCGGCTTGGAGCTGTCATGTTTCGCTCTTTCGTATCAAACAAATCTTAGCCTAAACGACTGGGAATAAGTGCAAATAGATTTCATGTCATCAGAGTTCGCGATGCTGTGGGCTTTTAGTTTTCTTGCTTCTATGGTTGCTGGGTACAACGCACAGTACTGATGCTACTAATAGGCTTGTATTTCGTGCATGTTAAGGGTAAAAGTTTACAGCTAACAAGAAAACGTTGCCGTTATACAAAGAATAACTATTACGTTTGTATGTGCGGTACCGTGAACATCCTGTGACCTTCTCCCTCTCTGATTTTACTGTAAGAGAAAGCGGGAACCGACCTTTTTGCATGCGACTTTTAAATCACGTTCGGGAGGTAGAGGGCCTGTTTTGCCTCCATGTAGGAAACATTTATTCTGTGGGCAGTGGCATGGACAGACGTCCTGGGTGGCTGTTTATTTTTACATAAGACGTGGGCGATGTCTATATAATACATACCATTTTATACGTTCACTTCGACTCTTAAAAATTGCAGCTAAAACTTTAATACAAGCTCTGCTTTTATTGGTGTGGCGTGATAGCCTTAACGCTCCTTCTCCCAGGCTCACGTTAAGGATCTTATTTTCTTTTTTCAAAAAATGTTTTGATTTTACATACCTTTAGGGCAACAAACTGGATTCCAAGGGAAAGAAAGCGTAGCAGGGGCCGCAGAAAATTTGGTGGGCGGATGAGGTTAAGAAGTTCGCAGAGGTCATGTGGATGCATCTTGCACAGGACCGGATTATTTGGAGGAATATAGGAGAGGCTTTTGCGCTGAAGTGGGTATAGTCAGGCTCAGGATGATAATGATAAATTTTATCATTATAACACTAAACAAAAGATGACAATGCTCCTGTTTCTGACGCTGCCAAATGTTTATGCTTTCTCTTTAGTCATTTCCTCTGGTGAAGAGCTTTTTTTTTTGCGTTCTCTCAATTATGAGAGCTCCATAAAATAACAATTTGTGTATGGTAATGCCTGGTTATCATTTCTACGCTATTATGTTTTTCTTACTTTTTGTGCTCCTTGGTTGTACCAGATAACCATGTTAACAATAACCCTGAAAGCGTTTGTCATATTTCTTTTATCCTGTCTCCACTGCTGTGTAATGAATGCGTGTATGTACAAGTCTAAGCTATGTTATAGCTGTTGGCCCAACATTTTTCAATTTGTGCATTTTATTTAAATAAATGTTTGAATGATTGATTAAAAATGAAAGAAGCACGGTTTTCTACTACTAATAGGATACTGCCGTAAGTTACCACGCAATTCGTATGGAAAACCACCGTACACAGATATACAAAGCCCCGCCTTATGAAGCCATATGTACAGTACTGCGTGGGTTAGGGCAGCGCATCTTATTTGGGAGCCAAGAGTTATTGAGGGCTCCAATGTGACATTCCCTTCCAATCCCAAATCTGAAACCAGAGCTATTAACTCCTGCTAATCGGCCATGTCATGTGGTCTCGTGACGCCGCACGACTTGGTGGGCAGTTAGCGTGCTGCCATGCCAGCTGCTAACTTCCGCATGTCAACGCCGAATGCAGACGCCGGGGTTTATGAAGAACGAGACTTTTAACGCTATTGCTGTAAAATTTATCTTTCGTGCATTTGACTTATGATTTTCTAACTTTATTTGGGATGACATAATACCCTCGTCGGGGCTGTAATCCGACGCCCGACAGAGTCGTCATCCTCAACCATCATGGGACCATGTGACATGACTGAGCGCTGATAGGTCGAAACGATGTGTGTAAGTTTTTGACGCCGACGGAGCGGGTGACATCGCCGGGTTGGCACGTGCTCTGGTCATCTGATGAGTCTGTCAAGGAGGCGAGATAATCGTCTGTTTGCAGTGCGCTTGGCTTACAAGGGGCGCATATAAATGTCCGCTTATCACCAAACAACCATGTGAAAATCGGTGCTATATATCCGCTTGGAGTAATTGGAAATCACCGCAATTGGAAAAAGTGACAGTGGAATTACGTCGCTGGTGATGGAGTATCACAGCTCAAGAGCTTAGTGTATGTTGCCTGCCTGTATGGCGGAAGACGAGTAGCAGGAATTTTATACTTCAATATTAAAAACATGTCCAATGGCTAGACTTCAGTTTGTTGAAATGAGGCGCTCGCTTATATTTATTTCACGTCAATGATCTTGTTGTTCTTTTACTACAGTTTTGTTCCTGTTTTCTCTCTTTCGCATTGCGTAAATTGAAATCGAGGCTTCTTTTAAACCAGGTCCGTTTAATGCCATAATGTTACTTAAAAATCATGTGGTTATACGCAAAACTCATCAGAGCTTAAAACGGAATGCGCAAGGAAACAAAAGAACGCTTGCTAGTGATTGCTCTGGTCTTTTCTAAATGATTATTTGCTTGCATACTCTATAATGCAATATATATTTAGCACGCTCTAAATTGTCTTCTTCATGAGTCAGCAGCGAAGGGTCTTTAGTCTGAGGTGGTGCTCTACAGTGCCGGAGCTGCAACTAAGACCGAGGGACAGAATTAATAATAAGGACTTCGCTAACGCGAACTCAGCCAACAGCTGTGACCGGAACGCGAGCTCGGGAACCTGGCCAGCTCGCCATAATATCATAAGTTATTCCCAACTGGCAGTAATCATTTTTAGGACCACATTCTTTAGGACCACACGCTATTACAACGCGCCGCAGGTTTCAGTTACAGCGCTTCGGCTATATTGCACAGGGCGCGGTGTGCGACTGCGAAAATGTTAGGAATGAACCATGCATGCAGTTAGAGCAGTTAGGTTAGGGCCTCCGTTTCCGCACAGTCTTCTTTAGCTGCGACCAGCTTGCGTTTTCTGCTTTTGTGCAAAGCTTCAGCGCCGAGCGGAAAGCTTAGAAAACGCAACGACCACAGTGTAGCTTGACCCGTATTTCTGGTAATACGCACAGAAACATACACACGCACAGACACACACGCGCGCATGCATGCACACACACACATACACCAGTAACGTCCTCATACACACGCACACGAATGCGCACGCATGCACACGCATGTACACAGGCAGTCGCAAACACTAACGTCAGCAAGAAAACACTTCATTGACCAAATTGGGGGGACGGGGTTGATCACTTCATACTGCTTACTATACCAAAGTACCCTTAGTACCTTTAGAAATTTCGTCCTGCGGCTTTTGCCAAAGGTGTGAGCAGTGCCGTTATATTCGCGAATTTCAAATGCTTGCAAGTTATCCTGCGCAGAACAGATGTGCGACGCTTTATAACAATGAAAATGCGAACGTTTTGAACCGGACATCAGCGCAAATAAAACGGCTTACATCTTTCGGGTACATAAGGCATTGGCGCAACGCATATTAGAGCAGGTAAATTTCTTTGCCTAGAAGAAAACTCATCCTACCACTACTTTTAACCAACACGAATTCATGCTAAACTCGTCAGTTCTCAGCGTGAGATAATCTGGGTGCAATAAGCAGTTTAAACCACTTTCTGAAAACAAATATTGTGGGCCTCATTTGCTTTCCAGAAATTAACAGCTTGCCAAAAAATAATGATTTTCATTTCGTTTGCGGTATTTGTAAATAGCATTCCAAAATTTTTTTCACTGCAATACTGCCACTTAATTGCACTTATAACCTTCGGAATGAACTTTCTTCATGCATATTGCTCGAATATGCACTATCAGGCAGGGGTTCAATTATAGACACTCCGCAAATTACCCGCATAGCTTCCACTTCCTCTTCTCCCCTTCAGGCGCCGTGTCCTCGTACGAGGACGCAAACTTTGTGCGGCCTGCTGTGGAAAACAGTAATGAAAAACACCGTTTTGAATGTTTCAAAAGTGCGCCTTGAGCGACTTTATTGGACAACTGGCACCCTCTTAAACGAAGTAAAAGACATTCTGGCTGAAAAACTTGACAAAAATGGACATGGCTGCGTCCTACGAAGCTGACAGTAATTGCTTCTTGTTTTTGTCGTTTTAGATTATTATATAATCCGCGCTGACCAAAATATTAACATTTATTTATCAGAAGAGCCAGTGACTGCGAAATAGTGGCTATCATCTTCGTTGCGAGCAAATTCAGTCGCGCATGCACTTCCGAATGTTAGCATCCCTGTTTGGGGACAGGGCGCTTCAAAGCCGCCTCTGCTGGCACACTTCTTTTCCGAGTGTCCGGCGTATTTTATTAATTTGTGCGCCCTACACTGCAAAAAAGGCAATAAAAGGGCCATTTTGGATGTTTCATAACACTCCAAACTTGACGTTTTTATGTAACTGTACCCTCTTAGGTCAAGAACCAGAAAATGACCGGTGAGGGTAATTTCTCAATTTCTTTTGCGCTGTGCAACAGCTGGGTAGAGTACATGTTAGACGCAAGTACATATGAGATTCGGACCATGGAAGGGAAATATGGAGAATAAGATTGGGATGAAGTGCATTTGGCAAGCACTCGCAGTAATGACTAGCAGCTTACCTGTATCACTCAAGAGGAAAATATACAATAGTTGCATCTTACCTGTGCTCACCAATGGGGCTGAAAAATGGAGGCTAACAAAGAGGATTCTACTTACGTTGAGTACAAGGCAGAGGGCTATGGAACGAAAAATATCAGGAATAACATTAAGAGATAGTTACTGACATTCCAGAGGAAATCAAGAAAAAGAAATGAGCATGGACAACCAATGGTCGCTTAGCGTAACAAACTGGATTCCAAGGGAAGGAAAGCATAGCAAGGGGCGACAGAAAGTAGGTCGGCGGGTGAGGTTAAGAAGTTTGCAGGGGTCAGGTGGATGCAACTAGCACAGGATCGGGTTAATTGGAGGAATATGGGAGAGGCCTTCGCTCTGCTGTGGGTATGGTCAGGCTGATGATGATTATGATGATGAGACGCAAGTGCTTAGAAGCTTGTACAGAAAGCTATTTTTGACATGACGGCTTTCCAAACTGACGTTGCGAACAGCAGAACACCTCAAAAATAGCGCGGTCGGCTAGGTAGTGAGTACCCAGAACCTGTTGCGATGAAGGCTAGACTGCATTTGCTACTGACAGCTACCATTAGGTACTACAGCTACAATCACTGGCCGGAGCATATCAGCACACTGAACTCACTGCGCTACCGCCATAAAGGATGCATGGCGAATTTTTGGATTTGCTGCCAAATGTGCCACATCTGTTTGTGTCTACCTGCTCAGAGCGACTGCATTTACCTTTTGCACAATAAGTATACTCCGACGGGATTGATTTAATTAAAAAGTGATGCAAAATTCCACTAACCATCTTTTGTGCCGGATATCTTGGTAAGGACACAGGACACTATCGCACTTTCAGCTAGTAGCATGTACTATCTTTTTTGTATTAAGGCGCTCTGTCCCCGAATGGGGGCATAGATAAAGACAATGGAAAAACAAAATTTATCTTTCAGTTTCTTAGGACACGTCATTTGAAGCGTGGAGAACCGAAAATGGCTCTCAGATGTCTTTTGTATTGTATTTTTTTTTCTTGCATGAAAGGGTTATTATGTACTGGAAGTAGTGCTGACCTCATTCAGCCATCATTATAGATTTCTCTCTTCTGAATGACTTTCCGCATCTCTCGTGTTAAATGTATTCTTATACATCCCTTTAAATCATGTAGGTACGTGCGAATTTTGAAAATAGCTGTCCATATACACGATGGCAATTGGAAACGCATTACAAAATCTGGCGAAACACCCTTCAGCAATTTTGTTGTTGGCATCGACCTAATTACTTAAAGGTTTCCAAGGGCGGCGCAACGGAAGAGCGGCCGGCTGCTGACTACAATCTGCCGCAATAGCCCCACTCCCCAAACAGCACCGGCCTTCCCTTCCACTGTCTTATCGAAATATCAGCTCCAAAAATAGTCATAAATACTGCGTATTCTTACAAAACGCTCTGTTTTAAGGAGTACATGCGCTCGGCTATTCTTCTTTGTGGTTCAGCTTAACAAGACCGACATCTTTCTTGTAGGCTGTCTCCAAGGGTCTCTCCATTTTTCCCAGTCGTTACAGATAAACTCCGCTACCTCATTTCTAGTTGTCGCTGAAAAGAGATGAGGCGCCATTATCGGCACTCTATTCACTGAAAGATTAAATTTTCTAAAAGGTGCCCTTAATTTCCAAAGGCGTATTACTGTACACTGCGGCGTAATCTGCTGAAATGCGCTTTGTACGTTTCACGAGCATCATCACTTGCACTAATAAATCCCAGAATTCACAATAGAGCAGAAATTGCAATATTTACTTTCAATGGGGTGGTTAGCACTGGGTTTGCTACTGCTCTAGATTTTCTCAGAGTCCACCGTCGGACACTGAGCTATCAATTCATGCGAAACTCTAGCAGTATCAATCACTACGCATCACATGGAACACAATTTTTATGCTACAATTTGAATACGATTCAAGAGGCTCTATCATGTGAATGCTTCTTGTTATGTAACGTCTTTTTGTGAGCCTCTCTAGATTTAAAGCTTTCTAGCCAATTCTTAAAATGCTTGATGAGGCAGGCATCAAGAAACAGTAACTGGCGAGCCATGCCACACCGTATGGTCGTTACGTTTCTACCGGTGTTGTCCAGCGCAGGATTCACGAAATCTACCAGGCAGTCACGGTGCACATTGCGGAGCAGGAAGGAAGTGCGGTTTCGGCGCTTGTGGCGCTCTGCATACCGCTGAAAATAATTAGTGTCAACAGTTACAAACTCGCTCTAGTGCCTAATGGGCAGTGTTAACAAACTTCGCGCCGGCAACTTATGCACTTTCAAGTGTCGTTGATATCAATCGCTGGTCGCCGGGATGCATGTAAGGAAAATATTCCTCAGTGCGTTATAAGATTCCTGAGCGAACTCAGAACCGATCTTCCATTCCTCCCGTTCACTTGGCCACGAACCATGAATAGCTCGAGTGGTTGTTTTTTTTTTACGGATATATTTTGCTACTTGACGTCGTTGACGTCGTATGCTCAAATTATCGGTGATTTCAGTTTAAGACGACCTAAAATATTTGTTATCTTGTGTTATTATCAAAACTATCGGCATATCCCAGTCGAAAAAAACTACAGAAAATTTTCTGATGACAGAATTTCTGTGCGGGTTTTGACGGGAATCCTGTTGTGACAACAGATCATTTTGTAGTAACATCAGAAATTTATGTAGTTACAACAGAGAAGTGCTACAGAACTACAGCCAACAGAAATATACTACAGAAAAACTACAGAATTGCAGAAAAGTATAACAGAACTACAGAAAAATCTGATGGTTACGACACAACTACAGGATATTTTGTCTTATTTTTGACACAGTTCTGTAGTTTCTTTCGACTGGGATGTTTCAATAATTTGGTTCACTTTTTATCGCAATCAAATGTCCCATATTTCAAGCGCTTTCTGTTGTACACTCTGCTGGCTTAATTATTTTAACTGCTTTTTATCACATGTAAATATTCATTCAGCTGATCCTAAAGCAATCAATGAAGCAAAATATTCCAAATACTCCTACTCTGCTCAAAATATTTCTAGACAATAGCAGTCGCTCACGTTTTTACAAGTACAAAGTATTTCACCCCCTGAAACGGGGTTCACGCTTGAAGCGACTTTCACTCTGTCCATGCCCATATGCGATTGCATCGTTGTAAATTGCCAAAGCTGCATGATGACCATGTGCTCCCTGAGCGCCACTGCGAACGTACTCGACCGTCCTTAGTCAATATTAGAGTTCGGATCCCGTGCCCAAACAACCACACAAGAACCAAATGTACCGCACCAGCACATCCAGTTCCGGCGTTGATGCAACCAAGGTTTAACAAGCTATTAAAATGTTCACAGCTGCAGAACTGCAACATTTTGTTGCCTGCAAACTTGGTAATGGCAGTGCAGTGAATACGTGCATTTAGCTTAGCCGGTTATACATTATGCTATGGACAAATGGTAGAAATGATGGATGGTGCGTGTTAGTGGTTCTCACGTTGAAAACATTTTATTGCGTTCGCGCAATGTGTTATGCAGAGTCATTCAAGGGGCAACTGTACTCGTAAAACTGTGGAGTCTAGTTTCTATACATGGAACATGAAACAATAAAAGTACCTGTCCTGACAGAAGACAAACCAAAATATCTTCTTCCTCAAAAAAAAAACATGTTTTAGACCAGCTTGGGGTTTATTCTTCTTTTATAATTGGCTTGAAGTCTCAAATGCAAGTTTTTATAGAGGCGCAGTGCGTTAACCTCTCATTAAATAGTGCACGGAGAACACTTGGTAGGTACTCAGAATAAACTAAACTAAATGGACAGTCCTCTACTTGTGGCATATTTCGTGCTTTAAGGGGCGCGTAACGAAATATCTAGAAAAATATATCTAGAAAAAGGGCTCATGTCGCAAGAGAATCCACTCACTTAAAAAATATAAACCCTAGCTAAGATGCAAGCTTTCAGAGAGCCTCAAATGTTTACTCTAGACTCTTTGCGAGACACATTCAGGATACTTGTTGAGTGGCGAAGGGCTTCAAGCTTATCCGGTTTGTTCAGTGTGCCTAAATCGTGAGGATTGCTTAAATCACTGGCCCAGACATCACGAAGGTCATTTTGGCATACGCCCTCGAGAACAGTCCTTTCCAACGTCGCCGCTAACCTGCTTGCTCATTTGAATGTTCCTTTTCAAAAATATTTTTAAATTAGCTTTTTTTCTCGTCAACAGAGCGGAGACGCATTTAGGAATGCAGTGAATTTAGCGGAACTTTTACCATCACTATAGTATTCAGAAACATTTCTATTAGCACCGTAAAATAAAGATACATACCAATGAGCACTAATTTACACCTAATGTAACCACGTGATAGATTATTGTTTGCTCTTAATCAATTATATTCCACTACACTATTGGTAACATGAAAATATTCTTTTTTAAATGAAAGCCTTTCTAGGTTCGTGGAATGAAATCCCATGTGCGAGAGTTGTGCGCGAGATTTGGCCGCGAGGTCTGTCATATCCCGCGACATGTCGAGAGATATGTTCTTGTTTAGCGTTCCTGCCATCTGTAATACTTCGCTTGAAATCCCGCCAAGGAAGGCCACGGAACAGTAGCGATGGTGTACTGTCCGAACTCACACTTGCCGTAGAGAGTGTGACAGATGCTGCGCCTTTGCTTTCCTGTAACCCAATTATAATTATAGTTAGCACTGCAACGAACGCCGATCAGAGGCAAACGTTGAGAGGCAAATAATAGGAGAGGAAAGGTAGGCTTTCGCCATTCACCTTTCAACAAACGTCTATAAGAGCCCCTATTGTTTTTTTTTTTTTTGATGGTCTCAAGGGGCATATTACTGGGAGGTTTCAGAGCTGTATCTGCCTTTTTTTTTTTAAACAGCATAATAGTTTGTTCATTTATTTTTTCCTCAGAATGTCTTGTTTAGAGAAAAGAAATTTTGCTCAAATTTTAAGTTAACGCCTTTCACATTTGCTCAAAAATGAAATAGCTTAACTCATTTTATGTATTTATTGGCGCAATACTTTCATTGTTAGTATTTGACTTCACAGAGAGTAGATATGTAGAAATATTCTGGAGCTTGCTTACTTTTTATTGAGAAAAAGCGACACACGTAGTGAAAGAAATGTATATACAACACTCTAAATGGCAGTCAACATTTAGACACTAATGCCAGCTGAACTAACATGAGATTTGCTGCGCGTTTCTCAGCCAAAGCTTCCCTGTAATTTTTACAGGCATCTAGGCCGCTTTTCGATGCTTCATTTTATTCAGAAGTCGAAAGGTAGTCTGCCCCCGTTCACAAAATTCTTCATTTTAAAGCCGGAAGTTTAAGGTGCCTAATCCGGTATAATGACTCTTTCGTATTTTATGAACGAGTTCTGGTAAGGAACCTATCTTACTAAGGGGGTTTGGTTAGTACGCTAACGAGCTCGAAACTAATCCTCCTAAGCTAGGCAATCAGGTTGTGTGGAAATGCCTACGGTCGTTTTTTTTTTTTTTTCAAAATATATATCCCATTGCTATGTCGTCATAGCATCGCGTTGAGACAGCGCTGCTTTAGAGACATGTGGAAATTGCTTCATCAGAGAGCCTGGCTAGCGTTCGCAAGTCTCATCAAGTGATTTATGCACACGCCTAGCAACTTGAGTCTAGATATTCTGCACGTATTATGTACGTGCAGCGAGCAGAGAATGAGCACTTTAGTTGTGCCGCTTCCAAATCTAGTTTTCTAGCAAACGCAACGCTACATCACATACACGTATCAAATGTAGCCGTCTTCGAAAACTGAACAGTAACGAAACCGAAGTTCTCCGGCAATGGTTCAGGGCCTAGTAGCATGGAAGAACTGAGAAAGTTGGAATATTGCTGCCTCCTGTTGTGACTCATAAACACAATCGGTGGTGCTCACAGCGGTACTTTTCCCAATGAAATGTTGCGGAATAAAATTAATCCCCAACCTTAAGATACATGAAGATGCGTATAAATAATTTAATAACAACATAAGCTTCCATTTTTTCTTGCCAAAACACAGCAATCACTGCTGATGTTTACTCTTTAAATATACTGTTTGACCATGATCTGAGAGCCGACGTAGAAGCTGTTTATTTGTGCGTAATTCAGCAGATGTCAAAGCGCCCATACAAGGTTTCATTCCAAAAGATAAATGAAAAATTACGCCTGCACAGGTCACGAATAACTTGAGCTTTGCTTTCGCGTTCTTTCAGTTCTTTTCAGTTATTTTATTACGACTGAAGCGAAAGCGCTGGCCTTGCCGCTGTATCCTAAAATCCTCAAAGCGCGCTTCTTACATACCTTGATGAGCTCAGGTGTCGCTCCTTGCTTGCTTTGCGGACCGGTAAAAGGGTATAAATTCTTTCGCTCATTTTCTAGACTCATTATTATTGCTATTAAGGAAGTTCACTTACACAGTGCTGAAAACTTATTCACGCTTTTCGCGTGAAACGCTATCTGTAAGAAAGAAAAACGGTTTTTTTCTTTAGTACCCCTTACGGCTGTTTTCTTTTGCACGCACGTATAATAACTGAAGTTTGCAGCGTTCAAAATATTTCAAGAGGTGGTAGCGGGCATGAATTTAGCAATACATACATATTCAAAGAATTTCGTTGCTCGGATTTGTTTACACAACCTTGTTTACCGACTTCCTGATTCTTCTTGCCAGTACCCATTTAAAATAGGGCTAAACAATCCTGTGTAACTAGACAGCAGTAATAGACCTCAAGGTAGCATTAGGAATAAATGGAAAATGCAGGCACCTTTACTTTTATTTCCTGACCTATTCGAGTCACTTGTGTGTTTGCGCTCGCACACTGACACAATCTGTGTCCATTGATAGGAAAATATAACAACTGGAACCTTAAAACTCTGTCTGCAAAGAGGAAAGCTGTTAAGTTATTGCAAAACTTAAAACCTTAATTCTTCAGCTCTCAGTAACTTAGCTTAGTGAACTTCTGTTTGCTGGCAGCAGCCAACTAAAAAATTGATACTGTACCTATTTTTCATTTCTATCGTTTCCTATCTTTCCTACCCTTTTAAGTGAAGGGATTCGTCCCTGCAAGTAAATTAAATATTTATAAATGCTGCTGGTGGAGGCTAACTTCTTTCCATGCCACAACATGAAACATGCAAGGTAGGTAGTACGCTCGTTGTTTGCTCCAGCCACGATGCAAGCTGCGGCAGCTAAGTAGTGCTCTCCCCTCAGACAAAACGTTTGAGCGGGCTGTCGCGGCTTGCTTCAAAAATACATTGGCCGGTACTCCACAGGTAGAATATGTTTATGCAGGTTATTAAGAATTCGGCTTTTAACGTTAGGTGCAATTAGCAGTCATAAACTGCCTTCATCAACCTTATTTGGTACATAATCTAAATATGCTGTATGAGCTGGAAATAACAGCCCTGAAAAGTGTCTCGTTTTAAATGCTAAAATTATTTGGTAGCAGATTAGCCCAAAAAACACTATGGGACTTGCACAAAGGTTGGCAATATGCACTTTAGATAATAAACAATCATTTCGACATCCTTTAAACGATGAACGCAACCTGCTTTTTGAAACAAGGTTTTACAATCATGGTTCGGTCGCAAAACGTATATTGAGACTCTAGGTCAACTTGGCGCTTTCTTTCAATATATAAAGCAGCCTTTCGGAGCACTGGTATTTAAATTGGCTCATCTAATTGCTTCGACTTCAAAGAAGCGCTTCTTTAGCTTCAAGTTGAGCAGCGCCAGTCAATAAAGAACCTCTCATATTCAGTCAAATCCAAATCCGCCTTTAATGCTGCTGGCCTGTAATGATACTGCTAATGATGTTTCCTGGCTCGGATCGTTTAATTAGTGCGTTCTAAAAAAGAAGTTCTCTTTTCTAGCGCCAGATTTCTTGGAGGTTTTTAGCGCTGTTTATGACTCCGGACGTTTTTACCTTCATGGTCCATACTCGTCACGCCATTTTATTCCCGATTGTCACAGATGCGCACATCAGTTGAAAACTTATTGTGGGCGTTTCTCAATAATCATAAGCATGGTGAATCATAACATACTTGCGAAGATACTTTCTTCACATCTACAGGTTGTGGATTTTAGATTTATTTCTGTCGCATTGAGTAAGCAGAATCAGAGGTTGTGGTAACTTAGCCCACATCAATATCGCACTGTTGACATTGTAGACAGTGTTAGGTGAGATAAACAAAGTGCCTTATATTCAGACGAATTTGGCAGAAGGTTTTAGTGAGGGGCATTATGCTTTTTGTTGGTAGTATTAGAGTGGAGACACATTGCGGTTGCGTTGCCCAGAAGCACGAAATCACTCTGTAAAATGCCAATTACAAGACATCGTTGATCTAACGCTTACCAAACCGATTTTATTTGACTCTTCTGCTCAAAAGGGTGACCTACTATCGCCGTTGCTATTAGCGTAAAATTCCCAATGATAGCCTCAGAGTCTAACAGAATCGTGAAACATGGACTAAAATTTGAACATATGCAAACTGGCCGCACTGCGTTGAAGAAAAATCCTCTGTGCCTTGATTGCGCGAGCACACCGGCTTCTAAAGGAGTACCACTTTCAACCGGAAAACCGGAGCCAATGCTTTCCTTCATTATAACCAGGTTTCAAAAAACGGTTAAACCTCCATCAATTGTTCCTGCTTTACAGGCTAAACTGCTATTATAAATAAAATACTGTTTTCGCGGTTTATCGCTATGGTGACAGAAAATTATGGTTCTAGATTCTAGTCATGACGTGCCAATCTTAACAGAAAGGACACGCTTGAGCATATAGCTGATAATTTTTGGTGATATTCGATTGCGGTTCATTACAAAGACAAATGAGAGGGGTTTTAGGCAAGACATCTTAGAACAAAACATAGGGTTTCTACGGACATCAGGTGGGAATCAGAAAATTTAGATTGTTGTGCATAGCAACCGTATATTTATGGCTGTCGTGGGCCTTACTGTGACTTTTGGATCTCGTCCGTCAAGCAACAATAGAAGGGTTCGATGAGTAGAGAATTTTTTCTCTTAAAAAATCGTCGGGCGATGAATAGAACCATTGCGACAATTATATGACGCTATCAACGGAAGTCTATGCATTGTTTCCATTAGTTTGTTCATGACGTTTTTTCTTAATTTCTTCTTTAATGAAAAACCTCGACTTGACACTACATAACAGATGTTTGTCATTGTGTCTTTTTCTTTTGCTTCTGCTTCTAATAGGAATAAGGGGCCTGTGTGGAGCTTGCTTAAGTAGTTCTTGATACAATTCCTCTCTACATTTGTTTTTATGGTACATATATTGCATTTTCTTCTAAAAACAGACTGGCTGCGACGTTAAATCATTTATCCATGTATTGGCAACCTTACCGCGAAATTCTAGGTAAAACTTTAATAATCGTATATACTGACGTTGTCCTGAATAGACCTAAAAGTGTTCTTTATAATCTTAATCCCTCTATCTTGCCTATCAAAACTGTGTTTATAAAATTGGGGACGTTCGTCCGTGGTCAGTGAAATAACGTACACCTTCTCAAAACGTATAGATACTATTATTGATTGTCTTGTCTTTTCGTGAACCTTTGCTTGAAATATTCTTCAAAGCATTCTCATAAACCACATTCACATCGCGCTATCAGCACCTTGAAACTCATATTTCCAAAGTTTGGTGTGATCGTTTTGCGCTCATGACATTATTTAGACTGCAGAAGAGCCCCCAACATATCGGCACGCGGAGCCCCCACATTTATCAGTCTCAGGTCGGAAATAAATAGTTAGTGGTTTGCTCCGCTGGTTATTATTTTGACGACGCCGCAGGTTGCAATGTGCTTAAGGATACAAGCCTGTACTCCTGTACTTATCACTGTGCTTCCCTCCATTATATAAAAAAGACACAAACATTGCTTAGTGGCAGCGTGTTGGAGTCAAAAATCATGGTTCCAGGATTCCGATCCTTCATCATCATCTGAAAACACTTTAGAACTAAATCATTTCGTTTCCAAAATCATCGCTCCGTGCGTGATAAGTATTTTTAATCAGTCAGCTTGTTTTGCCACACCGGAACCGCTGCGGCCTCCGCTGAACACGCTGCTCTTTGCTGTCTTTTTGCAATGCCCATAATAACGGTTTTGTCAACGTTCTTTTATGTCAACGAATGCATTGCGAAGGCAGCCTTTTACAGGCTTCAAACACTCGTAGAAGTTACGATAATTTCATTAGGTATCTCAAACAATTACTTCTAGATGTGCGTCAGGGCTCTCTTACACTCGAAACGTGGTTAATAGTATCAATCGATAGACTTTATGTCATTTAGGCCGCTTACCCCGCTAAAGCGTTTTATAGCGCAAGAACTTAATAAACAAGGTCAAACCCAATTAAGATACTTCCGACTCTCCTGAAATTGAGCGTGAACTTAAGAGAAGGAAATTACCTTTTGGAGCAGCTCAGAAATAAAGAACTCGTGAGAAGCGAGCACGAGGCCTCTGAGTGATTTCATTTCTTTCATTATTGCCTTTACTTTATGAGGTAACCACTGGCCAAATTTTCGAAATCGCGCCAATTTAAAGACAAGAAGTCTCATTATATAAGGATTAAATTGGTCACTTTCTCCAATACACTGGTAAAGTCGGATAACATGACTGAGTTTTCAAAACATCAATTACTTGTCGAACAGAGTCCCACATAATGCTCTAGGCGTTCTCTGGCTTCGCAATCAACATTTCGAACTGGCAATCGGTGTTTTCCATGCTAATCAAACAAGACAATCACATAGAGACCTTAATCCATATTATTGGGCTGTGCATTGCATATGACCAAATTCATCGTTTGCAATCTATACGCAAATAATTCAAGGACTCCGCTATTCTATTTCGCTCTTAAAGTACGTTAAGCGCTCCTAAAGTATTCCAGACCTCTAACTCTGCAGTCTGCAGTGATTGATTTTGCCCATTTTGTTCTTTAATTTGACTTTCAAGCCGTTACATCAAAGCGAAAGAGAAATAACAGGTAACGAGCTTTGGCATATTGCCGCGAAACCTTCAAACAGTATTTGTTGTTTTTTGGCGGCCGCCGGCGCACAGGCTTATCATTCTGTATCTGGACCGCGTAACAGTTCCGTAATCTTTGTTTGTTAATGCTCGATGTCGCGAGTCACACCGTTATCAGTTTTGTTGTAGCGCAAGATGCACCGAGATCTGTCTCGAAGGTTCCGGCCACTCGGGTGTCTTTCCACAATGTTCCAGCCCGTGCTGGTAGCTGTTTGCGACGTTATCTAGATTGTTCTGTGCAGCCTTTAAATTGAACGTTGCCGAGTGTGACGAGCATTCTTTGTTCGACGACCGACGAGCGCGTTTTGTTGCTATCGCCGCCGCCGAGTTGCTTAGTTCTTTTGCGGGCGCAAGTCAGCCCAAATAAAGAGTTTCTTTAGTGCAATCATCGACCCTTCATTTGTGTCGTCGACCTCGTCACCACTACGTGACATCTGGTGGAGGTGCTGCCTTTGATCCTTCAAGCGAAGACCCAAGCCGTGTTCCTGTCACCCTGGAAGACCAGCCTACAGGTCACCGAGCCAGCCGCCGACTTCAAGGCCTACAACCCGAACACGGTCTGCTGCCTGACCCCATTCGATCTCGGAAGGCATCGACGCTGACAATGGCCCAGCCTACAGCACCGGTTGTTTTCGTCCAACCTCGTGAGCCCCCCTGTTTCCATGGACTACCGGATGAAGATGCGGGAGACTGGATGGACCTTTTCGACCGTGTGGCAGATTTCAACGGCTGGAACGACGCTGCGAAACTCAGGCAGGTCTACTTTGTTCTTCAAGGACATTCCCGAATTTGGTTTGAAAATCACGAGACTTCTTTCAAGGATTGGGAGATATTCAAAACACTGTTCTTGATGGCCTTTACAAGTTCTGTACGAAAGGAAAGAGTTCAGGCGCTCCTCCAATCAAGGATTCAACTACCAAACGAGCCCGTCCTGGTCTACGTAGAGGAGATGAAACGCCTGTTTCGCCGTGCCGACCCTAACATGGCCGAAGGTGAGAGAGTGAAATTCCTAATGCGAGGAGTTAAAGAGTCGCTTTTTGCGGGGCTTGTCCGGAACCCGCCGAAAACTGTGCGCGCACGTTGCGTCGAATCCAAGAGAAGTATTACTGGCCGCGACTGCCTGCCGAAGTTGCACACTACGTGAAGACGTGTCGTGAGTGCCAACGACGCAAGACGCCACCGATCAGACCAGCAGGACTACTAAACCCGATTCCGCCCCCAATCCTGCCTTTTCAGCAAATTGGGATGGATCTCCTCGGCCCCTTTCCATCTTCGTCTATGGGTAACAAGTGGATCATCGTGGCCACTGACTACCTTACCCGTTACGCCGAGGCAAGAGCACTACCAAATGGTACCGCGGCAGAAGTCGCCAAATTTTTTGTCGAACAAATTCTCTTGCGACACGGCGCCCCAGAAGTGCTCATCACGGACAGGGGAACGGCATTTACGGCAGAGTTGACGCAAGCCATCCTGGAATACAGTCACACAAGCCATCGACGAACAACTGCGTACCATCCCCAGACCAATGGCCTCACGGAGCGCCTGAACAAAACGATCGCGGACATGATCGCTATGTACGTCGACGCTGAACACAAGACCTGGGACACCATCTTGCCGTACGTGATCTTCGCGTATGACACGGCAGTCCAGGAGACGACCAGAGCGACCCCGTTTAAGCTTGTGTACGGCAGGGAGCCCACGACGACGCTCGACGCAATGCTGCCGCACGTAACCAGCGAAGACAACCTTGACGTCGCCGCCTACCTGCAGCGTGCAGAGGAAGCCCGACGACTCGCACGGCTGCGTATTAAAGACCAACAGCGCACCGACAGTCGACGATACAATTTACGACGACGCCATGCAGAGTACAATCCAGGAGACCAAGTGTGGGTTTGGACACCAATTCGCCGTCGCGGATTAAGTGAAAAGTTGTTGCGTCGATACTTTGGGCCATACAAAATCCTTCGCCGCGTCGGACCACTGGACTATGAAGTCATTCCCGACGGAACGTCAGCATCACAACGGCGACGCGCACGCCCAGAAATTGTACATGTTGTACGACTGAAGCCATATTACGCGCGTTAAAGAATCTGTGGTGTTTAAACTTTGCAGTGTTTATGTTTAAGTTTCTTTGTTTTGGAACATCGAGGCGATGTTTTTTAAGGGGGGAGTAATGCCGCGAAACCTTCAAACAGTATTTGTTGTTTTTTGGCGGCCGCCGGCGCACAGGCTTATCACTCTGATTCTGGACCGCGTAACAGTTCCGTAATCTTTGTTTGTTAATGCTCGATGTCGCGAGTCACACCGTTATCAGTTTTGTTGTAGCGCAAGATGCACCGAGATCTGTCTCGAAGGTTCCGGCCACTCGGGTGTCTTTCCACAATGTTCCAGCCCGTGCTGGTAGCTGTTTGCGACGTTATCTAGATTGTTCTGTGCAGCCTTTAAATAGAGCGTTGCCGAGTGTGACGAGCATTCTTTGTTCGACGACCGACGAGCGCGTTTTGTTGCTATCGCCGCCGCCGAGTTGCTTAGTTCTTTTGCGGGCGCAAGTCAGCCCAAATAAAGTTTCTTTAGTGCAATCATCGACCCTTCATTTGTGTCGTCGACCTCGTCACCACTACGTGACAATATACTTCATGTTTTATCAACTCGTTAAAACTACTAATTTTTGTTTTTTGAAGACTTCGCGTGGAAATGGTTTTGCAGAAGGTGAATACCTAGAGAATGAAGGTCTTTTGACTTCTCATTTTGAGAAAATACGCCAAAAATATTATATGCAAGACGAAGAGCTTCCCTCCATATTCATACTGACGAAACTGTACTAAAACTCTCAGGAATGCTGTATTTTTGTTCTGCCCGCATTGACGTTGCGGAAGCTACTCCATGTGAATACATGGAGTAACTTTTACCAAGTTAAGCTTTCGTTATGCTTCCTGCCCCGTTTCATTTGCGCCGTCGTAACAAATAAAACCGGTCGTCGCTAAAGCGAGGCTTATCATCTTTTGTCCGATTTCTGGGCTCTCCCATTCATTTAGTGAGCTACGTTTTTTTGGGTATCCTATTCTTCGCGCGCAGTAGATGGGAAGCCAAAAAGTAACAAAGAAAGTCCCGGAGCATAAAACAGTGATGGAGCTCGAACAAAAGGCCTATATGAGCATGTTCTCTCCAGTTCCCTTCTTGTGAATAGTACCTGAGCTGCCTCTGTCGCCTTTTCATAGGATCGGAAGACCCTTTGTCGTGCCAGACTTGACTGCTTAGAGGGGGTATCTTATTCTGTTAGCTAATTAGTTGGTAGTATGTTTACTTAGAAGTCATCCCGGAAGTTTGATCAGAGCTAAGCTTCATTTGCATACCGCACCGGTGTCAGTCTATTCGTGCCAAAGCATTTACTCTTTCAGTAGACTACATTATTCTGGAGCAACAATACTTACATCAATCCCAACATTCCCTATTTTGTGTCCTTATCCTTCCCTTTTTGAAGTTGCTTCTGCAGGGTACAGCTCAGGTGCTCAAGAGATTAGAAATTTCCGCAATTTGAATAGGCCTTTAATTTTCATTCTTTTTGTTTTCTTAATCAACTGACGCCAGTGGCACATGGCGACACAGGAAATAACGGTTACACTATTAAGAAAACGTGGTCATGTTTCTGTCAACCAGTTCTACTCCATAAAATGATTTATACAGAAACAATCCCGTAGAATTGCCAATCCCAAAAGCAGTTAATTGCGAAGTGAATAAGCATCATGCTCCCTTCGTTACAGAAATATTAGGCTCCGAGTTTTCATTCATTCACTTCATCGCCATTCCCCTTTCTTGCGAAAATTTTTTCCTGCAATTGCGCCAGCGTGATCCTTATTAATAACACCACGTTAGGACGTGTACTACGCAGAAACCTGCAAGACAACCCGAATCCAGCAGCTCTATTTGCTCCCCCTAAATATGAACTCCTGTATAGAGGCAACGGAAAGAAAGGGCAGCAGTTAAGTAAGTTCTAGTTGCGCTATAAATGCGCTTTTGGCTTGCATTCACCATTTTTTTTTTTCTTTTCGAAACGTTTGCCACAAGGCATAAGTTGAGAAAGGAGGAATGGGATGCAGGAGATAGAAAGTTAAAGGAAGGAGTCAAGTCCAGCTGCGCTTAGGTATTCGCAGAGGTTGGCGTTGTAGCGATTGTCCATTGTCCACGTCTCGTAATCAACATTGCGGTTCCACCGCAGGCCCACCTTAAATAATAAATTACGCATGGAGGCTATGCATGTGCTTCGGGTGAATGTCTAACTGCAGCTGAAGTCTAAGCAACGAGAGATTCGTTGTATCCTTTTGATTTGAAGAAACCGAAATACTCCTCAAATGAATTACACTATGACATTTTCATTTTATGCAAGTATAAACGATTTTTGGAGCTCACCACGTGCCTAGCTTGAAGGAATGCAATACCTGCGTCTTGCCCAGTTTTATAGGCAGCAGAGAGAACCCTCATCTTCAAGACATGCACGTACAACCTTCATTTCAATACCCCATCAATTAACCGCACGAAAAAGGCCATTTACATGTTGTGCGCGTAGCCGTGAAATGATTCTTGTGAATAATGGGTATGACACCAAAATATAGTCATATTTGAATTCGTAATGAATTGTTAATTAACCGCTTGATAAAGACAATCTCAAGCCGGGTTGTAAAGATTTGGGGCTTCTTCACTGCAGCGGCATCGGTCGATGTGTGCTCGGTATGGTAGATTTCACTGAACGCGAAGCGGTGGATGGTGTTAGTCTGATGGTGGCGCCATTTTGCGGGTTCTCCATGGGTGAGTTCTGTGCATGGCGGAGGCAGTATTCTCTGGTATGTGTTGCGTTGTTGTTGTGCGTCTTTGTATTTTATTGGTTACATTTTCTATTTGGTATTGTTCTTTCGTTGAGTACCGTTCAGTTGCTGGCCGGAGGTTAAGGGCTTGAAAGTGCCCATCACCCTGAAAGGTCGCTTCCCAATGTCCAACTAAAGAAACAAAACTATTTCGCACCACTAAATAGCAATATGCCTTTGACCAAACTCCTTTTTAAAATGGGCTTCAGTGTAAGTCCTGTGAATATGCTGGCCATTTTCGTCTTCCGCCAAATTCATCCTCAAATAAAACGATAATAAATGACGACGCGTAAGTCACTAGTGGATGCTCGGGAGCCATTAATGGGCGCTACATATTCACTTAGATCAGTTTCGTGTCTTCATCTGCTTCTTGTTGAAATTTAAATATCGAGGATTTGTACCACGTACGCTTTGACTTGATTTGCTGCAGCGTGACCAATGAGTTAGTACCAACATTGCGCCGATGAACCAGTGATTCGTTCCCTCATTAAAAAACCCTAAGACTGCCTTCGACTATTCAGCAGAAACTCATGTGGTGCCCTATATTTGGTCCATAACGCCTTTTCCAAGCTTTTCACCCATATGAAGCGAGCAGCAGGCCAGGGAGAAACTTCAATCCATTTAAAATCAGTGGCCGCCCGGTGGCATCAGAAATCGAACATGGCTCCTCCCGAATAGAAGGCTGCTGCTCAAGCTCAATGTCACAGCTTCGGTAGGTCACGCTGTATTTTAAAAGTAACAAATAATTACTCTTTCAGCAGTGAAAAAATACCTAACGAAGACGATAGAAAAAGTTCTTCTATCCACGGTTCCGCTTGCCTCTAGCTATACTGTTAGTCAAGAGCGTGCGCAGGTAAGCGTTTATTTTTTTATAATGAAGACTCTAATACTATAGGTAACACCACAGGTCGTCTCTTCGCATATTGGACCAGTACGTCTGTACAGAGCGAGATGAACACTTACATGGGACTAAGAATATAAAACCATGTGGTATATCAGCTTGCATGAGATCTAGGGTTCGTCTCAGAAAAGGCTGTGGGTTCGATTCCCTTCCTGCGGTCATGTTTGTGCCTGCTATCGTTGAGCCGTACACGCGGTGAGTGCTACAACAGATATTCTTCTACCAGGCCTCTCACCCTACTAACTATGGCGCACTGTTCGTTCTCAAGGCTTCAATGAATGATTTTGTGTAAACATTGTTACGCAGTGACTTTCTAAGCAATTTTCTGGGTGGTAGCCACAGCATTTCGCTGCATGATATACATGCATATGCTATTCTGCTTAAGCACAGGGATTGGAGCCAGCTTACTTGCCTTCAACTGTATGCCCCCGCCACCTCTCTGTACAACATGCCCAAGTGAAGTGAGTGCTTTCCAATTTCGCCTTCTACACTCAGTCGGCCTTAGCGCCAAACATTTTTTTGACATAACACAATCTGTGCTTTTGCATTTGCTCAATCATTTAAACGTATCTTTAAAGTACTTATTTATTCTATACCCTAATAAATGCTCGATTCAATATTTAAAAGGAGCTGAGACTAATCGCTACTTATCTCCATAAGAGATACGTTAATAACGAAATACCATGAGTGCAAGCAACTAAACAAATTCCTGGAACCAAGCTCAATGCGGGCCAATTTTTATAGCCCTACTGCAATAAAATTACGTCTGGGTACTTTCAGGTGAAAAGTTGCAGCCGTGATGGAAGCAGTCCTGATTTCGTTTTGTATTCGGCGCACTCTACCCTTAGCGAGTAGTAAATAGCTGCACTCGGTGAAGACTTTGGAAGTACTTAGGCTTTCCGTGCTGAGTTTATAACGACATGCTACTTCGAAGACATTTCGTTCCAACTTTGCACTCTTGCGATCTCTCGACTTGTCTCCAAAATAAACTTGTCGCTCCTCTGAGAGTCGCTTCTCTTATCGTTTTACAGTGCTATGATTCCTTGGCCACAATCTTGCGCAGCCGTTCCCGTCCTCTTTCGTCGCATACCAAACAGCTTCGTGGAGGTAAGTGAGTGTTCTTTTATATTTTATGTGCTCTTATGAAATAAGATTTCCCAAATAGGGGAATCGCATTTTATTTACTTAGGAGCATACAGCTCAGATGCGCGAATTACTAACATTTGTGCCAAATTTGTCATTCTTGCAATAAAATATAATCAAATAAAGTGTGACATAGACATTCACTGTTCATTGTTTCAAAAAGCCAGGTGAATTCTGAAGTCTCTGATAACCGAACTTTAAATGAAAACATGTAATATATGCGTTTCGAACCGAGATCAAAATTCCATGTTGCAGGCAATCAAGCATAAAACTGAGATGATCATGTTTTGAAGTGTGAAAAAACGAATTCGCTTCTATGATTCTCTCAAACATAACTAGGGTGAATGAGAATTCGGAAAACTGTACTGATAGGTGATAAAAAAATGCACCTGAGAACAATGGCACCAGCAAGTAAACAACGCTGCTAGAGGGCACAATAACAGAAATGAGTAGAAAAAGGTATACGTGAAGGACATTAAAGCTTGAAATTGCTGCAGATGTAGGAGTGCAAAATAATTCATTCATGTACCTTAGAATTCGCTTGATCACACTGTATAAAATTGAGATGGCCATGCTTTTGTACGCATTTTTACACTCAACCCGTTCTTTTAGGTCAAAAATGTAGGTCTAAGTAGAGACGGGTATTTTGCTTTTTTGTACTTTTTTTCAGAATAATTTTCATATCCTCTGATCAATTTCCCTACTCTGTCATTGGCTTTCTTTAGCTTCTTTAGCTTTGCCGTTTATTTTAATAGAGTGTTGCTAGTCTTTCTCAAACCAGATAATCAAATTACTTTGATATCTCTTACTGCATTCGCATTTTTACTTCTTTCCTAGGGTGCAGCACGTAAACACTTTTTTTCTCTCGTATATGGCGCCTTTGCTTTATTGTGAGCCTTCACGATCGATAAGCGACGCCGTCATTGAGTCATGATGACGACCCCAGGAAAGACCCGGCCGTTGTCAACCTTGACGAGATAAAAACGTATCTTGATTCCATGATCTAATGATCCATTGTCATTGAAGATGAGCCCTTGATTTCAGCTTAACACTTCGTAGTTAGCAAATATTAGTCACAAAAGGAAGGTCGCTGGCCGGCGTCTCAGGACATCCGCCTTGCGATTGAAACAACGCATATTTACCCGGCTTTACCCAGATTTGGCTTAAACCACAGCTTAAGTGTCCATCTAAATGTTTCGGTGTGAGATAATGAAACAGAGTTTGGAAAAAAAAGGCTTTTTGGTAACTTGGATTTTATTGGGAAAGGAAGGTGCACTCTCTGTCTCACCTATCGATGGACACCCATTTTTTGTAATAACCGGTACGATATTGCTGGTACGTACATATGTCGTCTGTTATGATCCCTGCTGGAACGTAGCCTTCATCTTCGCAAGCAGATGAATGCTAAATGGGAATAGAAATTGTATGATACTGCAGTTAAAGCTGCGCTGCCGCTCGTTGCGTAACAACATTCATCCAAATTCCTTTGCTTATCTTTTTCGGACATGTTTTTCTTCACTGCAGATTACGGCGAGGGCAAAGGCGACTTTCGAACGACCGATCTGTACAAGCTACGCCTGACTGAACAGCGCCACTTACATACTGACTGTTTTAAATTATAGCCTGCGTTATGAGATTGGTATAAAATATATGAATACGACAGCAACCTGGCGAATGCTATTCGTAAACGTTTACTGATTGTGTTAGTGGCATAATAGGCTACCACGTATGCTGCGAATTTTGCAGCTCACGTTCTACATTTAGTGGTGGCCTGGGTTCTCTAAACAAAAGGGAAAATACTGCAACCTTGTCAAAATTGAAGCTAACATCGGAATAAAAGAGAAAGCTACACTTTTCTAACATTTAAAAATGCCGCAACCTGCGGCCTAAATGGGAAGGAGCCAAGTTTTCCTTTTTGCCTTGGCGCTAGAAGCTCGTAGAAAGAACGAATGATGCGGGCATAGGCTCTCTCGATTATTTCCAGGGCTTCTTTCTTCGTTATGCTTTAGGGGCAAATATGACCAATATTTAGAGATTACATTGCCGTACTTTCGCAAATGCAAATTTGCGTTTGGATTTCTTCATGATTTTATAACAAGAATCAAGTACGTCCAAACTGCAGAATAATTCTTTGCAGAAGTAAAAAAAAAAGAAACCGACGAGAGTGCTCCTTTTTTTTTCATCAATATTTTTCCTCCGCGCTCAGTTAAGCCCTTCCTAAAATTTCTTCAGTAAACAGGAAGGACGGGGAGGACAGTCCAATTAGAATAATATTGGCTGGAAGGGCACAACACCTTTTACAGCGCTCAAGGAAGTTCCCAGCAGTTACTTAGAGAGACTGCGTAGCTTAACGAAAAAAAGCATGTTAATCATAATAGAGAAAATATGCTGGCTCCCAACAAAAGAGCGCAAATTTAAATGTTTTACTAGCGCGCTTGTTTTCTGATTTAAAAATTATCATTTTATGTTCTAGTTTCACATTGAAAGCTCTGTTTTATAAGAACCTTTTTTGGCACAAACACAGTGCTTGTAGCGTACGTTTACTTGTCGACCCTTTAAGGGTCTCGCATAAGAACGATGATCTGGTTACGCAGTTTAGGATGTAGAACCATCAATTGAACATGAAATCGTGTTACACTGTGGCAAAGAACAGACGTTTTCTCGTGCGCAGGTATGGATGCATGAGGCATCAATTATATGTGTTGCGTGTGTCACAAGACTTTTTATTGTCTATTTGTACTGAACCACCAGGAGAAGAGGTAAATACGATCTGTCGATGTAAATTGCCCACTTCTGTGCCATTTGCCTTATACTTCACTATACAGCAACGTTTGCTTGCTTTCAAAAAATAATCACCTAATTACGTAATGACATTATTCGCGATATTTCACTAATCATTTAACGTATTTCATATTACAACAAAGGGTTTCCGGGAGAAAACATCACGGGGAAGGTACTCGCCTTTGGGTGTGGATAAACAGAAAAAAATTTTAAGAAGTGGCACGCGTTGACGCGCCGGAAACAGGAATGGCAAAGGGATTCTAGCGTTCGCGTAGACAGGTAGTGGGTACGTCATGATATTATGATTTTAAAGTAACACTGATAACAATAACTAGCTCTTGCACGTTTCATTGCTCAGTCGGCAATGCTTTCAACAAAGAAGCACCGTGTTCCGGGTGCGTTCCTGTGTATTGTGTGAACATTTCATTGACTTCTGTTTTCGAGCTTTCTGCGCTGCGGTCACTGACTGATATCGCGCAAACTCTGGCGAGCTAAGAACTCGCAGTGTTGTGCATAGTTCCCCGGAACTATTTCGTCACCAACTGAGCCTACAGGCATACACATGTCGGCACAAAATAAACAACGCATTTCTAAGCTATTGAGAACGGTGTGTTTGCTTGGCATTACCAGCCACTCGAAGTAAACCTCTTTCACGTGTCCCATATATCAAAATGCACTTGGAATATTTCCCTGTACGCTTGCACAACCACGTGGAAATATTCACACGCAGCCTTCTCTCTGTACAAGGTTCACACCCTTGGAAGGTTACACGTGAATGTAGCATAAAAAAACACATTGTATACCTTACACGCCATTCAAAAGCATTTTCAGCAATGTTTTTAACCGATTCATTGTTTATTCGAAGATTCCAACACAGACAGCTCTGCTGTTAGGAATGTAGGGCATCTGGGGATATTTTGCTTCTGTCGAAGGACTCCCATTTCCCATTCGCGTACAGTGCAAAGAAAACAGCATTGTCCACCTATTCAGAGCAAGCAGATTTTAAACCGAGCTTGCTGAAAACTAGGATGCGTTCGGGAAGAGCAACTGGACGTTATAAACAACCCGGTTGGTAAGCTATGCGCCGCAAAGAACTGCACGCATTATTCTGGAACCGACAAGAAGAACACGATCACAAAGAGCGAGCGGTGCAGGAATTCCTGCTGACACGGAGACAACAAGAGTTATCGCAACTTCCTTGGCGTATCCAACTCAGTCTTGGCGCTTTTGTGCACATTTTTTTGTCTATTTTTTACGTCGTCAACCCTCGTTTTTGCGTTTAGCTGTGTAGCGATAGAAATTGCACTCCAATCGGCCTGAGTCTCGTAAAACTTTCCTTTCTTGCGGTAGCGGTCCGTGGCAGGCAACGTTTGCTTTTCAAACCGCTCGGCCGCATGCGGGGATTCAGAAACTTGTTTTAGATTTCTCTGCACTGCTGGTTCTCTGCAGTTTCAAGTCCAGTGTTATTAGCTGGAGGATGCAGTGACATAAAATGTAAACCGCATTTAATGAATGCTTCACTAAATAGTCATATATGCTGCACTCGTAGTTAGGAAGACTAGGCAGACATCATAGAATTATGTGAGGGACAATTACCATTGTAGGTGAGATCTTCTGGGAAACCACAGCAGGAACTCCCATTGTCATGGTACTCTTTATTTATAGTTCTTTTTTGCATATGAACAAATAATACAACGCTGAAAAACCTACTACGTAAATGCCATTTCTTGGCTCTTTCTTTTTCAGGGCTTCTGGCAAGCGCAAAAATATTGTAATGTTCACGCAGAGAGTTTAAAAAAGCAAATTTTTAGATTTAAGGGTTTTGTTCTTTTTTTTTTGGATCCCAATTCGATACAAACACAAATACCGAACAACTCTTGCGCTGTTTCGCGCTGTTGATTCCCTGTTCAATTCGAACACTACAAATTCTGTCATGCGTGTAGTAGAGTTTAACAAGCCCAACCTGGTTGCAGCAGCGTGTTTAGTATCGTTGGTCATTTTTTCTACCCGGGGCAGACGTGGCCACTTATCCAGCATGAAGAGTTGCACAAAGTTTCTCACTCTTAAAAAAGGCATAAAATGATGCAGGTAGAATAATGATTTCGTTACATCCCACTTTAGGGTTTGTACAAGAGTACACTACCCTTATTCTTAAGCTTGTAATATATTTAGATCAGAAGCTTTCCAGAAAAACGGTAAAATGTTTGTAATATAGACCTAAAGAAATGCGCACAATGTAGTCTTATAGCTGCTCATTTTTCACTTGCTACAACCATAAAAAAAAAGAAAAAGAAAAAGATAAAATTTGAAATTATTTTTGCCTTTCTTCTGTTGTGCATGCTGATCCATCGGTGCGACGTTTCTGCATGGGGCACCAACATACGTAAACAAAGCTATGTGTGCATTTCTGACAGAATCAGCGAAGTGCTATTTACGCGGGTATGTCCATGTCACCTGAAGCAACAGCAAATTGCAGACGTCGACCGCGTAAAAAAAGAAAAGGCGGCCAAAATCGCATATTTTCAGCTTAATCTTCCTGCATTTGTATGCTGGCTCAAAACTTTCCTAGGCAAAAAATTCTAGCTGTGCTGGGGCATCGCCGCTGCATTGAGGGATTTGAATTCTGTAAAGAAGCTCAACAGCAATTGATGCCCACGTAAACTGCGAATGTTCGCGCTTCTGATTATGTGGAGTGGCGGCCACATTGAGGAGGGAAAAGGAAGCAAATCCTAGAAAATCAATCTCAATCGAGCTTCAGCTTTTTAAATTGAGCTATCGACATGAATATCCTGGCTTGGCAACAGCGCATACGAAATAATAAAAACACGTTCTCTTGCATTGGCACGTTACACCACAGTCTTTTACCAGCGTGAGAAGTGAAACGTCAAGTGACGTCACCAAGGGCTCTACAAAAAAGGTGCACCTGCATGAGCGCAGCCAGAAAGAAGCCTGGCTGCCGCCCAATAAAGTACTTAGCAGCCTTCATACTGCTTCTTGCTTTTTGCAACCCGCGAACACCACAGCTGGCGACGAGAATGGCGAACGCAAGCAAGACGCAGGGATGAAGCGCTGAAGATTAGATAGCCAACCGCAAAGGCACCGTTCTGAAGAGCAGAACTGGACGCAAGCCGCATGTACGACAAAAGGCGACGGATCTTCGGAAATCAGCCCCTGGTAAAATTGGTCAATTAGAAGCCTTCGAAGAAACTGTGAGTGACTGGCAATCTTACGAAGAACGCTTTTCTTTTTTGCGGTCCCCGAAGAGCTCAGGGCAGATGCTTTGCTTAGCGTCAGTGGGCCAAAGTAGTACAGCCTCCTGAAGTCTTTGACCGCACCAGATAAGCCGTCGGAGAAGACGTTCGAGCAACTAACACGATTCTCAAGCCCGAGAGTTTTGGTGATCGGAGAGCAAGCACATTTTCACGAAAGGTTCCAGCTACAACGTGCAAATATCACAGAATACGTAGCTGAGCTCAGAAAACTTGCTCAAACTTGTGAATTCGCTACCTATTTGGACTAATCGCTGCACGACAGGTTTGTGTGCGGTTTATTCCGCACCGGCATTCCTTCAGCGATACTTATTTGCAGAAGGTAAAACGCTCACATTTCAAAAACCTGTTGAGCGCGCACTTGCTCTGGAAGAAGCAAAAAAGGCTCAGGAAGCGCACGCGAAGGAAGATGTCGATGATTTTCACAAAGTGAGCATTGATGAGCGAGCGAAAAGGAAGCCATCTTTGAATGTTATCGCTTCGGCTGCGACAAGCATCTTTCCCGCGCCTGTCCACACATTGCAGATCAGTGAACGAACTGCGCCAGGAAAGGCCACGTTCAGGACGCCTTCCGCGGTCCCAAGAAAAACCCGACAAGTGCTAGGGAGTGGATACCCACTCTTTAAAGAGGCGGCGTTGGCAGGGTTAAGATGCTGTTTCGAAAAAAAAGAAACGGCGTCCAACACCATTGACTTCAAAATACAAGGTGTACTTTTGCGTATGGAGTTAGACACAAGTGCCACGGTGTCTGTGATATCAAAGCAACGGTTGGAAAAGCTTCGACTGCCTTTGATACAAGCCAACAAAACTGCGACCTAAAACGCGTGCGGGAGAGGTTGTATAACCCTGCGGTGTCTCCAAAGCGGCTGTGCGGTACAAATACCAAGTCGGTGACCTTCCTTTATACGTCGGTGACTACAGCGGACCAGTTATACTCGAACGCGAGTGGCTCGGAACGTTTCACTTGAAGTGGAACGAACTCTGCCCACTGTACAGCCTATGCAACAATTCACACCCTGACGCAAGCTAAGAGGGCGCCACAGCACGTGACTGAAATATCTCCTAGACAAGTACAGCATCATTTGAGGACACTCTTGGCAAGGTAGAAGGTGAGGAAGCCACTTTATTTCTTAAGGAGAACTGTCCCAAGTTTCTTAAAGCTATAAACCTGCCCTACGCACTACGGTTAGCAGTGGAGGAAGAGCTGCGAAAGCTGCTGGAGACGGGTGTCATTACGCTAGTTTCCACTAACGAGCTTGCCACACCGCTCGTAAAAGTTGTAAAAAGAAAGACGGGACAATATGAGTGTGTGCAGATTACCACACAGCGTTGAACCCTGTTCTAGACACGGAACAGTACCCTTTCCCTGGGCTACGCGAGATACTAATTACTGTTACTGTAGGGTGGTATTTTTCGAAGCTGGATCTAAACAGGGTCTATCAACAAGTGGAAATGTCGGAAGAATCTCAAAAGCTGCTCACGTTTAACACGCATAAAGGGCTATTTGCTGTAAACCGACTACCCTTTGAAGTCACCTTAGCACCTGCGTTGTTTCAGCGCATTATGGATAACATTTTGGAAGGTCTTCCAAGAGTAATATGACATCTAGACAACAGCCTTGTGATAGGAGCTACTGCCGAAGAGCACTCCAGAAACCTTGAGGCCGTGTTTCTAACACTGGTTGAGAAAAGCGTGAGAGTTAAGAGCCGAAAATGCGAGTTTTTTAAGGAACGCCGTAAGTATTTCGGACACGTTATTAGTAAAACAGGTTTCAAACCGATCAATGATCAAGTTCAATTTCTTCTAAAAGCCCCACCGCCTACTAACGTAGCGCAACTGCGTTCGCTACTTGGTCTTATCAACTATTATGGCAAGTTTACGCCAAAACTGGCCACACTTGCCAAACCCTTCTACAGATTGTTGCAGAAGAATGTCTCTTGGGGCGCTATTCTCGACACACATGGCTGCCGTTCGGCGCCATTTTGTTTCTCTGATTGGTTCTGAGAACAGTCACGTCTTTCATATTTGTGGCACGAAATTTTGGAGTGTCGAAATGGCTTTTTGCGGTGACGTAAAAATGACGTAACCATGAAAAAAGATTTTTAGCAATGGCATTCATGATGCATGGAGGGAATAGCGCATGCCGCCGGTACCTAATCCTTTAGAGGATTAAGTACCGGCGGCATGCGCTATTCAATATACCATTCATTACCGAGCAAATCGTCCAAAACAGGTACATGCCGTGTATTTCGACACATGATTTCAAAGTAAACAGGAAATACAAATGCAGATTCATTTACTTCGACGACTAAAGTGCGAAATACGACAAGTGAAATGTTCATCTCAATTTGTACAGGACAGAAGTGAGAGGACGTAGTAACATGACGACCACGAAAAAACGCCCACAGTTCGTCAACCATGTAGGAAAGCAACGGGGTAGAAAACGCACCGGAAGATAGATGCAACGGAAGTAACTCTGCACGATCTCATTAGAGGGCAGCCAAGCACAGTAGCCACCCTCCGCATATCACCCCGACAAAATGTAGGGCTAGAAATGCAGCACATGGGAGCTATGGGAGGTAGAGCCGCCAAGCTGGGATCTGCGAAATCAACTATGGCCCGCCGACCAGGCTCATTAAGAATGTTCATGCCACTGGAGCCCTATTCAAAAGGGCCTATAACACCCCCCCCCCCCCCCCCAAAAAAAAAAAAAAATTTTCGAAGCGGCACAATGCTTTGCAAATGAGCTCAATCTCGCCTCTCCTGTTCCTTTCTGATCTTGGTGAAGGAAATCTCTCTTAAGGGTGTACGGACAGAGAAGGTAGTTTGCTGAATAGCCAGAGCTGTGAAAGCATTATACGTTGTGCGCCAGTGTAATGCAACCAGCCTTCCATAAAGAAGATGGCAGAATACAACTCAAGAATGGTACCAGGCTAGATGGCACTACATCTTTATTGCGTGTTAACAGATTTATTGAAAAACTTTTATTTCGATACGTAAGCAATCGATGTCTCTGCGCCAACGCCAATCTGCAATTTGCTTATCACATTTGCTTAGCCGTCTACCTAGCAAGGTAGACGGCTCGTAGCAAAGATGTTCGAAATTGCTGGTTTCCCATCACGAAAAATACAACACTTTAAAGACAAGGATAGACACAAACTGCAGAGTAGTCAATAATATATCCTCTTTGTGCATTTACGTGTCTTTAAAGAGTTGCGTTTTGCAATAAATGTCAGGCAGTTGCATAGGGATGCGAACGTTTGAGAGGATCGCATGGTTCACCTCACAACCTCTGCAACAGTACGAAAAGTAGACGCGGCCAGGATCTTTTAGTATGTCGGACCCTACATAATTGCGTTTCAATGGGCCTTTGGACTCCATCACATTAGTAAAAGAAGTGAGATAGGGAGAGGGGGGCGCTGAGAGAGAGTTCGTTTGGCAAGTCTATGATGGCGTGCACTTCCCCTTCTACCATTCAATAAATAATCTGAAAATGTCCCAGGAATTGATAAGTGCCTTGAGAGTAATACTTTCCCATTCGTGTTCATTGCTTCGAGATGGATTTTATAATGGCCTAATATAAGCAACATATAAGTGTTTATAATGCCAATATGACACATGAACTTCATTGAATGTTGTTTTGAAGGCCTCCCTAATAATGTAGACCGCCGGTGGTTCTAAACGTTTGCTTGCGTCACACAGTATGAGGGATCTTTTCATTTTTTTTCTATAAAAGCATTCACGTTTTGAGAGGAATGAAACAGTCTATTTGAATTCTTAATCATTTTTGGTAGCATGTATATCGCAACATATAAAAAGTGTGTTTTTGCTGGTAGGTTGTAAACGGCAGCACAGTAACAAAGTTACATAGCGAAATAGCATTGCAATGCACATCGATTGGCTGTATTTTTTTTGTTTACTTTTGTAAGCACAATTGACCGAAATACCTCAAATTCAGGGAATAAGGCCACACTTGAACTTCCTAATAATGGAAATATAAACTTTATTTTCTTCACCAAATATGTATGCCCTCAGTACACCTATCGCGGTTTCCGTCTCTGTTTGCCACTAATTGTGTTGATACTATAAAGAGATTACAAATTACCGGGTCTCAAGATTGAGCGAAATCTCCTGATGTTCCCGAAGTCAATCAGCAAGTACAGTAGAAAAGTTTGATTATAGTAAAAATTTTTCAATGCAGACGGTCAAAGAACGCTGTGAATCGAGTTACTCTTTACTGGAACAGATACAAATATTTCCTGCACTTTATCCTTACGTTGCTCCGGTTTTGGGAGATTTAGCTACATTTTGAAAATCGCCAGAGCATTCGCGGATCATGTGGGTGAAGACAAATTTTTAAACAGAATAAAATAGAAGCATAGCTTGTTTCTAGTCTATTAAACATCGCGCGCCAACGAGAGCTGCCGCATTGCCTTCTAACCAGCCAAAGTTCCTGCGGTTAAATCCGCACGGGTGCTTGTTTCAAACCTCTCAGGAAAAGAAATATGCCGAAATGGGGAAGGGAACCAGGTCTGATATACTTCAAGCAAGGGGAAATGAAAACAGCGTCACCATAAAAAGTCTGTAAAGGCTGTATAGGTGGCTACTACAGAAGATAGTTCCTATTTAGTTTTTACCAAGCACCTGGCTAGCAATGGCAGCAAAGTCATTCAGCTTTGCTTTATACATGACTATTTGGCCAAAGACAACTTCGAGTGTCTGCAATCATTTAGTACTCATTCTTTTTTTCTCTAACTATTCAGTGCTGGCTCGCTTGCCTAAATGACAGCCAGATGTATACATCTGTGTGTACAAATGCTGCGGAACCGCTCTGCAATATCTCCCACAAACACGTACGCAGTGCCCTCTCATTTATCTCTGCGGCCGGATGAGGGTAACCGCGGCATAGAGGCCCGCTCCGGTCGTTACTATCGCGCCGGCTTCGTCCCGGAGGCGAGCACAGGTGCTGTTATTTGCTGGGAATCTATGTAGGTATAGCGTAATTCAAGCATTGAAGAAACCCAGCTTCATTTCTCACCTACAAACATACCCAGCAGGAGCGGAGCGCTTGCCCAGCGTATTCTGAAAAGCATTTCCCTAGGCCTTCAGTATCCTCGCGGGAACGCTGCTGCTCCCTCCCGACGATAAAACTTTGCTGCACGGTGGGCGTATCGCACGCAGGGCTGTGGACGATGATAAGCGTAGAAAAATGAGTGCCGGCAGACAAACTGTAACATTATCATGGAGCATGCAAGAGAGCATTACTTTTCCCTCCGTCCCGACCGTCCAGATGGAAAGTGCATCGTTGTGGCCTCGTTCATGGTTGCAGTAAGCCTGTCTTTACTTCTAAATTATTTTCACTTTCCAGCTCGCAAAAAATTAATTAAATTGTCTCTTTTGCCTCTTAGCTCTGCTGTATTTATAAGTCCATACTTTAGCACCTGATAGAACGAGGAAAGAGGACTTGCTGTTGTAACTACATTGTTTTACCGTGCGACATAGGCTTAGTGCCAGCGTGGAAAATTTTGTTCTAGGTCCGCCCAAATTTGCATACTACTAGTCACCTATGACTGAAAGAGTGGTCCAAAAGTATACATCTCTATATTCCGTAGATTTGCCAAGTAGCTACGAAAGGTGAAGTTTGTAACGACTGTAGCTTCGTTCCTAGTGTTTTGCAGTGCATGGAAGGGTGTCATCAGGATGCAAATCATTACGCTTCAGCGAGATATTATGCAATATGAAAAGAATGGCGCGCGTTATGCTGCTGAGTAGTAGCAGCTGTTTACAGAATGTTGTGGATTGCGCCGCTTACCTGTGCAGCAAAAACTGTAGAAGGCACCTAAGGCCCCACAAGAGCGAAAAGACGGAAGCCTTTGGGACTTGGTCCACTGTAGTATTAGAGATTTTTTTAAGGCACCTCAATCGTTGAACACTGCTGTACCGGATTTCGAGTAATATCTATTCTTATATAAGAAACAATACTGGTTTCGATATTAGTTTTATTTACTTCCTTCATCTATAACAAATATAGGATAGTGACAAACAGCGCGGTGTCTCTGCAAAAACGCCTATGCACTCGTATGAGCACCAGAATTAAAATACATGACTATAGATTTGATACCGAGAATACGCCGCATTATAGTTACGCGGGTGAAGTGTTGATCGAATACCACGCGCCCGTTACCTGATGTTCAGTGATGTTGATTATGTGCAGCTTGTTCGGCGGCCAGCGCATGCGCAGTGCGGCCGTTACCTCATTTCTGACCACTAAGCAGTGACGTAACGCGGCTACGTCGATGGTTCACGTTTCTGCCGGAGATTTCAGCGTTGGTGTGCGCATGCAGAGTGGCGCCCCCATTGTTGCCATGGAGACTGCAGACTGAACAAGGAGAATTACGACCTGCTTCTCACCAGCCTGGGGTAGTATACGGATCACGTCCTTAATCACGGCGGTATAGAAGGAACGTTGGTAGTTTCCAGTATTCATAAGGTTCGAAGTGTTCATGAGTTTTGTGATCACTGAGATAGTCGGGTGTCAACGCTTTAGGCCGACTATGGAAAATCATTTGATTGTTGCACTCACGAAATTTTGTTTGTTATTCTCAAATGTGTGAATGTCGGTCAGTAGCCGCGTTTATATGAATGCGACGTTAGCTCATCGTATTTCTTAGCGAGTTTCGATGAGGTAATGCGTTATCGTTTAGATGGGCCCTGTCAAGTAGGTGGCGCCGCTCAGCGCCGCATTTGTGAGTGAGAGGGAAACCGCGATCTCACTTATTAGGTTGAATTTTCACGTCACCATATGGCGTCTCCCGTTGAAGCAGGCGGCGCTTCTTGTCGGTATTGCGATACCTGCGTTATATTGCCTAGGATATACCTGCGTCGTTCATACCACCGCAGCATTTTTTTATCCGTTTGTTATTATTTTAGCGGCATGGACTGTTGCTCAAGTGATAGCTATACACCATAGCCTACATAATACAACTAAATCAGCGCCATCTGACACGACCGCATGTACTGAAGCGTGCTTGCGTTCTACCGGACGTGCTGCAGGGTGAATTGGCAACGGATGGGTTTTAATGCAAGAGAAAAATACGTTGCTGGCTTGGACAAGCCATCCAGAGCGCTCAAAAAATGCCTCGCGGTGCGCAGAAAGTTGTGTTTAAACAGTACCTGCTTTGAACAACCATTTTCTTTCAGACTGGCAGTTAATCGCTTGAGCGCCCTATACAAGCGTGCCGGTGTCAACTATCCGCCCGTCCACCGACCGAAGCTTGCTGCATCGCACGGTAACGTTCCGGTTGGCGTACGCCAGCCGTAAAGACAGCCGTGCCGGTTTTAGCGCCCGCTATTAGCCAAAGATCGCAAGTAATATCGGAGTAGCGGATTCGCGATTCCCAGCCACAAAGGCGGTCAGAAGCGCTGTGGAGGTTATGCGAAGCATACTACGCCAGCCGGAACGTTCCGCCAAACTCTTCTATTTTCCGTTGGATGACAGTAAAATGCACTTGCTGTCTTAAATAGCGTATCTCGACGATGTTAGTTTCGCTTACGATTACGAAAAATGCTGTTGTTTTCTGGTGAGCGAAGATGGCAGCTCAGCGCACGACCCGTCCGCCAACATCTTGGGTGTCATCTCACAGAAATGAGCACTGGCGCACCTTCTCAACATTCACAATAGGATGCGCCGCTCTGTTGACATGTATCAAACAAGTCGAATTCTCCCTCCCGATCTGCCCCCGCCTAGAATATTAACGAGACGCGCTTTTCTGGCGCATAATGCCGGTTTACATGAGTGCGATACGCCAGAAAGTTAATACGATACGCTACTTGTCGCGTTCTTATAAACGCGGCTAGTTAGGGCGTCGTCCTGGCGCACAGAAGCTATACGACAAGATTTATCGTAAACAAGAGTCTGGGGCACCCATTAGTGTGCAGGTATCGAAGTGGCAGGGCTACCCTGTTAGCTCTCTTTTCGTTGTATTTACGCTGGCACTTGTGTCCAGGAAAATAATAAAACTGGCCGTATTTATTGGTTTACAGGGAACCCAGGTGAAGCTAGGTACTGGCGTGCGCAGATGTAGCTGTTTTTACTGTTGACAGGAACAGAATTATTACGGCTGTCGATAGCGTCCGTGGCTTCTCTCATGTTACCGGTAGAAGGGTTCTGAATTGACCCAAGGGATTAGGGCCCTGGCAGAGACGGTGGCCGTCAAAGTTTTGACCGCTTTACCGATGTGACGGAGCGAACGACCCCGACAAAGGATTTATTCGTCGAGTTGGATGGTTACCGCCAAAATGAGCAATATTGGAAAGGGCAGACGAAAGAGCTACCAGAGAGAACAGAGAAATGTAAAGGTGCCTACTTATTGATTTTGCCATAGCCGGTGTGTGCACTTTGAAGGCGAAAGGCTTTAATGAATCATACTGTCGCCGTCCGTCTTGTCACAATATAGCTGTAGATCAGATGACGTCATGAGACGTCATCAGAGAAATAAAAACCCGGTCTCCACCGAGAATCGAACCTTTATCCCTCGGATCCCCAGCTGAGTGCTTTAACCTACTACATCACGTCAGGGATAGCGAAAAGCACATCATTCTTCTGCTTGTCTACCTAGAGAGTGATATTAGCGATGCCAATGAAGCTTCAATTAGTGATAATGACAATGATGGCAGTAACAATTGCAATAACCATGACGGTTCATTTAGTTGATAACGATAATGAGAGCAAACGTGACGCGCACTGTGCAGCAGCAACACTCAGCCTTTCGCATTTCTGCAGTGCAGATTCGATAGTGCTCTCATAATACATTTTTCAACAGCAAGCTTTGGCATGTAATGCGAGCACTGTCTTATTCGCGTGTTAACATACAGAAGCTGAAGAGGACTTCTGCCGACTTTGTTTGGGCTCCAGAATTTGGGCGATGCAGCAGGAAGAACCTGTTCCGACGGTTTAAAGATGGCGTCTGAGGCTCGGGTACCTTTTTTGATCACAGGTGGTCAACCAACTTTTGTTTTTTCGTGACCGATACGATGAAACTTTGGGAAATGAAGTTTGTTTCCTCCACCAAAGAATTAGTGGGGTTTTGCTTTTACAGATAGGTGCTCACAGGTTTTAGATTTCTTTCACCGAATTTCTCTTCGAAGTATTTGGTCGGTGTAAAGCTGGTAAATTTGTGGCATGATATGTCTGATATTGTTTTTCCAGAACCCTTGTATACCCAGTAGACACCGAGGTAGAGGTTTATTAAAGAGGGTTAAGAGAATCCATTTGCCGCCAGGATCTAAGACCTTTTTCTTTAAATTACGTACCGAAAGTTATCAGTAAAGCATTGTTTGTAGAGAGACTTTTTCCAACCTGGAGAATGCATGGTCTACTCTGAAAGAAACCAGAAACAATAAAACACGTTTTTACATTGTTAAGACGGGGCTTATTTAAGGATGTATTGAAACGACAATAAAGTACAGTCATGGACAATATTTTGCGAGACGCCGGAGCCCCGTTTCAAAGCTGCCTCTGGGCCACTAGGCGGCGTGGTGCGCGCGTCGAGGTTGCGCGGGCCGATGACTAGGCGCATGCCCGTCCTATATGCGTCCGCTGGCCTTTCTCCTCGCTCGTTTTGTTTGAAGCGCTGCTTATTCCGCACTTGGGCGCGGCTGGCGCTGTTTACTGCTCGCGCCGCTCGAGCTATGCGGCCGTCGTGCTCGGCGTGCAGCCAGTCGAAAGCGATAACAGCGCTCGTGCACGGGGCCCGCCACCTTTATACCGAATCATTTAGATCTGTTTCTTTTTTTTCTTTCAATAATAACATAACTTCTAGCATGCGATAAAGGTCTCGTTTCTGCAAACTGCCCACTGTGATGAAAACATCTCGATAAAGACACTCAGTCCTTATGCTTCAACTGCGAGCGTTAGCGTGCATCGCAACTCATTCATAGTTATTGTGCCGACCAAAAGCGTAAAAGAGAGAAATAATCCTTAAGCAACAAGTTTATTGTCATAAAACAAAAAATAAAAATAAAACAATGCAGACATCACTGGCAAACGAAAAATTCCTAATACTTGGTGAAACCGCCATCAGCAGCGATGACGCTTGCCAACCGGCGTGGCATCGATTCGTAAAGGGAACGAACCACATCTGTGTCCGCACGAAGCCTTTCCCATTCACCTCTGATCGCTTCCCAGAGTGTGTCTGCGTTGGCATTCCCAATGTGAGACCTCATCAGGTGAGCTTTCAATAGGCCCCACACATTTTCAATGGGACTCATGTCGGCTCCCTTCGGAGGCCATGGCAGCTGCCGCACGCCACGAGCGTCGAGAATAGCGCTCACTTTTCGAGACGTGTGTACAGGACTCCTATCTTGTTGAAAAAGGTAGAATCCATCTGGGAATGGTCCGTCAAGGACATATGGCGTTAACACACTCTCAATGATGTCGACGTAGGCGTCCGAGGTGAAGGATCCATCGACTCTCACCAGAGGCCCCAGTCCATTTCTTGACATGGCGCCCCATACAGCCACGGAACAGCGACCACTGGAGAACACATTTTGCACGTATGGCGGGTCGTATCTATATAGGAGAAGAAAATCAGTACAAAGTTATAATTTGGGTCTTATGCATCAGGTTGAGCGCGAGTGAAAACTAACTTTTCCGTGTAAAAAGGTTTGATTAGCAACTGTGAATCGTTTCTAAATAGTTAGTACTTGAACCACGCTACTAAATGACAAGAGTTGTTTCGGAAGAGCAATTACTTTAGAGTAAATTGCGGCATCGGCACTAAGAAGCGTTTGCTAATGGACTCTCTTCGGAAGGGCGCTTCTATCAACATCGTGCACCTCCGAGATATTGCATGCTGAGGAGGAGTATTCGGCATTGTTTACGACGTATATTTCATTTGGGAACACGAAGACAGCAGTTTGCCGCTATATCCTACTTTATTCGTATTCTTCATATAAAATATTCAGGATTTACTTAGACGCAAAAAAAAAAGAGTATCCATACCTGCAATTCACTGGCCTCCAAACTCGGCACTTCTGGTCCCAGCGGGTGGAAAAAGAAGACTCGTCCGAGAATATAACTTCGGACCAGTCGTCCACAGTCCACCCTTTCAGAGAGTTGGCGAACTCGAGCCGTTCCTAGCGCTGTTTAGTTGTCAGATGCGGCTTCTGGGCAGCCATGCACGATCGGAGACCAATTTCTTTGAGCCGCCGCCTGATAGTTTTAGCAGATATATTCAGTGCAAGTTCCTTGCGGATTTCTTCTGCAGTCATGAAGGGGTCGGCCACCGATGCCGCTATGATCAGGAGGTCATCTTCTGTTGAAGCTCTCGGTCGACCTGGGCGCTTGGAATCTGCCAGGCTGCCTCCATTGCGGAAAACGCGAATGGTTCGGGCTACTGCAGATTTGGAACGACCGGTACGGCGAGCAATTTCTCGCTGAGGAACACCTTCCACGAAGAGACATGCAATCAGTCTCCTGTCGTCGATCGGCACTCTTGGAGGCATTTTGCAACTGGCAGGATTTGCGATGAAATTGTATAGGTTTTCCTGGATATCGCTAACCAATCATAAATCAAGTAACGTCGATGGCTGAGCAGAAAATATAGGCGTTATGTGGGAAGAGTGCTTGCGCTATCTCGCCTTTCTACGATCAGACGATGCAAGCATGTGCTCATCAGCCTTATCACGTCAGAGTGACTTTTAAACAACTATAGTTCGAAAATTACGGTATTACATCACATAAAATGACAGTACATTTTACGGCCTTACGTCCCCGACGTGATAAGGCTGATGAGCACATGCTTGCATCGTCTGATCGTAGAAAGGCGAGATAGCGCAAGCACTCTTCCCACATAACGCCTATATTTTCTGCTCAGCCATCGACGTTACTTGATTTATGATTGGTTAGCGATATCCAGGAAAACCTATATAATTTCATCGCAAATCCTGCCAGTTGCAAAATGCCTCCAAGAGTGCCGATCGACGACAGGAGACTGATTGCATGTCTCTTCGTGGAAGGTGTTCCCCAGCGAGAAATTGCTCGCCGTACCGGTCGTTCCAAATCTGCAGTAGCCCGAACCATTCGCGTTTTCCGCAATGGAGGCAGCCTGGCAGATTACAAGCGCCCAGGTCGACCGAGAGCTTCAACAGAAGAAGATGACCTCCTGATCATAGCGGCATCGGTGGCCGACCCCTTCATGACTGCAGAAGAAATCCGCAAGGAACTTGCACTGAATATATTTGCTAAAACTATCAGGCGGCGGCTCAAAGAAATTGGTCTCCGATCGTGCATGGCTGCCCAGAAGCCGCATCTGACAACTAAACAGCGCAAGGAACGGCTCGAGTTCGCCAACTCTCTGAAAGGGTGGACTGTGGACGACTGGTCCGAAGTTATATTCTCGGACGAGTCTTCTTTTTCCACCCGCTGGGACCAGAAGTGCCGAGTTTGGAGGCCAGTGAATTGCAGGTATGGATACCCTTTTTTTGCGTCTAAGTAAATCCTGAATATTTTATATGAAGAATACGAATAAAGTAGGATATAGCGGCAAACTGCTGTCTTCGTGTTCCCAAATGAAATATACGTCGTAAACAATGCCGAATACTCCTCCTCAGCATGCAATATCTCGGAGGTGCACGATGTTGATAGAAGCGCCCTTCCGAAGAGAGTCCATTAGCAAACGCTTCTTAGTGCCGATGCCGCAATTTACTCTAAAGTAATTGCTCTTCCGAAACAACTCTTGTCATTTAGTAGCGTGGTTCAAGTACTATTTAGAAACGATTCACAGTTGCTAATCAAACCTTTTTACACGGAAAAGTTAGTTTTCACTCGCGCTCAACCTGATGCATAAGACCCAAATTATAACTTTGTACTGATTTTCTTCTCCTATATAGATACGACCCGCCATACGTGCAAAATGTGTTCTCCAGTGGTCGCTGTTCCGTGGCTGTATGGGGCGCCATGTCAAGAAATGGACTGGGGCCTCTGGTGAGAGTCGATGGATCCTTCACCTCGGACGCCTACGTCGACATCATTGAGAGTGTGTTAACGCCATATGTCCTTGACGGACCATTCCCAGATGGATTCTACCTTTTTCAACAAGATAGGAGTCCTGTACACACGTCTCGAAAAGTGAGCGCTATTCTCGACGCTCGTGGCGTGCGGCAGCTGCCATGGCCTCCGAAGGGAGCCGACATGAGTCCCATTGAAAATGTGTGGGGCCTATTGAAAGCTCACCTGATGAGGTCTCACATTGGGAATGCCAACGCAGACACACTCTGGGAAGCGATCAGAGGTGAATGGGAAAGGCTTCGTGCGGACACAGATGTGGTTCGTTCCCTTTACGAATCGATGCCACGCCGGTTGGCAAGCGTCATCGCTGCTGATGGCGGTTTCACCAAGTATTAGGAATTTTTCGTTTGCCAGTGATGTCTGCATTGTTTTATTTTTATTTTTTGTTTTATGACAATAAACTTGTTGCTTAAGGATTATTTCTCTCTTTTACGCTTTTGGTCGGCACAATAACTATGAATGAGTTGCGATGCACGCTAACGCTCGCAGTTGAAGCATAAGGACCGAGTGTCTTTATCGAGATGTTTTCATCGCAGTGGGCAGTTTGCAGAAACGAGACCTTTATCGCATGCCAGAAGTTATGTTATTATTGAAAGAAAAAAAGAAACAGATCTAAATGATTCGGTATAAAGGTGGCGGGCCCCGTGCACGAGCGCTGTTATCGCTTTCGACTGGCTGCACGCCGAGCACGACGGCCGCATAGCTCGAGCGGCGCGAGCAGTAAACAGCGCCAGCCGCGCCCAAGTGCGGAATAAGCAGCGCTTCAAACAAAACGAGCGAGGAGAAAGGCCAGCGGACGCATATAGGACGGGCATGCGCCTAGTCATCGGCCCGCGCAACCTCGACGCGCGCACCACGCCGCCTAGTGGCGCAGAGGCAGCTTTGAAACGGGGCTCCGGCGTCTCGCAAAATATTGTCCATGACTGTACATTCCACTAGACTTGCGCGGTATTCGATATTTAGGTGTAGATAATGTGCATGGGGTTAGGTTGGATGTAATTACGCTTCTGGGTCCCCATTGTAATGACGTTATAAACATGGCAGGTTATAACGGTGATAGGGATGCAAGACGTCCTCCAGTTTATTTTGGAGATAGTACGCATTGAAAACCACGGAAAGAAAATAACCCGGAGAATAATAATAGGATGGAGAGCATTAGGCAAACAGAGAGAGAGAAAGAGAGAGAAGGCAGAGAGGTTAACCAGGAAAGCTTCCGGTTTGCTACCCTGCACTGGGGAAGGGGAATGAGGAGTTTAAAGGAGAAAGATAGAAGAGAATGATAGGAAAGGTAAGGCGGCGAGGAGCACAGTCACAGTTTCTCAATCAAGTTTGTGTCTCTTTCTGATTATAACTGATTATAACTAGCACCTTAACGGTATCGATCAAGAGGCTTTCCATCGTGTCATTCACAGCCAGCTAACCGCTAAACTGTAGCATTTTGGTCATCCTAAGTGCGTTTCAAATGGATTCACGCTTATCTTTCCAACCGTAAATAGTTTGTTGGTGTTAAAAACTTTGTTCTGCAATTTTACCGGTTGCCTCCGGTGTGCCCCAGGGTAGCGCTCCAGGGCCCATATTATTTGTTATCATTTTTGACGATTAATTCGCCTCTCTAAATACGTCCAAAATAAATATTAGACAATTGGCAGATGAATGAATACTTTTCCAGAACATTAACAGCACATCAGATCAAGAATGCTATCAGTCAAAGCTAAACGCTCTTCAATAGTGGTGCAATTTCTGTCAACGAAAATTAATATCTCTAAATTTTTTCTTCGATAGGTTACAAATAAAAAGATTTGGGTGTCACCTTTACAAATCACCTTTCATGTTCCAGCCACATTAAAAATATATGCTGGTCGGCAGCGACAAGTCTTGGCCTTCTGAAACACAAATTAAAACATGCCTCGTCTGCAGTTAGGTTACTTGCCTAGAACTCTCTAATTCGTTTGAAACTGAGTATGCTTGTGTTCAGTGGGGTTCGTTCTTAAAAAAAGACGTTTAGAAACTTAAACTTGCTCAGAGAAAAGCTATCTGCTTAATCTTTAACACATATCGAAGCTCATATCACCTTCCTTTCTGCTGACTAGCCACAGCATTTCACCTTTAGCCGACAGGGGAGTACTTGCAAGACTTAAATGTCTTTATTTACTATATGCCAGACAACGTAAAATGAATCCTGTTCCATATCTAAGGTATCGGTCTACACGACAGACTCATTATGTTCATAATCATAGCCTTTATTCATCATACTTTGCCCTACACAGCATAGGATTAATTATCTTCATGCGTCTTTGCGGCTCCTGACAGCATCACTTTTGAACAACGTTTGTCACATGCATCAAATTCATGCTGTTCTCCTTCCTTTTTCTTTTTTCTTTAATTTTGCCCTGGAACAATGAACTTGCTATGCTAATGTTTATATTATTGTTTATATATGTTTCCGCCTGCTTGGTATTCTTGACTGCACAAATAAATAAATCAATAATATATAACGGTTTTACTAACCCGTACTCAGCTACAGGGCTGAAACGGGGAGGCTAACGAAAAGTGTTCGACTTAAATTGAGGACAATTCGCAGAGAGCTGTATAATAGGAAATTCAGTTCAGTTCAGGCGTTCAGTCGTGTCCGACTCTTCGTGACCCTATGGACCATGTCACGCCACGCTTTCTGGTCTATCACTATCTTCTTAACATCACATAGCTTCATCTGCAATGCCTCGAGAATGCCATCTAACCATCGCGTTCACTGCCTACCCATTCTCCGGCGACCCTCAACCTTTCCCAAAATCAAATCTTTCTCCAGCGACTCCTCTCTTCTCATAATATGACCACAGTAGCTGAGCTTTAACTTTAGAATTTGACCCTCCAATGAGCAGTCAGGGTTTATGGTCGACAATATCGACTGATTTGATCTTCTGGCAGTCCAAGGAACTCTTAAGAGTCTTCGCCAGCACCACAATTCAAACGCGTCAATTCTTCGGCGGTCAGCCTTTTTCACAGTCCAACTCTCGCATCCATACATCACAACTGGAAAGACCATAGCACGGGTTATACGGATCTTGGTTGGCAGACTAATGTCTCTGCTCTTTACTAGGCGGTCAAGGCTAACCATTGCTCTCTTTCCCAGAAGCAGGCGTCTCCTAATTTCATGGCTGCAGTCTCCTTCCGAGGTAATCTTGGCGCCCAAGAACAAAAAATCTGTCACAGCTTCCACTTCTTGTCCATTGATGCTCCAGGACTTGATAGGGTAAGACGCCATGATCTTCGTCTTTTTAATGTTCAGTTTAATCCCAAACTTCTCACTCTCTCCTTGTACGCGCATCAGAAGTCTCTTGAGTTCCACTTCACTTTCTGCCATTAAAGTGGTATCATCCGCATATCTAAGGTTGTTGATACGTTTTCCAGCAATCTTCACTCCAGCTGAAGGCTCGTCCAGACCGGCCTTCCTCATGATGCACTCTGCATATAGGTTAAATAGGCAGGGCGACAGTATGCAGCCTTGCCTCACCCCTTTCTCAATCGGAAACCAATCAGTAAGACCATGCCCAGTTCTGACTGTGGCCTCTTGCCCTTCATAAAGGTTCCTGAGGAGACAGATGAGGTGAATTGGAACTCCCATCTCTTGGAGAGCTTGCCACAATCTGCTGTGATCTATGCAGTCAAACGCTTTCGCATAATCAATAAAGCAGAAGTAAATGGGTTTCTGGAACTCTCTTGCTTTTTCCATGATCCAGCGAAGGTTGGCAATTTGGTCTCTAGTTCCTCTGCCCTTGCGAAACCCAGCTTGCACGTCCGATGCTCCCGATCCACATACTGCTGCAGCCTACCTTGCAGGATTTTTAACATCACCTTGCTAGCATGCGAAATAAGCGCGATCGTGCGGTAGTTGGAACAATCTTTGGCACTGTCCTTCTTTGGAATGGGGATGTAAACTGACCTCCTCCAATCCTGTGGCCACTGCAGGGTTGTCCAAATCTTTTGACATAATGTATGCAGTGTGTTAACAGCGTCGTGGTTGAGGTTTTGAAGCAAGTCAGCTGGAATACCATCAATTCCGCTAGCTTTGTTCTTAGCAAGGCTGGCTAAGGCCCATTCAACTTCACTCTTCAGGATGCCCGGCTCGAGACCAGATATCACAACCGTCCTGTGTTGGGTTTGCAGATCCGGGTCCTTCTTGTACAGTTCTTCTGTGTATTCCTGCCACCTCTTCTTTATCTCTGAGGCTTCAGTGAGGTCCTTGCCTCGTTTGTCCTTTATCACGCATAGCTTAGCACAGAAGCTTCCTTTGATATCTTTGATTGTCTTATACAGAGCTCTTGTGTTCCTTAATTGGCTGTTGTCCTCAACTGCTTGACACTGTATGTTCAGGAAGGCATTCTTATCTCTCCTTGCTATTTTTTAAAATCCGCATTGAGAACCTTGTATCTTTCTCTTTCCCCCATACCTTTTGCCATCCTCCTTTCCACAGCTATTTGCAAAGCCTCTTCCGATAACCAGTTTGCTTTTTTGCATTTCTTTTGCTTTGGAACTACCTTAGTAGCAACTTCTTGTATTATATCACGAACATCAGTCCACATCTCTTCGGGCTCTTTGTCTTCTAGATCTAATTCTTGAAATCGATTCCTCACTTCCACAGCATATTCTAATGGAATCTGATCCAGATCATACCTGAAAGGCCTTCTAGTTTTCTGCGTTTTCCTCAATCGAAGTTTAATTTTGGCAACAAGAAGCTGATGATCGGTGCCACAATCGGCCCCGGGCCTTGTTTTTACTGCTTGTATAGCGCTTCTCCATCTCTGCTGGCAATGAATATAATCGATCTGATTCCTGTACAGACCGTCCGGTGAAATCCATGTGTACAGGCGCCTCTTGTGCTGTTGAAAATGAGTATTCGCTATGGTCAGGTTGTTTTCTTGACAGAACTCTACTAGCCTCTGCCCAGCTTCATTTGGCTCACCAAGACCGAACTTGCCTGTAATTCCGGATATTTCTTCACTCCCGACCTTAGCATTCCAGTTTCCTATGAGAAAAACGACATCTGATGATGGGGTGCGGTCTAAAAGGCATTGTAGGTCCGCATAAAATCTCTCAACGTCAGCTTCTTCAGCAGCAGTGGTCGGTGCATAGACTTGGATAACTGTTATGTTGAAAGGGTGACCTTGGATCCGAAGTGAAATCATTCGGTCGTTTTTCGGGTTGTACCCTAGCCCTGCTTTGCCCATTCTTCTGTTTACTATGAGAGCGACCCCATTCCTTCTCTTGGATTCTTACCCACAATAAAAGACATAATGGTCGTCGGAGTTAAATTCTCCCATTCCGGTCCACTTGAGCTCGCTGATACCCAAGATATCAATGTTCAATCTGTCCATTTCTCGCTTGATAATATCCAGTTTACCTTGCGTGATAGATCTTACATTCCATGTTGCTATGTGATATATCTCCTTGCAACATCGGACTTTCCGGTCGCTTCCCGACACATTCACAACTGAGCGTCCTTTTGGCTTTAGCCCAGCCGCTTCATTCGTCCTGGAGCTACTAGGAATCGCCCTTTGTTCATCCCCAGTAACATGTGGGACGCCTTCCAACCTGGGGGGCTCATCTTCCGGCGCCATATCGATAATGGTATTGTGACTGGCCATAGGGTTTTCTTGGCAGGAAATACTGGAGTGGGTTTCCATTACCTTCTCCAGTGAATCACATTTTGTCAGAACTCTCTGCCGTGACCTGTCTATCTTGGGTGGCCCTACACAGCAGAGCTCACGACTTCATCGAGTTTCGCAAGCCCCTCCGCCACGACAAGGCAGTGATCCATGAAGGGGAATAGGAAATTGCATGGTGATAACAGGTGCTCACTAAAAGTAACAAATTAGATTCCAAGGGAAGGAAGCGTAGCAAGGGGCGGCATAATGCTGGGTGGGCAGCTGAGGTTAAGAAGGTCGCAGAGGTCAAGTGAAGGCAGTGAGGGCAGAAACGAGGTAATAGCACTAATATAAGAAAAACCTTCACCCTGCAGTGGATACAGTCCACCTGATTATGATGGTCGTGATAATGTTGATGATGATAATGGTGCTGATGAACTGGTTTATCGGTGCACAAAAAGCGGCTGTAGACTCACCCGACAGGCTTTTAAAGGTTGAGGTTGCGGTAGGTTTAATATCACAAATTTAGGCTAACACTTGCTGGCCCTAACGTCCTTAAATTTACGTAGATAGCCATGTGTTCTTGATGTGATGAGGGTTTATTTTTGTGACATAGTATGTGTCGAAGCCAGGCAATAAGGATAAATAGCTGTGCAAAGCGCAGTTGTTTGTGCACTCGGCTAGTGATCGGAGGACTGGTGATCAAGGCAGCCCAAAATTGTTTTTTTTTTCATTATCACGTGGTTCAAAACCGTCAATACCACCTAAAACTCTGTTCGGTTCAGAATGTTCATGTTTATTTTGAAGGGATAGTCAGCGTAAGTAAATGATATACGTAAAGTGTTGGAATACATAGCCATTCTTGGTGATTTGACAGGCGTGCAGCTGCAATATTATTGATTTAGCGCGTTTCCTTTGCATCTCTTGTTTTGATAAACAATTACAAGCTAGGGAACCTACAGCTGAGGTATAAGAATCCGCAATGACGTTTATATTCATAATCATAGGAGGGCGTATTTATGTGCCAAGTCTTTGAGGTGCTATAGAGCAAGATGAGCGCCTAAACAATTGCAATCGTCTGCTGAGCGAAGTATAATCTTGGCGGGCTGTTATTACTCTCATCTATTAGAAAATGCAGTGCATATTAAAGCGTGTTTAGAATAGAAAACTCTGGCAACATTCGGCTTGAAATAGTAGGAAAAATTAGGATATCCTTGTCTTGCTACGAGGCTCTTCATGCAAAGGTCCCAGACCCTCCAGCGACTTAATATATTACTGTGAGGAAATTTGTGAAAACAAAAAAAAAGCATTCGTCGTGTAGTGACAGTCGGTACTTATTTTACTTGTATAGCACATCCGGATAAATTTACATCAGTATTTTGTTGAAGTTTTCAGATGCAGCTCATTAGCAGTACTCATTTACTCGGTAGAGAGACACATAGGAATGCTTGCGTTTTTCAGTGTGAAAGACTTATAGCTGCTGATGTTTTACATGCGTTTACGCATCAAAGTGGCGGTGTTCGCCAGCTCTTGCTGGTCAGCGATGAGTGGCACCGACTGCCGCCTCGTCGTTTCTTAATGAGCGGCGGTTATACTCTCTGGAGCGGAATTACATTTCGTGTTTGTTCGCAACGAGCGCTACTCTCTCGCAGTCTTGTACTTCTCTACGCAGTTTTCGTCGCTCTTCAGAGTTGATGCATTTTTGAGGACTTCCATGTGAAAACGTCGCATGTACACGGTTGTTCACTGATGAGAGCACACACTCACTGAAACGCCTCTATACTGCTCTCTATGGACAACTAACGTTTCAGGGGCAATTCTGCGACGCCTACTCCTCACTATTCTGTGGCTTGCGTGAGATCATGCGACTGCTAGCGCGATGCGATCTCTACTATTCCTGCTTCTCTGATGACGCCCTCTTCTCTCACCCTCTTCCTTTTATCGCAACAACTAACCTTATCACGTAATGAGGGGATTACGGCGAAAATTGTGAAGTATATATGATTTCCAGTAAAATACCCGACGCTTACAGCCTAATTCTGACTATTAGATTCTTGCTTAATGGGGAGAAAGTGGTATTCCGCCTACCAACACCAAGTCAGTGCAATGGTTGCGTCACAATTTTGGCACAAAATCGTAAACATTTGCCACCAAATTAAGCCCAAGTACGATGTCTAACTCGCCGCTATCTTTATTGCTCCCCCTAGCAATGCCCACAACAGAAACAAAGTCAGATGGATTTGTCAAAAAGCAAGTAATGCTTCTTCATAAAACAAATCTTTAATAATTAGTTGCGGCCGTTGTTTTTGTAGTAGGCTGGAAGTTTGAGACTGCTAGTTCCATTAAACATGACGTCACTTGACGCGGATCAGTGAGGAATAACCTTTTTTCTTAACGATGTCAAGCCTACCTAGAACCTCACCCTCCAGTTTCCTCAAAATCAAGACAAAACGTATTGTGGGAGGAGTACCAATATGGTCGGACTCAGCATTATACTCCAGATTTTCCGGTACCTGGGTTCCTCCCATTCCCAATTTAAATTCATCTATCCCATTTTCTTTTGCTTTAAAGGTACAAAAAACTGTTTTGCTAATGTGCGCACCTTATAAAAAGAAAACAACCTCTTCATATACACGATGCAAGCATTTCGCAAGCACTTTCTGAACACTATTTCTGTGCCGTTATAATTTATGTAAATTTAAGTGCCCCTTATATAGGCTGTTGTCCAAGAAACGTTGATTCTCTGTGAGTCTAGTGGGCCAAAGCAGCTGTGAATGAGCGGTTGATCATAAGATACCAGGACATTGGCGGGCCCGGACAGCCAGAATACGTTTTCCTGCATTGAAATGGCAAATGCCACTCAATGAAGGCACTTCAATTCAGTTATCTTAGCTATCATTCATGTATCAGCGTAACAGACACAATATTATAATGTCTGTTATTGAATACCCTGTGCGTGTCTATGTTCAGAACCTTAGACAGGGATTGATTGATAAACAAACCATAACCTCGACCTCCAGTTTAAAAAGCCTCTTTCAAGCTCTTCATCTCGGTTTTAGCCACCGAGATGAAACGCGAATTTTAATTCAAGCTTACGCCGCCTCAGGCTGCTGTGAGTGTGTTTTCAGCCAGCCCTTCCTCCTCAGAATGCACGCACCCCCCCCCCCCACCTCTCCCCCCCCCCCCCCCCAACACACACACACACACTTTTTTATCATAATCGTGCTTGCGAAACTGACTCCCAAGCAGACGCGCGCACAAAACTTCAGCACTCCAAGCGTTCGTATTTCTCCATCCAGCCGAGTCTTGAGAAGCTTCATCCGACATCCGCCTTCTCACATTCCACCTGCGGGAAAGCGCGGTGGCAGCATTTTTATGTAAATGGGAGACCAGGCGCTCCCATGATTACTGCTGATAACGCAAAATGTTTGCAGACTCTGGTTTTAGTTTGAGCTTTGACGATTTTTGGTTTTCATTTCATCTTTCTCGCTTACGCGTACATGTCCTAAATTTTAGTGCGTGTTTGAACTACACGCAGAGAATTCTCGTTAAAGTTGTTATTGGTAAGAATTATCGATGCCCTTTCTTTTCGAAGCCGTCATCAGTAGTGAAAATACAGATTTTCATTTGAAGCGCTGATACCTTCACCGTTGTTATGTGTTGTGTTGTGGTGTTTAACGTCCCAAAGCGACTAATGCTATGAGAGACGCCGTAGTGGAGGACTCCGGAATTTTCGACCACCTGCGGTTCTTTAACGTACACAGACATCGATGAGAAGGAGTGTGTTGAAACATTCATCACTTTTGATGGGAAATACACATACGCAATGGGTAGCTTAGAAGAAGGATAAGAAGAAGAAAACGAAGAGGGCAACGAGAAAGACGAAAAAAGGAAGAAAGACAAGAAAAAAGAAGGATAAGACGACGAAAAAGAAGAAGAGAAAAGAAGAGAAAAGGAGAAGAGGAAGACGAAGAAAGAAGAAGAAGAAGAAAGAAGAAGAAGAAGAAAGAAGAAGAAGAAGAAAGAAGACAGATAACTCGGTAGTTGGTAAAGGTGAACGACAATATCGAGTTGCTAGGACAGAAGGTTGGTTCGAACGTTGTGACGGCGCGACGGCACATTTAATCCAGGTGTTCACAGAAAAATTTGCTGCAACACTCATAACTTTCGCTATATTGCTAGCCTCAAGCCATGCTTAAAACCCCACAATGTTTAATGTAGATTTCTGAAAGGTGAGCAGGACTCTTCAGAACACTGGGTGCATATTGATTGCAGTGTGTGACGGGCTATATTGATGGTGGAAGGTATATTTGGAAAACGATTTTGTTAGAATTATCTGCTGAAATTACTTCACTCAGGCCTTAGGGAACATGAATTATTTATTAAACTGTAGGCATACCAGGCCAAGGTTTAAAATATTAGGTTTGGCGCTGAGCTTGACAGCAAACAATGGTAAATAGATGTTTTTCGTAACTCCTCAACTGGACTTTTCAACGCCGAACATGCTTAAAATGGCGGGCAATTAGCGAAGTCGTAATCTGCGTGTACAAAAGAGAAAACGGTTGTGCGACTTCGAAGGCAATCCACATCACAGCAATGCCACTCTGACACTGCGCACTTCCTTGCAGACAATTTAGTGTGTCAGACCATACTTTTTGTGTTCAATACTCCTAACGCTACTGTCATATAGGAAATTTCATCAACTGAATTTACCTTCAGTGATGAAGGCATTGAATGGCACCATAAATTATTGTGCCTTAAAACAGAAATGAAAAAGTATGTTTGTTATTTTTATCATCTTTATTAACTTTTTGCCCTCTGGGCCGCAAATAATATTCGCATGCTATGCGGTCCGTACAGTCCGCCTCAAAATATCGCATCGAGCGTATATTTCACAGCTTTGAGGTAAAAATTAAGCTCTATTGAGTACGCTGCAACGCGCTTTTTTTTCTAGCCCAAATAGCGTTAACCGTATAACAGTCTATTTGGCCACTGCATTTTTGATATCCCGTGTTTTCTTGTACAATTCAAATACGCGGTCCCGCAGTGCAGATTTTGGCTTCATTGGAGCACATACAAATAATTTGAGAATTAAGCTCTTGCTTTGAGGGTATCACGCAACAGTGTCTGCGGTCTGTGGCATCATTTTCGTATCCTCGAGACTGTAGGTCAAGTTCGCGATTTGCTTAGCAATAAATCTCTCAAATTTATGTCTATTATTTCACTCGCAATTTTAACACACAGCCATAAGCTACGAAATTTGGTGTAAGCCCACCCGACATATTTATAAAACCGAGCTTTAGCCTACTTATAGCGTGTCTGATTCATGATCCAAGCCGCCTGATGCATTAAATTTCGAACGCGAAGAAGTTCTCCGAGTTGGCAGCTTTGCCACGTGACAGACTTGTGACGTCACTTGAACTTCCGAACAGTGTGACGTCACTTGAACTTGAACTTCCGGCCTTGTCATCTGCCTACTATCACCTGCCAAATACATGATCCCGATGTTTTACTCACATCGCCTACAACGCAAAATGTGGCACAATGCCGGGTTTTCTTCAACACAGAGTGTTTAACGTTATCGCTTTACTATTTATTACACTCTAGGTAAAACATCATAATAATGTCAGAGCGACCGACACGCGTTGGGTGTTTGGTATTACTGGGATGGAGGTTAGCAGAATGGTTTATTTCACTGAGAAGCACATGAGACGGGCTTAGTTCGGGACACATTTGATGGCCAAACAAAAAGCATAGATAATGCGTGGAGTGGAACACCGTCAAGCTGCGAGCTTAAACAAAGAGCAACTGAAATGTTTCCAAATATAGAATTCTGTTTTGTCCCTATAAAGTCGCAACAATGTACCAGAGTACTCTTTGCGCAGGTCGGCTGCTGCACTCCGAATATGGATGAGGACATATTCGCTCATTTCATGACGTTATTTATTTTCAAAGTTTTTTTATGTATTTACAACTATTTCAGTACCCGATGGTATTAGCTTAACTTCAAAAGTCCAGCCTGCAGTCTAGACATTTCTCCAGTGCCCAACAGTATTTAAAATGGAAACAAGATCGAGAGAGTCTGAGAAGTCACGAATTTGTAAATTTATTTTTTCCGTTTTTTTGCTGCACCGCACGGAATTTCTGATCGAGAATTCTGTAATGTCCCGTTTCGATTTCCAGGCACTTCAAAAGACCGGAACGTTTTGTCGCTTGTGGATCAAATCACAGAGCGACAACTACTTTTCTAAAATAGAATGACCTACTTTCCTGTCTGGACTGCGTAAGAAACTCGGCTACTCTATTGCTGCCAGTAGCATCCTTCTTGCCATCGTCCTTAATCTACATGTGTCCTAAACTTTCTGCTTTATTATTTCTTTACTCCAAACCTGCCCGTGTGGAAGAGCTGCTGTTTTGTAGCTACGTCAAATAAGAGTGAAAATCTTGAGAGTGGAGCGACGCAGTTTTGTTCAGGCCATGAAAGTTCGTTCTCACTGACAAACATGTCATGTAATGTTGACCTCACAGGCGCTAACGGCACAATAGCGAATTCCAGTATATTTATTAAGTGTGAACTGAAACTTCTCGATAACTGCTAGAGCATGAACAATCCCCACTTAGAATAACAATCAATTGTGCGAAAGCCCGAATTTCAGAGCCTATGTCTTGTGAACCCATCACATATGTCAGAATAAATGGCAAAACAGTGTCTCAGGAGTGTATTCTGAAAGAGCACTCAGTGTCTTTGGCTTATTTGTTTTTTAGCATACTGGTCGCAGTGCAGTATGAACTGACACCTACGTTTCTTTTTCCTATGGACTAGCTGAGGTGAAGCAGGGAGCAGACAACACACATTGTATGTAATTGAGTTTGTATGGTTCAGTTTGGTTTGAAGGGGGTGCGGGTATGGTTTGTATGTAGCTCCCATATCTTGAGAGCCCTAGAGTGCTGTCGCTTTTGAAAACGATTACTCCCGGTGAAATTACAAAAATGGCAAATAGACCGACAAGATTCGCAGTTAATTGGCTATACCGACTGGAAGTGAAACATGCCTAAACAAACAAGGAGAGTAACTCTTAAATTAAGCTACAACTTCAACTTCAGTGGCCCGCAAGACACTGGCTAAATAAGAACATTTATGGTAGTCATTTATATAGATAAGCCGGCAAATTGGTCATCACGATTATTGATTTGCGATGATTCCCCAGATACCAGGAGTAAACAATGAATGAGTTTTGGCCAACTACTCTTAGCCTCTGCAACAATTTTATAGAGAAAGCATAAAAATACCAGGTCTCCGAGGAATACCAATTTGATTTTTACTTACGGCGTAATATACAGGATTAGCTACGCTACGTATATAGGAAACAGTCTCTGTTCGCTAGATTTCTAAGTTCGTAACGTGCAACGTGTGCAGACAGTAGCGCCCTGCAATACTTCTCTTGAAGTCAATGTAACTTGAGTGCCATCCTGAGATGTCCTGCGTGGGCTCGTCGTGGTAAGCATGCGAAATTTGCTTTCGGAGTTACTTATGCACGATTAGGAGCTATGTTGTCCTGTAGGGTGAGAAATTTTCCACAAGTGCGCTGTTGTGTAACGCAAAAGACGACCACTGACGCCTGAACACAGTAAGATGAGAAACGGTCTTGCCTTCTAGGTATCCTGCTAGATCCCTCAATTGATTGTCCCAGCGCTGCTGCGGATGTATACCGGTCCTAAGCAGGCGTCGTTGTCTCCTTTCGGGGGAGGTTCAGGGGGCTCCAGATAAGCACTCTGAGTCAGAACAGTTACGGTCAGACTTGTAGACTACGAATATGTCAAACTCTTGAAGACGTAAGCTCCTTATAGAAAGGCTGCCTGGGCAGGAAGATAGACTTTCTAATTGAACATCCAGCAGAGCCCGTTGTGATAGCTTACACCTTGAGTGACCGACCATATAGGTATGGACGGAACTTCGAAGTGGCCGAGATGATTGCGAGGCACTCCTCGGTCGTCTAATAATTGCCTTAGGCTTTTTAAAGGCACCTGCTAGCGTACGCAATAACATCCTCCTGTCCGGCACTATTCTGAACAAAAATGACGCCTCAGCCCACACGGCTTGCGTCGGTGTGAATTTCAGTCTCGGCGTTTTCATATAAATGGCCTGGGACAGGAGGCGGCTGTAAATGGCACTGAAGTTCTTGGAGCGATTATGCTTGCGGCGCTTCCCATTTAAATGGTTGGTTGGTTTATGTGGTTTAGCATTGCAAAGCGATTGAAGCTATGAGAGCGCCGTAGTGGAGGGCTTTAAGGAGCGCTGATATCACACCGTACACTGCCCTCTTTCCTTTCACCTTCATTGAAAAGCGGCCGCCACGGCCAGAATTTGACCTCGCACTCTTGGGACATCAGTCGAGCGCCCTAATACTGCACCGCAACGGCGGGGCCAATTTGAAAGGTACGCCAGCATTTGTATGCTGCGTCAAATGTTCAGCGAAGCGCAAGAAGTTCCTCACAAATCACCGCTAGTACGCACACAGCCAAGGAATTGGCGCACAATTTTCTAGTCATCAGCCTGCGGAAACTACCCGTTCCCAGCTGTTATCGGCGGATCTGGGTGAATACCATCATTTCTTACGATGTGGCCAAGGAACAATAGTACTCGCAGGCGAATTTGAACTTCGCTGCTTTCAAAGTTAGCCCTAATGGCTTTACTTTGTCAAGCACTCTCCGGAGCCTTTTCAGGTAGTCCTCAAAGTTCGCAGAGAGAACAACGACGTCGTGTAAATGAACCAGAAAAATCCGCATCTTCAAGTGCGCCAGTACCGTATTCATTACTCGTTGGAACGTGGATGGTGCTGAGCACATATCAGAGGGCACACCCTCGACCTCAAAAAGGCCATTTGGTGTGATGGACACGGTCTTCTTGTGATCTGTTTAGTCGACCTCAGTTTGCCAGTCGCGGCCCTTCAAATCAATCGATGAGAATTAGCTTGCATATCAGAGCAGGTCCAGTCTGTCGACGATGCGAGAGGGAAGTGATCCTTATTCGTTATTCGGCTCAAGCCGCGATAATCGCCGCAGAAGCAAACTGTGCTATCATTCATCTTCCCTAGAACGACTCATGCCGCTCAGGGCTTTTCAATTGCTGGATGACGTCATCGCAAAGCGTTTCCTCTACTTGAACCTGGGTAGTCTGGCGTTCTCGTTGGGATGCACGTCAGAGGCTTTGATGAAGAAGTCGAATGCGCTGATCAGTAATACTGCGATGTTTGGCGAACAAAATTTGACGCACTTTCATTGCTGATGAAAAACAATCGATGTAGATTTCAAGAAGGGTGTGTATCCAGTTGCGTCTGGTGCGATGAGGGGCTGGGTTGATGTCGAAAGTGGGATGCTGGCCTTGATCAGGTCGGTCTTCTACGGGTTTGTAGGAAAGAGCGAAAATGTCTCGGATGTCCGCTAGCTGAATGAGGAAAGTGATTGTCGTGCCCGTGTTAAGGTAACAGGATTCTTCGGTAAAGTTCATCATCAGCACCTACGCCAGTCTTCCAAAGTAATGGGTGATATACCACGATACCGGTCCCTCGTTCCAAAAGCAACTGCGTGTTTCCTTTGACGATGCCTTTGATGTTGCGATGTCTTTGTTGGCTGCGTAGGCGACAACGCTTGATTGGAACGGCACGGTCAAGTTTTCACCCACAATGTTTTGAGCGATGTGATGCGCTGATGTCATCGTAGCAGATATGATGTAATAAGATATTGTAATACTGTAATAAGACTACCACCAGCGCATCCCAAGCTATCAACACCTCGTTGAGGTTTGCGGGGAACGCTCCACTGATGATAGAATAGTCGGCTCTGGTGTCCACTAAGGCGGTAACCGCGCGACGGTACGTGTCCTCGTATTGCACATTCGCTACCGTCGTTAATCTTGACTACGTCATGTACCGAAGCAGCAGTTAGGACACGCCGTTGTGGTGTCGGTGGGCAGTGGTTGCACTTTGAAGTCTGGGTGCGTAATCATCGAGATCTTCTTTATAAAGAGAGTCGGTGGCAGAGGATCTCCGCTTTGTCCCTTTGAAACAACATCCCCTCTAAAAGTTGCTTTTTTTCGTTTCCCCTACGGGAAGTAGGATAGTTTCAATGCTCGTAGTTGCGGCCCGGCGACGCAAATAGTCAGCGATACGGCGATGCAGAGCGTGATAGGCGGCTTGAGAAAGCGTAATCTGCCCCGCGTGGGGCAGAGGATGGTGTCGTGGGGCGTCGACAGCGAAGCCGCGCAGGCGGAAGCGTCTCTATGAGCAGTGGCGTAGAATGCAGCCGGCCTCATCGCATTGAAAGCATAGTGGGCGGTTTGTCTCAGTTCTCTACGCGTTACAATTTATGAGACTTGATCGTTCGGAGACTCCGCGGGAGGGGGCCAAGTGGCGGCGTTCGCGACTATAGGGGCTTCGATAGTCGTTTCGGGGTGTAGGAAGGCGTAATGCATCAACGTGTTCCTCGCTGTTGCCTCCTGCGTTGGAGCTTTCGGAACCATCCTTGAGGAACGCCTAATGATTGCTGGATTTTCTCGCTGATGACATCCGTGAACGCCGCTCTTCTCGGACAAGCTCACGGATAATCTCACAGAAGTTATCTGCGCTTGTTAGCTACAGGGTCAGAATTGTTTATAGAGAGCACTTGGAGAGGGTTGTTGTTCTATTTATGATTCTTCTCTTTCGAAATCGGCCACTGTTTGCGTCCGGTTTCTCACGAAACAAGTAAAAAAAGACTCCTTCTCTCCATCTCCTTCACATCTCCTTCTTGAAGTGTTCCCATTTAGTGAAAGAAGATTCATTCCCGTACCAAGTACGAGCTGCCCCATCCAGTGCAATGAAGACGTTCTGAAGCTTCAGTGCCTCTTCAAATTTGGTACATGCAGCCACTCGTCCGTACTGATCGAGCCAGTGGTCTGGACGTCGTCTCAAGGTGTCGTTAAAAGTGGGGGGGGGGGGGGGGGGGGTTATCGGTTTGTTGAATCACAACCTGCTATCCTCCTTCCGGGTTCAGGTGGGAGTCAGTAGTAACCCTTGTGCAGGTTTGGAGCCCTTGCAGACGGCGGCTAGCTCGGTGGGCTTTGGGCCGGTTTTCGGGGGCGGCACGAACATGGCTGTTGTCCCGGCTTACAGGAGGCGCCAGGAATATAAACGTTAGCGAGATAAGATCATATTTAAGTTACGATAAATATTTATTTCCATTGAACAAGGTGGAGATGAACCAAAAAGCTGCTTTTCGCAGCTTGACTGGACCTCGTCCCCTACAAGCAGCAGCGTGTCACGCTGTACAAAATCATCATCATCATCATCAGCAGCAGCAGCAGCAGCACCAGCAGCCTGACTATACCCACTGCAGGTTGAAGGCCTCATCTATATTTCTCCGCTTAACCCGGTTCTGTGCTAGCTGCATCCACTTGACCCCTGCGAACTTCGTAATCTCATCCACCCACCTAACTTTCTGCCGCCCCCTGCTACGCTTTCCTTCCCTTGGAATTCAGTTTGTTACCCTTAGCGACCATCGGATATCCTCTCTTTGCACTACATGTCCTGCCCATGTCCATTTCTTCTTCTTAATTTCCACTCGAATGTCGGTAACTTGAGTTATTTCTCTGACCCACTCTGCACGCTTCCTATCTCTTAATGTTACCCCTACCATTTTTCGTTCCATAGCCGTCTAGGTTGTCCTCAACTTAAGTAGAACTCTCTTGGTTAGCCTCCAGGTTTCAGCCCCATAGGTGAGTACAGGCAAGATTCAACTGTTGTATACTTTCCTCTTGAGCGATACCGGTAAGCTGCTAGTCATAATCTGCGAGTGCTTGCCAAATGCGCTCCATCCCAATCTTATTCTTCTTGTTATTTCCTTTTCATGGCCCGGGTCTGCGGTTACTACCTGTCCTAAGTAGACATATTCGCCTACTACTTCCAGTGCTTCGCTACCTAATGTAAACTGCTGTTCCTTCCCGAGGCTGTTGAACATTACCTTAGTCTTCTGCATATTGATTTTCAAGCCTACCTTTCTACTTTTCCTGTCTAGGCCATCAATCATTATTTGCAGTTCATCCCCAAAGTTGCTTAGCAAGGCAATGTCATCAGCAAATCGCAGATTACTAAGGTATTCTCCATCTACCCTTATCCCTAACTGCTCCCATTCCAAGTCTCTGAATACTCCCTCTAAACAAGCTGTGAATAGTACTGGGGAGGTTGTGTCTCCTTGCCTAATACCTTTCTTTATGGGAATTTTGTTACTTTCTTTATGCAGAACTATGGTTGCTGTGCAGCCACTATATATATCTTACAGCACTTTCACGTACGGCTCGTCTACCTCCTGATTTTGCAATGCCTGCATCACCACCGAGGTTTGAACTGAGTCAAATGCTTTCTCGTAATCAATGAATGCTATGTATAACGGCTGGTTATATTCCAAGCATTTTATCACCTGATTGATGGTATGGATATGATCGATAGTAGAGTACCGTTTCCGAAACCCTGCTTGATCCTTTGCTTGATTGCAGTCTAAGGTTGTCCTGATTCTATTAGCGATTGCCTTGTAGATCTGTATAGCGATTACCTTGTACGTAACAGACAGTAAGCTGATTGGTCTGTAATTTTTAAGGTCCCTTAGAGCCCCCTTTCTTATGAATGAGGATAATGTTTGCATTCTTCCATGGTTCCGGTACTGTCGATGACACCAGGCACTGCGTATACAGGGTGGCCAGTTTTTCTAGCCCGATATCCCCCCCCCCCCCCCCCGTCCTTCAACAAATCTGTAGTTATCTGATCCTCTCCAGCTGATGTCCCTCTTTTCATAGTTTCTAGTGCTTTCTTAACCTCGTCCTTCGTCACTGGTGGAAGTCTGACTGTTTTTCCCTACTGCCAATCTCATTACGGTCCTGACTACTTTGGCTACTGTAGAGATCTGTATATAATTCCTCGGCTACTTTGACTATCTTGTCCGTATTCGTGATGACGTGGCCCGCCTTGTCTCTTATCGCGTAGATCTGGTTTTTGCCTATGCCCAATTTCTTCTTTACTGCTTTAAGGCTTCCCCCGTTCTTTACAGCATGCTCAATGTTCTCGATGTTATACTTCCTTATATCGGCCACCTTACGCTTATTGATTAGCTTTGATATCTCGGCCAATTCGATCTGGTCTGTTGGATTGGACGCCTTCATACTCTGGCGTTTCTTAATCAAATCTTTCGTCTCCTTAGACAGCTTACCGGTATCCTCTCTAACTATCCTACCGCCTACTTCTACCGCGCACTCAGTAATGATATCTCTGAAATTATTGTTCCTTGCTTCTAGGGTAATGTCGCCATCCTCGGTTAGAGCTGAATACCTATTTTGTAGCGAGATCCTGAACTCTTCTGCCCTCCCCCTCACCGCTAATTCGTTGATGGGTTTCTTTCTTACTAATGTGTTGCGTTCCTTCTTCAGATTTATGCTAATTCGGGACCTCACCATCCTGTGGTCACAGCATCGCACTTTCCCGATTACCTCTACATCTTGCATAATGGCGGGGGTTGGATACATTACGAAGTCGATTTCGTTTTTAGTCTCCCCGTTAGGAGTTTTCCATGTCCATTTCCGGTTCTTCCTTTTGCTGAAGAAGGTTTTCATGTTTCGTAGGTTATTGCGCTCTGCAAGCTCAACTAGTAACTCCCCCCTGCTGTTCCTAGAATACTCAGCCACAACCTAATAAACAGCACAAAAATGTGTGGAAATAAGATATCAGACACACTTTCTAATGATAACAAACATAACGGAGGAAGTACGATGCACAGGCACAAAGAAAAGAAAAAAAAAGAAAATTCGACCCATGTATACGTAACTGCTCTCAAAGTGATGGTACAGAAACGTTAATGACACTAAGAAGCATGATAAAAAAAGGAAAATTTAGTAATAACTGCCGTTTTCCGGAAAAACACAAAAATAACTTAACAAACGGGTAGTCACATTGCAGTCAGGCATGCCTAAAATTGAATTGAAATGTTTGGCAACAGTCATCTGTGTCGCTAAAGTCAATTTAAGTTAGAATGCAGCACTCTTCATTTTTTCGCCTCGAAAAGCAGATCATTTGACATCTTGGTGAGGGTTTCTTGAATATAGGTGGAAGATGTCGAATTCGTTAGGTCGTCTCTCTTCTGAAACCACTGATCTCTTGTTTGTTGCTTTGAAAACCGAACAGTATTACCTGGTGTCTTTCCAGTTTTAGCTGGAAGGCGATGAATGGCGAGAATGTCGTCATAGCACAAAACAGGAACTTTGAGTGTTTTAGCAAATTCATTTACCTTTACAACTAAGTCGTCATCATCTGATTTACGAATGCCATGGAACTCTAAATTTTGTTCACGGCTCCTCCATTCCAGGTTGTTTAGTAATTCCCTAACAGTGTTCAGCTGAGACTCCTCCCGAAGTTCAAGGGCCTGCATCCTTCTTTTCAGTCCTTTAATCTTGGTTTCATGCCGTGTCATTTCGGAAAAGACCTTGTCGTATTTTTCAGACATAAGCTGCACAGCCGGTTCAATGTTTTCTACAGTGTTTTTCAGTCCAAAGAGTTCAGAAAGCTTCGACTGAATACCTGCCAAAATGACGGCAATGCCGTACGCTTCACCATTATCCATCTCAGGCACATTACTTCCCGAAGAGTCTGACTTGGGCTTGTCTTTGGATCCGCCACAGGCTTTACCCACGCGGCATGTTTGACTTTGCCATAATTGTTTTGTTGTTTCTCTCATTGAGAGGAACTAGATGTCTGGAACCCCGGAACATTTTCCCGTGTGGTACACAAAATGGCATTCATTACATTTCAGGCTGGCATTATCATCAACATCTGGAACACATACCAAGCATTGCAAGCTATCTTCATTCGTGTTAACAGAACAAAATTATTTGGCAGCAGCGGGGATTGCTAGTGGTCAGCAATGAAACTAGATAGACAAGCCTAACCTGCAAAAGTTTAGAGCAGCGGTTACGGCGAGTTTCCAGCGTGATTCCGCTGCTGCCAAAAGTTGCTGGTGAAGGTCTCCGTTGGTCCTTTTATAGGCAGGAATTCCGCCATGGAACAGATGATAGTGACGTCACCAGGTACAGGATGAGGTGGGCATCGTCCATGCTCTGCTATCGAAGTAGGTGAAGGCTTCCTTATCGTTGTTGCGCGTCCACAGACGTCATCAGGCGAGTACAAGCGCCGAAGCAAGTAAACTGCAAAAGTTCAGAGCAGCGGTGACGGCGAGTTGCCAGCGTGACCCCGCTGCTGCCAAAAGACCTCCCCCAAATGTCCTGTAGTGGTGACAATGCCGTTGGCGAAAATTGAGGACAATGGAGTTGCACCCAAATTAACTCTTTATTGAGCTGAATTGCGCCCGCGAAAGGACTAAACAATCGGCGGCGGAGATAGCAGTAATAGTGCTCGGCGGTCATCGATCTACGAAAGCGCGTCGCGCCTGTCAACGCTCAATTTAAAGGCGGCGAAGACTCACCTAGATAAGCCGAAAATCTGGAACATTATAAAAACAGATGCTGGTGGTCGGAATCTTTGAGGTACATCTCGGTGCATCTTGCACGACAAAGAAAATAAAGCTGCGTCTTGCGACAACGAACGTGGACAAAGAAAGATTAGAGAATTGATGTGTGTGCCACAGTCATGGCGATAACGTGGCATGCCAGTGGTGTAACAAGGGAAAAATTAAGATTTGAATGGCTCGCTACAATATGGAAAAATCGTTCCCTATAACTTGTAATACGCACCGCATGCATCAGAAGGTTTTTGGGAAAGTGTTAAAGGCGACGTTCCAAGGAGATTATAGGCAAAATTCTTGGTAAGGAAAGATTCACAAAAACATTCTAATGAGAAAACGCAGGCGCTCTCATATATATTAAGCGGGTTGCTCCCGATACGTTCAGAGATAAATTTCGGGCGCGCCTCAATCTTGTCGCCACGAGCACGGCTTGAGCGGTGGTGGTGTTGTGAGGAGGACAAAGGCGAATGTCGAGGGGCGAGACATGGATTCCACGAAAGGAAATCTGCCGTTATTTACGCTTTCAGCTCTCAGGAATTGCTTAATGAGAATTGGAGATGAATGAGAGGAAAAATATAACAAAAGACTCCGATATAATGTAAACCTTTTATTGTCCTCCTCATTCTAGCTAAACAGAGCCAAAAAGGCGTACGTTTTCGGTATTGCTATATATCATATGATGGCCCAGAAATGATGTTTACTTTCGTACTACGTGTGTCTCATTCGCAGATACTTACGTGCATATATCTATAAGAACTACAAAAAATTAAAACTCATTTGCTGCAACGAGTCATCAAAAACTAAACCAACATATAATAAAGAATGGAAATTATGCTTAGGAAGTGGTTCAGCCATGAGTATTTGCGCAAAAAAAAAAAAAAAAAAAAAGCTCATGGCATCTACTTCACTGCCTCCAGCAATCCAACCTTATTCTTTTGACTTTAAGGTTGTTGTTTGTTTGTTTTTTTCAGTCTGCAAGTTCCGCAGTATTACTCGGCTGCTCTTAAACCTTGGACTTTAAAACGGCTTTCGAATAGTGCTCCTACATTTGAGACCAGACAGGCGAATGACTCAGACCCGAAAGAAAGCCATTTTCTCTTCCTCGCTTCGTATAGGACGCAGCCTATCACAGCGGAGAGAGCGAAGCATATTGGTCCGACCAAATCCTCCCGAAATGGAATGCTCTGGTGCTTTATGTGAGCTTAGTAACACAAATTCCACATACATCCGGCCCTGTTCTGAATGTGCACGGTCGTATATATGGCTGAATGTGGCTACGGATAAGCTAATCACCTTTCTTTGGATGTAAGCACGTCCATATCAAGTTTTTGTATCCATATTGTGCGGAGGTCCTTTCATCTATCTATTTATTACGCTCAGTAGTATGCTTTTTATAATCTTCTTTATGATTTCTTTACAAATGATCCGCATTTCTAATTGCCTCTAGTTCCATAAAGCGGGTATCGATGAGTCCACAAGGCCTTGGAGAGAAATAGTTTCGTCGGCTGTGAAAGCGAAAGCTTGTGCCTCCTTAGAAATACAACTGTTCTATCGACTGCTCCCTGATGCAGTGCGTTAGATCTTATACGTCTTTTTTGTGTTATTTGGATAGTCCCTAGCGGCTTCAAGTAAAATAGGCTTATTCAAAAAAAGCAGAACATTGAAAAAAAAAAAAATTTCGCGCTGGTTTTATTCTTATTTTCGCACCTTTATTTATCAATGGAGAAAGATGCATAAGCCTTAAGAGAAAAAACCTTAACATACATATTACTCCTACTGTTCTAATTCGATCTTACAACTATAGATATGCCAATTTTTCAGCAATGCTCACTGAACCATCTACAAATAAATTAGGTATACGTCCACACGTTGACGAATTACATGCTTCCAACGAGGACAAAAATACCTATGACATGAATGGTTTATAGATTCTGCAAAAGATAACTGAGCCTTGGAAGTATACTTCACAAGGAAAGGTGTCCGGTGCCCTGACTTCCTTCGCAGGCCTTTGAGTATATGAATCAGAAATTCATATACTCAAAGACCTGCGTTCAATAATCAAAAAACAATCATGCAAACTTTGCAAGCTGATCTTCGTTAATCCTAGGAATACGCTGGCATTAAAACACGAGACCTGAATTCTATGCCGTGAGTTAAATATGGAAGCGTAAAATTCGCTCCCATGGCACAGTGGAAACGTAGGCACACACCAAGCGAATGAAGCCACTCGAACTGCCCACCTCGACGGTGTTTGTGTATCCATTGTAGTTTTTTGAATAGCTGAAGCCGGTAAGTTCCGCAAGATATGAGCTAAATATAAAGCTTCCTGCATGAAATTATGGCCAGATTTTAAATTCACGTTTGCGATCGTCTTTCCCTCACCTGAGTCGTCGGCTTGCATGCTGCTGACAACGACAAGATGCAAGTTTCCTTCACCGTTAGTGGCTGGTAACGCTCATTAGAGAATTATTTTGTTTTCTCGCCAGCATCGTTGCTTAACTTGAATCTAATTTTTAAGGGCGTGGCTAGGCGGAAGCTTACATTATTAGCGAATGACATGCGTAGAGTATAGAAAGACAGTCTCTACGCCGTTCACTGCAGCGTCATGAAGCCTAGCCGCGTGCGGAGTTTCTTACTGACAGTGGCAGGTGACGATAGATGGCGGTAGAAACCATAAAAACCACTGCCCAGCTTTCTGGAGGTCAGGCATTGCCTGTTCGACAGACTACTAGATTCATGTGCAGTTTACATCGTTATTCCGTTTTAATATACAACTTTATAACGTTTCGCCGGTTTTCCCTACAGCAAGGTAAAAAACTGAGCTTTCATATGACTTCCCGAAATTTACTTATCCGCCTTTTCATCATTTGCTATTAAAAAAATTGACTGTGTATCCGAACTTAACAGGGAAACTTGTAGTTCAAAGGACACATAGGGGCCCTTGATGCGCGGCTCCTTCGCAATGTTGAATCACTCGTTGAAGTGGGGTCAATGCGACTTTGTTAGCATGGGGCCGTTGTGCTTCGCAACACTACAGTGCACTAGAACAGTAATGCGCACGGCGTTTCTTGGGCAATCGAATGAATTTACATGGTAACCACTTCTTAAATCAGCTGAGATATCAGCGGATAGGATGCTGAAGGAACACAAAAGACAGCTCCTCTGCCTGGAGAAAATCAATTGTGACACGAGACAGTCGAAAGCCAGGTGGTATGTGTGCATATAATGTCATTTTTTGTAAATTACATTCTCAGCACTTATTTTTATATTTAACGTGCGTTTAGATGTCCGTAACGTTGATTTATTATTGCGAAAACATTGCTTCGCTAAGTTTACAGATTTCTGTTCGCATTCCGCGTCCGCAAAATCGTATCCACAGCATTTGGGTGTAATTGAGACGTGGTATAGAGGTTAATGAGTAGTGTCAATCAATAAAGGCTGACGTAATGTAGTGTCCGAAAAACATAATTGGCCCAATAAGGTGATTAGGTACTTAGTTAGAGACAAAAATGTAAAAGTAAAGGCGAAAATGGTCTCATTAGCAAATGGCTTGCCACCACATGTCAATGTACCAAATAATAAAATCGTAATTAAATCCGTCAATTAAGATTCTGTCAAGGATATAACGTCACGCAACCCGAAGTCGAGCCATAAAGCGCATAGGAAGGGATTGGCGCGCAATTTGAAAGTACCAAAGACTCAAGTAGTTAATTAAGGCAGTCAGTTAGGGTGACGTCAACGATGTGACGTTCTGCAACCGTAAGTAGAGCCGAAAAGGGGCATAGGAAGGAATTGGCGCGCAATTTGAAAGTACCGAAGGTTTAAAAGGGTAAACAAGAAGTGGCTTATTGTGACGTCCAGGACGTGACGTCACCCAACTGGAAGTAGAGCCGAAAAAGGGCATAGGAAGGGATTGGAGCGCAATTTGAAAGTGCCAAAGACTAAAATGGGTAACAAGAAATAAATTAAGCAACCAGAAGCAACCAACAGCAGCAAATCCGTGCTTTCACAGTACACCAATGGAGATTCTGCAGTGCTCTTTATTTTTTTATTATGATGCAATGCCTTAGAGTATACCTTCTTCGTAAGGATTCTCTGGGCAACCATTGTGTCCATGCGCTTGTAATGTTTTTGTTATTTTTTGTGAAAATAGCAAGTACACAAGCAGTACTTTATACAGAGCTTTGTGCATGCCTCTTGGTGTAGGTGGGCTGCAATTTTAGGGATATTTGCTTGCCGGATATTTGACAAATGACGATGAACTGCTTACTTGGCAGATGAAAAGCAGAGCTTTTTCTGAGATTTGAGAAGGTTGTGTTCAGAACGTTATATTCGAGGGCATGGAGAGTGTTGCGTACCAAGCGAGGTTAAGTAGAAAGGCCTGCAAAGAAGCCCAAATCGCCACTTCTATTTTTATTGCGTACAGTCTAACAGGCTGGCTGTTAGATTTTTACGTTGGTTCCAGAATCGTCCTGCCTGAACTCATTCCGGCTACATTTTACATTTGGTTGAAAAGCAGCATACGCATGGCGTGCAATCTCTTGTGGTAGAATGGCACTCCTGTGTTTTTCATTGGTATGATTGTAGGCTGAATATCCACCCTCCAGCTAATGTTATTTCGATGTTTGTTAACTTTGTTATGAATGTTATGTACGACCAGGCAGCAAGTGGACACGTGATGGCTGAAAAGACGTGCTAGAATGAGCAGAAATAAATCCCAAACAACCAACGCCAACACTGTACAGATATACATTGATTACGTTTTAAGAATAATCAGCAGTCACTCGTGGTGCCTGAATGCCAAAAACTCAGCGGCTATTCTACAGCTCTAAGGGGTGCTTGGTAGTTGATTGCGCAGAGATAAGGTTCTCGTTTCTATAACCTATAATCTATATATCGCCTGTAATCGATGTATTTTTATTGCTACTACTTGCTATGAAGTGCAAAATATTGAAACACAACTGCTCTATAAGTGGACAGAACTGCTGAAAGAAAGTTTTCTGTGCACCGTAGTCTGCCGTTGGCAGATTATGTGCAGAGCAATGTGCGGGAAGTGTAATATATAAGCTGTAATTTACAGCTAATGAGTTTGCAAACCCGACAAAGAAATAAGCATTTTGGTTTTAGAAGCTGGCATTACATTCCTTAGGGCCTACCTACACTCAACTACTCAAAAAATTGATTGTCTCATGCACCTATGTCTTGTCAAACGATTACATTTGAGTAGTTTTTTAGTCATTCTACATTGACGGTAACAGGCATATCGACGTTAAACCTGAGCTGTTTTATGTGCACTTATCTACAATAGGTATAACTTTATTTGTTGACGTTGTGGCCGATACATTTTAGATTTACAGCTTTGCTCAGGTCTTTCTAGCTATAAAGAAGCTTATTACGGATCTCAGCTCTAAACTGCGGAAATTTTCTTTCTTACTTTGTAATGAGTACAAGATGAGAATTATTTCATATTCATAGTTGCTAAAAACAAGCTTATTTGAAATAATTCTCCTAAACAAGGCAGTGGAGCTTCTCTGAATAAGATGTGATTCAATTTTATAAAGCCCTTATCACACCTTGCCGCACAGTCAGCCCAGTGCATGCTAAACAACATCTCTGCAGACATTTTTTTAGAGGTGCAGTTCATTCGTTGCGTTCCGTTATAAGTCTAAGCAGCTGAGAGTTCCTGAAAGGGCAAAGAAGTTAAAATATTGGCCCTCAAATTTGGCAAATTCTTTTTTTTTTTAGGCCTCACATGTTTGTCCGGTGTTGCTTGACTTACCATCTGCCAAAATAGTAGAGTCCTTTCTCCTTCGTCATTCACATTGGCGGTAATGCTGGGCAAATGAGAGTGTTCGTAGCGCGAAAACGTCAGGGGAGTAAACAACTGCAGTTGGCCGAACTCTCTGTCACACTTCAATCTCGCCATGCCATACTCTCACTGCCACCGGCTAATATAATTGGCTACATCCACTTCGTCGGGCCCAAAGGCGAGCAGCGAAACTGCACAGGCTTCAGGGTTTAATGACTGCTACATCTTCTGTTCATTTCGTTTTCCGCAGACCCTTGATTTATTCAAAGAAGTGATCAATACTACCCGCTATTAGTTCTAACTTCTGAGCTATTAGCTCTCGATGGCGGAATTATCCTAGAAATGTGCCAACGGCGGCTACCGCGCATAGGGATGGCGCTCTTGCCTACAAACCGCCTGTAAACAGGCAATTAGAACAGCATGTTACTTCCTCGTTAGGCTAAACCCTTGCTATATTTCTGTATTCTCCACTAGTTTGGAACTTCTGTATCCTTTTGCCTACTGGAGCGAAGAATTATTAATACTAACGAGCACTAATCGCTTCAACTTAAGCTTCGTTCTTAGAGTCACGCTTTTAAATAACTGCAAGCAACAAACAGTACCGCGTCGATGTCAGACCAGTGAGAAAACGTAGTTGTATCTGGAATAGGGTATTTTCGCTTGCGCTTCTCCATATCTTCAGCGACTATTTGGCAGTTCTGTAATCAATCACCACTAATTGCGCTTAACAAGGACGTCTACAATTCTCATGTACGCGGCTGAAGAAAAGCTATAACGTCGCCGCATAATGGTTAATCATCTCCTGCTGTGATGCGTTATCACAGTTTGAAGCTAATTAAAAGCTTTAACTTGCTCAGAGATTGTGTCTCGCTTTCTTGTCGTTTTTCCGCATATAGTTTCTCTTCGTGGCTTATGAGAACTGTGTTTGAGCATCGCCGCAACCGGAAAGAAACGTACTTAATTCCGCGGATTTAAATTCAAACACTCGGCCTAATTACCACGCCAGTGAGGGCCGCCTTCAAGAAGGAACTACGCACAAAGCGGCTTTCCCGTAATTGAGAATAGCTTCGCGTTGACTATGCAATAATATAATTATTGAATCTCCTGAATACTGGTAGGCCCTTTTTTGTAATTGAGGAGTGCTAATGTCTCTGAAAGACAAAAAAAGCGCCCTCGACACCAATCCAAATATCTTTTTTTTTCTTTAGGTCGGGGCACCTCTTTCAGCTTTCATTATTTTAGATTGAGAAATGTGAGTAATCTTGGGTTTACTCTTTTGTTGGACTTGCGAACTTTTATCTTAGGTTATTTTGCTAGTGCTAAGGCGAAAAATTAAAGTTTTATTACACACAAAGTGCCATAGCTTGACTCGAGGCACTAGGCAATCATCAAAAATCGAAATATAGGAAGCTCCACTAAAGAGCTACTGACGTAGTACTTCATTTAACTATTATACTAAAAATTTCAAAATTTTCTCTGCTATTTTGATTCTTAAACGTGCGCATCACACGACGTGTCCTTTCCCAAACGCCTTGCATGCTGATATGTGTGAGCAATGGCGAATGTGGGCAGCTAGGTGATCACCGCCAGTTAACGAATGAGTCGTCCTGCAATGCTCAAAGAAGCCTTCGTTAATGAAGGCTCAGCTGTATCTAATGTTCCTGTTTGCCACAGGCGAGCCACGCCAATCACACATTTAACGTGGCTGTTTCTTCTTAATTGAGCTGTTTAGTAGTGCATTAAGAAAACAAGCATGCTGAATATATAAAAATTTGACTTCATTCTTTTGCCCCATTGCAGGAAGAGCTAGTGTGAGTGTTTCCAGCCAACTTCCGTATTTGAACTATAGGGATTGATTCATGTGTATTTCTGACAGCTGTTTATAGGTCGAGGTCATGTCACTGTTATCTCAGCGTCTAAGCTGCTAATTTCTTCAGAAAATATATTCACCCTCCGCACTATGAATACATTTCTTCAGTTTGTAATCAAATATGCGAATGCTTCGATCCGGCATTAAGCGGAATCGTACCTTCGGTTTATACGGCGGAAACCGGCGCAACAAATAGACTCAAGCAACTACCTTTGCATTATGCTGCCGAATTCAAAGAAACTAATGAAGCGAAAACAATTGGAACCATCACGCAGCGGCTGACTGGTAGGCGCTACACTGAACAAAACAGCAGTTACGGAGTCTTAAACCTAGCGTAAACAAGCTTTACTGTAAAAGTAAATCTAAAAAAACAACTGAGAACGATAATAACTGTTCCCCTTTATAGCGCCGCTCCACATAATTACACCGACCGCCGAGGCTTTCTAAATCGCTTCCTATATAATTAGCTAATGCCGGCGCATTCACTGGAACTGATGCGTACTAAGTGGAGCGTGTGAATCGCTTCTTGCCTAATGAGATGGAGTGGACATCACCGAGAACTAACCTGCCCATTCTAGCCTGTCTTGAAATAACACCACTAGAGAAGGCCACTTAGTTTTGCATCGTCACGTCGAGCCGACTGCATAAGCTAGCTGCATGGAGTCATCAGTGCGCTACAATATTCCGAACAAAGGAGCGGCGCTTCAGTACCAGCCTGGCCCATGGGAATTTTTATCGCCGTGCTTAGGCGAATGCGCCACGCTCGATAAAACTGCGCGTAAATAGCCGCAATTAGAAATGTCTTGTTAAAGCTCTGCGTTTAATAAAGGTTCAGCTGAGCGAAATTCGGCGAAGCTAAGCACATCGATCAGTCGAGAAGATTTTTGGCAAACATGATACGTGAACCCTAAGCACGTAAAGGTGGCAACTTATTATTCACCACCCTTGTGAATGGCGCTATATTGGTCACCATGATTTCCCGTTCAGACACGAGAACCCTGTTTAAAATGCAAAAAGACTTGTCAACAAGCCTAATGATTCGATGTGGCGCGTTAGATGTGTCCTAAAATTAACAAATTCCAAGTAACACGCTTTTCATGAAGCGGTTTTATCATTACTGGATACCTCTCGCACGCAATGCAGACATAAAGATAAAACACTCTGGTAGGGACAGAATTTGTTAACCAGGATAGATATTTCCTTTTATTCTATAATGAAGACTCTTTAAACAGGCACTTTATGCATGACCTTTATTATTTCGAGCTCCTGTAGCCATTTCTTGTGAGTACACCAACGTACCACTTTTCATGTCGATCTCCAGCACAACATTGGGTTCATTCTTCCATATTTCTGCGTTATTAACATGTTTAGGTTCTTTTATTCCTTGCGCATGGCAAGATTGGAACCAACACGTAGGCTTATTAGCCAGTCAATCGTTAGTCTGTGATGAAGCTAATTTTCACCGCGTATTGCAATTCCCTGAAAACTGCAGAAATGAAAGCGCCGGGTGACGTCACTAAAAAATGAAACACAACAAAAGGGAAGGTGTCCTGCGTGCCTGTGGTCCTACTTTCGCACTCACTTTCCTTATCGCCTTTGTGTGCGAACAGGTCTGATTCTTGGAACTCAGTGCATACAGTAAAGATACATAGAATGCGACAGTACACGAGGCGCCGTAAAAAATGAGAAGGGGTCAACGCTACTGAACCGAATATGGAGCGATAGCATTAGCTGCGGGTGACCAAGCGTTCTTCTTCTTCTTTGTCTTCGTCTTCGTCTTCTTCGCGGCTGTTCAAAGTTATTCGTGACTGCGACCATAGACCGAAACCTGGTGTAATATTGTTTTCGCAATAAAGAAACAATAGCCGACGACTACGATACCGTGTAATGCAAAATTTGAGCAAAACTTGTTAGGAACTTTACTTTGAATTACACAGAGGTAAATAAATTGAGAGAGGCACGTTTCTGTATATGTGCAGTAACATCCTATTTTACCTTGTCCCTCACCATCATCCTGAAATCGGTGGCCGTTCCCTTTCAGGCGCTTGCTTCTTTTAAAGGAGGGCGCTGTCTTGAGAGGAGCGTGGACGAGACAGGTGCGTTTCTGTTGAGCGGAAAAAAAAATATTTTATGAGGTCTGCTGCACCATTAGTCACTGCCCTCCTAATGTGTGTGTGAATTATTTCACTCACATTTATTTCACGTGTCTTCTCTCCGAAACATGACATGGTGCCTTAACTACCACATATATGAAAAAACTCGAGAATGCTGTAAAACCCCATTCACGTCCCTTCCTCTAAAAGGCATTGCATATATTACTCAAGATTCTTGGGCCCCGCTTTGATCCTCTTGACACCTTACCATGTAACAGCTAGGAAACCAGCGGCTGCCAATCCAGGTGAAGTTTCTATAGCCCTTATATGCCTGCAATCCATTTGTCTTGCCAACTCCCACATAGTAGAAGCGAGTTCGTGATTTTTTGGACGACGCCGACAAGACAGACGTCGGTTTCCCTTTCAAGCAGGCATTCCCTTGAGTGAATACTGGGCATCAGCATGGCGCAGGGTTCAGGATAGGCACGATCCGGAAACGGTAATTCTGATATCAAATTCCCATAAGAAAGTAAAGGCCCGAGTTGGGGCAGCTCCTGCGAAACGTAACGTCTGGCAGCTCACTTAGGCAATCAGTGCGCATCTGTGTCAACGGCCTGTTACTGCCTGCCAACACCATTGACGTGACACTTAGCTCACAACGCTGACAAAGCAGACACCAGATTTTCTGTTGACCGGGGCCTTTAACGCGATAAAAATAAATACGCTTCCCATTAACATAATGAATCCCATTAGAGCATTACAGCAAGTGTCAATTATTCAGCTTATAGAGGGAAGTATAGAAGAATGTGAATTCGTGACCGGAATTCCTTGTTTCGAGCATCCTTACAAATTGTCCTATTTACATTTGCCTATTTTGTTCATTTGAAGTGCATATTCTTCGTAGCTAGGCGTTGTAATTCGCTCTAGTTTCAAACAAGCAATAAAAGTTATGGATGTTTTACTCCGGCAATCAAAATAGTATCATCCGAAAGCACGCAAATTTCAACTTACCAGCCACACTTCAAGGCTTTCAGACATAACTTGAGTGGTGGGCCATCCAAGTATTCTGTGTGTATGTTGGTGGAGGAAAAGAGCAAGGATAGGAAATTAATTTTTTTAGAACACTTGTACAACAAAATGTACTAACTTTACAAGACAATTTTGGAGCCGGGACGCTCAATTTTGAGGGTGATTCAAGTCTGTTAGTCAATAGTCTATCAATATTCGTCACATTAACAAGGCATTGCGAAGCAGTGTGTTTGGCTCTATTGCCCCGCATGGAAATTGATGAGATGACGGCATGCGAAGCACATAAAGTGCAAGACAGTGGCCGCTAAACACGCTACCTCACCGGCTACCGCTATAGCTTTGAGGTTCCATACTCCTTTGCACTGGACATCTGACCGGTCAAATTTATTAACTACTTGTTTTCCTGAGCTCGGCAGAGGCTTCACACAAGATTCGTGGTTGGGTTTTACCGTGATAAGTCGTACGCTTTTGTCTAGCCTTCACGTGTCCCGTCTTGCATCACACTGTTTTATTGCTTTCTTCAGTATGCTTCCCCTAATGTTAACGACCGGGTGTATGCCAATCACCTTAAATAAAACACTATCTTGCTTTCTTTTTGGGTGCGCTTATAACATACCAGATTGCTCGGAAGAATGATGAGCTGGGTGAGTCGCTAAGAATTCATTGCGAGTAGTGGAGTGCTGTACGGCTGAAAGGTGAGCAACAACGCTAATCTCTGAGGTTCTCTTTTTTTGCTTCATCTGTTTTGTGCTGCACCATTCACTATGACGAGATAACTCATGTGAATTTTGCCATGTGACGTGGCAAAACTCTGACCCCTTCTGTATTTCCAGCATTGTTAAACATTTAATGGTGACCTCACAAGCTATGGCTGATCTACAGAAATGCACAGAAAAGGCCTAGACGCCAAAAAGAGATATAGCTCTCCGGTAGACCCCGCGAGCACTATAGTCGTTTCTAACAAAAAACGATTTCGACCAAACGCCCAGTCTTAAGTTTGGGCATTTGCTTTTGTGGCCGCTTCAACGCGTGTCGAAAATGCAACTTTCTGATCATGAACGGACAAAAGCTTCATCGTTCCGTGTGTTTTGTCACCCCAGCCGTCGAGGAGAGAGAAGCAAGAGCTTTCAGCCTGTAGCGGCTGCGATGTCTCCAACGTCATCGTCGCCTCTCTGATGTGGTTCGGCGCGAGCCAGGCCATTTCCGCCCACGCAGACGGAAACGGCGCGGTGAAGCCCTTGTCGCGTGACTCCCGGAAATTGACCCAGCACCTCGCGGAAACCGCACCACCCGACCTGCGCTGGCGATGCACTGCTTGCCCTCGAGCCGTATGAACAATTCTAAAATAGGGCTGGCAAATCAAACCTGCTTTCGCACAGTGTGTTAGTTCAGCTTTTGACAACAAGATTAATTCTTTAAACACGAAAGGAAGTAGCACTGTGTTACATTAAGCTATTTTTGATAAATCGATTGCATCCCCGCCGTTCGTTCGTTTGCAAATAAATGTGCGTCATGCACATAGAGATAAAACTTTGTAAGAAACGTGGCGTGGTGCAATTTGCATTTCAGTGTTATATTACACAAAGCGTAATCGTTCCGCGCCCGATATTTCAAACAAGGACGAATGCTTTTCACTGAATAATGACACTTTCTCTTGTGCGTATTTTACTGGTACTGCTTAAGCCGTCATTTCGCCTCGTGAGTGCGAAAAATAACCGGACAGCAACACGCAATCCCCTCTATATGGGGTGTAGCGAAAACTACGTTTCTGCTTAGCATGAGTACTGACCTATTTGCGCGAGCACTTCTCATGCATCATATAAGTAACGATGTCAGGCACGTTTCTTTCCAGGTAACATTTTGATAGTTTGCTGCAGAATCATCGGAGGACCAGCGAGGCAAAGGAAAAGAATGCATAGAAGAAAATTCGAAACGAACGCGAAACACTGTGAAAAGCGCTTCCACACAGGTTTTATAAAATGTGAAAAAACAAATGTGTATAAACATACAGCGACGGTTCCGAAACTATTGTACACGTATATATACAAACATTTATTAACCTCGAACTTCTTATCTCAAGCAGGTAATATTGGTTTCTTCTAAGATGCTCTCTTTATTAAATGTCGTGTGCCCAGTAACTTGTTTTTTTCTTGTTTGATATCAGCCAACATTAGTAACCGCATTTTTATTCTGCTATTACAGCGAGCCGTGCAGTTGTAAACCTCTTCGTTTCCATTTCCAGCACTTGTATATCTCTCTGAAGAGAAAATGACGACATATTTTTCTTCGCCAAAGACACCTCCTTCGCCCCCCCCCCCCCCCCCGCCCCCCTCCCTTCCTGCATTAGAGCAATTAATTCTTCATCTTCCACCTTTTGTATGTGTATGCTTGCTTTAAAATGCTGGGTCACAGAGCAGAGGAAGGAATATTTGATGACAAAATTTTTGAGAATGGCAGACTTGTTACTCCTATTCGCCATCTCCGATTTCCATTTCCAAATACAAGTGAGACGACTCACATGCCGGCGTGTCTGATCTGCCTAGGCGTCAGGAGACAGGAAGAGGCTGGCGTTTAACCGCCTGGAACCTAGAAGGAGTGAGACGTTTAAAGCAATTCTCCAGGATTTATTACGCGCGCTTTAGGCGGAGCCGCTTGCAAACCAGCTGGCAAAATAAAAAGCGAGGAAGAAAGCTACAGCTCATATGCGCGAGCGATTGCGGCATTTTTATGGAGAGGGACCTAGAAAAGAAACGAAAAAGCGGAATGCCTAAGCCTTCCTTGCGCAGGGAAAAACGGCTAAGAGGACAGAGGGAAGAGGAGCACTCAATCTTAGCTATTCAGTGCAGTAGCACTTTCACATTGTCACCTTCGGTGAAAGCATTCGATTAGAGGCCATAAAGAAAGAAATGTGCGCCTGGGGGCGTTCCGTCTTTTCTATTCACTTTTTTGGGAATATACCTTTGATTGCCTTTTTATTTCTTCTTTTATGCGAACGTAGTGTAACCTGCAATCCGACCTCTCTAAAGCATGGAATGTTGCACAAGCGAAAGATTCAGGAACAAAACAAATAGACAATTGCCATTGAGGACTAGAAGGAAATAAACCTAGTTCTCGAGATAGGATCGGGCGTTTAGTAATAAAAGTATTAATAATGAAGGAGAACGGTAAAACCCCTGCGAAATTACCGTGCAAATGTTTCCCCATTATTCTTGAAATGAAACTTTGTCCTTGAAAACACCTTCTGAAAGGAATCGAATGGTGCTTGCTGATCGCGTTAGGTCTGAAGCAATTTTTTTTCTGCTGCTACGGTTGTCGTGAATTCTGGCTTTCATAAAAAGAGAGATGTAGATTGACTAGAGTGTAATTATGATGTCCATTTTAGAGGTTGCGCTGGGAGGGGCTATCTATGATGAAGAAAGAGCGATGTGTCTTCCTCTTTTAATTTATATCCTGATTATATACTCGCATAATCGCAAAATTCCTTTAACCGGCCGAAGGCGCCCTCTGAAGGCCGTGGACTACTCTAATATGGCAACACCGCAGTTGCTTCTGCTGGGCTATGGTTAGCCTTGGGGATGATCACTGCGTTTTCCGTTACTGTTAGCGGTAAGAATTTGTTTTCAGAAAAATTATTCATTTGTGTTTGGAAAGAAATGCCCACTATTGACTAATCCTGTGTGCGTGTCTATGTGTGTGCTTGTGTCTGTGCCTCGGTGTCTCTAGGTCTGTCTAGGTGTCTGTGTTGTGTGTGTGTGTGTGTGTGTGTGTGTGTGTGTGTGTGTGTGTGTGTGTGTGTGTGTGTGTGTGTGTGTGTGTGTGTGTGTGTGTGTGTGTGTGTGTGTGTGTGTGTGTGTGTGTGTGTGTGTGTGTGTGTGTGTGTGTGTGTGTGTGTGTGTGTGTGTGTGTGTGTGTGTGTGTGTGTGTGTGTGTGTGTGTGTGTGTGTGTGTGTGTGTGTGTGTGTGTGTGTGTGTGTGTGTGTGTGTGTGTGTGTGTGTGTGTGTGTTTTCACGTTTTCCTAGCCGGTCGCTTGCTTCGTCTGTAAACAAGTATAGCACTTGCCTTAAGCGAGACCTTTGTGATTTAGTGATCTGTCTCGACGTCGGAGGGGACCGGAATATTTTAAGGGTTTTTATTTCCTTTTCTTTTACTATAGGAGCTCTGTTTAACCATGTCATACGCAAAGACGCATGCGTGCACCTCCCTCACTACTAGTCGCCCAGTAGCACAGCAGGATAACTTGCTACTCGGGACTGAGTGGAAATTTGTGCGCACAAAGGCCACGGTGCGCTGTCAGGAGTTTTGTCGCGTTCAGCAGTACCCTCCTTTTAACATTGCCTGTGCTCTTCGGTGGTAAAGATTTGAGTGGTTTTTGGGCACTTCAGCTGGTATCTCGATTCCTTTACACTCCAAGTCTCACGCGAAGCATTATTCGAAAAAACATCGCCGGCTTAAATGACTTTTCATACCTAATCAAGGACGAATAATACTAAAGATGCACACATTCTTAACAATGCACGGTCGGCGTAATAAAGAAAAATAGGCCAAAGCTTTCTAAGGCTCAAGATTGATCGGTGATAGTCCTATTGGTCGCTTTCTAGAAGGATCTGCAAATGGGTTATGTGGAATTCAAATATCGTAGAGCATATTAGCATACCTCACTAAAAGACAGTACGATGAGGTTTGCTTTTTCTGACATGACAGTATCGTTATTCTTATTCTTGCGCAGCTTTCTTTACAGACCGCATAGAGCGCAGCCTTTGAGAGCGCTGCACCGATGTTGCATAGCTCCGAAGGAATAGTCAGGTGAGAGTTGGAGTGGCATTGCTGGCATTCGTGAGATATTCCACCTCCGGAAGGTCCAAGCGCGTCAAGCTCTTCTTCGCTATTAGTGCACGTCTTCATTGTGAGACGTGTATTTGCTAGTTTATTGGGTAAGCGATAAACATATAGCCTCCTGCTCGCTTCGCTTGCTCACTGTTCGTGCCGATCTATCGCCGAGTTGTGTGTGTGTGTGTGGGGAGGGGGGGGGGTGGCACCCTTCTTTTTTGTTTATCTGTATGCCATGCCCTTGTAGGCGCCATCTTTCATCGCGGCGTAGGATGCGGGATAGGACTTGAGGCATGAGCCGCTTTTACCTGCCTGAATATGACACGCTGGTGACAGCGTTGTCCGCCTCGCACATAGAACTCTGGCAGTGAGCAGAAATATGTTTATCGTGTGCTTTTCACTCTTCCCGAAAAGGTGAAGAGTGGGCTATTTTCTCCTATATGTCCTAACACGTGGCAGCTATAAATTGGTCTGTGTTTTTATAGCTGTTACTAGTCATATATCTTTTTCTCCCCAGTTCCTTTCATTGATTTTTGCTCGCGTCTAGGCACTCTGTTCGCACCAATGCGAACGTCGGCGAAAAGCATGTCGTGGACGACTGCTTGCTTCCTTCTCGACTGTTTTCTATCATTTGACGTATGCGCTTGCTGCTTCCGGTCTCGTGTTCATGGCGGGTAAGTCACGGTTCTCTATTTCTTCTGTTTTTGCTTTCACGCGCACGTTTGATGGCTGGGTGATAGAAAAACATACATTATTCTTCTGTGCCTCTTTCTGCGTCGTTTTGCCTGGTTGCAAGACCTTTTCTATGTTCGCTCTGAGGTTAACTCTTCTAATAATGAGTTCACTGCAAGTTCGGCAATGCCAGCCTGTTTCCTTCAGCTGTATGTTATTATTGACCGAAGGTCAGACGCTGCCTCCAAGCACAAAGGGGCGAGTCGTAGACAGCGCCCACTGTTCCCGCTTTATATTAGCCGCGATCCAACTTTTATGCCTGAAACGGATGACGTGAAATTTAATAATACAGTGTAGTGAGCAACTCAGTTTTATCTAGTCAGTTAACTCCACGTGTCTCGCCGCTTTAGTTTCCTTGTCTTGTCTGCCAGCTCAAGCTACTTTTTCAAATTTGTTTATCGACACTTCGGTCTCTTCAGATTTAATGTTTCATTTAGATTAAACAAGCAAGGTGTTCGAAGATGTAAAAACTAAAAAAAAAATGCCGACACTTGAAGTGCGACATGGTTTATGAGGTGGTTTCAGAATCATTATGCTTACATCTAGGCCCCCCCAAAAAATGATTAGCTACAGATAAGAGAAACATCTATACCAACACCGAGTACTTGCCTCGGAGAAGAGGTCGTGTCTCACTGACAACGCCACGAAAAGATGGGGATTGAAGTTGTGGCAAGCCTAAATAAGACGCTGCCCTGTCTTCGTGAGGCTTTAAGAGGGAAAGAAGCTGGATTGTTCTTGTAGTTCGGCAGTACTTTTATGTCGAAGCATACACAAAATTGTAATATTACTACAGAAATTAATTTGTCACAACAGGTTAACTCTCAAAAACCGCACAGAACATCTTTCGTGACTTCTGTCGTTTCCGGTGAAAAAAAGCGGCCCGGGCGTGGAAACATTTTCAGCGGAGTAAAATAACTTGGCTGCATTCCACTGAGTAGAAGATAAATTGTATTCACGCCAAGACTCGAACCAGCATCCTTTCACGCACCAGCAGAGCAGGCTAAACACTGCCCTAATGCTCCAACATTCTCGTCTACCTGCTGCGTGTGTCCTCCATGTGCGAAAGCACCATGTCTGAATGAGTTCTTTTCTTAATTGCTTTTATTTCATAAATAAATAAAGGCGGACTTAATTATCACAATTACATGACATTTTACAAGTAATACACGTCATATAAAAATGCTTTTTTGGTTACTTTCTCCAAAGCACTCATAAACTTAGCTACACATGAGTTTATTAAACATCACTTAGCTCTCGGACAGAATCACGGAAATACTCTCTATGAGCTCTGACATGAAGTATGGCACAGAGGCAATCGGCGTTTCCACGGGCTATAGAAACCTGATAGCATTACTATACACTACATAGATCAGTCTTCAGCAAGTACAAATAGAAACTAATTACCGGACTTTCACAAAGATATCGCTAACATGCGCCACCTTTTTTACAAAGTACTTATTACACGATGTTAAGTACAGAACAGGCGGTATAGGGCACGATTATGTGAAACGTATTAATGTTTTAAAGGCTTATTTCGAAGCAGAAGCCAGCTTGCAGCGTCAACGTTGTTGCTGTTGTTATTATCAAAACTTTAATTTTAGCCATTTATAAAGACTAACGCATGCTGACTCATGCGTAAGTAATAATGCTGTTATACCTTTCCGTCCTCATTTCTACAGCAGGCTAATTAAAGATCCACATTGCTTTCAAATTTCATAATCTGGCAAGTAGCGCTTCCCCTGTAAAGCGTGCTCTGTTATTATAAGTGTGAGTATGCGGCAAAACAAACTTCAACATACGCACTTTATTGTGAATTGTCTTATGTCGATATTCGGAAGGCACCCAATACCTTAGTGTTTATTTCCTTCGCCGTTTAGGACAATTGTAGAGATGTTATTTAGGACCGCAATTGCGTAGTAGGGCACGACTATGTGAAACATATTTCTCTTTTAAAGGCTCATTTCAAAGCAGAATCCAGCTCGCAGCGTTAACGTTGCTGCTGTTGGTATTATCAAAACTTTCATTTCAGCCATTTATAAAGGCTAACGCATGCTGACTCATGCGTAAGTAATAATGCTGTTATTCCGTTCCGTCCTCGTTTGTATTGCCAACTAATTAAAGATACTTATTGCTTTCAAATATAGTAATTTGGCATGTACTCCTTCACCTGTAAAGCGTGCTCTGTCATTATAATTGTGAGCATGTGACAAAACAAACATCAACTTACGCTGTTTGTTGTTAATTGCCTACTGTCGATCTTCGGAAAGCCCCCAATGCTTGAGTGTCTTTTTTTTTCTTACTTCATTGAGACAGCTGTATAGATGTCATCTAGGACCGGAATTGCGTAGTACGGCACGGTTATGTGAAATGTATTTCTTTTTTAAAGGCTTACTTCGAAGCAGAAGCCAGCTCGCAGCGTCAACGTTGTTGTTGCTGCTGTTTTTATCAAAACTTTCATTTGAGCCATTTGTAAAGGCCAGCGCATGCTGAGGCATGCAAAAGTAATAATGCTGTTATTCCGTTCCGTCCACGTTTGTATAGCCAGCTAAATAAAGATACTTATTGCTTTCAAATATAATAATTTGGCATGTAGTGCTTCACCTGCAAAGCGTACTCTGCCATTATAATTGTGAGCATGTGACAAAACAAACTTCAACTTACGTGTTCGTTGTTAATTACCAAATGTCGATGTTCGGAAGGCACCCAATGCCTGACTTTTTATTTACTTAACCGTTTTAGGCAGCTGTATAGATGTTATTTAAGACGCGAATTTCGTAGTAAGGCACGATTATGTGAAACGTTTTTTTTTTTTCGAGCAGAAGCCACCTGGCAGCCTTAACGTTGTTGCTGCTGTTTTTATCAAAACTTTCAATTTAGCCATTTATAAAGGCTAACGCGTGCTGAGGCATGCGTCAGCAATATTGCTGTTTTTCCTTTCTGTCCTCATTTGTATGGCCAGATAAAGAAAGATCCAACTTGCTTTCAAATATAGTAATCTGGCGAGTAGCGCTTTACCTGGAAAGCGTGCTCTGTCAATATAATTGTTAGTATGTGGCAAAACAAGCTTCAACTTTCGTGGTTTGTTGTGAATTGCCTTATGTCGATTTTCGGAAGGCACCCAATGCCTGAGTGTTTATTTACTTAGCCTTATAAGACAGCAGTATAGATGTTTTTGCCAAGTAGGGCATGATTATGTGAAACGTATTTCTGTTTTAAAGGATTATTTCGAAGCAGAAGCCAGCTCCCAGTGTTAACGTTGTTGTTGCTGTTGTTTTTGTCAAAACTTTCACTTGAGCTTTTTATAAAGGCTACCGCATATTGACGCATGCACAGTAATAATGCTGTTATTCCGTTCCGTTCTCATTTGTATACCCAGCTAATTAAAGATCCACATTGCTTTCAAATTTAATAATCTGGCAAGTAGCGCTTCCCCTGTAAAGCGTACTCTGTCATTATAAGGGTGAGGATGTGGCAAAACAAACTTCAACCTACGCTGTTCGTTAATAGCCTAATGTAGATGTTGGAAAGGCACCCAATGCCTGATAGTTTATTTACTTAGCCGTTTTAGGACATCTGTATAGATGTTATTTAGGCCCGGATTTGCGCAATAGGGCACGATTATGTGAAACGTGTTTTTTTGTTTAAAAGGCTTATTTCGAAGCTGAAGCCAGCTAGCAGCCTTAATTTTGTTGTTGCTGTTTTTATGAAACTTTAATTTGAGTCATTGATAAAGGCTAACGAATGCTGACGCATGCGTCAGTATTAATGCTGTTATTCCATTCTGTCCTCGTTTGTATAGCCAGCTAATTAAAGATTCCCATTGCTTTCAAATTAAATTATAAGGTGAGTGGGGCTTCCCCTGTAAAGTATGCTCTGTCATTATTATTGTGAGTATGAGGCAAAACAAACTTCAACCTACGCTGTTCGTTGTTATTTGCCTAATATCGATATTCGGTAGGCACCCATTGCCTTAGTGCGTTTTTTTTCTTAGAATGGTAAGACAGCTGCATAGATGCTATTTAAGACCCGAATTGCGTAGTAGGCCACGATTAAGTGAAACGTTTTTTTTTTTCAAGGCCTATTTCGAAGCAAAAGCCACCTCACAGCCTTAACGTTGATGTTGCTGCTGTTTTTATCAAAACTTAAATTTGAGCCATTTATAAAGGCCGACGCATGCTGAGGCATGTGTCAGTAATAATGCTGTTATTCCTTTCCGTCCTCATTTTATAGCCAGCTAAAAAAAAAGATCCACCTTGCTTTCAAATTTAATATTCAGACGAGTGGGGCTTCCCCAGTAAAGCGTGTTCTGTCAATATAATTCTGAGTATGTGGCAAAACACTTCAACTTACGCTGTTCGTTTTAATTGCCTAATGTCGATCTTCGGAAGGCACCCCAATGCCTGAACGTTAGTTACTAAGCCGTTTTAGGACACCTGTATAGATGGTATTTATTATCGGAATCGCGTAGTAGGGCACGATTATGTGAAAGGTACTTCTGTTTTAAAGGTTTATTTCGAAGCAGAAGCCAGCTCAAAGTGTTACCATTAGATACATTTAGTATAGCGTAGACAGACACATGCAGAGGAATTGCGCGCTCCAAAAATATCGTGACGCGCACTGCGCATGCGCTATACAATACCCGAGGAGACCGAGCACTTGCGTACGATCGGCCAGCGTACGCCGCAACTTGAGTTTATCGTGCCCGGCCCTCACGTGCGATGGGAGATCAGCGTTGGCAAGATGGCGGCGTCCAGACCGCCCGCTTCAGAGTGAATTTATCTTCTTTACCTGTTTTGGGGCTCGCTGACACCTATAAATGGCACACACGGTCTTCACTTTGCCTCGTGTAGCATTCAGCTCAAATAAATAGTGAATAATTTGCTTTGTTTTTTATTTTGAACGGCGGCAGCGCAGTCCCTAAGCCTGACGACTATCGTTGCTTTGTTGGTATGGCAACGCCATGAAGTGGATCGCCTTGGCTTGACTCATAGAGTTTCTTACTCTTACCTAGAGGGAAAGCTGTGATGCCGTTTATGGGAGTTTACATGGAGTTTCCAGACGGCCAGTTCAGCCACCATGGGCGCTCAAAGCATCATGGGCCGGAGAGCTACCGAGTGCAGAACTACTACCTTTGGCCAAAACTAATGCAAAGGTAAACGTTGTTCTACCGTAAATAATGTCCTAAGATTGAATATTGTGACTATAAATTGCAAAAAGATAGAGAAACAGCATGTCAGTGTGATATTTATCCAATATAAGCAGTGGCTCTTTCTCCTATTGGCTTAGTTTTGAGCAGCACAAATACCAATATTTCACACCTAATAGGCAAAATTTGAAATAAAAAAACGTTACAAAAATATTTATGGTTGTGCGATCACTGAAAGAAGTTTTTAGAGGCATTTCGGGAAACAAAAATCATTTATTGGCGACGTCTACTTTTGCGCCTTCGCTACTATGGCTTTCGCGGTCTACGTACGCACCTTCAGATGATGACGATGACGAAAAAGAAACATCGCAGTAACGCCACTCCACGTACCCGAGAAAAAACGACTGTCCCGCAACAAGTAGCACACCGGCCCATGATTCTTAGCGCGCCCATGGTGGCTGAAGTGCAGCGCCCTCAGCTTTCCCTCTAGTTAGTGTAAGGAACTCTATGGCTTGACTGCCTACACGCATGTGTCCGTAAAATTATGCTTGGCAGTACGGGGCTAAAAGGAGGCCGTTACTCAACATGACGACAATACAAGGTAAAAGTATTCAACATTGGAATACCAACGTTGGAGACTAGGACAGAACTCCGCAGCAAAGAAACTGGCTAAACTCCAGGTAGATTTGGCTAGTTTTGGCCTGTGATTAAAAAAAATGCAAAGCCTGAATGTGTTCTTTTGTTTTCAATCTAGATGTCGCCATCGTAGTTTGCGTTCGTGCTTTCGTACGGCCAACTAAAAGCGCCGATGCAACACACGGAGTAGCGTCCCACAATTTTCTGGCGTTTATCGTACGAAAGCGTCCATACGCTATACTAAATGTCTCTATTGTTGTTGCTGCTGTTTTATCAGAATTTTCATTTGAGCCATTTAAAAGGCTAAGGCATGTTGACGCATGCGTCAGTAATAGTGCTGTTATTCCATGTTGTCCTAATTTGTATAGCGAGCTAATTGAAGATCCACATTGTTTTCAAATTTTGCAATCTGGCAAGTAGCGCTTCCCCTGTAAAGCGTGCTCTGTCATTATATTTGTTAGTATGTGGCAAAACAAACTCCAACTTACGCTGTTCGTTGTTAATAGCCTAATGTCGATGTTCGGAAGGCATCCAATGCCTGATTCGTTATTTACTTAGCCGTTTAATGATAGCTGTATAGATGTTATCAAGCAACGGAATTGCGTAGTATGGCACGATTATGTACTTTTGTTGTAAAGGCTTATTTCGAAGCAGGATCCAGCTCGTAGCCTTAACGCCGTTGTTTTTATGAAAACTTTCATTTTAGCCATTTATAAAGGCTAACGCATGTTGACGCATACGTCAGTAGTAAAGCTGGTATTTCATTCAATCCTCATTTGTATACACAGGTAATAAAGACACGCATTGCTTTCAAATTTAATAATCAGGCGAGTGGCGCCTCCCCTGTAAAGTGTGCTCTGTCATTATAATTGTGAGTATGTGGCAAAACAAACTTCAACTTATGCTGTTTGTTGTTAATTGCCTAATGTCGATGTTCTGAAGGCACCCAATGCCTGAGTGTTTATTTACTTAGCCGTTTTAACTCTGGTATATAGATATTTTAGGACCATAATAGCGTAGTAGGGCACGATTATGTGAAACATATTTATGTTTTAAAGGATTATTTCGAAGCAGGATCCAGCTCGCAGCGTTCACGTTGTTGCTGCTGTTTTTATCAAAATTTTCATTTGAGCCATTTGAAAGGCTACCTCATGTTGATGCATGCGTAAGTAATAATGCTGTTATTCCGTCCCGCCCTCATTTGTATTGCAAGCTAATTAAAGATCCACATCGCTTTCAAATGTTGTAATCTGGCATGTAGCGCTTCACTTGGAAAGTGAGCTCTGGCATTTTAATTGTGAGTATGGGGCAAAACAAAGTTCAAAATACGTGGTTCGTTGTTAATTGCATAATGCCGATGTTCGGAAGGCACCCAATGCCTGAACGTAATTTACTCAGCCGTTTTAAAACAGCTGTATAGATGGTATTTATTACCGGAATTGTGTAATAGGGCATGATTATATGAAACGTTTTTTTTTTTTTGTTTCATGGGCTTGTTTCGAAGCTGAAGCCAGCCGCAGCCTTAACGTTGTTGTTGCTGCTGTTTTCATCAAAACTTTCATTTGAGCCATATATATAAAGGCTAACGCATGCTTAGGCTTGCATCAGTAATAATGCTGTTATTCCGTACCGTCCTCATTTGTATAGCCACCTAAAAAAACTTCCACCTTTCTTTCAAATATAGTAATCTGGCGAGCAGCGCTTCCCCTCTCTACCATTTTATATACCTCGCCCTTCAGGGTATTCCTTTTGCCTTTTTCGTCCCGAAGCAATCTTACTGAGTCGAGTGTACATTGTAAGGAAGCGAACGCATGCCAAGGAAATAAGGCACCAGCTGCGAGAATAATAAAACTTTCGCCCACTGGCACTGTGGCAGTAGGAGCAAGAGATAGAGACTGAGCGAGAGAGAGAATGGAAACAGTGAGGGCAAATTGGTTACCCCGACTGGTCCCCAGCTTCCGTTTGTCTTCCATTTGACCAGCTCGCTGGAGTTGTCGCCGCAGTTCCACTTCCGGCACAGAATGTACTGTCTATACCCTGCCGCACAAATAGCGAAGCCAAGTGAACTGGGTATGCGAAAACGTAAAGAACAAAAACAGTATGAGGGTCAAAGCACTAAATGGGCTTGAGCAGCCTGAATTCGGGCATTCCTCGCAAACCCGAGCAAAACGGCAGCTTAGGGAGCATTCCAATTTACTCAAAGCTCCCGCAGGCTTAGTGACGACGGAAAGCGGCTAAAGAGTTGCTGTTTTTGTCAGATTGTCTTTTTAAGCACTGAACGACGCGTACGGACACAACACACATACCCAGAGACCCGTGCACAAAAGCCGCGCCTTCACCATCTCACAGATTTCTGCGCACTCTGCTTGATCGCGCACACTTTGCGATTTTGGTCCATACTATCATACAGTTGACTGGCTTCCGACGGCACTTCGTTCTGTAATATAGCCACGCACGCCTCTTGCGTTTTGGCGATTTCAATAAAAGAATCGCAGTCTCAAGGGCAAAAGTGTTTCCATATCTTCTCTGCGGCACTCCGTATTATCTCCTTATCCCAATTGTTTGTCCCGATATGGAACGCTCTTTGATCTATGTTGCTCTTTTAGGCGGCCAAAGTGAACTGATAAGTGCATTTTCTTAGAGTTTTCTACTATTGTTTTTTTTTGGTAATTAGAATGCTTTCCCGGTAAAACGTACAAAATGAAAAAAAGTTCTTTGATGCTTCCTTCTTGAGACACTATTTCTTTTCATTCTGGACTTACTTCTTTGATGTTCATGAGAGATTTGCCGCTGAAAATGCCAACGTTATTTGGTGCTTTAACCTCGCACTGAGATTATTTTATTTATTATCAGCGTTTCTTAATGAGGCGTTGGTGCTATATAATGTACCGGCAGATGCGAATAAAGGCGCATCGTTATTTAGGGTGTCTGGAATGGCGACAGAAGTTATTACTTCTTATGTATGGCTGGCTTAATACATGACCAAAGAAATTAACTGTTCCCTTTCCCATCCGTGCTGTTTCTTCATGCTATACGTTTACGGATTTTGATCAACATTCAACAGAATGGTAGAGTCGCGTTCCTCGGGAACTCAATGCATTTGTTAATTAACTAGCAACTTTGTCTTGGGGAGTTCCATAAATTTCTATTAATTTATGCTTAAGAAGCACAAGATCTCGTTTATTTTAGAAATATTGGCACTAATTATGTTGAATTGCAAAAAGAACGCTATGCTGCGCATCAGTGAGCAATATTAGCCACATACATGAACGAGCGCCCCTAATGAACAGGATCAATGAAGTTATGTGAAGGAAAACATTGAGCACACTAGAGCTCCCTCTATAAGGTTGTGATGCGACAGATGTCACACATACGCACCACCATATCGTCGTAAGCACCACATCCTGTGAATTATAGGGTGATACAGGCATATAAAGAAACATTCAACCAATCCGTAAGAATGTTCATACATGGCCTAAAATGGTAGCGTGTAGCGTGTAGCGAACCTCCAGGAGGTTCGATTCCTATCACATAAAAGCACCTGAACAAGAATTTGTTGCAAAATCGACGATGCCACGTGGTCATCGTGACGTCACAGAACCCGCAGACCAATCACCGCCCAGCCGTCAGCTGCGAAATGCCACCATCTGAGGAATGCTCATCATTCGAAAGCACCGACCACAACGACGACGCTGTATTTTCTGCAGAACGAGAACTCTAAGTCGTCGATCCGTAAGCTATATTCTAAGCGCTGAAGTTATCGAAACAGGACATAAAGACCGGCAAGTATGCCTAGAGTCTTTTACAGTCGAATTGTTTCGGGACTCATACAGTGCATAGATTAGGAAATTGTAAAGTAATCTTTGAGTTAGTTTCGAGCTGTATTCCGAAACAAAATGCGAAGCATAACGTGCTATAATATATTTTATTTTTGTTCAACCTTAACATAGATATGCGACGAAGTCGTAGGGTTTGTAGCTAAAAGATCGCCTCTGCTCGTTGCCTTCCACCAATAAAGCATAATAAAACAAGATCAGCTGTCTCGTAATGGTTAGGAGGTAAAATGTTACGCGCACTGGGGCTTACTGCCCCCCCCCCCCCATTACTGGGTTTTATTTTCACCCCAGGCAATGTTCATATTTGTCCTACCGCAGACAAATTTAGAACTTCATCCTAACTTCTCACAATATCTTCTTTTGTTCCGATGGACTTTCCCTTCTGCCCAAGGGAACAGTCATTGCTCTGTGTTTTTTGTTTCTGAACAACTTTGAAATGCTTTTTTCTTTCGGTCGCTCTGCACCAGCTATAGTCCCCATAGACCAGGCTGTCCAAAAACCCAGGAGATAATAAAAATTGACAAAAGCAACCCTATTTTAGTCAACCCTTTCTTTTCGACCACGGTCTTTACCTGACGACGGCCATACGCAGAGAACCTCCGTGTCAGGCGCAGTTCATTATTCAAGGAGCTATGAAAACAACAGTCATACGAATGTAAATAAAGAAGCGGCCGTCCAACAAAGGAGGGAAAGAAAAAAAGGCAGACGCTGAAGCATACAGCCCTCGGGGCCGATAGCTTGACGTCTCGGACAGCGTGCGTAGGGACAGAGAATCGCAGCTCTAACCTCATTTCGCCTATGCCTGAACATATTCCCGATCGCAACTACTTTTGGCTGCTTGCAAAATGGTCTTCCTGAATTGTCTTCTCGCAGTACGGCCGAGCGTGTTACTGACAGAAGCTTTTTGTATCCGCTTTTCCTGTCTTTCTCTTGCCTCTTCTTCCTTTCTGCATAAACCCTTTTCCTCTACTGACCATTACTAGCTCTTTCTGCTCCCTTCCGCTACTACTGCCTCCAGCGGTCGATTAACGCCTAATAGGCGTTCGATATATATCATCAGTGGAAAAGTTGTGGCAGCGCCTGCGGAATCAGCGAGATGCTCTATTAGATGCAAGGATGCATCACACCATCGATTCTGCAGCGGTAGTAATGGTTTGAGGCTGTCGTCCATCTCGTCTCCGCCACCGAGCAGTAAATGGCTGAGAGTCATCGGTTCCCCGCCGGCCGTCGTTTAGGGCGCTGCGCTGATTGTCGAGGGCAAAGAACTCCGCGTGAGAGCACTGGTCGCAGATACCGAATATTCTGCCCGTCACTGGCCACATACACGAGCCATTTTGTGCTAAGGTCGCGGCCGACGCAAAAAGTCAGAAGACTTCTCTGGTTAGTGCTCCTGATTGTGTTCTAAACATGATAGGAAGTGAATAGTCGCCGAACAAAATATACGCGTGGCTCTATTATCAACCCTCGAGTTGAAAAAAAATGTCCAGAATCTGTTCTGTTTTTAGTAAAATATCTTACTTTTTTATATTCAACTTCGCAACAGACGTTCTTGTTCCACATTAAAATGACTTTCTCTGGCACTCCATAATCCCTTGTCTAACGGGCAGAGCCATTTCGTTGAAAACCACGAACGACAATACGTACGAAAAAATGTTATAGGAGGCCACGAAAACGGATCGTTTCAGTATTTTCGCACCTACTGTTGGTGTTGTTTTTTTAGACTCGGACGCAAAAGATGTTCTCTTTATTAATACATACATCTTAATCATTAAAAAAAATTATGGTATAAACGCACAAACTAGTCCGCAGTCTCAGGGAATTGCCACTGGACTCATAAAATTCAGAAACACAATTTCACACACTGAAGTCAGTTCGACTTCAGAAACTTCCCATATTGGTTTAATTAACCCATCAGTCATACAGAGGAGAAGTTCATGTTAGTTAGAACAATTCGAAACATCCAGGACAGCATATTAACCCTGATACAAGTTCTTAAAGCAAAACAAATAATAATAAAAGAATATAGCGGTCTTTGGAAATGCATGACAGTGTCTTACCAAGATACTTTGTTGAGCGAGTTGGTACTTATTCATTATTAATATAAACAGCGCAAACACGAAAGTAAAGGGCTTAGGCATAGTTGTGAGTGAGCGCTTGTACTGTGGCTTTCTTTTATCTTGTCCTTTGTCTTCGTGTTCGCGCTGTTTATATTAAGCATGACAGTGTGTTGTTCGGATCCTTTGAACTCATGTGGAACCATAATGTACTATGCTTCTGGCTTTTTTAGCTATGTTATCAAACCGAAATTTGATTGGCTTTCTTCTACTTATTATCAAGAGAGTCACAAAAAGCGCCTAGGATCGTGGCTTATGGCTACCAATTGCTATGCTTCTAAATAGTACCGTAATATAAAAGGAGATTACTAAAGGCATCGTACAGGCTTCTGCAAAAACAAAAATGTTTCGCTCTGTTTCGCATACTGAGATGCAATTCTCACTGTCGGTGTAAGAAGCCGGGCGGGGTCAGCTTCGCATATGTATGAAGCACCTAGTGAAATCATAGGTCGTGACCGCATGTGACGGCATGACCGGATATGAAGACATAATGACGTCATTTCTTGTTATTAGACATGACCGAATGTGACGGCAGGATGACGACACATCCGATAACGACATTACGTCCAGTGACATCATTACTGCGAACACGTTCATAGGCGGAATATAGACGGAACAACCTTCGGACCTTCGGAATAAACAGCATGGCTGTTAAAACGCAAACATTGCTGATTCATTTCTGTAATTGGAATAATAATTTATTTTATTATGCTGGAACTGCGTAGGTTCCTTACGCAGGTCTAGGGTAATGACGGTTTCGATAAACGTTTCCTCTTCGTAAGTATTTTTTGAGCAAGAATAGCTTACGTGTAGCTTGTAAGAGTAGCGATACTCGAAACCTAAGGGACTATGTTAGCGCACTCCACATTCAAGGCGCAATAGACGTGTGCGCGTTAGTTCCAAGCGCTTATAGCCACAAGCGATGATAGGCATAGCAATTTAGTGCCAACTTGCGCCGAGGTGGCCTCGCGACAAAAACACCTTCAGCTAGCCAGAACAAAAAGGTCCCCGAGGTACCTGAGCGTTGATTTAATGCTGCTCTTTCTCCTGCAGCCGAAAATTTATCATCGCTTATTGTTCGCTTTTTGCTGCCTGGATGGTCAGTTGGATGGTCAGTTGGATGGTCAGCGCCATTTTTCCGCACCCTGCATGAGTCCGGTTTTCTCGAGCCGGATGGCCTGAGAGCAAGGCGCGAGAAACATGGGCGACATTTGTGCTCTTTTTTCAGCTCTAATCTATTTATTTATTATGTTGGGCTGCTCTGTAAAAATAGCGGCGAATGGATTAGAGACTGCTTACCTTCCGTCTGTGTTGCGGAGGTGTCGGAGCATGTTCCTTTGGCAAGAGTGGACGCTTAAGTGCAAAGGTTCCACCAATTCTTGTCGCTTGCGTGGCCGTAGCAGTCGGCTTCTGAGGTAGAGCCAATTCCGTAGATCTCGTCTTTATCCTATGAGTAAAACTCTGCTCCCGCGTATTAAGAAGTGGGCGAAAGTTTGCAAAATCACTCTTGGCAGGTGGAAATTCCGCTTTTCAAGGTCGTTCAAGAGACAGAAAAAAAGAGAAATAAAAGAAGCGTTTCAGATATGGGAAGCTGGAGAAGACAAGTGCTTAAGCACGCCGTCATGCTAACTAATCATGAGATAAAGATAATAAAGGAGCGTACGCGCGTAGGGATGTGACACTGCCTGTTCAGTGAATTTACGAGATTTCTTGCATCAGAGAGTGCGTGTGGAAGGGTTTAAATGCAACCCTGTTATCAATAAACCTTAGTTGTCAGTGCGCGCTTGTCCTGTGTACGTGGTTCCTGCTTTCTTGTGTATCTGTGTATAGCGCAGCGCTAAAATTCTTGAAATGGTAAACCAACTAGCCCCCATTGCTGCTTTGCTTCCATGCTTTTTCCTCTTAGCACGTATGCTTAGCAGCGTAGAGAGAATGTCATACATCTTTTTGTTTGGCAATCTTCTGCGCCTACCACCGTACCACAAGATGTGGCTGACTGAAGTTCGACGTGAAATGTTTCTATTTTATCATTCCTAGTATTCCAACTCCATGTAATGAATTGTATCCTGATGAAAACCGTGATAAATTGAGACGAAAACCACGCAGGCGAGTAATGTCACCCGCGTGCCTCTTACGTTCAGTTCTTAGTTATTAATCACGGAGAATAAATCATCCTAGTTTGTACATGAGTATATGCGTTATGTAAACAGTGGCGGCACATTAGCAGCGTTCGCAATGCATTTGTAATGAGATCGACCTTTACGAACCTTTGCCAAATGAGCTCTGTTTAGGGACATTAATACGCTACTAAGAACAGGATCTAAGTGGGCGTGGTGTTGAGATTCCGTGGCTAAATAGTTCACGGACAAAGAAGCGGTCGCAATTACGTGACCACTTACGGCTCCTGGGCCTGCAGCCAGGTAATAAAATATTCAGGGCTAGCCTTTTTCCCAAAGTGGACATAGCCATGGCAGTCAGCTCTGACGTCTCTGTTATGAACAGGACGAGCAGAATTCATTATGAACTACTGCCTGTAAACATATGGATTAACATTTACTTGGTAGTTACGAGCATGCAATATCGAAGTGTAGGTTTGGAACCTCCTTTTCTTGTATCTCTTTCTATCCAATCAACCGGTGCCTACATTCATACTGTCGAAGTTATTTCAAAACATTGTATCATGCTAAATGTCAATTTGGGAATTATCACTGGGCATCTAATACAAATAAGTCGAGCAAAAAAGGAAGCGATGAGGAAAAGCAGTGAAACAAACGAGTAGCATGAATGGTACAGGAAATGTAATTAGGCATCTAAATCCACAAAAGAATGAAAGCTGCCAACTATGAAATAACTTCGCGAAATGTGCGAGAGCAAGAAATAAATTTAAACAGACGTCGATGAGCGATATTAGCACAATGAAGCCCAGCGGACAATTTTATGACGTAGGAAAATCAATACATGATAGCCACCTGCTGTAAAGCCCCCATCAAGGCGGCTTGTTCAGCGCCCTTTCAGTCGACGCTTAAACCTCTTAGACCGAAATTTTCGGAAGCCCAGTGCGGTCTAGCTCCAACGCAATATCTGTCCAGGGACGAGTTAATTACTACACCCGGCGCGGGAAGTGCGACAGTGATCCCCATTACATATGCACCAGCCCAAGCACTTGCCATGACGAAAAGACGTCAGGTCAACCTGAACTTAATTATTCACTGTGAGAGGGAGGAGAGCGTGCTCTTACGATGGCTCCTCAAGGGAATGTGAAGTGCAGGCTCCAGGGGGTTGGCTGCTGCCCGCGATTACAAAGTTACTACCAGAAGGTCCAGTTTGCTTGAATCAGTTCGAGTGAAACCGGAGCTGCTCGGGAAAGGACACACAAGACAGAGGGACATTTCACATTCAATTTTCTACACAATCCCTACGTTTGAAGGCGAATATCATTCAGCGCTTGAGGGTAGGAAGTATTCCTCCTGGACCTCCCAAATGGCTTGGACATGAGTACGATGAGATCAGTGAGAAGCAGAAAAAGTGACGAGAAGATTGGGATTAGCTAGTATTATGGCAGGCCAATGTTCATTTTGCAGCCTGAGTAGCCGCAATTCAGTCGAACGCACCTGAAACTCCCTTTAGATAATGAGGTGTCTCCCACGCACGGAATGCTGAAAGGAACCGAGACGTATTTCTCACTGTGCTCAGGTAATCCTCTAACGCTGTACGCCAATGAGATGTTTAGGGAGCCGACGTGTCTGGAGTTTAAAACAGCCGAGTTAAAAATGAGCGAAAGATGAGAGGCTGTTAAAGACACCCCCGGGAAAATATTTTGGGGGAGTATTATAGAGCTGCGCATCATCGTAGTGGGAAAGGGAGCAACGCGTGACATGTGGGTAATTAGTGGGATCCCTTACCCTCTCAGTCATCCGCGCTCAGAGTGTACGAGGGGGATTGGTGACATTGGAGAAGAAACAAAGGCAGAATGGACATGAACAACGATGGTGTGGTCGTGATGGCACGCGGACTTTATCTGAGCCTAATAAGCACTCATAGTTCGCACTGAATTGAGCAGCATTGAGGTCGCTAAATCTGGCATTTGTGATCACGTGCTCCACTCGGACAAAAACCGGGCTTAGACCGGGCTTAAAGACGACCACTCCTTTTTCCACCTGCAACCTGCTGCTCATTGCGCGAAATTCCCGAATTTTCCCCGAAGTTCACTTATGTACAGGGTCCTTCAAAATATGTGCGAACACGGCGAAGCGTGCCCGCGCTCCGTGAGCGTCAGCGCATCCGGCGCGGTCGCGCATCGAAACAATGTGGCGCGTGCGCACGCTATGTGCGCATGCGAACGCTTCGAATATGTGCGAATATGCGAATATGTGCGAATATGCGAATAATTGCGAACGCTTCGCCGTGTTCGCACATATTTTGAAAGACCCTGTACATAGATGACTGAGGATCACGTGGCACTGAAATTATACTATTTCACGTTATTGCCTTGCAGCACTCCCAAAGCCATGTGGAGCAAGATGTAACGTTGTGCGTCCCGTATGCAAGACCCTTATAGTATGGCTGTACGGACGTATGTGATAAAGGGCTTCAAATGCGCATTCATCAAACATTAATTTATTTATGCCCCTAGCGTAAGTCCACATTCCCTGTGTTATTTTTTTAGTCGAGCCTGGGTGGTTTTCACGTGCGCTACAATAACATTGCCAACATCGGATACCATTTTGGGTCATTATGTCTCGCTTCCGAGTGAAGTCGTTCTTATTACTGGGTTTACCAACACGTTGACTCGTCATAAACGGTGTATGAGGCTTTAGTTTAACCTCATCTGACGTAGAGCAACATTGACACACAATAAAATTTGAAGAATGATACCGCTTCTTCTAGGTCCAAACTAGATTGTCATTTTGCTGAAAAAAAATGTTCTCTGTTCTAGAAATCGCATGGCGATGACATATTTATCACGTTTTCGTTCGCATATACTGAACTAAATATGCTAAAATGACAAAAATGCACTGTAGTTTAAAATAACATTCTGAAATTTGATAATATTTTGTCATTTTTTGATAGGCAGAAACCGCTCATTTATCCTTTTTTTTTTAACTTTCGCTTCATATGCAGCGAGTGGACGGCAAGCCCTGGGCGATCGCGCAATAAACTACCGAGATGGGATAAGGCGTCTCTTGCTCTCCGAGTCCGTAGTGCTGCAACAATACTGATACGAATTGATGGTGCGTGTTTTCTCGTTTTGGTAATAACTTTTTAGTTCTTCCCCAACGTCGAACAACAAGTAAACTTCATGTCCATTGCCAGTGGAAGTCTTACTTCAATTATGCAGTGTGATTTTAAGCCCATTCAAGATATGTTTTAAAATGCTGACATGTTGTCACCCTAACAGCGCCACATGCACTACCCTCATCACAAATACACGGCTGCTGCAGAAAGTAAGGCTCAATTTTATATATTTTGTTGCAAATGAAGATGCCTCACTGCAAAAAAAAAAAAAAAAAAAAAAAAACGTAGTCTCATTAACCTCTCTGTTCAACAAATCATTGTTTATTCATTCATTCTCTGATAACATGTAGGCGATTAGGCGATAAGTAGCGTCAGCTCCAGTGAAAGAAATCGCTTTATATATTTTGCCTTCTGGTTCCATAGTTCGTGCTTCTTGTACTTTTGTAAGTACACCTTGAAATAATCAGCTATTTTTCTTGATGGTAACTGCAAGTCACGTATAAAATTTTCTTCATGTGTGTAGTTTCCCATATTATATCACCATCGTCGTTATAATCATTGTCATCCTGACTATGTCTCTTGCATGAGTGTAGGTCTCTCCTATATCTCCTATTATTCTCGTGCCGTACCAGCTACCCGTATTCATAAAGATATATTTTCGTGCTCAAGTAAAACGTTGTTCTTTTTCTCGGCAAAGCTTCTCGTGACAATTACTGTGTGCTTAAAAAATTGACGATCTGTCGACAGTGAACGGAGAGCTGGACTTCCGTCTTTCTAAATACTCAATCAGAACACCCAGAAAATGCTCGGTATTGCTACCAGAAGCCCCTATTGTTTTCCGATTAATTTCGTTGATCCTGTCACGCCTCTTACTCGTAAGATGTTCGCACAGCGACCATCCCGGCGGCCTTAAATACAGCGAATCTATCCTGATTCGGCAACCAGCTGGCCACTGGCTCAGAATCCTCGAGCTTCCTGGGCAAAGACAAATGACTGGGGTGCCGCTTTCGATACCGCGACAGTGACCGGACAAATGGCAAATAGAAAGTGACCGAGAGTTGCGGCCGAATTCTTTGGCCAAGGGGAAATCAATCGCGCCGTTGTGTTAGAATTCTTTCTTTTCATGACAGTGGCTCAATGGGTCTACAGTAAAAGAGTGGCTTGTGGCAGGAAAGGTGGTTGTGATAAGTCGCTTCAGTAATACTGCTTTACGTTTTACTTTATTATCAGATAAAGCGGGATTTCGGAGGCGTTAGCTTCACTCTCTCTTCATTTGCAATGCACACACATTACAGACTTGAAACCTGAATACCTAACGCGCTCTGTTTTATGCAGAGCCTTGGCATGCTGAACACATTTCGAAGCAAACAAGCACTAAAGCGAACATAATCCCTCTTATTAAATTATCAAATTTTTAAGGGCTGAGGTTGGCTGACCCACAGAGATACCAGGCACCTGTAAACTGCACAAAGCAGACTTCGGTATGAACATTCTTCTCGATGCATGATACCTTCGAGTAAACTAAAGCAATTGCCGATCAATTAATTCAATAATTAGGTTTGGATTCTTTCTTCATTGATGCATACGCTAGGTAAGGCTCGGTGAATTCTTTAGCTCTGCTCGCAGAAGTTTTAATTGCACAAGTACACTTTCGAGAACACCACTTGCCCACATGTATTGAGACCTCTGTCAATGTTTCTCTATATAAAAAGCAGAATCAACACAGAGCACCCACAGCACCTGTTTGTTTGCATTGCATGATTTGCATGCTTTTTGGAACTGACAAAGGCAAAATTAACTTGAAAGTAGGACGTAATTCATTCTGCGGTGCTATAACGCTTGCTGAGGAATTAGTTACCCGGCCCACAAAAAGCCTGCTACCAGGTCGTAACGTAAAAACTACCCTAGTCGTCTCCGTCAAAATAGTCAATGAAGCAAAAAGAAAAAAAGAAGGCTTAAGCTCCGCAAAGCGCGAACAGGTGATATGCAGATGGCTATAAATTTACTTCGTTAAAACAAAAACACGAAGTGGGAGGCGCCTCTCACAGCCCGAGTAGTTTTATGAAGTAAACCCCAATAACCAAAAAGAAATTGGAAAATGTTAGTTTTGATAAAACGGTTTCTTGAAGAAGTTTTCCAAAGTGTCTTACTGTGCTGTTTTTACTGCTGTTTTTCAATGCCATATCATTAAATGCAGCTAGGCGTTGTACGTTATTGCCTCATTTAGCTGCCTGGCAAAGATTTTGTTCATCACAAAAGCCCTTAATCGAGTCCGTGACGGATATTGAAATATTTGGCTCTGAGACTACATTGCATTTCAATCTCACACAACAACTGGATGCTCCTTCGAGACTTTAAACATTTTGACGTGCACAGTGAGTGTAGCCAGTTTGCACAGGTTGCAAGACTTATTTATAGCTTGTGTTACGAGTGACCTTTCAAGCAATCTCAATATCAGCATTATTGTTTCTAAAGACATACCAAATAAACGTTCTCGCTATGATTATCAAATGCAGTTCTCGTCTTAAGCAAAAATGTAAACTTCGATGCGATTAAAACTCTACTCGAGTTCTCAAATACGTTTTAGACACGTGGACTCCTTGCATAAATATCATACTTCTAGCTGTTTTGTTATTCAGCAATTAATGTTTATTTTAAAACTTTTATTGATTTGGGCAGCACACTGGTAAGGTTTTCTAACTCAAGGATCTCGCTTATGCAAACACGTCCATCTTGAATCTCGCATTCTCTTTAGGGTGGCATTGCCACAGTGGAAAGCGCCACGGTAGTGAACAATGCGCTGCTTTCAGTGCGGCCGCGTCATGTCGGACGTCTTTCCTTCGTCTCCACGACGTCATCAGAGAGAGCACAATGAAAAAGAAACACTACCGCCTGTGCCCCCAGGCTTCAAGCAATCGATATATCTCTATTTTCTTCACTACTTGCTGTCATGTGTTGACTGTCCGCTTGGAAGTGAAGCTGCTCGCTACCGAAATTAATTCTTATCAGAGAGCTTTTGGAAGATGAGGAGTGGGTAACGACACTCGACGCGTGAAATTGATTTAAAAATCAATTTTTTTCAGACCCGAGTTCATCCGTTTCCTTTTTTCAAAACCGCTTATTTTATTGACCTCTGAATCTAATTTCTTCAGTGACGTTGGAGCGCGGAACGATTGCTCAAGTAGTATTAGTGCTTGCTTTTCTTGATTTTAGTGTTTCAAAAATAGGAATGCTGACGGTGTTATGGTAACAAAAAAAGATAATGAAACCAAAACTACAGTGACAAGCGAAGAAACCTCTTGATTAAGGGACATTTTGTCGACATCGAGCGATTACTCTGACTTGCTCTTCAAAAGACGGCGCGCAGTGAATTCGTACTAGGGAATGCAGCGTGGCATGGAATGAAAGCTTCGGAAAAAAAAAAAAACATTGAGGAGTATTGCCGTATCCTGAATATTAGTGGACAGGGTGCACGTACAGTAAGCTGGCGATGAAATTATTGTCTCGAAAAGCCTGAGAAAACTAAGGTAGTATTTCTTTATTCTGAAAAAATAAAGGCGAAGTGATGCACCTTTCAAATAATGAACAGCCTATCGTGCAAAGCAAAGGATGGAATCTATTTGAATAGTATTGAATATACATTTTGTTTCTGCTAATATCACTTTCTATTTGCGTTTTGTTGTGTATTTAGCATTCGCTTTCTCATTTTAGTCATGCTAGGGCTTCGCGTAAGTGAAAGAGTCTCGAGAGCGGGTTTGAGTGAATGGCGTGCTGGTAGAGAGTTCTAGGGGGGTAAGCTTATAAGCTTGTGTAGGACGCATGTGAATTACTTGTTGGTGAGTGGCGGTTTCTTGAGAAGGTACGTGTTTGAGGAACAATCTAGTAATAGTAAAGCCTATACAAAAAGGAGGGGAAACATTTGTCACGGCAAACCGGGGGTCTTAATTGGACTCTTAAAATTGTTGAGGCCTCTTTCACACTAATTTTGTCTCTCTGGCAGTCTTTAACATAACTTTACCACATCCCAGCACTGCCTTTCTGTCGTATGTTTTCTTGATTTGCCGGCGCAACTGATGAAATTATTTAATGTCATCTACTTATTTCAAGAGCGTTCAAAGTTTTATTCTCTGCCGGTGGATGGTCTTCCTTCCGACAACTTACGGCGTAAGAGCTAAATCTCTTGAGTGTTCTTCGTCTTTTAAAGCTACCGCGCCAACGATGGCAGCTCCGCCAATATGGAAGTTGACGGATAGCCCCTGGGGAAAGGTTGGTCGTAGACGCCAGCACCAGCAATGGAGTTCGCTTCAGTGATTTCTTGGGCTGAATACAGTACAGGAAATAAGAATATAAAAGTGGGAGAGGCGCAGAATGGTTATAGGGAGAGTGTTCAACGCTTTCATAAAAAAAATATCATATGAAGCCTGTACAGAAACCAAACCAAAATTGAGAGTAGGAATGTGAAAATAGCTGAGAAAAAATATTAGTCTGAGCAGTACAGGAAAGAAAAAAAACGGCAGCAAGAGGGGACGGCACGATCTCAATAGATGACACATTTGACACTGCGTCATATTGCTGCTTTCAAGCGACAACGCAGACCAAATTTATTTCTCTCCAGAGGGACATGAATTGATACTGGACACGCGTCATCGAAGACAGAAGGAACCACAATACCCGTAGTGAGTCTGCGTTTGTGACAGACATCAATTCTCCCAAAGTAGCCAAATCAGGCTCCAGATTCAACGCATGCACTCTGTGCAGTGTTCCGTTTCCCTTGTACTTTTACTTGGCAGATTAATTTGTTTTCTTATTGGATGATATATTTGTCTTAGATCTTTTTGCCACGGAAGGAGCAGAAGTGTAAGACTCTACTCACAACAGTAGAAGCCTTCAGCAATGCCAGAAAGTAGGAAGTTGAGAAACTGGCAATTCGTTGAGTGGATGTTTCGGTTTGACCACTTTATCTTTCTGGCAGTAAATCGAACGTCACGATTAGTGCAGGCCATATTTATAGAGGCTTGACGCCGAAGTAAAAGCGTCTGTCCAATGCTATCGCAGGAGAGGTAGCCAAGTGTTTCGTGGAGTGCATTATCCTGCATCAGGACGCCCCCGAGTTGCTCATAATAGACAGGGGAACAGCATTTAGGGCCAGATGACAACCTCCTACCACCCGCAGACAAACGGACTCACACCGATAATACAAATATTACAGAGCGGCTTACCAGTACGTCAACGCCCAACACAATACATGGGACACCATCCTGTCTTACATTATCTTCGCCTATAAAAATGCCGTCCAAGAGGCAACCTGGTCGACCCCGTTTAAACTTGCGTTGGCAGGTGCCAACAACGACTGTCCGCCGCGCAATGTTGCCTCACCTAACAGGCGAAGAGAATATCTGAGTCACCACCTACATTCAGCGTGCAGAGGAAGCCTGGTGCATGCCAGATGGCGGATTAAATACCAGCAAAAAACCGACTTCAGACTCTATAACTTACGTCAACCGGTTACTGTCTCAAGCCGGGAGACCAAGTCTGAATTTGGACGCCGATTCAACGTCGCGGACTCAGTGAAAAGCTTTTACGTCGATACCTAGGCCCATAAAAAGTGCTTCCCCGAGTCCGAAAGTTGGACTATGCCACAATTCCTAAAACCTTTACAGCATTGTGACGCCGCACACACACATACATTGTGCATGTTGAACGCCTTAAGCCCTTTTAGGCTTGCTATAGGCCCTCGATATTTGTTACTTAATATTTCTCTTCACTCATTTCTGTTGATGTTGAAACATCGAGGCGATGTTTTTTTAAGGGAGCAGTATAGTCGCCAACTCTTGAAATATTTGCTTATTTACAGCTTGCATACAGGAAACATTCAGAGACTAGGAATAGGAGCAGATAGGGATAAGGGTTGATGCGAAATATGGCAGTAATCTGCGATTCACTTGTGACATTGCCTTGCTAAGTTGCCCAGGGGATGGATTCGAAAGAATGATTTATGACCTAGGCAGAAAACACAGAAAGGCCGGCTTGCAAATCAAGCCAGAAACCTTGAGAAGGAACAGCTGTTCACAATAAGTAGAGAAGCACTGCAGGTGGTGGGCGAATATGTGTACGTAGGACAGGTAGTACTAGCAGATTATGGCTGGCAGCGTACCGGTATCGCTAACGAGGAGTGTGTATAACAGTTGCAACTTCAGTTCAGTTCAGTCGTTCAGTCGTGTCCGACTCTTCGTGACCCTATGGACCATGTCACACCACGCTTTCCGGTCTCTCACTATCTTCCTAACATCACACAACTTCATCTGAAGTGCCTCCTGGATGCTATCTAACCATCGCGTTCGCTGCCTACCCCTTCTCCGGCGACCCTCAACCTTTCCCAACATCAAATCTTTCTCCAGCGACTCCTCTCTTCTCATCAGATGACCAAAGTAGCTGAGCTTTAACTTTAGAATTTCACCCTCCAATGAGCAGACAGGGTTTATGGTTGACAATATCGACTGATTTGATCTTCTGGCAGTCCAAGGAACTCTCAAGAGTCTTCGCCAGCACCACAATTCAAAAGCGTCAATTCTTCGGCGGTCAGCCTTCACAGTCCAACTATCGCATCCATACATCACAACTGGAAAGACCATAGCACGAGTTATACGGATCTTGGTTGGCAGACTAATGTCTCTGCTCTTTACTAGGCGAGAGCAATGCTAACCATTGCTCTCTTTCCCAGAAGCAGGCGTCTCCTAATTTCATGGCTGCAGTCTCCTTCCGAGGTAATATTGGAGCCCAAGAACAGAAAATCTGTCACAGCTTCCACTTCTTGTCCATTGATGCTCCAGGACTTGATAGGGCAAGACGCCATAATCTTTGTCTTTTTAATGTTCAGTTTAAGCCCAAACTGAACAACTTGCAACTTACCTGTACTCAATAAGACTGAAACGGATATGGTAATGAACAGGATTCTAGTTGTTGAAGACAACGCAGAGAGCTATGCAACGGAAATTACTAGGTTTAATGTTGAGAGAGGCAGTTAGAAAATTAACTTGATTAATGACATTCCAGACCAAATCAAGTAGAAATGGGCATGGGCCCAGCATGTAGTGCGAAGAGGGGATAACCAATGATTGCCTAGGGTAACAAATTAGATTCCAATGGAAGAAAAGCGTCGCAGGGGGGGAGACACAAAGTTAGGTGGGCAGCAATGATTGAGGAGGTTCAAGGGGATGAAGTTCACAAGGGTCACGTGGATGCAGCTGGCACAGGACTGGGCTAACTGGAGAATATGAAAGAGGCTTCCACCCTGCGGTGGATGTAGTCCGGCTGATAAAGATGATGATTTAGAAGGAAAGCACCACCTCTGAGTTGCAGAAGCTGCTTTTTATTTGTTTTCTGAAAATGCGGTATTCATTCTTCAAATCTGCTTTTTCAGGATAACACATCTTGCTTCGAGCTCTAAGATTTTGTAGCACAGAATACTGCTGGAAAAATGCACCCTGCGCGAATAATTAAACACAGTACAATATTAGATTGTTTCTGATTTCTTCGGTTCTCCTATTCTCTGAGAATGACCAGTGTATTTTCTATGGGCACATTTCAATAAAGGGGAAAATAATGTTCTCACCTAATGGAAAAATAATCAAGCAAAGTTCATCTGGCTGAATATAGCCTAGAGTATTAAATTGCGATGCTCCAGATTGGAGAACTTAAGCATCAGCGGCTCTGTAACCAAATTATCTCGTTTGTCGCGTAAAAAACATCAACAACTATACAAGCACAATGTTGTTTATAATGTGAATAACTTTATGCTAACCATCCAAAACCCATACGAGGTGGACGGAAAAGAACATCATAAAACCAAATACGTGAACTTCAAGAGATAAGAGTGCCGTAACGAAGTGTGTTTAATCATGAGTTGAGTTTAGCCTCCTCCTAACCCCCCCCCCCTTCCTCCTCAAAAAAGGAATAACTTCACGCTCCGTCCAGAAGAATACACGAATGATAGTGAAAGAAGAGGATAATTAAAAAAGAGCGTAGAAAAGCTTTGAACATCGAAAGGCTAAAATTATATAGCGTAACCTCTGAAATTTTTAGAGGGCTAAGACGACAATAACAAAGGATGGAAAGCCTTCCAATGCGGAAAAGAGATCCTGCTTTGACACTAAGACCCAGCGATGAAGACGCGATGAGAACTTTTTTAGTGAGACTCAGCCATTCGAGCACGCCCTGGTATTGCCTATGAGAGAGGAGTAGGAGGAAGGGAGGGCAGAAGGAGAAAAGGGCAAACTATTTCACTCTGCCACACGCTGCGCCAAACTTCATTATCGCCAAGTGTTGTCCGGGCTATCGCAGATGGGGCTCTGGTGAACTGCACCGCACCCGAAATTAAATGAATAAATAGTTCCTTTTTTCCCAACCGGTGATCTTATTGGAAACTTTCCTTTTTTCATTTTTACGCCTTTTGTTCTCTCTCCTATGTCTCCCCGTATATTTTTCTGTCTTTCTGGAGTCACGATTGCTTCCGATCTCATGCTCCCGTTCACAGTTTTTTCTAGTAAACGTTTTCATCACTACCACCATTATGCCCGTCCAGTATCCTGGTCTTCCACTTTCCTTTCCTTTTCCTTTTCAGCTCGCCGCCTTTCTCGAAGAACCAAGAGACGCGGGGTAGAAAATCCACATTTTCTTGCGTCCCATCGCAGATGTTTCTTTCAAAGTGCCGATTCCGCGGTGCTGATCGCCGGCACAGTTTTCATTACGCTTTTGTTTTTCTTTTGGTGGTCGCTGTCTTTCCTCCTGGCGCTGAATTCGAGACAAAATAGACATCGCGCTGAAAGGGCAAGCTGAAAGAGCTTCTGCGGCTTGTTTCACTGTTTACTTCTGTTCTTAGGCACAATTTATTTGTCTTGCAGCATGTCAAAGCGTAGGAGTAAAATTTCCTTCGAGAAAATGCGCAAGAAGAGAACACTCCGCAAGAAGCATGCGTTCTGACTTAAAATTCCGGCGACTTTTCCTGCGTCTTCGATGGCAGGCGCACTTTCGATGTTACTGAAGGAATGCTAACCGAGCACCTGCTTGGCACGAAGAATATGGTAATTCCAGCCTGAGAAGATACAGGGGCCCACCGGACAATGAGACAGCCCTAACCGCTCAGGAGCGTGAAAAGTTTCTGCCAAGATGACCATTAGCACCGTTTCTAGGACGCCACGTTGACTGTTCTAAGGGGGACCAGGAGCGGTATATTTTCTAGGACGAATGTCTTTTAGAGCAGAAGGGTCGAACACACCCTTGAGCTCTTTTATTGTCCTCTGTTAAACGAACAGTAGGCTTATTGTGCTTGCCGCTGCATACCAGATTATGTGTTCTTGGCATCCATGGATAAGGAAATCAGGTAGCGTGAATGACTTGCTGGAGTCAATACAGCAGCGAACAACGCGTATAGTGCAATGGTTCGCCATAATGACTTCATGTGGTGTTATTACTCATCCTCTGAGAGGTTGAGGTTGATGTTGTTTCTGACTATACCTGGGATTAGTGCGGGTTCTGTCGGCAATTGCTCCACCGTACCGCCACTTAAATAATAGTGTTCAGAAGTCAGTCACATATGATACCAAGTAATAGATAATAGCCACTGCTTCAGTCACCATCGGGATTCCAGATCCAAGTCCTGCAGGAAAGTTAAAAGAAAGCGTGAATGCTCCTTCCTTCAATAACGGTTTCCGCACGAGTAGACAATATCCTGAAAGGAATTGTGGGGGACACCGTTTTTCTTGAGATAAGCGAACAACAGGCTCCTTCCGCGCACACTAATTTCAGTGCTGTACCCTGGAGCGCACAAAATGTAGGGTTTTATATCCCCGGATACAGCGCACAGGACATAGCCCACAGGAACACAGCGGAGACGTTGCGAAACCCGAACCGTTGCCGTTGCAAGAAGCCTGCGGCCTTCTCCTCTGTAGTGCGCTCATATTTCGTAATAATAATTTGCTGGCTGTTATAAGGCGTAACATGAACACTCCGAGCAGGAGCATAAACGCACACCGCACTACCCATAGTACTTCTTACTCCTCGTAGTTTATTTCCTCGTCAATAGCTGGTTTTCGCGGTATTTTCGTCCAGGCTGCATCGTGGAATCTAAGAATATTTTGCGACGCCCACATACATACATACATACATACATACATACATACATACATACATACATACATACATACATACATACATACATACATACATACATACATACATACATACATACATACATACATACATACATACATACATACATACATACATACATACATACATACATACATACATACATACATACATACATACATACATACATACATACATACATACATACATACATACATACATACATACATACATACATACATACATACATACATACATACATACATACATACATACATACATACATACAGTCGTGAGCAAAAGTGGTATACAATACACAGCCGGTGGCATAGCTTGATAAAACTGCATCCAACTTTATCTAGCAACCGCTACCTAATATCGAGACAATAGTGGCGGTGGCGCATTTTATCCACATGCGTGTGCCGATGTCGCTGTCCCTTACGCTGTCGCTCGATGACATTTCGATGCAGTTTTTCCGAGCTCTGTCACTGCCTGAGTGTTGTATACCACTTTTGCTCATGACTGTACGTACATACATACATACATACATACATACATACATACATACATACATACATACATACATACATACATACATACATACATACATACATACATACATACATACATACATACATACATACATACATACATACATACATACATACATACATACATACATACATACATACATACATGTTATCCCTTAAAAAGTTAATTACAAATATAAAAGGCCCTTTAAACGCAAGCTGAACCGGTCGCACGTGACGTATTACCTAAGAAGCTAAAAGACTGAGCAGCCGTAGCCGTACCTCCATAAGTGTAGCGCAAGACGCGAAATTCGGAGGCCATAAATTCGGACGCCACCGGCAGGACATCGGGATTTCTTCTTCTATTTTATGATGAATTATTTCCACCATTGCTATACTTTTCACGTTTAATAAATCCAAAATGATCTGCTTATTCTCCCATGCTTTTAGATGTATCAGTCTCTTACGTTTTCATTTTTTATGAACCTCATAACTGTTATATATACGCACTACGGTAGCTCAGCCTTTTTACCTATTGTGCCATTTCCCCGAGTGGCCGCACCTAACAAGGCTTGACAGACAGCTCCACCTACATAACAGCATGCAAAGCTCAATCCTGAATATACCGCAGTTGCTTTTCCGTTTCCACTGAGTTTGTCCTATTGGTCAGACATTTCGATAACAAGCAAATATAGCATGGTGCGAGGGTAACAAACATCCCACAAATATGGAAACTATGTTTTTAATACCGCCTCCACAGTTCGAGCTCGGCGACAGCCACCAGTATGGGGAGGCCTGAAATCGGCCTACATCTTCGAATTCGGATGTGAGTACGCCAACAAGATCATCGCTAATCGCCGTGCCTTGCCTCTCCATGCCGTCGGGCTGTTCCTCATTCTTGTCCATATTTTCTGGGTACCAATGTCGCATAGCCGCATTATCAAGTTGCCTACCTCCTCCAGCAGTGGAACGCTCTCTCCAACTTATGCGGAAACGTAATACAGGCGCCAACTTTTCATTGAGAGTCTCGACCTCTTCAACGTATCTAGCACCTAAGAGGGATTTGGAACTATGGATGAATTGTTGCAGCGTCAGTTCCAAGCCAGATATCGATTCCGACATTAACATAATATATTGCATCAAATAAGAAATAGCTGTATGGAACCTAATATGAAGCCGGTTCCTGCACTAGTGGCGACTTACATATTACAAGAAATTAATATCCATGCCGAGTGTCGACTGCAATACTCAGCGGGCGAAACCTCCTACATATTCGAGTTCCTCGTCATCAAAATGTCACTGAAACTATCCAAGGCGCTGACGCATGCTAGGCATTTATTCTCAAAAGAGTATAGCTTAACCAAGCAATGTAGCTGTATGCACAGCAAGACAGACAATAAGCAAAATGCTCAATGACTTTTCTGATGAATTTCAAGGCATTGGGAAATTGCCGAGACTGTGCTGCGGGATTCTTTTTTTCCAGTTTGGATCAACCAGCTTCGAACAGATTTGAAGAAATAACTGAAGAGGTATCAGGGGATCTGACTCCTCAAAACTTAACCGAAAACACCAGAGAAAAATGGCCTCAGAAACTTTCACAGACGAATAACCAAGTAAAAGGAGCCTAGCATGTGAGAATATAACTCCATGCAACTGAAAATTCCGTCAACTATACGGCCAACGCTTAGTTATACCAAAAGAACATGAGGCAAATATGTTCCGTACGCTCCACAAAACGCAGCGCGGAATCTTTGCATGCGAGAGGTTTGCAAGCCTCCCTGCGTAAATGCCGACTCTAATCAAGGGCTCTGACGCCTTGTTTAAGACCTGCCACGCGTGTCAGTCACAAACATTTGGAAGCCCGCACCAGCGTCTCTTGAAACGAACTCTTCCTTATAGACAATAGCAACTCTTTTTTTATTGGAAGAGAAACGCCTGCTAATTGTCGATTATATTTCAAAGCACGTATAGGTCCGCCTGAGGACAGCTATAGCAACTTTACCGATATAATTACCGAAAGCAATATTTCGCATGGCTGGCACATTGAAGAAAGTCTTATCAGATCACGGACCACTTTTCGACAATGAAAAGTTGAGACAATTCGAAATGAATGAATCGAGGGATACAAGCAGGTTTTCTCTTATACTGCCGTTGTAGTGCTCTGTCAGAAATAATTATAAAGGGAATCAAGTCAATGGTATTGATAACTGCAGCCACTTAGGAAGGCAAGAATGTAGCAGTAGTGCTCCTCAATTATCGCTTCTTGCAAATAACAAGAGGAAAATGACAGGCTGATCTCCTGGTGCGTAGAGAGCTTCCTACAATCTTACCAAGTGCCCTGAAACCAAGCTTTTTTATCCGACCCTCCGCAAAATCTCCCGCAAGAAAGGCTGATGGTCAAATATTTTAGGGGAACCTAAAATATTTGAACCCAGCACCTATCCCACTTCGAGTTATAGATCAATTCGCTCTCGCCCTACCATCTGATCTGCTGACCGTCCTGGTTAGCGTAATGAATGTGCTTTCGGCGACGCGTGTTAGCATTCAAAAAATTCATCGTGTCTTTGCCGTTTTCATGTGGTCATCAACATGGGAAAAGTGCAGCAGAACCAACCTCTTTCTGCCTGTTAAGGCGGGGGGCTTGGGCCTTGTGCATCTCTTTTTGCGACAGGTTGTCTCGCGTTTTTTTTTCCTTCGTGATCAAAACGACAAATTCTTGAGGACGGTCATGCAAGTACGACTGTGTAAAATGCTTCCAGAATACGTTGTCTGTTCTGGTGAGAATATGAGTGGCGCTTTAAAAGGGTACATGCGCGAAGTTGTCTTGTCTTTCAGAATGTTGCATGCGCGTTTTTCAATGGAATACTTGAGCAAAGTGTGTAAGAAGAAGCTGTACAAAGATCTTCTGGATGTGATGATACCGTTGCCGATTTACCGTGCACCACACCGTGGAGGCCCCGGACAGGATGTCTTAAAGCGTGTGAAAAAGATGCCAGTTAGGCCTTCAGTTAAAACGTTCTTCTTTAAGCTACATTCCAACACATTACCTGTTAAAACCTGGTTACATGAAAGAGGCTTATTCGTTCCCTGGACAACAGACTGTCTCCTTTGCAAAAAACCAGAGACAATCGAGCACGTCTTTCTGGATTGCTGGGACCCAGTCTTTCACTGGGATGTTCTCCAGAGAACACTAAAGAAAGACCTTCCGTTAGATCCGTATGGCATACGGTTCCTTCCAGTCGAGAGTGAGGGTATTCCTTTGGATTTAGTCATGGTCCTGAGCCTCCACAGCCTGTGGAAAACAAGGATGCAGGTGCAACATGCAGATGTCAACACGCGTTCTGTACGCGAGAACTTTATCGAGAGTGTGCTGCTCCTTAGAGAAACGTATCGGGTGCTTTCTGATCCACCTGACTGGATCAGTGTGCTTGATGAACTGGCTGTCCTCAAAAAATTTTAAACCTTTCGTGACAGCCGAAGTCTGGTTGTTGCGCGTTTTACCATTATCGTGGATCTTTTTTGAATTGATGTGAACTCAAAACAGGCAATAAAGAAAAAAAAAAAAAAAAAAAAAAGTCCTGGTTAGCTCAGTCGGTAGAGCGACTGCCCCGGAAAAGCGGCGGTGCCGGGTTCGATTCCCGGATCAGGACGAATTTTTCTTTAACTACGAAGTTTCTGAGAAAGCTGTATAGCTTTCTTTTGTAGCCGTATGGCTGCGCTTGGGTGGATGCAATGAGTAATTACTCCCTTATTACAAATCTACTCCACCTTGGGGGATTCCCCTAAATATTTGACGAACACCATTCCCACTTCGAGTTATAGATCAATTCGCTCTCGCCCTACCATCTGATCTGCTGACCGTCCTGGTTAGCTCAGTCGGTAGAGCGACTGCCCCGGAAAGGCGGTGGTGCCGGGTTCGATTCCCGGATCAGGACGAATTTTTCTTTAACTACGAAGTTTCTGAGAAAGCTGTATAGCTTTCCTTTGTAGCCGTATGGCTGCCCTTGGGGGGATGCAATGAGTAATTACTCTCTTATTAAGAAAGGCTGAAAACACAGCACCAGCATGTTGATGTGAGCACAAGGTACCTATAGCTTCACCCACTTGTCCTTTGTCAGCCCATGTGGCTCCGCAATAAGTGAGGCGGGAAAAACGCCGCCATAGTAAATGTTGGCCAAGAGCCTAGAAGGCATGCCGTGAAAGCATACACTGGGGGCAATTTTGTAAGAAATCGAATCCCCCCGAGACTGAACGGCTGAACTTCCTGGTGTCCAAACATGACCGGAAGAGTATCATTTAAAGACCATAAGACCGCTAAAACAAAACGCAAAGTATCCGGGCATTCATCCCCAGCCACGTTAAGTAACTTCTCGCCAACTTCATAATACTCTACCAGGAAGACAAACTAAACCTCTTGTACTTTATCCAAGAGGAAGCGTTGATTTCACATCAACGGTATAGTGCGAGGGCTACAAATGTTTGTTAAATAAGAGCATTATATGTATACGCACCGCGGCAACTCTGCTTGTCTTCCCATCATGCCATCTCTCATGGTCGCCTTTCTGCCACGTTTTCACAGCAAGCGACACCTACGTAACAGCAACCATGGGTCAGTCCTAAATAAAACTCAATTCCTTTTGTCTTTGCAACTGGATTGGATTAGTATGCGTCGTCAGTGTCTCCGAGTACAACCAAACATCCTCATTGTCTGTGTAATTACTCATAATTGATGGGTATGTATATTCTTAGGTTCTTTATATATTTGTTCATGTCTTTTTGTTTGATTCCTGGGCCTCGTCGGCTTCTGTAATCTACAATTCAGCTGTCTGGCCGCATAGGTTGGAGATTTTATTTACATCTGGAGCCATTTGCGCAGAAAAACAAATAATAAAAAAAAACAATTCGCATTGCAAAATGTAAACATTTCAGCTGCCACACGTCGACCTTAGTGAGTGGGCGTTCAAAAAAAATGATGTGTATTTTTCAGGCGAAAGCATTTCTAGGCTCATGGAACGAAATCCCGTGCACGAAATTTGTACGCCAATTTTTGATATACCGTGAAATCCTCGAGATTTATTCTTGTCTAGCGTTCCAGCAATCTCCAATCCAACTAACGTTGAATCCCATACTCTAACGCGCGCCAAGGAACGCCACGCAACAGGAAAGATGGTGTAACGTCCAAACACACTTGCCGGTAGCCCTGCAACGAACGCCGATAAGAGGCAAACAATGAGAAGCAACTGATGAGAAAGGAGGAGTAGGCTTTCGCTATTCTCCTCCCAAGAATCATCTAAGCGGCCCTCTAATATAGTTTCTCATGGTCTGCCTTTTGCTTGAAAGCAGCGCAGCGTATGTTAAAGAGCATGCGTACTTTGCTTCCCCGCTGGTTTACTCTGCGCAGCAGATTGCTTTCTTCCCAGCAGCATTTACATTGCGAGCCCATATCTCGTGTGCGCTAGCCATTTCTGGTTTCTTGCCATAAATACGATGAGCAGCCATTTCTGTTTTCTCCCTTTGCGCGCGAAACTGTACGGCTCGCTAGAAAAGCACGCAAGCATGAAGCACTTTAATATCTGCATTTAATGTTGTCGGTTAAATCGTTTCGCATATCACTTTTTTTATTTCATGTTTCTTCTGTGCGGGCGAGCGAGAAACATCTAGATGGCTGAATGGAGGGTGTAAAAAGGGTACAAAAGAACTCACTGACCCTAAACGCGAGACCAAATGGACGTAGCAGCGTGGAATAAAGCACACTATTTCTGCCGGGTGCAAAAGACAGGGCGGCCATTTGCAACGCAAAGTTCATGGAGCCCGAGCGGAGAGCTGGAAGATAACACGTACCATTCACGGCCGTTAGTAGCTGACGCTCGGCACGAAAGATACAGAAAACTTGTTTGTGTTCTATACTTTGATATTTTAAGTGCTTGATGCCTGTTTCTCCATGGAGCGCTCCACTATTCAGACACTTGAATGAGAGAGAAAGTGAAGGCACAAAGGAAGGGCCGCCAACAGAGTCGCCTTAGACGTGCTGAGGGGCAGTACGCAGTCAGGCATTCTGAATTAAAGCTCACCCCAGACCAAACACGAAACGTGCGAAGAGCTTTGCGTGCCAGTCGTAAGGGTTTGGGGAGCAGCGGCGCGCAAAGTGTGTAGGTCATCTTGCTTTCTGGCTGCGCCGCTATTCGGTGAGCAGGGAATGGAAAGCAAGACCCCGCGTTGTACGTATAAGTCCTACGCATAGTTGACCCGTGCTCTTTTCGCTGGAGACAAGACCTGTCCCTTGACGAGGGCATTTAGTCCCGAAGCGCCGGTATTTCGCTCCGTCTCAATCCTGAAAGGAGTTTGAGCTCGGCTATTCCACTGTAATGGGACATTCAGTATCACGTACTCTGTGAATGGTCTATCATAACCGTGCGGCTCATTGAAATCTAGTTCGGAGAACCTAGACCGATGACAGATCTTTGCAGGAGGCGCAAGAATTGCAAGTTGGAGAAGCCAGTATGAATAAAAGCGAAAAGAATAAACCATACCGGCGCAACGTGCTCATCAGATTGGCTTAGAAGACCATTCAATCACCCCGAGAAACGTAATTCTTTTGTCTGACACCACGTATTACATGCTGCAGGAACGCAAACCACCTTGTGCACTAGTAAAGAAGTCGCAGAATCTGGACATATAGAGTGTCAACTCCTGGAACTCCTGGTGCTGTGAATCCAGTGGGATTTTAATGTATATGCTGGCAGAAGCGAAGAGTCTCTGTGCAAATGTACTGCATTTATAGCGAACGTGGCGTTAGTAAACTATCTCGAACTACTGCAGACACCCATGCATTGGGAAAGAAATTTCAGGGATGCTAGGATATTTAAAGGTGTTCGCGCGTCAAGACGCTGCATGCGCTCTCTGCAGTCTGTAAGTTTCTTTTTTTGGTCATTCCCAAAGAACAGCTGACAGCATACATGCTAGGAATTATTAAAAACTGCTATTTCATTTTACTTTAGGAGATAAAAGTGAATATCTTGGTAACAATGGGACTAATACATTTCGACAAAATATTTGTAGCATAGAATGCAGCGCTTGATAATAAAAACAGCAGGAAAAAACTGATGTTTTAATCTTCACAGTGAACGCGGAAATTCGAGAAATCTCTCAGACAACCGAATAAACGATCAATAAATCAATCTATCAGTCAATCAACAAAAAAGGCAATCAATAAATATGTGAGTGCTATTAGTTTTAAATAACCCATTCAATCAATAAATATCTAAATTAGTAAAAATATTTATAAAGAGGATGTTGACGATACCCGATACATAGCTCGGAAATAAGTCAAGGACCCAGTACTCTGCAATAAAGAACCAAGATATCTATTACTACCCTGTGTTGAAATGCTCGGCGACCGGCTGTTTAAACAACACATTACAAAAGGGCAACCTCATAGCAAAGGCATCTCAGGAGTCGTACTAGAGGGGTAAGGAGGGTGTGAACACGGAGAACTCCAGGCGGAAGGGTGTTTTTTTTTTTTCGTTTGCAAATGTGGTTAATGATCGTATGCATACAGCAGAAAGCGGCAGCATCAAATGAGAAGTGCAATTAATTAAGCAACAGCTCACCGCTGAACATAGCTGAACATAAATATCAGGCCAATTGTACCCGTTTGCAGGTGTGAGAAAACGCACCGTCGTGAAATCGTATCATGAAAAGAGAAGTTTAGTGAAGGCAATCAGTGTTTGTTAGTAGAGCAATAGTATTTAATTTGCAACATGATTTTATGAATACGCAAAAACCCGCACCAAACAGCCATGTCGAGAGATCCTTTTAAATTCATTTGTTTCAGGCCTTTCTGGGTAAACCAATTTTAATTATATGTAGCACTGCAACGAGCGCCGATAAGAGGCAAGCGATCAGAGGCAAATGTAAGAAGAGGAAAGGTAGGCTTTTGCCATTCTCCTCTTAATAGACATCTAAGAGACCCTCTTTTTTATTATTTCTTGCGAGCACCATTCACATTCCACTTGGAAACGTTTCCACAGCCAAACAGAAGCGCAGCAGGAAGAGGTCAGACATTTTATTCCTATAAAAATTGCCCCACATGGGAAGTATTAAATACACAGCCGCTTCAGTAATGAAACTAGCAAAATTATATCTAAGGCACTTTTACCTTCCCCATAAGTGTTCCTTTATTACATTGTCACGTAGTGGTGACGAGGTCGACGACACAAATGAAGGGTCGATCATTGCTCTAAAGAAACTTTATTTGGGCTGACTTGCGCCCGCAAAAGAACTAAGAAACTCGGCGGCGGCGATAGAAACAAACGTGCTCGTCGATCGTCGAACAAAGAATGCCCGCCACACTCGTCAACGCTCAATTTAAAGGCTGCACAGAACAATCTAGATAACGTCGCAAACAGCTACCAGCACGGACTGGAACATTGTGGAAAGACACACGAGTGGCCGGAATCTTCTAGATAGATCTCGGTGCATCTTGCGCTAAAACGAAACTGATAAAGGTGTGACTCGCGACATCGGGCATTAACAAACAAAAATTACGGAACTGATACGCGATCCAGAATCAGAGAGATAAGCCTGTATGCCGGCGGCTGTTGAAAAACAACACAGTCTTGAAGGTTTCGCGGCAATATATTGGCGAAACTATCGTATGATTCGGTGACTCACGGAAGTAATATATACACTTGTGAGCTAAAATTGCTGAAGCCTTTATTCATTTCAGGAAGCTGGCTCTCTTTGCCTTGTTACAATTGCTTCTACTTCATGTTATAGAGAGCATTTGCTACTGCATTCGCTTCTCGTTGAAATTTTACAACCGACTGAGGCTCCTGACATCGTACGAATGACATTAACAGCGGCATGGGCCCGGAATTACCGGGTTCCCAGTGTCGCTTAAGTCAACAACACTATTTCGGGTTTGACCATGTAACCACCTTCTTCGTAATTTTTTTTTATAAATGGCAAAACTCTTCCGACGGGAACTGACGCAGAACATACATCAGGGCCTCTGATTCTTCTTCAGAACGGAGCGGAATGAAATGTCTCTGATGTTTTGCGAAAGTAAACTAGGTGGTCAAAGCTTGATTCTTCAGGGTCGCCTTCCGTTCGAATTCCTCAGCAGGAAACCCGTGCAGTACGTTTTTGAACAAGCACGCCGTAGTTTACAGACGACGCTACTTATATAAATGTTTTGCTTAGGTGAACTGAATTTAAAAATCTTAAAGTACATGCTTTTCACAAAGAAACATCGCCATTTTCCTCTTTCTGGGGTATGTAAAGCAGAACAAGACGAGTCTCGACTGTGTGCCAAGCATAGTGCACAAACATGTGATGGAATGATCATAATACAAGTTCTACTGAAACAGAAAATGCTAATATCTAATATTTATTGTAATAATCAACACTTATTACTATTGCTATTAGCTAATATTTATTTCTTCAGCACATTTTTATACAGTTCACACTACAATTTTTCTATCTTTCTTGCGAAGGGCTCCAGGTACGCAGAAACGCGCCACCATCGTATGAAATTGTGGCAATAGTAGAACTATCACTGCCAAAGAACATAACAGCGGTACTACGTGCTACCTACAAAAGCCGGTGTAATTAATCCGCTAAAGATATATAATGGCTGTTAGAAGCATAGTTTTATTTGTGCAGTTTAACGTCCCAACGCGGCTCACGATATGAGAGACGCCAAAAGCATGCTTCACAATAATATCTTTGGGTGCATTAGCTTGCGGAATTCTGCCTGTGAACATGATTATTTAAACCGAATTTCATATTATTCGGTAGTTACAGGCACCATTGAGTCATGTAGCTAATTAGATTTATTTCAAACAGTGCTCTGTGTTTCTGGTATGTACAGCGTGACGCTATAGGCCCTATGAGTGGCTAGCAGAAGAGTGAAGTTCAGAAAACGACCTCATAGTTTTGTTTGTACATTTTGGCTAATAATTACAGCATCACAAGAAATGGAAGCATTGTATCATCATAGCCTCTACATCTTAATTGATTATTAAAATGTTCACTTTCTGAGAAACTATAGTTCATCGAGCGTTTCCAATGCTGTGTGCAAAACGCCCGTCTTCGGCTATATTATAGGGGCCAAAGAGGGCCGAAAGCCATCATCGGCTCAGAAGCTGCTCGCGTTGGAACGTTAGCACTGCAGTTGACGAAAACAGAATGTTTATTCCTTTCTGCTTCAGCATCATATAGCATGGTCGCAGAATTCAATTAATAATCGATTGCATCCGGTAGAAATGGCAATGGCGCATGGAACATAAATATCTCGGTAGCAGCTTTCGCGCCGCGAGTTCGCTTCGTTTATAATCAATAGAGATACGAAAACTCATTATTGTCGGTGCAAATATGTTATTCGTAGATTCAGTAGTGCTAAATGTGCCGCTGCAAAATGAAAAAACGCAGGTTTCTGATCAAGCGCATATTGCGTGCCATCACAGTACTGTCGTACATCCGGCGTCAATTCAGACCTTCACCAAGAAATAAACAAGCAGAAAATAACTTCAATACGCACGCTCAGCACCTACAGAACTGAAACAGTTTGAGCATTGCTTGCACAGGCAGGGGAAGAGGGCAGAAGGCGGCACGCCATAGAAAGACTGTGGTGACAGCTGCAAGCGTCCCGAACTTTACCCAAGGCCGTCTATGACACACACTTCCTCATTCGCGACTCAGCATTTCATCACCCCGGTATCGGCTGCAGCAGCCGCAGCAACTAGGCGGTGTGCTCGACAAATCTTTCATTCCCGGTGCGTCAGAACCACTGAGTCGAAGGCTCGCGAGTATCATTCCACTTGGATGGCACGGCGTCCTGCGCACAGTAAGAAGCGAATGCTAGGAAAAAATGAACGGCAGGAATTCGTCGGGAAAATCACATTTATTTGAGCTTGCGGGAAATGGGAATGACGTGGAGAGCGAATGAAAGAAGCGTATAGTGCTGCAGCAAAGTGTGTGGAAATGCGATATCAGCGCTTGAGCAAAAGTTGCCAAATACCGGCGCCCGCCGGGATCACGTCTGACGCAGCCCCTCTCGGTAGAGTATGGAGGGAGCAATGACCTGAGTAGTCGGTGGTTCTGTTATAACTGGACGCCAAGAATTTATGGCACCCTTTGGTTTATTGAGTATGTAACGGTTGCGTGTAGAATCACCATTCACGCCCTACGATTCCCCATCAGGTTTGGGACGTCGCGACTGCCACCGCTATAACTCTCAGCAAAGGATCCCTTACAAAAATGGATATTGAATTTCTGTTACCCACGTAATGTGTTTTTGATGAGTCATCAACCACTCAAAGGAGATTCAAGATTAGATGTGTTTTAACATCATATCCGCAGCAGACTTTCCTTTGAGATCACACATGAAGTTTTGTGCTTGGAAAACGCAACAGTATTTTTGGGTAGGATCTTATGTGGAAATACATTGACTTTCTCAAATGAGGAAATGTATACATCACTAAGTGAATATATATTATTTCCTTGTTAACTGCACACTTTCAGAGCCCTATGTTTTCATTTCTGATTAGCATATGTAGGATGTTGCCTAAGAAACAATTTTTATGTGTTTTAACATGAGATCCGCAACACACTTTCATTTGAGATTACGCAAGAAGTTTTGTACTTGGAAAACACAACAGTATTTTCGTATAGGAGCTAATGTGGAAATACATTGACTTTCTCAAATGAGGAAAATTATACATCACTAAGCGAATGTATATTCTTTACTATGTTTTCATTTCTGTTTAGCATGCACTGTAAAAACAAAAAAACAACTTTTTGGACATTTGTTTCATTCAAAACACGCTTACACCCTGCGTCTTGGGTGTTTGTGCCATTGCAAATCACTTCTTGCCAAGCGAATGGGTGCTGTGGTTGGACAATATGCTTGAGCGTGTTACGGGCAAGGATATTGTTGTGTACGCGAACCGACGCACAGCCACACCGCCTCCAAGAAAACGGACGCAAGGCCGCTCCATTTCCAATGCCTCCTTGCACCTGCGAGCAGGCCGTTTCGGAGAGACCAGCAGGGGTACCCCGGCCTGCGCCGACGACGACGCGCGGACGTAACCCGAGCCGTGCGTTGACTCGGAAATGGACCGTCCTGGGAGCATGTGCGTGACCAGGGCACGAGAAGCAATGCCTTCTTTATAATGCATGATATTTTGCGTGTTTCTTAAGCTTTCGAGCTCCTTCTTGCTCTGCGTATAGATTAGCCGAGCCCAGTCATCGCATCGCTTCCCGAAATGTTTAGATACAAATAAGATTTAGTTACCAGTAAAATAGTGTTGGCGCTGCTGCGCTTGCCGGTATTGAAGCTTGGTCGCACTTTTTTTCCTTAAAGGTTCGTGCTACAGCTCCGTGTTCAGCGAAAATTACGCCCAAGGTAGCAACCACCGAAGAGCCAGCGCTGATAAACTTGCCAGCGATGCCAAACTCGCGATATTAAAATGACTGCAGTGGACAAAATAGTGCGCATAGGTATCTAGAACATTAGATGCGAGTTCTAATGGTCAAGAAGTTGTAATTGTTAGAGTAGCCGCAATGGCCTGTACACTTCGAAACATGCTTCAAAACATCAAGTCCCAATCTTATGAATGCAGTCCAGACATAAGAAGCATATATGTTACCAACGTAACCAGGTCCCCGAGTGGCTGAGTGGCTGAGTGCACTGATCCAGTCAGGCACTCAGCCACTCGGGGACCTGGTTACGTTGGTAGTCCTCAAAAAATTTTAAACCTTTCGTGACAGCCGAAGTCTGGTTGTTGCGAGTTTTACCATTATCGTGGATCTTTTTTGAATTGATGTGAACTCAAAACAGGCAATAAAGAAAAAAAAAAAAGCTGAGTGGCTGAGTGGTTAGCGTAGGAAGCTACGGAGTAAGAGGTACAGAGTTCGAATCGCGCCCGAGGTGCAGTTTTTTTTTCGCTTAATTTTAATTTTTTTTTATTTTTTAGCTTTTTTAATGTAGTTGACGTGCTTCGCTACGTTTTAGCTTTTACTTTTTATCCAAAAGTGAAAGCCATCAGGTGCTCATTAGTCAACACTCATGAACAACACACAAGAAATGCACACATTAGGTACCAACCAGAAACACGGTGGCCAACTTTCTTGTGAAACTCATCAAAAATGCATCAAGAAAATGTATAGAAATGTTAATGTGCATGATGAGGAATGTAATTAACATTTAATCGGAAACTCATTAAGCTTTTTTGTAAGGGATGAGCCCTCGCCATTTAAGAAGGATGCAGAAATATACCTGACATGCATGCAAAAAACACTACTTGAAGATGATGGCCGCGAGCTGCTATCTCGCGTCTGCCCCAGCCTCCGGGCGAGAATTGGGGTGGCATTAACACGTCAAAACGAAAAAGAGCAAAATTAATTCCACCACAGTCAAGTTACATAACAAATAACGTCTAGGATCTCAAAATTGCAAATAAAAAAATATAAAACCCTTGAAGATTCAATGTACATATACGTTGAAACGAATGGCTGTTGGCTGCATTTCCCTCGTTGATACCTTTCAAACTAAGGGCTTCTGAGCCATCCCTGTTTATCAAGCAGAACTTGCGTCATATCTTCATATCTTCCTGCCTGTCATTTACGGAGAAGCGAGCTATTGCGGAAATGCTCCATAGCGAACAGTGATATCCTGGCTCATTGCTGGGTTCGATGACGGTGAGCTTGCGGGAGTTGTGTGTTGTGTTGTGTTGGGTTTTATGGCGCATAAGCAACTAAGGCTATCATGCGCCAAGAGCAAGGTTAATGTATGTTTTGGTTGCAAAAGAGGACATGGATATGTTAAATGTATAGTTTATTTAAAATGTTTCCTTCTTCTAGGAAACTGAGAACAGAGGCTAGGTTTACAAGTGCTCTTTCTCCTAAAAGCAAGGTGGGATGGAATGGGATGGTATGATTGTAAAATATAGTAAAATGTTTTCTCCGTAGTGCCTCAAGTTTTGAGCATGTAATTAGAATGAGGTTTATTACATTGAGTATCTCGTCGCATTCTTCACAGGTCGGTTTGTTATGTTTCATTAGCAGAAAGTTATGTGTAAGATGTGTATGTCCAATACGAAGACGGCATACTATCACTTCCATAAAACGTTGTTGATGTGTGCTCAATTTCCATTCTCCTAGTACAGGCTTTATGAGACGCAACTTATTTTCTTGGTTGTTTCATCTGGACTGCCATTTATTCATCTGTTTATGTTTTATTAATTTCAAGCAATCACTATGTGGTATGTTTGCTTTCTGAATCAATTTGTTGTGGGCAAGTGCAGCACATTTGTCTGCCGTTTCATTGCCGTCAATGCCTACGTGACTAGGGACCCAACAGAACACTATGCTATGTCCTTCTGTCGTGATCATTTTTACATTATGTATTATGTCACCGATTAGAGGCATGGCAGCATTTCTGTGGTTTAAAGCCATCAGTACACTCAACGAATCGGTGTAGATGACACTGTTCCCAATGCCTTCATTCACTATTTTTTCTACAGCTGTCAGGATAGCATAGGATTCAGCTGTAAAGATTGATGCGCACTGAGGAAGCCGAATTATTTGTTTCCAGTTCTCTTCAACTACGGCACAGCCAACATAAGTAGAAGTTTTTGATCCATCTGTATAAAACTCTGTATAATTACTGTACATTTCTTTTATTGTGCGAGATTCTTGTATTATATGCTCTTTAGGAGTTTGGCTTTTGTTGAAGTGTGTAGAAGCGTGGAAATCAGCACGACCAACTGTTATGGGTTGATCCGAGTACTGACGTCCTTGTGCAGGTGCAAACACGGCGGTCAAAAGAGCACGTACAGACTACTAGATGTTGCTGGTCTAATGCAAAAGCACTACAAAAAATCAGCCGCCACTATGCGGCAGAATTAACGTCAAGTAATTGCTTTGCAAGCCAAAATTCATTCCTCTTTTACAAAGAAGCTATTCCTTTAGAAAATGTTTACGAAGTTGTAGAATTCGGAATAGTTTCTCCCGTTTGGGCCCAGCTGCACTGGTCAGAAAGTGGAATTGAAGGTTCCCCTTTTTCTTTGTTTTTGATAGTAACCAAGTGGCACGCTGCGCTATTGAAGAAAATAAAAATTGTATGGAATACATTTACCCACTGTTTTCAAATTCATTTTTTATATTTGCTGTTGTTAAATTCTTTGGGATAAGTGCACAAATATAAAACCTTTATCGTAGCATTGCAAAACCATAGCAATCCCTGTCTTAAAGACGCGGTCCTTGGTACGTAATACTGTTCCTCTTTAGGATAAAAATTCGTTTCTTCTTATCGGCTTGCCAATGCAACGCTTGAGGGCTGTATCGAAAACCACGTTTCGTGTAGCGTGAAAAAAAATTATTGCAGGGACGTTAGATGCCTATCATCTGAAACGAAATATCATAACTGTTGTTTTCCTTAAGATTTAACATCAGCCAACCCAAAACAAATTCTGTGTAATCACAAAGGATGGTCAATAGCCGTGACATCTTTAGAATACATTCTTTGACTAGCAAAGACTATTCATGCTTCAAATTTGCTACGTTGAATCAAATGGGTCAGCGGTGCCGTAGAAAGTATAGGTTGGGCGTTTGCCGCATGTTATGGCAACAAATTTGGTCGCACTGCACAGGCAATGGCACAGAGTTTATAATTTGCTCTTCTTTTAACACCACTGTGAGCAATAAAATGGGTCCTTCTGTGAAAACGAAGAATATAATGCCAGAATCGCTTGTTCGGCAAAATGAAATGAGCACTGTATTCGGTCACCAAGAAGAAAGCAGGCAAAAGTACTGTGAAAAATGCATTCGCAATTGAAAGTGCGACCAGCCTCGAGAAACTAACTCCATGCCTTGATGGAGTCAGTCTCTGAACTCTAGGCTTAAGCGTTCTGAGATCGTGTCGATGGGCCGGTATCAATAGTTGCAGCTGGGATTCCTCAAATTGGTGTCTTTTGTATGGTTTTCAGTGTGAAAGAGACAGATGTTCTTAAATATTATGGCACCCTTTGATACAGCCTGCATAGAATGCAAAAGAAAACGAACGGGCCGTTGAAAAATTTTATTTGCTTATTATCATGCCATGACTGATGTGCTACTTAGTTGTTTCCTGAAAGCAGCAAGAGTTTTATAATTGTTCATTGATTTCCAGGAAAGGAAAGGCGCAGTATTTGTCACACATTTTTCTGCGGATACCTTGACAGCGCTATATTTTAAGGGAGGAAAGAAGGCGGGAGTCAAAGCTTAAGAAAGAGGTGCCATAGTGGAGGACTATGAAGTAATCTGGATCAACTGGAAATTTTTAACGTTCACTGACTTCACACGGCACGTGGACGCCTTTTAGTTTCGCCTCTAGCATGTGTTATGCAAATGAAACTTGTCTGACCCGATAAAGATAATAGCAAAATACGACATTTCGGACCCGCAGAGCCGACAAAAACAGCGGTTTATCGTCAAGAAATACATGTGAGGAATGCTTCCTGATTGCAATGCTGTAGGTTTTTAGAGTACTTCCTGCATAGATATTCATAGTACGTTCCTTCAAGGCGCCTTCTAGCGCTATCGCATTTCTTTTTTCTTCCCGCCTGATTCCTAGGAGGAATTACTTGCTCACCTGCCAAGTTCAACTCGAGAGCCGAGCGCCTTTATTGCACCTATTACGTCGCTCTCATATTCAAGATTCCTGCATGTCTTCTCTTTCTTGCTCCTTACTCGATGGCCTTACCAGGATTTTCCAGCCTGTTTTGTCTGAATGTCTTCACTACATACTTTCCCCCTTTCCTTGATTATTTTCTTTGTGCTGCATCTTATTATCGTTGTGTTCACTCTCCTAGCACATTTCTTTCTTTGCAGCCATGTCTCGCTGCTTTCGTAGAAGCCCAGCTTGTATTTCTACCTTTCCCTATCCACCGCACTAGAGCGCCCCTTTCGGCTCTGCAGCGCCACTTCCCCTTCTCTACTCCGTTCATCTGCGGCGCAGGCGGATGTGTTGCTTGATGAGATTCCTTGACACAGCCGGCCTACCAGCCAGGCAGAGTCAGCGAAAGCAGCCGGAGCTCTTAGCTCTCCCACCAGCCGCGCGCAGCGTGCTGCCCCGTCTTTGGCCTGCCGGCCCCTGTTTCGCTTCTCAAAGTCGCTATGGCACGGTCTTCGTCTTTGCGGTTTCCCCTGCATGTTCGTTTCATTCGCTTAGTGTAGGCCGTATTTTGTTTTCTGCCGTTTCACCGCGAACTTGAGCACTTTCGCAAGCAGATAAAGGGATACAAGAATTACGCGGCTGACCGCCACTGCTGTTCGCCTCTTGGCCTGTTCCGGTAAGTATCTTGCTACAGATGGCAGTCCAATTATACGGATGAATCTGGCTGCCAGCGAATTTGCTGACACGCGCCCGTCTTGCATATAACATGGAAACATCTTGATTCCTTATCATGTCCGTCTTCCCTTCCCTTTTTCTTTCTTAGATGGCATTTTGCAACTGTCGTTGAGTGATATTCTACGAGTTGCGATGAAATTACTCTGCTGGTCATTCTTAAAATTCCGTTGTTACTGTCCTGGGGTAGTACATTAACGGCGCGAACATAAACGTTCGCTCTAAGGCTATGGCGCTAAAAGATATACGGCGGTTAGGGGCACAGAAAGTCTATTATGTGTCCGCCTCTGGTCCCGAGGAAACGGAGGAGCATCTCAGATCATGGTGTTGTTTGGCTTAACATTGCGGTAGCGTTTTTTTGTGATTACTGTAACTAGTATGGATTTGCTTAGTTTTGATAAGCCATTGTTATGGAAGACGTGACCAATGCACATTTCGCAGGATTTACTGTCGGCTTGTAGTAGGTCGTGTGTTGAAACATAACTGCGTCATTACGATAGCTATCCAAATCGCCAATGCGTGCCTGACTTCAAAACCTTTGTAGGCCGCATAGGCGATGGCCCTGTAGCTAAAAACGCCGAAGTTGCTGAAGAAACTGACCAGGGGTCTGGCGGTAGTCGGTTAGTACCTAACTGGGAATTGTTTATCGGACAGAGGCCGCGGCTGCGCTTAAAAAGGAAAAGAGGTGAGGGGGGGGGGGGGGGTCGAGTAATGGCCAGCGGTATCATAGCAGGCGGAAGGAAGGCGCCTGTCCATATGCACTATGACAGCCAGTGTGCTGGCGAAGAACAAGGCAAGACGAGGGAACACAAAGGGGTGAATATTTCAGATCGACGCTTATAGTAAGCTTTCGGTGTTTGTTCAAACGAGTTTATGAGGCATTATATATGGGGTTTTACAGTTCAAATCGACATCAGCTATAATCTAATTTCGACCCTCTGTAGTTCTTTACCGTGCACTAATGTCTTACTTTAAGCTGTCTTTGGTCCGCGTGCAAGCTTTACGCGGTTGAAGTCGAAAGAAACATTGAGATCATTTGACAAAACAACCAAGCATATCCGTGGCGTTTTGATGGTAAAGAGTATTTGACAGACTAATGTGCTGGCCTGTTGCACTCTTTTTACACATACTGTGCATTTTGTGGCTATTATCGATATACCCTCAGGAGTAGCAACACTTTTCCTTATCATAAAAGCTGCTTTTAAACAAGTACATTGTGCCTTCGTACCTCCTTAAGAGTGTTTGAAAGAAGTTAGGCTCCGCTGGAACCAAACATTTATTTGTCACATTTTTTTATGCATAAAAAGCATCTTAACACAAATTTTTGACCGAGTCATGCTGTACTGTTGCCAGCGGATTGACATGGATAGATTCACATATGAACATTTTACACAAATGCTCTCTGCCTGAATAAATTCAGTGTGCTTCCATTCACTTCCCGAAAACCTTTGCCGCCCTTACTATCTCGAGAACTCCGTAGTATGTCAGCGCAGCGATAGACCATATATAGTTTCCTTGAGGCCTTATTCCCTCAATTCCACCAAATGAAGAGCAATAAAATAATCGTATGCAAAAGGAACCAGTGATATCGACAAAAATAAAAAATAGATTCGCCAGCTCACATTCAAAATGTCTCCTTTCATGTATCTTGGATTACTTGGGTGATAATTGGGGCACAGGCGCGACGGGAGGCCATCTTTGACACTGCGCGTTTTTCGGAAAGTTGCATAAAGGGAGCTCTTTTCAGCACTTGGTGTGCACTGCAAGGAACGTCTCACCTGTGCCAGCTCATTGACCGTGCGGCAAAACAGCAACTCCGCGCGCATACGTAAGCAACAAAAATGTAACCCGGTACTGCGCCAGTAGAGGAAGAGCGAGTATTGAGCCCGTTGTTTTACCATCACTGCATTTTAGGATTGAAGAATGTCCGCCATTTAAGAATGCAGCGTGGAATGTTTCTTTCCGGAACTATAATCAACAGATATCCCAATAATACCGCAAACATCGCTACTGGCTTCCTCGGGCGCTCTTCGTCTTTTCGCAGCTCCCTGACACATCTGGGCGCCAAGCGCACACCCTAGTCGAACCTGTAGCAGAAATCTACAAAACCAGGTGTATGTCCGTGTTTGTGTTGTGTCGTTCACATACCCTTCTCGCTGCTCTGCAGAGCCTGAGGTTCTGCAAATAAAGGCCAAAAACACAATTCCCTGTTGACACGATAACCCCACTTCCCGGATTGCACGTCTTTGCTATAAAGCGCCGACCCAAGAGCCGACCCAAGTTGCCTCACCGCCGCATGCTCCCGCTTTCTATCACCTGACGCTAGAGCACATCTGGCTGTGTCACATCTACGCCCCTAGCGCATGTCAATATTGGAGAAGGATGCACAGGTCAGAGGCTTCGCGCCGCGCTGGAGCTGATCGAACCGAACGTGCCGATGTCTGGGTTAAAAGACAACCAATGTTGCAACGTTTGTGCTGCTCTCCGAGGCCCATGCTTATTTATTTTGCGTTTTGTCTGCATCGCTGCGCCTCTTCACGATAAGGCTGTTTGTGTTTCAGTAACACATCGCTCTGTTCTCGTGTGGTTAGAAGGGCGTTCATCTGTAACGAGCTCTCACGTCGTTCCAACACTTGCTCTATATACGCTTTGAGTACCCCTCAAAATCATTTTCCATTTGACTGAGTAATCGTCGTTCTTCATTGGACGTAATGGCTGGCCCAGAACATCGTGAACGCAACGCAAATTCAGCGGAAAGCAATACTGGGGAAAATTAAAAACAATTTGCTTCCAAAACAAACTGTACTTAGGGGGGACTCCGAAGAATATTTGTATAAGCTTCGGCTAGGCATTCCGGCCATGCTTTACCACCGTGCTCTCTTCATTTTTCATACTTGCATATCATGTTGTGTAATATAATGTGACGAAATCATTGCTGGCCCTTCCTAAACTTATCGAGGGCATCGTCTCCAAATGCTGCCAGAAACAATTTTCTTATCGATGTATGTCGCCGTAAAAAAGATTTTTCAATGAAGACAAATATATGGAAATGTGAAAGCATTTGCACTTAGTGCCAGAAAGCTGCCCAGAAATGATACTGAGGGAGAATGAAAACAAATATATGGAAATGTAAAAGCTTTTGCACTTTGTACCAGAAAGCTGCCTAGAAGTGACAATGAGGAAAACTCCACTCAGTTACTGTTCTCAAAAAAAAAAAAAAAACATTTCTTCTCTCCCTTTCGGCTTTTGAGACGCTTGAGAGACAAACGAGGCTGATAGATTTCATGGCATGAGGAGGGTTTAAAATTTTATTTGAGCATCCACCACACAGGGGATTGATAATTGCGACATCATTTTAGGGGCTAACGCGGGGTCATTGTTTTGGTGGGAATAAACAGCAAAACTTAGTTTATACTCGAGGGAATGTTACTTGCGATAATAGCCTTTGACAGCAGCACCTGTATCAAAGATATAATTTCACGCAAAACGTTTAGAGGCCCCGTGTCGCAGGCAAGCCGGTATGGGCGTTGTGGTTGTAACACGAAAATTAGAAGACAGTAAATAAACGACAAAAGTTTTGCGGCAATCCGAGAATTCCTTGGACTGCCAGAAGATCAAATCAGTCGATATTGTCGACCATAAACCCTGACTGCTCATTGGAGGGTCGAAGTCTAAAGTTAAAGCTCGGGTACTTTGGTCATTTGATGAGAAGAGAGGAGTCGCTGGAGAAAGATTTGATGTTGGGAAAGGTTGAGGGTCGCCGGAGAAGGGGTCGGCAGCGAACACGATGGTTAGATGGCATCCTCGAGGCACTGCAGATGAAGTTATGTGATGTTAGGAAGATAGTGAGAGACCGGAAAGCGTGGCGTGACATGGTCCATAGGGTCACGAAGAGTCGGACACGACTGAACGACTGAACTGAACTGAACTGAACTGCGTAGTTGAACACGTACGATTGCTTCATACTGTGAGGCGAGCCCGCAAACACTCCGTCATAGAACTGCATTGTTTCTCTCCGAAAAAAAAGTATACCTAATGTATGCATTGCCTTATGACTGTCAGCTAAGGATTCGGTGCGTCCTTACAAGGATTCTATTCATGGAAGTAATAGTTAAGCGAGTAGCAAAGAGCATTTGAGTTTTGCTTGCCTGCGGTGGGGCGCTCACTGGAAAATCCCTTCGATCGTGCGGGGCATTGAACGTCTGTCGAACCGTTTCTCAATTGAATGCCTTATACATCCATTCATCGTCTTGAAAGCATTCGAGTTGAAATGGTATCGCGTTGAACTCTTAAAGGCAAAGCTCAAGCGCCCTCTAGTGTTTGATAAGGGGGACACTGTTAAATTAAAACAAAGCAGCCTGTTCACGTATGCAGCATTGAACTCTTCTACGTATAACTTCAAACGGGTCTTATAATGAGAGAGCACCACTTAGAAGGTAGGCTTCGTTTCACGCTGCGGCATTAATTGAGAGATAATTCTGCACACAAACCCTGCTCAATGACAGGTTGAACGGGGACCGGCGCACAGACTAAAAGGGTTTCCGTTTCTCAGTGCTGGTTTTATGGCGACATAAAGGTTTCTCTCGTCAATTGCAAAAGGAAATACGTCAGCCGTAGTACACACAGCGAATGTAACAAAAATGGTTTCGCTAGCGCTTTATTGCCGAGGTTTAAGTGAAAATCGGCTGGTAAATCAAATAAGCTGGAAAGAAGCGCAACAGGCTGGCGAGTGCAACGCTTGGCTGTGAAAGCAACGAGGGATGGCTCGCTTTGCTTGCTCATGGTGCTCACGCGTTTACGGAAGTCCACATAGCATCCACTGCAGCAGCGTGTCGTTCGCCTGGAGCTCAAAGGGACGCGCGATGTAATCTCCACCTCAGCGGCAACACTTCGATTGAGACAAAATGCAAGACTGCTTGCTTGCTCTCTGTTCTTAACGTGCCTTACAAAGTAAGTCCCTACAGCAGAGCAGTTTTGGGCTGCATTAACATGGCGTGCCCACCCCTATTTAGCCTTTGTATAGCTCAACGCGGACGTTCAACTCCTGTAGGGGCTAGAAATTCATTCGGTTCAGCCCAAGCCGTGCGTTTTTATCCCTTCCTTTCATCCTTCCATCATCCGTGCCGACTAGAGCGATAAAATTATTTCACCATTGTCATTATTTATACAAGTTGACGGGGTAATTGAGTCTCCAAGCTTTACGGACGCGAATGCGTCTAGAAAAAGTCGACAAATGGCAAATGACAACAGACTTTTTCATTTGGAGTGGTTGACATCTACTTGACAGACGACAAGATACCAGAGAATAAAATACTTGCCCTCGGAATGTGGAACCAATCAAACAAATGTGCCGATCATACCATCCAAACTAACCGAATTGCCATACAAGCAGCTGCAAGGACGATAACCCAGGTGAGACGACGCAGGACGGGCATGAGAGACGAAAACCCTCAATAGGGAATGCAATAGCCGTAAGTCGTCTTATCTACAGCACGTCATACCAACATCTCAGTCTTGCAGAACATAAGGCAATAGACACCATCATCAGAGCAGCATTCAAACCAACCCTCATCCTTCAGAAATAAACATCCACCGAGCAGTTCCATATCTAGAAATGCATAATGCATTTGAGAAGCTTAGGAAAGCACTATTCGCCGCTAGAAATAACGCCTCTGTGCTGCAACGGCGTATAGGACGTTGCTCAGCAATACTGGCAAACAGCAAGACATCTAGCCCATCCCGGGTCAAGCGTTGCTGCTACTGCACGTCCGCTACAGCATATCAATGGCGCCGGTACCATCCCATTTGCATCCCGCCAGACATCTAAGCACGGGGCAGGGAACAGCAAAACTCAAAGGAAGAAGATGCACCGAGACTGGCATGACCCAAACTGGAACATAGGAGCCTGCCCCGACCCTACCAGGATCTCAATGGCAGTTGTGAACTCAAGCTCAAACTTGTCACACATGCCACAATTTGTGTTAATCATGTAAAAGGAGGAAGAAATAACGGCAGTTGCCTTGGCATTCAGATATAGCGAGAAAGCAGGGATTTCACCCACCATAGTCCCTGACTCCCAGGCGGCTTGTCGCTATTTCACACAAGACCGAGTGCCTGTGAGTATATCGGCTTTTATGAATATCGCTGAATAAAAACAAGGTCAGTATTTTATATGGATCCTGGAAAAGAAGGGCTCAAGAGAAACGAGGTGGCAATTTGTACAACTGGCTCATTTCCCATTCCTCTACCCGAGATTAATGGAGATTGCCTGCAACGTCTGAGGCTGTACAAGCCAAAGCTGACAAGAGAGGCCACTGACTGGAGCCTCATCCACATTAAAACATACCCTATTTTACATAACAGGAGTAGATCGACCACATCCACTACAGGTCGGCCTGGTATGGCGCCTGCACCACTCTATTGCTCATGTTCTGGGGGTGTACAGAGAAACCTAAAACTCGCCTCTGACAGTACACAGATACAAAAAATGGGAGGCTGTGCTGTCCAGCGAGACCTTGGACGTCCAGCAAAAGATCGTCCACTTGGTCCGTGAAGAAGAAAAAGCCAGCGGAGCCGTGGACTAAGGGAGCCGACCAATCTGCTCGACATTTCTCCAATTCTTATCCTCCTTCCCCTTGATAATGGCTCACCGCACTCAATATTAGCCCAAAAATATCGAGATGGGCAGTTTTATGCTCTGCAGCTAACAACGGTAAAAATTAAGGCTCCAGTTCGGATCGGCGAGCTGTCGCTTGCATGCGCTCATTAGCGATTGCTGCTCAAAAGCCTTTCCGCTATCTGATATGTGACACATTCGTCGATTCAGATGGTGCTCTGTTTGCGGCAAAATATTAATGACAATGGTCGGTTCGGAATAGCTTCGTGGCCGGCGATGCACGACCAGTGCAGAAATGCCTCGGGCTTCTCTAAATTTCTGCAGAACGCGTCCTTCGATGCAGAAACTTTCGTTCAGGACTTCGCCGCCGGTGGGGTCAATCCGTGCGCATCAGCCATGCTATGTTGTTGCTTTGCGCGGAAGTTTCTTGATTATATTTACACCATCGAACGACCTCTAGCCCGACCACTTTCGCTCACAGCCAGCACGCCGCGGAGGTATGCCGTCGTTACAGATAGCACTGACGCATCCTTTAACACCTTTTTCGCAGTGTAAATAGTGTAAGTGACATACGAACTATGTGGTGCATTTATTCGCTCACAGAATTCATTACGTTTTACACGTATGAGTGCGCATCCGAAATCTGCCAAAACATATTTCAGTTTTCTTTGCTCACACCGTCCTCATGTACTGCGCGTTAACTTTTTATTTTGTTAAGAAAAAAGCAAGTATAGTTTGAAAACATTAGGGAAAGGAGAAAAGAGTACTATTTTAGGCCCTATTAGAGGGTAACGGTTTGAGAAATTAATCTATTTATAGAAAGCAATAGCCCTTTCTCCGAGGGCTCCAAGATGTCGGAAATCACTTTCAGGCTGTCAGCCAGGTTTATCAGCCTCTGAATCTGCACGTCCCCTTGTTCACCGGCCTCTGTTTTTCGAGGTAGGCGGTGCGCAATATTTCCGTGTCTACTTTCGCCTTTTGTGGAGCCTGTATGATTAGCCACTTTTCTTACGAGGACAAGCCTTTCACACTAGTTCGTTTCATTTGTTGCCCCACTTGTGTAAAGGTAAGTGATTCTCTCTACATGTGAATTCATCCAGAATTCATGGCGTCTCATCAGGCGCCAATTCGACTGGTCGCAAAAACAGGTACGGAAACGATATGATGTCTGTGTAGCGCCACCTTACCCTTTTCATTGTTAACGTGTTGACAGCCACTTATTGTAAATTACACGGTCTAATCGTTTTCGTAAATAGCTCTGCACGACGTGGGTTATGTCTTCATTAAGTTCTCACCCAACAGATGAGCAGCCTTTTTTCTATTCAGTGGAAATGTGTTTGATGGTACACTTGTGTTTTCTTAAAAGCAAGTAAGCGACTACACGGCATGCTTTAGTAGCTACGAATCTCACGCTTGATTTCGTTGGCTGCAGCACGTGTTGCAAATTTACTCTCACTCTTTACCGTTTCACTCACTGTTGGATTTCATAACTTAAAAAGTAAAGTACACAGCGAGACCACTTGCGGAAACATGAATAGGCTTTCATATCCCATTACTGCTCGAGAAATAAACAAGAATATAAAATAGAGAAGAGAGCAATTTTCTTGCTTTATATTCATGTCACACTAAAGGAAGGCACAGTCCCTATCAACTACAGCGTCAAAAAAAGCGGACTGTATGGTTAGTATAGTTTCATCTGCATTGATTTAATGCGTTGCAGTAATATATGTCCTGTAACGGGGTTTTAGTTGCATGATTTTTTGCATGTCCGTGGTATTTGACCGCACGTACCCAGTGGCGGACCAAAAAGCGGCTTTGGACGGTCTAGCAATCATTAATGCAGCTACTAATTGCTTCTACCTCGTTGAGATAGAGGAGTTTCCTTGTTCGTTTTCGTTCTCTCTCTGTCTAAACAAGCGCATCTCAGTCCCACATAAAACTAACAGCAGTCAGTTGTTAGAGGAAACTTTATTTCGATTACTTAGCTTCAGGGAACGAGAAGTGGGTGTGAAACGGCAGAAGCTTGCGCAATAATCTATTTCTTCTTTGAAACGCAGCATGCGAAGAAACGATGCTCCCAAGTAGCCCGACTATCATCACGACATAGAAGGGATATTATTTACACTATCAACCCTCCCCCCCCCCGTGTGAGATTCTGGTTCGCCACTACTACGGGACGACATTCTGAACGGGGGCTATCCCATCCACGCGTCCCTTAAGGTGGACTCAGACGAAAGGACTGAAGGCGGACGGTCCGCGCAAGTCAGCACGGATCTGGTGCCACGTAACCACGCGTCTGAGTGTCCATCCGGACGCCGAGAATTCATACGAAGCCATCGGACCATCCGCGTGTACCCTCATCCCCAGCGCTGTTCGCGCTGTGCCGAAAAGCATTTCTACCCAGAGTTTCAACATGGACGCCGAGTGAAAACGTCGTCTCGCTGCTCTACTTGAAGTGTGCGAGGAGGACGAAGAAGCTTCCGCGAAAAAGCGTTCCTTTAATGCAAGCGTTCATTATTGTAAGCGTCTTGAATATTCAATATGGGTGGGCAGCTCTCTACGAGCGCTAAAAACGGGACTGTCGCTTTATCACTGAGTGCTTTTTTCGCTACTTCACCCATAATAAACACTATAAACCGAGTAAAGCTACAACTCTGGTACACCCAGAAGCACAAAAAAAACGATGCACAGCAGCGAACGACGAAGCGCATGCACAACAGGCGGAAACAATACCCCAGTCGAACTAAATACGAGATGAAAAGCGCGCGAAAAAAAGTCCCGACATGGCTCAAACCCGACTTCCTTCCGGATTGCTAGCCAAACAAGTGAACCCACGTGGCGTATGTACATAGCAACGTGGGCGTAGCAACAATAATGTAAAAAGAACAAAAACAATCTTTGTCCGCGGCGGACTGAAAAAGGCGCTTGGCATGTTCAATCCGTTCCGCCATCCGAGGCCCCGGACTGCCATGCCGCTCGCTCGCCGTTGCTCAGAGCAGGGACGTCGGCGTCACGTGGGGCGCGGGTAGCGCTGACGCGCGAGGACCATCCGCGCTCCGGTCGTACCGTCTGAACCCACCTTTACGGTGCACGACCACAATACCATGTTTCGGGGTCGACAAGTAACAGTTCGAGAGTGAGTGCTTTCTACACTTGAAGGCTATTTCTCCTGCCATGTCCTGCCACTTTACAATTTCCGTAATCAAATATATATCTCAGCCAGGTGTGGTCCCCTAGCAATTTGGCTAATAAACACATTTTCGGTGCTCCCCTTGTTGGACAAGAAAACAATGCTGTCGGGAAGGTAGGCTTGTTTCTTGTAAAGCCTACAAGGCTTTCGGGAAGACACCACAACAACTCAAATCACAGCGCGTCAGGATGCCATATCTGAAATCATTTCAGCGTTATGTGGTAAATGGGTCCTCCACATCATAATACTCACTTCTCTTAACCGATAAATCATCTGCCAACAACCTTGCGTTTGTTCTTAGTATTTGCCGAAAGATTCCTAAAGTTACGCTCTTAACAAGCCTCCATCCCATCTATAATCTTTACTAACAATTAACGCGATCTTCATGTTTTTGCGGCAGCAGAAAAAGTCATCGCCGAAATGATTGCATTTAAAATTAAAACTGCCAGTATGTAAAAAAAAAAAAATCATGAAGTATCTTTCTTGTTTCCAAGAGCATAAACATGCAACGTACTCTATGTTACCTGCGTCTGAAAATCCCACCGACGCACGTGTTAGCGCTCAGAAATCACCGACAACAGCGACACCCATATCTTATTAAGTTCATTGGCCTTTTCCAGTTTAAAAGAGCCCCTTATTCCCTCTGAGAGGCCAACTTCCATTTCTTATCAGCCTTAATCCTGAACCCTAGTATCTACATGGTATCTATACATTTGAGGCGCACCCATTAGAGAAATCGTCGAATCAGCCGAATTCATCTGGCTTGCCAGCAATGAGGTATGCCTTGATAAGTGGCATTTGCTAACAAACCTGGAAAATGCGAAGTATACGTACGGGAAATCTGCACTCTCGGCTATGTGCTGAACAAGCGCGGTTTTGAAAAAAAAGATAAACTTCCGCAAATTTTTTTACTGGTCATTGAAATCCGCCAGGCAAAACAAAAGCGCCAAAAAGCGCAAATTCGAAGGTATACGTGATAATAAATAGGTGAAATATGGTTTAAGAGATTTCTTACTAGGCAATTCTGGCCAAATGCATGCTTTGTGTGTCTAAAGGGTGCGTTTTATCACATTAGCATTACATGCTCCATGTGGAAGATGAACCGGCATTCATCATGTATGGGGCTGTATCTAATATCCCCCGAGTGATATTTGGAGGAAATCATGGCAATGTATATAGGTTGAAACAAAATGTAATTACACTATATGAACATGGCTGAGGAAGGGGCGATAGTACTGTGGCTGGTGTCAGCTTTAGTCATTAATTTTAAGGTGTGATATTAAGTACAAATTAGTACTAGAACGCATGTAATCTCACACTGAGAGTTGTACTGTTTAGACGTCGGCGCTGCTTAGGTGTCAGTAATCGGTATGGCCATTATTAAATGGTGCTTGTAGTAGGTAGGGTAGTGAGTGCGTTAGAGTAAGTGTAAATCGAACATATTGTGCGGTCATCAATTCGGTTCAGATCAAGACGCATATAAGGCTCAAATCGACAGGAAAATGAAGTACACAGATGCATATTGGGGAATAAAGTCATCTCCCTGTATACCAACGCATGTTTTACAGTGTGCGTACAAACAATTTTCCCGGAATAAATTTTTAAACCAGAATAATAGACAGCAGTGAAGAATATGCCCTAAAAATTCGATTGTATATGCACCGTTCTCCGCTTTTTCATAGACGTATTAATTTATTTGTTATGTGAATGAGTTATTTTTTGTATATTTAACAGCATTTTTCTTGCAACGTCCCAAAGGAACTGGATAAATAGCTAATTATATTTAAAGTGCGCTCTGTCTTCACACTAGACGGAAGAGACTTAGTCCTATGCCGAATAATTTGTCGGCTGCATCAGAATGGGTATGGTAATTTACAGCAGAGCGGCCATTTCCTTATGAAGAACCCGATCCCCAAGTTCGCTGTTTCGTATAGCCCGGTGCCGAGAACTTTCAACCAACCTCCGTCCCTTCATTCCCCCATTCGCCAGCCTCAGACAGCGGGAAACTGTAAAACTCCCTAATCTGTCCATGGTACCTCGTGGCCAGCCCCGTTCGCTTAAATTAGCGCAGTTAATTAGTCTGAAAGCCCATTTCATCCTCCCCGCGAGGTAACACGCGAACCTTCCACCCTTACAGAGAATCGCGTGAAGAGTCTTGGAGGTTGCATTTCATCTTTTTTAATTTTTTTACTGTTGGAAGAAAAAGCGCTTTCAAATACAAGAGATGCATTTACCAGTTTTGCTCCCAGAATTAAAGCAATACAGTGATCTTGGCTGCAAAACATATGGTTGGGTTTGCTTAATTCAAAACAACCTGTGATGATACAGTGTCTCAACTAAGGGTATGCTTAACCCATCATAGGATCTTTGGTGTTTTTCTTTCATGTTTGTATTACTGAAATAATTTCAAAAGAAAGCAGGCTAATGTAAAACATGAGTGCATAAGACGTTCCTGTGTAAGAACGCAGCGCTTCCGGGAATGGACAAACGTATCCGCAGTTTACGAATATATGAGGCAATTAGAGATTTCGTTTAAAACATGATAGCAATATTAAAGCAAAGCAGAAACTAAGTCATATGCTTTTCATGGCGAACAGACATTGACGTATAAAGTAGTACTTGGGAATTTATTAACTTATTGACTTCGCACTTCGCCTCAATAAGGCATGGGAAAAAATATATGGTGAATAAACCGCGCATCTTTCGACTTCATTCAAAATATAACTTCAAGGGCGCTACAATGGCTCGACTTCTGAGCTGCTGACTGCCACACGCATCACTTCAGAGGCCGTTTTTAATGTTTGCGTGACGCAATGCATCTGCATTTAGACATTGAGACATAATAAATCTAACAAACCAACACAAAAAACAACTGAACTGCCTTACGCAAAGTGCAGTGGCTAAGAAGTGCAACAAAGTGATTCCCCATCTTTTCCGACTTGTCGAAGGGAGATATGCGTAATCAAGCACAAGACGAAACGGACTACGGATTATCAGTGGGATTACAGAAAAAAAAATTGAAACAGCGTAAACACACACAACCACTAAAGATACACCACCGACGAGACACAAGCGCTATCTGTCAAGCGCTGTTGTACAGCGCTTGTGTCTCGTCGGTCGTCTATCTTTATTGGTTGTGTGTGTTAGCGCTGTTTCAAATTTTTTCTATAGTTAAAATGAACCAACTCGGTCAAAAAGAATTGTTAATCAAGGGGAATGTTCCCGAAAACATTTTTTCGCTCGCCTAATTACTTCAATTTTAATATATTCTTATTCCATTTCTTTATATCCCTAATCGACTATTTATTCTGCTTTTATTATTTCCTAATCTGTTTCTTTTGCTCTTCCTACTATCCCTTGTATTAATTTTTTACCCGCCTAAGCCACCATTAAATTTAAGCTTCATAATTGCGCCGACATCGGAGAGTTTTTTCTCATATTAATGAAACACCTGCGCACAGAAGTTTCCGACTGCTTTGGGCGAGTGCACGTCATTCGAAGTCAGCAGCGCTTCACCAACTGGCTAATTCAGCAATTGTCCTTCAGTCTACGAGTGCGGTGGATATCCCGCGAAACGCGAACTGATGATAACACAAACATTGGCGGACGAGTTTAAACTTTGCTCAATTTTCTCACTGCCGCTTTCGTCCTCGACGATATTTTAATGCGAAAAAACTAATAGGCTAAGTTGGCGAGGCCAAGCAGTTAACGGAAAAAGGGAAGCCGCAACTGTGCGTGGGAACGTGAGTGAGGTCTCTCAGTATGACTTTTCCTTACGGCGCGGTTTTAGTTCTCTACAGAGAGCGTGACAAATTCTGAGCCTTTTCGCATTGATTGGCTATATAAAACGATAATGATAACAAATGACGGCGGGTAATCTTACTAGTAATAATCAAATATATTTATTTCTATCAGTTATACGGAGTTATTATATGTAATTGTTTGTTATCATTAATATTTTATAACAATAATGATAATAAGTAAAGGCTATTACAATTGATTATAGGGGTAAATAAGAAGAATAAAATAAAAGCAAGGAAATAAAGAGTAATGAAAAAAATCTAACTAATTAAAAACAAAGAGTAAAAATTAGAAAAAGCAACGCAGTGGCGCTGCTGCTTTCGCATTATCCTAATGCAGTTTGTGCAGTGATCTCCAAGTGTTTTGCTAATTAAATTTTAAATAACCAAATGACGCATATAGCGGCTTACAAGAACTATCAGATTTTTAGTTTCAGCTTTCCGGAGCTTTTATTTCGCGGCTGCAATTCTCGAAAATATTATTTAGCTAAACCATCTGGCATCACTACAGCAGGTCGGTGAACGCCAGTGTCCTGTCGCCTTTAAGTGGCGCATTCTCCTCAGATCGAGAGCACGCATATCAGGATCTTCAATTTTTAGGAAGTTGGAAATGGCACACCCGCACTTTAGGGATTGGATGCTCGTTTCTCATGCTCTCGGCAGCGGAGAAAATTGGAAGGTCAATTCCGCTGCTGCCACTGGATCAGTCATGTTCCATCGAAAAATCTTAGATAGGCATGTGATTCTAGCTTTCATAATCTTGGCTGAATTCTAGACAGCCATGAATGTCTTGCACTGCTTTTCCGTGTGCTGCTGCGCGATCATGCGGATCGCAAGTATAACAGTGCAAATGTTCCCGCGCATTTTACAGTGGCTGGGCTCCATTCATAGGTGTAGTGAAGCTTTTGTTTTACATCTTAAATTATGAATAGGGTTCTGAGGAGCCATGAACATGAAAATATGTTCGGGGCGCAGCGCATTATATCGCAGCAAGCGCCAGGAATCTGGGAAGGACTTTTTCCAGTCCTAAATTGATAGCCACACCAAAAGCAGCATTCTGTAGGTTACAGATTAAATTTAGAGAGAGAAATTCAGTCGCAAAACAAACGCAACACTTAATATAGAAACAGTTTGGTTACAGCTTGGGATTCTTAATGTACTGGAACTTAAAGAAGAATTTAGTATTGGAGCAGCCCAGAAAAATCAATCAGCATCAATTGTAGGCGTTGAACTCTGCACGCTTCGTTGTGCGTTCTACATACCGTGCTGTTTACTACAATGTCGCTTGTAAAGCTATTCTAAGGAAGGTTTCTTTCCAGGTTTGGGTTCGCTATGCAAAAAAGATGTGAACGGTTGGCGAAAGAGCTCAATGCGTCGTTGAAATACGACTCAAGAGAGTTGTAATGCGAATATAGTCGTGGCAACAGTTGTGAAATACACTTTCGAAACGGCGGTTTCTCGCTGAGGTCCCCACGTACACACACAAAAATAAATCTTAATTCTCTCCTTTAGCTGTTACAGAACGTCTTTTCGGACATGTTTGGTCTTTAGTAAGCTGCAAAAGCAATACTCTACTTCCACGATATATCAGAGGCTTCGCGTTCGCCTGTTGAACCCATAGATGGCGAAGTCCTGGGCCTGCTTTAGCAAGCCCACACACTTTGCGATGCTAAGTGCACCCTGAAGAGCTATAGTAGCCTAAATTCATCCACAGTCTGTTATAGCCTGTGTGGCTCTTTGAGAAACATACTATAACCACGTATGTCACTTTTTATATTACTCTATCCGCTGCAGTAGCCTAACAGCGGACAAGAATATTAAAAATTTACAACCCAAACTACTATACTCTATGAGAAGAAGAACACAGATAAGTTTCCAAAGCCTAAATCGCTTGTTATTGAAAGACGCATAATAAAAAAAGATAATAAAAAGGCTATATATTCTTGCAGCCCCATGTATGTCACCGTAAAAGTTCACGCAGGAGGTTTCCTTTGTGAATTGTTTAATCTGGAGTAACGTTTAGCAGAACTAGGCCCCTACATATTTCATACAATGGATTTTTCTACATTTCGTTTCTGACTGGATTTGTGGGATTTAACGTCTTCAAGTAACTAAGACTATGAGAGACGGCGTAGTTGAGGGCTCCGGAAATTTATACCACATGGGGTTCTTTAACGTACACTGATATCGAACAGCACACGGGCGTCTAGCTTTCCGTCTCCATTGAAAAGCGGCAGCAGCGGCCAGGCTTCGATCCCGCATTCTTGGACACAATAGTCGAGCCCCCTAACAACTGCACCATCACGGTGGGGCACATTGCCTTTACACGTGCGAAATCAGGACAACAGTTCAGTTTTACAAACCTATAAAGTCTAGCTATAACATGCTGTGTTTGCAGTATAAGAGAAAACTTTTATTCTTGCGACCATAAAAAAAAAAAAAAAAGAAGATGCTCCCAATCCAAGTACCTCTGCCTGGATACGTCGCCGGACACAATTTTCACATGTTCGTCGGCCGCCACATGTGCATTATAGAAAATATGGCTGCTGCGAAAACGCAACGTTGGTTGTGGTCGTGCATTACCACATCCATTAATGTCGTTGTATAGCATTCGTAAGAAGCTCATGCGGCACTTCCACTCCGATGGTTCAAGGTACCGTCGAGCCAGACGTTTTCTGTAAGCATAACCATCTGCCGCGGCATTCACGGCTGTTATTATTTCCTTCATGGGGTTTCACTACAGCGTCGTTCGCGTCTGGTACTTCGCTGGCCGCGGCAGATTTCTTCTCGAGTGCGAGCAGGTGGGTAGAACGTCACCGGGGATACAGGGACCGTACCCTTTCCTTGGCAAGAAACTAACAACAACCGCATGTACGCTCTAAGCTGTGAGTTTCTGGGGCGCGTTTTTTAAATACAAATTCATGTAGCTGCACCATAACCATGCTATTAATGCAAGCATGCATTTAACGGGTACATTTTGAGCCCCACTTGTCTCTTGTGGTTACATCCAGAAAGGTAAATCGGCATCGCTATATTGGCCAGTCACTATTTTAGGATTGTAGAAACCCTCATGTGTTGTTTTAATAAATGTTAATCCAAAATAATATCATGTCAACTGGTACTAAACGTGAATAGCCTTTTTATTTTTAGTATCTTTAATAATGAAACTTCTAAAGAGCAATATTTTTAGTCTAGATAAAATTCTAGCCCTATCCTAAAGATACGTATCTTTATAATGAAACTGCTAAAGCGCAATATTGTTAGTCTAGATGAAATTCTAGCGCTTTCCTAAAGATAGACTGGTGGCGCCACCTGGCACAGTTAAAGCTCACCAAAATTTTGTTTAAATTGCATTACTACTGGCACCACATGCCCAAACGGTAGCCGTATTATAGTAACTAGATTAGTAATCTGAACTGGATTAGTAATGAACGATCATTTTGACTTCTTCATATGCCACTCGCTAACTACCACTTTGGTTGCTAAGATGCTATGGGCTCTCATTGTGGCGTTATCATGAGCGGAACCGTCCACGAGTGCTGGTGCCGATCGCCGAGAAGCTTTCAATGAGAACATGCGTTCAAAAGCGGCAGGCGAAAACGCTGACCACGGAAGACGACCGGACGCCCTCATGACATGTGGCTATTTTAATGTCGACGCTAAGATAGTGCAGTGGTTGTCAGCCGTCTTGCGCGAAATACTTTGGGTCACAGCTGCTAATGACGCACTTCAAGCCACTGCCAGAAATGCACCTTGTATCGACTATATCTTTGCACGACAAGTCGATGTAACCAGCATCAACTATGTCGTACTTCAGTTATCGCATGCCGCTACTAGCTATTCTACACAACAGCACACGAGCACATGCGTTATTCAAACTATTTTGTTTATACGAACAGAACATGGGCCATCAGGCATGCATTCCTGTAGTGGAGCAATGTAGATATAGCACAGATTAGACTGCCAATTCCTTTGAATGAGAAGTGCTTTTCTAAACCGTTATCTTCTGGGCATTTTTTTCTGCCATTTGTTCGATCACGCATTTAAGGTGGGGGAATTTCAAAACTGGGTGGAAGCTAGTGTCACCATGCTCAATATTTCTTTTCTTTTATGTATTTTTCACCAGTACTCATAAACTCCCCTGTTATCTATTACAAAAAACCGTCTATCTACTGTAACTCTTCTAACCTTTCTTCAGTTTACAGTCATCCTAATGTATCCTCACACCTGTCTCCCTGCTTTTAAATCATCAATCTTTCAATAGAATATTTTTCTTAAGTGTAGGCAAATTCTTTCATATTTGATTTTTATATTTAAACCCTACAACTGAGAATGAAAGGAGTGCGCCTGTATTTTTGTCTTAAAGGACACCTCAACAATCTAATGAAATACTGAATTCCATCACTTGAGTTGGTTTTGGCTAGATTATTTCGTAAACCTTTGTTAATTTTACCGCCATTTGGTACGTTCTAATTCATGCCATACTCACGCTCGCACACCTAAACACACTTACAAAGTTGTACACACTTACGCTGGCTTAACCCTTCGCAATTACACAAACTGAGTGACGTAAGGGTCCTGGGCAGAAGCTGCGATAAAAGTGCGCGTGAACTTTTGGAAAACATTGATATCAGGAAAAGAGGATATAATTGTGTGAGCGATACGTCGGTGAAGCTCTGGAAAACAGAGATCGAATTTCTTGAACGTGTTTTGTAAAAATTTGTGTTTTGTGCGTTATGTCTTGGTCTTTCCGTTGTTGATATTTGCTGCGTATGTCTCCCTTTCCGCATATATTTGCTGCTGTCACTTCTAGTAAAACACATGTGAGTTAGCACGTGTCCTCTGTCGTTCTTTCTCGGTTATGTGTATATTCCCGTGCGGCACTACCTTTCATAAAGTTGCAATGCACCGTATAGCCCATTTTGAAGCTTTGATAAATCACACACCTAAATATTAAATGTGATCATGCCTAATAAGTAGTTTTTCTGACAGGAGTTTCCTCTTTGTTCCTGGTATTATAGATGTTACGGCCGCTTGGTGTTGGCCGTGCGCTAGTTGTCCGTTGAAAGTTTTTTGACGCTATCGAAGTTAAAAAGAAAGTGTGGTAAATTTCTCTGAATAAATGTTTTTTTTTTTTCTTTTGGCGTCCTCTCGTTTCATTGAATATGAATATATTGTAACCCGCGCTAACCGTGTCAGTTCTGGAGGGAGAAGAAGACGAAGTTCTGCGGAGTGCGCGTGGTTCTGGGACGCCGCTGCTTTTGCCTGGTCAAGCGCCTGCTCTCTGCCTCCTGTGCCTCAACCCCGTCCTTTGGCCCTCTCCTTCTGGACTGCCGTCCGGGTAGCGATAGAACCCGTGACAATATTAGAGCTTTTTTGGATCTATCTCCGCACTACTGCTACGTAGTAATGCGCTGTAAAAATTCCGCAAGCCTTCGTGTGTCGAAGGCTCTTTAAAATGCAACAAGCTTCTTTTTTTCTCAATATATGTTGATCAACTTTCTCCAAGGTTTAGGCGAAAAAGAAACCCAATTACTGTTGCCAATTGTAGATGCCCGGAAGTGACAAAGTTTGCTCGCTGCCCCGAATTCAGGCGACAAGGATTTAACCATGAAAGATAGGAATGTTGAGACAAAAATATTTGCAAGTGTGCAATTTATGCTCCCGCCGCTTCTCACGTCAAGGCAAAGCGATAAACTTGTCGAGCGAATCTCGTTCCTTCGTTCTACGATTTCCACTCAACTGCCCCCTCTACCCCCTCGTCCGCAGGCTCCCGGACAAGCCACTTCCGCGGCTTGTTGTCGCATTCGCCTCTCGCGTTCAGCGGCCGCTGTTGTGCCTCGCAAAAGGCGTACTGCCTGAGGCCATCCCTTTTCTCCCAACCCTCAGCCCAGAAAGGCTCAGCAAGAGGAAGCCACTTCGGGACAAAAGATAAAGGAAAAAAAAATTCTTTGTTGACACATATTGTTTTGCGCCGTTTTCTCTCTCTGCTTTGTTTTGTTTGCTAGTTGTATCATCCTCTATCTTCGATCCCTAGCATTCAATACTACACTCGTTACCTTCATAGTAGACCACGCCGAATCCGAGCAGATGATCGGGTATGCGAGTAGGGCGGTCGAAGGCAGCCAAGACTAAGCGGATACCGGCCAGCTGCACAATGCACAATGGGTTTCATTTCGAACTGCGCCGTCAGAAACGGACCACTTTCTCTTTTTCTGCATACAGCTTTCGACAAAAGGAGCGCCGATCCGACGCATTTCGAGCCACACTTATGGACGAGGTTTGATAGAACACTTTCGCCATTCCAATTTCGCGCACACTTCGAACTATGCGCCTCACCTGAAGCACTTTTTCATGGCTACGGCCGATTTCATGTAGTCTGGCTCTTACTTAACAATGTTCAACTAAGGTTACTTATTTACTTCATACCCATTTCCCATTTTCTTCCTATAGCCACCTCACGTCATCTCCTCGTGCTTTTGTAATGGCCCTGTACGGCCGGCATCATTTTCATGGATGCCTCTGTTGTCAAAACGTGGAGGTCAGGATCGCGCAAGACACTAGCCGCATAACAGAAGCAACTTAGGAACAACACGGCTCGGACGCTGGTTTGGTACTGTCTTTTTCTCTCTTAGGGCTCGGGCACGCCGCTGCGTGTATCTCGCATTCAGATGGGAAGCAGGGTCTCGGTATCAGCCCTCATCATTGCTGGGATCACCGCAGTGTTTGGAAACCAGACTCTTTCTTCTTCCGGAGTAGTGTTACGAACAGATCGAATTCGTTTTGCTTGCCTGCTTCCGAGCTTTTGTCCTTACTTCTGTAGTCTGCGTTTATTTTTTTTCCTGTTGTGTGTGGAGCACGTAGATTTTGTTGATCTTGATTTATTTCTTTCGTGAGTGATACGGAACCCTGTGCCGTCAAGGTCATGGTACGACCTCATGCTGGTCGCTAGAAACCTGTGTTGGAATTTTTAGTTTCAAGATTCGAGTTTACGTTTAGTTTCGCGGCTTTAATGTCGCCAGTAGCATGCATATTACCTATTGCGACTAATTACAAAAGAAAATTACTCCGTAACATCCGTGACATGCAGCGAAAAATGAATAGCAAAACTAAGCGACGGCTTTGTTAAATCTTTCGAAGATAGCAATAAAGTCTCTCCGCCATGGCTCCTGTCTTGTCTTTTTTCCTTTTCTTCTTTTCACAATGACCATTCAATCTCCACTTTCTCTTCATTTTTACTTCCTTCTTTTTCTCCCTCAATTTTTTTTCTCTTCTCTTTATTATCTTGGCCGTCTTCTCGCATCTATTCTGCCGCTTTGTTTCGCTTCTATTTTTCCTCTTTGTCTTGTTTTTTTTTTCCCCTTGGCTTCTTTGTGGTTTTACCGCCTCCTTCTTTTAGTTTTAGACCTCTTTCTCCCAACATATCTTGGCAGTTGTTGCGCATAACGTGGCTTTCAGATTTCTATGAACCGGAAAGAGTGCCAGTATTATGCACAATTGGAGTCAGACTTGGGGGTTCATGTTGCAACATCAGGGACACGGCGGAGGTGATGGTCTTTTGAGTGCGACGCATTGCAGAGAAGATGAGACAGATGGGCGGGCTTCTTGGCACAAATATATAACTGTATATAATTAAAATATTATAAACCTTTTACACAAGTACCGGTGTAGTTGTTATCACCTGGTAATATCTAGAACGTCAGGCCACGGTGTGCCCGCAACACCACGCTGTCATGCCTGACCAAAGAATTGACTTTGTGTCGCGCTACCAATAGCGATTCCTCAAAGCGCGATCAGCGCCAGGACTAACCCGGTCCGAACCTCTATTCCCACTCTTCCCGATAAAGGCCCTGTCGAAGTCTTCCTTGGTGCCAAAAGATATCCTTAAATCAACTCACCCAGCATTAATGGGACTCTTTCAGTGTCCAATAGGGAATTCTTCTATCGGAGCCAATGAGTGAGTTATTTTTAAATTTGAAATCACCAATGGCACACTGATACTTCACTCACGAGCGCGGCGTGCATTCCGCTCTCCGAGAAGCACTAAAATACTAAAACACACTCAAACACAGCAGCTACTAGCGGTGCTGACTGTAATATTACACACCGTGCCTTCGTTCACCTGGCCATCGGCGGGAGGCAACCCCAAAAACCGGCTTCATGCCGGTTATTACCATAGCCTTTACCATAATACAGTATCCGACAGTCCCAGGGCGGCTTGTCCAAAAGGGCCAAAACCGCAGCGTGCGGTCAATGCGTGGAGACCGAGACAAACAGACCCCGTCGCCGAGTGCGCGTCTCTTTTCAATGTTCTTTCTGCCGTCATGGTTTTACTTCACAGCCCGGCGGTCGTCTGCAAGCAGCTTTTGCCCCAAAGTATTGGGACAGTCGAACAATTGGGGTGGAGGCGACTCGAGGAACCATGTAGAAAAAAAGGAAAACCTAAACACGCTGACCAAAACAACCTACAGGTGCCGATATGCACGACCCAGAGCCCGACTGCCTGCAAACCCAATTTCTTCCTACCCAGATTGTTGTGCGCACACTCCCGGCGCTCAGCAGCTGTCACAGTCAACCACTTACAACAACAATAAAAAATTTTCACACATAGCAGCAACCTTGCCCACTTCGACAGCATATTGACATGCATCACAATTGCACGAACAAAACACTAGGAACTTCTTGAATACCTAAGCCCGAAAAAGAAATGCCAAGTCAAAGGCAACAACACGCAAAAGTCCAGGCAACAATTCATGTCACACAGCACAAATATAAACACGCAAGAATGGCACTGCCGCCCGGCTCATCCCCGTTGAGCCCAGATAAGTTCAGGGATCATTCTCCTTTCGCGGCATGACTAGCGATGGAACACGGCGACACAACAGAAACAGAATGACGTGATGACATGAGGAAGAAATATGCTTTTAATGGCCAGCGGGCCTGGCGCGAGCGCTCCGCCCTCGCCACTGCCCGCTTCGTCATCTTCGTAGCATTACCCGGGGCCACCGAGCGATCGTCCCGATCGATTGCTAGAAATCCAATGCATGACGTGACGATGAACACAGACACAGGATTGGGACATAAACGCTAGACACCACAATGAATGCGAAGATGGGAAGAATGCTTGCAACCGCAGCATCAAGTCCAATCTTCACCGTCTGCCGAAGGCCAAGGCTCATGGACACGCCGAACGGCTTGAGCGGGGGTGCTGTCTTCGCTTGAGTGGTCGTGAGGTCGCTTCGTCGTGGGGTCGGTAGGGTCGGCTTTGGGCTCTTCAGGGTCATGTGTTGTGGTCAGGGCTGGGGACGAAGCTGGGGACAGCGGCTAGTCGGGTCTGAGCAAAAAGGGCTGTGGCAGAGCTGGGCGGCATCTCCGCGGGCTTTCGGCAGATGGATCCGACGTACGGTTGGCTTGGACGGTGCAAGACGAGGATGGGGATGAACCGCACCTGCACCAAATGTTACGTGGTGGCATGACAAGCGATGGAACACTGCGACACAACAGAAACCGAACGACGTGATGACATAACGATGAAATATGCTTTTAATGGCCAGCGGGCCTGGCGCGAGCGCTCCGCCCTGCGCCACTGTCCGCTTCGTCATCTTCGTAGCAATATCAAAGCTAATCAATAAGCGCAAGGTGGGCGATATAAGGAAGTATAACATGGAGAAAATTGAGCATGCTGTAAAGAACGGGGAAAGCCTTAAAGTGGTTAAGAAGAAATTGGGCGAAGGCAAAACCCAGATGTATGCGCTAAGGGACAAGGCGGGCAACGTCATCGCGAATATGGACAAGATAGTCAAAGTAGGCTAGGAGTTCTATACAGATCTCTACAGCAGCCAAAGTAGTCAGGATCATAACGAGATTGGCGGCAGGGGAAAACAGTCAGACGTTCCACTAGTGACGAAGGACGAGGTCAAGAAAGCATTAGAAACTATGAAAAGGGGGAAATCAGCTGGAGAGGATCAGATAACTACAGATTTGATGAAGGACGGGGGAATATCGTGCTAGAAAAACTGACCACCCTGTATACGCAGTGCCTGGTGTCATCGACGGTGCCGGAGCCATGGAAGAATGCCAACATTATCCTCATTCATAAGAAAGTGGCGCTAAGGACCTTAAAATTTACAGACCAATCAGCTTACTGTCTGTTACGTATAAGGTATTTACGAAGGTAATCGCTGATAGAATCGGGCTAACCTTAGACTGCAATCACGCAAAGGATCAAGCAGGTTTTCGGAAACGGTACTCTACTATCGATCATATCCATATCATCAACCAAGTGATAGAAAAATGCTCCGAATAGAACCAGCCCTTATACATAGCATTCATTAACTGCGTAAAAGCATTTGACTCAGTAGAAACCTCCGCGATGATGCAGGCATTGCGAAATCAGGGGGTAGACGAGCCGTACGTGAAAATGCTGGGAGTTATATATAGTGGCTGCACAGCAACCATAGTTCTGCATAAAGAAAATAACAAATTCCCATAAAGAAAGGTGTTAGGCAAGGAGACACGATCTCCCCAGTACTATTCACAGCTTGCTTAGAGGAAGTGTTCAGAGACTTGAAATGAGAGCAGTTAGGGATAAGGGTAGATGGAGAATACCTTAGTAATTTGCGATTTGCTGATAGCATTGCCTTGCTAAGTAACTCGGGGAACGAATTGCAAATAATGATTGATGACCTAGACAGGAAAGGTAGGCTCGAAAATCAATATGCAGAAGACTAAGGTAATGTTCAACAGCCTCGTGAAGGAACAGAGGTTTACGTTAGGTAGCGAAGCACTGGAAGTAGTAGGCGAATATGTCTACTTAGGACAGGTAGTAACCCTAAATCTCGACCATGAAAGAGAAATAACAAAAAGAATAAGATTGGGATGGAACGCATTTGGCAAGCACTCGCAGATTATGACTAGCAGCTTACCGGTATCGCTTAAGAGGAAAGTTTACAACAGTTGCATCTTACCTGTACTCACCTATGGGGCTGAAACGTGGAGGCTAACTAAGAGGGTTCTACTTAGGTTGAGGACAACGCTGAGGGCTATGGAACAAAAAATGGTAGTGGTAACATTAAGAGATAGGAAGCGTGCAGATTGGGTGAGAGAATTAACTCAAGTTACTAACATTCTAGTGAAAATAAAGAAGAAGAAATGGGCATGGGCAGGACATATAGTGCGAGTAAAGGATAACCGATGGTCGCTTAAGGTGACAAACTGGATTCCAAGGGGAGGAAAGAATAGCAGGCTGCGGCGAAAGTTAGGTGGGCGGATGAGGTTAAGAAGTTCGCAGGGGTCAAGTGGATGCAGCTAGCACAGAACAGGGATAACTGGAGAAATATGGGAGATGTCTTTGTCCTGCAGTGGGCATAGTCAGGCTGGTGATGATAATGATGTATATATATAGCGGGTGTCCCGGCTAAATCAGACCAGGGTTTTAAACAATGCTGTGGGCCCAACGAAATCAGTTCAGAACTCTTGTAATTTTTTCGTTTATCAAAGTTACTTATCTGTAAGTACTGATTAGCTTTTTTTATAATTTTCTTGCGAGAAAAGTTTAAATGTAGAAGTTGTAGACCTCGAAAAGCGTCTTGCTACGCTGTTTTTATTAAACTATCATGTACGTACAGCAATATATTTACCAGGCGAAACCGACGCCTGGCGCAATAAAAAAAAACTGCCCATATATATATATATATATATATATATATATATATATATATATATATATATATATATATATATATATATATATATATATATATAAGGACGTTCTACGTCCGCCGCTATGGTTGAGGGTGGCGCTGGTGAACACTCTCAAGGTTCGTATACAGACAACTTAAATACCCAAGCAAGTAGCAGGGGGGACAGCGGCAGATGTAGCTCAGTTGGAAGAGCACCGGACGCGTTATTCGGAGGTCGTGGGTTCGGATCCCACCATCGGCACGTTGTTTTTTCTTCTACTTTGTGCTTAATTATCTTTCCCCTAACAGATTACATTACTAATTTCTGTAATTATTCAAGTTAACATTAAAAAAAAAAGACATAAAGTACCATCCCCAACGCTTTCCTTGACCTCGCCGACTGTTGGCTTCTTTCCTTCATGTATATATATATATATATATATATATATATATATATATATATATATATATATATAAGGTTCTTGAAGGGCAGAAGGCACAGTGTGTGTCTCACTACTCGGTGGACAACACATGTGTACAGCTGACGCCATAACATACAAGGTACATAAGTCGTCACTTCAAACCCCTCACGTAAAGTAGGCTGCACTGGACTAGCAGATGAATGTTATATGGGGGGAAAATGGTAAGACCTCTGCACAAAGAACAGCCTCTTGACAGTGTTGACACAAAATCACGCGCAGAATTTCGCGCTACAGCAAAGACAACGTCCATTCCCAATTTACTGGTACACGGCGCCATTACGATGTCACGTAAGAAACGAACACATTCCGGAAGGACATCACTTCCTCTATGGATATACATATTTAATACAGGTGGCTCAGCAAAAGCACACAAGTCTCTTAAATGCAAACCTCTTAAAGCAAAGGTTGGAAGTATTACATCAAATACTGCATGAAGATTTAAAGATAAAGAAGAAAATGCACTTCCACCCATCTGCTAAACATAGCACGAGGTTCAGCCATAATGCAACCATACGGCCGCACTTCGCTTACAATAACATATTTCGCTTTTCTTTTTTCTTTCTGACGCGATAGAGGTTTCAAAAAAATTCCTTACTCATGTTGTACAAAGTGCCAGTAAAACAGCATTCCAGGTAAGTCTCGACCAATACTTTATGTAACGCTAAAATATCGGACCCCGTGTGTCCCATCTTATTACCTTGTATGTGCTTTTTCGCTTTTTGTGCCATTTGTTCCAGTTTATCTGCTTTTTGAGATCCTGTTTGTATATTTCCAACTCAGTTTTTGTTACTGTATTCTCTCATTTGGAATTTTAGAAGGTGTTAGTGCTTTTATATGTATTGTTGATTCCCTCGCTGGCATGACCCTCAGTAAGGGCTAACAGTATAAATAAATAAATAAATAAATAAAAATATATGAATAATAAATATACAAAAATTTGGATGCAAGCATGAATGTAAATATAAGAGACGTCTGGCAGCTGTCCCCATAATCCTTTGGGAACTCGCTTCGTGGCGAATTGCTGACGAGATGAAAAAAAAAAATTGAAGTTGAGCGCATTGTCTCCGAGTCATATTTCTTGCAATTTTCTAGCTCGCCGCTGGTCTCTCTGCTCCGCTCTTTTTATTACGCATGAGCGCAGTATCCCAAGTGTACGCACGCATTAGCCCAAGCGAGACACACGCAAAATCGATAAACTCGATGCATTCGTCTTTTGCCGTCCAGGAGAGTTTTACGAAAAGCGTTGCGACATCTGCCGACTCAAATTGGGCAGGCCTCACAGCCCACGCCAGTTTATTCTCGCCAGCGTGACAATGCGGAGCACTAGGTTACAAAGACCGTCAATTCTGTTTTATTTTGCAGTCGAGGACTTTAATCTATTTTATGTGAAAGCATCTGTGTCCTAATTTCTACGCATATAATTTTCTAATGGCTTTAAAACATGCCATAGCTCTGCGTTGCGAGGTATTGCTGTATGCGATCGCTACTTTCCCTTCGCAAAGTGGCCGTCAGCTGCTGCCTTACGAGCAGCTGTTTTACTCGAACAAACTTTGCATTCGAGGCGTAAATCTTTTCAAACTAGAGCAACAACTTTGCATTCGAGGCGTAAATCTTGTAAAACTATAGAGCAAAGTATATACTGCAGCATTTGCGCTTGTGTAGAATTAACGTTACGGAATAAGCCGGCACCGCTTTCAATGCGTGCTGCACCTGTCACAATGTGGGAGAAGGGGTTCGTGCACTAAAGGTCCCTGCCAATGTCTCCCCGCACTCTCAGTTATCTGTTCTGGTGGGAAGAGGGACAAATACCCCTACCCATGTTATGCAGGACCAGGTGGCTAGCCGGCGATAGGTCCACGCCTCGCAAAAATGTCTTTTACTTCTAGATGAGAGATATGAGAGCGGTAATTGCGGCGAATTATAGTTACATTTGCACATGCTTTCTTAACTGTACTATTCACAGCGAGCGATGCATGATAGTGAGGAAGGACTTAAAAGTGACATCGCTGGAAGAGGACTGTCTCAATGGCTTTTGCGCGGATGTCCTGCGGCAGATGGCTCGGCTTATGAATTCCCGCTCTAAGCTTCGCATGGTGCGGTATGGCATATGCAGCGCTGTGAACAGCCACGGAGAGTAGAGCGTTCTTATCCGGGAATTGATAGACAGGGTGAAGGGCGGCTCGTCACTCGCTACTGGCAAGATCCGCACGTTGGCCATCACAACAAGCACATGAGTAAAACGTCACCCATCGATATTCGTGATAGCCATTGTTCACGAAAGCTGGACAGCGAAGAAAATGACGCTGTCAAGGTTTGTAATATAGCGTAAAACGAGAGACAAACGAACTCAAGGTTGCGGCATTCTATTGTACGTTAGGCGTTACAAATTGTTTAACTATACATATTGTTTGAAACAAACTATAAACTGATTTTGGCTAAGAACCAGTAAAAGTTAAGCCTACAAGAGCGTGTTACAAAGTACTTTGCTAAAAATAACCAAATATAGGTCGTAGTTCTTGCAAATCAAAAGTGTTTCAATAAGCGATTGTCCTCGGTCTCAGAACTTTTCTATACATTTAATTTGATACAGCTATCATAATTCAAAACATTTATAACATCTACAAAACTATCCAATAGTTTCGATACGTATTGAGTGGATATTTAATTTGTTTCCTTATCTGGCGGACATGTACGAGGTCAGGACGGGGCCGTATGCCTTAAAACGTTCTCTGGTTTGTTTCGACATCGCTTACTCTTCTCGGCTGAAAAAAAGTATTCTTCATGTTACATCAAGCAGGGAGTTAGATGGGAAAACTGCAACGTGCTCTCGGCGGTAAAAAAAATTGAATGGAGGTAGGAAGGACAAAGACGCACATATATTGATGAGGTTTAGGAAATAACTACAACCTATGCTCGCTGAGCTTAGAAGACGGCTTCGCAGTGATATGGCAGCGTCTGGCTGTTTCCTTACTATTGATTTCGGGCGTCGTTAATCATTGCACGCATGAGCGCGGAGGGGAACCAACGTCTTGCCGTCCATTTTATTGCCACGAATACGAGAGGAGAGTGAGGGAGCAGAGCCATCGAGTGAAGATGTGCCCATTCGCGCTCACTTTTGTCTCGTTTCGAGGTTCAACCAGGACCTTTGTTTACTCCGTGTTCAGTCTAAGTTATGCGGAGTGGCGCGAAGGCCCTGAGCGGTTTCCGATCATTTTTACAGTGATTGTACTCGGCCATGTTTTTAGAGGCTGGATTCTGGGAACATTTTTCTTCGTTTCTTCTGTAAAGATCTGTTTTGTCTATATTGCTTCCAGAAGTCGCTTGCTTCTTATGAGGTAAACAAAAAAAAAAAGCACGTTCCATTAGAAATACTTGACTATACGAAGAAAATATTCCATTCTGAAAAAAGCTCTCACATTTTTCCTCAATTTGACTTGCTTTAGCGGACTTTCTAGTAAGTCTTTGTTGTTTCGTTCTCCTCTTCTCGGGCTGTTATCTGGGTAATTTGCTTAATTGGCTCGAATTAATTCACTGCATTAGACAGCAGTTCGAAATCATCTGAATTGATCAAATTTTATTAGAACAATTCAGTTACTGTGATGTCTGATTAGTGTACTCGGCTGTACGATGAAGGGTGTTTTCCGTGACTACGGTTCCGTTCGCAATCTCACGTCCATAGTATTGCTCGCGCTTCAGCTTACCCGCGCATGTCCGCAGCTTCTGAAGCAGTCAATGAAATATTTCTTTTCTTAAAAGATGCTTATTACATAAAGAATGTCATGTCATGACATACAACGGCACACTCGGCACTGGCAAAGGGCGAAGAAAACGGCATACGAACGCATGAGCTTCACGTCGAACTACTACTGAAATTGCATCAGTCAATGGGCATCGCTTTCGCCCACAACACGGGTGTCTCTGCTTGTTGATGTTTGCGCTCCTTCATCGCAGGTATAGAAAACCTAGTTCTGTCTTTTTGAGAGTCGTGTGGTAACAGGCTTCGCTGCCAAAGAAGACTGTTAATTACATTTTATTTTCAGAATCCACGCAGAAAGGTCATCCTGGTTGTTTAATTGGGATAAATTTGTATTTCGACGTGCAGAAATGCCAGTCTTCATGCTTCCAAAATATAAATTTCTTTGCTCCGTTGTAAATTACCTAAATGAACGTATGCTTGTGTACTAATCCGGTAAATTTGCCTCGCATATATTCTTACGTAAATGTTTGCCATTTCTAAACGGTATAAACGTTAATTGCATAATTTATTTTTCCTATTAAATACTTGATTCATTGCTTTTTAGACATTTATATTCCCATTAGTAGAAATACTGGTGCTTGAAAACGACAGCAGCCACTTTTTCCACTTGAGACAAGGTCATAGACAGAGGAAAGTGAAGCGCAAAGCCCTGACATTGCCCGCAGACAAACACAATACAGGATCAGACCAAAAACAACAATGACAGCGAGATATTTATCCTTAGCTGGGAGCAACAGCATTGAAAGTAGATGCTAGGTAAAGGTGATAAATAAACCACGAACGCATAAAGCTTAGACGGCCAATAATTAGAGAGCTTATTACGGCGTTAAGATAAGCTCTTTACAGTTGTTCTCTATCTCGAGCTGCGTTCTGATTACCCCTAAGTTGTTTACGAAGATTCTACTAACAAAAAAGATAATTTGCGTTGAAAGCTTAAAACCCAGCCTTTTAATGATGCTTTTAGATTAGAAAATATTCTAGTATACTTTCCTCAGTGCGCAAGGTTGCAAAACGGAACTACTAACAATATCTTATTAAAAAAAATGGAAACGACTGTAGGCGCAAGTGGCGACTTATTAAACAATTTCACAACAATGAAAGTGGCGAAACATGCATACAAAAGTAACATGTTAAAATGTCATCTATTATAATCCCAGAGAAATTGCCAATGCTTTTAATCAGCACTTTAGCTTTAGCACAGGTCGTAACCACTTCACCTTCCTTGACACGTTGTTCCCACTCTTTTTGCTTACGTCCTACAGCTGCAGAAGAAGTCCATCAAGTCAATAACTCACTCAATACAACCGGTGCAGGATTAGATTCAATTCATTCCTATAAAATTAACCTTATCTCTGAAGACATATCCGCAATTCTGGTAATTTTATTAAAAAAGGTGTTTAAAGCAGATGTTTTTCTAGATTGCCTTAAGGTTGGTAAAATATTCTCCATTTTTTAGAGAAGCGATCGCACTTGTATCAATAATTATCGTTGTATCTACATCCTTCCTTTTTTCAGAAAAGTCATCGAGAAGCTTTTTTCACATGGCTAATAAATTATCTAACTACATTTAACCTTTTAGCTCCTCAACAATTTGAATTTCGGCCCGGCTACTCCACTGAATTAGCCCTAGTAAATTTTATTGAAAGTGTGAAGCAAGTCATTGACTACGGCTTAATTATTGGAGCCACTTTTATTCACCTAACAAAAGCTTTCGATACAAGCATCACATATTTCTTCATAAACTAGAATCATTTGGAATCTCCGGTCCACCCCTCGAGTTTATCCGCAGGTATATAAATATTCGATCTCACGTTGTTTTTTATACCACTCAGTCTGTAAACAAAGGTGTTCCGCAAGGATCGATGCTAGGCCCTCAACTCTTTAATGTTCATTAATGATCTGTTTGTTGCACTAAATCATACAAAGAGAATATTATATGGGAACAATAAAACCATTTATGCCTCTCACAGGTCAACCGCCACACTTCAGCTTATTTTTAACATAGACCTAATGACATTACCACGTGGTGCAAAAATAACATGCTTCAAATAAATCACAAAAAAAAATGAATTTATGCTATTTCACTTTCCTTTCACTTTCATAAATATTTTGCCCACACAGCCGTTTCATAACAATGCGCTTCTTATCTCAGCAACTTCCAATTCTCGGGGCGCAATTCTCGACAAGGACTTAGTACCAAAACCAACATGCTCAATCGTTCATGCATGAAGTTTTGTTCGGCATTCTCATCATGATAAAAACCCGGGATTATTTTCAGCCTCGCATAATAAGTTCAATATTTTATGCCTGCATTCTTGGTCACCTTACTATTGTCTATCTTACAGGGAAAATACATATTACATCACGCATATTGAAACACTTCAACGCCTACAGAATCAAACCATCAGGCTCGTGTCATTCAGTTCATTCCTATCACACTCTTTGTCATCGTACCACAGCTTGAACGTCCACTACAACATTTATTGGGCTTAAAATTGCTCATGATTATGTATAAACTAATAAAAAATCATGTGCATAGGGATGACATTAGCAACAAGCTTGTAAATTCTTGTCCTACCAGGTTTAAACAACGCAATAATCTTCTTTCGCGGAAAATGAGGACTAATTACTGAATATTTACTAGCTTATTTGCCGGCATATCCTACTGGAATTCTTTAACTCAAGAAGTAAAGCATCACATACTGTTCACTCCTTTAATTTTTGCATCAAAGTTTATTTAATATACATGTTACATAGTTAATTTGTTGCAACCGCTATAGTTCACTTCTGAATGCGTTATTTTTGTCTGCTCTATGCACTCAAGTTGATGATCTGTATATTCATCTTTTTTAGTTTAATTGATGTATTTTTTCTAACATTTTTGTTTTGTAGGTTCTACTTTTATACTAATTACTTGTTACACTGCTTCCCTTTTCTGGCATTTCTACCTCACTTGCTTTGTTCTGGAGGGTCGCCCCGACACTCTTGTACTAAGAGACCTCCTTTTATATAACTGTTACTGTATTCTAGTTCTTGTATGTATGAAATAAACTTGAAACTTGAAGCGGGAACGGAAATATCCAATCACTCCGCTCGCTAATATCCTGCGCGTCTTGTGTTGTAGCGTGTCTGGCTTTTTTTTTTTTTTTTGCGTGTGTATTTCCTACTCGCATTCGATCAAAATTTACGTAAGTAATGCGCTCAAAATCTCCCTTATCACATGTTTCCCCAAACAAGCAGAGTTCTCGTATAGAGCGACTACCGTCGGCTAAGGAGCATCCATTCGGGATGCTCGGTACACGAAGAGCGCAGTACAACTGATAGTCTGTGTTGTCTTAGTTTCACTTTACACTTCCCCTTTCGCTGGCTTTAAGCATGCCCACAGTTTTCTCCATATCAGCCTCGCTTTCTTCTTGTCAGCCGGCTTCTCTCGTCCTTGCAGGGCCTTCCACAGTGTATTTTTGCTTCTTTTTACTTCTTTTCTCAGTGTGCACAATGTCTTCCCTGATCCTCGCTTATCGCATTAGCCGCCTTCTGGGATGCCGCCGTCGTGCGCGAAGAACGGCCGCTGTGTGAAAGAGATAAAAGCTAAAGGCTTCAGCTACGACAGCAGAGCAGCTCCTGCAATAAGAGCCAACAGCCGGTTTGTTTTCATTAACGCCTTAACCCGCTCCTGTCCAACAGGTTATTCAATTTAAACTCCTATATACATCCTCTTTTTCCTGCACTGCGCTGACTCTCTCTATCTACTGTGCCTGCAATGTCAGTTAACCTAGCACCAACATTTACGTTTTAGAAGATTCATGAAAGGCTGCAAATATCAGCATCAGGTTCTTTAGACGCACTTTAGTTTTGTTAACTTGAGCGATGCCACTACTGTATGATGTTTTTTTGCTGGGAAGCCGTCCGAAAATTTTGAAGCCTTCGTAGCACAAATGGCGAATCTGAATTTCTTTGTTTTGCCTTTGAAACATTAAGTCAAAATAATCTTGACGAAAATAAGGGATAATAACGGTTTAAGAAATCGCACAGTGAACAAGACAACAAGTACGTTCCAAAGATTCGTCATTAAATTAAAAAGAAAAGATAGCAACATCACCATACAACTTAGTATTCCTTATATAAACAGTAGCAACCTACCTGTTGTGAGCGAGTCAACCGGATTGGTGCTGCTGTAAACAAAACGAAAGGAGATTATACTTAAGGGACCTGTGTGAGAACATTTGCTTAATTGAAACACTTTTTCCGTCGCTCTCACGTTTTCAATGATAACACGTCTACCCTGACATTTTAAAAGGTTTCATGGAGATCCTTTGTCTCGATCATGAACTAGCCCAAATATACACTGATATACCAGCTCTCGCTCTTTACCTGACTACGTCTCATTGTAATCCCATAGACGAACTTGGAGCAACCTCTTGACGCCCTAGGTAATCAGAGACATCGTGGAAGTAAAAAGTTTTGGGTATTCCTGTAGTCAAACTGCAGGTTTTACCTCGTGAATATTTCAACGAATGAAAATATCGGGTACACACAAGCTCCGCAATTATATGCTCTGCAATTATAAGCGCCCTTTTACGGCGGCTGAGTGGCAACAAAGTGATATTGCATTTCGCGTTTTTTTTTTCAGCCCATGATAGCTACATCTCATGGTGTAAACGCGACTTTTGCAGACACTAATGGCGAATAAAATAACATGTGGTAGCGTTCTGTCCGACAAACGAGTTAAAGTTTGCATGATTCAGTTTCTGCTAACCAATACACCTTTGACAGGTAAAATAACTATTATTTTACAATAATTTGTTTAAGAACGTCTGTGATTAAACATAAGTACTGAAGTAAGACTGCACAGATGCACTAGCGACCAGCATGCGCTGTACATGCATGCATTGTGACTCGGTGCTAAAACATACACGGAAACAGCTTTCTTGAAATCTCAAATGTGCTACCAACAATAAAATACTTCTTTCAAGCCTTGAAAACACTCTAAACTATTTTGCATGGAGAAAGGTATACGATACAACGAGGCACGAAGCCAGGAGAGCTTGCCTAACTGATTCATACTTTAGGACAAAAAGACATCAGGCGTAGTTCGGTCAGGTGGTAGTCGGCGGGTGACATGGACGGGCACTGATCCGTCGTACAGATCTGCGATGGCGCGCGATCACATGACATTGACGATTTAGTAGGAGCTGCCTGCTTACACTTCGCCTTTCGGGTGTGAGAGTGAGATCGGAATGCAGCCTGCCAGACACTTGCATTCCGAATCAGATATACTGCTCCTAATACGAGATAGCACGTTCATACGTCTTCGTTAAGCGGGATGGTATATGTATGTCAGGTCACCCTGCAAAAATAGTGGCACATTCCGTATGTATGTTAAAATATATATTTGATGTTAGGAATACGAAAATAACAGAATAATAATTAACGACTTGCAAATAGCATATGCATAGTCTTGGATCGTATTTGTCTAAAACCCTCTATGGTGGTATTCAAGCGAGTAAATCAAGTGAAAAGCTAAAAAACCAACATTGGTAGGGACAACGTGTTTGTCTCTGTGCGGTTCGCATGATATTGGGGCTGCGCTAGTGCTTAGGAAGTATCATCAAAACTGAGAACCTTCTTTCGAACTCCGCTTTGCTACCTGGGCACAAGCCTGCTCGAGTGATTTAGATAAGTATAAACAACTCTGCAGGCGAAATAAATTCCACCAGGAAAGCCTATCACTGAGATCCATCAATGCTGTCGCGTTATAAGTTTGAAGGAGGAGCTTGAGGGTCGTCCAGTTTTGTCCTTGCACTAATTATAATCGACCGTGGTGACAGGTTCGCCAACATTACCAGAAAAACGGTTTTAAACTCGTAACTTTCTGGCTGCTATTTAATAAAGATCATGGTAGCTAAGATCAAAAATATAATTCCAATCGAGAAACAGTCCAAGAAACTGCGCTACTTCACTCCTCGCTGTCGGTGAGCTCGAAACTGGCATAAACTGTGTCGCCGATATAGCGTTGTTCACCCCAACCACAAAGGCTTATCACTAAGGTTTTTGGCTGGTACTGAAGGTTTGGTGAATTAGTACCTTACGATAGCAATATTGCTCGTGTGCATCGCAACAAACTTCGACTGGCGGATCAACAGGCCTGAAAACCGAATAGAGCCGACCATGAGTCTGTATGCCCCGCTTTGCTGGCTAATTTATAAAAAGAATAAGTCTCTGGGTGAAAACGAAACAAATTTCCTTTTCGCTGGTGATACCCGCTAGCTTTGTGCTTTATGGAAACTTCATACTCTAAAACATTCTATTGTAGATATTCAGTTCACATAAGAAAGATGTTAGTTCATGCTTGACTAGCCAACCGATATGCAGGAGAATCTAGCAGAGCGTGAAGATATTATGCAAAACAGCCCTCTGTCAAGCTAGCTTACAAATTAGGATGTCTCTGATTTGCGCTGAAATGTGAACACATGCACTGTTGCATGCTTTTAGAAAGTTCAGAGACGCTTCTTTTTGCGCACAAAGTGCGCAGTTATTCAAATTGCCTTTGCTTTTGAAAGTATCTCCGTTTTTCTCATTTCCTCTTTTTCTCTCTGGTCATCTTTAATTTATTGCATCTCATTGCTTTCTTTTAGAATACTTTACGCTCGTAAAATCCGACAGCATTGTGATTGCAACATAGCGATAAGTGATAAAGGTTGCCATAATAATGAGCCGACAACGCTCCTTACTTTAAAAATATGATACAAGGGTATTTCAGATACTGAGCAAACAATTTAAAACAATTTACCTGCATTCCTTAGAAGCATGAGGTAATATATTTGTTCTGAACTAAAAAAGGTTCAATTATAAGCATCTCGATAATTCTCAGCGTTTCAAATTTGTTTTTCCGCCTTCCCTTTAAAACCTTGTCTATAAATTCGGAGGAAATTTCACAACCAATATTTTTTTAGCCGGGCCCGAGAAGAGCTCTGAACTCTGCAATGGTGGGCTAATCATGTCATGAATAGATAAGTTTTATTCCATCTGCGCTTTGACTAATAACATCTCTTAATTTTGCTCTTTCTTCAACCCCCTTTCTTTTTAGCTTTGGAGATTTTCGTACTTAAGCGGCTTTCTGACCATCGGAGCTCCTTTTGGAACGTTTGAAAGTAACTGAATTTGAGAGTACGGAAGTTATGGCTTTCAGGCGTGACTTCGACACACACGCATTTCCTTATAAACGAAGAATATTGCCATTCGTTAGCAAATTGCTAGAATTCAGATAAAATTGGTATGATCGTTCTGACATGTTTTCAGTTCTCGTGAAGGCACTCTGTCCAACAAAACACAATCACTGGTCTTTTAAGAAGGCGGCTTAATTGTTTGTGAAGACACTGCGTCATTCGGCCCCCAGAAGGAGTTTTGCCGTTGTGCCTAATTTCAGCCAGATTATATTCTTTACCAACCTCTCTGACGGCGAAAAGTTTAGGTTGGCTCCCTGCTTTCTTTCTGGCTACTTTGAACATGAATTGTGGCGCACTTATTAATCATTCGTTCAATAATTTCAGGGACAATAACAAGAAAGCTGCAACGCATGCATATTTAGCACTCCGGAATTGTGATGATCGACACCCAGACACGTAGCCGTGTTCCCCGCTGAAATAAGGCCGAACGCGAAATAGAGACTATGCTGTAGAATAAGAATAACACTGGCGTAGAGTGTACTTGGAGCGTTCCAGTGCGCTCTAGTTGGGTTCCATTAGCTGTGCGCCCTAGCATTGCATGAGGAGTTCATTTATAGAAATGAGCTATAAGCAAGTGCTTTATTTTGGCGCTCGTTAGTGATTCCCGATAGTGGCGACGGAGACGTGATTCTAACGAGCGCCCTGCTGAGGACGTTAAAGAAAGCACATTATAAACTTTGCTTTTGTGGCTTCCGACCCAGCTTAATTGCCGAGCCAGCTTAATTTACGGCGATGGGAATGGTGCACATCGACAAACCATTACTGGCGGCTAAGCGAGCTCCGTGTGCGCGCGTACCAATTTCAACGTCGCACAGCTCGGTTATGTGCACGCAGTTTACACTGCACGCCACCTGGAGAACACAGCGCTGGTTGAGGCGCTTCATTAACCTGTATTTAGTATGCAGAGCAGTTGAGTTGGATATTTGCTCTAGAGGACATTTTCTCTGTAATTCTAATAAGAGGAGCAACTTCATGGCGTACGTAAGGTAGCTAAAGAAATCCCGCATCTTATCTTACTCAGGACGCGCAGCCTACTGGCTTTAAGCAGCGCATCGCGACACGGAGATGCCAAACGCACTTTTGTTATTCTTTATTTCCGCAGAGCAAATACAGCATCTGCTGCAGGGCCGAGTGTAAAGGATAAGATGCAGTCATATTGCCACATAAAAGAACGTAATGAGATAAATAAAAAATGTATAAGAGAAAACTAACAGAATCACAACATGACTCTATACAACACCACAGCAAAATGTGCAAGGAAACTGAAATAATATTTGCCAGAGATTTCTTTGAGTACAACTATACAGTTTACAGCTAGACACTTATAAAGAAGTAAATATAATATACACAGGAACGTGACACAAAGCAAAATATAATACATTCGAGGGCAGTATAGAATGCTAGAATATGTTCTGCAGGAACATGACCAAGATCGTATTCAATCCCCATATAGAACTCCAGATGTTATTGAGACACCTTTGATGTGCTTTTTAAACTTACCTATACTAGTTTCGCAATTTATTGCATCTTATAATTTATTAGGAATAAGAATCTTTTGCATGTGAATGTTTTGCATATAGTTCGTTATTGTTTTTGACCTGCGTCTTTTATTATATCGGAATGCATAAACAAAATTTTTTCTCCCTCGCGGACGCACAGCTTTTGGTATTTTATAATCTGTAGTAGTTTGTAGTAGCAAAGCTGGTCTTCCTTCAACATTTTGTAATTTTAGAAAAACGGAGAAGTTCTTAAATGTTGCAAAGACTCATAATAATTTTTATAGCCATGTAAGTTTTTCTTCGGTACCATTATAATCTTATTCTAATTAGTATGTGTTTGGTTCCCCACAACATAATATCATAGAACAGTTTTGAATTGAAAAGTATATTATACAAAAAGTTACTTTATCCATAGAGAAGCTATATAGACTATGTATAAACAACCAACGGTTTGTGCCAGATCGTTTATAAAATGGTTCACGTGTGACGTCCATGACAATTTTTTTCTGGAATCACACACCTAGGAATTTCTGCTCTTTACTTAAGGAATAGCATTGATCATAACATTCCAGTGCTAGTTTAGTCTGTAATGGTTTATTGACCGAGTGAAATACGATATAGGGCTTTTGTGAATTGAGCTCCAGCATATTTTCCTTGAGCCACCGGGAGAGCTTAATAAGGTAGTTGATCAGTTTGGTTTCGAGTATTGTTATATTATATGTGATGTGAAAAAACACTAGTATCATTTTGCATGATTCTTTTATTTCGACAATAATTAATAACATAATAGTTGGTTAATGGAAAAAGAAAGGCACACTATCTGTCATACTGGTTCCATAGACACCTGAACCGCGCCGGGGAGGAAGGAAGGGGGAGTAAAAGTGGATAGAGAGAAATAGGAGCCGTAGTGGAGGGCTTTGGAGTAATTTCGACGCCTAGAGGATCTTTAACGTGCGCTGACATCGCACTGCACACGGACACCACTTCCTTTTGCCTCCCTCGAAACACAGCCGCCGGCGGTCGAGATCGAAACAGGGTACTCAATTTTCAGGATATCATTTAAGAAATTATCTATGTGTGGTGTATGTGGTATTGCACTGCGAACCTTTCTTCTTATCTCTATGACCGCTACCAGATGGTATGCATAAATGACTCGAGTTGATTACAATTAAAACTCACTCAGAGTGTTCCACAGGGACGGATGCTCTTCCAATTTGGAGATGTCATTTGTATAAGTTATGAAGAGCAGAAGCCCCAATATAGATTCTTCTGGAACACCCTATGTTAACTGTGATGAACTCAAGCTATTTATGCATATGATCTGGCATCTTACTAAATAAATTATTTATGAATGGTTTACGCGGTATTGCAGTGTAACTTTTCTTATCTTTATGATCTGGTAGCGATCATAAAGATAAGAAAAGTTGCACTGCAATACCGCGTACACCATTCATAAATAATTTATTTAGTAAGATGCTGTATTGGATCGAATCGAATGCCTTTTAGATATCTAAATAAAGTCCTACTGTGTATTTTCGGTCCTCTAGGTTAGAAATTATTTTATCCTTAATGTATAATAGAGTCTTTTCGGTATGATTTCATTTTCGAAAGCTACATTGACTTTCAGTAATAATGTTGTGTTACTCATAAAATGATGTTAGTCAGCTATGAATGACACCTTCAAAGATGTTTTGATAGTTCTCAAAGTTTTCGAATATTTTGCTCAACGTTTCTACGCGCAGAAGCAAATTTCTAGAGCTGCCGCTTGTCCCGGATCTTTCACACATTCTTCGCCACCAATATCGTTCCTGTATTGTAGGAAAAAAAAGCTATTGTAAATGAAGTTGTAAATGAAACACAAAGGCCTAAATGTTGATCGATTTAGCACCGCGAACACCGTTATATCACGCGCCTGAGCTGCTTATAGACCGCTTTTCTTATTTCTCCTTTCTTCTTCCAGCGTGCAGCACAGCTTAACCTTTCTCTGTATGTTTGTTGTCCTTACAACAGCGCGTCACGAGACGCGTGTCATTGGCGACGAAAGAGCGACGTTTCTAAGCCTAAACAGCGGGAAAAGGCCCCACGATTAGCATCTGCAGCAAAAATAGGAGAGAACGGTTACCACAATAGTGTCCTCTCAATGTGCCGTTATGTGCAGCCACCCTCCATTTTTATGTTTAGCTTCTGTGTTCTAATCTTGCAGAGCAACGAGCTGTCGCGTGGTGCCATTAGGAAGCTTCGTTCGGATGACGCCGCTGGTGCAATAACGACCGCAATTTGAGCCGCGATCATGAGCGGTGCCTGGAGCGAAGTTTATAATAAAACTGACTTCACATTCCTCGGAGGGCGGTAAATTGGAGGGCCAAGTTTGAAAATACCCCGGAACGTGCGTCGGCATTAGCTCCTGCTGCTTTCAAGACGACTGACATTTGCGATGCCAGCGACATCTGGCCCTAATAATTTCGAAAAGGACAAATGGTCGCTATTTATTCAACTATAACCCCGCCGGGGTGGCGCAGTGGTTACGGCGCTCGACTACTGTTCCCAATGACGCGGGATCGAATCCCGGCCTCGGCGGCAGCTTTTCGATGGAGGCGAAAAGCAAGGCGCCCGTGTGCTGTTCGATGTCAGTGCACGTTAAAGAACCCCAGGTGGTCGAAATTTCCGGAGTCCTCCACTACGGCGTCTCTCATAGCCTGAGTTGCTTTGGGACGTTAAACCCTACAAACCAACCAACCAACCTATATTCCTCCCCCTTTTTAAAGCTTATAATACAAACAAAGAGAGGCAGGATTCAGTACGCATCCCACACCATTAAAGGGTGATTAGCGAATGACCGCCACGTGCCGAGGGAGACCTAACCGGGCCTTCCCTTGCAGTTCGACTTACCCAGCTGCGCAGCACTGATACTCCATGCCATTTGCCCTACCGAAATTCTTTCTGGTTTCTGCGGACGACAGTCTCGAAAGCGTGATTCCAAAAGATGCATGCGGTGGCGTCGTCTGCATCTTCACATCGGGTTATCAACTCTTCCTTGAAAATTGCTGGGCTTGGAGTTCCTTCGACGAAGCCACAAAGCGCCATCAGATGGCGCGAGAAAGCCATCCGCGGCGCTCAATAAGTATCTTCTCCCGCGTATAGGGAGATGCTTATGGCGAAACAATGTGTAAACGGCGCCGCGGTGTGTTAGCAGGGAATCAATGACTTGGAACGGCGGAATCGAAAGCGGGAAAGATTTCAGTTTCTCCTTTCGAACGAAGTACGTTTCTTGTTTGAGCGATGTTATCTTCTTTGGGCCTCGAGCCTAGATTATTGACCCTACAGCACTATGCAAGTCCACATCAGGTTTAACAGTTACATCCAAAAAGCCAGTTTTTGTAAGATTGATTAAAATAAAGTCAATCCAGAGCTATCTTCTGCTTCCTTGTTTTCCTCTTTTGTCCTTTGTGTGATGAAGTTGTGGAACCCAAATAAAACAGTGCACGTATACAAAAGTAGGTTTCTTCGAAGTCCGTTATTAATGAAACTTTTTTTTTTTGCCTTCTAGTCCTATTTTTTTATGCAATTTATTATGGTAGGGCTTTCATTGCATTTCATTATTCTGAACGTACAAAGGACACAAGTATAAATGACACCGCAGTAGAGATCTCTATGCCGTATTAACCGATCATTTCGATCTTGTGTTGGAATATCTTCGTTACGTTTCTTAAACAGGCTCTGTCCTCACCGTCAAAACGCTCTTGGAATATGTTTGATGCCTTCTCAGAAGTAGCACTGACAAGAAGAATACGTGAGATGGAATAAATAGTAGCAGGTATAGCAGCGGCTGCTGCAAAGTTGAGACGAATAGCAGTAAGGGGTGCTTGCTCACAATCCCGGCGAATAATCAAACACGAGAGCCTCGACGAGTCTGCTTTCACGGAATAATTGCAAGCTGGACAAGACACGCTTGATGCATGTTGTTATGTATAAGGCGGAATTAGGCCATGGGGAAAATAGTTATTTTTAATGCGCTTGGCTAAAACCCTACACATGGGGCTTTTCTAATATTACAATGTATTTAATGGTTCACGTGTGACCACATAAAATAAGAAATGCATTTCATTTAGTATCTCACATATTGTGCGGATAAACATAGGTGTTTACAAACATATTGCCAATATTGGGATTATGACATTTGAATAAAATGAGATTGAACTTAAAATATATATTGTATGCCACATCACGTATGTTTTCGTTTCCTGAAGGCGAGGGACATAGAGGCTGGATAGGAACATTGATGTTTAGAAATCATGTTCGTACTCATCCTGAAAGCGCTTCTTCGCGAGACGCTTGTATATTTGGAAGTTTCCAATTACTGTTGATATCCTTTAGATAAGGCTAGCATGAAGGGCGATCAGGAACATCGCTCACCTCCAGATATTGCAAAGGAAATGTTGCGAAGCAATAAGACTATGAACAAAAATATCAAGCTCATCGGCACAGAATTGACTGGGTTTTCCAGTCCCTGCGCTTCTATCCGTGGCACAAAGAGCGAACCAGAAAACAGGCCTCGTTTGAGAGGCACAGTTCCGCAAGAGAAGAAAGTTGCCAAACGCAGACACAAAAGGGGCAAGCTGGAGGAAGCGAATGGTGCTGTTGGCTCCTTCGCTGTGTGCTTTCGTCTAACTTCTGTAGCACTTTTCTTGCTGCACTGTTCTGCTTTCGCCATAAGCGGCTCCAGATCCTCCGCGCTAGGCTGGTTTTGCCTTCTGACCCGGGGTCAAGCGGTTTTGGCGCAAGGGACGCGAAAGGCGGGAATGCTCTTAGAGCCCGGTTGTACGGTTTGTCGGGCTTCTCCCTATTTTCTTTCTTGACATCTGGATCTTCGCCAGTCCGTGTAAAGCCTCCTATCTCGTTTTTTTTTTTTTCACCCGTTTCTTCATCCCCATTTTCTAGCCCCATCTTTGGTATTTATCTTACGGGATATAGAAAAAGCCAAAAACACTTCTTAGCACACTTCCTCACTCCGAGACGGCGATTACGCATTGCAGGCGAGATCTGCACGCCATACTTTTTAACGCATCCAGAATTCTCTTCAGCACACATAACAGTGACATAGTGGTAGCACAACGGGCTGTCGCCTAGTGTCCTTTAGCTTTTGCAAGGCATAAAGAAGCCGTTGCTAAGGCCTGAATAGAGTGAAGAAGCACGTCAACCCACCTGAGGGACGTGGCATGTAGAATTCGGAGTCTTGGCTAACGGGAAATAATTGTGGTTGTAGTTTTCTTATGCATGTATTCGAAATATTAGAATGTTCGCCGCTTAAATAATAATTTATTCAGCACTGCTCAAGTTGAAACGAATAAATCAATAACACAGTTCCTAAAATTTAATATGCGTGCACTAACATTATATATTCTATGATTATTGCCGCCAGCACATCATTAGTCCATAGCAAAGACAAAGACCGCATTTGCACTCGTCTGCTCTCACCAGCTCTTTTTTTCAAACAGGTATCTTAAGCCATTGTGTTGGGCTTAGTTTTCAGCATGCCACACTGTTCTTCAAGTGCTTATTTTTTATCGTTTGATTGAAATACACGTCGGTAACCTTATCTGGCATGATGTGTACCTTATTTAAACTCTTATCAGCCCCAATAGTTTGCTTTCGAATACAATAAAACGCGCCGTCCAATAAAGCATGTATGTTTTGCACATCGCACTAGATATACGTTTCAGAAAGCAAGGTGTTTACTTTCGCGCCATTTTAAATTACGCCACAACGCGAAGCTTTTCCCATCATCGACAGTGTGGGTGGCGATGTGAGGCGGTGGTGTTTTGAGACAGGAAGATTTCGGTCAAGCTTTTAATCCCAGAAATACTTTCTGAGGACAATGTTTGTGTTGATGCAGGCTTCCTTGAGATCAGAGGCAAGTTTGGCGCCATGAGTGCTCTAGCTATCGCCACATCTACGTGAACCTGTGAGTCACCATACGACAGTATTAGGCAGGCCGTGCCAACTGAAGAAATTGCCGATCCCTGGACTAGTGGCGTTTGATATGACACGTTCCCTGGTAAGGCGATGAAGGACAGAAAACTGGATAAAAGAAGCAGGTGCTAAGCGCATAATCACTGTAAATTTTAAAGGGAGCGGCCTTGCCACGCGTGCAACCGCTGATGGTCACACCGTGCTATTCGCATCTTCAGCTCTCTTCAGGGATTGCTAATTTCATGAATATCAGTCCAGAGTTTGAAAAATGGGCGAATTTGTAGAGAAAACAAGTGTAGAGGAACTCTGTTCAAATGCTTCATGGTAGTCAGGCGTGCATGAGAGGAAATTGCACCTGATTGAGCCGTAGCTTTACATAGAGCACCTACATCTCATTGGCCGCTTATAAAATATGGTTCCTGGCAAAGGGTCAGTAGAGTTGAACCAAGATTGTACAGTGAAGGCTCATTTAATTAACGTGAATGCATTGCGATGACGTACTGTGCTTGGGAAGGTCGGATATAGTATTCGCGCAATTAATAGGTTAAGCTCGAGATGGCTGAAAGGCACCAGTGAGATCTGCCTTGCGAATTCTTCCCGCAGTAGCTCCTGCGCTACGAGAGTTACACGTTAATTGAGGTCGTTAATCGTGGCATGTATTGCTGAGCTGGCCGATCGCCGCTAGCTTACACACAAAGACCCACAATAGTCAGTTTCTGCTGTCACCCTCTAGAGGTCAGACTTTAGTCCGCAAAAAATATTATAGGATGAAGGAACCTTAAATATACCAGTCTTGTACAGTAAAGTATACACGAGCACCCTCAGATTTTTATTTGTACAAAATTGAGCCCTACGAACACTTTCACAGGACAAACTCGAAGCAAGTTAAGCTTCTAACGATTCCAATCACAAATTGTATGTTATGATGCACTAGCCAAAGACGACCGCGTTCTTATGGCTACCTAATGTAAGTATTAGAAAACACGGAAACGTTTTTTATGGTTTTATAAATTTTCTCATGAACCCCCTTAGGAAACACCTGCCGCAAAACGAAAATGAGGAGGCGAAAAGCTAGGCGCCCGTGTGCTGTGCGATGTCAGTGCACGTTAAAGAACCCCAGTTCAGTTTCAGTTTAGTCGTTCAGTCGTGTCCGACTCTTCGTGACCCTATGGACCATGTCACGCCACGCTTTCCGGTCTCTCACTATCTTCCTAACATCACATAACTTCATCTGCAGTGCCTCGAGGATGCCATCTAACCAACGCGTTCGCTGCCTACCCCTTCTCCGGCGACCCTCAACCTTTCCCAACATCAAATCTTTCTCCAGCGACTCCTCTCTTCTCATCAGATGACCAAAGTAGCTGAGCTTTAACTTTAAAATTTGACCCTCCAATGAGCAGTCAGGGTTTATGGTCGACAATATCGACTGATTTGATCTTCTGGCAGTCCAAGGAACTCTCAAGAGTCTTCGCCAACACCACAATTCAAACGCGTCAATTCGTCGGCGGTCAGCCTTTTTCACAATCCAACTCTCGCATCCATACATCACAACTGGAAAGACCATAGCACGAGTTATACGGATCTTGGTTGGCAGACTAATGTCTCTGCTCTTTACTAGGCGGTCAAGGCTGACCATTGCTCTCTTTCCCAGAAGCAGGCGTCTCCTAATTTCATGGCTGCAGTCTCCTTCCGAGGTAATCTTGGAGCCCAAGAACAGAAAATCTGTCACAGCTTCCACTTCTTGTCCATTGATGCTCCAGGACTTAATAGGGCAAGACGCCATGATCTTTGTCTTTTTAATGTTCAGTTTAAGCCCAAACTTCTCACTCTCTTCTTGTACGCGGATCAGAAGTCTCTTGAGTTCCACTTCACTTTCTGCCATTAAAGTGGTATCATCCGCATATCTAAGGTTGTTGATACGTTTTCCAGCAATCTTCACTCCAGCTGAAGACTCGTCCAGACCGGCCTTCCTCATGATGCACTCTGCATATAGGTTAAATAGGCAGGGCGACAGTATGCAGCCTTGCCTCACTCCTTTCTCGATCGGAAACCAATCAGTAAGACCATGCCCAGTTCTGACTGTGGCCTCTTGCCCTTCATACAGGTTCCTGAGGAGACAGATGAGGTGAATTGGAACTCCCATCTCTTGGAAAGCTTGCCACAATCTGCTGTGATCTACGCAGTCAAACGCTTTCGCATAATCAATAAAGCAGAAGTAGATGGGTTTCTGGAACTCTCTTGCTTTTTCCATGATCCAGCGAAGGTTAGCAATTTGGTCTCTAGTTCCTCTGCCCTTGCGAAACCCAGCTTGCACGTCCGGAAGCTCCCGATCCACATACATACAAAGAACCCCAGGTGGTCGAAATTTCCGGAAACCTCCACTAGAACGTCTCTCATAGCCTGAGTCGCTTTGGGACCTTAAACCCGAAACGAAACTAAACCAAAAAGAAAACAGTCCTAAACTTGGTAAACAATTAGGTAGGCTACAATTCGTCCCCTGTTTGACAAGCTTTCTAATGAATTGCATCAAACACCTTAAACGTGTTATTTCAAGGGCAGGAATGCGACCGCATACAGACACCTTGTAAAATATGGTTAACGCTTGGAAGGTACCCACTACGCCGCGCCCTTTTCCTGTTCTTCGCATACAGCAATGTAACCAGCTAATTATACAGCTAAGGAAATAGGTTTAGAAAAATTTACATTTAGGCAGAAGAATGCAACCGTTTATATTGAAATTTGTGTCTTTTGGCTGGTGTGGAACGTTAACGGATAAAGTAAAAATGCGTCGCATGTTTTTTTTTTTTTTTTTCTTTGGGCACTCAATGCGATTACGCCGTTTGCAAAGCTGAGATTTTCTTCAAAACAAGAGATTAATGGGGATGTAATGTTTTCTTTGTATAAAGATAGGTGTGGCAGTTAAGGCGAAAATAGAGCGCGTTCGAGCGTTACGGTGTACTCCAGCCGCAGCCCATGGATTCCCGTACTAGGGACCCCAACAACCAATCATCTTGTAGCACAGCCCAATAACGTTTCCCAGTCAGCCAGTAAAACCTGACGTAGAAAAACGAAGAGATCCTTCTAAGAAGCTCAGAATGACACCACGCCCTATGCAACAATATAGAAAATTCTCTGAAAGGAATGCCAAATGAATAAATATAACTTATCGCTTCGTTTTAAACTAGCGCTCGAATATCCAGTAAGCTAAGAACACATTCCCAATCAGTGCTTTGTTCACAAAAATCTTGTCAGGCCAAGCAGAATTCTCAACACAGGGGAAAATGAGCGAACCGGAAACACAAAAACTCGGATGCGTCGACATCACATTCGCTATGCCCCCTCCCTCTCCCTTCTTGCTGTTCATAAAATGGAAAAGTCTGAAATTCTCAATCAAGCATGAAGGCTGAGTGGAGTTTTAAAACGGAAAATGTCTTCATGCAAGCGTTTAGCCACCATAGATTTGAACAGGCTAAGAAAGAAAAAACTACACAATAAAAGCTAATCAGGATCTCAAGCATAATTCCAGTCGGCTTGAGGACGACGTACGAGCACTTTAGTGAAGCGTTCAACCATCGCAAAAGCGAAAGCATGTACTTCACCATGGGTTAACAGCAAATATTCTGTTCAGCGATTTCCTTTTCTCATCTAGAAGAGAGTCCATTCCGGTCATAATTCGACCAGGAACGCAGAAAACCTTGCTTCTTGATGGCGGTTCCCTTCTATACGTTTGCAGAGGAGGCCCGTCCTCTTAAGGGAACCCGAACATTCCATTCTAGCTGCGCTGGCTGTCTTTCGACATAGGGGAGGCGATAGATGCTCGAAGAAAACATAACGAACCCCTTCACCCCCCTCCCCTGACCCACTGCTTGCCTCTAAACAATTCTGCCGGTCTTGATTGGCTCGCCGGCGGTGCGAAAAGGAAGTCAGTAGAGTACACTCAATGAGGGAGCGTAGGCGCGACGGGTTCTTCTTCCTGGGTTCGCACACGAGGACAAATGAGTCTCCGGACGTCATGTGCTACCCGCACACATAAAAAGTCCGCAGTGCGTAACGCTATCCAGGCAAGAGAAAGCAGTGCTTGGCAAAACGCTGTGGATAGGAGTACTGTGTCTCTCTCTTTGTTGCTGCATTTTATCCCATGTATGTGTCGACTAAAGAAAGCATAGAATGTGGTTAGTCTTGTCCTTTTGTTTTTATGGTCACTTGATTCTGTCTTCGCCACTGGGGGCTAGCAGAGTCCTTTTGGTAGGCTGCGGTGAAATAGAGCGCCTGCCTTAGTTTCCGGTCGATTTTATTCTCTCGATACGCTGGACAGAAAATCGAATGCACTCTCTTCTATAGTTTCATTTCTGGGGTGAAAGGAGACGGTAATTTTGCATCATACTTCCTTTCATGCTTTCGACTTTGGCTACGCAGGCCTATGTGGTTCGGCCAAGATTTCGGTTAAGGATAAAGCGGTGCTCCTGTGAATCTAAAGACGCGTTTTTGCTGCGATATGCATTTGACCCCTCCAGGTGGTGGGTGGGCCGTTTTGTTTCACAGCTTGCTTCCCCAAGCCTGCCGCTTGAGACTCAAAAAATGACATTGATGCAATTCTCATGGCTCTCCATCTTCTCCAGATTGGTGAGGATGTGATAAACAGTAAAACTCCCAAAATAATTTAGACGGAACTCAGATTTTGAGACTCACTATGTACAGAACTTTGAAGCTCATATTTCGCCTATAGAGGCTTTATCTACAGGTATTCAGACATCATGGGCATAGGAAACTTCCTTCAGACCAAATTTCTGACCTCGAAGCAGATGGCAGCATTCATCGTCGAATTGCTTGCATTTGTCGCATTATGCGTGGTGCCGAGCCAGCATCTTTCTCTCCGAAAGTTTTATAATTTTAGAGTGGAAGGGTTGAGGCGCTTCCCTACAATTGCTTCATTGGAGGAAGGACGGCTTTCGTGCTGCTACTAAGTCTGTAATAACCACTTTTACTAGTTACTGATGTAGTGATGAACAAAACATTTGGACGGTTGTATAATGTATGGACTCTCTGTGGGAGACTTCCCAATCATGCTGATTTAAAAGCTGTCGTGTATGCAGATGACACAGCTTTTCACGCCTCGGTCGAAAACGTTATAGCCATTTACAATACTGCAATCATATTCGGCGGGCGTTGAAGTCAGGTCGGACCGTATTAATTTATATGTTAAAGTCAACAAATGCGACGTAATTGTATATTGTCCGGACACTTCTACAAATGGAATCTGTTACATAGAAATGGAATCTGTTACATAGAAAGCATAAATGTGACCAATACTTGAATTAGGTTGCGTTCTGTTCCTGGTAGCACGAACTGCAAAATTCAAGCATTAATTTTATTGGAAAGCTGTGCTTTATTCTGTCTTTCCGAGATCAATTTCAAATGTTTCGTATTATATATTGAAGCCTCCATCCCTTATATAAATTCCTGCCTCCGAATACAAACGATGTGAACGTTCCTCAGTAATTTACCTTTCACTGAGGTCATTACTGCCATTTTTGTGCCTCAATCAGCATTATTCTTTTCTACTCATTGGTCGCGGTAGAAACAGGCAAAAAAATAATGTAAAGCATGCATGCGGAAGGGAAACAAATCCTTTTTATCCAATTTTTTTCCCACTGAAAATGAATATCAATGCATTGCTTTTGAAAACATTCAATGGTTGGGAATTTAGGGCATTCGAACGTGTGGCACTGCGCTTTCAAGTAATCTTGCAGCTGTCTGGTAGATATTTTGTGAACATAAATGTCACAGCCCGCACATAGGACTGGGCTACATAAGGGGCACATCAGATATGAAGACCGAAAAGACATACATAAGTAGTGCTTTCCTTCTTGCTATTTATGGCCGATGTCCAGATTTCGCAGTCAAGCCCTATTTCAGGCGCATATTAACTAGCCAAGCGAAAGTGCTTAACCAAAGAGGTATCTGTCATCCATTTATTGAGGCTGTCTCATATTTTTCATTTTCCCATCGCTGCTTTTTTCCTGTTTACTGAAAAAAGTGTGCGCTTAAGATGAAACAAACTACTAAGCGTTAGCCTACTACGGTTGAGTTAGCTACAGGATGCTAGTCCGGATGGATGAAACGGTTTTCAACAAAATAGCCTCCAGATTTGTTTAAACAAATGCTGCAAACCGGATGGTCATTTCCTGCATAACTAGCGGAGTGTGTTCTGCATAAAAAATGTCGGTCTTATAGCGCGAAAGCTTGTTTACAAAACAGGATGCTGGCAAGCGCCTGTCATAAAAGTGGGACGTGTTCTTAATTTGAGCTCGTAAAAGTACCATACAGCCAGCTTATAGTTAAGGAGCATGCGTTCAAACGAGGCGCTTTAACCTTTTCACACACAAATTTTGATATTAAAATTGCCATAACAGTTTCTTTTTGATGTAGACAACGTAACAAAAATCTCATGAATAATAATAATACGTTTGTTTTATTCGTCTAGGCATACCTTCTGCAGCATAGTCGAGATTTAATGTTTTTGTCATCTACATTGCGTTACAGTGTACTTCGACAATATCCAAAAGTAATTGTGTGAATAATGTTTTTAATGACGGATTTTGATGATGACCTGAGGCAAAATGGCACGTACCCACGGCGGGGGATTGGCCAGGGTGCTGATTTTATTGCTACTAGTTTTTCCGGTGTTCTCATCATCCTCCTCCTTATGTATGTGGCCCAAACTCTGAAGGCTGGGAAAGTCGCTATTTATCTGAGCTGAATAAAACAGAAGTGTTCAAAAAAAGGCATAACTTTACTGGCAGGTCCATATTTCATTGGTCTTATCAGCGCGATCACTATAAAACCTCCAGAAAACAAATGGCGTCTCTCCCGCTTGAGGGCATGATTTCATTTACGTTACGAGAACTGCATCAACAGCAGAAACGGCTCATTGTGTCCTGATGGGGAATGTTACAAGAAAGGTGATTTGTACGAGTAGTAAGGATATTTCACAAAACATTCATGATAGTTTGTTCATCAGGGATGGTGCTTCGGTGCTCTTGGGCTATTTATAACGCCTACTACCAGACCAATTCCCTACCGCATAGAATACTACCGACAGTTCATCATGGTCACTGGTCAAACATGGGCTCGTGCTCTCCCACACCCAAGTGCACTGGCCATTTTCAAAAAAAGTTTAAAGCAGATACAGCCTTTCACGTCTATTCTGTTCGAATAGTAATCGAAAACTACCCTTTAGTAATAGAGGCTCATCGATAGTCGGCCTGCGTACGCACGATAGTCTTTCCTTTTAGACTACAACAGACCCTAAAAATTAATTCCTGCATTTGTACTAACCTGAATATAAAATTGATATTTCCGCATTGAATACCTTGCGAATTAAAAAAATTTCCTCCCTACCTACAGTTCCTTCTCAATGTTGCGCAGTTACAAAAAGCTTGAGCAGATTCATCGATCTGCATGGCAACAATAATGTCTGAATGCAGATGTCGGTCTCATGCTTTCTAAATGCCCGACATGTGCTAATCGTCGAACATTTTTTTTTCTTCTTTTTAGCTGAATATGCCACAGTCGAACCCATCGGCAAACAAACATAGGTAAAGTCTATCTGAAGCAATATATTTGTATCCTTCAGGCTTTTTGCTCCAGTCACTATCTCAATGGTGGAGCTGCATTTTGAAGAATTTTTAATTAATGCTGTATTTAACGCCTCTTAAATTTTCACCAACTGCCGCTCTAATGGCGCATCTATCCCACATGGGCTAATGAAGCCGGGTCCTTCCACCATTACTTCCTTGAAACTAATCATAAAGGTCGACTTCCTCACCACCACGAGATTACATGGAAAAGTTCTTCACAATGAAGAAAATTATATAGGATAGCAAATTCTCTACAAATCCAACTTATCAATTCAAAACAGGTTTGGAAAATTGACGGCGCCAAGAATTTGTAATATTTGTAATAGTTTATGTCGGTAGAAATAACAAATTACTCATATCAGTTACAAATGTATTTCTTGTTAGCAGGCTGCCATTGGTATATAGCCTTAAATTAGCCGAGAGATAGACATTGTTTCTACTTGTTTTCAATCTCGAGCATATATCGCATAGTTTATTTCGTATTTCTGTTAGGTATGACCCAGCAACCAATTTGGTGTGCCGTTTACTCCATTGCAGCTGCCTTTTTTCTGGATATGAGCAGTGAAGATCTTCAAGTAATAGATTAAAAAAAAGCTGAGGAGACAATTCAACTCAGCCTGTTCTGCTTACTAACTTTTACGTTTTATAGACGTAGCAGTTGCCAATATAACCATGCCATATTCTAAAACTGCGAGTGCTAGTAATAATAATTTTGTGCTCGCTCTCTTTTTGCACTGCATAATTAAGATTTTTTTTAGCAATATTTGTGCTTTAGGTAAATTAATGCTACTAGCGTTGCTTACTTCAACAGAAAAAGTTAGCTCTTATGCACAAGACCCGTTGTTCGGGTTCTGCTATAATTAATGCCAGCACCTCTTTTCATCATAAAATTGAGAACATGGAGGAATATCTAAATTCGAAATAGCCTTTTGATTACCGCTATCGTTTCTCAACCTGTGCTATCTAGTCTTATGTGTTCTGAAACTAACGAAATGAAGTTTCTGATGGCTACTTCGTAAATCAACGTGCCGCGCTTAGCGAAACTTTGTCGATACACCGATATCTTTTATTCATCAGATACAAGCTTATGTCCGGGGAACGAGAAGAGAGGTTCAAACAGAGAGTAATTATTCATTACCGCAGAATCGAGCGGACGCGCCTATAGTAGTCAGAGCATCACAGGGCCTGAATCGTGCTCGGGTACTTCAAAACATGCTGCTCTTGCACTAGGCAACACAACGACCGCAGCCAGCATGATCAATTATGAAGTAATTAACGGCTTCTCACGCCTTCCCGTTTCATAGGGCTGGTCAAAGGGCTGCCTACCGGGCCGTGGCTAAAACTTTCGTCAAGGTTAGATGAAAAGCGAAATTCTCATTGTGACTGCCTGCACGTAATTTCTGCACTCAATCAAAGAGCGTCCGACAAAGTTCGCTGGCTTTCAAGCAAATCAGCTTTTATCGCCGGCTTGTATAAAGCATTGTTTTCGATAGGGAATAAAACAGTGAAAAGCGCTCCAGTAAAATATTGAGCTCCTAATATAGCGATATCTCATAACAGCTGCTTGTAGATTCTTGCGCCGAAATGACAGCTTGTTGAGCTTACCAAGCAGGTTGGAGCCAGTACTTCACCCGAAAAAATTCGCAGCTTGTACATGGGTTCGATCTTTAACAATTCCTGCGTACTGTTTGTCCACCTCGCTCTCTGCGATGAAGACCGCTGTTCTTGCGCTCCTTGCACATGCTACAATCCCTAAAGGCAGAGATCAGATTGAGCCTCTGACCACGCTATGTGAGTGAAGGGGCCATAAAGGCTTAATTCGTGACTTTTATTGCAATCTTGTAAATCACTGTCACAGATGACAGTCGTGTTTGTGAAGTAGTTTCGCTTTTCGCTACTTCCTTCTTGCGCTAAGCATGATGGACGTGACATGCCTCTTTCTAGTTGTATGCTGAAAGCAGTGACTATATCTTGGGCTGTGTGTCAATGCGCATTTTAGTCTTGGTAACTGGACGTACGATCCTCACGTTGCCGTTTCGTGGAGCGGACGAATGATGCACTCTTTTACGGGCCACGGGAGCTACTAGATGCTCTCTGGTCTCCGTACTCATGGGACGACCGCACATTTCGGCTGCGGGGTTGTGTTCGTTATTAACGAGGGCTGCCATCTCAGGTGTTTATTTTATATGAAACCAGTCCCACATCTCCAATTAATGTTTTGAGAAGTGGTTCACTATCTTCGTCATAAGCGAGAGTTCCTTTTAACTGCTATCGTTATAAACATGTAACGCAAAAGAAATTTCCAGGGTTTGTTTTGTAATCGATAATTATGGAGCACAAATTCGCAGCAAATCTAGAAATCTTGAGCATAAACAGAGGAGAAGGCAGCCTGGCATGCTAAGAACACGTATATCCTTAGCGTCAAAAAAAAGAGGAAGTGAGGTGAGGCGGTATGAAATAAACTCTTCTTAGATGAGAACTATTACGCCAGTTTACATAGATGGTGTAAGCAATTGATACAATTATTGCCCTATTTCTGCCTTTCTTGGGTTAAAAACTGGTTAGAAATTTATCACCTACAGACATTGGCGAATGTTTTAGATAAGCATGAACTTCTGTGAGGGCGTGAGTACAATTTTCTGCTAGCCAAAGCGAAGCCAGATATTTTAGGATTTGGCTAACGAGTAAACCGCTCATTGGAATGTAAACAAGCTGCAAGTTGTGTGAGTTCATTCATCCGGATATCAGGCACGGTTCTGTAGTAGTCTGTCTCAGTTGTATATTAGGCACGCTTTCTATGCTGTGCTTTCGTGGTGTTGTCCTCTCTTTCTCAAACTCATTTGTGCTGGGGACCTGTTGTTTCCGTTTTAATACCAAATGTAGCGCCCCGGAAGGACCCATGAGCAGTCCCTGGTGGCTGAGCATATACACGAATAACCTACGAGTGCTGAGTCTGAAGGCTTATATATAAGTGCACTGACATGGTTGTTGAACACATACACGAATATTCTACGAGTGCTGAGCCTGAAAGCTTGCGTAAGTGCGCTGGCACAATTTTGGGATACACCAGTCGGCCAACTGCTTTCATGTGCCTACTTCTCTGCCACCAGCAGCGATGTGGGCTAGGACTGGTTGTTAGGAAATTTGGTTCAAGTTTACCAGTTTGAAAGAAAATGTATCTGCTTTTGCAACCCTTTTATAAAAAGGTCGGTGAGGTGTAGGTCCTTGATTGTGGGTCTGATTGCTTTCACGCCTTTAAAGTTTTAATTTTTTGATAACGTAAAATATCTGAGAATGCATTTGGACTATACCTTTTTATCAAATTAGCGCCATTCGTACGTTTGAAACAGACTACTAGACATCACAGGCGTACCCCACACACTTAGAAATGTCTGCTGCTTTCAGTACCTAAACTTGTTGTCATTGCAGTAGGGTACAGCATAAAGTGGTTTGGTCACTACGTAGATTATTTGGTAGATTATCTTCGCTAGAATTGTGAGGTTTTCAAAACATGTTTTTTTTTGCCAGATTTCGTTTCCTTCTTTTGAGCACTACCGCCTGGTAATAGTTTTCGTAAAATGAATTCCAGTTCAAAGATTGACACATTCTTTTTTTACTTTTTCAAGCTAAAATCGATCATTTTCGAGCCTGCTTCGAGGCAGAAATATAAACTAGAACTATGTTCAGATACGCGGTTAGTTGTTACCTGACGAATTTTCGTGCTGTCTCCCCAGCTTGCCACCTAAAGTCTAGCCGCTATCAGGACCATGCTGTCGCCTTACAATGTTTAGATATGTCTGGAGTTCAAACAGATTTGCGCTTAGAACAAATTTGTAGTTTTATATTATGTTGGAAGATATTTCTATCCAGGCGCATCAAATGCAGGTTGTCATATTACCTTCGAGATAGCTATCATGTGAACAGAGTTCAGGGCCGAGAATGTTTTTTAAATGTTTATTTTCTAACCTTCTAGAAGGATGTGTTTTTGTATGTCTATATTTTAAACGCGTGTTGATTACATTTTTACATGTTCCTGCTACCTGTGAAGATTTGCTGCTCAATCCTTGTGAGGCTTTGGTAGGCAAGATATGCATATACTATCATACAGTTGATGAAAAAGTGTTTGTAATAATATTTCACTCGAAAAAGAAGCCTCTTAGAGAAACCAGCGCCACCATGTAGGCTGTGTGCAGAGTAGCATGAACGGATATATTGAATTTGCTGAAGTGAGCCCTGTTGTAGAAACGACGTTTGGAGAGAATCATCGTGGCCAGCTTGGAACCACTAAGTACCGCGATATGGGCGAAAGATTAGTGACACTCAGACGGGACAAAGGACCCAAGCTAGGTGACTTCCGTATGCTGCGCGGCATGGTTCGAACTTCAAGAGGGGGTCAAGTAGTTTTCTCGTGTATTGTAAATGGCACTCATGCTTACTGCGTGTTGAGGCGATCATAACGCTCAGAAGTATAATTCAAAATTTTAAACAATTTAGAACAGAATTTTGTGGTACGCTAGACTTTATGTGTTAAACATGTATTGCTAATGTAATTTTTGTGGCCTCCTATCAGACATGGTTTACTGGTGATTCCTAACCATTTGCGAGCAACAAAATGCGTCTACTAATGTTATCACAACACGGAACTTGTCAAGTGTGTTCCATTTGGAATAGCAACAAAAGTGAAGCTTTCAAGCTCATCCGCAACCTCACCCATTCAGAAAGAAAATAGAAAGAAACGCACAGTCGAGATTTTGCCGTTACATTGCTTTTGTTTTTAAGCGGTTTTTGAGTCAAGCTTCCGGTTGTATCAGCTGGAAAGAATCTACGCCTACTCATTTTTGTTGACGTACGCAAATCATCAAAACGCACGAAAAGCTTTCAAGGTTCTATTTCTCTAATAAACACGATATAGATGTAACATGACTATCGATTCAGTGAAGTAGTGGACTGGCGTTTGCGCATTATGCACTCTGCGGTAGACTTATTTTAATTTAGTAATGAAAGTACGTCTCGCATTACCGTCTGCAATTCTTTTATGCGTGTACAGCGCGCTTGGACGGCTCCACTTTGACGCGGATGCACTCCGAAATGCGGTGAGCAAACTGTTTGCGCATCAAGGATATTGCGCTCTCTCAATTTATATTCGCACGGATGGAATGAGCTTACTCAATGATCGTGTATGAACTAGAGGTGAAAAATGCTGTCGTTGCTGTTCTTGTTGTTCCCGAAAAAGATCCCCATAGGTGCATCGGCCGCGCTTCCTTAGTTACTTTTGCTATCCACACGGTAGCGTCCACATTCCTTTAACTAAACCGCTACGTGGCCTGTTGCAGATGTTTAAAGCGTCCAAATTTAATATTCCGTTCAGCGGACAACTTGTCGCAGTAGTATCGAGAGGTCAGTATTGGCCGAAAGGTTTCACTTCACATGTGGAGCACCGGACGTCAAGAAAATGTCGTTAACGGTAGGCCACTAAGACACTTCTTTTTCTTTATTGCTTGACTCTGACATAAAATATATCACAAAAAGAAAGCCAGTCACAACATTCGGAGCGCTTTACTTATGCTGTACTTCACGCAAAAATATGCCACTAGGTTCCACGTATTGAAAACAGAAAGTAAAGTGTCACAAACAGCAGAAACGTATAGAAGAATATTTTTCTTTAATTTATAATGGTTGTGCTGATTGCAAATGAACCGTAGAATTTCTCGGTGCTCAAATAAAAACAATTAGAAAACAGTAAAAATGATCAGCGCATGTTTCCGTAAAGATACGAGCAGACGACCTCCGAAGTTTGCATATGGTACTCTTGCGATTGTGCTTTGGTGAAGACTGTTAGTCTTCTAATTATATAGTTATTTCTGTAGCACACAGCCTCCCTTTGAGGCTTTTCATTACCATCACCCTCGAGTGTGTTCCCCAGTGGTGGATGCTCTATGTCCTTTGTTACCCCCAGTACCACAGGAATGGATGCCCCTGTAGCTGGGACGGTAGAACACCGGAAGCGAAATTATGAGTGTGCGACTGGGAATCCCACCAGCGATATGCCACTCTTTATTAATCTGCCTTCTATTCAATTACCTATTTGTCATAAAGTTACAGATATAAATTTGGATCGGTCAACACCCCTAAATAGTCTGTTTTCTTGGCGTTGGCTTTCTTTGTACGTATATCACACTGAGTCCTTTATTATTCAGTCTTTGCTTAATGTTCTTACTTAGAGGCAGGGTAAAATTATAATTTTTGGTTATGGCATAACTGCAAAGTCTTATTGCATGCTAGAGTATTGGAGAGTATTGGCTTAAACGTCCCCTGCGTAGCTGCCAGTCATGAACAGGCGAAATGAGCAATTCCAGTGAAATACGGCCCTTCTAAGGTTAGGCTTGTTTTTTGCAACGTGAACGAACACGCTAGCATTTAGACATGCAGGCGACGACAATTTCGAGGGCTTTGCGAAATTCAGGGGAAGAAGACACAGGAAATTATGATACCCTGTCATTTAAAAGTAATTTGCTACTCTTATAACCCCGTCAACCACTGCTGGCCACCTTCTTGCTCACTGAATAGTATTTTTGGTTTCGAACTGCATGCGAACGGAGGTTTTATTCGCGCTGCAGTACCACCTCTCGACCATACTGCAGTGTGCTTGCATATCTTTTTATGCGAACTCTCAACTAGAATGATATGGCTGCCGAAGCAGCATATCATGCCATACTTTTAGAAAACATTATGACTAAACCAATTGCCATTCATTTTGTACTTGAATTTCGTTTTGCATAGTATTTTCTCCGTTATGATACCTATCTCAGCGGCATTTGTGCATTACAATAAATAAATATTTCAGATAGAACACATATACTGTGAGCCTTCCGTGGATGTTCTTTAATTTGTACATGCCATGATCTTCCTCTTTCATTTGTACATACCATCATCATCGTCCCGCGGCGCCGGCTCCGGCACGCGGCTGGGTTTTTGTCACCGGATTAAAAACGCTAGACAAGGCATCGCTGGCCTTGCCGTCACGACCTTGCCGTTTCAACCTAGCCTTCTTTCACAAGTGGTGGAGGTCGAATTCGATCCCCTTGCTACCTCTCGCTGGAGCTACGTTCCGGTCGCCGTTTGACAACTACGACCATAATCATGTCCACCGAGAGCAATCCCGACCCGGCCGGACCCTCTACCTCAGCTGCACCGACGCCTGCGACTCTGCCCGCACGTCAACGCGACCCACCGCTGTTCGCTGGTCGTCGTGACGAAGACGTGGATGACTGGCTCGACACATATGAACGCTGCAATGCCTATAACCGGTGGGACGATGCTTTAAAATTCCTCAACGTTTCGTTCTATCTAATTGAGGTCGCCAGAAACTGGGTCATTAATCGCGAACCCCACACTACTAACTGGACCACTTTCAAACAGCAATTCCGACAATATTTCGCCTACCCGGCAGTTCGGACTGAGATCGCGAGAAACAAGCTCGCTTCCCGCCTTCAAGGTCCCGATGAATTATATGCGTCTTACATAGAGGCTGTTCTTGCACTTTGTCGGCGCATTAGTCCCACCATGACGGAACCTGAACGTGTGCACCATGTCTTAAAAGGGATCAATGCCATGGCATATCACACCTTAGTTGCCCAGAATTCTTCAAGTGTTGATTCAATTATTACGACCTGTCAACGCCTCGACCAGCTGCAGTCCTCTCGATTACAGCCCGGCTTCGCAACTGGTCCGACCTCTGCTGACCTTGATCTGCAGGCAATGATTCGAGCAATCATCCGCGAGGAGCTTCAAGCCCTCAATCCTTTCTGTCGACATGGGTGCGACCATTCTTCCGCACCTCCTAATGACGCCGTTCTCCGCAACATGATTAAAGAAGAGTTAGCTACCATCAGCCGCCCTATGACTTCCGAAGCTTCTGCAATCCGTTACGGCGCTCGACTACTGTTCCCAAGGACGCGGGATCGAATCCCGGCCTCGGCGGCCGCTTTTCGATGGAGGCGAAAAGCAAGGCGCCCGTGTGCTATGCGATGTTAGTGCACGTTAAAGAACCCCAGGTGGTCGAAATTTCCGTAGTCCTCCACTGCGGCGCCTCTCATAGCCTGAGTTGCTTTGGGACGTTAAACCCCACAAACCAAACCAAACCAGCTTCTGCAATCCGCCCAGCGCCGACCTACGCGCACGTCGCTGCATCCCCCCCTTCGTTGGTTCCCCCGCCCCAACCGGCACCAACATACAATCACGTCAATGCAACGGCGATGGCTCCACCTACACAACCCAATTACGCACCCTGGCGTCCCCCCCGACCAGTCTGCTATTACTGTGGTATTAGAGGACATATATCCCGCTTCTGTCGTCGCCGCCTTCAGAACGAGCGCCGTGGTTACGACACCTTCGAATGCGACATGCCTTCAACCTCATATTATCAACGCCGGTCTATTCCAAGCCCACCTCGACGATCCTCCCCACCTCCAGTATCTTCCTCTGAGCCTCGTGGGAACCATGTATCCCGACGCCGGTCCACATCCCCATACCGCTGCTCAGTTTCCCCTCTCCGCCCCGCAACCGCTCTCCCTGTCCGCCATCCGGAAAACTAAGTTTTGCAGTTTCCGGAGGTCGAACTGCACTCTGCGAACTTACTAAAAGTCCTCCTGATCGCCCGTATAACGTGATTGCTGTTATCGCTGAAGGTTTACCGGTTGAAGCTTTAATTGATACAGAGGCTGCAATTTCTGTCATTCACGCTGATTTGTGCTACCGTTTGAGAAAAGTGACAACCCCATATTATGGGCCTGAACTCCGTGGAGCCAATGACGTCCCTTTGCGCCCTTCAGCGAAATGCACCGTACGAGTTGTTATCGACGGCATCCGCCATAATGTGCAGTTTGCTGTGCTCTCACCTTGTGCGCATCTCATGATTTTCGGATGGGATTTTTTGTCAACCGCTTGAGCGTTAATTTCTTGTAGTGACCGTGTTATCTATATGACAGACAGCGATTTTTCATCTGACCTTTCTGAACGACATCATCCCCTCGTTGCCGCCGCTGATACTGTTTTGCCTCCTCAGTGCGAAAAACTGCTTACTGTTGTTTCTGACCACATCACTGACGGGGACGTACTCATAGCACCATCGTATAGTCATCTTGCACGCGGCATCGCCTTCCCGTCAAGTCTTGTCCGGTTCCACAACGGCTCAGCGACAGTAGTGGCCACTAACACTTCACGTGAATCCCTCGTGCTCCCAAAAGGAACTTCTCTGAATTGTATGGTGGATGTTCAACCTTTTTCCCTGATGGTGCTCACCGCCCCTCCGCCTCAGCAACGTGTTTCGTCAAACGTCTCTCTTTGTGTTCTCGCAAAGACTATTAATCCTAAACTCACGCCGAACCAACGCCAAGAACTGCTGACATTGCTTCGACACCACCAAGCCATTTTTGATGCCACTTCCACACCACTGGGACGGACTAGTGTTGCGCACCATCGCATCATTACTGAAGGTAACTCTATCGTTCGCCGACGGCCTTATCGGGTTTCCCTCTCTGAACGAAAAGTAATTGAAGAAAATGTAAATGACATGCTCCATCGCAATATAATTCGTTCTTCAACAAGCCCATGGTCCTCCCCAGTAGTGCTAGTTAAAAAAAAAGGACGGCGCGGTACGCTTTTGTGTTGTTTACCGCGCACTCAACAAAATTACCCGCAAAGATGTATATCCGATGCCGCGAATTGATGACGCCCTTGACGCCCTCCAAGGCTCCGAATATTTCTCGACCTTGGACCTTCGCTCAGGTTATTGGCAAATACCTATGCACGAGGACGATAAAGAAAAAACCGCTTTCGCAACACCCGATGGCCTTTACGAATTTAATGTTATGCCTTTCGGACTTTGTAACGCACCAGCGACATTTGAAAGAATGATCGACACTGTACTTCGTGGCCTAAAATGGAGAACCTGTTTGTGTTATTTGGACGACATTGTTATCTTTTCGGCAACCTTTAATGACCATCTCACGCGCCTGAATGAAGTCCTCATCTGTCTCGCTTCGGCAGGCCTTCAGCTCAACACCAAGGAGTGCCACTTTGCACAGAAGGAAATTAGAATATTGGGACATCTGGTCAGCCATGACGGCATTCGCCCAGATCCTGAAAAAATAATCGCGGTATTGAACTTTGCTCGTCCACAACGGACTACAGATTTGCGCAGTTTCCTCGGCCTCGCGTCCTATTTCCGGCGTTTTATAAGGCATTTTGCAACTATTGCTGCACCACTTCATGAGCTACTTAAAGCACGCAGCCCTTTCGTGTGGACTGAGCAGTGCGAAACTGCTTTTAATGACCTCAAGCACGCCCTCACATCAGATCCTGTTCTTGGCCACTTCAGTGACAGCGCTCCAACTATCCTGCACACCGATGCCAGTGGTCACGGTCTTGGCGCTGTACTTCTACAGCGTGATGCAACATCGCGTGAGAAAGTGATTGCTTTTGCCAGTCGGACTCTCACTCCAGCTGCGAAAAACTACACCATTACCGAGCAGGAGTGTCTTGCTGTCGTCTGGGCTGTCCACAAATTTCACTCTTACCTATACGGTCGGCACTTTACAGTTGTGACCGACCACCATGCTCTTTGCTGGTTGTCTTCACTCAAAAATTTGACAGGCCGACTTGGCCGCTGGATTCTACGCCTGCAAGAATACCATTTCGACGTCACTTATAAATCTGGTCGCCAATACCAAGATGCTGACGCTCTCTCTCGCTGTCCCCTTTCGGAATCCACTTGCTGCTTTTCTTCCCAATTCATTTCCACCTCTGACCAGAGCCGACCATCTCTTTGCCCGACGTATATCACAACCGTTTGTTTTGACGACTCTGAGAACAAGCACGCTCTCCGCTCACAGCAATTAGCCGATGCCTACTGCCGTCCTATCATCGACCGCCTTATCGGCGCTTCGGACCCGGCCAATGCTCGGCTTCGCCGATAGCTTCGCAATTTCAAGCTCGAAGATGGCATCCTACTCCGCTACGTGTATTGCCCTGATGGAACTCGCTGGATCCCAGTCGCGCCTCGTGTGCTTCGCCCAAGTATACTGGCGGCTCTCCACGATGACGCTACTGCAGGTCACCTTGGTTTTGACAAAACCTACGACCGCGTGAGAAAACGATTCTTTTGGCCTGGCTTATCTTCCACCGTTGCCAAATACGTCGCATCCTGCCCTCTGTGCCAACGTCGCAAACGGCTGACTTCTTCGCCCGCTGGCCTTCTACAACCTCTTCCTTGTCCCACCACGCCATTCGACGTAGTCGGCATCGACTTATATGGTCCCCTACCTCTCTCCTATGGGGGTAACCATTGGATTATAACAGCTGTCGACCACCTCACACGCTACGGTGAGACAGCACCTGTACCGACTGGTTCCGCTTTCTTTTTGCGATAAATTGTATTGCGTCATGGCGCTCCTCGGGTGCTCCTAAGTGACCGCGGTACAGCCTTCTTATCGAAAGTCGTTGCCGAAGTTCTTCACGCCTCATTGACCCTTCATAAGACAACCTCAAGCTACCACCCCCAGACTAACGGTCTCACTGAACGATTTCATCGCACCTTGTCGGACATGATATCCATGTACATCACACCAGATCATCGAAATTGGGATACTGTTCTACCATTCGTCACATTCGCCTATAATACAGCAGTACAGCGAACTACCGGTTACTCTCCATTTTTCCTTGTTTATGGCCGTCCTCCCACTATAATTCTCGACGCTTCCTTCTTCTCTACGCCCGACTACTCCACATCAGTACCTACCCATTTTTTTATCTCATGTGGCCAGATGCCGTCATCTTGCCCGCCTCAACACGGCAGCGTGCCAGGAAGTCCGCAAACTCGCTATGATTCTGCACATCCAGCGGTCTCTTTTCGTCCTGGTGACGAAGTACTGCTTTACACACCATTGCGCACCCCTGGCCTTAGTGACAAATTCCACCACCGCTACGTAGGTCCCTATGAGGTCATAAGCCAAACTTCCCCAGTGAACTACAAAGTCACGCCTCTTGATTCCCCAGCTGATCGACGCCACCGTGGAACTGAAATTGTTCATGTGTCTCGCCTGAAACCGTTTGTGCGCCGCGATGCATCGGTTAGGTAGGAGCGGCCAGGCTGGCCGCTTCCGACGCCCCGGGAAGATTGTGTGAGCCTTCCGTGGATGTTCTTTAATTTGTACATGCCATGATCTTCCTCTTTCATTTGTACATACCATCATCATCGTCCCGCGGCGCCGGCTCCGGCACGCGGCTGGGTTTTTGTCATCGGATTAAAAACGCTAGACAAGGCATCGCTGGCCTTGCCGTCACGACCTTGCCATCTCAACCTAGCCTTCTTTCACAATACTTACCTTGTGACTATGACTAGAAGCTTACCGGTATCGCTCAAGAGGAAATTATACAACAGTTGCATCTTACCTGTACTCACCTATGGGGCTGAAACGTGGAGGCTAACCAAGAGGGTTCTACTTAAGTTGAGGACAACTCAGAGGGCTATGGAACGAAAAATGGTGGGGGCAACATTAAGAGATAGGAAGCGGGAAGAGTGGGTCAGAGAAATAACTCACGTTACCGACATTCTAGTGGAAATTAAGAAGGAGAAATGGGCATGGGCAGGACGTGTAGTGCAAAAAGAGGATAACCGATGGTCGCTTAGGTTAACAAACTGGATTCCAAGGGATGGAAAGCGTAGCAGGGGGTGGCAGAAAGTTAGGTGGGCGGATGAGGTTAAGACGTTCGCAGGGGTCAAGTGGATGCAGCTAGCACAAGCACAGAACCGGGTTAAGTGGAGAAATATGGGAGAGGCCTTCGCCCTGCAGTGGGTATAGTCAGGCTGATGATGATGATGACATACGCTTCACTCAGCCCTATCAAACCGCGATTCCCACTTCAATTTTTTTTTCTCTCTGTCAAGAGTTAGAAAGAAATATTCAGCCAACACGACTGGTAAAAGGATACATGGAACCAGTTTCTGGGGTTGTATCCCATGCATTACTATGCAGCACTAACGCTTTTACATTTTCTGCTAATTTTGTTTTCCGCAGGACGTGGACCATCCTGAATTGTGCCCCTACTTTAGTTACTGTCCTCTCAGAAAAGTGATTCACTTGGTGTAGCCTTTTGTCTGTTCCCTCCATTCACAGTCGGCGCTCATAGTGAGCAAGGGCTACCCCGTGGAAGACCACACAGCTCTAACAGAGGACGGCTATCTCCTTGGCATGCAGCGTATACCCAGTGGTAGGAATGAAACTCCAAGTCGTGGTGCTGGACAAAAGAAGCCAGTCGTACTTGCAATTCACGGTCTGGCTGTTTCTTCTGCCGACTTCGTAGTCAATTTTCCTGATCAAAGCCTGGGTGAGCTGAACTTGTGTTATCATCACTGTTGGTCAGAGTTAGAAAAAAAGGCAAGCAATGAGTGCAGTAGTGACACCTGTTAGAGACATTTCTCGGTTATTCCCGTTCGTATTTCATTGTTGCTGTCACCATGAGTCGTTTATGACGTTTTTCTCTTTACCGAGCAATACCATGATATAAATTATTGCGAAAGCAGTACCCTACCGCAGTTACGACTTACCCTCACGACGCTGTAACGTCACGCCCCCCGTGACACACGGGCTGGCCGGAGCTGCCAACTTGGGTCTCTCGTTTCACATGGGAAGGTTATGTCAGAATCAGCCTGCTAGGACCCTGGCATTCGCGTTACCCCTATAGTCCACTAAGGCAGGTTCATACGGATTGGTTAAAGCGGGGTTTTATATGTGGGCTGAGGAACAAAAATAGAAGAATGCTCAGTCACCCGCAGCTAATGCTTTCTCTCAGTATTTAGTTCAGCAGCGTTGAACCCTTGTAATTTTTTTAAAAGAGCACATCTTCAAAATACAAGCTGATAATCGCGAAAAGAAGCTTTAAGTTTCTGGCCATATCTTAGCTTACTGCCTTAGACAAGACAACATGGCACTCATAAGTCCAGAAACTCACTGAGGTACATTAGAACCACATATTGCATTTCAATGTACAGGAAGCTGAACTCAGAATATATTGTGATAGTTCTTTTTCCTGATTTACTATTTTGTGCACATCTGCGGTTATTCTACACTTACTAGTACGTAACATACACCGCAAAGAATTCTCTAGGTACTCCTTCAACACGCTCCGAACGACGGGTCTTTGTAGCCGATGTGTTTCATCTGAACCCTCTCCTGTTTTGTTGAAGGAATTGAAGAATTTCAAGATATTACTTTTGACTGACGGAACATAGCCCACTCGGCCGGATTCATTGCGCCGTGAGCTCGTTTACGCTTTCGCGTTAACATGCGTGTGACAGTGGTGGCATCCTTAACTAAATGCACCAGGATGACCACACCTAGAACGCTGACATATTTGAAAATTGAATGAAATTAGGAGCGCAATCGGGCATTCGGTTAGCGCATGACAGTAGAAATTTTATGCAGTAGTTTCAAGCTAGATGCATCAGCACCAACGGTGACGTAAAAACAAGTAAAGTGACGTAAAAACAAGTGTACACAGTGTTCTTTGCTGACAAACTTTGTTTTGTTATTACTTAGTTTGACATGTGATTGAAAAACTGAAGAGCATGCTTTCGTTCGTGGAACAAAACACAAGGCGAGTTAATGAAAGTTTAGCATAATGAATGCCACAAAAGGAGCCGGGAAGGGGCAGAAGACAAAAAGCTGTTTTCTTCACTTTAATTTTCAGCTAGCTGGTTGTCTTCACACTCCATTATGCAAGCATTATTAAGGTAGGAAAATCTAATTAGGAGCTTATTTTATCGCATCAAAGACGTAACACAATGAACACATGTTCCAATAGCCTTATTTTAAACCTGTTTCTGCTGGATTCATTTTTTTTTTTTCACTGTATTACCGCTCGTAGACATGCCGTCACAAACTTTGAGAGAGATTTGGGGTAAAACTTTTAGGGACGTGAGGAAAATTATTTTTTGTCGTTTGCAGCCAGCCGCTTTTAGATTTTAAGCACTCTTATTTTGCAGAATTGGTTTCCTGAGAGTGAAAAATGCAGCAAATGTCTCAGATTGCAGAAGAGTTCATTCAAATCTGGTTCCATACAGGCTTCGTACTCGCAGACGCCGGTTATGACGTTTGGCTGGGAAACTTGCGGGGGAATATATACACAAGTCATGTCAACTACTCTAAAGAAGATAGAGCCTTCTGGGATTTCAGGTAGGTATCGACACTTTGGTGCAGCATGCAAGAAACAACTCTGCTGACATACACAAACATTAAACATTAAAACAGTTTCAAAACAAGGGATCAATAAAATGAAAAGTTTTATCGAAATCATTGGCAACTGAAACTTAAGCGCTATATTACGAAAATATTTGCCTTCCGATTTCTGGATGTCACTAAACTGTCTTGAACTTAGCAAACTAAATATAGAAAATATCGCACTCTATTTTGTGTTTATCACCTTGCTTGATGATATTTCTTAAAGTGATTGACTAATAAAGTTGTTTTTATACTCTACAATGCCTATGAATTCTGCTCTCTCGGATTTGCCCCTTGTTAATTATAGGTTGAAGAATCAGTGATCGGATGACACAAAATAAAACACCCGACAAGCGCATTCTCTCTATGTGCCATCCTGTAGCGCTACTGTACATGTGTTCTAATATCGAACCCAATTCTGCAGGTAACAAATTTTCTAAATAAAATTGGAAGTGAGGCCGAAAGCAGGCAAACACGACACCGTATCGCCCGCCAATCTATATCGTTTTGGTCTAATCTCGCTCCTTTTGCTTTCTATCTAAACTTTCAGTTTTGATGAGATGATTGAGTTCGACGTTCCAGCAATGATCGACAAAGCTCTGGACATGACAAACGAAACGAAGCTGTACTGCATCGGCTTTTCCCAAGGAAATCAAGTTCTGTTCGGTTTGTTGGCGGCGAAGCCCAGCTACAACGATAAGGTTGTCACCATCGCCATGAGCTTCATAGCTCTGTTGCGTTTTTATTTTTTTGTTAGCAACATATCAATTCCACAGTGGATCACTTGCAGTCTAATCGCGCTGAATTGTTCCTATATTATATAACAAATCATTCCTCCTGAGATAGGCTAGAGTAAATACTTGATATATGTGTGTATATATATATATATATATATATATATATATATATATATATATATATATATATATATATATATATATACCAGGTGTCCCAGCTAACTTGAACCAAGGGTTACAAAGTTACAAAATAATATATTTTAGGTAGGTCAATAAAACTAGTCGCATACAACTGGCAGTCGCCTTGCGCACTACAGGAAATTTTTTGTTTTGCAATTACTTACTTAGCTAATTATGTTAATTTTTCTAATTTATGAAATATTCATCTTAGACCAGAAATGTGAATTGGAAAGTTGTAGAGCACCTTCAGAAACCCCCATTTCATTAATTGTGATAAAGAAAATCTCACGTGTATCTTTTTTTCCGGACTCAGAAGAAAGCCCGCGAAGTACAAATAATACCACGTGACTAGCGCATTTGTGCGCCGAGATTGTGGTGCTCTCAGTCGTGGTTTGATATATATATATATATATATATATATATATATATATATATATATATATATATATATATATATATACCAAATAGTTTAGGGCTAACCATGTTTAGAAGATAGGACGGTTGCGATGACATTTCAGGTTATTGAGGTCTTTCAAAGCTGCGAAATGTTTGTTTGGAGAATATATGAATTTCGCCAACATGTATTATTCCAGAACATTAATACTGACAACTTTCCATATGCTTATTTGCGTTATTTAAATGTCATCAGTGTGCGAGCGTGATATAGATATAGACGTTAAGACACAATTAAAGTCAATCGAATGCGCGCCATGAGTTTGTTATCATTCGAAGAATAGCGTGGTTCAGTTCAGTTCAGTCGTTCAGTCGTGTCCGACTCTTCGTGACCCTATGGACCATGTCACGCCACGCTTTCCGGTCTTTCACCATCTTCCTAACATCACATAACTTCATCTGCAGTGCCTCGAGGATGCCATCTAACCATCGCGTTCGCTGCCTACCCCTTCTCCGGCGACCCTCAACCTTTCTCAACATCAAATCTTTCTCCAGCGACTCCTCTCTTCTCATCAGATGACCAAAGTAGCTGAGCTTTAAGCGTGGTTAACACTTGCATATGAAAATGGCCATAAAAGAAACAAAGAAAAATCTGGTTTTGGTTGCAAATGTGCCACGTGTTGACCTTATGATAAAGAACAACACCATTGCCGCAGAGAAAGTAGTACATGGCAAGAAATGATTAAAGCCAAAAGAACAGTAACGATGCCAAATATGAGCCAAATCATTTTGTTGAAAGGTCTGAATAGGATTGGAATTCCTCCGTTCTCACTGTAGGCCTGTAGTTGTAGCAGCTCGATTATCTCAAGAAGCATACAGTTAAAAATACCAGCTTTGTTTTTCTTTTTGTCAATTTATGCACCTGGCTGTCTTCCTAACATTTCCCTGCCAAGCTCTATGAATACATTATTGATGAAGTACGGAGCACTGAAACCTAAGTTAGAAACGTCAGATGAGAATCTTTGACTGACTTGCCGATAACTAAGGCAGCCTTCGCAGACGCAAAGAGCAGCATGGTCATCTGCCCAGCCGGAATAGTTCTGCGGTGATAAGAATAAGAACCTTGTGCCTGACTATTCGTGTCCTCGAATTTACAAATCAGCCCGTGTAAAAAACTCCTAGATTCAGCTAGATTTTCATATTTTCCCCAATCGAATCCATTCTGAGGTTTTGTAATTTTAATATGCATTCCACTTGGTTTCTGTCAAATATGCAGCGGCTTACCTTGGCTTTGATTGCGTTCTCTCTGATATTTTCTTGCTGTTTATATGCGGGGCGAGAACCGGTGTCCACGAGGTACACATTGCAAAATTGTATTTGGTTGCAGGTAGCCCTGTTCATGGCACTGGGGCCCGTCGCTTACGTCGGCCACATGAAAGCGACAGCTGTCCTTTTCATTCCATTCGCAGAGATAATTGTGGTGAGTACAATGTACAGATGTTTACATTATAAATATTTTCCCCAAGTAAAATAGAGCAATTACACAGGTGGCTTATAGTTTAGGGCTTCTGCTAGTTTGTTTTAAGGTGAAAGCTTTTCTAGGCTCGCTGTGAATACGTCGCATTTGTATTATGTGTCAGCGAGATTCCGCGAAATGTGTATGTGAAATGTTTCAGCGAGATCCTGCGAGATTTCGCATGAGTTTTCAGCTGACGTCGCAATAAGTTCTGACGCCGAAGTCAAAGGAAACAGATTAATGAAATTATAATGTGTACACAAAGAAGTTAGATATAAAAAGAAGTAGGAAACGCTTTCGCCATTAAGCTAGCTCTTACGTGATGCTAAGTGCAGTCATGTAATATTAATTTCTTTGTATGCGGCGATGCTGCTAGGCGTGAGCAGCTAGCAGCACAGATGGCCTAGGCCGCCGCTGCTTCTACGCCAAACCCCGCAGCATCAGGAATGATCGAAGAAGATCAACGGGAGACACTTGCATCAATTCAAGCTTTACCATGTGTAACGATACTTCAGCTATCTCTTCACACTTTGTTTGAACCAATGAGGAACACAGGCAATTTTTCACCAAAAATCAAGCTTCTGAGTGGCCGGTGTTGTGAGTAATTGTAGTGAGTAGTGGCCGGGCAGTAATTGGTAGTTGGCTTGTGTTACACTGCAAAACTGGTTGTATATGAGCTGCCTGAATCATAGTTAGAGGGCATCAGTACAGTTATAGGGAGATATAAATGTGCGGAAATCTAAAAAAATAAGTAAGTATTGTTGTGCTTTGTCTTTAATTTGTGTCTATCCTTCACTAACGCTACTGTACCTAAGGTTGTGTGGCGTGATGAATTCGAATGACAAGACCACGCTTGCAGGATCTGCTAACCCGGGACCCACCTTTCAGATAGGATGCTGACGAGAGTCTAACCTTCCAAGACTCTCGGATCCTCTTTCAGGCAGGTTACCCATAGGCCTCGATGGCGAGCTCGCGCGTATCGGGTAAAGCGGGGCTTTATGCCTATGTAGGGATGTGGTCTTTCAGTTACTGTCGTCGTTGTGCACATTTCGAGTGGAAACATACCCCCCGGAACTTCAAAGTGCTGTGCAGAATACAGACAAGGACATGCAACTATGGGCCGTCCAGCAGGCCCGGGGTGCGCTCGAAAAGCACTAGCCTCACAACCCACCACAAACGGGCCAAATGAGGTAGTGCAAAGTAGGGCTTAACCCCGGGTAGACGCTTGGCCAGCGTCACGACGCTTTAACCCGTCGTTTGCCGGCTCCCTAATAAAGTTATACATACGTAAGAAGACAAGACCGACAGACAAGTATGGGTTACTGCTGACTATTGAATGCTTTAGCGAGGAAGCACTTTAATGTATACTGCGTAAGAGGGTGAACATATTTTTCTCTCGTTATTTTGCTTCGCAGGCACTCGTGGAAAATGCAACCAGTGGAGGCGTGCTCCAGATAAATTGGATGACCGTACTCAGCGCCATTCTTTTATGCGGCGACGATTCGACCGTCCACTTTTGCTTGGAATTTATGGAAATAGTTAACGGCATCGATTGGTTCGAACTCAACGTTGTAAGTTACGCAGTATAGGGTAAACCTAAAAGTAGCAAGTTACCTGATGGACCCTGGCCCCTTGGCTGCGTAGCTTCTTGCCTACAGAACAATGCAGGAGAGCTTTGTAAAATGTTTTTCTCCTCCCAGTGTTAGTCTATAGCGTACATTCGGGGACACATATTACACATTAATCTAGGTAGGAAAGAAATTTCATATTCTGTGATCATCTTGCAATATACCCTTCTGCTATTTTCAGTGCTGAATATTTTCAAGCCCGCTACTTTTTCTAATGTGAAGCCAGATTCAAGAAGGCCAATAGACACAGGCAGAAATTTGACAAAAACTTGCTATTTTGAGCCTTGCGTGCGATGGTTGCGATGCCCGACTAGTCTCGCCGGCAGCTGCGTTTCGATGGAGGGGAAACAAAGCGGCATCCTTGTTCTGTGCAATGTTAGGGCACGTTAAAAATCCTTAAGTGGTCGAAATTACTTGGAAGCCCTCCTCTACGTCTCCTCATTTTCTCTTCTGCATTCTTTTTCCCCCTCTCCTACCGCGCAGCCCACACAACATGTGTGACAGATACAGCGTATTTCCTTTAATATGAACCAATTATTATTATCGTTATTTAGAGGACAGGCGAAATAGTAGTTTCTTCTTTTTTTGGGACGTGTTAGTAAGCCACGAGAAAAGGCTGGAGACAGAGAATGAAAGAAGTTCTTTCGGTAGCAGAATTTAAGCCATATTATTTGTGATAATGCGGAAGCGTTCACACTGCCGGAAAGACCATATGACCATTTTCAGATTGAATCAAATGGAGCCGGCACGACCACCACTGGCCTGCTTACATAAACACTCACACGCTGGCGTCACAATACGCATAGTTTTGTTTAAAATATTGCATATGTTTATCTGGGGTAAGACTGTAGGGGATGCGTCGCCGCGCGCGAGAAGCTTCACAACCTTCAGATAATGTGGTGTTCTACACCCCATTATCTACACCTACACCACACGTGGCCGACTGGCGCGCGTGTCGGCGCCAGTCGGCGGCGGCTAGATGATACGAGTCACCTCACTCCTCCTAGATACGCGTCCCTCACCAGTCGGACGACCGCGCAGCTTCACAAACCTTTTCACGCGTGGTTATGAGGGCACAATCTCCACCACGCCCGCTCCCTTTGTGCTGCTGTCACGGAACAGCTGGGTATTGGCTTCGTAAAAGGACCAGTGCGCCGTCGGCTCTTTCCACCAATGGGGATAACAAAACTTTTCTTGTAATACTCTTTGGTAGGAACCGTCGGCATATAGGTATATGGTCACATGTGGCTCTTGAGCGTGACTGGAAAGCCAAAAGCAAGCAGCAAACCATTTCAGGTGTGCCCCAATTCTCTCATGTGGATTTCACCCGTGCTTCCATGATAGCGCTGAAGCAATAGGTAAGGAAGAAAGAGAGACAGATGCATCAAATAAAGGGCGGAGAACTGATTTCGACCAACTGATGTTTTACAGCGCGTACAATACCGCGCAAGATGTGGGGATGTTCCTACTCTTCAATATCGCTTCACGTTCAAGACCGCTGTGCAAAGAGGTATGGTGGGATATGACAAGACAGCACAGCTGCTATGCACACCGTGATGGATAGAGACAGAACACTCCATTAAGGAGTCATTTTTTCTCGGCAGCAAGAAATTGCATAATATAGAATATGCTGGCGTATGTTTACAGAGTAGTATTCAGTCATTCTCTTCCGTTATACTCCAGGCAATTTCCCCGATTTTCATACAGAAATGAAGAAATTACGAATGCTAATAATCTCCGCATAAATATCTTTTCTTGCTTTTTAATAACTGGCAGCAAAAACATGAGCTTCCATGGTTTATAAACGGAGCACTGAGCTCTCAGCTGATGACAAATTAAGGGGCGTTAGCAATATTACTAGCTTAAGCAGTGTGTGACAGCAGAACAACACAGAAAAAAACGTTGCCGCGGAACGAACTGAATAAAACTTGTACGGGTGGCTTGTTTGGTGCACACCACAACATGCCAATCTCCATGCTCGAGTCCGCCAAAGATTGAATTGTGCCACTTGTAGTGTTTGCTTGTCAATCGCCTTGGAACAGTTTCGTTTTAGGGCTTATGTGCAGAGCATATCTTCTATCAAAGATCTTGGTCCGAAAGAGTTAGCGTCTTCATGAATCCTACGCCAAGCGAGAAACGGTAATAACGTAAAGTTATAGTCCTTAGGTGGGCAGTGGACAAGTTGCATGTAGTAGGGCTTCGCCAGCCACGACAGTATCCAAGGGTACACACAATCCTTACAGTTATTAACAGGAAAAATACAGAATGCTGACTTGAGTACAATATCCGCGTTCTCTGGTATACACTAGTGCACTGCTATATTGCGCATTATATTGTCTTAAATTCATTTCGTTGTGCATAAGAAAAGTCAATTTTGTTCTTCTCCCCGTAACAACAAAATTACCACTCATAGACAGCAGGTCTCTATATGACAGCATATGTATGGCACGTATGGCACACATTCGGCAGAAAGTATTTTTCTTAGGTGCCCTCAACAGGTATCATGGAAATAAAAGGAAAAGTGATTTTATGAGATGTATGTACAGCAGATGGAATAAAGATGTTCCCCCGAGTACAAATCGAACTTGCATCGCAGCTGTGTGGCCGGCGATGACCAGTTGGGTAGGAAATTATTCTGTTGTGAACAGCGAGTGAGGCTTAAGCGTTGCGTAGTTTCGAATCGTTCTTGTCCAAAATAGTCGAAGAGCACATGACTACGTCATGTAGTGCTGAACAGCCGTGGATATCGAGTTGTTCTTCAGGAAAAAAAAAAAACTAAGCTCAGGATGCACTACAATATGAACGTTAAACACGAAGCATTTACAGTGAGGTTTGAAATGATGCGGTGAATAATTAGAATAAGATTCCGTCGATTTTGTTTCACGTCTTATTGGTTCATCTATGCCGGTGTCGAAGCTCTTAGAATGCGTGACCACCTTGGAGCACTTCTTCCCATTTAACACTTTTGTCGTCCCCTCCGCTCAGATACATTTAGTGTGCGTAAGATAGGCTGCAACATTACACGAGGAAATAAAAAAAAGTTTTGAGACCCTTTTGCGATGTAAGGAATTGAGCAAATACCCGGCTTGTTATTTTGACAATTAAATCATATCTCTTGGCCATTTTGATTTCAGACTCGACTGGCTGTGTACGCTGCCCACAGTCCCGCAGGCACTTCCATGTATAATCTTTACCATTTTGCACAGGTAAGTACCGCAATTGTATTCGCCAAGGGAAGGTTCTTAGCTTCATATATAGCTCAACCTAGGCTAAACCTGTTAGATAATGAGGTATAGTTTTTTATTTGCTCATATCTCAGTTTATGGCTGTATCCAAGCACATCTATCTTATAGTATTTGTCGTTTATTTAGTAGGGTGAGTAACATTAGACAGCGGGAATAATTTCAGGGTCATGAATATATTACCAGTTAAAATCAAATCACATGACCGCCTTTAATGCAGATACAGTACTGCCCTCAATCCGAGATATCGCTCAGGTGGCAGAGAAGCCTACTACGAGCAACTGCCCCGAAACAAAGTTCGCCGCCCGTGTATTTGCAATTAAAGTAACCTCGCTGAACACTAAGCTAAAGCACAACCCAATCTCGGCAGCTTTCGTTTTTAATTATGACATTTATTACTTTGAAGCAGTATTAAATATAAGTTAACTATGCACAAAGTAGAGATTTTGTATTTACTTTTTAAGCTCCCAGTCTTTCAAACTACTCTTCAGGGGCAGGCGTCTTGGTCATAATTTTCTTTCTCTTCTTACGGCGTTCACCTGAAATACCTAAATCGGCCTCCTTCACCCTGATGAAATCCTAAAGCACCCGTCAACTTAGTTAAGCATGGCAAAACAGGGCAGTGAAGATAACGGAAGCAAAATAAAACTATATTGGAGCTAAATGATGCTTCTGCGTGTTTATCCGTAGTTGGCCAAGCTAAACCCCTGCCTAATATATAGAAGGGGGAAATTATTCATCCTACTTGAGTAGGCGTAAACGTGACTTCATTTTCTTTAGAGAGGGTGAGAAAGTTGACTGTTGCTATTTTCAACTGATTGCCAATTGATATAATTGCACCATCATTGGAACAACATATAAAATTTTCCAAGGCCAAAGAGAAAGCCCGACGAATACATTTTCATGCTGTCTATAGTCACGCGAAAATGGATGTTTTTATGTTTGATTTCCCCGTACGTTTTTTTTTTTTTTTTTTTTTTACCGAAACGGTGGCCTTTAATGGAGCGTATTCCTCACACAGGGGCAGTACCAAGTTCGATCCCTCATACGGCCGGCTGCTCACCTATGAACACGTCTAAACACAAGATATTCTCCGTACTGTTGCTCGAATCTTCTTTGGTGACATTCAGGGAAAATATCGGACAAAACAGCTGTGCTGATGGGTCAGAGATTTGTTCTGTCATGAGAAAACTCGAAATCCGCTTCGTCGTATAAAAAGTCATATGTGGCCTTTTTTTGTGTGTGCTGAAACGACGGGCTTGTGCTAGTGCATCCGCTTCGCATTTAAAAGGTACTAGGTTCGATCCTTGAGACCACCGGGGGCTCAATGGTTTTGAGTTAGGTATGAAGCAGTACTGCGAATGCATTAGGGAAGACACCGAGCAGTGCAAGGCTGCGAGTTGTCATCGCAGACGCTTCTCGTGCAGCGCTCTGGCGTGCAGAAAAACTGCATTTGTCGTGACTAAGGGTACATATTGCCGCATTGTGAAGATGACCACTTCAACAACAGGAAATCACGGACAGGCTAAGCTTCATCTATTTGGCATGGAAATCATGACTGCAAATAGACACTAGTATATGTGCCCCTGAACTAACTAATCGGCGTCTCAGTGCCAATTACTCAGATTTCCAGCTGGCTGATCTAACTGCCGACGGGCCAGAAAAATAATGAACGACAAAGTCGAGGTGGGATATATGAACTAAAGATTGTTATCCCTACTGAGAGTTTTAAGGAGAAGACGATGTGGGGAGTCGTGAAAAGCTGATGGTCATTCGCTGACACAAGGGAAACTCGAGAGTTGCAGACCGAAGGGTAAAGCTTGAGCCCATAAATATTTTTTGTCTAGTAAAGCTATCTAGTTAGCGGATATCAAGCCCTTATATCTTCATTAGGTCCAAGAGGAATATGATTATGGATATCCGTCGGAAGATCGCCGGCGTATTTATTTTTAATCAATTATCACCTGCCTATTTATTTTATTCAATTATTTTAAATTAGACTATTACATAACGGGAAATGATGACGATGACATAAGGAAGCCCACAGCTATTGATGTTGTGGAAACTTTCGTACAGAATTATTTTATACTCGGCGCTCTCATCCGTTTGGCCATCCATTGCAGTACAAACAAAAGACTGCTGAAATGGGCTCGCAAAATCTTTGGCGTTGGGTGTTGATGGCTTTTACACAATGCACTCGAACGCTAGCAGTACTAACGCTTAACGAAAGAGGCAACACATTCTTTGCAGCAAAATACTGCTTGCTATCTCTGAGAATTGCGCCAAGTTCCCGAAGCATGCTGTGGCATCTGCTTCGATGCGACGGTGACCCTGCTTCCTTGCGGGGGAGGTTTGACCGAAGGGGGGTGGCTTGCAGGTTTTCGTGAGACGTGTTCACAGCACGTATGCCATTGCCGGCCTTATAGATTGCTGATGTTCCTGCGAGCCATAGGAATGGGAAATGTTATAACTGCTTGTGCAGACTGAGAGCCTTGTAAAAGTGGTAGCTGTGTTTCGCACCTCAAAGGCACAAGGTAAACCAAGCACTTCACCGACCTCTTCTAACACGAATTTTATATGCTCAACAAGCAGTGGCGAAGCTTCTGTAGAGAGATTATGAAGAATAGTGCTAAAATACTTCCAGTTAATCACAATGCACCTGAGGCCTAACCTGTGGGGCTATTCGGATGAAGGCCAGTGATCATAAGGCAGCACCACATTTTAGTTTACGTTGCTACGGTGAATTGCACAAGTAGCAGTTTGAATCTGACATAGAGCATGTGTTGCCAAACCGGGGTGGTTTAGAATAAATATGCATTCACGAAGGTATCCCGCTCACACATAGGCCGTCATACCTTCATGCACACTTGAACCCCTAATATTGATGCAGTATAATAAGTATGATATCACTAAGTTTAAGCGGAAGGGAAAGTGCTGGCGCATAGTGAATAATCGCTCTTGAAATAAAGCGGCAGGGAGTGACAATGGCTAATCCAAGGAAAACACCGCCACAACTTGGGTGACCTCCGGTAATTTCGAAGGAAAACAAATATCTCATGATATGCGCGCAGGTGAGAACGCCTAATTGTCAACATACACCGCCTATTTCACAGAGAGGCAGTAGTTTGCAACCGATGGGCAATAACTGAAGGATATTGCATCACAGAGAGGCAGTAGTTTGCAACCGATGGGCAATAACTGAAGGATATTGCATCACCGAAGCACGAAATAGCGGAGTGCACTGCTTTCCGGCAGAAAAAGAACCCCCTAGCCGGAAGTTATTCATCAGAAAACGCGTTCGAGCTCTCCCTCTTTTATAAAGAAGCCTGCACAGTTGCATTGTAGCGCGCCGCCGAAACTGCTACCTGACATTTTTTTCTAATGAATCCAAGCATTTTCCAATAACTGCAGCGTCACTCAAATAATTGGTTGACCATAAACAGGAGGAGCGATATTGTAAATCTTGACGCAAAATAAAGCATAACCTCATCCAGATATTGCAGCAAATAACGTAAGCTTACCTTTCCAGATTCGTCGCCGGCGCTGACTTATGTCTTCTTCGAGTCCTTTTCTTTAGGTGCCCAAGTTTTCGGTTCTCGTCTTTTTAGTTATTTTCAATGTTTCTTGCAAATTTCTGCATTTTGTCGGTGTTCTCGCTCAATGAATGTATACATACCACTTCGGCTTTCGTTTTGTAGTCTTCTTTTTTGTTGTTCGCCTCTCTCCCTTCACACGGTTTCGAGGGTTGAAGTTGTCTTGCTTAAGTAGATTACTGTAGTTTATCAAAGTCTATGTTATATAGCATTGAATTTGCGGCGGTTTTTTTTTTTTCTTTTCTAGCTCTACCGCTGCGATTGCTTCCGCAAGTACAACTACGGATTTCAGAAAAACATAATAAAGTATAGTGCGGTGAGTTATTAGGTTTCTAAGAACATAAGAGGGTACTAAGGCGATTTTACCAAACATAAATTGTTACTTCGTATGGGAGCAGCGCTGCACACTAATATCAATGGTGCCTTTCGTGTTTCAACAAAGAGTATACTAAGAACACATTGGCGCAGGTATTACTATCCCTGAGGAGGTATGCAAAAAAATTGTTCGCGCAAAGTCCAGCTAAAGTAGTTATGTAATAAGAAAAGATTGATTTGGTTTGTTTTATGCGGTTTAATGTCCTAAAGACAAAGGCACAAGAAGCATCATACCCGAGGGCTCCGCAATTTCCCACTGCCGCGGGTTCTTAACGTGCAATGACATCGCAGAGCATACGGGCGCCTTGCTTTGCGCCTCCATCGAAAAGCGGCCGCCGTGGCCGGGAGTCGATCCTGCATCCTAGGACACAGTAGTCCAGCGCCCTAAACACTGCTCCAGCACTGCGACGCAAAGCAGTATGTAAAAATACTGGGTGCAGCTACTAGTAGCCATTTGACATTTTTGTGGTTTCAAATTTGTAGTCGGCAGATGAAGAGCAAGCTGCCATACAGAACAAAATTTGTGAAGCTATTCTCAGTTGTTCCGCTTGTTCATGAAAACAAAATTGAAAATTTGTGCTCTCAAAGCCTGCAAAATGTATTTTTTTAAATATTTAAATGCGTTACGCAACACTGATAAAGATAACACACTGTGAAAACGCATACCAAGCCTTTAGCGTTGTTCTCGTGCAGCAGGGGCATTATAAGACGGGGCTGGTTGCATGCATTTCGAATGGCACTTCTATAGTCGCTGGTAACACGCCTATAATATCTATTCCACTGAACCGCGAATAAAATGTCCCGGCTACTTCTCGCTGTTAAATATAGCCAACAATTTCAAGCTATCTTTCTGGCTATCGTTTCAGGTTAAGCTCTGAAGTTAACGTCGCCAGTATAACAGTCTGCCTGAATTCATAGTGCAATGTCTTAAGAGTTAATTAAAGCAGCGTGCCTGCCATGAAGAGGTTGCTGGAGTCGTAGCGGGAAAAACCATTTACCTAAACGCGCGTTACGATACTGGGACGCCCACCACACACTCCCGTGTTAGCAGTTCCGCTTGGTTCATTTTCGAACGGCTACACTTATTATAACCCTTGTGAAATAAAACTCGGCAATAGATATCCTTTTGCAATTTCTCGCGATAGAGTTTTGTCACTGCGAAAGCTAACATACGTAAGAATATTCTGAGTTCTTACCCCCTTTAATTTGCAACCTACCATAATGTAATGTGAGGGCAAGATTAGTCCGATGTTTTGTTCAACAAAATACATTGGTTCTTCTCATTTGCACCAATATCAGTCAGCGTTTTAGTTCCAGAGAGCGCCGCCATTAACTGTTAATTGGTATAATACTGCTAACTAAGTTAGTACTTACAGCTTAGTTCCGAAACAATGCAGATTTTTTTTTTTCCGCTATGAATTCATCGCCTCTTTTTCAATTTTTAGAAAAAAAGCACATTTTTACACTTTTGTAATATTTGCGCTCCAGACCTCAGTAGTAATATTAATAATAATAATGGGAGTAAAATAATGGTAACGATTTATTTGACAAAATCTACACGATATCGTACGCAGCACGTTTCAGCAAACGTGCTTGTGAACGGAGCTGGGAAGTTCAGTATCACGGCATACGTACCGAGCCGTTCAAAAAAGCAGTCTTGAAAACATCATTACTACAAGAAATACGTAGACTGAAAGAACCGTTGCAAACGCTTGCTGGTTACACGAATAAATGATAAACAGAAATGGCGAAGCCTTTCCACAGACTACTTTTGACGAAATTAAATTTATAGATTTAAACACTCTTGTAATAAAAGCTGATATACAATAAAGCTACGAACTAGAATATGCCTAAACACTGTAAACAATCTTATATTTATGACGCCAACCACCGGATGACAATCTTTTGCAGGTGGAACCGCCAATATATGATGTGACACTTATTCGAGCGCCAGTGGCATTGTATCACAGCAGCAGTGACGTCTACGCCATCGCCCAGGATGTGACCAGGTTGGAGAGAGAGCTGCCCAACGTTGCTCGAAGCTACTTGGTGCCAGAAGAAGAGTTCACGCACTACGACTTCGCCCTTGGGATGCATGCCGCAGATATGGTGTACAGCGACATGCTTCAGCTGATGAAGCAGTACCCCAGCCGGTAGTCACAACAATTTAGGTGCCAAAGATGCGGGTATAAACCATTCTATGCCATACTGAATGCCTCATTTTATTTCTTTAGCGTAGAGATGGTGCTTTTAGCTGACGATTCTAGCACTCGTTTACACACATTATTATTTTAGTGGGCTGTATGTGCGTTGTGATTTGAACTCACATTTGAGTTTTTCAGCCTTCTTTCAAGAAGTTTAGCTTAGAGGTTCAAATGTTTCGAATGAACGTATTTTTAATGCGCTCAGTTACCTTTGGGCATTTTACTGGGTGCTGGCATGTTTGATGCAGTATGAGAGCGCTTCACTGTAAAGGCTGAGCCGGGAACTTGTTTACCAGCTAACCTGCTTCCCAACAGCGTGTCGCATTACTGAAACCACTGAGTAAGAAGAGAATTCTGGGGGTCTACCTCTGTATAACATACGTGGGCAACGAAAATTGAACGCAAACTACATCCGTCAACCGTCTTTGCCTCGTTCGCTGGCCGAGCAAAACTTCCGGCAATAACCCATTAACAAAGCATGCAGTTGATATGACTGATTATTTTTTAATGCCTTCGGTGCATCCAAATAGTACTAGATAAAAATGAGATAGTGAGAGACCGGAAAGCGTGGCGTGACATGGTCCAGAAAGTCACCAAGAGTCGAACACGACTGAACGACTGAACTGACTGAAAAATGAGCAGTGGCTTAGCTCAGCAGGGCCAGGATATACGTAGTGAAAGATCGGCAGAGCGTCAGGTGTTGGTCCAGAAGCTTCAGTTGTGTGTAACCGGGAGACAGACTTGTTTGCAGACAGTTCGTGTTGAAGCTGTATGGCAGGCTTCCTAACATTATGTCAACGACGTGTTGTGTGACACAGATGACGAATTGTTTCTGCAGTCTGAAATGCTCTTAAAGAGACTACCGAAGGTCTACTCTAGCTGAAATACTTGGCTGTCATGATAGCGTTTATGCAAAACTAGCTTTAATTTCAAACATGAGTTTGGAACAGGGCAAATACCAAGTTGCCACGGGAAATTAGCTCGTAATCTTCAATTTACCTTTAGGAATCTTCCCAATGGCGCCCTAACGTGGTCGCCCTAATGATCGTGCTTTGCACAGAATACTACCGTTTCTTCATCAGCATTAACGCCAGCTTCTTCAGCCTGATTGCTTCTGCTTTCGAAATTGTAGAAGCTGAACATTTTCCGCAAGGTATAGAATTGTTCAGTCGTGAGCGCTGAGTGCATGTCATGAACTGGTTCATACCTATAAAATATAATACAGCACATAAATATTGAAGGGCCGACAAGAAATGCAAACACTGCAGCAAGTACCGTGAGCCTTGCTTTGAACGTACTGCCATCTTAAGGTGGTGCGTTCCATCTCAAGGTAATATGCTTTCACTCACGAAGTGACCTGTCGAGCTATACCTGTTTACACTTCAACAAAGTTAGCCTCAAAACAACGCAGAAATGAAATAGCAAAATGGATAAATACATCAGAAGCCCATAGTTCTTTGTTCCGGAAGTGATACGCTCGCATTAATTTCTGGCGTTCATTTCGCTGTTTTTCTTTTGTAACCTTGTTGTTACGTTTTCGTTATTTTGGTTATTCCTGGAAAGACATGCTCGTCTTCAACTACACAGCCTTGTTGTTCCTGAGGCGTAAAGAGTAGAGGTAAGAAGCTGTGCGAGCTAGGCTTAAACTTCTCGGTAGGCAGCTTGAGAAAATCATGAAAATGCGCGCTGCCACCCACAAAACAGGATTTCAAGAAAACATTTTAATGCGCATATATATACTTCGATAACACTACTTTCACTTCATATATTCTAAATCATTTAACTTCATCTTTTCTACCCTGGTGGAAAAGAAGGTATAACATAAAGAAGGGCGTATACGCAGGGCCCGCTGAAAGAAAAAGACAGTATAAATATCCAGGTTTAAATGAACGCGACGAATGCGATCTGTCACAACACAAATTTGAGCGAAAACTAAGCCAAACGATTAGGAGTAGTTATAAAACCGACGTACATGCCCACAACGCTAGAACTGACTGAAAACGACCGCTATGGCCTAGGTATTCGATAGTGCAACAGCTTTTCACTATTTTGTCATTGAAGCACCCAGAACAAAATGTTTCCTTGCCCAAAGCCATACCCCTTTCCGCCTTGCTGTCGCCCCTGTCTTTGATGATAAGAAAGAACACCATGGAGATTTTATTGCGTCCTACGAACGGTTTCCTCTGGAATGTTGTCCACAGAGCAAAAAAGAGCAGAAGCTTTGAGTTAATTATTTGGGTAAGGCAAAATGATTTCATGACTGCTTCGTCATTTTCACTAGAACGAAGCACACTGCCTTCGTTGGTTCGTAGTTTTTCCGAACAATTGTATTGCTATATTAATGCCACGGATGACAACAGTCCTTAAACTCTTCTAATGAGCGGGAAAAACGTCATGCCAGAAGAATACTTAGTAGGCAGAGAAGTGAAACCCAAACTTTAACACTCAGCAACGCTCAGGTTCTCGCACTCTAGGAATGCGAAAGCCCTGGCGCTGCTGCAGAACATGGTATATTGCGCGCCTCTTGTAGAGCTTTTGCTAGCTTTGAAAGCCGAAGCCCTTGCACGATGGAAATTTCCTTTCCTATGCATGTGTTCTTTCGATGGTTATATAAAATTATAATCATTCTAGGCGAAAGGAAAGGCACCAAACCTGTTACACTTTCTCCGGAAAGTGTGATTGTGGACGGTACAAAGTCGCGCCTGACGCCTGGATTCCTTGGCGGGTGTTCAAGTGTAGGCTTTCAGATTTATTTTTGTTGTTGTTGTGGCTGTAGGAACAAGTAACAAAAATGCACGGGCCTGCTAGTGGCGCTGTGGCTAAGCCACCTCCGCTGCCTGATTGATTGATATATTTATAGGAAGAAAAAGGTGCGGTAACTGTCTCACTTATTTTCTGTGGACACCTCCACCGCGCCGTAAGGGAAGGGAGGAAGGTAGGAGTGAAAGTGGAAAGAGGAGCAGTAATGGAGGGCTAAGGAGTAATTTCGCCCCGCCGGGGTGGTGCAGTGGTAAGACGCCTGACTACTGTGCCGGAGTACCCGGGTTCGAACCCGACCTCGGCGACTGCGTTTCGATGAAGGCGAAACGAAGAGGTTTGCCCCGCCGGGGTGGTACAGTGGTAAGACGCCCGACTACTGTCCGGAGTTCCCGGGTTCGAACCCGACCTCGGCGGCTGCGTTTCGATGGAGGCGAAACGAAGTGGTGTCCGTGTGCTGTGCGATGTCAGCGCACGTTAAAGATCCCCAGGTGGTCGAAATTACTCTGTAGCCCTCCACTACGGCTCCCCTTTCTCTCTTTCCACTTTCACTCCCACCTTCATCCCTTCCCTTACGGCGCGGTTCAGGTGTCCACATAACAAGTGTGACAGATACTGCGCCTTTCCCTTCCTATGAACCAATTAAAAACGAAGAGGCGTCCGTGTGCTGTGCGATGTCAGCGCACGTTAAAGACCCCAGGTGGTCGAAACTACTCCGCAGCCCTCCACTACGGCTCCTCTTTCTCTCTTTCCACTTTTACTCTCACCTGCCTCCCTTCCCTTACGGCGCGGTGGAGGTGTCCACATAAAACAAGTGAGACATTTAGAGCGCCTTTCCCTTCCTATAAATCAATCAGTTTTTTCGACCACCTGCGGATCTTTAACGTGCGCTGACATCGCCAATTCGTAATATACTACGGAGGTGAACTACCGTGCTACCAGTACCGCCCCACGAGGCAAGTGTGCTACGTCTGTTTCCAGCAAGGACACCGCTCCGACGTGTGCCCCACACCGGACATTATTGTGTGCGGACTGTGCGGAGATAAAAATCCGACGAAAGACCATGTGTGCGAGCTCAAGTGCCTAATATGCGGTGAGGCACATCGCACCGGATCCAAAGAGTGCCCCGAGAGGCTGAAAAAAGCAAGACCAAAGCCCAGCGGGGAAAGAGGGCGCAGTGGCCAACGCGGGCGACCACGCAAGCGATGGTTCAGCTCAGAAGGAGAGACCTCGAGGAGCCGATCAAGGTCCAATTCCTTCCCACCTCTGTCGCCGGCCGGTTCACAGGAGGGGAACAAACAAGAAAAGCAGAAAACGAAGCTTTCCCAGAAAGGCGGCAGCAAGGTAAGCTGGACATCTACCATTGATCCGCACTCGGTAGAAAATAGTAACACAAACAATACAAACAACAAAAATATTCCTGTCAAAGAAGCTAAAGACGCGAGCAGTGATGCACTCAGACGCGAGCTTGAACTCGCTCGACTCAAACAAAATGAGCTCGAACGCAAGGTCGAGGAACTAACAAAAACACTAAAGGCACAACAGCGGGAGCTTGAAATCACTAGAGCCTTTCCAAAACAGCCACAAGCATCCAACAATGGAGAACTTGAAACACGAATGCAACAGATGATGCAGCAGATGATGCAGGATATGATGCGGCAAATCCAATCTCAAATGCAACAGATGCAAGCACAATTTCAGGGGCAGATCTCAGAAATCAAAAGTGCTTTTCGAAAACAAAGACATAACGAAAACATTAGGGAAAGAGCGTACAACCGTCCAGCGTTAACGGCGTTCGCTGTCGAACAAGGCAACAGCACGAACACGTAAACATGACCAAGACGCGTCAGCAAGACCAAGAAAACTTAGAAATTTGGCAATGGAACTGCAGAGGCTACCGCAAAAAACAGGCCCTACTAAAACAATACATAAACACACAGCTTACACCCCCCGATGTGATTGCGCTCCAAGAGACTGGAACCAGGCCCTCTTTACAGGGGTACGATGTTTACGAGAGCCAAAACGGAGGTAAAGCAGCCGTTCTAGTCATCAAAGCCATCACCGCAATCAGGCACGATACCATCGCCGACACGGACATCGAGCACGCGCTTGTCGAAATCATTCCGAAAAAGCGAAAGGAAAGGAGCACATTCGTACTAAACGTGTACAGCCCGCCAAGACAAAGAAAAGCCAAATTCTTCGAACTCTTCCACGGAGCGCACAAGCTGGCCAAAGAAAATGCACTCATTATCGTGGGAGATTTCAACGCCATGGACACGAGTTGGGGATACCGGAAACAAGATATCAAGGGAAGAACATTAGCGGACGTAGCCGAATATTTTGGCTGTAAGCTAATCACAGATCCCGCGACCCCCACGAGAATCGGTAATAGTGTGAGCACGGACACTTGCCCGGACCTCACGTTCGTAAGGAAGAGCAAGGAGTCACAGTGGGAAAACATGAAGGAAAACCTAGGTAGCGATCATTTTATCCTCCGGACGCGAATAGCATCGGAAAGGGTAAGATGCCGGATCGGACAAGCAAAACTCACGGACTGGAACGCGTTCCGCGGGGCTTGCAAAAAATCTGAAGGCGGCATTCAATCACTAGAAGACTGGAGCGGCATGTTGACAGAAACGCGAGACAAATGCACAAAAAGTGTAAGACGAACAACAACAACGCCCGAAGTAGACGGGCACCTTCTGCGACTATGGGAAGCCATACGCTGTCTCACCAAAAGATGGCGGAAGCAAAAACACAACAGGAAACTAAAACTAAAGATAGCAGAAGTTACGGCAAAAGCTGAAGAATACGCAGCGCAACTCGCGAGACAAAATTGGGAACAATTCAGCGACTCGCTTAAGGGAACCTTAGCTACGGCCAGAACCTGGAATCTCCTAAGAGCACTAATCGATCCGACCAAAACAAAATCAGAAAACAATAAAGGCATCCACAGATTCATCCACTGCTTCAAGGGCTCGGACACCGACCTTTTAGAGAAGGCACGAAAAAAATGTTTCGGTGATCGCAACCCCTCACGATACCAAGGAAACTATCGCGGAGCCGAAAACGAGAGACTCGACCGCCCAATAACTGTGGAAGAAGTTTATGCGGCCATAAGGAATACGACCAGAAACACGGCAGCAGGAGCCGACAGAATCGACAATGCCCTGATCCGAAACCTGAGTGACGACCTCATACAAGAGCTCGTAAGTTTTCTAAACAAACACTGGGAGGCGGAGACGGTTCCCGAAGACTGGAAACACGCCGAAGTAATTATGATACCTAAACCTGGCAAACAGCTCCAAATTGAAAATCTCAGGCCCATATCGCTCACGTCGTGCCTCGGCAAGCTTTACGAGCGGGTGGTGATGCTCAGACTGCAAAATTTCATGGAAGATAATGAACATGTACCCCATACCATGTTCGGCTTCAGAGCAAAACTCTCGACGCAGGACGTGCTGCTTCAAATACAAGAAGATGTGCTCCGCAACGTACCCCGAACAGGTGAAAATGTCATAATGGCCCTTGACATCAAGGGAGCATTTGATAACGTCAGTCACGAAGCGATCCTTAGAGGCCTAGACGACCTGGACTGCGGACGCAGAATCCACGGGTACGTCAAAGCCTTCCTGTCAGATAGAACTGCCACCATCGGCATGGGAGACCTTCGATCGAACAAAACTCACGCGCCAAACAAAGGAACACCACAAGGATCAGTCATCTCACCTATCCTCTTCAATATAGCTATGATAGGTCTAGCACGAAAATTAGAGAAGATCGAAGGCATCAGGCACGCCATGTATGCAGACGACATAACAGTCTGGACGAACACCGGTTCCCTCGGGGAGAAGGAAGAAAAACTACAGGAAGCGGCCTCCTGTGTACAGAAATATCTCGGAGAAAGAGGACTCGCATGCTCGACCGAGAAATCGGAACTGCTTCGAGTGTGGAGAGGCAAACAAAACCGGACCGTCCCAACCAGTGAGAGCCTGAAACTCAACATCTACCTGGAAGGAATGCCCATCCCTGAAAAGACAAAAATAAGAATATTAGGTATGTGGGTTCAATCGAACCAACGCAGTAGTCACACTTTTACCATCCTCAAAACTACAACGCTACAAGTGACACGCATGATCACCCGCATCACCAACAGGCGGCATGGCATGCGCGAAGAGGACACACTAAAACTAGTTAGAAACCTGGTAGTGAGCCGAATTATGTACAGCCTGCCCTACCAGTGCCTCAACAAGAGTGAAATACAACAAGCTGATGCCCTGCTACGCAAAGCGTATAAGACGGCGCTCCGATTACCGCGCAACACGTCTACAGAAAAGCTCATGGCGCTTGGATTGCAAAACACATTCGAAGAACTACGCGAGGCGCAGCTTGAGTCGCAAAAACTCAGGCTGCTGCAGACAACGACTGGAAGAGCACTTTTACAGAGACTCGGATACTGTGAGCAGATGCGAGAAATAGCGAGGACGGTAACGATCCCCGACGAACTTCGCAAGTCCCTCAAGGTAGCTCCAATCCCGAGAAACATGGACCCTAACCTCCACCAAGGTAGAAGAGAAGCAAGGGCCAATTTTATTCAAAAAACATACGCTCCTGAAGACACGACTGTGTATGCAGACGCGTCCTCGAGAGGAGGACAGAACAAAATTGCAGTGGCCACGGTGGTCAATTCGTCTCTACGCGAAGTGACCAGCGCCTCTATCCGACACTGCACAGCAGCAGAGGCCGAGGAAGTAGCCATTTCTCTAGCGGTGGCGGAGGGCTATAGAGCTGGGCGGTCGCTAACGATACTCACGGACTCTCAAACAGCCTGTCGAAATTTCATGAATGGTAGGATTGGTCGTCACGCGCTTCGTATACTCCTCGAAGCGAGCGACAGATTTAAAAACCACGAAGAAAACAAGACCAGACAAAAAATTATATGGGTACCGGGGCACATGGGGGTGGCAGGGAACCAAGAGGCTGACAGGACAGCTCGAGCATACACTACTTTCCGAGCATCCGACGGGTCCGCGGAACTTTTGCCAGCACCCAAGGCATACTCGGCCATACTAGAAAACTATAGAGGAAGAAGAATGCGATATCCCCCACCGCACAGTTCTCTCACCAGAGAGGAAACTGTCATATGGAGACAATTACAGACGGGTTCATACCGAAACCTACACATACTAAACAAAATGCACCCTACCATATACGCTGACAGATGTCCGTGGTGCTATGAAAAACCAACACTATATCACATCACATGGGCATGTCAAAACATAGATGTGGTCCCCAAAATTCGAAACCCGAGTGCGGAGCAATGGGAGACTCTGCTGTCCAGCGACCGCTGCGAAGACCAGAAAGGTATGGTACAGCGAGCCAAACGGGCGGCAGCAGCCAGCGGAGCCCTGGACTGAGGGCAACCGACCATTGTAAAAAGTGGACGAAGTCGACGGAGAAGACTCTTGTGGATACAACAAGCAGACATCTCTGAAGACGTCCAAAAACCGCCAAATAATATAGGACTAAATAAAGTTTTTCCTCCTCCTCCTCCAGCACGCGAGGCGAAGCCGCGCGTGGTGGCTGCTGAGTAACTCCTGCGCCCGCCGCGCACGGCGCGCCTAGCGGTGTGACGTCACAGCTGCAAGAGCAGGGCTCCAACTTGTACCGTCGCGAGGCGAGGCCGCGCGTGGTGGCTGCTGCCTAACTCCTGCGCCCGCCGAAATTTAAAGCACCGGTTCGAGTACAGCCTCAGACACCTAGATGTAGTTAAACGTTCTTGCGCCTACATTCAGCAGTGAAAGAGATTCTAGGATTGCTTTGTGTTTAACATTATCAAAGGCTTCGGTTAAATCTAGGGCTAGGATTGCCCTGGTACTCCTTTCTTGCTCATGAGATAGGACTTCGTTTGCTAGTCTTAGCATCGTATCTTGTGTTGATAAATGTGGTCTAAAGCCGACCATAGTGTTTGGATATAAATTCCCTTTTTGCATGTGGGACTGGAGTCTGTCTAGTAGGACGTGCTCTATCAGTTTTCCTATGCAAGAAGTAAGCGAAATAGGTCTCAAGGACTTCCTCTCCGATAGGACGGCTAAAATTCAAATTGGCACTATCAAATCCGACACCTTCACTTTAGGAGATAGAGGAACTCCGCAAGGATCGGTCCTCTTCCCTTTTTTATTCAATATAACCCTAATCAAAATGACACACGAACTCGCAAGAATCCCAGACCTAGAACACTCTTTGTAGGCGGACGATATCACCCTTTGGACCACCAAGGGGAGTATTGGCACGATACAAGATACGCTGCAACAAGCGGTAGACGTAGTCGTAGAGGAGGCGCAAGCCGCGGGACTCGCGTGTTCCCCCCAGAAATCTGAATTACTCATTCTACACCCAAAGCGTCAAAGAAAGAATAAAGCGCCTGCGATCAAAATCTACGCGGAAGGTGCAGCCATCCAAGAAGTGGAAACACTAAGAATCTTGGAAATGCTCATGCAGTCAAACCAAAAAAACGACACACTAATTAAGAAACTGAAAAACACCGTCAACCAATTTTCCTTCCTCCTCAGACGAATCGCGAATAGGCGTGGAGGAGTTAAAGAAGCTGAGACCAGGAAACTAGTAGAAGCCTTCGTTCTTAGCAGAGTTATCTACTCTACACCATACGTCACCCTCACAGTTAGAGAAAGAGACGACCTGGATTCACTAATTAGGCAGTCCTATAAAATTGCGCTTAACCTCCCTCGCAATACCCCAAATGAAACACTACTAAAGTTAGGAATTCACAACACCTTAGCGGAAATGATGGAAGCACACCTCACCGCACAATACGAACGATTATCAAGCACTGAAACGGGACGTTTCATCCTAAAAAAAGCAGGAATACAATATGAAGGGACCCGGGCCCACACTTTTCTGATTCCAAGACATGTGCGCGAGCAATTAATAGTCCGTCCTCTGTCTAAAAACATGCATCCAGAATACGATACGGACAAAAGAAGGGCTAGGGCACAAAAATTACACGAAAGATTTTCAGTATAGAAAGACACGGCGCACGTGGACGTCCCAGAACATGCGGACACAGATGCCTTTTCCCTGGCAGTTGTCGATCATCCAGGTTCTCCCCTCGCATCGGCGATAATCAATAAAACAAAATTTCCAGAGGAGGCCGAAGAGGCTGCCATAGCTTTAGCCATTACCTCCACCACTGCCAAATACATCCTTAGCAACTCTAAAACCGCAATTCGAAATTTTGCAAAAGGAAGGGCCCACTCCGCAGCCATCAAAATCTTACAAAAAATCTCCCATACCCGCCTTATCACATTGATCTGGGTCCCTGCCCATTCGGACCATCCTGGGAACGAGGCAGCGCACCAATTTGCCCGAGGATTCGTAGTTAACCGGGAGGTGCGCTGCCCTGAGCTCAGGTCGGCCAGGGAGCGGATGACAACCTACAAAGAAATTACTACCCACTTCAAGAAAGAAAGAAAAATCTTTCCAGAACCACATCGATCTCTAAGTAAAACACAACAAGTCACCTGGCGGCAGCTTCAAACAAACACTTTCTTTAATCCGTACATGTACTCCTTAAGGTTCCCAGAGCAGTTCAGCCCTGTCTGTTCTCTCTGTGGACATCAAAAGGCAGACACACCACAACTCTTATACTCATGTAATAAAGACAAGCCATCACAGAGTCTGCAGCTCTCTACCCAATCTCAGTGGGAGGCCGCGCTGCTCAGCTCCGACCCGGAGGTTCAACACCGAGTCACGGAGCGGGCCGAAGAGGTCGCCGAACGACATCGTCGGTCGGCCACTTGGCGTCCGGCCTAGAAGAGGAGCCCACCGCGGGGACGGGAACGTCAACCCACCCCGCGCCTACGACCTCTTCTTTAAATAAAGTTTACCTCCTCCTCCTCCAGACACCTAGAGTAAGGCCGACCTCGCTTAGTGTTCAGCCGAGCGCACTTGGAACTGCAGGTTTGACATCCTCACGCACGTAGTAGGGGTGGGTTCAACAAGAGTGTCGGCACTTCGGTTGCTACTTCTGTAGGCGGTGTATAGCCTTGCAGTCTATAGGAGGTGAATCCACCAGGGGCAGTACAGCTACTAAGAGTGTTTCTAACGTGCTCTCTACTGGTGTTAAGAATGCCGTTGCAGCCGGTGCCGGAGCAGCAGTTATGCATTCTGCATTAACCTCGCCTACAACCAAATATATCATTGCAGCCACAGCAATTCTCGCATCGCTACTAGTTGTACACTAAATAACCAGGTAATATCAGTGCATAACCACAAGTCCAATCATAAGCACCACCACCAGCAACATTACCAGCTGAACTAAGCGTAGCTACGGTATTGCTTTCGCAATCACCAGGCTTAACCAAGCTAAGACTTCAGCCAAATTTTCTTTCTACAGCCACAACAACTACAACTTTCACCGAGGGCAACAATCAGCGATCCTCCGCTGTCTGACCATTCGTCGAGGCATTTAGTTCCTGGCCCTACGGGGCTGGGACGTTAGGTCAATGCCGCTTGCTGCGGGAGCTAGCCAACCACCAAGTTTTTATCTGGGACGGTAGGTCAACGCCGCTTGCGGCGGGGGCTAGCCAGCCACCAAGTTTTTATCTGTTGTAGGCCGTCATTGCACCTGCCATCGCTTAAGGTGGTGCACGACGGCTGTTGTTGCGGCGCGCGTCTTTCTCCCCCTCTTCCTTCTCTTTCTTCTCTATTTTCTCTTCTGTCCGCGCGAGGCAGCGGAGGTGGCTCAGCTACAGAGCCAGTAGCAGGCCCGTGCATTTTTACTTTCTTCTTCCTACAACAACAACAACAACCGCTGTCTTACCGAAGCCTCTAGGCAAGTACACTAACGAAACGTTTAGAAGTATCTGTGTGTTCGCGCCGGAACTGGAGCTTGGGAACAACGAAGCCACTTTGGAAGATTGATTTTCTTGTGTGCAGTGTTTAATTTGTAGAAACAGCGCTGCCTCGCCGAAGCACAAAGACAGCCTTGAGGGCAATGTACCCGGCGCTGCAGAACATGCGCCTCCTGTTTTGGACTTACTTGTCCAGCCAGATAGAAGTAGACGGAGAGGCGCAGTTTCTGCGGCGCTGGGACACAAGGTAATTCGTTGTAAGAGGGGGCAGGCCATGAATGCCAATGGTTCGATTTTAGGCACCCTCTCCTGTCACATCCCCTCATTCACCCATGGGCCATTGTGAGGAATGTAACCTGTGTTCTGCTCAATACATGCCCCACTGGGGCAGTGAGATGGCCCTTCATTTCCTGTGGCAAAATGTATGTAGCCTATGTTGCCTTTCTTTGTTGTATCCTAGTTTGATGCAAGTAGCATAGACACGCAGGCAGAACCTACTGCTGGTTTTGAATATAAATAGAATGTATTTTGCATCATAGGTATTTTTTATATGAATGGAAGTCAATAAACTTCTCTTTGTGAGGAATTGGTAGTATTGGACAGTACGTATATCAGCATGTATCCTCAGTTTTGAAGTTACAATAAACAGCTCTTCATTTGAAGTATCTGTCTTGACAGTTAGAAACGGACAGCGAGGCGCGGTTTCGGCAGCGCTGGCACACGCGCTTTTATTTTGTACGGGGAACAGACTTGAAATGCGTGTCGTACTTTATTAGACCCCCCCCCCCCCCTTTGTATTGCTTTTTCCTCTCTGGGGAATCATGTTTTTGAGTTTTGGGTGTATAAGTACCCTTTAGTGTTTTTATATTGTTTTGGTCGGTGAATAATGTGCGTTTTTGTATGTTTGTATATACACTATAAATTCTCTTTGTGTAAGTGCTTTGAAGCACATTGGTTTGTCATAAATCTCAGACTGAAGGCGCCTCTGTAATGTACGCTCTTCAATGTGTGGTTTGTAAGAGTTTCAATAAACTTTTTCTTTGTGTTCAAATAGTGGCATATTGATTATTTCAATAAATTTTCTTTGAAGAAGTTCAAGCGACGCACTCGACTTTTCTTTGAAAAACCGGAAAAAGGTCTTGGCCTCTCCTCGTTGTTCTTGCTGTTCTGCTACCAAACAAAAAAATATCGCTTTGACATATCTCAGCCAGGCCAGGATATACATAGCGAAAGCAATGGTTTGGCCTGGTTTTCTTGCGCACTTGCTTGTGCGTGCCGTGATAGCGTAGTAAAGACACAGTTCAAACACAGGTGTAGCAAAGGCAATGGCCGACAATCGGACGGTGTGGTCAGCCAACAGCCGGGTAGCCACGTATTCACCCTGTGCAGTTTCGTCAACAGACATTTCGGCTGCGACACGCCATCGTCGTTCAGTTACTTGCGGCGTTTCTCCTCGACACGTTGCTCTCTTTCTTCTGGCGTCTCAGCCACCCGCTTAGCCTTTCTCACCTCGTTCCCATGCTGTGAGCAGGCCTTCTACCATGCGACGACTTCTGGACCGAAAGACTGCATCTTGTACTGCTGTCGTGCCATGGTGCGCGTGGGGAGAACAAACGCTTCGCGCTGCACGACCCGGTGCATGTGCAGTTAGGTACATAGTGAACTAATTACGTTCATAAAGGCACTGCTTTAGATAATTTGCTGAGAGAACGTGAATTGCGTCTGTCCGCGCAGATTCATTTCGTGGTTCGCTTAATTAGCTGATCTGCTAATTTCTGCTGTCAATCCCAAAAATTCCCATTGCCAACATTCGTTAGCCCCATCATGTAGAAGACTCAGTTCAGTTCAATTCAGTCGTTCAGTCGCGTCCGACTCTTCGTGACGCTATGGACCATATCCCGCCACTGTCTCCCACTGTTTTCCTAAAATCACATAGCTTCATCTGCAGCGACTCGAGGATGCCATCTAACCATCGCGCTCGCTGCCTACCCCTTCTTCAGCCGCCCTTAATCTTTCCCAGCATCAAAGTTTTCTCCAGCGACTCCTCTCTTCTCATCAGAGGACCAAAGTAGCTGAGCTTTAACTTTAAAATTGGATCCACCAATGAGCAGTCAGGGTTTACGGTCGACAATATCGATTGATTTGATCTTCTGGCAGTCCAAGGAATCCTCAAGAGTCTCCGCCAGCACCACAATTCAAGCGCGTCAGTTCTTCGGCGGTCAGCCTTCTTCACAGTCCAACTCTCCCATCCGTAGATCACAACTGGAAAGGCCATAGCACGAGTTATATGGATCTAGGTTGATTGTCTGATGTCTCTACTCCTTACTAGGTGGTCAAGGCTAGCCATGGCTCTCTTTCCCAGAAGCCGGCATCTCCTAATCCATGGCTGCAGTCACAGTGCAGGGTAATCTTGGAGCCCAAGAAGAGAAAATGTGTCCCGGCTTCCACTTCTTCTCCCTGTATGTTCCAGGCCCTGATAGGGCAAGACGCCATTTTTGCCTTTTTAATGTTCAGTTTAAGCCCTAGCTTCTGATTCTCTTCTTTTACGCGCCTGAGAAGTCTCTTGAGTTCCACTTTACGTTATGCCATTAAAGTGGTATCATCTGCATATCTGAGGTTGCTAACCCGTTTTACAGCAATATTCACTCCAGCTGAAGACTCGTCCAGACCGGCCTTCCTCATGATGCACTCAGCATATAGATTAAATAGCCAGGGCGACAGTATGCAGCCTTGTCTCACTCCTTTCTCAAGCGGGAACCAATCAGTAAGACCATGCTCAGTTCTGACTGTGGCCTCTTGTCCTTCATACAGGTTCCTGAGGAAACAGATGAGGTGAATTGGAACTCCCATCTCTTGGAGAGCTTGCCACAGTCTGTTGTGATCTACGCAATCAAATGCTTTCCGACAATCAATAAAGCAGAAGTATATGGATTTCAGAGGTGCAGCGGTGACGTAGCGGTAGAACATCCGCCTCGCATGCAAGAGGACCGGGGTTCAAATCCCGGTGCCGCGCAATTCTCCACCGGATGACAAAAAAAAAAATTCGCGTGTCGATGGAATTGCATATACAGGTTTGGGGTGCGACCTGATGCCGGTGAACACCTCCGGCAACGCACTCCCACACCAGAACAGGAGTTGGCCACCCTGGTGCAGTAATTGGCCACAACCTCCTATGATAAGCTCCATAAAACCTCGGCCCTCAGTCACCAGCGGCTGCGGAACAACTGACCACGGCGGCGGTCAGACCTGTGACGCAGCAAGGGGTGCTAAGAAAGCCTGGCTCCGCTGGACAGGCCGCCATTGGAAACTGACCCTGGCAACGTTTAATGCTAGAACCCTAGCTAGTGAAGCTAGTTTAGCAGTGCTGTTAGAGGAACTAGAGGGCATGAAATGGGATGTCATAGGGCTTAGTGAGGTTAGGAGGCCGAATGAGGCATATAATGTACTGAAGGATGGGCATGTACTGTGTTATCGAGGTTTACCAGAGAGGCGACAACTAGGAGTAGGTTTCCTTGTCAATAAGTATATAGCGGGTAATATAGATGAATTCTATAGTATTAATGAGAGGGTTGCAGGCATCGTAATTAGGCTTAATAAGCGGTATAAACTGAAGGTTGTACAGGCCTATGCACCTACATGTAGTTATGATGACCAGGCAGTTGAAAGCTTCTATGAAGATGTAGAATCGGCAATGCGAAAAGTAAAGACGCAGTATACTGTACTAATGGGCGACTTCAATGCCAAGGTAGGGAAAAAAGAGGCAGGAGGCAAGGCAGTAGGTGACTATGGCATTGGTTCTAGGAATAGCAGGGGGGAGTTACTAGTTGAGTTTGCAGAGCGCAATAACTTACGAATCATGAATACCTTCTTCAGCAAACGGAAGAACCGAAAATGGACATGGAAAAGTCCTAACGGAGAGACTAAAAATGAAATCGACTTCATAATGTGTTCAACCCCCGCCATTGTGCAGGATGTAGAGGTAATCGGGAAAGCTCGATGTAGTGACCACAGGATGGTGAGGTCCCGAATTAGCCTAAATCTGAAGAAGGAACGCAATAGATTAGTAAGAAAGAAACCCATCAACGAATTAGCGGTGAGGGGGAGGGCAGAAGAGTTCAGGATCTCGCTACAGAATAGGTTTTCAGCTCTAACTGAGGATGGCGACATTACCCTAGAGGCAAGAAGCAATAATTTCAGAGATATCATTACCGAGTGCGCGGTAGAAGTAGGCGGTAGGATAGTTAGAGAGGATACCGGTAAGCTGTCTAAGGAGACGAAAGATTTGATTAAGAAACGGCAGAGTATGAAAGCTTCCAATCCAACTGACCAGATCGAATTGGCCGAGATATCAAAGCTAATCAATAAGCGCAAGGTGGCCGATATAAGGAAGTATAACATGGAGAAAATTGAGCATGCTGTAAAGAACGGGGGAAGCCTTAAAGCGGTAAAGAAGAAATTGGGCATAGGCAAAAACCAGATGTATGCGATAAGGGACAAGGCGGGCAACATCATCACTAATATGGACAAGATAGTCAAAGTAGCCGAGGAGTTCTATACAGATCTCCACAGTAGCCAAAGTAGTCAGGACCGTAATGAGATTGGCGGTAGGGAAAAACAGTCAGACGTTCCACCAGTGACGAAGGACGAGGTCAAGAAAGCACTAGAAACTATGAAAAGGGGGAAATCAGCTGGAGAGGATCAGATAACTACAGATTTGCTGAAGGACGGGGGGGATATCGTGCTAGAAAAACTGGCCACCCTGTATACGCAGTGCCTGGTGTCATCGACGGTACCGGAAGCATGGAAGAATGCAAACATTATCCTCATTCACAAGAAAGGGGACTCTAAGGACCTTAAAAATTACAGACCAATCAGCTTACTGTCTGTTACGTATAAGGTATTTACTAAGGTAATCGCTAATAGAATCAGGACAACCTTAGACTGCAATCAAGCAAACGATCAAGCAGGGTTTCGGAAACGGTACTCTACTATCGATCATATCCATACCATCAATCAGGTGATAGAAAAATGCGCGGAATATAACCAGCCCTTATACATAGCATTCATTGATTACGAAAAAGCATTTGACTCAGTTGAAACCTCGGCGGTGATGCAGGCATTGCGAAATCAGGGGGTAGACGAGCCGTACGTGAAAGTGCTGGAAGATATATATAGTGGCTGCACAGCAACCATAGTTCTGCATAAAGAAAGTAACAAAATTCCCATAAAGAAAGGTGTTAGGCAAGGAGACACAATCTCCCCAGTACTATTCACAGCTTGTTTAGAGGAAGTATTCAGAGACTTGGAATGGGAGCAATTAGGGATAAGGGTAGATGGAGAATACCTCAGTAATCTGCAATTTGCTGATGACATTGCCTTGCTAAGCAACTCGGGAGATGAACTGCAAATAATGATTGATGACCTAGACAGGAAAAGTAGAAAGGTAGGCTTGAAAATCAATATGCAGAAGACTAAGGTAATGTTCAACAGCCTCGGGAAGGAACAGGAGTTTACATTAGGTAGCGAAATACTGGAAGTAGTAGGCGAATATATCTACTTAGGACAGGTAGTAACCGCAGATCCGGACCATGAAAAGGAAATAACAAGAAGAATAAGATTGGGATGGAGCGCATTTGGCAAGCACTCGCAGATTATGACTAGCAGCTTACCGGTATCGCTCAAGAGGAAAGTATACAACAGTTGCATCTTGCCTGTACTCACCTATGGGGCTGAAACGTGGAGGCTAACCAAGAGAGTTCTACTTAAGTTGAGGACAACCCGGAGGGCTATGGAACGAAAAATGGTAGGGGTAACATTAAGAGATAGAAAGCGTGCAGAGTGGGTCAGAGAAATAACTCCAGTTAACGACATTCTAGTGGAAATTAAGAAGAAGAAATGGACATGGGCAGGACATGTAGTGCGAAGAGAGGATAACCGATGGTCGCTGAGGGTAACAAACTGGATTCCAAGGGAAGGAAAGCGTAGCAGGGGGCGGCAGAAAGTTAGGTGGGCGGATGAGATTAAGAAGTTCGCAGGGGTCAAGTGGATGCAGCTAGCACAGAACCGGGTTAAGTGGAGAGATATGGGAGAGGCCTTCGCCCTGCAGTGGGTATAATCAGGCTGATGATGATGATGATATGGATTTCTGGACTTTCTTGCTTTTTCCATGGTCTGCGAAGGTTTGCAATCTGGTCTCTAGTTCCTCTTCCATTGCGAGACCCAGCTTGCACGTCCGGAAGCTCCACGATCCACATACTGCTGCAGCCCTCCTAGGAATATTTTCAGCATCACCCTGCTAGTATGCGAAATAAGCGCGATCATGCGGTAGTTGGAACAAACTTTAGAACTGCCTTTCTTTGGAATGGAGACGTAAACTGACCTCCTCTAATCCTATTGCCGCTGCAGGGATGTTCAAATTACAAGGAATTAGAAATCAATAGAAATAGAAAGCAATAGAAAGAAATAGGAAGAATTGAAAGGAAACAATTAGAAAAAAGGGAAGGAAGAAAAACGCGCGTTGCAAGAGCCGTCATCCAGCACCGAAGCGGTGGCGGGTGCAATGAAGGCCTACAACAGATGTGATTAAAGTTGAATGTTTAAGCTCCCAAATACGGAAGCCGAAACACTCGATACCCGATATGTCATTAGGACGCCAAATGTTTTCTTTACATTCCCAAGGTTTCGGAGCAAGCGGAAGCAAAGAGAAATTGTAGATTTGGCTTTAACAACACAATACGATATTTTGTGTCTTCAGGAAACAAATTTTACCTCTCTGATGTACTGGCTTTCAAACGTCAGTTACATTTGGAGGGCTTCTTTTCTTTCGGCACTCTGCGCTAGAGTGGCGAAGCAACTGTGGTGCTAAACATATGCCTTTTGCTCGACCATCACTTCACATATAACAAGTTTTGGCATGTATTATCGTTCGATTGTTCACTTTCGGCTGTGAGGTTGCTCATCTTGTGCATATATGCGCCGGCTAACGCAAGCCTTACCAATAACCGCTTTAAGGGGTTGGATATTTTCTTCCTGGACGGCCGCCACGTAATAACAGTGGGATATTTTAATTGTGTCATAGACTCACAGGGCGGCCGACTTGGAACGCACATGAACTGCAGCTAGGTTAATCACTTCGCGCTTCTTGTTGCGCACGAGCTCCTGCGTGGGTCGCGATTTTGCTGGGCATGGCGTCGTAGTTCATCGGCGAGCACGCTAGACCGCGGGTACATGCTGCAGTCCCTAACTACATTTATGTCGGCTATGAGTGTTTTGGCTTTTGCTCAGACTTGCTCAGACGCCGATTCGTGTTTCTGACGACCGGCGGGTCGTGCTCACCTTTTCCATTCCTAGCGCTGGCTCATTTCGTCCGTAGCGTTTTGATGTTCGCATACTGCACGATTCCCGTTCGTGTGAGAGTTTGACGCGAGTGCGAAAATAGATGGGATGCGCTCAAATCAATTTGCCGCATGCACGGTTCGGTAGATGGTCACGCACTACGACATCGCGTGTCTCAGGAGCTAATAAGTACGGCTGCGAAACTTCGCAGTGCACCCAGGGCGGGTTGGCAGTACCCCCTAATGAGTGCCTGGTATTTGTGACGAGTTACAAAGCAGATATCCGTGCCTCGTTGGAGCATGGTCCCTTTCGGGGGCTGCCTGACGTGGTAGGCGTAGTTAATCTGCATATCCCGAGGCGCTTCGACGTGCGCGGAGAACTTACATCCATGACTCAGCGTTGAGCGGTGCGCTCCCCTTTACGTCCGTTCATACTCGTGATTGTATGCGTTTCTTGGAAATCTTCAAAGGCATCGCATGTTCAGATATTGTGACTCATGTAGGGAGTATAGATACGCATCTAACGTTAGCTGGGTCGCCACTAGTGAGCCCTGAAATGCATGATGTGCTTTGCTCACTTCCCACTTTAGAGGAGGTCAGGACAACCTCAAGGTGATTGAAGTGCAGGTCAGCGCCTGAGGCTGATGTGCTCTCTGTGCAATTTTATTTAGGTTTCTCAGACGTTATCGGTATAGCACTGACTAATGTTCTTCGCCAGTGTTTTCAGCGTTTAAGTTTCCCGGCTTGTTTTCGGACAGTACGAATATTTGGATCTCTAAAACGTGATCCTGGGTCACGTCGTCTGGATGAGTGGAAGCCGATCAGACTCGTGAACGTGGGATACAAAACTCTAGCAGCCATCGCAGTTCTATGCTTGACGGGTCTGATGGCCTCCCTCATTGGTTGCCATCAGGTATGCGCTGTTCCCCGAAGAGAAATACATAGATGGTCGTATGCCACTCGTGGCATATTGACCACGCACAGAGCTTAACTAGTGGTATTCGTGTTTCTTTAGATCAAGAAAAATCTTTTGATCGGATAGAACATGGGTACATTTTCGCAGTTCTGGGTGTTTTTCCGTTTCCACAAAATTTTATATGTTTCATCAAAAGCAGACATGATGGCATTCAAAGAACAACAACGATGGATATATGGGAAAGGGCTCCTTTCCCTGTGACTCGCGGTGTCCGACAAAGGTTTCGCCTCTCTCCTGTTTAATTTGCTCTCAGCATAGAGCGTTATTTGAGGGCCATCATTACAGACCACATTATCCGTGGCCTCCCTCTCTCACGCTGTCATACGCTGCGAGTAACTGCTGACGTGGATGATATTACTTTGTATCTGAGTGATGAAGGGAGCATGCAGCGTTGGCTTCATCTTTTCGACACTTATAGCAAGTTGTTGGGAGCTGCTCTCAATTTTGAAAAAAAGTAAATATGTTTTATTGGCACACCAGAAGTACACCTCAATGGTGCCCTACAAATTACACACAGCGACACCATCCGCATTATAAGTAATGTTCGAGCTAAAGCCATAAACACAGACGTAAGATAAAACAGTGAAAGTTGATTACAATGAGTGCAACTCATCGCTAATAAGCCAAGCACCAGGCAACGCGAAAGCCCCACTTTGCAATACATTTGAGTGAATCTGTTTGGGGACATTTTATCTGGTTCCATTTTTTCCGGGACCATTTTTTCCTGGGACGTTTTTACCGGCCCCCACGGAACAACAATGGCCGCTGCGGCTCGTAATTGTAATGCAAGCTAACAGCGTGACTACCCGTGATAAAATTGCTACCATTAACGACGACAGCCGTCCACGAAGAGAGCAGACATAACAGACGCCCAGCGTTGTGATTCAACGAATAATGCAATGATACGCAAATCCGTGCGTTGTCAAGGCTACTGTTGCCGTGCTGACCTAAATCATCTTAACTATACAGCAACTCGACGCTAGCGTGGTGCTTCGTGTTTACCAAGAACACTCATTTGCCGCTCGGCGTGAAAAATCATTCGATAACGCAATGATGCTTCGAGCGAACTGCTTCGTACACGGCTTGCGCGCGCTATTTATCAGCGAGAAAAATCGGCGTCAGCTTAATCGACTCAAAGTAGTTGTAAGCATTCGAAGTTTTGTAATTCTCAGTTCGTTCCGTGCTTAATTATCTGGAGAAAACAGCAAATAGATGTCAACGTAGCTCCTTTTCCCTGGCTGACAGCAACGCTTCTCTTGTGCGCTTTGTGTCCAATCTCGATTGGTACGGCGTGTGGGTCCGTACCGCCGTGTACGTAAAGTTTTTCAATGTATCGCTACTGTCCTCACCGTAGAGGCTCACCAAATACTAGCACATGGTCATTTCGTCTGCCAAAAAGGTGTCCACAAATCACAATAACACGGCCTTGACAAGCTTAACCACAGTGCGCCATCGCGGTCGTGCTTTTTGCCTACCGTGGAATCGCTGACGAGAGCAGCGCCACCTCGATCGTCTTGTTTGTTTGCAAACATGAAGGAGGTCTATAAACAGTCATTAGTATTGTAGGAGGGCGCTCACTTTACATTTGCCAATTTAAGCTTTCATATGAACGCATCAAATACTCAGTAAAATTCATTCGTCATCAGTGAACACCTTCACCCCCACTGCCCTGCGTCCAACGGCGTCCTGCTCTTTTTGAATGTACCTGGTGTTCTTGGTATGCAGATATTTTCAAAAATAAAGAATCGTTCCTGTAGTTTCAATTTATTTCTTTATTTCGATACCCGTATTACACATTGCGTTGGTTTTGGATTAGAATATAAACTTGAAGGAGCCTCTAATATATATCCGAAGCTGATAGTTTATGTGCAGATATTTATGTAGCACTGAGCCACCTAAGAAACTTCGCGGAAACGACATGTAGCTAAGTAGCCAGCGCAGCCAAAATTGCGACTGATTTCACAAAGCGCCGGCTGTGTATGAAGGCAACAAATCACAGTTCGGTTACATAAAAGATGCGCTCACTATTTTTCTGAGTGCATTCCCGCTTGAAGTTTGAAACAGACTTGTCACCTGGTATCATCCGGACTTCAAGGTGATTAAAAGCGAAACAAGCGCACAATTGCTGCTTCTTGGTTTCTGAAAGAACCATGTTCCTTGCTTCTATTTGATCAACCGATGGAAACTTTCGATTTTTTCCATGTCTGCTTACAATATTACTGATAGCAATAAGAATTGGATGCACAATGCAGACGTGAAATAAATTCTTTCAAGCTTCAAAATTAGCCAATGTTTGTTATTTTTGAATGAAAGAATGGATCTTGCACGAAAACCGTTCTACGTCTTACTGTGAGATTTTGAAAAGAAAAGGGACGTCTTGTTACATCCGCACTAAAAAGCGGCCCCCTGAAAACGCGCTCGAGTGTAATTTCTTTTTAGAATCCAATATTATGTGCCTCTATGAGGCATTAGTAACAGTAGTGTTGGTCGGAAATTCACTTAAAAAAAACACCTACGATGAGCTCTCTTTATGAATAGCAGCGCCGAAAATCGATATGTCAGGAAATAAAACCATCGCAGCATCTCTGTGGCATGCCTTACCATTTTCGATAGTTATCTACATTTTCGTAACAATGAGAACCCTCATGTCATCCTTTGTGAGTAATATTTGTTGTCTATACGCCGACCGCCCCGTGCGGCATATTTTTGAGTGCTATAGATGGCCGAACGTCATAGGCTGAGAAGGACTTTCCCTTGAACCAGAAAAGACAATTCACTACGCGTGCCAAGGACACTTTTGTTTTCTTTGTGCATTAACACAAGCCTTGTCACTGAACACCTAATCACTATTCAACTCGTACTTCATACGAATTTTACTTCCGCGCATACCTTATTGGAAATTATTTTTTCCTATTCGTGTTGCTTGGTATCTCTTTCAATGTCGAATGCTCGGCAAAACGTGTTCGAGTTACCGCTTGCTCATTTATGCAGAGAAACGCAATTACCAGTTTATGCACGGTACCCTTGTCGAGCAGGGCAGGTCCTGAAACCTTCACCTCAATTCTTCCTATTGATTTTCTTACTGTCTGTACTAAAGTACGCATAGCGAAAAGAAGATTAAACAGTATAAAACCATAACTTACAACCAAAACAAATTTAGGTTATTTGCTATTTCAAAGCGAAAATCTGGAATTAATGCCGTCTGCCGTTTTCGGAACCTCTAAATGAGAAAAAAAAAAGGGAACCATTTAACCCGCAAAAACCTAAGCGACCAAAGCGGAAGTGCTATGTTTCGCTCGACCAGCTTCTCTTCCTCTCTGTGCGGCAGCCTCTTGGTGTGCTACGTCCACTGGGTAACGACTGCTGCCGTTAACACAGCAGCAAATTCGCTTTATACCCATCGGCAAGGCAATGTCCACAGAATGCGGCGGCACCTGCTGATAGGAGGCAGCCTCTGCGGAGCTAATGCCAACTGATGCCATGACTATCACGTGGCTTGACAGAGGCGAGAGCTAGCGCCGCTCCCGTGGCGGCGGTGGCTGAGTGAAGTAATGGCTGTCGCGTCATTTCCCCTTGATTCAAGGCCAATATTACTCGGTCCGCGAAACAGCAACGTAAGGTCGCAGAACCTTCGCTTGAAAAAGATATACGATCGATCCCCTATGGTATACAAATTACACTTTTGCTACATACAATGTAAAACAGTGGATATTTAGCGATTATTCTAATTCCCGGATGTTACATCAGCTCGGAGGAACACTTCATTATTAATATTGCGATATTTATGCTGGAAAACTACGGTCTCGTCCTTTAACATTCTCACAATAAAACTGAATGAATCCGGAAAGAATTTGAATCTCTTTCAGCTAATAAAACATTGATTTTAGACACTGTATGTATTCTCTGTTCTTATTACAAACTTTTTTCCTCTAAACGCATGCGACAGCTTTGAGGCGGTTTCTTTGCGTTCATAAACGTGAATTTTATCAGTTCAGTTCAGGCGTTCAGTCGTGTCCGACTCTTCGTGACCCTATGGACCATGTCACGCCACGCTTTCCGGTCTCTCACTATCTTCTTAACATCACATAGCTTCATCTGCAAGTGAATTTTATAACCAATGCTAAAAAACTAATATTCCGATTTGAACAGTTGACTCCATATAACTGGTTGAAGAGCTTCTCAATATCTTTCAGCAGTCCTAGAGCTCTCTGACGCAATCTCGGATATTTCTACGCAGCAGGAGACCAGAACGAGCTGACATCTCGTTCTTCAGTATGAACGTTGTAGTACCGGAGCTTCCTAAAATGTTACAATTTGCACCTTACCACCTGCAATGGCCGAAATGTAAAGTTTAAGCTCGCGCACGTAACCAGAATCTTCTTCCATGCACCCCTTGTCATTTCGGTGATAGGTCACCCATGGGAGTACGAACACGGAAAACATATTTGTCAATGCGTGTTTCTGAGCATGATGTGACAATGGCACATGTTTCAACGCAGTTTATACAGCTTGCGAAAAAACGTGACTTTATGTGCTCATAATAGAAAGGCAATCACCAACAGTGACCGCCGTGGCCAAAGCAAGAAATACTGGAAAAAGCGTACAAAGCAGAAAAAACATGGCGCCATCTGGCACCACCGCTTCATCGTATCCGCACCCAAAGCCTGTCGTCCAAGACTGCTCCCCGATGAGCGAACTGTTTTATTCTAAAACAGCAACAAAGGCGTACAAAAGGAAGACAACAATAAACACTTAAGGGTTGCACAAGCGTAATGGCACATTTTTTTCAGGTTTAGGGTGTGCTGGACTGTCACGCACACAACTAAACTAAGGCTTGCTGGTAGCAGCCGCCTACGACGACCCGGCTTTTGTGTTATTTTTTTTCGCACATATATGCGCATACCTTTGCTCACGAGAGTCTCGGGCGTACTCTTAGGATGCGAACAGCAGCAAACTTCCAGCAGAGCGCCCTGCTGCTCCGTTCGCCTCTTATGTTCGCATGCACTGCCTTGTAACTGCCGACTCGCAACCCCCGTACTGCCTCGAGCTCACGCTTTCACCTTCAGACATTATAGCTTATCGCCCATCTGGCCGTGTTACTTCCGCGTTCCTGGAAAAGAGCTCGGTGCTTCTTCCGAGCGCGGAGCCTGGATAGCTGTCGAAGCGAGGTGGAGCATGCTGGAGACGCTTCACGACGTGCTTGGACGACCCAAGTGAAACAGGCAAGGTAAGCTGTTTTAGGTCATGACCTCCGAGATTACCCCGCGCTCACGAGAGCAGTGCAAGCTTTTCATAGCGGTGCAGACGTTGCCCGGGAGCGAGGAAACAAAGTCACGCATTCCTTGGTGACAGCGGCTGGCGTATATGCTTCATTGTAATGTGTTACCTGGTTTAGCTTGTCTTGATTACATTAAACTGCCCATTGATATTTACTGATTCTCTGGAAATCTGCTGAAAAGACAGCTAGGCATAGATTGAACGGCGGAAGCCAGGCCTCAAAGTATTTATATTGGCATAATATTCCCCCTTTTTTCAGCTTCATATGATGAGCGAGCGATATTTCTAACACTGATATAAAGGAGTACTTCAGGCGAATTTCATTTTGGTGCTTTAATTTATTTGTATTGGTTCTTCTGTTTCGTTTTCCGCAGTATGTTGAACATTTTCTGTTTTATAATGAACAGCGCAGTATTTTTCCTTCAAATGGTTGTTTGTGAGCAAATCTGATAATGCCGGTAGTGTGACCAACTGCCAAGTTGAAAAAAGGGCAAAGACACTTGTGAAACTTGCGAACCATTGTTCATGCCTCACTATTTAATTTTAAAGAAATAAAAGGCATTGATTTATTGATTGAATGATTCTTTAAGCCATGTATGCTAGGCTAGGTCATTCGCCGCTTCGTCGAGATCTTGTCTTCATTTCTTAGTAATGTATCAAACGTAGCTGGGCGAATGCACGTCAGTGCATATAAAAGGATCGGGAAGGCGGTGGAAAGCTATCCGTTTGAAACTGAAAGCCATCTTGCCTTTAAATGGCAGAGCCCTTATATCAAAGTTTCAGATATCATCCTTGAACGTGAAATTCCTTGTCAAATTTCGATTTCAAGAAAGAAAGCTTACAGATTCACGCGTCTAGAGTTCCCCAGTTTCCATTTTAATATTTGCCATAGAAGTACAGTACTGCTGAGAACTATTATAGGCCTTATTTGTTGCAGCAAGTAACCGCTGGCATCCGATTTAATCGCTTTGGCTGCAGCACGGACAAAATTATTCTGTATTGTTCACGCTTAGTGTCTCCGAGAAGATGATTTATCTCTTTCTTAGTAATAAAATATGTTCCAAAATTTATCTTCAACGATTCCAGCCAAGCACCACTGCTTCCATTATCTCTAGACTCTTCTTGCTTTTTTTTCTGTTTCTTTTAGTGGTTTATCTAGGCCTCTCAATGCCCGCTTCACGAATGCAGGGGGTATTCGTTGTTCGACGAGCGCAGAGCCGGCCAGCAGCTGTCGCCGCAGCCGAGTTGCGCCGAAAGTTCGGTCGGGTGAGATGGTAGGCTCTTCGCTTTCTACTTGTGCTATTGCTGCACCCGCCAAAACGTTCGTCATAATTTATACCGAAGAAATGAACCACGCTTCCCAAGCGCGCTGATACTCAATTGACGGCTGAGAAGAAATTAAATCGTCGAACAGCACCTCCTAGCTGGTCTCGTACGAACCATTTCTGGAAAGTTAAGAAGTTCGTTGACGAAGCGGCCGCTGTAGAAAAATGCCCTCGATGCCTGAGGCCGCCATAACGACCGCCTAGCCCTGGTCTCGACTATCCACCTGGAAGCAACGTCCTGAGCGGCGAGGCACTGCGACATTTCAATCATGATGTCCTTCGCGAAGAGCTGTGTGGACATATGGCCTCGGCAGCACATTTTTATGTGGACTCGCACACGGATTTCTTCCTTGGAGAACTCCTTCATGGACTATTGGTTTCTCAGGCGACGACTGTGACAAGAGGAGTTGAAGCCATGACCTATCCAGACGTATTACGCTGTGCAGCGTTCATTCGAGACTTCCAAATCCCTCAAAGATGCAAGCATTTCGTCCCTGGAACGTGTCCCTTGTGCCCACCACCCAGTCGATACGCAGTGCTCAATCTCCAGGAAATGCGACGCCTGGAGACCTAAAACCACTTGTCGCTGTGCTTCTGTTGCGGTAAGTCAGCCATTTTCTTGCTAGTGTTCGCACGAACTAATTCATCTGCGGGTTTTGCGACATAGCGAGAGTTAAAGCGCACAACAAAACGCGGACAGCGAAGAAGACGTGAAACACACGAGCGCTAACTTGGAACAATTTATTGCGGACGGCGAAGCGAAATATAAAGGCGAATCTTGGCACGACATCACACATGCACAGCCGGCAAACCTGTCAGTGGCGACGCAAGTATTTCAGTTCTTTGGCCTACAAAGCAATCGACGGCTTAGATAAGCAGTCATCCCCCAAACAATCTATCTTCTCCGCCCCTATAATTTCACGCGTCAGTGGACAACGGGTTCTTGCGAGAATGATACTATCATGATATAATATCACGTCTTCTTCACTGTCCTCGTCTTGTGCGCTTTATCGTTCGTCATGTGTCACCAACACGCCAAACAACCATTTTGTTTCGGCACATAATCACGACGGTCATGTTCTAGTCAACCCGCATGTGTAAGAAATCGACGACTACAGGCGCGACGTCTACAGGCTAGTCATCCAGTTTTGTCTCTCGCTTTTCATCAACGGTTATGGTACGCTATGCGTTGCTCGCTCGCAGCTACGTGCGAGCTACGTCCTCTAACCCCCATGTACAGTAAAAAAAAGACAGGGGCGTTCAGAGTTAAGGTTACTTCTCGGTAAAGTAGCGAAGATCCTTCGACGCTGGTGACCAGTAATTGCACCGCAATCATTACACTGACGTTTCATAGATAGGCAATCTTCGCAATGACGCAGCCAGGGTTATTCAAACCGACACCGGTGCACCAAAATTTACCAGCTGAGGGAAAATGCTGTTCAGTAAACGACGAAGCCAAGATGCGGACTACGAGGCTAACCTGTAATGCAAAGACACGAGCAAGTTATCGTCAAGTGTCTGTACGTGGTCGCACGGCTACTGTCTTAGTTAACACAAGGGCTGACTACTCACTCCACATTGGACCGTTCGCTGTCAAATGCAAGGAAGTAACCACTACCTGGGATGGCCGGCTGATCCGCGCCACTGGTGGTAACGTTATTACGAGACAGGGCGATCCACTGAATGCGTTACTATAAACTAAATAGCTTATCATAGCAGCGGCTTCGTCCTGCAGCAGTGGCTGCGCAAGGTAGTTTTGTGTATATACCTTCTGAATCGATAACGGGCGATCGTTGACTTTTGATTAAAGCTCATCAACTTATCGACGGACAAAGCACTACTTATGGTATAATGTCAACGCAGACTCTTTCCCTAAACCTCCTCCGCAAATAATTCAGCCTACCACACCGAACGAGCGTAATCTCTGCGTGCGTAGCAAAGACGCTGTAGCTACCGAAGGTGGCCTCCAGGGAAGCACCCAATTGTTTCTGGATCAGAGACTGGGCATTGCAATGGACATCTCCGATTTCCGGACTGCACAAGTGCAGTGTTTGTGGCGATGTTCACGTAGGTAAAACGGCGTCTAATAGAAATCAAGTCCATTGCCTTTCTCGATAGGTAAGCAAACATTAAAGATTTATTCGCCCTTCAGGCCGTCGAGTAAACCCGGTGAGTAGACATGCCGAAGAAGCAAAAGAAGAAGAAAGAACAGAAAGGGAAGCTGCGCCGGCTTTGCTTACGCAACCTACTGGGTTTAACTAATGCTAAAACCCCTGCTGCTAATTTTTTTTTTCTGGATGCGGTATTACCAAATGTTTAGTGGAACGGCATGCTTGGTTGGTAAACATAACGTGAGTGGAGCAACGCTTTACAAAAACGGATTTCATGTGATCCTGGCAGCGACCCATTCTAATATACTCCGAACCACAGTCCGATCATCTGAACTTGCACAAAATGTGAAAAAGGAACCAATGAACACTTATGTACATAGACAGTGGATATTACAAAGGCAGGAAGATAGCAGGCAAGTTTTGAGGTACAAATATTTCGTCCTCTGCATCAAAACGTGTTCAGTAATCACGAAGCGAGCCTTCATTTCATTGTGGACCAACCCGAAAGCTGCAGCAAGCGAATGCATCCAGCCGATGCGCTGAGTAATTTCTCCTCCTAGGCCGTGTGCGGAACTCCAGAACGCAACCCACGGTGGACCTGCGGCCGCTCGCCGCCTTGGCTGCTTTCCGTTCGCGAAATTAATTAGCCTGGGAGCTCACTCTACCTTCCCTTGGGTAGCGTTAGAGACGAATTCGTCGTGGTTATTGGAGAGCGCGAGCGGTAATTTCAAACTTGCACGATAGATGAACTCTGGATATTCTCTTTTTTCTTTTTTTTTTTCATTTTTGTAGTGTGCTGCAAGAACGGATTTAAAATAATGCCGAATAATACCAAAAAATGCCAATAATACCAAAATATTACCGTATTGCGAGATTTAGGACGACTGCGTAATGTTCGACTATATAGCGAATCGACGGAGTGGTAAATAGCTGCCGAGGACACTTATCCAAATATTACGTGTGTTCACGATCTTTTAAGGCAGAATGCTCTCCTTTGAGTTTCTTTGCAATGTTTGCACATATTTTCTTTTTTAAACAAGTCTTTCATATACTTGGATGCAAGCGGCAAGTACTATTGTTGTGGCTGAGTGGGCTTTTGCACCACCCTGAAAATATTTCAGTATAGCAGTGGCGTTCAGTAAGGGTTTCCGAAGCAGAGAAAGAACCTATTTCTATAAATAACATGACAACACGATTTTTATTTTGTGTTAGGCTATCTTCTAACATTATATTTAGAAACGTTTTCAAACGGCCTAGGTTTTAATGCGTACTCACGATTAGCAATTCTTGGCGCTGCTCCACAATTTATTCGAAGGTGTTAATGACCGCTTAGCTCTTTACAGTCGTGCAAAAGCGCCCTGCATCGCTTCGATACACAAGCCCGAATAGCAAATTTTTCTCAGAGTCGTATTCTCCGAATAACTGAGAAAGTTAAAGGCTCTAAAACCCGGTATCGAGTAGTTGTCTGCATATTACCTTGAGCGAAGTGAGCGTTAGTAATGATGTAAATAATCTAGTGTTTGCAGGCGTTTCATACAAGGCACGACCCCCACGTATGTTACCATTTGATCATAGTACAGTGGTATTTGATCGCAGGGGGCAATAACTCTTTGAGCTACATGATAGGTACCTGTCGCAGTAATGTTGCTCTAATTCCAGCTACTTAAGAAACGCATTTTTTTTATTTGTTTCTTTCATCGCGCGCAGTACTCCTGTTTGTGTAGGGAAGCAGATCAATGCTTGCTTTCTCGGTCGAACAGAAAAACAAGGAGAAATTTTTTAACTAGTGCACGAAAGATGGGAAGTTAAACGGAAATGGACGAGAGAGCTCGGAGGAATGTATCGCTATTACTCAAGTTTTCGGCTATATCTAGACTTCTTAAGATGTTTCAGGGGGAAATTGGACTTACCTACACTCGAGCACCTCATTATGTGCTGAGGGAGCTAGAATTATTTGCACATCAGCGATTCCATTTAACGAACGTTTTCTTTATTCTTTGAAAATATTCGCTATCAGTACGAGTTACTCTGCTACAAAGGTTAATTTTACTCTTTATGTTCAAGGACACGTGCATACTACGCAGTGTAGAACCGTGAAGAGTTCTGATTAGAACTTCCAAATTGCACTACTTGGTCAGGGGTGGCAATGATGCAAATGAAGCAAACAGGCATTCTTCAAGAGCTGCTGCAGAGTATATTTCCGTCGCAAGGTGAGAGTGTTCTTCGATGGTACTGCAAAAGAAGGTATCGGAGCCTTTAATAAGCCCGATGGCTCTTTTTCACGCCAACGTTGCTAAAGCGAAAAAGCCGCCAATACTCCGTGCTTTTTATCGCTAATTCTAAATGCGAGCTATTCAACTTTTTATTCTTTTTTTCCTTGTTGTGCCAATACTATGTGCTAATATTAATTGCCGTCTCACTAACAACATTGGACAACTCTGCCAAGAAAGGTTTAGGCAATGGGCAGACTGCAAAAGCCTTTTAATACGTGCGCGATTTGTTCTCCATTTTAAGAGTGACACATTACTTTAAATTAAGAGTTTCCATCGTGTTTCAACCGCGAAATCAAATTTCATCAAAATGTTAGGTTTCTGAACTACTTTAAAAATAATCTGCCAAGTTTGGAAGAGCAACCATCGGAAGCTCTTTACTTCGTTGAGTATGCAACTGACCAAAAAGCAGTTGCCAAATCTTGCTTTAAGGATGCCCTTAAACGCCTCACCTCGTTTTGGATTGGATTGGATCGTCTACCTAGATGTTGCCAACAATCACGTAAAAAGGGTGTCGCTTAAAGATTATCATCCTGATCTTCAAATATCCGTTATAATAAACCTTCACACTTATGAGTAAGCAAGTGCCACGTTTTGTTTAGGCCAAAACTAAAAGTAGCCGTACTTTCCCCCGTCCTTCGCACACGTCTTTTTTCGAAACTAAAGAGACCTTTTAGACAGACATACAGATCTCTTCCAGCCACTGCTTTAAATCTTCATTTTTCTTCTTCTGAATGTATATATCGTTTACACTGACCCAGTGGGCCCGCAACTTTAAGTTTCTATGTTTTCAGGCCCTGTAGTGCACTAAAAACTCAGATTAATAAACGAAACAGGCCTCTCTATCCTCAGCAATGTCAGGACGGCGCGTCGCCAAATCACAATCGACTCACGTCGAGCCATCGCTAGAAGTTCCCTGAAAAGCACTAACAGGGAGGAACTTCTGGCTGGACAGAAACAAATGACCGTTCAAGGTTGGTATATCATCTGATATGGAAAAAAAAAAAAAGCAGGGTAGCCAAGAACTGCCTGCTGTCGCGCGAAACGCTCTGTCCAGAAACTAGAGCAAAGGCGATAGTGCGAATGTTTTCATGTCAGCCGAAAGTGTGAAGGATGTCAATTATTTGGTGAGTGGACTAGAAGTGAATTGGGAGAACTAGAAGTAAGGCGTCTTCTAATACAGAAATAGCAGTTGACAAAAGCAGTCAAGGGACCAGAACTGCTGATCTCATTACGCTAGCTAGAACGTTTCCAGCACGAACATTACTCTTTTCACACCGGGGCGCTTCGCGTACTGTAGAAAAGATATCCCCTAATAACAAAAATGTAGAGCAGTGCTAAAGGAGCCGCGCATTCGAACATACCTAGATTTTACTCTGCAATTTACTTTGAAAAAAGTATTGAAAATTGGGAAAGTCAAAGACCCCTTTCTTTTGATGTGTCTTCCTAATTCTCTTAGGCAAATATAAGATCGGTCATTTTTATTCTTCCGTTCTCAATGTGAACGGATAGTGCTGCGGTCGGGATTAATCAATGTCGCCTCAATATTGCTGCTACTGATCACCCTAGGAAAAAAGTATAATGGTGTCCAGAAAGTTCCTAATGCTGGCAATAAGCTTCCCGAAAGCTTTCTGAGCAAGCACAAGAAGGGAAAAGTTTTATAAACGTCTTATCGGGACAGTCGTTCGACGTAGAGACCTTCATCTTTATACCTAATATTATTTTTTGTACTTTCAAAAAAAAGAAGGAAAAACTGGCGTTGCAGCGTTCAATCTTCTAATCATCAGACAGCTTACGGATTACCACATGGGAATGAGCCGGTAGGGGGAACTCCCCGAAAGTCTTCATAAGTTATTTTTTCCCCAGTTGAAAACCACCACCTTCTTTGTTTGCATTTTAAAAACTTGATGGTTGAAGCGGTGAGATGGAAAGGAAAAGCGCCGTCGCAGAATCACTTCTTTCTGGGCGCAGTAAAGAAGCCAAATATAGGCTGAGGGAGAGAACGATGAAATTAAAATGCGAGGGACGGCACTCAGGCATTTACTTTCCATTTGCCGCCACATACGCGCCATACGTGCGATAATGAAAACAATGATTACACGCAGAAACAGAAAAAAACGCCTTTTTAAAGGAAACAAAATGGGCCGTAATAATATTATTCTTGGTCGGTAGTTCAGCCGTGTTGTGGAGGAATGGTGCATTAGACGCTAACAGTGGTAGGAATAATTTGCGAAAATCCTGATGACCTCGATGATAGGAAGAGGTAACAAGAGAGATAGAACACATGATGACAACCACAGAAGGGTCGAGTTTACTTTTACTGAACACTCACAATTTGAGAAACTTAATTAGAGCACGTGACAGTCGCAATTGTCGCACTAAAGTACACAAATGTTTGAAGCATGCATAACCTTCGTGTTTAGAGTAGAGGTGACAGAGAGCCTTTTACAGAGTGTTTTTTTTTATTTACAAAGTTTTGTTATGTTTTTATTTTGTTGCTTTTTCAGGAAAATAAGACAGTCTCTCTCTGACTTCTAGGTAGACACGCGAACTGAATATGGAAGGCATGCACTCGATAGGAAAGTATACAGCAGTTGCATCTTGCTTGTACTCACCTATGGGGCTGAAACGTGCAGGCTAACCAAGAGAGTTCTACTTAAGTGGAGGACAACCCAGAGGGCTATGGAACGAAAAATGGTAGGGGTAACTTTAAGAGATAGAAAGCGTGCAGAGTGGGTCAGAGAAATAACTCAAGTTACCGACATTCTAGTGGAAATTAAGAAGAAGATATGGACATAGGCAGGACATCTAGTGCGAAGAGAGGATAACCGATGATCGCTGAGGGTAACAAACTAGATTCCAAGGGAAGGAAAGCGTAGCAGGGGACGGCAGAAAGTTAGGTGGGTGGATGAGATTAAGAAGTTCGCAGGGGTCAAATGGATGCAGCTCGCACAGAACCGGGTTAAGTGGAGAAATATGGGAGAGGCCTTCGCCCTGCAGTGGGTATAATCAGGCTGATGATGATGATGATGATGACTCGAGGCACGTATATGATCTGTTTGAATGCCTAAATGAAACCGGCCTAACTAATTAATGCTAAATCGGAAAGCGAAAGGGCATGACACAGCTCAAAACATTACAACAAGAACGTTTACAACACATGTTTGACAAGCAGTCATGTGAATAGTGCAGACGTTTTCTTACAATTGTTTTAAGCAAAATATCATTTCAGAGGTACGGGGACGGGTTTTCCACAACAACCAGCACGTCATGAAAACGAAACTATAGTGTTTAATTGCTTGTATTTGTGCCTTTGCCTTCGTAACGGTCCTATTTCTAGCTCTTTTTTCCCGCATGCCTAACCTACTCTCCATCAAAATCCGAACTACTGTTCAGTCGACCAAAACCGGTGGTGCGCCACCAAATCACGTCGTGTAAATAACCAAATGACCTTGATGGAACACCCATTCCAAAGCTTTGAAACCGATGGAATATTGGGCGCTACATTTCAATCACAGGTGAAAATGCGACTGCTATTCTTCTTCTGAAACGTACACGACCGAATGCGGCAGACTTCGTACGGGGAACTTTCAGCAAGCACCGCGCCATGAGGGAGGCCGACACGCGACGGCTCGTGCAAGAGTCTTCCTATGCAAAATTACCTACCCGGTTCCTGCCACAATATCTTTGGCACGGGACGGAAAAGGGCAGATTGCATGACACGCAGCGTGTAAGAAATGCTCGACACTGGCGTATTTCTGCAGCCCACACAGATTTTTTAACTGGGCGGCCGCAATGCTTAACACAAGCTCCCTGATGCCTACTTATTCGGCCAGTACCTGAGGCTAAACCCGAATGCCAACGAGCCATGCTTTACTCGGGCCTCTCAATATTAACCTAGATATCCGTATTTTTAAACTCGCAGTATCATCTGATATCTCGCAGCGCTGTGCCGTACATCTCTTCTTATGTTTCTGTGTCTCTCGCTGATTCAATATGTTAAGTTCGCGCCAACTTGCCCAAATGCTCACCATGTTAATGTTTATTCCCCCATTTTCTAAAAAAACAAGCAAGCACCGAGAGCATTATCATGCTCGCAAGAAATTATGACCGCAAGATTTCCAAAAACAATGGAAGTAATAATACAACAATTAGTAAGCTTTTTAAAATGCAGTCGTAAACGGAAACTCCCAACTCTGCACAACTCTCTCCGTACAGCGCGTGTGTATAGCACCCACTCGATTTGGAGATGGAAATATCTATTGCGGAAACTAAAGCCGTTTACGTCTTGTGTATATTCGGAATAAGCCCAACAAAATTTTGCAGCAAGGCAGATCTACGACTCTGCCCATCCTGCACAGCACAATTACACTCCCTAAGCGAACAAATCACCTTCTTCTAGACTCCCACGTACTGCTGCCATCCGGGGAACACAAGCACCCACGACTATGTCCGAACATTTTTCAATCGTTCTGGATATCCCTTTCAATAAAGAGGAATAGCGTTCTGTGAGAAACAAATTATGCCGCTGCACCGTCCTCTATATCGCACTTTCTGCCAGTGTAGTGTACTTGCCTCTCTGGTCCATTCATCTATCTCCTTAGAGTGTGAAAGTCCTTACATTTCAAGTTGCTTCACTCTTTCTCCCGAACAAAAACCTAGATCATACCGCTTATCGTAAAATACTCGATCAAGTATTAATTCCTGCGTCCCAAAATTTAGAAAACTTTGTGCCACCAAAGGTTTGTGCACTTGAAGCTTCGGAACGTGACCTTGAAATATAGGCGATACACTACCCTTACATCCGAGGTGGTTACCTACGCGCTCTCACAGCGATGAAACACTATAGTGCAGGTAGATAAGAAAGGCAGCAACTTTATTCCAACACAATATTAGTTTACCTTAAAGGTGCTTATTCAAGGCGGACTAAAAATGCCATGATAGGCATTGATCATTATAGTGAATACTAGCGGCATCGCGTTCGTTTGTCACAATGGGTGTTGCGAAATTCCAGGCGACAAAAAAGTGACGAGAAAGACAAAGAAATACGAAAAAGAATGAATTTCATGTGCGTTTTTTTTTTATCTTGAGTGCAACGCACTTTCTTGCGCCATCTCTGTTTGGCCTGTTAATCTCTTTCAGGTCATCCTTTGTTAACAGACATCTTTCTTTCAAACAGAGCAGGTATATGGTGATATAATCGAATTTTCGCTGCATATTTGTTGGTCTTCATGAAGCAAGGCGATCGAAATTCATCAGGCAATCTTGGAAATTAAGATGTGTCCATATTCTGATTTTCCATGAATGTACTTATCAGCAATATCAATCTTGCTCAAAATACAATAATTACTTCATATATCGAAATTATCATCACGCGTAATCAATCATGAATTTTCCATACCCTCGAATAACATTAGTTTTCTGACTTCAAGCTCTGTAGTTACCCCTAGGACACGAAGCGCTCTCAGCCTAGATAACTAATGCGCCAGCCCAGCTAAACGGATACCCCTCAACCGCCTTGTTTTTACATACTATGTAATGAAGCAAACAAATCACGCGAAGGCTCTCATCCCAGCCGGTCGGTCTCCATGATCGCAGACGCAAACTGCTGACCATGCTACCGTCATCACCGCTCGGTACACATTATGCTTTGGTGTTTGATAAGGGGCTCGTTAGAAGCGCTCTACGCTCCTAATCCTTCAGACGCCATTAGGAAGCTTCAAGGGCTGTCTCTAACGCCAAGACAGGGATGCCATTTTTTTTTTCAACTTCGGTGCTTTTGTTTCCAGCTGGTTCAACGGTGCAATATGATGCACGTTTTTGGTGATGAAAAAGGCTTTGAGAGCTTTACTGTCCCCCCCTCACTTTTATTTTAATATGGAAAACATGTTTGCTCAGCACCTATTTTTACTCCTCACACAAGATTTTGACTCTCCTCCATCTTCCGAGAACCAAGCAATAGATGTGCTATATTTGTATAAACTTTCAGATATCCTCGTCCACGATGCTCTCTTAAACTTCATGTCTGTGCGACTGCACTGCCAAGTTCCCCGTTCCCCTTTCTGCCGCCTGCCCTTTCCCCGCAACGCATTCCACTTAGCAGGCCGGTTTGTCGCCTGCACTTTCCAACCTCGAAATGCTTCCCTATCTCGTATCCTAGCATTAGCCCAAACCTTAAACATTCATCCTAAGCTTACGAGCTGACTTTTTGGTGCACCTCTGGATCTCCAGGGAAGTATCGGAAAGTATCGGATGAAAGTATCGCTGAAATAAATAATTAACTTGGCCGCAATAGATCTATCTTCTACACCAGGAAAAATCGAGATTGTCACGTAATACAAAAACTTCAATCAAGCCAACACAGCTAACTCTCACAAAGACCAACAACTTCACCCCTCCCTTATTGTTCTACCAGAACTTAGTCCATATTCATGAGTCAGGTAACCAGGCCAATGTTTTTACAGTCACTAAACCTTCCAACCAGCTTTTACGTCTAGTCGGCCACATTACCATAAAACAAGACGTGCTAAGTTCGGGTGCTATCAGGCAGCCTGTCCACGCATTAACACTCAGCGAAACTATCTACGCAGTTCCATATCTTACTCTTACCTATTCCAAGACACATCAGGTCGCGTTGCGCTCCATACATTGTAAAAGTCCGGCATTGACGTTCCCGTACATAGGTTCACTATTCCGCTATGCTCTACGGGCTGCTCTTTCCTCTGCTGGACCTGAAACAACATCGTGACCGGCATATGGATCGTATTTCTAGCACAAAACCACGTCACTGGCTATTTTAGTAAAATAATGCACAGCAGCGTAAGATATCACTTACTTACTCCTCCATCTCCAATCAGATGATTTCAGATTCCCCCCAATTAAAAGAAGCGTGGCAGACGATACTAACCCAGGCAGCCGTTATACCTGCATGCTCCTGTTGATTAAACGATTGTCTACATAATCGCATCACGAACTAACGTCGGAGCGTCTTTTTAATTGAGAGCGGCAACGATGTGGTGACACACACCTTTGGTCATCCTCCTCCTCCTTTAGTAACTCTTGAGTAGCCGTGGGGACAATAAAATAATAACCAGTATTCAAGCTCTCTCTCTAGTACCACTTCCCCCATCAGGATATACCAAATACACCGATTTATTACAGGCTGCTCGGGCCATTCATAAAGATAGTATTACTGCATTACTGCAGGGCGATCTTCACGAAGCTCTCACTAATTGCTACGGTGTGTTACAACTTAAGAACAATCAGTAGGTTCTAACTGAGGTTATGGCAGGCAGCATGTGCTTCACTCTGCTGACCAGTAAAAAAAAGTCAGATTTATTTGATAACTGATTATGCCAAGCAGATCAGAGGAATAGGAATTCTTGAGTTTATAATTTGATCCGATGGCTAGCCTTTTATTTAATCAAACAGAACACTTCAACAGCGGAGTACATTATTTCACGTAGGAATTGTGTGTGCCGTTTGCTACAGACCTTCGTTTTGTTCGACTATAATGCCGAACAATATCACAACAGTATCACACTGAGATGAGGCAGCAAGGTCACGCCGGAATCTCAGGCACTGAAGTAGAACATCACCTCGGCCACGAACCCCGGCACCGAGCGTTCGGAATTGTCAGGTCTTATGCATCCACGCGGGACACTGCTCTTCCATGCAGTAAAGAAAAAAATCATCACTAATAAAGAAACCTTTAGGGCACTTCTTGCTGCTGAAAAATTCCTCACTACTACTAAGCTACGCTCTTTTTGACCCATACGCATATCGAAGTTCCTTACTGGGTCTTTCCTCTACCACATCAGAGACTCACCAGCATGCCTGAGTAGTTCTGAGCCTTATGAAATTGTATAACGTAGAAACGTCTCCTGAACAGTAACAGTTTAATACCCGCATTTCCCACACCCTCTTGCCCAACGTGCTGGACTTCCCTAACCTGGGCTAGCTAACAAATCGGTAGCCTTGATGACCCTGGTACACGACATTCTCAACGCTTAATACAGTATTGCGTTAGTATTTTTCCTCCCATAAATATTTAACCGGATGATAGATTATAGTGGGATAAAATTTCCAGAGAAAATTTTGTAAGCTTCATAATCTACCAATATCTCGAAATGTATCCTCTATTCTGAGTACACATGTGCTTGTGCTTCAAGAATACACTTTAGGTAATTCTTCTGAATTTGGAGGTTTTAAATAAACGAAAAACAAAGACGGTTCAGTACCCGCGAAGCCTTGATAAATTCAAATATCCACCAACGTTTAAGGAGTTTCCTTACTAATTTTTATTCTTGGCTTATCAAATTTCGCGGGTGGGCAAAATGTATTTTCCATGTGTATGAAGTTCACTTTAAATGCGAGTCAGCTCAATTTCCGAATCGAATTGTTTCGAAATGCGTACGCATAATTGGGGCTCGCCATCAAAATTTTGACGGCGGGTCGAGCCCATTAGTCAAATCGCCTCAGGGATTTAACGCACCCTAAAGTGGCAATGAGATATCGGAGTGTTTGAATTCATCGCGCATGGATGCAGGTTGATGAAAAGAATTCATGTAATGCACTTCGCGAGAGAGTAGTAGAAGAAGACACCTCGCCATCGGCAGCGGCAATAGGTACCATGTCCTGCACTCGCTTATGACAAGAAATATCTTCGTTCCAATCTTCTCTGCGCTCACATTTTATTATTTCGTGGAACTGGTGCTATGCTGCTGTCATGCTATGCTGACAAGGTGAATTCAAGGTGAATCTAATTTGAATCCAAGGTGAATCCAAGGTCAGGCCTCAAAGTTGACTCCGGGGTTGAGGCTTTTGGGTGTAAAGTAGTGCTTTCACGATAAAATGTAGTTAACTTTTAATTTACACGATGGTGGCGGCCAGAATTTGTGAAAAAGTTTTTTCACTAATAGGGAGTAAGCTAGAACTGGCTAATTACTATTCTCGTAAAATAATAAAGGATGGTGAGAATATTGATCTTGCTCTGGGGATGAGGGAATGTTATAAGAGCTTTTCAGACGAAGCAAAACTCATTTTTGCATCCCATGCAGTGCAAAAATGTGTGACGCCTTTTTTTTGCAGAAAAACAGAAAGCGATGACATTCGGCGCGAATGAGGTTCTCTAGAAAAAGTACGACCGCCGGTGGCATGTCAGTTCTACAACTGCGGCGTCCCATTTGAACTGCTTGCTCAACTCAGGGGTGTCATGCACTTTCGTTTCTTCAAAAATAATGACTACGTACAAGGCAATGACTTTCGATTTTTCCTTCCAAATGTCCTGGTCTTTCCAACAAGACGCGAAGTAAAAGAATGTACTCAACGTGGGTCCCAATACCGTATACGGCTCTATTTGAATGCCTTCCTCCCTGCTGCACGTCGTTCGCGGATGTCGCGTTTTCATCGTACTTCCTGAGGGTCAATGCGCATAGTTTGCCTCCTTGGAGGCAAACTATGCCTTCTTGGAGGAAAATTCAATAGGATATACTGAAACTCCTAGTATATACACTGTACATCATCCTTCAGTCTGAAGCACATGACCGAATGCTGTGCGGGGCTGTATTACACATTTGAATATTTCCAAATGTAATGAGGCGAATGGACCAATTTCTAGAGCAAACGTCTTTGCTCAAACATATAGCTTTGTCGATGAATAGCAGTTCTCAGTGATGACGATGTCCTCAGTGCTAGCCTGAGCTTTGTCAGCTTCGTCCTTTTCCAGGCGTCTTCTTCTTTTGCTCTCACCGCTGGTGATGCAAGAGCCAACTGTTCATCTTGCACACCAATCTTTTAGCTTTGCACATTTTGCCAGAAACGCTAGCTGAGGGTGTGCAATAAGAATGTAGAGTTAACAGTCAGGAAGACTTTCATCTTGAGAGCACCATACATTCTTTATGCTGTCCCACTTTCTTTATCCCACATTTCTAGTTGGTCGCTTGAGCGAGGAAAATTTTCTCCATCAAAGCAACGTCTGTTGCTAGGCCATAGCTAAGTGAAGTATTTTCCTCCTAACTCCAGTGTCCTATAACACAATTTCTCGAATGGGGCAGTTTTCGCCTTTACTTTCTATTCATTTCAGCAGACAAAGAAATTTCGGATCATTTCTGCGGCTACAATACTCTGGCATTCCAGCACACACACACACACACACACAAAAAAAAAACGAACGGCTTTAATAATAACAAGGAATAAGTAAAATCGTCTGTGAAGCATCTCCCGCTCATTTTTGTACACTTAGTTTGTTCTGAAGCGCCTATGCGAGGCAAGAAGGCAATAAAGCAACTTTCATCCAAACAGCATTTCTTATGTTTTCTTTTTTTTTTTCCAGCGTGTCTCTGTCCCGCTGTTTGCGCGGAGCATTTGCTTTTTGATTTCTGTTTTTTGATCCTCTAGCAACAGTGTGCTCCCACAAGGTTGTCCTTGAAATGGAGACAAGAGCTTCCTTTACACTTGCTTCCATCGCGCTCGTCAGCCGCTGCTCTAAACTGTAGCCGTTACACGCTCTTGCTGTGCGCTTGGCGGGCTGCAGACAGTTTTTCTACTTTTCTTTAGTTTCTATGCAGCGATGCTGCGGCTTTTTTTATTGTGATAGCAATACTGCGGTAGGTTTAGACCCGTAGCGTCATCCCGGGAAGGATCAGGTTTGACCTTGAACAGCCGCGAAGAAGGAAAAAGCTCGGTCAGCCGCAGGTAATGCTGTCGCTTCACATTCGGTTCAGTAGCATTGAACCCTTCTCATTTATATGTCGGCTGGTAGCTTAGGCTCTCGCGTCATACTCTTAAAGGAGGAGATTGATTGTCTCCAATAATGTAGCACCTTGCACTGAGAGAGCTTGTAGGGGAATAATGTAACAGGCAAAAGAAGGTTTCGCCGTCGCTATCGCAATTCAGCTACAGTTAACCAAAGTCCAACTATTTTTTGAGCACCTATTGCTAAAAGAATACTACAATTTGAAGATTACAGATGCCGTTAATTTTTTGCAGCGTATTATTTATTTCATTTTATGGCTGAGGCAGTTGAAGAATGCATAGTGGCTTGCACTCAAAACAGATTGAGAAGGCTGCCGGACATTACCTGTCTTGGAGGCCTTATTTTGCGGTCAGCTCATCTTTCTTCGACGTCAACTCTTGCCCGCAACAAAGCACTGCGCATGCTGAGGGTTCGGTAGGGTAAAAGAGTGCGTTGTTGGGCGAGTTTGTCAGACATATCTTCAAGGTATACTGCGAACACAAAAACAAGGACGAAAAAGGTACCCCCCCCCCCCCCCCCAACAAGCGCGAACTTGCGACTAAATTTGATATCGAAGGAAACCCATCTTATATGCCTTCAAGCGTCATATCTGGACCAATGCGCAGTTCAGAAATGTTCTTTCTGTTTTATAAAGACTGATTGAACGGTCACTTACACAATCATCTCCACGCTTACCGATGAAAAATGCCTAGGCAAGTTCACGTGCGACCTGGTCTCTACTTCTCTTTAATTTTTTTTTCTTTAGCAAAGGTAGGCATGGCTTTTCGCTTGTAGCTTCCGAACAAGCGCCGCAGTGCAAGGCTAAATTCAACCCTGGCTTAGTCTTCATAGAAAGCTGGTGTTCCCTTAAGCGGTCATTTAAACATCTGCCCATCTGACCGAAGTTTTTTTCTGTGTTTCTTCTCCCACTCCAGCATGTTCAGGCTTGTCTGTTTGAATACGCTGAGAAAATATCCATGCCATAGCATCATTCTCTTTTGATCACGTTCATGGGATCCGCCCACGTCGCACACACAATAGCCAATCCTCGAAACAAGGCTAACCAAACTAATTGTCAAAGGCTAACACCAGCACTCGGGCACGTTTTCGAACCACTGGTTCTACATCATGTTGAATTGGTGTTTTTTTCTATTTAGCCCTTCATCTATTCTCACTTAACGACCTTCAATATACACATTGCATAGCTTTGGTTTAGAGTTTGGGGGCCTAACAGACACCGTCGATAACCATGGCTTAAAATACAGCCTCTTTGCCCTTTCTGCCTCCTCTCTACCAATGAATGACGTGATCATTAAAAGCAACCTGGAATGATGCCAGCCTTTAGGGCTGGGTAACAACGCAATAAACTAGACACGCAGAGAACACAGCTGTTCACGAAATAAGGTCATAAGTCCTGCAGAAAATGAAGCCGAGATATATCGCGAACTCCTTTCCCTGGCCCGCATCTGCTAACGGTGTGCATAACGCAGATTATCCTCTGGGCGCTCCCTAGACGCTTTGTTTGCAGAAGGGGATTTCCAAAAAGAAGCGACTATAAAAGTTTAGTCCTGCTCCACACTCTTCAAGTTCGTCGCTTCACTTCGTCCTGTGTTCTTTTGAATGCCTTTTTCTTTGAGGCAGTGAAGCATGACCAGCTTCGAAATTCCCTACATTCTTGGTTCATCATCGGCACGTTCAGTGCTGTTATTATACAAAATTTGCTAGAAAGTCGAATCTGCCAAACGCTGCACTGCTTTTTTATCTACAACATTTTAGACTATGATCTCAAAGCAAAGAAGTGAGGTATACGTTTTTTAGGTTTGATTTTGAACAGCATAATTTTTACCCTCTCTGAATAGTCTTGTTCATACGGATCTTATAAATGCTGTAAAAAGAAAGAAGAATGTTCTTCATCACATTCGTGAATATTGTTACGCGATGACGACGACGACGAGTTTCCATCTCTTGCCTCCCGAAAGGGATAAATAAGGTGATGTCAACGAAGTGGAACTGGTTCCTTGTTGCTGCTCGCTGATATGCTAGTTCAAGCTGTGCTGTAATTATACTGTAAATACATCGAGTTTCCACGTAACATCTTGGTAGAGGTGCGGCTGTTGATCTCGGCGGCAGCCTCCTCAAGACGGAACTCCGCAGCTACCGCCTGCTTTTCTGCCCAACAATGCCTCAATATACCGTCCCCATACCAACGGGGGCCTTGCCATCGGTCATCCTCTCCCACCCGCGTGATCATGGCTGTTTTACTGGTACGGGCACTGCCGACGTGGACGAATGGCTACGCACGTACGAACCTGTAAGCACCTATAATCGATGGGGCCCCACCCTCATGCTAGCGAACGTTGTTTTTTACCTCAAGGGCACAGCGCTCGCCTGGTACGTGACTCATGAAGACCAGCTGACCATTTGGGATTCTTGCTAAGAAAAGCTCCGCAAACTCTTCGGAAAGCCCCTTGGTCGAGAGATTACCGCACAGCGAACCATCGAGACCCGTCTCCAGACAGCTACTGAATCATACGTAGCCTACATCCAGGACGTCCTCTATCCTTGCCACAAAGTGGATCACAACATGTCCGAGTCCAAAAAAGTTGGTCATGTCATGAAGGGCACCGAAGATGATGCATTCAATCTGCTTGTGTAGAAGGCTGCAGCACAGTTGATACCATCATCAAAGAATGCCGCGGTTTTGAAGATGCCGAAAGCCGTCGCATAGCCCACGCATTTGCCCGCCTTCCTAATACTGCTCCGACTTCGTGCCAAGATCTGCCGCCCCAACACCAGTCAATGTCGACCGAAAATGTGACTCGTATCGTCTGCCGCGAAATTGAGGCCATCGCTACCGCTACGTTGCCTCATTTGGCAGACGGTCACCACCCTTATGTTTCCCTAATTAAGGCTGTTGTCCGCCAACAGCTCTCAACCTTGGGACTCAACTCCGTTGCTGCCCTCAGCCCGCCCCCTGTCGCCGACGTTCGCTAAATTTATCCTGTTTGACCTCCTTATGACACCGACGTTCGCACAGTTTTTCCTGGTCGACTTGCTTATAACACCGACGTTCGCAACCTTTATTCTGGCCGATCTACCTATGTTGCCCAGCGTCGACGTAATCCAGACAAATGGCGCACATCCGATAACCGACCTATTTGTTTTGTTTCACTTGCTCCTTTGTCGGCCATATCGCTCTCCACTATGCAGGTCTTAGACCCTTTAGCAGCGGCAAACGATAGCGACTCGATGCTATGCTCTTATTCCTTGCAATACGACTATTACACACCCACGAGTAGATAAATCACGAGACATCAACATTGGGCGCGTGTGAGGGTGAATGCTTTCGTACACTTTCACAGTATTTAGATGCCTGCACGTGCTCGTTACATGTGCCCAAGTCTCGAGATATGACGTTAAGCAGGTCCTAGATCCTTCCCTATCTATATAACCAGACTCCAGCTTAACGACAAGCGAAATTAGCAGGCAGCAAGAGGCGAGGAAGAGAGATAATTTGGTGCGACAACTGCCAGAAAAAATAAATTGAAAATTGTGAAAAGAGATTGAAGGTCCTCCGCGCACCAACAGCAAAGACCCAGTCTTTCAATTCAGCCGGCAAGTAAGCGGCGAACAATTACGCGCTTAGTCCTGCTCATGCTGCCTGTCATCTCCCAGGACTCATTTCACTACGCTCTTCACTGCCTGCCACTCTAAGCGCAGAGCACCCATAACCCCGCAAACGCCCACTGGCGGCATACACAGTACTCCCGTAATGCGAGCGATCGGGCACAGTGTTTTCTGAAAAAGCACTCACTTCCTGCTGCCTGCCTCTCTTCTCTCTGTCGGGCTTAGTCGCGCTTTTGTGAGGCAAGAACGCCGTAATCTTCACTGCTTGCTAGCAACGAAAAGCTACAGTACTCGCTTCCTCGGCGGCGCCGCTGAGTCAACAGCGCCAGAGGACGTGCACTGCAGTGCGGCATCTGCGCATGCCAGCATTCAGCCGACCAGATAAATTAGAGCGCTCCACATACGTGTTAGCACGAGAGATTACCGCGCGGTTCCGATGCATTTCCCGTTTGTCCCGGCACATCCATACATACAGTGTCCAACCAAGGAAACGCAAAACACTCTAAAGCGAACGAAAAGGGAATAAAATGAAGCAGGTTATGACATCCGCATCAATCTTCGTTCACCACGCCGTGTACACAACTATAGTTTAAACTTGCTGTGGCCCTTCCTAAGCACACTGAGCAGTTACAGCCAGCATACGGAAGCGGAAGGAGCTGGATAATTGGCACCCCTCAGCCTTTTTGACTTTTTTTATTATGGTGTTTCTGTTCTAGATTTCCTCACCCTGCCCCCTCGACACCATTCCTGCTCTCGCTTTTCTTCTACATCCGAGGAAGATTGCAAAAACCTTGCGCCATAACTGTGTACATGTCCAGATATAGAAACCAGGAGATTGGTTGGGAATGAACTCTTTTGCTAGCTCGTTTTTGCGCGTTTCATTTGGCGATGCCGAAATGGCAGTTGTTTTATCAGCGAATGAGAGAAGATGCAACCGTGCGTACTGCTCGTGCGTTGTAATTAGGACACAGCTTCTCTACCAACGCTGTGAATTTATGGCTGTGAGAAAGAAAGGTTCCAATTAGAGCACCAAGACAGACGCCATGAAGGTTTTGTCGTTGATAACTTCAATTTTTATGCCAAGTACAATAATTCTTGTTACAACGTAACAATCGCTGTTTATTGAAAATCGTTAAGCAACGCCTCATGTCTCATGCCTTTTTTTTTTTTTTGCCTACATTAAAAATATCGAACGTCATTCCCAATTTGCCGCTAAGTACTCAGATTGTCTCATAGAGCACGTTGTAGGGCCAGTAGGATTTGGAATGGTTACCAAAAAAAAAAACTGCACAGAACAAGCATTATCTATAAGAAGGCGAATAAAGAGTGCCGTCAAAAGGAAGGACCCAGTGCAGAAGAAACAAAGTTCAGTATAGCAGATTATTTTTTTTTTTTTCGAGTCGCTCGTACAATGTTTAGCAGAGCAATGATGAAGTAGTAGAAGACGATGACCGAGTGCAGTCCTAAGACTTCCCTACCATTAAAATGCTACCTATTACAGTTCATTTTTCTTTCGCAACTCATTACTGAACGCAGCTCTCTGCTTTTCTGGTTCCGTACAGAGCTTAGTTTTCATTTTAAATGCAAGCTGGCTAGTTTTAAGCACTATGCTAGTGCTATTGGTGACAGCCGCGGTGGCAGAGTCCCGCTGACTTCTAAGGGACAGGAAATAGACGACTAAAATGTAAATTTCTCTCTGGAAATTATTAAATCTTTCAGTTTTGCGGAAGTATTGCATACATTACAGGATGCCCTGTGAAAAACCATCGTGCCACATGCGCTCGAGAGCTGTAACACTGGAGTGTGACATTTCCTAAAGAAAAGCCAAACTAGGTTCTCTACATCAAGCGGTGGGGGAAGTTCGGTGCAGATGGGAGAAGTGGGAGTGTGCGCAGCGGGCGCATGTTTGCAAAGAGTGTACGTGTGCTGCAAGTTGTCCGCACTTGTCATAGACAGAATGTGTGTACAGAGAGTCACTCATCGCGCACAGCACACGAATGCTGCCCACGGAACGATTCAGTGAGGCATGAGATGTTATCATTATCATTGTCACGACTTGAAGCGTCATTGTCATCACTACTATCATCCTCACGGTATAAAAGAATTATGTACGTTCTACGATCTCGAGGATAGCGCAGTTCGTTAAAGTTCTCGGGCTGGTGATATAAGCAGCAATGACCGACAAAACACCTACCCGCGAAGGCATTGGGAATTAGATCTTTACTAATTTAAGATGATGATGGGCTATCGCTAGACATGATTGTGGGAAGAAAGTATTTGGTGATCCAGAACGGCGTTCAGGCATGCAGAATTTGATGCGAGGAAAATACGGCGGTATTTTTGAGAATCTCTTGTTGGCATTATTGATTATTTAAGACAAAAGACCAAGTGTCTGAGCGGCTTCCTATAGAATGAAAGCGCTACTACACTTGCGCGCATTTAAATGAATCATGCAGCCCGAACTGGCTTGGTTTTTAACCCATGTTTTTTGTTTGTCGGGTAACATTCCGTGTGTGTAAAATGAGGTTATAATGTTGTAAATAAAGAAGAAAAAAACGGAGGCTCGAGTACCGGTGAGACATGAATTATTTATTTTAACTACCTTTCTCACTGTAGACGTGGCCAATGACACCCCCAGGTGAAGACGTAACGATCTCGAGCTATCCCGCGGAATCTCGTGAAGAAGTATGACACTTCTTAGGGCGTACGGATACAGTCATGGCAGCGTGTATAACGTATTATTGGCTTTCGCATTAAAACATTAGTTACGTGAGGCTGGGGCATCTTATAATGCATGTTTGTACTGAAAACAACAACAATCAGCGAGGCAAAGGGGAGAATAAGTATTGTTATTATTGCGATAGCAATACTGCACTAGGTTTCGAGGCGTCGCGTGGTTCCGGTGGAGGCCACGCTTCACCTTGAACAGCCGAGGAGCACGTGGAGGAGGAGCAGAAGAAGAGGTACAAAATGAAGACACGCTCTCGCACCATACTTCTAACGAAGGAGCTTAAGTGTCCCCAATAATTTAGCACCTTACAATGATAGGGCGTGATAGGGGAATAATGTAGCAGGCAAAAGAAGCTTCCGCCGTTGCTATCGCAATTCAGCTACGGTTAACAAGAGTTAAACCACAACTAATCTTTTTTTTACCCCTGGCGACATGAACTGGTGCTTTAATACTTTCATGATATAAATGTAATTAACTAAATAGCAAGCAGATAAAAAATAACGAACCATTGCTTGGACCCGAAGTTGCGACCTCTGAATTGTACCGTCTGGTGCTCGTGTTAACATTGATTATTGTTGCTTGTAACCAAACCTTGAGAGTGTTCACCAGCGCCACCTTTACTCATGACGATGGAGGTATTACGTCCTTCTACCGCGAGAGCCACGTGGATTGTTATCGACTGGGAAAGCGGAAGGTCTGCGAAAATCCTCTTATGCCGCATATGATTTCAACACTGCCAAAATCGAGTGCCTCGCAAGATATCATGTAGTAAAAATTAAGAAAACTGAGCTTATTAAATTAACCCAACCTTCATAAACTTCCTTCCGCCGGTAGGGATGCGATATGCACAGCGTAAGTATACAAATAAAGCTACGAGAAGGAATTCGGCAGCACGACAATAAAGCTAGACGCTTCTCAATGAAGTGTAACCCCATAGCTCACCATTCTGATAAATTGGACTGCCGAACAAAATTAGAAAACCATCTGAGTTTGAACCACGACCGAGCTATTGAGAAAGACTCCTCGAATCCGGCGTATACAGATAAATCGGAACAATGCTTGTTGTACAAGAGTAATGAAAGTACTTCATGTTGCATGTCCTTTGCCAGGTGTCCTGAATCTGACAGGTTTGTCCAATGTACATTTTTTAATCTTCTTAAAAGAAGTTTCGCAGTAACCGCTAGCTTGAACAAAAGCACACATGTTTCAAATATTTTCTTTTTGTGCAACTCTAACTCAAATGCGAGAACGTATTTCAATACTCAAGACGCTAAAGTAACCCAACATCATCGAATAACATTATGACATCTTGAAGATTCAGCTTTTTCTGCGTAAGGGATATCTCGTAATAAATAAAAATGAGCAAAAATGTTTTGTCATACTGCTGACATTATTTGTGAAAAGGTCTTCACTAGTCAGCAGTCATATACTTACGGATGTCCTATGAGTTTTGAGTGCTATACTTGGTAGTTTATGAAGTTTATGAATGCGAGATATCTGTAGAAAGACTGAGGATCCTGTGAAAGCTGAAACAATATTGGGGCAGTGGGAAATGCTGCTCCGTGTGCAAAATTCTCAAACAACTCTTACACTTAGCGAGTTAGAGGTCCACTATGACATAACAAAAAATCTAACATTGTTTCAAGGAAGTTGCGGCCCCCATAAAGCAATCTTGACGAAATTTAAACAGCTCCAAGGCAAGAAGCATATGAGCGAGTTTTCTTTCCAGTGCTGACGCACGCGGGAGCTGCAAATCTACAAATGGTTCCCTCCATCTTGCTGGCCCATGAAAGTTACTCCGTTGATGTTTCCACTCATTTCTTAACGTATCTTGTGAAGCGGGCGGTGCATTCTTTTGTGCGGTGAACTACTTTTCATTAGTGTCGAGTATTCAGACACACAGAAGCATCAGCGCAGTCTGAATTGTAAATATTTCCTCTTATGGTGTTTGCTTAGACGCTGAAGCTTATCAGTCAGGTGGAACGTAATCAGGCCACGTATAATAGCCGCCTCCAGTCAGATACGCCAGTACAGACTGCAACATGCAGCTTAGTGTGCACAATTCCACGAGCAAAGCGAAGGTTTGGCCATACAAAATACTTTACATTGAAAAACGCTAACCACAGCAATCTTCGCAACATATTGTGTTACCGTTACGGGGTACGCCCGCTTGACACTTTTTGTTCAGAATGTAAGGTGTAAAGTTTGTCAATATTGTGATACCAACATGCAGGTATAAAATTGTTTACGTGAAAATATTAGTTAAACCAGAAACGGCGCTTACCACGGACTTCGTCACGTAGTTGGGGTATTCTGTGTGCATTCTCAAGTGCTGAGCCTGAAAATAAGTACTATTCTGAATGAACACATAGGTGGCAACCAAGAACAAGTACTTTTGACTAGCTTTGGCAACTATACAGTAATTATGCATACCTTACTGAACGTTTCTATGCCAAAATAACTGCTTAATCGCCACATTCCAGGCACCACAAGGTCTGGCACTTTACATGTCGTAAACATTCCATGCACGGATGATTGTTCGTCTATAAGGTTTGATCAACATGTGTCCAGTTAATCTATTTCCAGCATAAGTGAACAAACTGAGCAGGCGCTTGGTGTCGCGTAATAACTGCTATACATATGTTGGAAAATTAATAACACTAAATTTCTAGTCTACACCATGGGAACGATTCAAAGCAAAGGATGACTTAAATCTGTTAAAATAATTTGACTGCCATGCTCTTCCGTTGATCATATGCCTAATATCCCAGAAAACACACGAACAATGACTCAAGTTCTGTAGACGCTATTAAATTTGCGACTTTCCTACCTTTTAACACATGCAATAGCGACGAAATATTATCCACTAATCCCGTTGTTGTTTTTCTTTGCGCGGTTAGCTTTTTTAGAGCTTTTTTAGGCTTGAATTAATAGCAGGAAGAAAGGAAGATGATGCTTTTTAAGTTATTCAAATGCTTTCTACTTTTTAAATCACATTTATAGTAGTGCGTATAAGTCAGTAGAAAGGTGGTAAAGTAAAAGGCATCTTGGTATTTAAAAAAAAGTCCAGTTAGACACACAAATGCCTCCAAATGCCTACACTGTACTACTATCTTACGATGCTTATGGCGCACTTCTCGAATAAAAAAGAGCACACTCGCACGTCCTTCCTATAGAAAGAAGTGTGCATCGTTTATTATGCTGCAGGCAAAATCCAGAGAAACCCTGCGTCCAGAATAAGAAAAAAAGAACATTCGAGGAACAGCACCTCTTCCTATGCTCGAGCTCAAGGCAGGCAAAAATATAGTTCAAGGACGCCTACTTATTTTTATTCCCGAAGCACCTCTATTGAAAGAATCAAACCTTGCAAGAATTTTAGAAGAGTCAGTGAAGAGTGCATCAAATGTGTCTACACAAAGGGAAAGTTTGGGGCCAGAAAGAATGGCGGGAAGCTCAGGAAAGGCCATCGTTCTGAATCATTCTTTCCAAGAAGGATTTAGGAAAAATAATGACGAGCGAAGAAGAAAATCCACCAAAATGAGCTCGAGTTTAGAGACTTCAGAGTGGTGGACATTTTGAGGCATTTTTCTCTATCCTGGTTCGGATTCCAGTTCTTTATTTTCTTGTGCGCGAGAATTTGTGCTAGTCTCGTCGCACTGCAGTGCGGTCAGGCGACAGCTGGTAACGGCACTCTCTTAGACATTTGGCTGGAATCCCGGTTCAGACTGGTTATTTGCATTGCATTGTTATTAATCCTTTCGAGATTGTTACAGTTAGAAACTTTTTCTCTGCTTGGTAACTTGTTCTTTTCAGAGTTGTTCCCCTGCCCTTGATGTACGACAAAAAAAGCCGCCGTCGAAGCCGGCTGTCTCGTCTGCGACGTTTCCTGTTGAACCACAGTGAAAAAAAAAAAGAATAGAAATCCGTCAAGCTACCACGAAAGTTTTTTGCTTCCACATACGATGCTTTCCGAGTACAGCTAAGCGGACATTATCGGCGTTGATTCTCTTCCGAATGTAGTCATTCCATTAGTATTGTTCGCATCGTTGTCCGTTTCTTTGAAGGAACACAAGAGTACTAAGAAGTGATATTATGTGTGCCAATGTTTCTGCTTTAATTTGCTCAGTGTTTAATGTTTGTTTTGTCCGGCTGGTCCTTTGTTTGAAGGAGCACAAGGGTATCTAGTAGTGTACTCGCGTGCTCCGTTTATTTCGGCTGTCACCTATCGCACTCAAAATTGCAGCAGGTAAGTATGGTCCTCGATGGCATGCCCTTTCCCAGACGAAATGCGATAAAAGTCAACAGTGCATAGGCTGATGCTCCCGTAGGCGAAATAACTCCTGAATGCATATCTGAATTGCTTTTTTTTTTTTTCGTACTGGCGATAGTAGAATTGGTTGATCTGTTCAGCGAATAAGTCATGTTTGTAAGATTATTTTTGTTCCAGAATGCAAATTCAAGCGCTGAAGCTTCGTATTCACAGTATCAAAGAAGAAGATAGAAACTTTAATGAAACGCAGTATTAAGCGTCGAAAATGTCAGAAGTTGTTAATACTTTCAGACAAAATAACTCTGCTCCAGATTTGGCGCACCATACAATTTGAGACTATGTGACTTAGTTTTGAAAATTTATCTTTGCCTCATCAGACGAATTGTCCCAGAGAACCACTACGCAAACGGAAAATGGTTGAATCTGGGTTTAAAGTACAGTGGTTTCTGGCTAGTTTGTTATCATTACCAATTACAGTACGAGTACCGTAACCGCCGAGAACATTGAAGTGACCGTATAAATATGGATAAAAACTTTCATTTCGCACGAAGTCACTATTCGGTATTATTATATCAGCCTGGTTGAAGCCTGATGGCGGCCAGTGGAATCATTCTCGTCACTGCTGCCCCCCCCCCCCCCCCCCCCATCTGGAACAATGCGAATGATGCCATAGATGTGATGGTTTACCGTCACATCCCCGCAAATAGTGAAATAGTCGTGTTGAGCGATGAACGCACTACTAGCATGTATTAGGGTATTTAATAAAGAAACACAAGCAGTATGTGCAGAGTTTGGTAATGGTATAAATGCGGCAGCAAACGTTAAAGCTCAATGCACATGCAATATAGTATTGTTACCGGGAAACGCGGGCCCCTAGTGATGTGCTCACTGACAAAGACGACGATCGAGGAACGCGGGCACGGCGAAGCGTAGAGAAAGAGGACGACGCTGAGAGAGTGGACTCTGCACGGCTACTGAAGGCTTAGCGTCGAGTGCAGCCCATCGCAGTGCCGTCACATTAGGTACATCCCCGTAACAATATCATGGGGTCACAATAATACCACCTGCATGCGTTCCTTATTTTCATCTCTCTGTCAAATATTTATCTTTAGTTGATGCCGTTTCAAGCCATTTTTTCCTTACCTTTTTACGTTTATATATTGTTACAAGGCGCCAAGCAACGGAATAAAGAATATGATCGATAGAGATAAATGATATTTAACAACCGGAGGGCACCTAGAGTAAGCTCTGATGCCCAGACCACTTCTGACTTCTTCATTTTTGGAATCTATATCCCTACCGGGGCCGCCTAATGAATGAGTAAGAAAAAAATTCGAAGGTCACGAGATGAATAACATGACGTTAGTTGTGACTGACAGGATCAAGACAGAAAAAAAGTTATAGGTTGCCTCCACGCTCATGACCGGTTGAAGCCAGGTTCAGAACACGTCTGTACACAGATCGCAAAGTTCCAAAAGGCGAGGCCCAGGAACGCGTCGAAAGGTATGAGCAGGGGAGGTGCCCTCATCTGGGGCGGCGTCTCGAATCGGTGGGGTACTTTGGTGGGGTCGTTTGTTCGACGTGTCTTGTAATCCTGTCTTCACGTGTGGGTGATGATTCTGGTCGGTGTGATCCTCTGGGTCCTTTCACTTGTCTCTCGTTATGCGCGTATTGTGGTCTCTGTGTGTATGAAGTGGAGTCGGTATGAAGATATACGGCCGAACCTGGCGGGCTGTGACAGAGCCGAGGGATGCGCACCTCCAAACAGCTGCCGATAATCGCAGCAGACGCAAGGTGCTGGAGCTCAAAGGCCGCAATAATAAGAGATGAACGTACACAGCAGGCTAAGCCAAAATGTTACGGGCCGTTAGGCCAGTGAAAAAAGAGCATGACCGATTGTGAAAATACTCTTTTTAACCATGGGAGGGAGGCTAGCACGAGCTCTCTAGCTCAAGCCACTTCCTGCTCCTTCGTCTTCATAGCCTGCACCAATACATTATAATTTTTGGTTTCGTGAATAAAGCAGCGCGAGAACTCCTGTTGAACATGAACGGGGATAAGAGAACGATAAACACTCCAAACAGAGCAATAAAGTCCAAGGAATATGAAATAAGTTTCTCAATGGCATAGCCCTTCGTTTTGCCCCATATAGTATGATATCACGTTATCCTACATACCTATATATATATATATATATATATATATATATATATATATATATAGACATGGATTGCTTGTTACTAATGGGCCAGAGTTAAATTCAAACAGGGTGTCACACTACTTTCCCGATTATATATATATATATATATATATATATATATATATATATATATATATATATATATATATATATATATATATATATATATATATAGAGAGAGAGAGAGAGAGAGCGAAGGGTACGCTTCATTTAAAGAAACATTTTATTAGACTCGACGTTTCGATCGGAGACCGATCTTTCTCAAGAGTGAATCTTCTTGGATAGTGTTGCGGCTTTTTAAGCATTTGGACTCGAGTAATCCGCACTTCTCCCGACCTCAGGAACCGTGGACGCCCAAACCTGGTAGGGAAAAATATCTTGACATGTATATAAAAGTAGTACAAGGGGATATTCTTCAGGCCTTTGGGACACGCAGATCTGGCCCACCTAACCTCACAAGGAAAGAACGTAATGCATTAGGCTCACTCGGCAAACGAACTGACATTGTTATTAAACCCGCCGACAAAGGTGGAGGTATAGTCATTTTAGACAAAGACGATTACATTCAGGAGGGCAACCGTCAACTCAATAACCCAAAATTCTATAAGAAACTCTCATCGAACCCCACCGCTGAACACCGGAGCATCATAGGAAAAACTCTGACTAAACTAACCGATGAAGGTGAATTACCCCTACGTGTAAGTAAGGCACTGACGCCAAAAAATGCCTCAGCGAGGCGCTTCTATATGCTCCCGAAAATACACAAAGAGAATTATCCAGGGCGACCTATTGTTTCCGGTATCGGCACACTCACAGAGCCAATTTCAGATTATATCGATTCCCTAATCAAACACATACCTCCGAAACATCCATCTTACATACGCGACACCAATCATTTCCTGAGAGAATTATCCAATATTACCTTCCCTCATGGCGCTTTTCTAGTCACCCTTGACGTGGTGTCACTTTACACTAACATCCCACATGACGACGGAATCCAGGCCATGATCGGAGCATACGAGAAATATAAAATTTTAGACTCTCCTAGTCCAAGTACCATCGAGACACTAGCCAATCTGGTCCTTAAACTTAACACTTTTGAATTCAACAACTCATACTATCTTCAAACTAGTGGTACAGCTATGGGCACCAAAATGGCTCCAAATTACGCAAACATATTTATGAGCAAAATTGAGTCCGACTTTCTGTCCTCATGTGCAATCAAACCAATTTTTTACAAACGCTTTCTGGATGACATATTCATGATTTGGACCGAAACAGAGGACGAACTCGTAAAGTTTATCGCCTCATTCAACAACATACACCCTAGCATCTCCTTCACACACACCTACTCAACTAGTAAAATCAACTTCTTAGATGTTCTGGTTCGAGTTGAAGGGGGCGCATTAATCACTAGCGTTTACAAAAAACCCACAGACAGACAACAATACCTTCACTTCAAAAGCTGCCATCCACGCCACTGCAAGACTTCAATCCCATACTCGCAAGCTATCAGATTCAAACGTATTTGCTCAAAATCCATAGATTTTCAAGAAAATGCTAATCGCATGCGAGTAACACTAGAGAAACAACACTACCCGCCTTATATCATCGAAGATGCCATAAAAAAGGCTGAAATAAGTAATCGTCATCACACCCTTGCGGAATCACAGCCAGCACCACCACAACACTGTAATATCATTCTAACCTTCGCAGACAATGTCCCAAATATTAACAAAATCCTTAAAAAACATTTCAATATCATAGAACAAAGTCAACGACTTTCCAAAATATTCTCGACTGCTCCTCAGGTAACATACAGAAGACCAAAAAATTTACAAAACCACGTTGTCCACTCAACTGTCAATAAACCGAGACCTTTGGGTTGCACGTCATGCGGAAAAAGCCGATGTCAAATCTGTAAACACATGCAATCCACAGCACTAGCTAAAAGCACCCACTCAAATTTCAAACATTTTATACGAGAAGATTTAAATTGCGATTCTAGCAATGTTGTTTACATGCTCGAGTGTGGTGACTGTGGTATGCAGTACATTGGCCAAACAGATAATTCCTTCCGATCGAGATTTAATAACCACCGCTCGCACGCTCAAACCCTTCCCAACCTCCCCCTTTCGAAGCACCTTCGCAAGGAGGGACATGAGTTCGATAATCTTAAAGTCACAATATTACAGAGTGGCTTCAAAAACACTCGTGAGCGCGAACAACGAGAATCATATTTCATTTTTAAATTTAATACTCTACAACAGGGCTTAAACGAAATCCACGGGGTCCTGTCCTCTCTTCCGATGTCACGAACACAGGAAATGTGCACACCTGGCCAAGTCGTCTGAGGTCATCACCTTTTTTGAATACCAAAGTGTTGGTGTGTTCTGGTCTTGTCAGAGCCACTTACCTCCTACCGCCCTCCCCCCTTTTCTTTCGCTTGCTTCCGACACTTTTTTTTTTCTAAGCTAACACCTTTCCTTATCCACCTCCATCCCCCCCCCCCTTTTTTTCTTTTTTTCTTTTTTTTATTTATTTAGTCATTTTTTCCCTACTCCCACTCTTCGGCCGTCGTGGCCAGGAAGAGTGAAAATAGCCCGCATTCTTTCGCAGCAGAGACTATGCATCCAGGCACCTGTGTCAGCGCAGTTCGACAGGCCTGTCCAGCACCTGCGATGCACCTGCGATGGCACACCTGGATATCATCCTTCCCTACTGTATCTGTCTCTTTCCTCTGTCTCCCACGTTTTGTTTTCCTACCCAGGTGTGGTCTATGTCCAAATGCTTAAAAAGCCGCAACACTATCCAAGAAGATTCACTCTCGAGAAAGATCGGTCTCCGATCGAAACGTCGAGTCTAATAAAATGTTTCTTTAAATGAAGCGTACCCTTCGCTCTATTATTTTTTAAGCGGCCAAGTACGTTAAATGTTCTCGCATCCTATATATATATATATATATATATATATATATATATATATATATATATAGACTCATTCGCTTTATTAGGCAATTTCCAGAGGCTACCGTCGCGGTTACCACGTTCAACTAGCTTTGGATTTTAGCGCTTCTGCCCTTACACTCTCTAGGCCCGTTGCATCTGGCAATATCAAATAAAGAGTTATAAAATATTTCAATTACCACACCTTGGCAGAAAGATATTGCGCAAGGCATCACGAGGCAATGCAACTGATTTCTACGGAGGCCTAATATGCCGCACATATGGGAAACTTTGTTTTTATCTGTCGCACCGCACGTCATTCCTTCCTGACATTCTTGTCGGTGCACCCGCGGCATGACGCTTAACATGGGCACCGAGACAGCCTCGAACAAAAGGCCACTTTATTGAAAAGCGCTGAAGCAGAGGCACAGTCGTGCGCAATGGAGGAGCTGAGCGCTTTACGAGCGTGTCCCTGTCTCCCTACACGATATTGGGCGCTTTTTGCCAGTTAACCACACACAGGCTGTCACTTCAGCCGGAGAGCGAAGCTAAGGAAGACTGGATTCTGCCGAAAATATCAAAATGGCGAAGCGAGTTAGAGTTTAGAACGAGGGAGAAAAGAAACGGTGGAGTGACAGTTTTTTCGTTGTATTTGGTCTTGACGCAAAACGAGCTTCGAGCTTATTAAACGCTCCGGAGCACTCTTGTTGAAGGCCGGACGAAGAGTGTCCAGTGTACCGAGTTGTCAGTTTTTCAGAGGTGTTCGGCAATCCATGCTTTTTTTTTCGTCGATTAGCTTGTTTGCCACTCTTAAAAAGCACAGTGCAAGACAAGTACGTGTCAACACCATTCGCTGTATTACACGATGTCGGGAGTGTGTTTGCTTTAGTGGAGGACAACCAGCCGAACTTGGCTGCTTGAGCAGAGTGTTTGATATTGACAACTCATAATAAAGCAGGCAAGCGCTTCTAATAATATAATAAAATCCTCTTCAGGGTGCGTGAGATTTAAGAGGACAGGAAAGCATTTCTCCCTATTGACGCATGTGAATCGACCCTCATCTTCTGCCAGACAGTTCCCAAAATCCTTTTTATTTGGCCATCGAACAAATGAAGAATCGTGACCAGCCTGTTTTTTTTTTTCGTAAATTTGTCACGCAGGATATGATGAAGCTTTCAATATATTATATCCAAAGAGTCGCGGACGCTGTTTGCACACAAAGTCTTGAGCGACTTGCCTCTAGAAATATTTACTTTTTCTTCCCGTCTGCGAATCCAAGAGATGTAGCATTCCGCAGCCCATCATCAAACTGGAAACAAAAATATAGGCAATAATTAAGGCACCATTCAGTTTTAAAATAATACTGCCTATCCTCTCTCCCCCATTTGCATCCCCCAAGCAGGTCGGGAGATATTCCAGGGCAGTGAAAACGTGCACCTCTCGAGGCTTGCTCAATCTTGCATTCTCGCGGCCGCAGTGAAATGCGAGTATCAGCGCGCACTTCGTAAGGCAGGACAGGTAAAGTTTACGTTTAGGCCAAATTAGTCTTCTTCGGACCTACTCTCATTCAAGGCTTTAGTATTGGCTAGTCGCTCTCCTTCGTGCTTATATATTTATCATGAAGAAATTTGAACGCTTTCATGAAAAGAGCACGGCACCACTACCTCTAATGAGGCCAGCCGCTTCATGTCAAGTAATGCTAATAAACAATTAGCGACCATTTAGAGGGCATCTTGTCAGAATGCACACCGTTTTCAGCATTTGCTCACAGAAGTGCTTATTACAGACACTGCTGCGCTCACATTACGGCACTAGGCTTTTGTTGGTGGTGCTGAAAACTACTTCTCGCAGTCTTTTGTCTCCGAAAAATATTGTTTCATAACAGTTTGTATAACAGCATCACCCGAAACGCTGAATTGATCTCAATTGCAATAGGTGGGACGACGATATTCATTCCAAGATTAGGGCTCACTGGGGTAGCATGTCCGTATAAGAAGCATGCTATTTCATTCAAGCAATTTTTCGTCCTTGAAAACGAACACTTCTTTCTGTGCACAAAATACTGTTATCCCTCAAATGAACACAGTTGCGCTACCAAGATGCTAAATTGAAAACTAAACGAGAAAACTCACACAAATTGAGGGCCGTACCTCCTCTTTGTGACGTGCGAGCACTCCAAATTTTCTGAATATATATCCAAGCATCAGATGACCTTCACCCTCTTGAGGCAAAAAATGCATAAATATGATCACATAAATTATTATGGAGCATTATTGAGCACATCTGGTGCTCGATAATGTCCCATCATTGTCGTTTGTTAGGTCGGCGTAGCACACCTTACAGGCAAGTTTCCCTTGTTGAAAAACCCTGATTTTAGTTTAGAAGGTGAGCAAACAAAACAATCACTCCCGAAATATTACACTAGCTAAAGTAGTCGCATAAAAAATATTTGTGCTAATTTCAATTACATTGTTAACTTTCTGAAATGGCTGTGTCGACTAAGGGCAAGTCATTATTTTGCACATTTTGTTCATCTACACCGAGGTCTGTGTGACAGTGTAAATAGGAGGCCTCAATTTAGCTCGAAGAGTTACAGAGCTCAGTCTATCTACTTGTACACTATAGCCACCAATAGACCGAAATTGGAAGGACGTTAAATTTTCACCTTAAAAGAAAACACAATAACGTTCGTTCGTTTGCTTCATGTGCTTGTTAGCTTCAGCGAACTATACTAAAATGACTCAGCATTATGTAGTTCCTGTTGTTTTGTTTACTCTGTCCTTTCTTCAGTTTTCTTTTATATATATTTTCCTAATTCTTTTATTTTTCTATAACTTTCCTATTAGTTATGTTTTCAATGCTAACCGCCAATCACCCATCATACTTCCCATACATTACCTTATCGTTCAACTTCATGTATCCATTTTTCAGACCCCGTTTTGGAAATCATTTAATGACGCCGGCAACACCCAAGACCAACTGAAGTACGGCGATGGCTTTTCGAGCGAACGGGATCCATATGCGTCGCGTAAAATGAGGACGTGGAAACGTTGAACGGAGCTTTGTGCCGCCTGACAATATTGCAGAAAAATTGATTCTCTGAATTTTCTAGCTATACTGACGCTTCTCTTGTAGGAAAACGTGCAACATCGGTTTAGAGAATGAATATTTCAAATATTTCTAGTGACGTCTGCAGCCAGAGGGACAGGTAGCCATCCTTGTAAGTGAACGAGTGGCCAGATGAAATAATGATCTTTAAAATTTTATTCTGTATAAGGGATGCCTTCGAAAGAACAACTGGGCCTGTACGTCGCCTTATTTTTAGGGGCGTGGCTGGCATAGTCACAGTAACAAGGCATTCCCGCATTTTAAACCCGCTGCACGCCACCTGATCCAGGTGGCGTGCCACAACTGATGACACAACTTTCCTGTAGCAGTAACGCTTCTCGGCGATTATTTCCAAGTGTGCACCTTGCTTACTAAAGACCCGTCTTGCATCTTGTATTGTGGGCATATCACTACAACGGGTTGCCGTGCACGTACCGTTTTTCCAAAAGCAATCAGGCCGCTTTATTTGCATGTGACTTTTGAAACAGGGCACTCACGCCTTCTATAAGTATAAAAAGGTCTTAAAACCAGAGAACAAGCCTTATTCTTACACTGCCCGAATAGAGGGATGACAAAGAAGTCTCCTCTGAAAGAATTAGGAGCAAACCACGTAGCCACGTTTCTTTTTTAAAAGCGGATATGCGTAAACATGCTACTGTAAAAGCGTACTGTACTGTACTGACTGTACTGTAAAACTGTACTGACATTGTTCTTTGCAGCGTTCGAAAAACGCTGAGGCGAAGACGTGAGCTAGAATATGAGCCAGGAACACCCTACATATTCACTACAACGCATCATGTGTTTATTAGAGGTGTTCTGGTATTTGGATACAAACTGGTAGGGGTAATTATTATTGCGAAATACTTTACCGATCTTTAACTCTTTCATAATTATACCCTGCCAGGTAACTTAGTGGATGATAGGCAAACAATTAAACATCACCTTGATAAGCAAAGTAGAACTATGGGTCTAAAAATATTGCGCAAAAAATGAAGTTCTTCAGTTTCGGAAAAAAAAAGGAGTGTGTGATAGGTAACTACCTGCTGGAACTGGTTTGATAATACATCAATATAGTGTAGGCAGTTACCACGAATACAGTACGCGAGAGACTATGTAAAGTAATCAGTAAAAGAGCAAAGAAGAGCAGCAAGCAGAACTTGTGATTGTATGTCGGCCATGGTATCTATTGCTCTGGGCTCTTGCCCGCATGTTTTTATTGCTTTGAATGATATTACGCCAGAGTATAAAAGCTTCCAATCCACCAGACCAGATACAATTGGCCGAGATACCAAAGCTAATTAATAAGCGTAAGGTGGCCGATATAAGGAAGTATAACATGGAGAAAATTGAGCATGCTGTAAAGAACCGGGAAAGCCTTAAAACGGTAAATAAAAAATTGGGCATAAGCAAAAACCAGATGTATGCTATAAGGGACAAGGCGGGCAATGTCATCACGAATATGGACAAGATAGTCAAAGTAGCCGAGGAGTTCTATACAGATCTCTACAGCAGCCAGAGTATAGTCAGGACCGTAATGAGATTGGCGGTAGGGAAATGCAGCGAGACATTCCACCAGTGGCAAATGACGAGGTCAAGAAAGCATTAGAAACAATGAAAAGGGGGAAATCAGCTGGAGAGGATCAGATAACTACAGATTTGTTAAAGGACGGGGGGATATCGTGCTAGAAAAACTGGCCACCCTGTATTCGCAGTGCCTGGTGTCATCGGCGGTACCGGAACCATGGAAGAATGCAAACATTGTCCTCATTCATAAGAAAGACGCCTCTAAGGACCTTAAAATTAGGGAACAATCAGATTACTGTCTGTTACGTATAAGGTATTTACTAAGGTAATCGCTAATAGAATCAGGACGACCTTAGACTGCAATCAAGCAAATGATCAAGCAGGTTTTCAGAAACGATACTCTACTATCGATCATATCCTTACGATCAACCAGGTGATAGAAAAATGCTCGGAATATAACCAGCCCTTATACATAGTATTCATTGATTATGAAAAAGAATTTGACTCAGTTGAAACTTCGGCGTGATGCAGGCATTGCGAGATCAGGGGGTAGATGAGCCATACGCCATAGTATTACCACTGACTTCTATTGATCGCGATCTTATTAGCAAACGTTGACTGGTAGTCGTTGTGGCTAGGCCGCCAAGTAGGTATGCTGCGATGCACTACGGTAGTATACAATGTTTCTGCAAAATGCAGCTCCAATAAGAAGCGGGCCCTCGGCCTCGGTTCAACATGGGATTACAAGGGAGATGTCGTATCTTCCATGAGCTTTTTGCGGTGAGTTAGCACATGAAAGCGCCCAAATGGAAGCCTTAAGTCAAAGTAGGGTCGCATTTCTACCTTGAGAAACAGAGTACGTATAACATGTGTGCTGAAGAAAAAGTGGCTCGAATTTAGGCAATGCGCCCCTTTTCGCGACCTACTAATGCACTTAAGATTCGCAAATGAGAGTGATATGTACAGCGCATGAAAGAGAATTTATGTATGGATCTCCCTTCGTCCCATCAGTGAGCCTGTGAATAATTTGAGAGGTTACAGGTTTAAAACGAGCCCCGAAAACCTATCTTGAAATCAACGAAGGGGGGGGGGGGGGGGGGGCAGTCCTTAAAGAGTGTGCAGCAATGCAAACATCACACAGCACTGAGCACTACAAACTGTAGAGATTTATCTAGCCAACGAAACAGGGCTAAGCGATGTTTCGCGTGTTGCGCTAGGAGATGAACTTAACGATTGCGTAGGTGTTTAAAGCCAAGTGTAGTAAAATCGAAATATACGACAAAGTTGTTAAGAAGAACAGGTTAGAATTCAATTCAAAACAAAATGTTATTCCAAATATTAGGAAACGCGGAAAAAAATGATAAAGTGAAATCTACCCAGGCAGACACTAAATGCACGCAACCACTATATGCGATGGGGAAAAAAAAGAAAGTATCAGTATGTAAATAAGAAGGATCACAACTCGAACAAAAGCGTTGCGACATCTTCGCGGGGCGCAATTGTTTAGCAAGGTACGTTATGGGGGGAGACACATGACGATAAATAAAGTGGACACAGCACCTTGACTTTTAGTAATTTCCTGAACCTTAATTGTTTTGCCGTATGTAGCAAAAGAGAAACATAGATGTCAAATCTAGGCTATTCTTCTGTGTGGACGCTGTGACCACTTTGCGGTCCTCTGCGGGCAAAAACCAAAGCCGTGAGGGATAAAAAAAAAGTCGAAATCTAAAAGAAAACCGCGTTCGAAACAATGCTAAAAGAGCACCCCCAAATGTGGCGCTGAAAGCGCTGTAGTCTCCTTTGAACGTTGGCAGCGCGACCTCGTCTTCTAATAGAGAATGGCCGAAAGAACGCTTCTCTGGTTGCCAGGACTGTGCTCCACTTTGAATTGTCACACGAAATTTCAATGCCAGAGGCCGAATCGAAAGGGCGGGTACGGAGCAGGGAAAGATCAATAACTTCGCGCGACATAGAAAATAATATGGAGGGGCAGAATAAAAAATTCCGCCAATCAGGAAAGACGCAAACAGAACGTGTCAGGTCATATAGGAAGAAAGTTGAAGTGGACGGGAAGAGTCAAGTGCAGAAAAGGGCAACGAACAGAAAGGCAGAATGTCCACATCTCGGTGGCTTTCAAAAAGTGGAGCTGCCAGAGTAGCATATCACTGAACAAAAAGCAAACACAGAAAACAAACAGCGAGCGCATAAATAACGACAATTTTAATTTAAAGAGCGCGAGCAGTCGCCGGCATGCTCTGTGGAGCGCTACAGCTCCACGCCAGATGGCGACAGTATTCTGGTGGAGCAACCGCATTTAATAATAAAGCCTATTGTTAGCAACGCAAACTGAATATTTGAAATTTCCGTCTAGGGATTCGAAACTATACACTGGCAAATAAGATACCTAGGAGGCGGATCGTTTAGCAATGTCTTCTTAAGACTAGCTCTTGCAATGAGTGGCCGAAACTGTAAAGGTATTAATCTCGTCCACAAAAGGGCAGAGAACGATAGAACTGAAAACTTCAACAATTTATTGCACATATTCGATAGCAGCCCTATCAACACATTTTTCTCACTGATATAGCAGTCGGTGCAGGGCAGGTATAGAAATTCAATACGAAATTAATTCCTTGAGAAAGCAATTCTCTGCCCACAAGCGCCCCTCAAGCAATCCCGCTCCGTTCAATACATGCAAGATTCCAGTGCCTCAATCGTGCGGCTCATAGAAAGCGCAAATGTGTAGCCAATGCTACGTGCTAAGCAGGAAAGGAAGTGTTTTTTTAAGACGAAGGCCAAATGGCTCTTCAAAATGGCTCTTTTAGGAGAGCAAATATCGAATTTTAAACTCTGTATTCGTTATTATTTCCTAATTTGCATGCAGTGAAAAGCCGGAGGCATAATGCGACTATAAATGGTCAGCGCATCGCTCGCAATATTTACGCAAGCGATCGTGTTCTCCAAGGATCATCCACCTCGAATGATGGCAGATAGATTAGGAACGTGCTCGGAAGAGCAGATGATCATACTTCCTCTCTCATGCTTTAAAGCCCCGAATATTGTGCAAGTGCAATACAGAATCACGGTTTATTGCTTAGATATTTCTTTGTCCGTGACACAGGTATAATAGAATTTAGAGGACACTCAAGATCTGCCTCAAAAGTAGATGCGATTGCGCCTTCAACAACACCTTTTAATTTTGCGAATTATCGGCATATTGGAGGGAAACCGTCTTATCTGCCTCATTCTGCGGTGGATATCTACATTTACTATGAATGACGTGCAGTTGTAGGTGCACATGTATTCGATTCGGGTCCCCTGTCATCAACTGGTCTCCAACATGACTAGCAGATGAACGCTAATTGGGAAGCGAGACATCACCCTGAAACGTGCACAACGAATGGTTGCGTTACAGTGTTGATAAGAAATCAAGTACATAACTCTTTTGGCACTTTTGTTTCTCACAACTAGAGTAAATGGCGGCAAAGCCGGCGGCTCCACTCGCGCATTTGTTTTGGTATGTAGACAGGCACCTTGTGGAACTCTGGCCAGTTTGCAAGCTGCCGCCTAAAATCCCTGAACCCTGACCTGAAGCTCCGGCTTCCACCTGACCTACCCCGAGGTGAGGAAACTTTGCTGTGCCGCCGATGGGTTAATGTAGCGTCCACGGACTCTAATTATTTTGTGATAGGTATCGCCAATAGCCCTGGATATGGAAACTGCGGGTGCGGCGAGACTATAGGCCACATTCTTTGCGAGCGCCCCATCTGTGCGTAAACACAGTGTCTCTGTCGTGCACTGGAGCGTCTAGATGGACGCCCTATGACTGCAATCAAGATTATAGGTCACTGGCCGCGGTGATCATCGGCGGTGAAGGCCTCCCAGCTACTTCTCCGCTTCATAAAAAGAACGGAACTGATCGATAGGCTTTGAGGTTGCTGTTATCTTACGTGATATGACTTTGACGTGATGTCATGGGACGTGATATGGCTGTGATGTGACTCTACTTACTTCACCCAACCCTTACTTACCAAAGTAAAAAAGGCAGAGAAACGTAATGATTTTTGAATTTTTACTTTTAAGTCAAACCGATTCCTTGATGTGTAATGAAATGTGGCGATCTGAAAAACTTAGAAATAGGAACAGAAAAAGAGTGAAATTGGGCTTGCGGAAACTAAGGATGAAAAAACTTAGAGGGATACTTAAGCACCACCTTTAAGGACATGATGCAAAAACTAGGTTCCCATTCCACATATAAAGTGCCGCTTTAACCAAGCTGTGCGAACGTTCTTGCTTGGTCCAGGTGCGCATGAATACATGTGTCCTGGCAAGTTGTTCCTAATACTTCGACATAAGAGAGACCCGAGTTGGCAGCTTCTGCCACTCGCGACCTCAGGTATCCCTACTTTGCTTCAGTGCGCGGCCATACATGATACCAGCTACCGTCAGGCAACATCATACTTCCGATTTTTCGCTCTAAACACCAACGCCGACATCGAAAGTGACGCTGGATGTGCTGGTGAACGGGGCTTCTAGCATTATCGAGTTAATATTACACAGTAAACTTATACTCATCTTCCTCTGCACACGCTGTACCGATTTGGTTGGTTTAGGATGTTTAACGCCCGAAAGCAACTCAGGCTATGAGAGGCGTCGTAGTGGATGTCTCCGGAAATTTCGATTCCCTCACTGGTTTTATAACGTCGACTGTGTCACAATGAGCTCCCATGGGACAAGCTGATCCAATTCTCAAAAATATTGCTTTTCTTCGTGTTGTGATTCAATGAATGACTGTGTACTGCACTGCAGCAGCAAAAAAAATATTTATTCGGCCTTTTCTGGAATTGTGGTAAACGAAAGTAGAAAATAAAGAAAAATTGATCAGACATTTTTTCTCCTATTTCTCGTATCTCCATTCGTAGTTCCATCGAATATTTTCTTCTTTGCTCATCCCGAATATTTACATACATTTTTTCTTTACCATGTCTGCTTGTAGTGACCTTCAAATGTTGAGTACGATATAATTTGTAAGAAATTATGAGGACGCGTCTAAACTTAGCGTAGAAGGGATACTTAATTTTATTTGCTCCAACTGCTTTTTAAGCGACGGCGAACTATGGCGCAATGATTCTGTAGTTGTTATTTTTCTCTTTTACATCTTAGTTTTTATTTTTAAAAATTTCTATCCTTTCATGTGTTATTTGCACTTTATGCTGTGTACCTATCGCCAAATAATCGATCATGTCTTTAGTGTTAAGCAGCCGTAAATTTTCCGGTTCATTACTTTGCAGACTTCCTTTAAGTCAATGACGGCCTCATTATACGCCACTTGGCAAGCCTTCGAATAAAAAAAAAAAAAACACTACAGACTTCCATTCTGCTGCCACGTTCTCAACACTTCCGAGAACTCCGCACTGCGCCCGAGCCAAACCTGGGGCCCAGGAATGCAACATCATTTTGACCGAAGAGCTTGATAGGCTTGGCGTAAAATATTTTACTTAACATTGAAATATCTTGCAAGACTATTCTAAGGACAGGGTCCACGCCGATGCCGAAGAAGGGTTCAAAGCCACGGCGCTGTACATTCATGTCGTCGCATTGCAAGGGTCACACATTACATCTAAAATGAAAACATGCATCAGAGCTCCGGGTCAGTTCCTAAAACTCCGCTCTGATGCCCCATCGTGAAAGACACAGCCCATACATCTCCCTCACCCTCACCCTTGCCCTGTCCTGACGCGTGCCTCGAGCTTACGCTTTTCTGCTATCGATAGAGAAAGGCAATGTTTAATTACGTAATACTTGATCAGAGAGTTCATATAATGACTTCGTGTTCTGGCATCTAAGTGGTGATCTGTGCTCAGCCTATCTGCAGCTATACCATCATCTTCACAAGAAGAGGGCAAATACGGCTGGTTGGTACATTCTTAAGAATTGAGTAAAACAGCGCTAGGGGAGACGAAACACGTGAACGACAGGCACATGCGCTGACTAGCAACATAATGATTTATTATTATCTGAATCAGTGACTTGGTTTTTTTCATGTGGTAGTGTGGTTGCGCACATTCCTTTTTGTGTTTTTTTTTTTTTGTGTGTTTCTCTCTTGTTATTTTTCGTTTATATTGTTGCCTCACAGGAAAACAACAAATCATTTGGTTGCTAGTCAGCGCATGTGTCTGTCGTTCACGTGTTTCGTCTCCCCTAGCGCTGTTTTACTAAAATCTTCACAAGTTGTACCTGCATACCACGCTGCTGGCAATGCCGCTTTAAATACTTTTCTCGAATTTTCATTTCTGCGAATATGCGCCTAAGTTTAAAATCCTAATTAAAATAATCGATTATTTTGAGGTTCCTTTCTATCACTTTTCATTTCATATTTGATTCAACTTTAGCCACGCCATTCATATCCCATTAGGTTTTTTGCATTTGCACACCTCTAATTTTTGCACACCTCTAGTATTTATCTCCCTGTCTCCGACATATGTAACTAATATGTACCAACAGATTAAGCGACGTCCAGACACACTTATTTATTTATTTATTTTTGCTTATCTATTATAATTTTTCAAGTTACATGATGCGTTAGGTACGACGGGGCGACCAGCAGAGCAAATTTCGTGAATTAGTGTATTATAAAAATTATAAAACGTTAAAGACATGAATGAAACACGATAGACAAAGACTTGTTGAGTTCAGTTCTACCTTTGGCGTGTCTTTTCTGAGAGCAGTAAGCCACCTAGCTTGATCTTGTCCCACATTGTGGAGTTGCTCCTGTCTTTGAGAAGAACAAGTGCTTCGGTGGAATGGATAGCTTGTTATATTTCATAGAGCGTATTGTTTACATAAGACTCCAATAGAGATCCATTCATGTGGCCCCGATTTCCTTCGTTTGTATACGAGGTCACGAGCAAGGTGCTTGTGTTGCAGATTTCTTCACTGAAGATATAGTTTGACTTAATTCCGCACCGCCTTTTTGCCTGCCCATATTAAAAGGTAACAAGGGTCAGCTTCGTGGCCACTCTTTTCCGAGCATATGGAAATGCATTTGTGCAACCTGAAACTAGGTATTACTGCTTATCTTTATCCGCGCGGCTTCTTATTTCCCACAGGCGAGCTACAAAGGGGCTCTCTGAACAGAAAGCGCATTTCTGTCTAATCTACCGTGTCTTAGTTTCAAATCAATCGGCTTAAGGTATCTTCTAGTGTTTCTGGCCTTTATGATGTTCATAAATTGGCTTGATATGTTACAGGTGTTTAGAAGTTTATAGCGCTAGAATAATTCTCAAAGGCATAATTTCTAATTTCTATTCAAGGCAGTCTCTCAAATTCAGCTCGAGCGGTCTGATAGTGACCACAATAGAGCAATTGCCTAAATGTTTTTTTATGGGTTCTGTTCGCGATATTTACCGCGATTTTGCAAAACATGGCACGCAATTAGTTTTGAAATACAATCATACCAGATACAGCTCTTGCATTTGAGATGACTGTCACTGTTAAGCTATAAGAATCCAGATAAAAAAGATATTGCCCGGAACAACGAGGGAGGGGTCATGGCAGTCATGAGCAGTCATAGGTTTATAGAAAGGAATAGCTGAGTGAGTCCATCAAACCCTAGCCTGACATTTCTTTAATCTACGCTTACGTCACCAAAAAATCAAGCAAAATGCTTAAAGTAAGAGCATTAGAACTTGACTTTGTAAAATTGCTTTAGCATTAAAAAAGGGTTCCGAATGCCTCCAGCGCTTTCCCTGCTGCAGGAGTCGAGATAAGAAGACTAGAAATGCCGGACGTGGCAATTTCTCTCTGTCAGCCGCCCATATTGAGATAAAGCCACGCATTGAATGGCATGAGGGCAAATGAGGCTGGCGATATTCCACCGCACAGACGTCACGCGGGCTGATCTGAGCAGAGTTGCGAAGAACGGGGCCCGTTTCCCATCAATGCGATTGGTGCAGGCGTCTACCACAGAGATTAGCCTAATGCATCGATGAGATTATGTGTAATTAATGACACTCGAGACAGGCAGGTAGTATCAACCGAAAAGCTGATGCTGTACAAGGCTGATACCTAGGCTGCATAATAAAAATAATGGTCTCAACTAGCGAATTACTTTTTGCTTATTTTCCCAAAACCTCTGGCTTGTGATGACTCCGCGTGAACTAATACAATATTGTTACTCTCATTATTGGTTTTTGTTCACGTTCGTCCATTATTGATGTTTGTTGCCTGTCTTATTATTTGGCTCTCTCTAAACTATTTCCTTGCTTCCGCTGGCATTGAAAGGATTATTTTCAAAGACGTCCATGTAAAGCTGCTGCGGCGCTGCGAACTAGTCTAATCAGTATCGGTGCATGTGGAGTGCCTTCTTTGCCAGCTTCCTACAAAGGTTGCTTGAAGGTTGATACGTTGCACCTGGTTTCTATGCAAGCTCTGCTACACGGATTTTTGCTAGATAATGAGAGGCCGCTCGACGTCAATGTGTCAGTTTCATGGCTACATCATAGAACAAGGTATTTCCACAAAGGGGCGCAAGACGATGTCACTGCACTTTTAATCATGCATTTGACCTACGCCGACATTAATTGACTGCACGAATACGCGTCCCTTTTCCATGACAGTGCGGAGTCCATATCAGTAATGTGAAAATGTCAAGGTACAGCACCTTTGTTACGTATCATGCAGTAGTCAAAAATACGAGAGGGAACAATGTTTGGGCACTGACTGCTCTATTACTCAATAATAACGTGTGACAAGCGCCATTTTTTTACCTTTCTAACTAGGCTTCCGCTGGATGCCTAGTATGTAAGGTTTGTTCTCACATTTAATTGAGTAATATTGAAAATATTTGCATGCAAACCGTTTTTTTTTTCCTGCCATACTGCTCGTGACTGTACATCTAGGCACCATTATAAACCACATGCTCATGACTGTACATCTAGGCACTATTATAAACCAGGTGCTGATGACTGTACATCTAGGCACTATTATGAACCACGTTAGGAGTGACTGTGCTATTCACAATCACGAGCGGGGTGATACATATTTGTCATCCATGCTCTTGTTCGCTATCAGCCGTGGCATTAGCCTAAGGGTCGGAGAAACCATTTCACAACCAATAGGGGCAGAAACCGATCCCAAGGGCTGCGCAGTGCCAATATTTAATACAAGGGGCATCAAAATGAAGGAGAGGTCAGAAAATATATTTTGACTTCCCCTTCTTCCAAGGTGCAATTTGGCAATGCTTTTCTTGTGTCAATAAAGGTCAGCATCGCCAGCTACGTCTAGCTAGTTCTTTTAGCCGCTTGATTTCCCCATAAATTCGCTGTCACTGAAAAAAAAAAAATCACAATCGGACCAAATGAACTTTACGACTTTCGTCTTATTGCGCATTTTCAAGAATTATAGACTTCTCTGTAGTCAATTAAAAAATATGACCGCCACAAAAACTTCATCTGTGGTCAGCCTTGGCTCAGCAATAAGCTTCAGAGATCACACGAATGGATCCCTTCAATTCATTGAATGTTTGCACCTTGTTCCAGTTTGCAATATGCATTAGTCGATGCAAATCAAATAACCCATAAAAACCTGGTTCCTTGTAGTCACCTTGCTTCAGGAAATTTTAGGGATGTCAAGATAGCCAGCGTTGTTTATTCTTGTTAAAAAGTGAGAAAAATAAAACACGTGCCTGATTGAACTCTCAGTTGTTACCAATAAGCGAGTTTTTACGAAATAAATGCGTATCACGGCGAGATAAAACAATTTACTATTGTTACACTTTCCACCTTCGTCAGCTTGCATTTCAGTGGAACCAGCTGAACCAGACTCCAATTAGATGTTGCCTTTGCTTGAGTCGAGCAAGTAAGCCTTTATCTACGAACATTAGATAAAGACGTACTTGCTCGACTTAGGCAAAGACAACATCTAAAAGATGTTGGCGCTCAGCTGGTTCCATTGAATTGCAAGCTGAACAACATAGCAGCAAGCGAGCGCTTTCATCTAAGCGTACTCGCGTCTATACGTTGCTACGTGCAATGGACACCGTCTATTAGCACCAAGTCATCTGAAGCGCAATGGCGCGAGGAGCAGACGCGGGTTTTGGTCAGGGTTTCACTCACCGGCAATTCCACTTTTTTTACGTAAAGCAGGTGAAGTGCAATTTACGGATCGATTTCTAGCGTGCATTCCCTCCACTTGTTAAAGAAACAATGAGGGGCCCGCACCAACGGCAGAGATTACCGGTGGTACTGATAATATGGAGACGCCCATCATCCTCAAGAAGAAAAATTTCTATCTAGCATATGAAGCACCAGAGATATCAACGTTTAATAGTAGCCCTCCCCAATTTCACTGTCAGTTCATACACGAGCCGAAAGAGCCACACAAAAAGAACAAATCGCCACCGCAATCCGTCAATGAATGAGTCACCAAGGCAATCCGGTTTTGTTGCGAGATTTTTTTCCCCCGCCTTTTTGCTGCTACGACTTCCAGCAAAGGAGCTTCCTCGCCTCCTTCGTCGCGGTTGTTTAGAAGAGCCTCTTCTTAGGGACGTAAAAAGCACACTAGGACATTGAAAGGCAAGATTTGAGCAAAAAAAACGGGCGCCAGAGATCGCCACTAGTGTCGAGAAAGGCAGTTTTAAAAATCGTTTGCCAACTCGCAGGCTCAATTCTGAATGCAATTGAACTTGACATCCACGCTCAAAGTCATTTTCTCTACAAAGTGCTACAACTAGAAAAATAATTTGTCACCCCTATTTCTCTACCTCAATAACGCGACCTTCTTCAACCTTTAATTTTTTCACTGTTCACAGTAACAAATACTTTCTCATATGCGCTTATATATTGCCGCTCCAGTCTCTTCTCTTCCATTTCATTATTTTCGGACTCTGAATTATGAATTAAGCACGGGCCAATAAAAAACTAAGTACCAATGCGAACTAGCAAAACCCAGAAATATAAAATGGCGGCAAATGATTGAAGCTTCTCTAAAGACGACGCCCAATTTTGCGAGCGTTATGGTTGCATAGGGACCGCAATTAGAACGATGGTCGCAATTAATTATTACTCTAGTTGATCAGATAAAGGAAGCAAGTCCAATAAAACCAATATGTACTATCGCCAATATAGCCAACTTCCCCCAAGATGCACAGAACACACGACTATCGATGCTCTGACTGGTTTGTTAGGCCGTAGTTCCGGCACTAAAATGTTCCCTCATGCCTCGGTCTGCCGGCGGTGAGAAAATCATGAAATAATACTTCCTATTTTTTTTATCGCGTAAATGTTCAAGACAGAACTCAGCGAAACTTTTCCAAGCGAGTCTTCTAGAGGAAAGATCTCGTCGTGGTCTCAACGCGGCGTTGATGGCACAAACTTCTGAACATTTGCAGGGAAAAAATCTGACAAGAACGTCTGTAGTCATCAAAGCGTTCGCTAAGATACGAGTTGTTCCACGCGCTGCCGATGCTATATACACTACGTTCAATTAAACTGCAAATTTTTATAAAAATTGGCAATAATCATTACACGTCTCCAACACACTATGGCTGAGCACGTTACGAGACGCGGCTAATCCCCATTGCAAAGATGGCGCATGGAAAGGCCGAAATTATTTTATCGTTCTACATAGTAACAACAAATGATGAATATATTTTCATGTTTAGAGTTCCATGTGGCTAATACAATGCCCCCCCCCCCCCCCCCCAACCCCTCAAAAAAAAAAAACATACATAAGGACGCAGCTGTGTTGAAACGGCAACTGAAGTAACTGGTTTATATTTCTAGCTAGTATTTTCCTGATGAAAAATTCAGCCGCGTCGCCTTGATTGATCAGAAAAGTTGTGCCACTGCGTATTTCAATACACTGCTTGCAAAAGCCATCCTTTTTATGAAAATGATTTGATATTTATTCAACGGCTCACATCTACTGTCGATAGCTGTGCTGCAACGCCGACCAATTTCAAAAGACAGTAGTCAATTCTTCACGTTCATTGTTTTCTTTTTTCTTTAGAGAAATAGGAAAAGCATAATTCGGTGCAGGCGCTAGAGACTACTTAGGTGTGTGAAAGCGAAAGCTTGAACACAGCGGCTAGTGCCTCAGGAGCCTCTAGAGTTCGCACTCTATAGTACTGGCACGGCCTCCACTCCCGTGCTCATGCCAGCACTCATCATCATCAGCCTGACTATACCCACTGTAGGGCGAAGACCTCTCCCATATTTCTCCACTTAACCCGGTTCTGTGCTGGCTGCATCCACTTGACCCCTGCACACTTCATAACCTCATCCGCCCACCTTACCTTCTGCCACCCCCTGCTACGCTTTCCTTCCCTTGGAATCCAGTTTGTTACACTAACCGACCATCGGTTATCCTCTATTCGCACTACATGTCCTGCCCATGCCCATTTCTTCTTTATTTCCACTAGAATGTCGGTAACTTGAGGTATTTCAATGAAACACTCTGCACGCTTCTTATCTCTTAATGTTACCCCTACCATTTTTTGTTCCATAGCCCTCTGGGTTGTCCTCAACTTCAGTAGAACTCTCTTGTTTAGCCTCCACGTTTCAGCCCCATTGGTGATTACAGGTAAGATACAACTGTTGTATACTTTCCTCTTGAGCAATACCGGTAAGCTACTAGTCATAATCTGCGAGTGCTTGCCAAATGCGCTTCATCCCAATCTTATTCTTCTTGTTATTTCATTTTCATGGTCCGGATCTGCGGTTACTACCTGTCCTACGTAGACATATTCGCCTACTACTTCCAGTACTTCCCTACCTAATGTAAACTGCTGTTCCTTCCCGAGGCTGTTGAGCATTATCTTAGCCTTCTGTATGTTGATTTTCAAGCCTACCTTTCTATTTTTCCTGCCTAGGTCATCAATCATTATTTGCAGTTCACCCCCCGAGTTATGGTCATCAGAAAATCGCAGATTGCTGAGGTATTCTCCATCTACCTTTACCCCTAACTGCTCCCATTCCAAGACTCTGAGTACTTCCTCTAAGCAAGCTGTGAATAGTACTGGGGAGATCGTGTCTCCTTGCCTAACACCCTTCTTTATGGGAATTTTGTTACTTTCTTTATGCAGAACTATGGTTGCTGTGCAGCCACTAAATATATCTTCCAGCACTTTCACGTACGGCGCGTCTACCCCCTGATTTCGCAATTCCTGCATCACCGCCTAAGTTTCAACTGAGTTTAAATGCTTTTTCGTAATCAATGATTGCTATGTATAAGGGCTGGTTATATTCCGAGCATTTTTCTATCACCTGATTGATGGTATGGATATGATCGATAGTAGAGTACCGTTTCCGAAGGCCTGCTTGATCCTTGCTTGATGCCAGCACTACCATTCGCTAATAACGCTCGCTCATCAACGCGTAACCATCGAGTCAAGTAATGAGATGCTTTCAGTTGTACTTGAGTGGTTGCTTGCAGATTGACAACAGAATCAACATTTGATTTTAAGAACGTACAGGTATCTTAGAAATGGGATATGCCTCGGTAATATGAAGCCACCCACCAGGCTACTTCACCCAGTCGCTCGAAGCCATTCAGAATCGCGCTGGGCGCTTCATAACTTCCCAAGATACAGCTGGGATCAGCGTTACTAAACTAAAATCGTCTCTCGATGTTGAAGCCTTAATGTTTCGTCGAAAAATTGCAATCCTTTGTCGTTTCCACTAACTATATTTGAACTTTCCAGACCTACGCCAATTGTGCAATTTGCAATTTGTGAAATTAATAATTTGATTTTACAAAATCAGAGCAGCATGGTTTTGTACCTTGTTTCTGTAAAGTTTATCTTCCCTTGCATATTGTTTTAGTTTTAACACTGCATTCCATACAAAACTGCTATCGTAGAGGACGCCATCTGCATATCGGTTGTCTTTAGTTAGCCGAAAACAGCTTAATATCCATTAACAGGACTCTGTAATCCCTATTCTGGTAATCGCCACGGCTGCGCAGGGGCAGCGAGCCCCCCCCCTCCCCTTCCCCCCTTTAATTAGGGGCATATGCCGCATTCTAGGCATCTGACACATGTGCTTTGTACAGCTAGCTATTACATTTTTAGCATATGAAACGCTTGAGACTGCTGCCAGTTGTTGGGCTCATTTTACCAATGTTCGTTGTGTTCTTGTCGAGCAGAAATACGCATATTATCGTTGAAAAGCCAGACATCTTCGTGAAAAAAAGAGAGAACTAAGATGGACGCACGAGTACGTTACCTTTGTGGCTGTAATCTGCTTCGCAAGACACATACCTTGCCTGATTTTGAACATCTGGGGTTGTGTTCTATCTACATGGTTACATTATCAATTTCCCGTTTCTGACCTATTTGGGCCTGCGAAATTAGTAACCATTGACTGGGCAGTAGCCCCGTGCTCCAAGCGTCCACCTGAAGTGACCGGACTGGGAGCCCATTTACTTTGCTGCCCTTTTTAAATTACTTTGCCTACTCCTCACAGAAAGCTATTTTCTTTACCGCGAGAGCTATGATTGGGACTCTCGTGGAGCCCATTACTGACGCTTCGTTGTTACTAGAAGTCAGCAAGCTATATGTTGCAGATATATACTCCAGATGTAAACTGAAGATATATACTGACAGGAACAGATTCAAAAGAAGCAAGTGGAAAATGCATGAAGAAGGGATGAAGAACCTGACAACAGCCTAGCCAGAAGTATATATACTGAAAAATAAAGCAGTGAAAGGAAACATCTGAAAAGGCACGAGAAGGCGGCTTATTAATAGAGACGAGAGAGCAAGAGAAGGCGAAGGAAATAAAAATGAAGGCTAAAAGGAAATACAGAAAGTAATTGTGTAAAAGAGGAGAAGAGGAAAAAGAGCAGTTTAGAAAGAAGGCTTACAGACATTATAAATCTTAACAAAGCCACCGTCTATTTTTGCTATTATTTTGTTTTCGCTGCTGTCAAGGTCCTTCAACTTACAGAGCCATTTTCTTTTGTTATTATCCTCAATTTCGAAATATACATGGTACCTGCACTAAAGCTGACAAATAAAAAAGAAAAAAGCAAACTAGAATTTCGAAACTAAACATTCTAGCACAGGCTCGTACCGACCGGCATGAGATCTCACCATCCCTGTGACTGGAGAGGGTTCAGTATTACTCACAACATAACAAAATAACATAAATGAAAACTACATACTCCATGCACGGAATGAAAAGAAGGAACGCAGAAGAGAGTCGTAAGCACACAAGCTCGGAAGCAGGCAACTGGAACGAATCTCATCTCTTCGTAACGTATACTCCGCAAGAAGAAAGAGGCCGTTTCCATAGACTGCAACGATCCCAGCAATGCCAAGAAGACACAATGAGAACCTGCTTTTCATCTGAATGCCAGATACGCGCAGCGACGAGCTCGAGCATACGAAGAGAAAATGAAGACAATCCCACACCATCGTCCGATCTGTGTTGTTCTTATGTTGCTTTATTTTCGCTGTTGGTGGTAGTCTTGCGCGATCTGGTCTTCAGGTTCTGACGATAGATACGCCCGCCTGAAAAAGGATGTCGACCGGACAGAACTGTTACAAAAGCGTGGGGAGACAATGGGAGATGGCCAAACGAAGAAGAGCTATGGACGGGCCCAAAGTAAATAAATAACCTTAGCTAACGTTGGTGAATGAAAGCTGAGCTACATCAAACCAGCCGTATAGCGTTATGCACAGCACGCGTATCTGCATCGAATAACGCGCTCGGAATTCGCAACGCGAGCGAAATTAGAATAGTGAAAGTGTACTCGCTAAGCTCTTTGAAGTCTGGCTCGAAGTGCGCAAAGTTCAGCGTCTTTTCGAATGCTTTACACATGAATAAAGGAGATACGCTGTAGCGGTGTGCAACGGGACCTATTGTGTATTGTCCTGCTTGTATCTGCCCAGCCCTGGATGGCTTTCAGCGCGTTGCTTGTATACCCTACCTTCTGCCCGGATTCGGTGAGGTCTACTATGAAGGTAACAAAAACAAAAACAACAAACAAAAGTAATGACAAAAAAGTAATGAAAGCAGAGGCTCGAGAAAAGAGCATGATGTGAGTAGAAAACAAAATAGAGGCGAAAGGGAAAGCGCCACAAAATGATATTGTTGGGCAAGGGATTTCTGTTTATTTACTCTTCCGAGCTAGTTTGCCTCCTACAGAGCCTTTGTTGACAGAAGATCGGGAGAAAAAGGACGGCCACTGGCCGTACGCCCGGCACCAGGCACAATAGCGGCCACTGGATGCAAGAGGCGACTGCGACAAGCAAGCCGCGGGAGTGGCTTGTCCGAGTATGGGTGTGGGGGATGTTGAGCGGAAAGCCGTAGAAGGATAGCAAGCGATTCGCGCTGGACGTGTACCGCTCTGGCGAGACGTGAGAAGAGGCGTAAGCATAAATTACACACTTACCTTTTTTTTTTTCGGCAAAACGTTTTCTCTTTGGTAGGTAAAACCTTGTCGCTTAATGCTACGATAGCGAGTCAATCTGGTAACTAGGTAAATCTATACTAAGAACAGAGGAGGCTTTTCTTTTCGGGAGAACTTTAGGGTAACGTGATCCCATATTTGGAACGAAGAAAGCTTGTTGCTATTTCGAGGGCCTTCGGCACAGCGAAGTCTTGCGGCATTTTTACCGCACAGTATTACGTAGGAGGAGGAGGAGGTTGTAAGTTTTAAAACATGTGCAGAACGTGTCCGCAGCAGTTGCGTCGTTCTCAGAAGAGTTAGGATGCGTATGGTTTTCATCAATAGAGGATAATATACGGCAGAAGAAACGTTATGTCAACAGGATGATTAGGTAACTAATTAGAACCAAAAATGCAAATGTAAAGTCAATGAGACGTCGTAATAGCCATATGGTTAATGCTGAAGTCCAAGGGATCTTACGTCACGGCTATCGGAAGCGGATGTGTTTCTGAGTTGGTGTGCGATAGTGATCAGAACTGTGTATTAAGTGTGAATTAATAAAAAAATTGAAGAGTACTACAGAACCTAAACTGAAGAAGTGCGTAAGCCTGACCGTGGCTGTATTGTCCGTGAGATTTGTCAGCAAAATTCTGGGCAATACAAGTACTTCGCCTTTCCTTTACTGTAAATCAATTATAGAATGCCGCTGAACCTTGATGCGCTCAACGGAACCCTGGTTGTATTCACAAAGGTCGCGCGATGTACCGCGTGCAGCAGAAACGCTGTGGCTTTCCCTTTTCACCAGTGCGGGTTCCGCACTGCTCTCAGATTTTTTTGTTCAATCTCATTGGAGTAAATTCGACAATAATATTTATTCAAAGAAATTCACAAAACTATTTTCAAAATTTCAAGTGTGCCATGGATGTTCCACTAACTACTTTCTAACAGATGACAATAAACTGTCGGAACTGACATAAAAGAAGCAAGGGAAACAGAAACTTCTTGCAGAAAAACTGCGGCGTAATCGCGTTTAGTGTTTAAGTGCGTAAATGTGAAATATTTACGTCTGTGTAAGTGTGTGTCGGATCATTTGTTTACATGCGTGAGTACATCAGTGGAACTGCAAACATAATATGGTTGCAAAAAGAAATTTCATTTAAGCAAAACAGCAGAGGGTGTGTGCGGGGGTGTGTGTGTGGGGGGGGGGGGGGGGGGGCTTAGCAATTAAGAGAGTTGAAAGAGATTCTTCTCTCACCGCTTCTGACGGAAGAGAAGCGCTCCGTTTTCTACTTTGGGGGGAAGTTCAAGGCTGCTCCTCGTTCGCAATAACATAGTGGTGAGGTCATAGCAATTAGTTTTATTTCATATCAGTGACATAGTCCAATGAAACTGATACTGAGTAATGCC